>NC_142868.1:69717500-70985000 GCF_051225735.1 Oryctolagus cuniculus
AAACACAAAGTGTAAAATACTATTTGAGTACTAGTTATAGCATTAATTAAACACCTAAGAGTAATTGTGCATTAATTACAGAGTTCAACCAATAGTTTTTTAAACTTTTTTTTTTTTTTTTTTGACAGGCAGAGTGGACAGTGAGAGAGAGAGACAGAGAGAAAGGTCTTCCTTTGCCATTGGTTCACCCTCCAATGGCTGCCACGGCTGGCGCGCTGTGGCCGGTGCACCGCGCTGATCCGAAGGCAGGAGCCAGGTGCTTCTCCTGGTCTCCTATGGGGTGCAGGGCCCAAGCACTTGGGCCATCCTCCACTGCCTTCCCTGGCCACAGCAGAGAGCTGGCCTGGAAGAGGGGTAACCAGGAAAGAATACGGCACCCCGACCGGGACTAGAACCCGGTGTGCTGGTGCCGCTAGGTGGAGGATTAGCCTATTGAGCCACAGTGACGGCCTAACCAATAGTTTTAAGTAGAACATAAAAAATACTAAAAGGGTAAAGTATTAAGTTCTTTTTCTTTTTTTTTTTTTTGTTTGTTATATAGTTATTTTTTATTTTTTTATTTAATAAATGTGAATTTACAAAGTACAACTTTTGTATTGTTGTGGCCCCCCCCAACCTCCCTCCCTCCCGTGGCCCTCCCCTCTCCCACTCCCTCTCCCATCCTGCCCTTCATCGAGTTTCATTTTCAATTACCTTCATATACTGAAGATCAACTTAGTATATACTAAGCAAGGATTTCAACAGGCTGCACTCACACAACCACACAAGGTATAGGGCATTGTTCGACTAGTAGTGTTGTTTTTAAGTTTCATAGTAAAACACATTAAGGACAGAGATCCTACGTGGGGAGCCTGTACTCAGTGACTCCCGTTGTTGATTTAACAATTGGCACTCTTATTTATGACGTCAGCAATCACCCGAGACTCTTGCTATGAGCTGTCTAGGCTATGGAAGCCCCTTGAGTTCACCGACTCTGAACTTTTTTAGTCAAGGCCATATCACAGTGGAGGTTCCTTCCTCCCTTCAGAGAAAGGCGCCTCCCTCTTTGATGGCCTGTTCCTTCTGCTGGGGTCTTGTTCACCAGGATCTTTCATTTAGATTGTTTTTTGCCACCGTGTCATGGCTTTCCATGCCTGTGAGACTCTCATGGACCTTTTAGCCAGATCCGAATGTCCCAAGGGTTGATTCTGAGGCAGGAGTGCTGCCATTCTATGAGTCTGCTGTGTGTCCTGTGTCCCCCGCGGGATCATTCTCTCCCTTTTAATTCTGTCCTTCATTATTTGCTTACACTGGTCTTATTTGTGAAATCTCATCGACACATACCCTATCTTTTTGATTGGTTGTGTATTTATACTTATTACTTTACCAAGTGCGCTAGCATTGGTACTTGCCTCCTTGGTAAGACTGAGTTGAAATCCCCTGGCACATTTCTAGTTCCACCATTGGAGGTAAGTCCGAGTGAGCATGTGCCAACCTATATATTTCCTCCCTCTCTTATCCCACTCCTATGTTTAACAGAGATCACTTTTCTGTTAATTTTAAATGCCTAAGAATGATTGTGCATTCATTACAGAGTTCAACCAGTGGTCTTATGTAGAATAAACAGAGCAACAACAACAACAACAACAACAAAAATACTAAAAGGAATAAAATAGTAAGTTGTTCCTCAACAGTCTAGACAAGGGCTGATCATGTCATTGTTATTAATCTTTCTTAAATTTTACTTTTTCTTAAATTTACTTTTTCTTAAATTACAATTAAAGGGAAATTGCTTTTAAAACAGATACATCGGTATCTTGTTCACAAGTTGTCAGGCATCAGAAGCACTCACGTCTAACTATGAACTGAAATGACTTCAAATGTGACTGGTTCTTCTGTAACTGCTGCACTCTGGGTGTGTGAGCCTTGTCAAGCTGCACGAGTTATCTGTCATGCTGACTTCTGTGTCACATAGAGAACTGTACCGGGAGGAGGAACAATTGCTCTGTTCCAGAACAAAGAGGAATCTGATGAATTTGCAATAAGATCAATTTATTTATAAGAGAAATGGTTTTTCCTACTACGATTATAAGATGACTTCTTTAGGTGGTTATTTAATCTACTTCACTGAAGGGTTATTCAATTGGCTTTTGTGGCTTTACAAAGACTTGGCCTTGACCTTGAAGAAAGGTGGAAGTGGTGCACGCAGCCCTTGTAAAAGGTTGTGCCATTTGTCCTTCCAGGAACAGCCCATGCAAGGCTAAATTGCCCTGAGACTCTGCTGGCCTGGGCAAGGGCCAAGAGGTGGCCCAAGGAGGAGGGTGAGGGGCGTGGCTTTCGAAGTACATAAAACCCAGAGACAGATTCAGCACCCCAAGGACCTTTCCTCTGCACCCCATGTTATCTTCCTCTTCAAAGCTTGTGAGCCTTGGGGGACACCCTTCCTGTTCCACATGCCCTAACATTTCTTGGGGGTTTACGTATCTAAAGAAGCTTTTGATTAATTGATACAAAGAAGAAAGGAAATATCTGTGCTCTCTATCACTGTTCTACAAAATGGACACACATCACACAAATTGCCACATCATGTCCAAACAACAGTAATTGTGACCAGAGCGAAGTGGAAACAAATCAGATGTTACTCAGCTAATCAAAAAGGAGATGTAGACTCTTCCTCAGGACTTTATTTTTATATTGGATCTAAGCCAGGTCTGACCTTTTAGAAACCATTTTTGTTATTTAGTTGATTCTCTATTTCAGCAACATTACCAAATTTTGAGTGACTTTGTTTTTTATTCCTTTTGCCAGAGGCAGTTTCTAGAACTGATTAATTCATATCATAGGCACTTTCATAAATAAAATATCTTGGTTTCATATATTCAAAGAATACAGTGTAATTTAATGGCAATTTACAATGGATTTGATATTTTAAATTCTGATGGAGACCCAAATGTCCTAATAAGTAGGTTCACACGGGCCTGGAGAAATCTGGACAACTCCTTCCTATTTAAATGTTTTCATGTGCTCAGTACTAATCTTTCTCAGCCATAGGTCTATCTGATGAACGAGTTTCTAAAGAAAAAAAGTAAAAGAAAAAGTGCAACACAGGAATATGAAAACATTAACACCAAAAGACCACAGCACAGAACTTTGCTCAGAATCACTAAACTTTGAGTGTGGAGAGCTGCAGCTTTTACTGCAGGAATCTTTGTACACATTTTAGTTATCAAAAGAGTAGGGTTTGCAAATGTTATCCAGTCCCCCTGTACGTGTTAGTTAAAACCCAACACTTATTTTTTAATTCATTCCTGACATAGAAAATCTAGAAACAAATGTTCTTATTTTTGTTTATCCTGTTCTTCTGGACTCATTGTACTCAACATGTTCAGTGCAATTTAAAACTATTTTTTAGCTAAACACAAATGAAAAATAAACTTTCCCCATCCTAATTAACTCCGGAGAAGCCCTTTAATTAGAGTGGATTGCTGACTTGGGAATTAGGAATTATTTGTAACACATCCCATTATAGTGTTTATCTCTGGAAGTATTACTGACATTCTCATATTTAAATTCACCTTAAACATATGATGAATATTCATCTTACTTACTTAGATGTCTGAGCCTTAAAATCATAAACAGCTTTTGCAGGCAATTTCTGAAAAGGAAGGTCAATAATTAATACTAACCTACAATTTGAATTTTCCACAAGATAGCAGTTTCTTATGCATAAAAACAAAGTGAAACCTCACAGAATGATTAAACATAGAGAATGTAAACCTCTTAGGAGGCACTTTACAAATAAATCAATTAGTTCTGTATTTGAGCTATAACGGGAAGATACTAGATTGCCTATTCACCATCCTATTTTATCTTAGGCACTAACGTGGATGAATGCCTAATAGGAGAATAAAATGTGTGCAGAGAGTCTGTCCCAGGTGGAATGTTGGCTGTTCCAAGGCTTTTCTAAGGAGAGTTGTGGAAGGTCAATTGCTTTCTCTCCTGTGGGTTGACACAACTCCTTCTGAAGCATGATAAAAAGATCAAAACTCATGAAGTCCTCATCCCCTTTTTGATATTGGTATATTAATATTTAATATTAGCATTTTAGCAAGTTAATCTTAGCTCACTTATCACTGTGAGGCAAGTTCGTGGCCAAAAGTACAGGCACGATCACCTGACAGGTGTTGGAGGGTTCAGGAATCCTGCAGCACACGGTCCACCAGCTGCTCATCTTCTAGTGCTGATGTAGTATGAACATGTGACTCTCCTCAACCTTTGGGGCCCACGAAACCATCTGAGGCCCTATGTAACTTATAACTAGCTACCCAGCTCCTCCTTTCCCACCAACTGATATTCCCTATGCCCCATTCTCTCTCCCTGTGAATCTGATGAAGGTTAGGGTATCTGGACCATTTCTGACTTCTTCGGGGTTCTCACAGGCACTGGGCTATACCTGTAAGATTTTCCTGGAGTGGCCACTGGTTTATAGTCAAGGTTTGTTTTCAACAAACCCCTGTGGCTTTAGGGCAGTTTATTAGCAAGAGCTCTAGTCCTGGCTCAGGGCCACGGACAGAGTCAGTCGGTACAGGGTTCGCAGGAGAAGTGCCACAAAGACCTGGGGTACTTAAAAGTGTTTTCCAGATATTACCTCCAACAAAAGAGATGTATGTGAATCTGTACTGATGTGCAATATAGTTGGCCTAGGGTTTGCTTCCTGAGTGATGGGCAGGAAATTGTACAGAGAAAACTTCCTATCTCTACTGGGTGGCCCAACTCTGGACTCTTTTAGATCACTCTGCTATATCATGGGTGTCAGCTGAAGACCCAGAGAGACCTCCCTGCCAAAACTGGACCACAGCTGGGGAAAACTGGAGCTAGGGTCAGAGTGCAAGTTGCTTCAAGTCCTCTTCTCAGGCTCCAAGGAAGACTGTTCCTAGTCTCTCAGTTGGATTTCCATCTTTCAGTCTGGGTTCTCTACTGGTTTTGAAATCCATTTGGCTGGCAAGTGCTTGATCAAGTATGTTAAAGGACTCCAATGTTATTAAACTAACTACTACCTCTTTTTCTGGAGTTCCTCTTCTTTCCCGCGGTGCACTTCTCCCCAAGTCAGTCAAAGTGGACGAGTAACTTCTAGGGGACTCGCGGTCTATTAGAAAGGAAAGGGCCCGTCAGAGCAAGAATCTGCTTCATTAAAAACAGGCTTCCTCCACCATTTTCCTTGGTGGCAACTATTGCCATTCCCCACCCCCCATATTTGGAGAGACATTTTTCCTGAAAACATGGCTGTAGAACTCTTATAATGACAACATTGTGATATGAGGTACAAAAAACCATGTACATTTCAAAAGGAAAAATATTCCAGGTTGCAGAAATTATAATAGTTTATATAAATGTCAAATAACTAATTATGCTATAACATCCAGTGTAGATAATTCAGTTATAGGAACTTTTCATATCAAAAATTTGTAATACTTTCTTTTTTTTTTTGCCCCCAACTTATAATTATTATGAAGTCTATAGAGGATGGAGAATTTGGAAATAGCAACAATAACTTGAGAAACAAACATTTTGTGGAAAGACAATACAGCAATGTAGGAATGAAAAAGAAAGACAAAATCAAATACAGTATGATGACAGGACTATAGTCATATCCATTCTGCTGATGCTGTACCCTTTACCTATGGCCTTCCCTTCTAACTAGCTGATAAATTACCCTATCAGAGAATAAATACATCTTTCAAGAAATCAAAGAGCTAAGCAGAAAGCATTGCATTAGTGGGCAAATTGCTTAGAAATATTGAATTAAAGGATAAGTCATTATATTACAAAATAGTGACTAAATTTTTTAACAGTATGTTATACTTTACACATGCATATGATTTATATTTATAAATATACTGAGGTGAAAAGTATTCCAACAGTCTATATTGTAGGATTTACCCGTGTAAGTTAATCAGTTAATTGTTTCTTTTATGTTTTTAATAAAATTAATTAGTTATATTAAAATGTATAAAATATATATTAAATTGTTCTGTTGAAAATTAAGAAGCATTAAAAATGAAATTAACTTTATTCTCATGTGAAGGAATTTGAAATTCTGGTCCACAAGAAGAAAACACTATATAAAGATTTTGACTACTTTGACTATATGGAAGAGTTAACTGCTTACAAGTGGGATATGACATCTGAAGGGATTTCAAAAGGTTCATGGAAAATACGTACTATGGAAAAATATGCATGGGTTTCTTTTTTTAAAAAAGATTATTTATTTATTTGAAAGGCAAAGTGACAGGGAGAGGGAGAAGGAGAAGAAGAGACAGAGAGAGACAGAGAGAATGTTCCATCTATTGTTTTGCTCTGGAAACACCCACAGGAGCCAGGGCCTGACCAGGCTGCAGCCAGGAACCAGGAACTCCATCTTGGTTTTTCACATGGATGGCAGGGACCCAAGTACTTGGACCATCCTCCCCTGCCTTCCCAGGCGCATTAGCAGGAAGCTGGGTTGGAAGTGGAGCAGCTGGGACTTGAACTGGCAATCAGATACTGAGGAGAGCATAACCTGCTGTACCAGAAGGCCCATCCCAACTATCCACAGATTTTAAATTTTTTGCACCAAAATAAATTTAACCCCATTTTCCATGAACTTTTTGCAATACCCTCATATACAGATAAATGTCTAACTCCGAGTTGTGAATTCCAAAGTCTGTGGGTTTAGGAAGGTGACATGACCACAGATTTTAGGTAAAACCTAACCAGTAAGATCACGCATGCTGGAGGATTATGTGTAGTTCACTCGTCATTCTACGTTAATACACTATTAATTCTGCTACTTAATGGCATAGAAACTATTTTTCACTTGGGTAAACACAGTTGGAATGTAAATATTTTAACAAAAGCAAAATATTCTCTAAGTGCATTTCAAAGCCTTCTCAAATCATAATCCACTCTGCATTTAAAATTGAGAAGTGATTATGTTAGCATATTAAAAAACTGAATAAGGTAATTTTTTTTTATTTTATTTTATTTTTTTACAGGCAGAGTGGACAGTGAGAGAGAGAGAGAGAAAGGTCTTCCTTTGCCATTGGTTCACCCTCCAATGGCCGGCCTGGCCGGCGCGCTGCAGCCGGCGCACCGCGCTGTTCCGATGGCAGGAGCCAGGTACTTCTCCTGGTCTCCCATGGGGTGCAGGGCCCAAGCACTTGGGCCATCCTCCACTGCACTCCCTGGCCACAGCAGAGAGCTGGCCTGGAAGAGGGGCAACCGGGACAGAATCCGGCGCCTCGACCGGGACTAGATACCGGTGTGCCGGCGCTGCAGGCGGAGGATTAGCCTAGTGAGCCGTGGTGCCTGCCTTGAATAAGGTAATTTATTAAAATTTAGGTCCTAAAAAAAAAAAAAAATTAGGTCCTGCTCCATCTTGATTAGAAAGTGAGATTAAAGAAACTATAGAAACATTTTAAAAATTTGAATGTATTTCAAGCATGTTGTATAGTATAAAGGAGAGAAAAGATAAATGCTAATAAGTAAATTCATACAATTGATAATTGAATCACTTATGTTATACTAACATCAAATATAAATAACATCCTTTTTTTACTCATGGAGATTGCATTTTACACTATGGATGCTGAATTAGTAGAGGCTTGAGTCCCCTCTCTGTTATCTACTATCTATGTGAACTTGGGCAAATGTCTGTCCTTTCTAGGATTCAAGTTCCTCAATTGTAAATCTGTTTACAGTAACACACATCCCACTGGCTTATGGCCTTTTTAAATCTGCTGCTCTGTTGGTGACTCAAGTTCCTTCCAGCCTCTTAAAATCTGCATGGCAAACAGATGCATTTTATGAATCAATGAAAATAACTGAATAAAAATATTAAAACAGCCTGTGCTTGTAAGTTACCTAATCCTCACAAAAATGGCCTGTGTTTGAACTGCTATTTGTCCTAGCAATTCAGCGATGACTGTTGTTTCAGTCAACTGTGAAAAGGCAGTTGAGGTTCACTTTCAACTTGAGCAATCTAACTCACATTTCAATATGATTGTTATAGCAGAAACAAAATAAACAGATTAGTCATGGGAAAGAAAAGAATGTGAGTGCACTGAGTGATGGAAATGGGATTGTTACAGACACAGCTTAAAGATACATTCACAAAAATTTGACCCCAATTGCGTCCTTTAAATAGAGAAAATTATTAAACTAACCCTGGTCTCTAACTGCTCACAATCACTAATCACATAGTTTAGTTTTGCTTCCTGAATGTTTTGATATACTGAAGTATCTTCTGTGTCGTATGTGACAAATTTATTTTATTATTAAATTATTAATGTATTATTAAAATAATTCACTTGTTGAGTGAATGACTATAAAGTTTTAAAGATAACATACAAATAAAAGGCTATTTGGTAAACTGTTGACTTTGATTCACTTTGCTATGAAAATAGAACTCTTCGGGATACCAATATTTAATGATAGTTTCGGTCTTTAAATATTCTTTTTAATTTGATGAATGGCTTAATTCGCTTAGTCTAACAGTTATTTCAATCCTAACAGTACGCTACAAAATGCTTTCCTTTTTGGTTTTGAACGAGTAAATTTTTGTGAATTGATGATCACTTTAAGCCACACATAAAGTCCAAGTATCACATGAGCAAATGAGAAATATTCAGGAAGATACGCTTGTACAATGAGCATTTGCCTCGCAACACACAGCGATGCTGGTGGTCTCACAGCTCAGCACGATGAGATGTAGGAATGGAACATGACAGAGCTGGAGGGTGAGTATCGGAACCACAAGGACAAAGCAAGGGAAGTTCATCCACCTTGGAGCCCCAGCGCACTGTCACTGTCGTGGTGGTGGAAGTTGTTATTGGTGGTGTCGCCGTCGTGGAAAGAGGCACTGTGGGGCATTCTCCCACAGTCGTTCTGGTACAACGGACAATGCATAGCACCATCGTGAGGCAGTGGGTGGAAAGGCTGGTGCACGGGGCTCCTTTTCAGAGCCCGGAGGGAGGAATTCCTCTCGGGAATATCTGGCAGCAGTTCACTGATTAGACGGTGCAATATACTGTTGTCTGGCAAACTTCCCCTTCTCTTCTCGGCTTTGATTTGGTCACAAATGTCCTGGAGGGCAGAGTCCAGAGCCTCAAACACAGACGTTTTACATTTTGCCTTTTCGGTCTGTTTTTTGGGTGTTGAATTTCTTTTCCTCCGGAAAGGCACAGGACTGACCAGAAACGCAAGTTTAGACAGGCCAGGGTCCATTTCTCGTCTTCTGGGCTCCTCGGCATGTTCATGTTTGGCTCTTTCATGCTTTAACATGGTGGTAAAGCGAGTATAGGACGCAGGGCATCTGCCTTTGCAGGAACTGATGAGGTGCCGGTGGTGATGGTGGTGGTGATGGTGGTGGTGATGGTGGCTGGACCCATAAAAACTTTCAGAGGAGGTGAAAGAATAGTGATCGAAGTCACTTTCGCTGCAAAAGGATGACCCTTCTACGTGAATGTAGTCGCTGTGGTCGGACACAACTCCATCTTGGTCGCTGTCGGAGAATTCCACGTGAGGTCTCGGCTGCTCGTCACTGGTGACTTCGATATGGATCGGCACCAGGGCTTTGGACTTGTAGCTTCGCTGGATGTGAGAAGGGTGCCTGCCCTGATTTTCTTCCTCCAGCAACGACTCAATGGAAAATCTCCTCTTGGGACACAAACCATTCTGCTGTGCTTCTAGGGTTAAAGGAGATAGCATTTCATCTCCTAGATTTGGCATGGATTTTGACTTCTGAATCAGCTTTTCGAATTCAGAAATGCGGGTGGGCACCATGTCCCTGGGCACCTCCTCGGTGGAGGACTGGCTCCACCCGTGCAGCAGGCCCCTGTGCTGCTGCTCCTGTTCGTACTGCAGGATTCTCGACTTCACAGAGCAGATCACCTCTGAATTCATCAGGTCCTTGCGGTTGATGCGGTGCATTTTCTTGTACATTTTCAGGAACCCTGGGGCGTCGTGGGCGGACCTGTGTCTGAGTCTCGATCTGCCGTTACTGCGAGTCTCCTGCATGTAGGGGGAAGCCCAGGTGATGGAGCCGCTCTCCTTGGAGTCCTCTTCACACAGCAGGGAGCCCATACTCTCCGACTTGGTTTTCTGGTCGGGGAAGCTTTCGCAGTCGTCGTTTAGGAGATCATCGCAGCTACGGGATTTGAGTTTGGGGGACACCGTTTCTTCAGTGCTGCTCCAGATCTCTGCATTTTGCCGGGCCATCTGCCAGCCATTCTTGAAAGTAATGGCCCTTTGGGAGTCCCGCGGGACGTCCAAGTGCTGTCTATAAGGGCTACAGTACTCTAACTCACTGCAGGGGTTGCCGTTGAGCCCTGCGTAACTGCAAAGGGATGGACACAGTTTGCTATCATCCCCACCTTTGAATCCAGAGCAGCGTGGTGGAAGAGAGACATTCGGAGAAGTTAAAAGGTTCACAAAGAGAGGAGAGCAGGTCAGTAGGCATCAGCACAGTAAAGAGAAAGCAGTTAGTGTGGCTTCGTCTAGACACTGATTGTTAACTTTGAGAGAAAAAGGTCTAATTCTAAGGCAAAGTTATTTTTTTCAATGACTGTAGTTTTGCTGATAACACAGTCAATAAAACCAGTCCAACAAATAATTGGTAGAGCTAATTTACCTCTTTCAATCGCACAGTTCACTCATCTTTCTGCCAATACCAATATGCTTATGTACCAGAAACATAATAGTACCTCAAAGTTAATAGCATGACTTGGTAGTAGTCTCACAATGGATTAAATAACAATCAATGGCAAAACTGTTACAGATTTTTATCAACTTAACAGGGTCAGGATTTGTGTCTCATTTGATTTATAGTAATAGGTTAAGAGTAACTTAAAATTTACATTTAATTAATACTCCCAAAACTATATCAAATAATTTTTTATAGGTACTGCATAGAAAAAGCTGTAAGACAAAATCCTTTCCAAAGTTGCAAAGTAAAAATGCTATGAACTATTGCTGCTAGTATTTTTCAAAAAAAAAAAAAAAGTAACAAGTGCCTCTTTAAACAGATTAGTTCACCTCTTAGATGACTGTCTTTACCCTCTCCTAGGGGTAACTGGATATACTGCAAACCTCTCAAAGGAGCTCAACGTATTCCGCTTTTCTCCTAGGAGGGTTTTTAAAAAATCATTTGAAATTTGATAATAGCTAAACTTGACCTCAAATTTGAAATATCCATTGAAAATGTCTTATTTTGCCTTGCTGAGTTAACTACTCAATTACATGTCTTGGGACATTTTTTTCTTAGTAATAAAACCTCATGGAGGAAAATCTCTATTGGAAGCTGATGCCTTACAGTCACCCCCAGATTCTTTAAAAGCTGACAGGCACGTTGGCAGATATGGAGTGTTGGGGAAACAGGCATGTTGGCAGATACGGAGTGTTGGGGAAAGGAAGTTGATTTACACTCCCTAAGGTGAAACAAATAGAATCCTAACTCTTGAGAGTATCCAAGAATAGTGTGGCATTGCATGACCTCCTTACTGCTTTATGGTATTTGTTTGCATAAATGCGTAGACTCTGATAAAGGCCTCTCTGTTAATGGGAGGAAAGGAATAATGGATGGGACTCACTCCTTCTGCACCAATCAGTCAATATTCATAGTTTCTCTAGTCCAGAAGAGGGTTAGGCCTCTCGCCTCCCCTGAGTCCAAGCATCTCAACCAGTTTGTCCTTTGCACTCAAATCAGATAGCACCGGGCAACACGTTTAGTGCCTGCTTGTGATCCATGGAGCGGAACCTGTCCTATTTCACTGGAACTTCTGTTAGAGCTCATTTTCTTCCCAGATTTGTAAATTATTTTCTCTTCTGTTTCAGCCCCGATAGACCACTGAGGACCACGGGGTCCCGTAGCTGATGCAGGTCTGGGTCCCTGTGGGTGGTGGTCGAGCCTCACTCTCCAGCTTGGAAATAGCCCTGGGCCAGTGGTGCTAATGCACTAACTGGTCTTCCAGAGACCTGAAGGAGTGACTTGCCCCCTCCCACGCGTTAGCTCAGAGGAGCCAGGTCATCTGGAAAATGGCTTTCTGACTTCTAAAGTTTATAATTATGGCTTGGAGACAGTTCTCACTATGGACTGTTGTGAATTGAGCCCTGTGTTACATACATGGGAGAATGTGGACACCCTGCTTTCTATCTTCTGTTGCCGTTTGTAATCTCTAAACTACCTAGTTCACTAATTTGCTAGTTGTGGTAACGTTAGAATAAACATTGCAAAATGTTGATTATATGTAAATGCTTATAACTGTCATCTTCTAAGAGCTTGACAACAAATTACTGAATATTTTGAATTTCTTAATAAAACATTATCTTTTTTAAGGGAAAGGCCTTGACAGGTGCTAGTCACAGTGTCACAGTCCTTTATGCAACCCAAGTGCCTTACCAGCTTGAGTCTGTCTGGGTAGGAAGAAGGCTCCTGTTCTGAAATTACACCGTATTCAGACCCTGTAGGTAAAACCTAGCACACATCCCTATCACCGGCCTGGCTCTCACTAGGTCCTCTAGGCTAAAACCAAAACCAGTCCACTGTTTGCATGTGCATTATTATTGCTCACCTTTTGCTCTCGATGGGGAAGAAGGAGAGGAGCTAATGAAAGACTTTGTAAGGGTGGTGCTTGATCCTGGGAGGTCTCCCCGACCTGGACTAGTCCTGGCTGCACTTTGCTCCCCCAACCCCCTTGGGGGCCCCACGGCAGGCTCGCTCTTCCTCCGTTTCCTGAAGTCACTGGCCATGCTTGCAGAGCTGAAAGAAGGAATCAGCATCAGTTTTATTGGTAGAATCCATTTTTGAGCACAGTTTTAGGCTGACAGCAGAACTGATAGGGAGTACAGAGTTTATTTATGCCCACTCCCTTTCCTCTTGCACATGGGTTGCCCTCTACTGCCATCTCCTATGGGTGTGTACATTTGTTACAGTGCAGGAACCTACCTTGACACAGCATCAGCCAAAGTCCACGGAATACATTAGGGTTCGTGCTTTGTGTTATACATTCTACGGGTTTTGGAAAACATGTGGTGACCTGTGCCATCGCTACTAAAGTATCCTACAGAACCGTTTTACTGCCTTAAAAATTCTCTGTGCTCCGCTTATTCATCTCTCCCGCGCCTCTACTGAAAATCACTGTCTCCATAGTTTTGCCTTTTCCAGAATGTCACAGTTGGAATCATGTAGAATGTAGCTTTTTTAGATTGGCTTCTTTCACTTAACGTACACTTGAAGTGTATACTAATATGCACTTTATATTCATTTAATATAAAGTCCCTTCATGTCTTTTTGTTGCTTGGATGGCTCATTTAAAAAAATAACTGAATAATATTCCACCATCTGAATGTACCACGCGTTGCTTCTCCATAGCAGCACTTATGCACAAAGGTGCTATAAACGTCACGTGCAGAAGTCTGTGTGGGCTTAACTCTATATTCACCTTTTCATGACCAAAGTCTCCTAGAATGAACATGTTGCGATGACAATGCCGTGTTGTGATTTGTATCATACATCTTTTCTCTTTAAATGAAAGTTCCAGCAACATGAGTGTATTGGAGGAGGTTTGCCAAAATGGAGGAAACAGCTTGAAAAATGTTACATGCTCGTGTTACAAATTTCTCTTACATCAGGATTTGCCTGCAACTGTTCTTAATAATCTTAGCTTTGGAATATCTTATGCTGGAAGGCCAGCAATTTCTATTTAACCCAGCAAATAAACAATTAAAGGCTCCCTTTGCCCAATTTTATTTAGGATATAGGCAGTCTATATTCGCAGGGAGCTTTGCAGTTGGGTATAGTATCATTTAAGACAGACAACAGTGAAAGAAGAGACACAGCGTACTGTGTATCACACCACTGGATAACACTATGTTAGCAACAGAAACACCAGCTCCTATGGAGTGCAGTGCTGTGCTTTAGGTACGATGGCGTCTTACTTAGGTTTCACAGGAAACGCATGAGGTAGGCATTGTTATCACAGTTTTACAAGTGTGTAAGCCAAACCCATGTCTCTAGGAGGTACACAAGTGAGGCAGACCTCAGAATTTACGTAGTCTTCTAAAGACAATGTCCCATGTCCTAGATCCGTTTTTGCTGTGACTATCCTGTCAAGTGAAGGTGTGTGTCTTTTATAGCAATGGTTAGGTCAGATTAAAACCCCAAAATTCAAACATTTGAGGTGTATATATAGATGCAAAAAATAGAAATGGAGGGGTTGTAGGAGCTCCTTCCTACGTGATATTAATGTAGTCGGATGGCACTCATGAACCCAATTTATGAAGGACTTAATTCATCTTCTACTTATGTTGATGGAAATCTATGGAAAGACAAATTCTTGTTACAGAATTATTTGGTGATGATGATCCAATATGGCTGGGAGTTTTTATTATTCAGTATTGCTGTTGAATTATATCTGGATGCTTGCCATCCTTTATAAGTTAAGTGTGATAGTTAAAGCTTACTAACAGAGTTTACCTTGGCTGGACTTGAGGGCAATTAGACCTAGTGGTTACAAGCTGTCACTGGAGCCCAAACGTGAGTTCTTCAGAGGTAAAGTACTGATAACAGTACTGAGCTCACAGTGTTGTCTTAGGATTGAAAATGATTATGTACTTAGAATGCCTGATATGTGGTAAACCCTCATTTATTGGTAGTAAAAGTATTTATGATTTGTATGATCAGAATATAATGAACAAGTATTTGTGTAATGATTTTTGATTTCTAAATTTTTAATTTCTAACAATTTTATATATTACCATGAGTATCACAACATCATTGAAGTTTAGTTATTTTTAATCCCCATAGAGAGGAAAGAAAACTGGGTATAGTTGGAGACAAGGAAAGAAAGAGTTTTTCAATCCAGAATTATGCCACTTAATTTTTATAAATTAGTGGAAGTGGTGCAGAAGCAAATATATTTTCATCAGACATGGTAGTTAAAACTGTGTGATAGATGATCTCATCAGTACTTCACTGACTAGCATTTCTATAAAGGAAACCACTGTTGTTGAATATTCTGGTCGTGTGATGTAATGCGATCCTTACCTACTGGGTCTTTCCAGGCTTCTGTCATTAGGAGACTGATACACGGAGGCCTGTTAAGATAGAATAACAGTTTCATGAAAATTTTCACCATGGCAAAATTTCATTTGCCAACATTGAAAACAGCTTTCATAAAAACAATGTCATAAAGTCAAAATTCAAAATACCATGTATGATGCTAACAAAATGCCTTTCCACAGAGAAATCATACCACCTGATTTGGACTGTTTTTCTTTTCTACTTTCTCTTCTGATATACAGTAATACATCTTTTGGGGTAGCACACATTATCCACAACCCTAGCATTCATTGTATGGGAAGAAGCAGAAAAATAAACAACATTTTCTCAAGAATATGGAATAAAGTGCTAAATTATTCTATAACATTAACTCCAGAACCCTTCCTATTGAGTTAAAGAGGTTTCATATAAAAAAAGAATGTTTCTATTTTTAAAAAATTTCTAGCATTATTGAACCCTTATAAAACATTAATTTTCTCTATAATTTCAATGTTTTAGTGTCAGGTGTCATCTTCAAAATAGAAGAACTTGGGGTTTCTTTCACCTGTCAACATAGACATGACATTTTAATAAAGCCCATGAATTTTGAAATTAAACTCAACTATCTGGTACTTTAATCAAGTACAGCTGATACCTTACAGATGAGGAGGTCAGGCTTAGATTAAATGATCTAGTGAATCAAAATACGTCTTTTTTTTTTTTCTTCAAAAAATGGATTTTAACCATTTTCCTTCATTCTGTATAGTATACAAAATTGATACTAAGTAAAAATAACATAAGAATTTTTCAGGGGTGGTGCTGTGGCGTAGCGGGTAAAGCCACTGCCTGCAGTGCCAGCATTCCATATGGGCACTGGTTCAAGTCCCTACTACTCCACTTCTGATCCAGCTCTCTGCTGTGGCCTGGGAAAGCAGCAGAAGATGGCCTTGGGTCCTTGAACCTGCATGGGAGACCTGGAAGAAGTTCCTGGCTCCTGGCTTCAAGTCAGCGCAGCTCTGGCTGTTGCAGCCAGTTGGAGAGTGAACCAGCGGATGGAAGACCTCTTTCTCTCTCTCTCTCTGCCTCTGCCTCTCCTTCTCTCTCTGTGTAACTTTGGCTTTTAAATAAATAAATAAATCTTTTAAGAAAAAAGAATTTTTCACTTTCCATGACCAACTATTGGTATAATTTTTGAAATATCTATAAACAAGAGAAGACCAGTATTGAGTTCCTGAGTAGTTAAGGTGACACTGCAAGATGAAAGTAGTTCTGATGTAATGCTTTGAATGCATAGGGAAATGTGTATATAGCTTAGGCTTTGCTTATATTTTATAATGAGTTCCTCATCACAAACTTTGGTTTGATGAAGAGCTGAAATTCTAATTTGAAAATGTTCATCTATGTGAAAGTTTAAAAATGTCAGCAAGAAAGGCAAGATTTGACAGCTTTTATATTCAGCTATTTTCACAGAAATGTTTTAGCAGAGTATTAAAAACTTAATGGATTTAACCTCACTTTACAAACTCTGTTCTTTTTTTTTTTTTTGGTTAATTGGTAAATTAGTACTAATTAAAATATTAGTATATAATTTTTAAATTCTTTAAGTAGATTAGTCTGACAAGCCCCTGCTATACATAACTGTAAAACTGTTTCTATTAACAGACATCTTAACTTGATTCTATGTTACTTAATGAAAATGGAATTTTGCCCAGAAAGAAACAAAAGCATCTTTCTGTACAACAAAACTCCTCCTCATTTTCAAAAGAAAAAGTGTATCCTAATATTTTAGCTCCTAAAAAATCATATTCCTAGGTTTCCAACAAATACAGAACTAGAGAAAAAATTTTGTCTGTATTAGTCTGATAAATGCACATAATTATTTCAATTTGCTGCATTCTGGTGGAGAAATATATGCTAAATATGAAAAAATCAAACAGGTAGGAAAGATGAAAATGATCATTGCATGATAATTTAGAAACATTAATTCTACTTAATTGTAAAAGAGCAACACCAAAGAGCTCAGGGTAATGCCACCCAATCAGATCACGGCTTCCACAGGACACGCAAACTCAACTGATGACCAAAACTGTCAAATTCAGGGCACTCTTGGAACAGCCTCAGAGAAACCAGAAATTTTGAGCTGCTGGCTTATCAGCAGCCTAAACAATAGTGTAGTAAGAATGAAAACCTAGCGTCAGAACTGATAAATTACTCATGCTTCAGAGTTGGGCAAAGAAACCATGATTATTCTTGCTTGTGCTGGTTTCTACATCACATACAATGAAACCAGTTTTGATTTTATGTATACTCAGAGACAGTTTGGTATTAAATTATAAATTAACAGCAAAAAGTCTATATTGAAGACCAAGAGGGAAACTTGTACAATAATTAGAGGAATGGTATATATCCTGAAATGGAAATTATTTCTAGAAAACAAGTAATACATTTTACCTATCACAAAGTGCAGACAAAAATAATTTTCTGTTAGGTCACCATGTGATTAAACTTTGCTTTAAAACCATCATCTTGGGGCCAGCACTGTGGCATAGAAGGCTAAGCCTCCACCTGCAGTGCTAGCATCCAATATGGGCGCCAGTTTGAGTCCCGGCTGCTCCACTTCTGTTCCAACTCCCTGCTAATGTGCCTAGAAAAGCAGCGGAAAATGGCCCAAGTGCTTGGGCCCCTGAATCCACATGGGAGACACCCAGAAGAAGCTCCTGGCTCCTGGCTCCTGCAGGGGATGGGCCAGGCTGTTGCGGCCATTTTGGGGAGTGAACAAGCGGATGGAAGATCCCTCTCTCTCTCTCTCTCTCCTCCTCTCTCTGTATCTCTGCCTTTCAAATAAATATATAAATCTTTTTTATAAAAAACCAAACTCTCATCTGTTCTTCATTTATGTCTGTTTCTCAGATATATATATATATATATATATATACACACACACACATTTATATACATGTATATGTTGTACACAGTATATACTGGGTACTTAATACATGGTAACTAAATTAATGTTTAATCAAATTTTTTACCAGAAATGTTTACAAAAGGTTATTAAAAACAGAATACAAATACCTTATGAAAGCCTGTTTTCTCTGAAAAACCATGATGTTAAGTTAATAACATAGTCAATGTGCTATTAGAATCATACAAGATCCCCCCTCAATATCAAAGAGATAACAGAAAATAGTTTAACTACTAGCAAAGTGCTTTCTAATGAGATTTTCTTTTGTTACTACCGTAACATTATGGAACACATAGAATTAACTTTCTACACTGGGGCTAGCATTGTGGCACAGTGGCTTAGGCCACCTCTTGCAATGCCGGCATCTCCTATGGGTTCAAGTGCAAGTCAAGGCTGCTCCATTTCCAATCCAGCTCCCTGCTGGTACACCTGGGAAAGCAGCTGAGGATGGTCCAAGTGCTTGGGCCCTTGCATCTGTGTGGGAGACCGGAAGAAGCCCCTGGTTCCTGGCCCAGCTGTGGCTGTTGCGGCCATTGGGGGAGTAGACCACAGAATGGAGGATCTCTCTCTGTCTCTCCTTTTCTCCCTCTGTGTAGCTCTTTCAAATAAATAAAATTAAATCTAAAAAAAAGTTTCCACATTTTTATAATGAAGAATTATTGTGTAATATTAATTATCAACACTTATTTCACAGAAATTCAATAGACAACAACAAGTAGTATTAGGTAAATAATTTCTTTGAAAAAAATCGATTAATTTATTTATAATTTCTTAAAAATATGAACTCTAAGTATATCTTTTTTTTGACAGGCAGAGTTAGACAGTGAGAGAGAGAGACAGAGAGAAAGGTCTTCCTTCCGTTGGTTCACCCCCCAAATGGCTGCTATGGCAGGCGCGCTGCGCTAATCCAAAGCCAGGAGCCAGGAACCAGGTGCTTCTTACTGGTCTCCAATGCGGATGCAGGGCCCAAGCACTTGGGCCATCCTCCACTGCCTTCCTGGGCCACAGCAGAGAGCTGGACTGGAAGAGGAGCAACTGGGACAGAACTCGGCGCCCCAACTAGGACTAGAATCTGGGGTGCCGGCGCCGCAGGCTGAAGATTAGCCAAGTGAGCTGTGGTGCCGGCCTAAGTATATCCCTCTGAACTACTAAAAAGTGTGACACAATGGAAATAGCAACTGAAATAAAGGTTGAGAGACCTGTTTAATTTTTAAATTTTGCCACCATCTTAACATGTGATATTTAACATATTTTGTAAAATTGTTATCCTTTACTTATCATAATTGATAAGTTACTGAGTTAGATATGGTACTCTCTAAATATGTTTCAGTTCTCAGTGAGTCAACTACCTTAAAAACACCCTAGAAATATCTGACCAAAATTAAATTTTGGTTAAACTGAATTTTTGATTAAACTGAATTTCAAAATACATTCTTGGGTTGTTCATATGTTAAATAATATCCTTTTTTCAGAGACAGAGGTAACATGACATAAAGAATAGAACTGTTTATTTTATTTGACTTCAGATTGTTTGCCTGGCTGTAAAGTATAAGCATTCAGAAATGGCTGAATTCAGTAACCCACAGTGTTCTTGGCTACTCTATTGTAGTTTTAATTAAATATATAAATCTGTAATTATTTTAACCATCTCTCTGTATTAACACACACTCACAGTGGAAATAATTTGAAATTGCAAGCTTGGCTACTTCTTCACAGGCTCTATGCTTGCAACTCCAGAGGTCACCACCATGTGTCAGTAGTACCTTCTTCAGCCAAAGTTTTCTACTGGTTTTGTTTTCTAGTAGTGCATATTTAATTAAGATTTATTGTTACTGTACTCACATAAGACCACATAGAAACTACTATGAAAAAACCAGCTTATTCACTTTGTTCCCATCCTAGCTTCCAAAAGTTCCTACAAATAAGCTTTTATGTAGCCGATGGTTACCAAAACAGTGCCATTTTTTTCGTGTGACTTCTAATGAATCCTTTATCTGCTCTCCAAAATAATTCTGTTTTTGAGATTATTTTTGATCATTTATGCCCTTTTCCCTACTCTTTTTGCTTAATTAAAATAATGATTTACATGACCTGGCATTAATTTTTCACCTAGTTGATTGTCATAAGAGCTCTTTACTGGAGATTGTAAATGCATTTCATCTTATAAAAGCTAGTAACGACCTGTTGTAGTGTTCCACTGGATTACAGAGTCAGGAAGGATTAGTGGTGTCTGTCCAGGGTGCTGGAAGTTGTGACACATATATTTACCAGCCCTATTCTTCACTGATGATAATATCTGCAAGTCATAAGCATTTAAGAAAATGAAAAAATAAATAAAGTTTAGGAGTATCAGGCACCTAAACTCTCAGTCTGCACCTTTAAACATGATTATAAAATGGCCTTCTAACAGGATTTTACATAGTCTAAGAAAAATAGGTGGTTGGGTTGGGTGCTGTTGCACAGCAGGTTAGGCCAGCATTCCACGTCAGAGGGCTGGTTCAAGTCCCTGCTACTCTGTGTCTGATCCAGCCTTCTGCTATGCACATTGAGGCTTCAGATAATGGCTCAGATACTTGCGTCCCAGCCACCCAGGTGGGAGACCCAAATGGAGTTTCTGGCTCCTGGCTTAACCCTGCTCCAGTCCTGGCTGTTGTGGCCATTTGGCGAGTGAAACAGTGTATAGAAGATCTGTCACTCAGTCTTCCAAATAACTACATTCATCTTTAAGAAATAATCTAAAATACCCAGGTGGCTAAAAGATGTATTAAAACTAATACTCTTGGCTTGGGGTTTTCACCTTGCAGAATACCAGGACTGCAGATAAACAGCTGAACAGAAAGGTATAGTTGCAATGGTTTGTCATCTGGAAGTCAAACACAGCCAACAAAACCGGGATAATGAATGTCTAGGCAATGATACTTGATACAACACAATGACGCAAAGACAGATTTTTGAAAGTAGCTTGGACACTCTAGTGAACTGTAAAACATGGATATTCAGATTCACAGGAACAGCCTCTAAGGGCGAAATCTGAAAAACATAGAATAATTTGCTTTTACCTCATTGGAAACACCAGAAGACTGATCTTGAACATAGTCCAGAGCCTTTTTAGGAGGCTGCACCACATAAGCAGAAGTGTAGAGATGGAATGGAGGAGAATCAATGCAGCAAGGAATGGACATGTGGAAAAGGTGACAACAGTTAGAAATCAAGTGCCGACAGCATCGGGTACACATAAAGAGTGACATGAATGGAGCACGACGGGGCAGCCTGGGGAAAGAGTGCACTGCTTGTAAATATTCTCACACACTGGGCACCACGGCTGGTGTGCAATTAGTATATTTGTGAATTCACTTCGTCACACCCAAATTAGCACTTCCAGTCTCTGGCCACAGAGCAATGCAAGGTCTATTAAAGAAACATTAAAGCAGTAAGTGGCTGGCATGCTGGTGAGCTTCTACGTGGGGCTGAAGGTGGTTATAGGAAATGCTGATAATTTAAGCTCAGCACAGAAATTGCAAGGGTCCTTATAAACTTTCTGACGAGCAACACAGAAAAGAAAGCTTGAGAATGGTTTTTCTTGGAAATAAAATATATTCATGTTAATATTAGGAAGCAAATTAGAAAAAAAGAGAGAAAATATTCCATTTGCTAGGAACTAGAAATTCTAGGAAAAATTCTTTGGTTTATATTTGTTTACAATCCCTTTTGATTCAGTGCTATAATTATAGTGATCTATCCAAATCTTCTATCTTTTTGAATGGACAAAAGGGACGACCAGAACCACTCATATACAACATATGATCAGGCAACAAGTACATCTGTACACAATACTGTGAAAGAAAGCTTGTATTCTCTGACTTCGTGCACAGTGTAGTTGGTGTATTATCTAAGAGTTTAAAATTCATAAGACACGTGTAACTGACACACATTAAATGTATGCTGTAGGCACGCACAGTTCCTAAATAAAGCTCAGCTTGATGAAGCAGTTGTCATTTAAAGCTCCAGTTGACTCTTTATCCCAAACAGACAGATGCCCGCAGGGCCAGCCACAGGGCCAGCTCGCCTGGTGGGGGTGTGGAGATGGCAGACGGGGCTGTGGCGTCCACTAGCAAACCTAGAAACGAAGGTTGCACGATTTATTCGTGGTAAATGAGGTATTTGACAGTGGAAATATTCTGGCAGAGAATTATCATGAGTGCTGCTCAGAATTTTATTTTATTTTATTTTTTAACAGGTCGAGGCTTAATTTCTGACTCTGCCATTGACCTATCTGGGCAGATTCCTTAAGGCTTCTAGTGTCCATTTTCTTCTATTGTTGAGCATGAGGAGACAATGAGTCTAGAACAATGAGTGCAGAAACAATGAGTACATCTAGGGGCTAGATGACTCCTTAGCGACTGGGAGCTAAGGCAATAGTAACTCTTGACTTAAGGTGCCTGTCTGTTCGAATTAGATCAAAATGGACTGTAAACAAATACAAATCTATAAGGTTGGAATCATTGTCTGAATATTCTAGGAAAGAAACTACCTCCATATGTTAAGTTTGCAATCAATCAGATATTAACTAAGACGAACATGATTTGGAAAAACCAAATAGGAAGTGTCTGAGCAGGGTTAATCATCTGGTAGGAAGTGCGCACGGGCTAAGCCTCTCAGACACAAGCCAGCCTTTGTTCTCCACAAGGTACCTGTCTCGTCTAACGACGGTATGTTGAATCAATCAAACAACATTCTCCTAAGGTTCTTACATGAACAGTCTAGCCTCACTTACCGGGCGTCCAAACTCCAGCTCTGAAAAGAATTTATACCAGGGCTCATTTTCTAAATCTATGTCATCTGGAGTTATGCCATCAGTCTAGAGCAGATGTGAAGGAAAAGGGAAGGAAAAGGCACACTGAGCCACGTGAGGGAACCGCCGCGTGGTCTGACAAACACGCGCGCACTCACACGCCAACACGCACCCACTCGAGTCCGGCAAACCTCAGCGGGAGAGCGGACTCAGGACAGGGAGGAGCGCCACCTAGGCCCCTGGGGTCTGTCCTGTCCCCCTTCCTAAGGTTCAGCTTGGCACCTTAGCTATGGAAAGCCCTCTGGGGCCAAGAGACAGACCAGGAGAGCAACGCCAGAGAATTGGGATGGGCCCAGCTCTGGCACAACCTGGCTCTTCCCTGCGCAAGCGAGCAGTTTGCGGACCACCACCTGCGTGCCCATGGCGGGCTGGAGCAGGAGACGCTGGGGCAGATTCGCAGGGCAGGGGAGCTGAGCGATGGGTGCTGGGAGCTGCGGAGAGGGTCCCCCGGCACTGAGAATCTGGGGTCTGGGTGACAAAAGGCGCCCCCCGGCGGAGCTGGGGAGTAGCCAGCTTCCGCCCACGCCCTCTTGGCCTTAGGAGCACAGGGGCTACCCCTGAACTTCCCGACGGGAATGAGAACAAAGAAGGCAGGAGCTCACCCGGGTGGGAGAGAGCGCCGGGGCCCACGAGCTGGGCGTGGGGAGGCCACTGGTGGGCGGCGGGGAGGGGCTACGGGGCACCGCTCCGAGTGGTGAGCTAGAGCCAGGCTTCCGGCCAGGTTCCTCGGGAACAAGTGTCGGAGTTGTTGGGAGAGGGGGCTGGAAGAGAGAGGGGTGGGGGAGAAACTGATGCATTAGCGGCAGGTTTCTGACCGAGCCTCTGGCAGGTGAGGTGGGAGCAGCCGTGAGAAACCTCTGGACCCCACCGTCTGGACTCCTGCAGAGATCTGAGGCTCAGGGGCCTCCGGGAAGGTGAAGAAGGGTGACATCTTAGGAGGGGCCCCCAGGTTCATTTTCTGCCCACCTACTTGAGCTAGAGACAGAGATCTGGGTGGGCTGAGGGTTTTCCTAGTAATACTGTGGGTGGCAGGGGACAGGGGAGGAGTGTGGGATAAAATCCCACCATGGTTTCTGTGACATGGTAATTTAGAGAAAAAGCCAATCTTTATGATTGATTTACTCCCCTCCAGTGGTTTCTGAATGCTGCATTTGAGACGGAACAACTAGGAATGTTCAGAAAAACTTTGAGAAAATACATACAATTACTTCATCCTTTAATAAAACAGACACAGCAATATACTAAATATTTCTGAATAACACCTATCTGACTACATCGATTCAGGCTGTTGACTTTATGTAAAAACTGGATGCTAAAGGCACAGTAAGTGACTTGTTACTTCTTTGATAATTATCACACAACACTAATTCAATGTAGTACAACTGAACAGAACAGCATTCTAAATCAGAAAAAAAGTTCTAAGAAAAGTTATTTGGTTCCTTAGAAGCCACTCACCCTGGCCAAGAGAGGAGCTGAGACTCTGGACATTTTGTAGGAGGGCTATTAAGTGCACGCTGCCTCAAAGCAATCAATATTATTTCCCCACAAGTCTTGAAGGAACTCAAGTGCATCTACTGAGTAGAATCATCTCAGTTCTGAAGGGAATACTCTACAACCCTTGTCATCTTGGGAACTTGACACAGTTGATATGCCAACAGAGGGCACTATTTCAACATGGGCATGGTATAGGGTTTTACTGACTGGGTACATTTACAACAGTTTTGTTAGTGATGCACAGTCTACGTTTAATAATAAATTATACCAAACCTGTCTTAGTAATGTGGTTTTGTTTCTACATTTTTAAATAAAATATTATAATAGCAACTACAGTGATAGGAAAGTTTGAGGCATCATAACAAAATAGTGCAAGGGCCTAAGTTATCCAAAATGCATGGTGATTGTAATCATAAAGATTGTAGAAAACTTGGAAGGTGCTTACGATGAAATGCTAAGTGACAGAACCAGAATATAATCATGTACTTACACAGTAGTTACAGTGGTATTTCAAAGCTTCTATCTGGATGAACACAGTGAACAAATGTATATATACACAAAAGACTAGAAAGGTATTCTGGTGCTGTGACTCCTTTTCCTCTTTAAGTGTTATTTTGCTTTATTGTTATAATGTTATTTTTTGCAATAAGCAAAATTCAGAGAAAACATCCTTCAATTAGGTATGGGAAAATGTTGCAGAGATCTTGACCTAGTTAGTTTACATTTCAGAGCAGCAGTGAAATTGGTAGAGAGAAAATATGCTAAGTAACTAATTTGCCATTTTCTAATTTAAAAATTTCATTCAATAGTGGAAAAATTTGATTCAATAGTGGAAAAATATTGAGTTTCTGGTAGTACAAAAATACTATTTTTTATCTAATTGTTATTTAGCTCATTATGGATGTAGCATAATATTTCATGAATGGTTTTGTTGGAGCTTGTTTTTAGGGCAACTGACATTACAGAGAACGTTTTAGTATTTTTTCTCATGTTTATAGAGGACATTGTCTCTTCCACCAGAAACTAACCTGTGGCTTTTTCAAACTTCATAGTGTCTAATGGTATACACTTAATGATAGTATTAAGTCTTGATTTGTAAACTCTGCTTTCAAGTGCAGCATTTTGTTTTCCTAAGGGGAGATAGAAACTGCTAGATAGAAACTGCTCAAAAACCATGAACAGCAGAGGACAGTAAATTTACCAAATTAGTATCTGTATTAGTATTATAACTTTGATTTCTACCTTAAGAAAATATAAAACAAATGGATACTAAGTTCTGATTTATAGAAATATATTTTTGTGACACAGCACAGACAAAAGAGAAAATTGTCTGTCACCCTGCATCATACATTAGGTTAGCAATTTTCCATTAATTATGAATTTGTTGATTAAAAATTCAATTTACAGTTAAAACCAGCAACTACTAGAACCCATGTCAATAGAAATTAGCAGAGAAAACGCCCCAAATAATGATAACTGCTCACTATCTCTAACTTCGGGTTGTGATGAAAGGTACACGCTTGAATTGTTAAAGAAAGTATAAGTGACAGAACTAGAATTCTCTCTTTGCTGTGGTTGACTCCCTTTAGTCAGGCAACAATTAAATGCATTATATAGCAATCTGGAGCCACTGCTAAGGTACACAGAAGCCTCAGAATAGTCAGTGATGGTCAGCCAACAGATAGACCAGCGCACTGATAATCTCACCAACTCAACAATCGCCACGTGTAACACGGAAATTCTTAGAGTTCAGCACGAATACAAACACTTAGAACTCATTTAGGAAACATGATTACGCTTTTCTTAAATTGCTCAAAAAAGACAAAAGAGCAGAGATACTGATACACATCTCTGATCATGGTTTCTTGGTTTGTTTCTTTTCATTTTAAAAACTCTGCAAACTTCTACTTAAAACTGATGTAGAAGATCAGTGCAAGAGGGAGTGCTTAAGAAAAATAGCTAAATTATACATGATCTTTATTTAAAAACTACCGGGGTGAACAATTTTTAAAGTATATTTTTCATAGTTTAAAACTATTTAGTTGCTTTTTTGGTTATAGAAGTCTCACTGTTCTCAGTATTCTCACTGATGCATATGTTTTCTATTTGTTGTTCCAAACAAAAGAAGTGTCAGTGTATTTTGTTCCTGAAAGTGTATGCTCATTAGATTTTAAGCTTCCATGCTTTATATGTATTGTGGTTTCACAATCAATGCTATATACATTGCTAGTTGGGGTAATTCTTTATGGTTCAGGTCATTAGATGAAACTCCCCCAAATTTTATAGCTTTACCTTTCAGTAACAATCGTTATTGACTAAGAAGCTTATGTTCATTGATTGTTAGATTGCATTTCAATTCTGTGTGGTAATCAATGCTATCTTCTTCTGTTTTTATTATTATGTGTGTGTTTGGTTAAAGAATGGTGAAATATTCATATTATTTATTTTATCAAGCACAGAAAAGAACTCAACAAATGCCCTGTTCATCTTTTTCCGAATTTTAACATGGCTCACCTACAAAGCCTATCCAATCTAGAGGAGATGTAAAGTTTTTATATCTACAGAGTTTGTACGGTTATCTCTTAGAATAAATTAATCGTGGAAATATGGTTCTGATTTATGGCTCAAGTCAGCTAAAGATAAGATCCTGGTGACTGCAAAGTGCTTTTCTAGATCCAACACTAGGCTCGTTTAGTCAACATTTCTAAATTTATAGTCAAATGAATATTTATGAGCTTCAAACAAGTGCATTGACTTTTGCTCTCCCATGAAAGAACATGAATGCACTTGCCATTGATTCCTAAGGAGAAAAGAGAATCTTTTTGTGAGACTCTGGGGATCATGTTTTGTTCAAATAATACTGCCCCCTCTGCCTCTTTTGCACCCCAGGGAATGAGGGAATCGGGGAACCTGTGAGCCGTGGAATGTCTCATGCATGCTTCCACAGAGCATGGGCTTTTGTCACTAGAAACATACAGACATCATAGATAAGCAATAGAACAAGGACTCAGTCTCTCTCCAACCTCACCCACTACTGCAAGGATAGACTCTGTACTCATGTATTCACCTAGGCATCTAGGGATCATTCACTGTACACCTGCCATATGCCAGGCTTTGTGCTAGTTCTGGGGATACAACTGCTGTACCAGACATGACCCCTGCCTTCAAGGAGCTTAAAATCCAGTCAAGGATATAAACAAGTGAATAGGTCATTACAATTCAGTGTAGTAAGAGCTTGAGCCAGAAATAGGGTATGCCTTGAGTACATAATGGGGGGAGCTTTAAACCCAAGGCTGAGCAGTGAGGAACAGGTTCCTGGGTGGGGTAGGACTCTCCTGAGAGCCGAGGAATGAAATGGGATTTCTTTCATGTGAAGGGAGAGGCCGTAGGAAGAGCTTCCCAGGCAGAGAGAACAGCCTGTGCAAAGCCCCAGGCCCAGCAAAGAAGGAACTGGAAGTTCTCTGTGTGGCTACAGCCAAGTGATGCAGGGAGGGCAGGAAAGGAGATGAGGCTGGAGCGGTCAGCTGGGCCAAAGCACAAGGTGTATGTTTTTTTTTTTTCTTTTGATAGAAAATTATGTTAAGTGATTTGTATTTCATTCCAAGGACAGTGGAGATCCAGGTGAAAGTTTTGAGCTGGATGCTTCCTGAAGATTTTCTGAAGATGACCCCAGCTGTGGTAGGGAAAGCAGATCGGCGAATTTGGGAAGTGAATCAGGGGCTGTCACTGTCAACCAGGCACAGGACAAATGTGAGCCAGAAGAGAGAGGTGGCTGTGGCACGTCTCCCAGTGTGTGGGGTTTGAAGCTCACAGGAGGAGATGCGAATCCAAGATGATACTCGGGAAAACTGCGCAGATGGAGGAGTCAGCTAGGAATTCAAAAGAGCAACAGAGACTTCCCTAGCTGTTGGGTATATTTTGCAAAAATTCCAAATGAAAAGAGCACAGGAATGCTCCCAAACCATCTTGCAGTAAAAAGACATGTGGGCGCAGTCATTGTGCCTTGAAACCCTAGTGCCGAGTCTTTGCTCTTATGTCACTTTTGTTGGCCAACCTGCTCCTTGTGCTCTGTAGCCTGTGTGTATAGGAAGTTTTCCTGTGGTTGCAGAAACCTAGCCACACCCAAATCTCTAGCAAAACCCATGACTCCAGCTGTTTCTCCCTCCTTAGAACTAGTTAAATATACTGGTTTTGGGTTGGATCTATGCAAGCCCTAGGTTTCAGGTTAAATAAATCAAGTACACTGATTTATTATAAATTAACCAACAAATAAATTAATTTACACTGCAACTATAGTCAAAGTAGTTGATAATATACTAATAGCTAATTTCGCCACTAGCTGCATATATTTCCCACTTAGCTAATCTGGGTGCAGTTGTACCATTGTGATCATGCTACATAAGGCTACGTCTGGGCTCAACTCCTAGGTCCAATTCCCAGCAGCTATGGAACCAAGGTAGTTAAAATCTGCTTTAGTCTCTTCATCTGTAAAGTGCTTATACTTCACAGGGCTGCTGGAAACATTACACGAGATAAAGCATAAATGATCAACTATAAGAATGGCACACAGTAAGTGCTCAATAAGGATATACACTATTATTACAGCTGTTATTATTGTTGTTTTAAAACTAGGAGCCTTCAAAGCTTTATCCCAAAGACATAAGGAACGTAGGAATTTCAGTCATAAGAAGAGGGCCTTCAAAGCTTTATCCCAAAGACATAAGGAACGTAGGAATTTCAGTCATAAGAAGAGGGCCCATGAATGGACTCTGGAGGGGACAAAGGGAGGGTTCTGTCGGTGTGCCTCTGTTTTAATCATGTAAGGGGTGGTTCACGTTGCACACATCAGATCTAGTCTTGCATATACATTAGCTGATAGACTTGAAGTTCCTCGAGATAGAGACGGTTCTATTCACGATGGTGTCCCTAGCACCTAATACAAAGTCTTGTGTACACTTGATTTTGCTAATGAGTAAATAATAAATATATACTGATGGGAAAGCTTCTGTAATCAATCCTGTTTCCTGACACCACAGTTACAAATGTGCATCAATGTAATTAAGGTGTTCCTTATCTTAAGATTCTTGTAAATTATTAGAACGATTATTAAAGGTTTGCTATTTACATTTGAGTCTGAGGCTTATTATTTTGCTATTGCAGCTTTATGCAGCAGTGGCATTGTGGTTCACTCACTTCTCATCTTGGAAATATTCAAGGACCATGCTCTTCAATCATACAGCCTAGTAAATGGGTTATATGTGTCTGCAAACCAGTGATGTTCCTTTGATTTTTCATTCAGTTTTTCTGTTGAAATCCTTTGAAATGAGTCACTTGAAGCAAAGCAGAGAAGGCTCAGATAAATATATTTGAATTATGTGATTATATGGTTTTTGAATATGCTTCTCACACACAATCACAAATATAGGGTTTCAAAAACCAAATCAAGGACACACACACAAGGTGTGATGGGATAATGGTTTCCTATTGAACTTCAGGCATTATGTAAAACAGGAGAGGAATTCAAAAAGTTTGTGGAAGATTGAATTAAAAGATAAGTTTACTTTGGTGCAAAAATTTTGAAATCCATGCATAGCTTTTTTCATAATATGCATTTTCCATGAACTTTTTGAAGATCCTCCATAGTGTTATCTCTTGGAGACTTTTGAAGGTGCTAACACAGAAAATTCTTTTTCCTGTTTACCAACACCTAAAATTCTCATAAGACAAGGAGGAAAGTAAGTTGCAATTGATATGTTTTCCTAGCTGTAGGTGTAGGGATGCAGAGGAGTGTAGAGTGTTGAAGAGATTCTGAGGGTACTGCACTTGAGGGGAAGGAAAGGTCAGGAAAAGGAGGGCTAAGGAAAAAACTGCTGGTTAACTTGCACTTTGAGGAGGCAACCAGTCTTTCTGAAATTTTTATGTATCTTTTTGTTTGCATATAATTAAAGCAAATGGAAAAATACTGCAAAGTGAACTATTATCTTGATCCATTAGAGTGACAATCAGGAAGCTTGAGGCTTGGTAACCTGAGAGGATTTAATGAGAGTCAATTAAAACAACTTTAATTAAAAGGGCATTTGGAAAAATTTCCCATTATGTGAATGAAATATTAAGAAACCAATATGAAAGTCTAAGAATGGAGCTGTCTGAGTCCATGTGTATTGGAAGGGTGATGAGTAATTTTCTATATTGGCAATCTAGAATAGCAATTAAGTTGCATTTATGAATTTAAAAAAAAATTAAACTCAGGTTCTTATTAGGCACAGTTACAGTTACATGTAATAAATCATATATATATAATATATATTTGGTTAGCAGGGACAATATATTAAAGTGCATCTTTCAATTCTGAGATAGGATGTACAACTCACAGTACAAAATTAACATGATTTTAAAATAATACTAAATCAATAAATTACCTTTGTAACAAAACATTGCTAAATGATATGAAATTCAGGTTTGTTTGGGAACCCTGGAAGCCTACTGAGTTGGCATTCTGTTTAATGACAAGTGCTTACTGGTCTTTCATGTTGCAGAATTGATGACTTCCCAGGTTCATATTCAAAAATACTCCTTGGCTCAGACCGAAATTTTCTTGTGTCCACTTTTCTGTCTGGAGGATCCCAGTCATGCCTAGAAATAAGCAACAAATCACACATTAAAATATTCTGTACACTTATAACAGTTGTGTAAAACCACGCACTATCTGTTTGCAAAGTTAATTTTAGTGTAGAGCTTTTACAAAATCTCTTGGGATAAAATGTTACTCTATGGAGATCATCACATTTATGTTTTTGATTTACATAAATGATCCAAAGAGAACCATTTCTTTTATTTCCTATATCTTCCTCTGTTTTTTTTTTTTTTTTTTTTTTTTTTTTTTTTTTTTTTTAATAATACTATCTTTCCTTTTGGCTCAAAAACCCACAGAAGAGGTTTGTAGCTGTGCAGTGACCTGTTAGTAAAACTTCTAGGTCACTAATGGCAGCTGTGTATGTTTGTGTCTAAAGTAAGTGGCAGGTTGCTCCAGGAAGCTCTGTGAGCTTAACCCCCACTCTGTGACCTGATACCCTTGATCCAAAGTGACAAGGAGTAAAGCACACAGCATGTTTGATCTTATTGGTAGCAAGTGGCATCACTTAGTCTGACATGCATAGGAGCAAGCTGTGTGACTGCCTGTGAGAGCACCTTCTGGTGTTACCTTGGGCAAACCAGTCAGTTATCTGTCTCACTGGAATCAGCTCTGGTATCATTTAAAATGCTCTCAAAGAAGTACTTAGACTGCAAAGCTCTCGAGAAGGACTTCACAAAGTTAGGCGCCTCCAGACGGCTTGGGCTAGAGATGAAAGCTTCCATTGGCTCCAGGATTTTTGAGGAAGGAAAAGTTTCTGACTATAGATTGGGTGATTCTGACTCCATGGAATGGGGTGAAATTCTGATTCTGTGGTATGCTGGAAACAGAAGGGTCCCAAGAGGCAGACGTAGGGACAAGTCCCAGCTTTCTACTGAGGACAGACATTGATGTACCCTTAACATTTCTCTACCTTAGTTTTCCCATCTGTGTAAAACACAGGAAAATTGTGTCCTTTTCCTTGCAGAGATATTTTGGCAAGATACATGAAAGCCATTAGGAATGTTTAGGCAATTAATATATTTCTTTGGGAAGATTAATTCTTGTTGAACAACCAGGACAAATAAAACATTTAAGTCGGAGTTCACCTTGGTTCTATTTTTATGGCCAAGATAGCATTTTGTGTATAGACGATTATTTCCTGATTTTAAGACATCACGCATTCTAAACACAGATTCATCATGAGGAGATTGATAAGAAAACAAGAAGCCCTTCACACACAATCTGTGTCTATTTCCAGGGTATGTTGTACTCTGCATGATCATCATTTACTGTTAATGAGGTGTTGAATATATTTTTTCTGGGATGGGCATAAGGCATGATACAAGATAACCAGTATGAATAAGGAATAATTTTTATGTCCTCTACCTATGACTTGCCAGTATAGGATAGGCTTTGGCTCTCATCAGAGCTGAGTGTGAATCCTAGCTTGGACATATTAGCTACATGAACTGATAAAGTCACTTCAATTTTCTAAAGCACAATTTCCTTCTCTTTAAAATAGAACACATCTCATTGGTTTGTTCTCAGAATCAAATGATCTAACATGCAAAGTGCTTGGATCCCAGTGACCTCTTAATAAAGGTTACTTGTAAGTAGTAGTGTTAATCATAACCCTAAGAAAAATGACCTAATACAAGTGTATTTATACATTTTTATTTTAGTGGCAAACATTTCTCTAAAAATAATTTCAGGGAAGAAATGAAAATTAGTGTCAGCTTGAAAGGTAGTGGAAGTGAGACACAAATAGACATTTTAACTAATGCTTTGTTTATTATTTATGTATAATATTCTCTGCTTTCAGAAAGATATTTTATTAATAGGCCTAACATTTCAAATCTAAGGAAACTGAAGACTATTCATGGTCTCTAACCTCCTATACCAAAGGAAGAACCTGTCTATTTCTATGAGGAAAAACAGAATTAGAAAAGATCAGTTTATTTTGGTACAAACATTTTTTGCAATCCATGCATACTTTCTTCTTACAGACATTTTCCATGAGCTCTTTGAAGACTCCCTGTATGCATGAATCAATAAGATTTTATATATCTGTGTACCCTAGATATATCCTCTCACCAAAGTAGGCCCTGATCTGTCCACTGCCTGTTGTGGGGCCTTATTTTTATCCTTAGCTGCCCACAGGCCACAGTTTTGGGATGATGTCTTACTTCTCTGTGGGAGGTCGATCTCTTGGTCGCAGAGGTGGGACTGGAGGTGGTGGAGGCACTGGGGAAGATGTGTCCTTGAAGACATCTGTGCCATTGTCCGAGTGGCTTTTGGACAGAGGTCTGTAGGTCTGGGTCTTCACGGCAGGGTGTGACTGCGCACTGTAGGGTGGGTTGTACAGGCCTAGCATAACCAAAACAAAAACAGACAACAGAAAAGAGGTGTGAACAACATTTGAAGAATGAGTTAAATTATTTTTACTTCTCAAAATAGCCAGTGATTTTGCCAAAATTATTATCTAGAGGTATATTCATAATGCAGACATTGAACAGTAATTTATTAATATTATTAATTTACTAACCACCATTAGTTAATTAATTCTGTATACAAGTACTAAGTACAGTAAATCTGCATCAATATATTTTTTGGAGTTAGTAATGATTCAGACTAGTACTAGGAATATACTTATAGGTACTCAGCAAATCTTCTTGATCATGTAAACTAATAACAGGGTCAATGTTTTGTAGTAAGATTAAAAACACTTAGAACTGTTTCCAAATATCTTTTAGTACTTAAAAAGTTCTGATGGGACTGACACCGTGGCTCACTTGGCTAATCCTCTGCCTGTGGCACCGGCATCCCATATGGGCACCAGGTTCTAGTTCCAGCTGCTCCTCTTCCAGTCCAGCTCTCTGCTGTAGCCCTGGAAGGCAGTGGAGGATGGCCCAAGTGCTTGGGTGCCTGCAACCGCATGGGAGACCAGGAGGAAGCACCTGGATCCTGGCTTCGGATTGGCGCAGCGTGCCAGCTGTAGCTACCATTTGGGGGGGGGTGAAGCAACGGAAGGAAGACCTTTCTCTCTGTCTCTCTCTCTCTCACTGTCTAACTCTATCTGTCAAATAAATAATAAAAAAAGTTCTGATTTACAATGATAATCGACACATTATTGTAATCAAACAAGATACTGAAATAGCTGTATGTTTAAGGTGCTGTAGAAGGCATAAGGAAACAAATCTCCAATAAGCTTATAGTGCATCTGCAAAAATGAGACACAAATAGAACTATGATTGGAAGTTATTAGTAATATTTAATAAAGAGCAAATGGGGAAATATATCTTAAGAATGTACAAGATTGTGGAATGTAGTATATTGGTCAGAGCAGATATTGTGGCACCCAAGGGACTAGAGTTGGTACTGAGGATTAGTTTGGGTGGGTAGGGGAAGAGGAAGGCAGGGAAAGAATAGAAAAAAAAGGCAGACATAAAGCAGTGGGATGTTGGGTTAGTAGAAAAGAAGAGACTAGTTACAGATCCTTTGACTAATTAAATGATAAAATGTGTAGGGCTCTACAAAGGTAATATGTGACTGATGCTAATTTTACTAGCACTCATGTGATAGAAACTTCAATATTAAAACAATTATAAAAATTCAGAATTGGGGTGAGTGGGCATAGCAGTTAAGACTCCACTCGGGATACCCTCATCAATTATTGTGGAGTGCCTGCGCTCGAGTGCTGGCTCCACTTCTAATTCCAGCTTCCTGCCGATGTGCACCCTGGGAGGCTGCGGTGATGGCTCAAGTGGTTGGGTCCCTGCCACCCATGTGGGAGACCCAGATTGTATTTCTGGCTCCTGGCTTTGACCTGGCCCAGCCCTGGCTGTTGCAAGTGGATGGGAGACCTTATGTCTGTCTTATCTCTCTTTCTTTCAAATAAAATAAATAAAAATTTTAAGAAAAATCATAATTTCCCTTAACTTCAAAGTATATTTGCACTTGTCTTCATCATTTCAAGGCAAATTAAAAGAGAAAATCTGCACCTATGGTTTTACCTTGATTTCTATTTTTTTTTTTTTTTTTGACAGGCAGAGTGGACAGTGAGAGAGAGAGACAGAGAGAAAGGTCTTCCTTTGCTGTTGGTTCTCCCTCCAATGGCTGCCGTAGCCGGTGCGCTGCAGCCAGCGCACCGCGCTGATCCGATGGCAGGAGCCAGGTACTTATCCTGGTCTCCCATGGGGTGCAGGGCCCAAGGACTTGGGCCATCCTCCACTGCACTCCCTGGCCACAGCAGAGAGCTGGCCTGGAAGAGGAGCAACCGGGACAGAATCCGGCACCCTGACTGGGACTAGAACCCGGTGTGCTGGTGCTGCAAGGCGGAGGATTAGCCTAGTGAGGCACGGCCCCAGCCCTTACCTTGATTTCACAGTCAGACTTCAACTTTCAAGATAAATAAAGGAGGTAAGTTTGCTATATGAATGACCAGGAATAAAACTTGAGGGAAATGTCTTAATAGATCTCCTGATGTCATTTGGGGGAGCCAGGACCAGAAACCAGAGCTCTCACAGCTTGAAAGCTTGTTTCATTCAGTTTTGTTCTTTCTGTCTTTGAAGACTGGTAACAAAATGACTAACAGTTGGGGGACATGAGCACTGGTCTTCAGGCATGAAGGAAGGGAGAGCCTCACTCGATTTCATAGGCAGGCTAGCAAGGAGATCTCTAAGTGGCAGCACAGAAGCTGAAGAGGTGGGTCTGAGTCTAGGAGCTTGCTTTAAAGTAAAGAAAAAAAATCGTGCACCAGCCCTGAGCGGGAGGCGGGGCAGTGAGAGAAGGCCATGCTGGAACTCCCTGAGGCCAGGTAAAGGGGAAAGTGATGAGAGGAAATTGTTCTTAGGAACCCCCTCTCGTCAGCTTGCAGACCTGCTCACAAGACACCAGTGTGCTCAAGGAAAGTGGAAATGCCTGGTATTGAAGTGATTTCTTGGTGACCACTGGAAACTCTGAGTAAGAAAAGCAGCCCAGCCAAATAGGATTTTTAAAATCTTTCAATGAATGGTTGCTTTTTGGAGCAAAACCATGGACAAGGTCACAAAACACTTTGCTTGACTTGTTTTTTGTGAAGGTATCTGAAAGATCTTATGCAAGCAATTGTAATCACTCTCTGTGCTGATAAAAGAAGATCTTTATCTTATTTTGTACCCCAGGTTACAGTATGTTCTTTCATGATGTCCTTCACACTTCGGTTAAACATTCCTGAAGCTGAGAATAAGCTAACAGTGGGAATGAATGAGACAGAACAGTGTTAGTCCTCATTTCCATGAGAAAAGATTAATCCTTTTGTTATGCATGCTCTGAGAGAAGAAGAAAAAGCATCCTACTAATTATATAAACTGCTCAAATACAGTGGTTAAAAAAAGGGGGGGGGGGCAATGTTCTTCCAAACACTGCTGGGAATAAAAAATATTCATCGCAAGCAAGGAAACCCATCCTACCTGCATTATACGTATAAGGAGTATTATACATGTCTGTGTCATCATCTAGAAAATGAAACATAAATATTATGGTAATATCGATTTGGTCACCACATCATAACAAGACAGCAGAACCTCAGAGAAACAACAGAAATCTGTTAGAAAAGCAATGCAGTTTCCTAGTTCAGGATATCAACTTTTATTTCCAAATACTGTTTATGGCCAGGTCTCCACAGAACGATCTTTCTGTAACACGAAGTTACTTCAAAAAGTTAACATCAAAATGGAATTGAAAGATGTTTATTTTGCTGCAAAATTTTTTGATATCCAATGAGTTTTTTCCTATTATGCATTTTCCATGAACTTTTTGAAGACTCCTGGACTTGGGTCTTGCTGCCCTCAGTATAGCATGCAAAGGTGATCCCTGGTCTTCTTTTCCAGATCACAAGCTTCCTTTATTAAGTGCTTTAAATACCTCTCGCCAACTGCTCTGAGCAGGCTGTCAGACCTACCAATAATCACTGTCTCGGGGCGGACAGGGAAACAATGAGTCTCTGCTCAATGTTTAAGCGGAGAACACACCAGTTTAGACTACGCATAGGGAAGGACGGAGGCATAAGATCAGAACACCTGGCTGCCCTCCAAGGGGCACCGCTTAAGAGGCTTCTTGGCAGCCTGGAGTGAGGCAGAGACACAGAGATCTGAATCTGAGGAGAATAGGGAGGGATGTTGTAAGGAGAGGGGCATGCATTTGCTGGGGTTCTTTGCTCTATGTGTGAACAAAACCTACACAAAAGAGGAATAGCTATTATCCGACCCACAAAGACCTGATCCAACACCGAATAGCATACATACCTGGCTTGTGCACCATGTGGATCTGCTTGAACATGGTCTTGTACCAGTCCTTTGGTCGGTCTACTGTCTATAAAAAAGGATGCCCCATAGTTACCAAACTGGTTTCAAGTCAACATTGCTCCTCAGTGTTTTTGTCTCTATATTTTATCTTTTTTAATAATGGATTTCCATTCTATGATAAGAATGTCCTGACTCTTGACTCTTACTTGATGGCAATCTCTGTAGCTAGTCGATTTCTATGTGCAAGTTAGTAAATGTCTTACTCCAAGTTTGTGTTTAGGTGGAATTTGGAACATTTAATGCTATTTTTTTTTTTTGACAGGCAGAGTTAGACAGTGAGTGAGAGAGAGAGAGAGACAGAGAGAAAGGTCTTCCTTCCATTGGCTCACCCCCCAAATGGCCGCTACTGCCAGCGTGCTGTGCCAATCCGAAGCCAGGAGCCAGGTACCTCCTCCTGGTCTCCCATGCCGGTGCAGGGCCCAAGCACTTGGGCCATCCTCCACTGCCTTCCCAGGCCACAGCAGAGAGCTGGACTGGAAGAGGAGCAACCGGAACAGAACCGGTGCCCCAACTGGGACTAGAACCCGGGATGCCAGCGCCGCAGGCTGAGGATTAGCCTAGTGAGCCACGGTGCCAGCCGATGCTATGGTTTTATTTTTTAAATCACAGCTGTACCCAGAACTAGAAGGTGTGTATTTGCACAAATGTATTGAATAAAATGCGTTGAGTAAAGGCTGTTGTTTTAATTTGCTTAATTCCTTTTGGTGAAAGTTATCATTATCCTTAAAAGCTTTTTATTGTGTGTCTGTCAACATTATTTTTAGAATTAACTAAGGAATATTTTTACTCAAATTGTATTCTGACCAGCTGAGATTCAGACACTGATATTTGATATTTATTAGTTTAAGTTGCTAAAATACTGAATGCAGGGGACAATTCAGAATCCTAGAACAAATCTAAAACTGTAGTTAGCAATTTCAAAAATTTAAAATTATGGTCATAGGGTGTACAAAACATTTGACTTGCTAAATTGTAAGTTCTCTGAGAGAAGCACCTTGTTCTCCTGACTTTTGACATAATAGAAAGTCAGCTGTAGTGGAAAGAGGAAGTGGATGTTTAATATTGAACCAAGATTCAAATCTTGGCTCCCTTGATGTCTACTTTCCAGCTACAAGAATTTGGACAAGTTGTGTTACTTTTTTGAGCACCAATTTTCTCCTCTTTAAATGGAAATGACAGCTACATCATAGGATGGTTATAGAAAGTGAATGAGGCAAGAAATACATAAAGGCTTACAAGAGGGCCTAGAATAACATGAATTCTATATTAACAGTAGGGACCTTCAAATATTTGTGGAGTGAAATAATGAATGAATAGCTTATTGGATGAAACTCTATTGTACACCAATAAGAGAAGACACACCCCTTTGTCATCATAATTAATGATTTGTTTGGCAAGATCATTATCCCAACTATTTCAGAGTTACCTGGTCAAGAAACTTGACTATTCTGTGTATAGTAACCAAATATACCCGATTTTCTAAAATCATTTTCTTGACTTAAAACAGGATTGCTACAAAAATATTCTGGTACTTGTTAGTTAGACTGAAATTTGGTTTAGTTTGATATCATGATTTTTTTTCTTTCAGAAATGTGGTCATTACATTTTTCATCTGGAAACTGATGGCTCTTCTATATCTAAATTTATTTTGATCCTGAAAACATAAGATTCTGGTCATCAGCACAATATAGATTCACATGAAGGATGGTCTGAGTTTGTTGTGAACCACCTCTTCATCGAGGCTCTTTCTACAATGGAAGAACTGAGGGGATCATTGATTGAATACGCACTCAACAGTGGGAGTGAGTGGAAAGCAGTGCAGTAGTGAAGCAAGAGAAGTTGCTGATTCAAACAAAGTAGATGAGCACGTATCTTATTCACTTTAATAAAAATCAATTTCTGTTTCTTGAAACTTCATTTCTCTTGTAGTATTAAAGCAGAAGAACCTGTGACAGGACTTTGTGCAAAAGTGTTTTCTGACCATACCTGGACACAACCAATGGCTACAAGGAAGCCTAATAAGTAAGCTATATCTCTGTATATGGCAATGCATCGTGACAGACAGGACTTTCTTTTCTTCACTCGCTGGAGGGCCTATATCGGGCAAGGTCTCAGAGTTATGCCATCTGCTAGCTTTATATGGGGAGCACAAGATGCCAGGGAATGCCCAGGCTGTTGGCAAAGGGGACTCTAGGACTGGTAAAGCGGGAATGCTAAAACTCCATGTCCTTTTCTAAAAGAAGTAAGCATTTGAAGTTCCTTTTATAAATGCCATCAGGGACACTGCTATGCCTACTACCAAGGTTAAGAAAACAGCAATTTACTCAAAGTTGAGGTAGTTTATTTTTGTGTGTGTCCTTCAAAGTCATTTTGCGTGGACAGTAGCTACACGGTTGTTTTCTGCACCTTCACTGAAATGACCTAAGTCTTTACATTCCTACTGGCTTACTGTGGAGAGATCTCCAAAAAGGAAAAAAAAAGACACACTCTACACACTATCAAACAGTGACTCTGTTTTACATGTCCCTTTTCCAGCTTTGAAAGTGCTCAATCTAGTAACACGTGAAAGAGGAGAAAAGACTCTTGCACTTCACTTAACTGGTTGTCCCTAATGACACAATCTCCGGGGACCTGAGCCCCAGTGGGTTTTGCTGCTGTTTTCAAGAGTGGCAGTGAAAGGCTAGTGTAGACATCCCAGGTCACATGAGCCTGGCTCCTCTTTATTCCAGTCACTCAGAAGTCGCATTTATGGACCGGTGACTTTCCAGGCTGTTTTACAAAAATCCTGTTCCTTGAAATGCGTTGGTCATCTGCAAGGTGACACGGTACATGAAAGCAGAACTCTTTGTGTATGCACTGAACAGAAGGCTAGAGCGAAGCAACTGGAGTCTGCCGGATGGGGAGGGAAAACAACCTTGGAGATTCTTGGCTTGCTGTGGCTCTGAGTGGCCCCATTCCACATTTATAAACACGGCTATACTTGGGGATGTGCTATGCAGGGCTGCCGAAAAGTCCACGGGAGCAACAAGAGCCTGCGCAGACCTGTACTTTCTTTGTAAAGTTTCAAGTGCCTAAGTCAAGCACAACTGCACATACAGATTACGGTTCCTTATAAGGAACTGCCAGCTTGCTTATACTGTATTTTCTATTTTAAACAAGGGAAATTAGCAAGAACTGTTTAGTGTATCTGTTTACCTATGCATATCTAAGCTTATGCATAGCTTTGCTTATGCTTTTGATTTGACAGTAGATAGATGAACAATATAAAACTATCAATTCAGCTTTTCCTTAACCATCTCCAGTGTTTCAGGTTTGTTTTCAACTAAAGAAGTTCTTGTTCTCTAATGAAAATTGTCTTGTGGATAAATATAAATGGAAATGGTTTGCATGCCCATTTTGAAACATCATTTACTGACTTAAAAACATACCTAGAGGTTTCAGATAAATTTTTTTTTCAGACAGAATCTGTTATTGCACAGAATCTGGAAGTCTTCAATTTGTGTATATACCATATCTCAAGGGTCAATAGACAAAGCCACTAACACCATACCTGGCTAATATTCTATCTACATTATTAGGAAAAAGTTGAGAATTAGCTATTTTGTACAAGGAAATCTTAAAAGACAAATAACAATACCACCAACAGAATCATGCAAGCATCACAAGATTGAGAATCTTAGTCACGGTCACTGAATTATGACAGCCATCAGTTCCGACACAGATTTTTAGGATTTATATTTACTTTCAACATTCCCACAATCTAAGGAGTCTAAAATCCCAGCAACTGCTACATTGATCTACTTTTCCACTTCCACTTGTAGAAGCTTAGAATAATCAATGTTTAAATGTTCTCTTCGTATATAAAGCATGCAATCCACTCACAATAAATGCAAATCAAGGAGAGAAGAAAAACCTCACACTTTAGTGCTCTTTGATACTTTCCAATCTGTCTGCTGTTTGTTTCCCTGATATCTTTGCCCCTGGCAAACCCCGGCTCTGTAGGTGGCGGGTGCAGGACAAGTTCATGCAGCCAGAGCTCCATTTGTGCACCGCCCCCAAGTTTCACCTGCAAAGGTGCCGTGGCTCTCATCCTGGCTTCCCCAGCCTTCCTTCTCCGGCTAGCACAATCCTCCTCTTCCGCTGCACTTGGTCAGCAAGCAGCTGCCTGCTCTGCTCTCCGGAGCTGCCTCTGCCACTGCTGAGCCTGACCAGAAGGGGCTGCCCCGGCACACTGAGCAATGCTTTGGCAGAGTTGAAAAAAAAAAAAAAAAATCCTAACACTTTCACTTATCATTCCCAGAGAGCTCTCAGCAGGCACAGCTGAGGACAGGACATTAAAATGTGTATTCTTCTTCAGTTTCTCCTTTCCATGACATTCACTTCCTTCACTCCAATTATCTCACCTCCCAACACCCAATTCACAGCTCCCAATCTCCCAGTGTTAACACATCCATTTCAAGAAACAAATCACTGCTTTATTTGCAGTGTGCATGGAAATTCAATGCAGCCAAAGAATTCACATTTTCTGGTTCCTTCTCTTCCATGACCCTAGCCTTCCTTATGGAAAGGCATAACACAGGGCAACCCAAAGAGTTTCACCTCTTGACACAATCATAACGGTCATGGTTTTTAATTTAAACGGAAACCAGAGTGTGGAGCGCTCCCCAGCGTACAGCGCACTCTCTCTTTTCTCTCTCTGCCTCATACAGCACCATATTCATGAGGGCTCAGATGCCACAGAGGGCAATCCTCATTATATAAGACCCTAGGAATGCACAAAGCCATGGACAATCCATCCTTTGTAGAGTGCGTGCCCAGAGCCAGAGAGACGCACACGCAGGCGTTTCCTACCGTTCTGATTGCTGTGGGGATGCCAGACTCATCCACCGGCCCGATTCCTGGGTAATGCGGGGCTTTGATGACAGTCACCCTCTTCTCTTCCTCCGAGGATCTGTACAGTGGTATGGAGCCGCCGCCGGTGCCGTCCAGGGTCTGCGCGTGCTGCGGGTATGGCTCTGTGGAGTCTGTGGGCACAAGTTGGTGAAATGCGATATGTGAGCATTTGATGGACAAGGGAGCGTGAACGGACAGAGCCTCTAGGATATTTATGCCTGCATTTCCGGGCGGGAGGGGGTCTCACAGGGCAGTACCTGGGTTCCAGACTCACCTCTGCCTCCTGCCTCCAGCTTCTGGCTCCAATGCTGGCTCTGGGAGGCAGAATGATGGCTTAAGTATGGAATCCCGCTGCCCACGTGAGAGACCCGGATGGATTTTGGCCTGTTCCGGTACGGCATTTGGGGAGTAAACCAGAGCATGGGAGTGCTCCTTCGCTCCCTCTCAGTCTCCCACCCTCGCTCCCTCTAACAAATAAGCAAGTATAAATAAAAATCAAAAGCAATCCATATTTCCATCACTAGCGTCTCCTTGAGCTCACTTACTGTACGGCTAAGGCCCTCATTGTGTAGGTGAACACATTGCAATGAATAGGACCGGACTGCTTATGTAGAGGGGCGAGGGGAACAGCATTTGTTGGATGACTGTGCAGCAGCAGCCACTGTAGTCAACGGCACCTTCACATGCACTGCCTCATCTTATTCTCCCAGGGGGTGGGGAGGCAGTGGGCAGAGGGAACAGGAATCAATTTTGTAGCTGAGGGGTGCGATGGTTTGGGTATGGTTTGTCCTCAGACTCAGGTAGGGGGGCCCGAGTGCAGCTGCGATGGAGGTGGGGCTGAGGGGAACTGTTTCGGTCTGGAGTGGAGTTTCGTTCTCGCTGCACGGGATGAGCTAGAGAAGGGTGGTTGTTAAGTGAGTTCAGCATGGGTTGTTATCAAATGAGTTGATCATCTTTGACTTTCTCTTGCTTCCCTGCTGCATGTGCCTGTTTGCTCTCCTCATTCCACTGGGAACTGAAGGGGCGTGAGGCCCTCACCAGAGTCGGGGCACACACCGCTGGCACGCTCTCAGAGGTCCCAGCATCCGGAGCCATGACCAAAGGAAACACCCTGCCCAGTCTCGAGTGTTTTTCTTATAACAACAGAAGACAAACTAGGATAAGGGGGCAGAAGGTGAAAGATGCTTAGTAATGACCCTCAGGTCATAATTTACATTAGCATTATTCTTGTGGGACTGCTGACAGCCATTATTTAAAAGTACTGGCATGTACTTTCAGATAAAAGATAGGATGTCAAGTCAATGACAGTGGTTTCATAAAAACCAAGCAAACACAGAAGTCACTTAAGAAGTCTTTACATCCGAACATATGCTTAGATGGGAAGGCTTCTGGATAAATGAATGCTTTACATAATTATATTAATTAGTTTTTATTTTAAAAGTTATTATGGCCATAATGTCTGTGGTTTTTACATTAAAATACCAAGAGCCATGAATTTTTACTCTGAGGATAAAAACTGCTCTAGGAATATAAAGGAGATGAGGCTTATTAAGTTCCTATTTTCATGTCATCTTTATTAACTTGGGTATAATATCAGAAGTAACAGAGAGTACATATGTGCACTATATATGCTACTTACTCTTAGTTTAGAAGTTCCTTTGGAAATGAACATTACTGGGCAGGCATTTGGCCTAGAGGTGAAGATGCCAGTTAAGAAGCCTGTGTCCCTTATCAGAGTACCTACGGGTGAGTTCTGCTCCCAGTCCCTGCTAATGTGGAGCCTGGGAAGCACAGGTGATGTCTCAAGCAATTAGATTTCTGCCACCCATCTGAAACCTGGATTGAGTTCCTCCCTCCCAGCTTTGGCCAAGCCCAGCCTTGGCCATTGGGTGCATTTGAGGAGTAAGCCAGTGGATGGGAGTACTCATTCTCTCTTTCTCTCCCCTACCCCATTTCTCTGCCTCTCAAACAATAATTAAAAGAAAATCAATATAATTGCCATTTATTTGGTTCAGTTAATAATACAACTTCCTATTTTGCTGCAACTAATTTCAAAATTATGGTGACCAAGAATGACACTGTGTTTATACTGTTTATACCATGGCTTGATAGATGTGCCACTCAGAAAGTTCTTTCCTGTGTTTCAAGGCAGCACGTGTGTGTGTGTGTGTGTGTGTGTGTGTATGATATATGAAGGGGGCTTTGAAAAGTTTATGGAAAGTGGAATGGAAAGATAATGTAGATTTTCCATGAATATTTTGAGGCTCCCTTATATTATATTTAAGTGTGTTTTTCTTTAATGTTTTGCATAAAATACCACAAATAAGCTTTATAAGAAGTATAACTTATCCTCATAAGGACAGAGTTAAGATCTCTTTAAGGTAAAACCACTATATGATTTGTAACTGCCATCATCACTATTATGGCTATATTCAACTTAATTTGCCACATGAAAGTGTTTCCAATATTTTTTATGGAGAATAGATTAGGCTAGGAATAAAAGTGTCTTATGTGTCAAGCTACTCAAACTTAAGTAACATTTGGATTCAGACTGACTTTCCATTTAATTCTAAAAAAGGATTTGGGTAGGCAGTCATAAGATTGGTATTTTCATTAACAACAAAAGGTTTTTGAACACCTTTATGTGCAAAATCCTAGCATCAGAAAAGTCTGTCCTCGTAAATAGTCATGAGATTCTATGAACCCATAGCTTATGCAATACAAGTTATCCCTTTATATATTTTCTTCTCTCACGTGGTTCAAAAACTCACAAACTTTGCAAATTTTTTGGCCTCACTTAATCCAAAGATCATTTAGGGCAGGGTAGGCTCGTATAGTCTCCTCAGAACTTATCGCAGCACCTGCCAACTGGAATTTTTTGTGTTTGTAGGACTTTCTTTCCATATAGCATAAAATCTACTAATGTGTTATAGAATCAAAGCCTCTCTGCATTTAAGTATTTGTAGTTTTTGTTTGGTTGGTGGGGGGACAGATTGAGAGGGGCAAAAGTCTGTTCACTGTGACAGTCCATGAGACAAAGACTCAGACTTTGATAGTAATTATTCAGGAAGAAGTTATGGCTAGGATTACATCATTCTGGGTATAGTGGACTCCCATTTTTAATACCACACTGTGGCTGATTGTTAAAGGGCAACGTTTTGGCATAAGGACATTCTATTTTCTTATACTCTAAAACAACATCATTATAAGATTCACAGATGATCCCCAGGAGTAGCATGAGAATAGACACAAGTATATTTAGACTTTTCTTTCATGAGTCCCATGGCTACAAAAGTACAGACCTAGAGCAATCAAGGTTTTGTTGACCACAGAAACTGAGTTCTATAGTATGCAAACTGGACGCTGACATAAAATGTCCCTTAGTAAACGAAGGCCATCAAAACATGAGTCAGCGCTGTGGCCAGGAGGTTGCTACCTGCTGCCCAAGAGGAAACGGTAGCTAAGGTCTCGTATTCTAGTTTATTTTTCTCTGGTTTGTGGCAGCCACAGGATTAGTCCTCTCTTTTTTCCTGAGAGGTGTGTGGCAGTCATGTCCTTAGCTTTCCTGTTTTGGAAACTTTCTAGTTAAGCAATATCATGGAAACTTTTTCAGCCACAATTTGTACAATGGTTCAATTTGGTAATTTTTAAAAAAATATTTTGAGTTTTACAAAATTACATTTTTAACCCAAGACACACTTATTATATCATTTTTGAAACTATCCTAATAATGTCTTGCCATATAAGAATGTTTCTATCATCACAAAGCTCAGTTTCTTTTCCAGGAGTCTTCAAAGAGTTCATGAGTCCCATGGAATTATATGCTAATTTTTGTTGAATGTTCACATGCTCATTTTTTCTCCTGGGGGACAGTTATATTTTTCACAAAATTGCTTATACCTAAAGAATTAAGGTCTCATTATAAAATTACTGAATCATCATTCCAGGGGACCTTAAGTTTCTTCTGTTGGGCTTCCCACTACCACAACCCTGACAAGTTCTTCTAGCTTCAATTTGAGTATTAGTTTACTGCTTTATGAATCAGCAGCTTACTACTTTACTACTTTGGGGGCAGACTATCACAATGATGTAAACGTTAAACAATTATTTCATATAGGAGAGGTCTTCAACATTTCTTAGAAGATGTGTATTATGACAAAACATGCATGATTTCAAAAAAATTCTTTGCACCCAAATAAGCTGAACTCATCTTTTAATTCCATTTTCCCATGAACCTTTGTGAAGTACGGCAACATATACATCAAAAGAACATTCCACAATGAAGGCTCTTCTCAATGGAGAAGCGCTACATTCATGTGGTTCTAGTGGCACAGACTCGTCTTTCCATAACTAGCTATCTTTTTCTTTCCAATTCCCCACCCTCCAAATACATCCAGCAGCCAACCCCAGATGGAGTGACCATCTCATACAGCTGGGTAGCTACTTTCTCTCAAGTAGAACCCTCTGCCTCAATTCCTCCTCTTCGACCGCCTCATTCAACAGTGGAGTGCTGACCACTCCTACCTCACTTTGAGGCCTTGTATTTCCTCATCTCTTCTGTCCTTGACATAACAAAATTGTCATGAAAGTCACAGTGATTAAATGACTTACCGAGTGATCTGCCATGCTGCATGATAATGCTTGAGTTGAGTGAGCCCGGGAGAGAATACGCGGAGGGGGAAAACGGCCTTTGATAGTAACTCATCGGACTCACAGCACCACCAGAATTTCCGTTCACTGTTATCTGGCTCTGGGGAAAGTGCAAAGACATCCTATTAAAGCACACAGCCCCCTGTACATATCACTCCTCTAGCTGACAATAAAAGGCTTCCAATCACATGACAATGATCCACTGCCAGGTTTTCATGTATTTTGAGCACTCTTGTCTGAGGGGCAAGGTACATTTTTTCAGAGTCTTTTCTCTCTTCCTTTATTGGTGAAGACCACTACCTTATTTTAGCAGAGAGTGCAGGAGGTGGTTAGGAAGAGTGGAAGAGGCTCCCCAGTGGGCATGTCACTCTGTCATCAGAAATGCCAAGAGGTATCAGTCGGAGGCACCACCAAAGGAGAAGGGTGCACTGTCTCTCAGAATCGTGATGCTAGTGGGCAGGAGTTGAAGTGGATGTTCTTTGACATGACACAAAGCCCTGGTTCTCAGACTGAGTCAAGGATATTGTCTAGAAGTGAATGAAGGTTTCCAGAGCAAGGTGACTAAGGTAGGGGACATAGTCCTCTGGAATTACAAATCACAAAGGAACCTGTCCTGGAACAGGCCAATACCAGGTAAAGCACCAAAAAGATGTTAAAACACCTGCTTCTCCCTACTTCAGCCTCATTTAACACTTTATGGACATTTAATCTGGATTCTTCATTTACTATTTTGATTGTTTTATATCTGAGTCTTTTATATCTGCAGTTACCACTTTTATATCTGCAGTTACCACTCAGGCTTCTTATTGGAGATGCTCATATATATATATATATATATATTTCTTTTACACATGCATCCTTTATAACATACCAGCTGTTGCTAATGACATAGTAGAGATTCACTAGATACTCTAATTGAGTTGGATCAACAGCACTGCACCAGCACTATGAAGATTACATCATGCAAATGAGACAAAACATCAGTAAGAAAATTTAGGTCCAATCACCTTACAACTAAATACACACACATGCACACAGATAAAGAACATTAAATTAGGAACTTTCCTACTTATTTTAAAACAAAATAAACTTATTATAGAGGATCAAAACATACATGGACAAGTAATTGCATTATTTCCATGATTTCACTTTAAAGTAGGCATACTTCCAAATGACTTAAAATAAATCTAATTGTAATACTTTCTGGCATAAAATCAATAAGCACTTCATTGAAATGGTGATGCTTATTGATTAAGCATTTCTCTAAGTTATTAAAAATTCTCTCTTGGCCAGCACCGTGGCTCACTAGGCTAATCCTCCGCCTGCGGCGCCGGCACAACAGGTTCTAGTCCCCGTTGGGGCGCCGGATTCTGTCCCGGTTGCCCCTCTTCCAGGCCAGCTCTCTGCTGTGGCCCAGGAGTGCAGTGGAGGATGGCCCAAGTCCTTGGGCCCTGCACCCACATGGGAGACCAGGAGAAGCACCTGGCTCCTGGCTTCAGATCAGTGTGGTGCGCCAGCCGTAGCGCGCCGGCTGCGGCGTCCATTGGAGGGTGAACCAACGGCAAAGGAAGACCTTTCTCTCTGTCTCTCTCTCTCACTGTCCACTCTGCCTGTCAAAAAAAAAAAAAATCTCTCTTAAAAAAATTCTCTCATATTATAATCTACCATGCCTCTACGAAGGAGAACTGGACATTCAAAGAAATAGGAGGCACATACTTGCCCAGATGCTCCACAGCTAATGTGTACCTCTGATGAATGAGTTAAATCAAGTTTGATGGACCCATGTAAATATAATGTTAATGCTATTATTAGAATGTGTTATAATTAATGTTAAACACAGGACAATCTTTCTTATTAAACATGATTGGTGGCAGGCATTCGGTTAAGATACTGGTTATGACACTTGCATTCCATATTAGAATACATAGGTGATCTCTGACTTCTGATTCCAGGATTCTGCTAACATAGACCCTGGGAGGCAGTGATGGTGGTGTAAGTAACTGGGCTCCTCCCACCCACAGGGGAGACCTGGACTGAGTGCAGCACTGGCTGTTGGAGGTCTTGGGTAGTGCACCTGTGGATGGCAGCTCTGTTTCTCTGCCTCTCAAATCAATTAAATTAAAAGCCCCAATCAGGTTACTATATGACTAAATTTAGGGAGTTTTCTGTGAATCCTATTTTGATATTTTCAACAATATTGATTAAGGATTAAAACAAATAAACATTGGAAGTAGATTTACCCTTTTACCAGGTTAAAACAATCAGGATTTTACTAATAAAGTAATATCATTAGAATTTTAGAAAATACTTTCATAGCTAGAGTCAAATAATTATTAGAAAAAACATCTCATGGAGGAACCATGTTCAATTTTAAACCTATAATTGAAATTAATTTCATTACAGACAGCCTGTAAGACTGCATGTATAACTCAGGGTACTAAAGCATGTTGAAAACAGAAAACTGGACATTGTATTTTTAGTTAAAAGTCCTGATAATACTCCTTAAAGTTTTCAAATGCTAAGAACCATTTACAGCACAGTAAAACATGGAGCAACCCACATCTGATGAGCTCCTCCCCAGTGGCTGGCCACCTGCATCAAATGGGGCACTGTTGAGTGCCTTAGCCCTAGGAAATGAGGTTCCTTCAGTAGCCAGTCCCTGAATGGGACACGCCAATACAAAGTTTTACACCTAGGCATTGGATGAATACCAAATCCCGCTCAAAAAATACTTTTCTTATCTGTGATTGCAGCTTATTATAACATTACAGTATTTTTCTATGCATGAAATTATGACAGAGCATAGAAGCTACAAAGCACAAGTAAAATTTTATGCTTATCTGGAACTTCATCATAATATCAATTTTTGAAAAACATTTGTTTTATTTGCCTAAAGTTGCATGCATTTCAAATGGAAACCATTATCTATATATTATATGCAATTGAGAATCTGTAGCATAACATTTTAAAGCACTTAAGCCATTCATAAGTCATTTATTATATTATATATGAAAAACTATAGTATTATAAATAGAATATAATTATCGATATATAAAATTAAGAATATATTCATAAAAAGAATTCAACAAGATAGAGCTAAATTTTTGCAATGCTGATTATAAGTATTTGCAGCCTTCACTCCTTCATGAGGGATGAGTTCAAAAGATGCAGTTTGTAGTGAACAAGAGGAACTAGCATCATGCAGGCAGTGCTTATGAGAGACACAAGGATATATAAATTATTTACACAGTATGCATTAATATAAATGTTATCTACCAAATATTAATACTGTGTTAAAATTTTGGATTTTCCCTATAATCTAATCATAGCAGTACTATGATTCATGCTTATCTAAATTTCTGAGGTAACTTCTTATTAAGGCAAATCACTCTATAACTCATTAAGTACAGCAATATGATAAGCCATGGGTAAACCATCTGAGAGTAAGTGTAAGTAACTCCAGAGTGAATGAAGAGACAATGTGAAATTTGCAACCCTGCATAGACTTCTGAGGATGAGTGTAATGGCTTTCCCTGACAGACAGAATAGAATTGATTTAGTAATCAACACCTATGCAAATAAACAATATTGAGCTGCAAAACAAGAAGGCAGTCAACAGTTCAGCTCTTTATAAAAACTGATGGAGGCAAAGGAAAGAAGAAGAATTACATGAGTGGCAGCAGGGGTGGCTAAGGTGGTGCCATCTGTCACAGCAGACCTCTGACCCCAGGCTGGGGACGGCATCTCAGAACGGTCACTGGTGTTAGAGCTACCCATCTGCAGCTCAGCTAGAATGGCTGTGGAGGACTCGCTCTTGGAGTGGGAGCAGTCTGTTGTGAGAGAGCCCGTGTCCTGGCTCTGGATAAGGCTTTCAGGGGGTGGGAGAGGGAGTTCATCTAAACGATGGGAAAGGCTCTGGGGGTTACTCTGAAGTGGAGGGCCCAAATCATCAGGTGGAAGCAGGCTAAGTGACCTTGGGCTGGAGCCACTGCCTGACGAAAAAGTGGCTTGGCTAAGAGACACCATGGAAGAAGAGGCTTCTGGGGTGTTTTGTCTGGATATCTGTGAAGCATTTACCTCCAACACCTTGGCAGTTAAGTTCTGATCTCCAAGCTGAGTTTAAGGAAAAAATAATAAGAGAAACACATTATCCAATTAATAGAAACATCTTTTTTTTGTGCAATGTGGCAGAGAAAGCAGAGCATCAGTTTTATCTGCAAGCACTTGAAGGAAATACATTCAGGTGGATTAGGAGCCAACCACACAGTAGAGAAAAAGCAAGAAAAGATAAAGAAAAGGAAGCCAGTCAGTGTCTTTTGGAAACAAAATTAGTTTTCACACAGCACTGCAATGCAACTTTGGGTAGGAGAGGGGCTCGCGGGTATGGGTATAGTGACACTCTTTCCTCAGGGGTTGTAGTGTTTGTATTTGTGACAGTGAAAGGATTTCAGATATTGGTCAGAAAAATTAGCTTGACCTTCACTAGACAAATCGTCTAGCATACTCTTTCGCATTGCCTCCTCTCTGTCAAGTGTCCCCAAAGTAGAAAGCCATTTGCCTCCCTTATTTTCTGACTTACAGATGTAAATGTCGATTAAACCCCAAAGTATTAAGTGGAAAGGGTGTTATGCTTTCTTTCCACCCACTGAATCTGTTCTTGGATTTAACTGCAAAATACTAAAAGAACTGAATTTTACTTTTTAACTTAATGGCTTATTTATTTTTTTGAGAGAATACATTTTTAATTTACACTATGGGCAAAGGTTTAATGGTTCTACTAAATAAGAGTTCAACAAATAAAAAGTAAAAAGCACAGTCTAGCAGGAAAATAGGCAAAGGCTGTCAACAATAATCAAGTGAAGAGATGTTGAACTTCATTCAAATAAAGTAAATTTTTACATAATTACAAAACCATTAATGTTATGGAATTGAATTTTTAAAAAGTCCTAGCAGTGCAACAGAGGTACTCAAGTATGAAAATTAAGTGAAAATGAGAACCAGCCACTGATAATGGTTAGAATGAATCCTAATTGGTTAGAACTACTGTTGGTATTAATTTTAGGTAAAGGAGAAAGAAACTAGGGAAGAAATAAGGTTCCATGTACTTAAGGCCATGTACAACCCATGATGCTAACCATGGTGAAGAGATCATCCATAGATGCAGGAGGGTAGATGGCCCTTCTTAAAGTTTTCAGAGCCATCGCAGTTCAAATATGATGGTAAGATCCAACTCAACAGCAGTGACTGCAGATCTGAAGCTAATTTTCTCCCTTATTCTCCCCACTTTCCAGAACAGAGGTTTTTGTGGTGGTGTTTGAGGTGGTGTGACTTGTAAAATAGATGACTAGAAAAGTTATAGGGTATGAATACAAAGTTGGGGAATGAATTAATGTGAATGGAAATCTTAAAAACATTGCCTAGTGAAGATGTAAGTGGTACCATTTGGTGTTCTTGGCTAACTGCAATTTTCGTAGCAGATGATGTCATACAGGCTGTTGGCCTCATAAAAGTTACAAATAACTTTTTTCCCTCAGACTTTTAATTGAGTATTTCAAAAAATCCCCCATATAAAAAGTTCTCCTTGGGTCATAGATGCTTTAGAAGTCTGATGAAAGCCATTGATCTTTCTCTTAGGGAAAATGCACAATTGACATATACATAGCGTTCTGCATATCTTCAGAGGTTCAGATATTCTAAAGCACATCCTGATCTAACAGATTAAAAAGCTTTAACCCTGGATAAAAAAACAGATTTCCTTATCCTACTTTTATTTAATAATCCTTGCTGTTGTGTTGCTTAAACAGTCATTTAAATATAATACATCTAAAAAAGCATTTAGGACTTTAAAATTTCTAGAATAAACTGGCAGAAATCTTAGTTCACAGGAGCTTAAAATGTTTTAGTAGGAATGCATCCTTTTTATTAGTAAATATTATAATAATTTTATATTTTATTAAAGATAAAATAATAATAGTTATAATTTAATGTATTGAAATTTGGCTCAAGTCAGAACCGAATATAGTATAAAATAGCCTTTGGATAGTGTCAATGGAATTTCTCATAGCAATGCAGTTTCATTAAGGTAGCTTCCCTGGCACATGAATCTTTTAGATCTGCTTATGCTGGTGAAAATTCTGTTAAATAACATAAATCACACAACAACAGAATCTCTCTGCTCAAATGAAATTTTTTTCATTTTAAAAATGAAAATAAAGAATCTAAAGACCTTACTGCTCATGGGATTGATTTGTCCATATCCTCTGACCTGCTACATGTTAAAAGCTAGAACACATTCTTTCTGAAATCACCACTTTCATGGGTGATATGACCATCAGTTTGCTTGCTCAGCATTGTGTCTAGGAATGCTAGTCTTTATCCGATCATTTGTTCTTCCAAAGACAGTGTCCACAAAAATCAGAACTATTTCACCTTTTTAATTTCTCTCACCACTTTCTGACATGCTCATAATTTTATCTTTTAATGTGGATGCATTTGTGTGTGTGTGTGTGTGTGTGTGTGTGTGTAAAACCAATGAAATGCTTCTTGGTGAGTCACATCACACTTAAGTTTCTACAGATACAGCTAAGAAATTCAACCACCTATTGGTCATCCAAGAAAAAGCTTTGAAGTCTTGCTATAAAGATTTCAAATACTTCTTAGACTGCTTGGAGTCACATGACCCTGACCTCCACATTAGAGAAATGCCCACTCTATACAGAAGGAGAGAGAACAACACTATGTGAGGAGAGAATTAGGGAATGCATGACAAGGGGAAGAAGGAAGTCGTTCCTCAATATGGACTAACTTGAAATAGGAAAAAGGTAACTCTAAACAAGGGCATTCCCCCTTCAGCCAGTAACCTGCATTTTGTGGCAGACATGCCTGCAGAAAATCTCCCTAATTGTTTTATGTCTTCTCCTTCCCAAGACTACATAAGGTATTTGACTATAGGCCAAAGATCACTAACTTCTTGTGAGTATAATAAGCTACATGAAAAGGAGTTCAGAAACACCAGCTTTCTGGTGTATGGTGTACAAAGCAAAAGGCACAGCATGTAAACTGTAACCTACTTAATATTCCAAGAGAGACCACCTAGCTATTTGAAATAGCATGGAGTCTCTTGGTGCAGATGAATTCAACCCAGAATGCTAAGGAGAACCTGAGGATGAAGGTGCTCACTGATCAGGTTAGGACTCCCTAAGGAATGAAGGAGCAACGGCATTTGATGGAGGGTGAACTTCATAAGAAAAACTCGATTGGGTTGGATATGCCGACTGCAAACTCAAGTGCCTACCATGGGACTGGAATGTGAAAATCAAACCAAGTATCAGACAGCAGGGAATAATGAGAACTGCAGGAGAACTAAGAAATGTTCCCCCGAAGGCAGAACTGCTTTGTCTCTATCTCTTGACAATTTCAAAGTTAAAGGCACATTCTCTCTAAATTCACCAGTCATGGGTCTTATGACTGTAAAATAGATCATAAAGTAACTTAAAAAATAAAATTAACTCAGTGACAGCAATAACATATCTGTTGTTATAACTCCCAATCTTATTTTTTTTTTTTTACTCACTTGACACAGAAGGGAGAGGTGAAAAGTGGGAAGTTGGATCTAAGTGTGTAATGAAACTGGTATACAAAGAAGGAACACATGGTCCTGAACACGTAGTGAGCTGAGACTGATTTCTGTGTAACATTTAATGGAGCAAGAAAAGCTCTTGCATTCATAGAAAAATATAAGTGCCAAAAAATCCATACTGAACAAAATGTAAAAATTTAAATAATGACCAGCACCATGCCAAGTTGTATTGGAGCCCGAGGTAAAAACAAAAATTTGTCTGGGATTTTTAATGGAAGTAATTTCAAGAATAACAGTTTCAAAATCTGCTCTTTTTAAATCTGTTTTTCAGTGGAAAAGAGTGCTATTTTTGACAACTTCCACTTGACCAATGATGATTCTAAAAATTTTTCAGTTAACTTAAGATGAAGCAAGTGTATAGTAAATTCCGTTTCAGTATAAATAAGATATTTAGACCTAAAATGAAAGTTTTAATAAAATCTACATTTCAGCTTTCCAATACTTTTAAATTATTTAAGTGCTCTACAAAAAATGATGAAAATTTATAAAAACATACCTATGGGGGATATATTTCTCCTTCTGCCCCAGTCTTCAGTTGCTTGACATGGCACTGTGGTACAGGATCTTAATAGTTACCTCATTTCTCAAAAAACATGCAGAATATTTATAAAACGTTAAGTGAAGGGATTAGGATTTGGCAATTTTTTTGTTCTCTGTTTTTTGGTGGAGTTGACAGTAGTAAACTTGAAAAAGGTATCTAGGAAGAGGTTATATACAAAACAATCTAGGGCCAACACTGTGGCATAAAGCCACTGTCTGCAGTGCCAGCACCCCATATGGGTGCCAGTTCAGGACCTGGCTGCTCCTCTTCTGATGCAGCTCTCTGCTAAGGCCTGGGAAAACAGTAGAAGATGGCCCAAGTCTTTGGGCCCCTGCAACCAAGTGGGAAACCCGGAAGAAACTCCTGGCTCCTGGCTTCAGATTGGCACAGATCCAGCTGTTGCAGCCATTTGGGAACCAGCGGATGGAAGACCTCTCTCTCTCTCTTTCTCTCTCTCTGCCTCTGCCTCTCTGTAACTCTGGCTTTCAAATAAATAGATAAATCTTAAAAAAAAGAAAACAATCTTTGCCATTCATGCTTTGTCTTCTTGTATAATAGGCTGCTTCCGTTGTCACAGCCTTTCCTAAAGGGTGGAGAGGAAGTCGGGTTGACAGATGGATCTGTTCTAGACAACACTCTGTTTACTGGTTTTTTTTTTTTTTAGATTTATTTTATTTCTTTGAAAGACAGAGTTACATAGAGTGGCAGAGCCAGAGAAAGAGAGAGGTCTTCCATCTGCTGGTTCACTCCCCAAATGGCCTCAATGGCCTGAGCTAAGCTGATCCGAAGCCAGGAGACAGGAGCTTCCTCTGAGTCTCCCACATGGGTGCCGGGGCCCAAGCACCTGGGCCATCCTCTATTGCTTTCCCAGGCTATAGCAGAGAGCTGGATCGGAAGTGGAACAGTGGGTACTCGAACCAACAGCCCTATGAGAGGCTGGCACTGGCCGGGGCTTTAACCCACTGTACCACAGCACTGGCCCCACCCTGTTAATTGTTTAGCAGGGGGAATAACTGAACTAAATTGGCCAGATCTCCTTCCTGGGAATTTTAATGGTATGACACTGCCTGCCCCTGTCAGGTAGTTGTGGGATATCTAAATGCAAGGAACCAGAGAATGTCATGGAAATCCACAGGCAACTTGAAGTAACACGAGGGCAGAAACCAGGAAAAGAGAGACAGGGCAATGTGTTGCAGCTAAGACTGAGGGAGCCAGAGCCCCACCTTTGTCATTCTCCAGTTTCCTTGCTTGCCTTTCAATGATACAAGACTGTCCTATAACCTCATAAGAAAACCACCATTAGCCAGAGATCTTAGCAGCCACATAGTCTCCAACCAAGACCTGGGTGACAGGTGATTGCAAATAGTTACACAGATTTGAGCGCATTGACAAAATGTAGCATCTCAATCAGGGAAATGAATATTTCTACTGTCCTATCCATAATAGGAGTACAAGTTTGTGTCTGGAAAGGTGTCACATTTTAAGAAAACTGCAAAAAGACGGGGTTTAAGAGTAAGAATTTTTGAGAAAATAGAGACAGAACCTGTTGCTTGAGCTTTGGATCTAGAGTCAGGTAGTCACAGATAAGTTGTTTAATTTCCCTTGGCCTCAGGTTCCTCAAGTCTAAAATACAGACATTAATAAAGCCCATTGCCTAAAGTTTGTGAAAATTAAGGGAGATAGCATAAGCAAAGTATTTTGCATAGGGCCTGATGTGCTGCAATAGTTATTAACAAATGAGAGCCACTGAAAATAACTAAAATACTTGGAAGGCATAAATCAAAGAGCAGGGTAGGGAAAGGAACAATAATGCAAAAACCCCCATATAGAAACTTCATGTGGTTGATATGTAAAAATTAAGGAACAAGGATTATGAGTCAATATTACAAATTGCTTTTAACAATTGCCCAGGCAGTGAATTGCTGCCTCCTAATGTGTATCTCTCCATATACTGCTCTGAGTAGTAAGTGTCTTCTGGAAGAGGCTAGCAGGAGATGATGTAGGGGAATCCTAGGAGGTCTCCTAATTCTGACTGAGCTCCAAAATATTCACACACACACACACAATCAGATGGAGAAACTGCGAATGATCGCATCAACTAATAGCATAATGAATCCACACAAGAAGTTACGGGAGGGGGCAGGGAGGTGTTGCGGTGCCTTTTGTTAAGCTGTAGCTTGGGATACCTATATCCTTTATCAGAGTACCATTTCAAGTCCTGGCTACTCTGCTTCTGATGGAGCTTCCTGCTAATGTGCCCAGATGACAGCACAGATACTTGGGTCCCTGCCACCCATGGGGGACACCTGGATGGAGTCCCAGGCTCCTGGCTTCAACCTGGCCCAGCCCCAGATGTTGTGGGCATTTGGGGATATGAAAGACCTCTATTTCTGTCTCTCCCTCTCTGTGTCACTCTACCTCTCAAATTTCAATCTTAAAAAGAAGTTATGGGACATTGGTTGGCCACACTAGAACACATCCGTGATCGGGACTGGTATTGCCAGGAATGGTCCAGAAAGTACGAGTGCACTCTGCAGCTCTGCACCTTTTGTCACCCTCTCCTGCTTAGGCTTATTCATGACTCTGTCTCTCTTACCATCTACATATTGATTCTATGCAGCAAAAGAAATCAGTTTCCTCTTTTTCTACAAAACAATCATACTCCCTGAATTCCCAAGGCAATAGCAGCTGTGAAAGTGAGGTTTCAGCAAATGGTTAATTTTGTTGTTTCATTATAGAAGGACCAAGTTTATCTTCTTGAAGCAAAGGGCACAGGACTTAGAAATGTTGTAGAAAAGCAGAATGTAGCACTTCAGTGGCTTTTCAAAGCATCTGACTTATACCTTCATTATCTGACACTTGAGAATGTGACATTTTTAGCAATATTTGCATTGTAACAGAAAGATAGCATATCTCATTTCATGGTATCTCTATATACAAATTTTCAGGAGGTAAATTAAAGCATATATGGCCTATAAATTTTTTTTAAATTGTCCAATATGGAGAGAATTCTTGCCAGTAGCCTTTAGGCTTCTTTTTAAAATAAAGGTCAGATTTTTAATAACAAAATCAAACATGTAAATGAAACTTTAAAAACAGCAAAATCAGGGGCTGGCGTTGTGGCGCAGCAGGTTAACACCTTGGCCTGAAGTGCCAGCATCATATATGGGTGCTGGTTTGAGTCCCGGCTGCTCCATTTCTGATCCAGCTCTCTGCTATGGCCTGGGAAAGCGGTAGAAGATGGCCCAAGGACTTGGGCCCCTGCACCCATGTGGGAGACCCAGAAGAAGCTCCTGGCTCCTGGCTTTGGATCTTGTTGTGGCCAATTGGGGAGTGAACCATTGGATGGAAGACCTCTCTCTCTCTCTCTCTCTCTTTCTCTCTCTCTAACTCTAACTCTAACTCTGACTTTCAAATAAATAAAATAAATAAAATCTTTTCAAAAAACCCCAGCAAAATTGACTTTACAGTTTTTAGTGCAGAGTGCTTTTGTCTCTTGGGTCTGCTAATTTCTTGGAAGACTAATTCTTAATAATGCCTCATATTTGGCTGGTTCATGCTGTATAGCTTACAGCATTGCCATAATGTGGAAAATGAGTATTTAAAACAGAAAGGTCACCATTATGAGGGGCCATTATCTGGAAATTGAGACTGAAAAATGAAGTGTATCACAATAGTGAAGGTATGAAACAAAGTACATTTCATCAATGGAAGAACAGATTTAAAAATGCATTGCATACAACAAAGGAATATTACTCAGGCTTAAAAAAGAAAGAAATTCTACCAGCTGCTACACCATGGGTAAACCTGGAGACATCATGCTAAGGGAAAAAGCCAGTCACTGAAGCACGAATGTTGCATGAGTCTACTTATACAAGGTCTCTAAAACAGTCAAAGTCATAGAAGCAGAGAACATGGTGGTTGCCTGGGTTTGAGTGGGGAGGGGGGCAACATGGACTTGTTATTTAATGAGTATATAGTTCCATTAAGCAAGATGAATGTTTTCTACAGATCTTTTGTATAGTAGCATGCCTACAGTTAACATCAAAGTTTTGTTAAGAAGGTAGGTCTCATGTTAAAAATGCTCTTAAATTTTTGCTCTTAAAATTTTGCTTTAAAGACAAATAAAGTGACAATAGCTTTATGCTACTTTTCCACAAAGCACTGTTAATGATAATATACTGTCTCTCTTGAAACAAACTGCAAGTCTGATGAAATAATCTTTTATCCACCAGTGGAAAAAAGATGTAGTATTATTTAAAATAATATATATTTCAGTTTCCCTACTAGATGTATAATTTGGAAACATGATAAAAATTGAACATTTAATAACAGCTGTTACATGTTGAGGAATTACTGTGTAGCAGGCATATGTTAAACTTCTATGCATTATCTTACTCAGGCCCACAGCAACTTTAAGAGATGAATGCTATTATTATCCCCATTTTACAAAAAAAGATGAAAGAACTGAGACTCAGGGAGAATACCTTCATCATCTTATGCTAACCACACCTTGAAAATGCTGATTGCCAAGTGCAGGTCTCTCAGTCTTCAACATACTCCAAGAAAGTCCCCCTTCCCACTTCTAAGTCAGTGGTAAACTTTCAGATCTCTTCTTACACTTACGCTCTCTGCAGCATTGGCACGGTTAGCAATCCTCTTTCTGCCATACATTTTCCGTAGCTGGCTGTAGGGATGTCATATTTCCTGGATTTCCTCCTCCCTTAGAGAGTACTGATTCCAGGTTTCTTTGCTGGGTCTTCCTCTAAATGCCATGATTTGCTTGGGCTCAGCTCTTGGGGGTGTCCTCGGATTTCTCTATACTCCCTCCTCGGTGACCTCACTCAGTTTCTTGACTACAGAAACCATCTAGAAGACGATGCTTTTCTCTCCATCTTGGACCTTTCCCCTGAATCCAGACTTCCATATCCTACTGCATACTTGACCTCTCCACATGGGCATCTCAAACTTCTCGTGTCCCCAAACTGCTCCACCCATGGCTGTCCAGTCTCTGCTGATGGCAATTCCATCTTCCCAGCTGGCGTCAACCTTGACTCTTCTCCTTCCCCCACATCCCACATGCAATCTGCCAGCAAGTCCTACTTGGTGTCCTTTCGAGATATATTCACACCATCTGATTTCTCACCGCCTCCATTACTTCCACCCTGATTTGAAGCATCATCATTTCTCACCAAAATTATTCCAGAGTTTCCTAACTGGTGTGCTGCTCTAATCTCTGTCCCACAGTAATCTGTTCTTAGACGCCAGCATAATTCACTTGGAATAGTGGTAGCCTCAACATTCTCCAATGACTCCCATTTTTCTTGAGAGTGAAAGCCAAAATTTTTGTAAGGGCTTACAAGGACTTCTGCCATCCGGCCTCTGTTACCTCCAGCATCCCCTCTGCTCCTCGATACCTTGCTTACTTTCTCTCCTTCCTCACTGGGTTCCTTGTTGTCCCTCAAAGAGCCCCAGAATGCATCAGTCTTAATTAAAGCCTCAACACTAGGTGTTTCCTCTGTCTGGAGTGGTCTTCTTCTCTTCAAAGATGACCTATCTGACTTTTGAACTTGGCATCTGCTCCCTAAGTCTCTGCTTAGCATGGCAGAACCTAATTTCCATAGAGTAAGTTCCTTCTAATGTATGGAATTTTACTTAATTTTTATTAATGTTTGCCCCTTCCAAATACACCTACAGCAGTTTAAGTATAAATGGTTTCAGATCCAACTCTGGGTTTACGGCAGACTTGACATAAATAAATAATTATTTGCTAAATGACTCAAAGTGATATGGTCTTAAATTTTAACTTTCAGGTCATACTGATACTCTGGGGATTGTATAATTAAACCAGTGGTATCTGCTCAGCCTGGATTGTAACAAAGCTATGGAAAAGGATGGTTGTTATCGAAGTTATTCTTTGAAACAAAATAAAGTCATTTTGAAGAAATGAAGCCACTTGGGCTACGTTCCTCTAAGTCCTCCTATCACTGCCTCCCAGAGAGGCACATCCTGGTGCACAGGTAAGTCTGCTCTTGACTGTGCTTCCTCAGAACGTACAGGCTCCTGAATCCCACGTAGGTGTGTCTGGCACATCCCCCATTATGCCACGGCCCCATGTCTCCATTTCACAGTGAGAGGTGGCGCGGTGGTTCAGAGGATGAGCTGTCCACCAGACTGCCTGCATTTCCGTCCTGGCTTTGCTCCTTAATGGCTGGATGACCCTGGGGGAAGTAACTTATTTATTATTACAGTGACAATAATAGGATTGTGAAAATTAATAATATAGATAAGTGTGGGAAGTGCCTGTATATAGCAAAATCATAAAATTTGTTAGTTGCTTTTATTGTCATTATTGTTATTTATAGAGGTTCTCAGAAGATATCACCTTACATGAAGAAAAATGCTCTGCTGAGTGAATTTTGCATATTATGATTTGCTGATAAAGAAAATACTTTAGTAGAGATATGAAAACACCTGCTTGCTTTTGTAATTATCCTTATTTAAGGTTTCTACTTCATGAATGGGGGTGGAGATCTTCGTGTTAATCAGATATCTGTTAAAGATTTTCTACAGTTTAAAAAGACATCTCTTCAAGGTGGTCTTTAGTAAGAACTCAGCTAGAGGATATGATAGTATACAAATTATTTATTTAGGCACTAGCATTTTTCATACTACCAGTATTGCTGTTGCTACCAGTATTTTATCTTTTATTAATGGCTATCATTTATTGAATGCTTGCTGTGTCCCAAGTAATTTACTTTTAATAGCTCACCAGTCCTTACTGCAGCATCTGAATTAAAGATGAATGCTCTCATTTCAGTTTTTAATTCAGATGCAAAGAGAAGTAAAGTTGGATGCCCCATCACAAAGTCAGTGGTGGAGACTGGGTTAAAATCTATAGTTTATCCTTAGAGTTCCCAGTGAGATGATAAATTGATCAAGTTTCTGTGAAAATGAATGTTGAGCTACGAAGTGTCATATAATACTTGAAATTAAGATAATGTTACCTGGCAGAAAGAATTATTGGCTGTTATTTAATAGGTTTTTTTACACATAAATAAAAAATCTAGGAATGAAAAGTTTTTACAAGAAAAATATTTCTTTGAACCTTAGCAGTATTTTAAGCACTAAAGTGGCTTACAGGGCCTTAAGTGATATCTGACTTACCAATGGTTACTAATAAAATCTAAAAAGAATAAACTTTTAGAACATGATTTCTGTATAAAATGTGCATTGATCTATATCAACTAAATAAAGGAATATACATATTTGGATTAAAAGATAACTTAAAATAAACTGATGAATTTAGTAGGTGGTTTCTTTCTCCTTTCCCTTCCTTGGAAACTAATAAAGCATTTCATTCTATAAGAAGCCCAAAAACAAGCAAGTTAGCCTCTCTGGGCCACGTGTGAGAAGACACTGGGAAGCGTAATGTACCACGTGGCAGTCTGAGGACTGAGCGGCCACAGCAGGTGCAGGCTTGTGTCTCTCGGGCCGAACAGGTATCTTTGCAGACTCTGCAGGAAGCTCAGGTCGCTGACTGTGGCTTTCAGGGTTGTTTCCTGAAAGCGGAGCTATGTGAATGGAAAGAGATGCTGTGTGTGTCTCAGGCACTGGGTTAGGGGGCGGTGAGCAAGGTGTTTTGAGAAATGATGGGACTTCAACAGGTTTGGGGCACGGTGGGGTGGTGAAGGGGAAAGGACTTCCTGGATTCTGGTTATGGGTTAGTTTCAAGGTAGAAATTCTCCGAGTCTGAGAATCTTGCGTGTAGTCCTCTAGTAGAAATGGTGCAGGATTTGTGTCAGAAGCTGCTGGTGGCGGATGACTGATTTTTTGTGTATAAGATACGGTTGTGTTAGACTCCTCGGAATAGACAATTGTTTCGCTGGAGTCTTCGTTAGCATACATGGCTGCCTGGACAGGTTTCCTGTTAATAAGGTCTTCAGTAGAGGAGGGAATTAGTGTGTTAGTCACTGATTGCTCTAAAAGGTCACCCTGTGTGTCATTGATTATGGAGGCACTACAGAAGTGGTTTTTTTGGGCTGGGGGAGGGGGTGCCTGGATTGTCAACTGCAGCCAGAGAAAGAAGTAATGTTGAAGGAAAAACAGAGAAAGTTAAAGTTAGTCATGAAAGAAACCAGGTCAACCATGCCCTCACAGAAGGTAGAGCAATATCATACCCTCTTATTTGCTCTGCATTTGGCTGGCTACATCGAAGGAATATTTTCCTTCTATTTAGAATGTATTTTAATTTATTATCAGAAGTTGCCCTCAGGGGAGCAGCTGTTTCTCTAGAGTATACATTATAAAGTTTGTCTCCATCTACATTCTTGATATACTCAAAGTGAGCATATGTTCTTTCTGTATATTTTTAGATCTTGCAGAATATAAGTATATGGCTCATTTGGTTACATTGTTTTGTAACATTTTTTCATGCTTGTGGCACAATTTTACTAATGTCTCTAACACAGAATCTCTTTAGTTAACATAATGTACAGTTGCAGAACTCATATTTATTGAATATATAATGTATTGTTGACCTCATAATTTTGAAATCCAAAGCATTGGCCAGCTGTCAGCTTTTTAAGAGTTACAATATGTCCTAAGCATCATGTTGGAAACTGACCTATTTTTATGCGCTTAATCAGGGGAAAAAAAAAGACACCTGTTTTGAACTTGAAGCTTATCCTTTGTGTTGTAATACAAATGCAAAAGCCACACATTACAAATAAAAACATGTTTCAAAATTTGCACACCGGAAACAGGCTCTAAAATCATAGTCTAATAACCACACGTTAAGATCGCACAATAGACAGGAGTGTGCAGGATTACCTGAGTTGGAGATTTTTTTTCTTGGAGGTTTGGTCGAACGCTCCTAAAACCTTTTGCTGCAAGAGAGGAATATGTAGCATCTCCGTTCAGTGTCTCTTGATTTCGATCATTGTAAGTTCTCCAAGCTTTTATTAAGGGAAAACAAATTGGATACAAAAATATCTACGTTCACTTACACTTTTTCACATAATTTATTGTTTAATTCTAAAATTGAAGTGTAGTTGCTAGACATTAATTTTAATATGCATAACAGTATATGAAATTTAAGCTTAACTTGAAGCCAACAGTGTGACTATGAACATGTTGAACATTCACACAACAAAAGCAATAGTTTTTCAGAATATCTTTTCTGTACCTGAATCAGGTGAATGAGAATCACGTCCTGAAAGAAAAAAAAGTTGAAATTAAAACTACAGTGAAATAAATGATCTATCCAGTAATAATCACCTTGCATTATTTTTGCAAATGTCATTTTAACCCTAAAACTGAGCATATCAAGCTTACACATGGGAGGTTTGTCCATTTATTTTTCCCCCAATTAGAAAGTCATTTATTAAATATTTATAATATATGATTAACACATATATCAAACACTGATTTTTCCCCTCAATAATATTGCAATCATTTAACTTTAATCATCATATTGCTCAATACAGATAAATGAACTTCTAAATATCAAATTAAAGGATCAAAAGTGATCTGATTTATAAATAATGAATATTTCTCCTAGCATTAAATGAAACCACTTGATCCTGTTAGTCAATGTCCTGCTGTCACTGAACATATTTATCTCATAAGTTAAATAGAATCCAAATTTTTTTGTAGTTTGCCTTTTTTTTTTACTTTAGGAAATCATAAACATGACTACCATATTATGTGATGTTTGCAAATTATTCTGTAGACCTTGAGTTTTTTTCTTATTGACATTTAAAGGCATTTTATATTCAAATATGAAGAAGTAGTTAGCAAATCATTCCATTGTCTTTCAGCTAGTAAGCTGCGGAAAACAAATTTTGGTATTATTAAATTACCTTTGGTAATACAACTCAGTAATATAGTCATCATCATTTTTATTGGAATGGTATGCTCAAGAATCTTCTATAGATAATTTGAGGTGGTCAAGTTGTATTATCACATGGTTTGCTCCATTTAGACTGACAAAGCCTGGACTTTGGAAAGGCCCCTGGGGTTCATTTAGCCTAAACTGCTGTCCACTTTCTACATGTCTTCTACATGTCCCCTGATATCATTTTTAATTGCTTCAATACCTAGTGGAAAATGATTCTTATATGTTAAAGCACTCTTCACTTGCCTTATACTTCAGGAATAGTTATTTTGAAGTCTGAACCCATGAATTTGGAATAATAAAAGTGTATTGAGAAATATGTTTGATTTTTAGATAAATTGGTTGATATGGATTCTTTCCAAATCAAAGGAAGAAAAACAAATGTGAACCAGCTTAGGTACATCAGAGTGACTCCAGCATGGGTGAGTTATAGAAGACTAATAGGTTCTCATCCTAGAATAGGGAATAGAATATTCTCATCCTGAGAATAGGGAATTTACTTTACTCTTGGTTTAAATGGAATTGAGATCAGAAGGTTGGGTGTGTAGTATGTGCTGGGAGGGAGGGAGGGAACAGGAGCTATCTGCATGGGGGTGCAAGGGGTGCAGGTAGGAAGAAGAGGATGTACTGAGCAGGTTTGAAGGAAACTTGAACAACGCCCTTTAATGTATAGTTTGTAGGAGGGCAGCTTTGTTCATACGGGTGACCACACTGGGGATTATAGAATCTCCAAAAGGGGCAGGCGCTGTGGCTCACTAGGCTAATCCTCTGCTTTGCGGCGCCGGCACACCGGGTTCTAGTCCCGGTCGGGGTGCCAGATTCTGTCCCGGTTGCCCCTCTTCCAGGCCAGCTCTCTGCTGTGGCCAGGGAGTGCAGTGGAGGATGGCCCAAGTGCTTGGGCCCTGCACCCCATAGGAGACCAGGAGAAGTACCTGGCTCCTGCCATCGGATCAGCACGGTGCGCCGGCCGCGGCGCCCATTGGAGGGTGAACCAGCGGCAAAGGAAGCCCTTTCTCTCTGTCTCTCTCTCTCTCATTGTCCACTCTGCCTGTCAAAAAAAAAAAAAAAAAAAAAAATCTCCAAAAGGTGAATCACTTGGCTCAAGAATGGACCCCTCCCTGGGATGCTGGGCTGAGGGATTTCCAGAGGAACTTGCTCATCGTTTGTAGAATTCAGAGAAAAGAGAAAAGTGGTCATGAATCAAAACTTCTGGATGGACTAGTATTACCTTTGGTAAAACAACTCAGTAATATAATCATCATCATTTTTATTGGAATTGGAAATGTAATGAAGCTTACATTGATGATTAAAGTCTACTTTTGAGTAGGTGGCTCTTTAAAGATTCTGACGAGTACAACAATTCAGACTCTAAAATAAATCCATTTGTAGGGATTTTAAAAACTTGGTCTTGATTTGCTTTTTTATTACAGCCTTTAGAGGCAGGCACTGAGAGACAGATAGCTTCCCACAGGGATACCCTTCCTCATAGTCCTGCTTTTATTTGATTTCTGCTAGGAAAACTTGTGAAAGGGAAGATGTGTGTGGTTTGAAGCAGATAACAGAAAGTACCCCAGTTCCACATCAAGTAAAGAGAAGATCATTACAAAAACAAAAATTCAGCAGATGGATGGGGAAAATGGTTTTGCCCCAAATCTTGAACATTATTGACAATCATTTGATTGTGAAAAGACAAGAGTAGGACTCTAGGCATCCGAGTCCTTAGTTTCCAGTGCTGTTTGATCCACAGTCATTGTTCCCCTGAAAACGTGAGAATGAACACATAGGATGGTTTACCATTCCCCTGGCTGTTTTGGATGTGAACATAAATAGGATCTTTGAGTACTAAGAACTCTAAACGCTCTTGACAAGTACAATGAGCTCTCCCTGTGTCTAGGCACAAGTTGGTGAGTATCTGTCAAAAATGTTCAGGATACTCTTGGCTTGGTGTCAGGGATTGGACTGGGTGCCTCAAAACTTCTTTCCAACTTTATGATTCTAACATCACAGTTGTTATGTGGCTATTTCTGATCCCTAGCTTCCATATCATAATCTCCGCTCTCAGGGTTTATATAAATTTCTTTTAACTGTTATACTATATTGACACCATCATCTATATTTTTCTTGAAAATAATTTTAATTCTTATAACTTGTTTCAAGTTCAAGTGCCTTGCAAGAATTTATTTAAGTCCATTAATTAAATGCAAGTAAACTAATTGAGCGCCTAGTGTGTTTCTAAGTACTGCAGTAGGCCTTTCCAGGAATTTCCTTCATTAACCTTCATTTAATTCTGACAATCCTTGTGAGCTTGGAAACTGATTAAGTTCTCAGTGAGGTAGGAACGTTACAACCAAATTCTGTTTCTTTTTTTTAAGAAGAAAACTTGAGGTATGGCAGACTTATTTTCTTAAGGGCATAAAACAGGCAGGTTTTGGCAAGCTCCTATCTCTAATGCAGTGATTCCTATGTTGCAGCCAATCACCCTGAGCCACGTTCACTGGCACTGCCAAGTATTTCTGTGGAATAAAGTGAACTTCGATTGTTTCTTTATAGTCATGGTGTTGGTTCTAGCTCAGGTTTCAGATATCAGCATATGCTGTGATGAATTGTCCAAAGGGACTTCTAGTAAAAGGGAAAGAAAGATTGCTGATTGGGGGACCAATAATTGCTGGCTTCTATTGACTTTCTGGGCTAGGAGGGGAGCAAAAGAGACTTAGAATCTTTTATGGAAGTTGTCTCATCTTTATGTAAAAGCTGTTGCATTTCAGTAATATCAAATTCAATAAATATTTGTTAATTCCTTTTTGATTCATGTAAGTTTTGATTCAAGTAAGTTCTTATATGATTCAAGTAAGTCTTTATGAAAGCTAGTACAGAAAAGGCATAAAAGATGATGATTTCTTTCCTTAAAATGTAATTAAACCTTCTTTGAAAATTATCTCTTCTGGGTCTAATTGACACAAGAGGTTTGTTTCTAAAGTCACAAGTAAATCCAAAATTCAGGAGATTTCATTCTCTAGAAATCTTACTCCAGTGATGTAAGATGTCAGATAGCCCAGAGCTATTACATACTCTTGCTACTGAAGAATATGCCATACTTCTGAGGCATTACACTTTTCTATCAAATAAAATGCTATGACATTGCTAATACTGTCATTGGCCCTCCAAAATGGCAATGTCTAATTCAATCTAACACTGCTCCTTTATAGGTAGTTTTATAAACAACAACAAGCTGGCATTTTGTAGCCTGTACCACTTCCTAGCATGTGCATCAGTGGTCCACACCTGAGAAACCTGGACTGGCATTTTACCTTATCAACAATATTCATGGCAGAGATGTTTCAATTACATGAGGAGCCCCATCTTTTATTTATTTTCTTTCTTCCTTTGATTTCTTTTTTCCATAAGGTATCCAATGTAAACATGTCTGTAGACCTTCTAACATGTTTTCATGTTCATATACTCATGAGCAAATATGTATAAATACATTTTTAAACCACAATGAGATGACACTACATTCATTTCAATGCAACCTGTATTTTCTTTTAACTCAATATATTATGGAACATCCTGACTTAAAATTTATACTTGGACATTGACATTCGTTTGTGTGTTGGGGGTGGTAGATGGAAGTGGCATTATTCACTTGGAAGTTGGTTTTTGCTTAATGGATCTCGGTAGTTTAGGACAAAGGGGCTTTAAAGTGAAATTGAATATTTAATCAACTGCTAAATGTATGCATGTAAGAGACTGTGATAAGCACAGTGAGAATTAAAATTACTTAAAGACTCTCTATCCCCTTTTTACTTCTGCTCCCAAACCTATTATCTTCTACATAGGAAATAAGGAACCTCTATCTGCAACTAACCATCAAGAATCAAACCAAGCAACCAAGCAGTCAGCAGAAGCTCTGGGTCTATTTTAGAGCTAAAGACAGGGGGCCTCACTAGCTTGCTTGGATTTTCTGCCATTGCTGTCTCTCCTCTTGATGCAGATGCTGCTGGCACGCTTAGGTAAATCATTACAGACATTATGAAGAAACCCATCACTATATTCTTAGAAGTGTATGTTTGAACTACATTGGTTCTGTTTTATTTGTATTAATATCACATTAACATGAGAATTTATGAGAACTGTATTGTAGTAATTATCATACATTTGCTGTGACTCCAAGAAACTAAAGAATTAAGTAGTTAATAAATTACTTTAAAAAGAAAGGTTATATAAATTACCTACTAAGTTTAAAAATGCAAATAAAGAGACCCATGTTGGTGAATACTGAAATGTCACACTCTCAAATACTTTCTAGAGTATATTTGTATCTGTGCATGTCACTCTTAATTAGTCAACATTTTGGTATATTTTAAAGCATAGATTAGAAGGATTTTTGCTGATTGGATTAAAGGAAGGGTAAAGTCTTATTCAAAACTAATATTCTAAAATTCTGTTTGCAATCTTTGGTGAAGAAGGGAATTAAGATTCAATTTCCAACAAATCCCTCTTGTTGATCCTTTGTGTTCCTATTCCACAATAGTGTTTAGGCAGAAACTGACAAAAAGAGCATGTGAATTATCTTAATGAAATATTATGTTACTTTGGTTCATGAGGTAACAGAAACTTAAATAGTTATTAGCAGTTACTCAACATATTTTTGGCAAGTGACTGTTGTTTTAAATTAGATTTTTAAAATGTTTTCTACAAGATATCAATTTTCTTGACTTCTTATTTTTAGTACAGGAACAGTCAGGAGGGATCAGAGCTATTCTTGGGACAAGAAAAATAAGAACTCTTGGGGGTATCTGAAAGGTATTTCCAGCTATTTGATTTATCCAAACCAGCTCATTCTGGAAAGAGAGAAATGTCAGGTAAAGCCATTCAAGTGTGACATTCTGTGAGTTAGTGATATTATACCTGCAGCCAATAGGTTTGGAGAACTTTGAACTCTCTTCACAGATGTTAACGTAACAGACATGGCGGCACGTTTGCGAGCACACCCACCGCTATCTGGAAGCAAAAAAATGAAATAGCAGAGGCCAAGGCAACAAGGAAAGCACATGCAACATCATGCGTTTTAAGTGAGATGTGCCAGACATCCATGAGAAAGATGAACAGTCGGAATTAGTAACCATGGGACACAGCGGCAAATTTCATACCTACCCCCAAACTGAAACCAGCAAAACAAAAGAAAAAAAACAGTCTGTCTCAGAAATAGATGCCAGTGCCTTAGTGAAACAACAAAAGATTTTGTAAGTAACATTTTATGGTTTTCCTTGAATGAGAACCCAGGCACAGAACTTAACTCTGTTTACACTATTTAAATTCAAGTCATACTAATCTACAAGCAGTGTAGCTTTATTTCAAATTAAAATTTAGTGTGATAATTTTTTATCTTTCATTTAGATTTTACAGCATTGTAGATATTGAGATTTCTGAAGATAGCTTGAGTATTCTTACAGTAAAAGTTTTTAACTAACATAGGCATGATACATTGACATGATTTATAAAACACACATGGCATTATGGAATTCTGTGTCTGCAGTTATTATTAATAAAAGGCAAAAGACTTATATGATCTGAAGAGAAACCAGAGTTATGGAAATAGACTGATAAAAATCAAGGAATATCGATATATATAGCATTTAAATGATGTTGAAAGAGTAATTTATTGCTTTCATATGTTTGAACAATATGTGTAGCATGAGATATATATTTCCAATTATTCAAACCACAATGGGAAGTGAATTAAGTGCAAATGCGTGTCACTTTAATGTCAGAAATTTAGACTTCTAAATTTGGAAGGCAGGTCTTTCTAAAATTGGAAGGTGAATGTTCTAGTTATAAGTAGATTCCCGTTCTATTTTCACATTCCTTTTTAATATAACATATGCAATAAATAGTTTTCTTCATTCCTGTCATTGTGCTCATTAAGTCAAAATAAATTCAAATAAGTCTTTTGGAAGTTATGATAATAAAGACAAATAATATGAGTAAAATCATCAATATGAGAACATCATGATCATATATTGTCACATATTAATTCTACCTTTTCTTTAATTCATAAGGAAAAAATCTGGTATATTACATATGAGAGAATTTAGATTAGAAAAGATGCTTAAAATAAAATATGAGTAAATTATTCCTAAAGGTGTTAAAAATAGTAAGATCAATGCATATCAAAATTGGTGAGTGCTTCTCATATCAACATATGATAATTTCTAAATTAACAATTTCCTCACATCGAAAGTAATTAAACCAGAAAATTTACTTGAGCAACAAAAAAAGAAGGTAAGCCAAATGAATTACACACTGTAGGTAAGAACTAAAGAGAAAGGCACAATGGTAGAAACTCACAAAATCCAATAGTATTTCAGCAAATTAGACAAACTAAAAACAGGTATGAGACACAAATATGTCTGCTGAAGTGGAGGTAAGGATAGTGGGTACATGGTATTGAGTAGCTATTGACTGACCTCAAAAGGGTATATAGGCAAGAGTGTTGAAAGTGAACACTAACAGTGCTCTAAGGTGGATTTTATTTCCTAGTTCTTTTAATTTTGAATATCTGGAAACAAAAAGAGGGAGTAAAAGTAGAAATTCCAGAAAGAAAAGATCCAGGGTCACTGGTCAAATCGATGATGCTCCAACTGAGGGCCAACACGCCTCCAGATACCTCGGTGAATTTACGGACCTGTAGGGGGATATTTCACATTTTTGAGGAGAGCAGAGTGATGTTGTTGGACACTGCAGGAACTATTAGCTTGAGGTAGTTCAATTTCAACATAAGACTTGGTGCTGTATTCCTTTTGATGACTTCATGTTTTTGGAAAACAGCTTTTGTAATGTTGCTATGATTAAAAAAAAAAGCGAGTATACTTAAAAATCGTTTTGGGCCAGTAAATGAGAGTGTCCATATACAATCTAATTCCAAGGTCTGAGATGATTTCAGCGAGCAACAGGAGTGCTCATACCACTATTTAGTAATTGTGGCTATAAAAGATGAAATTAAATCATTGTTTTTCTTTTAATTTAAGTGTATTATTTTGTCAAGTGGTTTCTAAGTTGTTAGGACACCAATGCTCTTCCATTGTGCCATGAGACTCTGGGAAACTATTTCTACTGCTGGAAAACAATCATGGGTAGATCACAGACAGTGAATTATTTGAAGTCTTTCTGCTTTCTTCAATAGCGGAGATCTGTCTTAGAAAACAGGGGTCACAAATTCTTGGAGAGAGATACAACTTATTTTGTTTATTTTTCTACATGGTTTAGCTTTCCACTATGAGCAATGAACCACATTCTCCTTCGCCAGATTTATTATGCATTCGACTCAAAGCAAAACCCTAATTTAAAAGAGATATTTAAATCTTGGTGACTGATACATGCATATTTAAGCAGTAATATATCTCTTTAATTTTTGATAGGTGGATAATGAAGGCCAATTTTGCTTCTTTTCTATTTAGGAACCAATTTCTATTTTCTAAGTACAGTGGCAAAGTCTCTAGCTTACTCAAGCAATATTTATATATACATATACATTTTAAAGTGGTATGTTTTTATAGTAACATAGTATTCCTTTGGAATTATAAACAAAGGGTTTTAGTCATTTCTCATCACTTTCATGCATAATTGTGAATATCATATTTTACATGTATTTATATATAAGTGTAATAATCCTATGGAAATCAGCACTTTTTCCAGAGTCAAGCTCACTGACAGGATGCCTTACACTTGATCTTAGCCAAAAGGCCAAGAAGCGATGACAGGATGCCTTAAAGGATTATGTTCATACCACTACGCAGTAACTTGGCTCAAGCACTCAGAGACTCAAACAAATTTACCAATGTCTGTATGCCTACTTTGCTAATAGGAATTGAATTACATGAATAATATCCCTTCTAGAATATCTTGAATGCTATAAATATAGTATATATAGTACAATCAAATATATATATATACACACACACCTCTTTCATAATAGAAATAATAAATAGTTAAAAGTTACTCAACTAAATGAAGGATATTGGGAAGTCATGTTCAACTTCAGGCTTCAAGATGCTCCCTCGGAACAATCAGTATATGTAACTTCCTGATGTAGGCATTCTGCTGGAGTAACTGTGGTGCCACAACATGGCTTACCCTACTCTGGCTGTGGGCTCCACATTCTGTTTGTTTTCTTCAGTCTCCTTTGCCTAATAATATTTCTTATTTCACTTCCCAGGTCTAATGCTCACATCTCCAATTGTCAAAATGCCTCGGATTGATTCATTTCCAGGATTCTCATTTCTCATGGTTTCTAAGTCTTCCTCACACCCTTTGACTATCTTCACAACCCTCATCTTGCCTGCTGCTCTACACATCTATGAGTCAGCTGCATCATCAAGATCTAGACAACGTAGCACCTGTGAGGTCAGTGAGAGCAGGTCTCTGCTCAGGGGGCAGCATCGGAGGATGCGCTTGGCCTATGTCTCTATACTTGGCCTAGGGGTCAGATATTAGTTTCATCAATGGTTGGTAATCCTCCCTCTAGGTATGTTGATTATAATAAGTGTGAGCAAAAAGACAATGAGCTTGATATAAGAGGATATCTTGAGTCATCTTTTCTCCTCTGCTTATGGGGCAATTGACTAAAACAGCTTCCCAGGGGTCCTTGTAGATAGGAAATGGTATCATTTGAACACAAATGACAGCATTTCAATGAGGAAGTATTTTCCCATTTAATGCTGTATATAAAAATTTAGGGGTTTGAGGAGGTAAAATTATAAACCAAAGTATTTCTATTATAAAAAATTCATATATACATAGAATGTATCATAAATATTTACAATTAAGATTAATTCTGGATTCATACAGAGTTCAGAACAATGATGTTGTTGGGCTACTTGGAAATACTATTAGCACACTTAAAAATATAAAGCTTATGACTAGATGTGTATTATGCCTACATATTAATTAAATTGATTTTATATAAAGCTTTGGCATTCCACTTGCAAACTTTGTCTACATAGAAAGTTTATAGAATGGCAAAGTTTAAATATTTTCCATTGGAGCAACTTGCCTAAGAATTTTAGCCTATATGGAATGAAGCAGTTCAAATGCCTGTATACAAATGATGTAAATATCTTCTTAGCATTCATAGGAATTAATTTCCAAATCTGATTGGAGAAAAAGGGAGTAAGATGACAGAAAATTCTTCTTTTGATGACTGTGAGATTGGAGCACAAAGACAAAGAAATAAATTCATGACTCTAGACTACATATCTAATCAGAAGCCCAACATCAATTTAGGATCAGCAGAGAGCTAAACTAATGATTGAGGGCAATGATGATTTTTATAGAGCAAGACTAAAGAGTTTTTAACTAGCAGAGACAGCATACCTGTATTCATTTTGACCTTGGAGGGTTTGTTATTAAGGTCTTCAGTTTTCCTGTAGGGAAAAAATGATGCATAATTTGTTCACGAGCATGTGGAACAAAATATCATGAAGGTGAATTTTTATTTTTGTTTTTGGTGTAGCAATAAGTTAGTATCACAATAACATTAGTCTTATTTAAATAAGGATTGAATAAGGTGCACAGACCTTAAAATTATTTTCAAGTTCAACCAATCATTATTGATCTTATGATCATGAATTTATATTTTTGTTTATGGTGACCATTAGTAGAAGAGTGTGGAGAAGAATTTTAATTTTTAAAAATTATATGTTTTGAAAACACTTATATGAATGTTTTTGTCCTTTAAACTGGAATATACCATTGGTTATTAAGTGTCCTCTTCCAGAAATTTAAAAGGTCCCCTGGTATATTTTTGAAGCCATCACCTTATGTCCATTCATTACCAGGGAATATGTAATACATTTAATGCATAATTTGAAGACACAGTCAAGAAAGATGAGATTTGTCTCTTTTTGCTTTTCAGACAGAGAAGTAAATGACTACTACAAAATCTGCTTCTGTTTTAGTATCAGTCACTGTACTTTTTCCTAATGAAGTTGAATTGTGCTTTGCAACTGAGGGTAATACATTAAAAATGGTGCTTCTCTCAGAGGAAAGTTTTTAACATTGTGTATTTGATTACACGTGAGATGTCAGTTATTTCCATGGCATTTTCTCTAAGTCCATTTTTAGTCTTGTATATTTATCCATACCCTAAAACCAAAGAGGAAGGGCATTCTTACAAGGAAGCAAACCTTTTCAGACCAAGAGCTCTGAAGAGATGTTTAACCCCTGCTGTCCTGCCTGTATTTAAATATCCACATAAAGTTCCCCCACATAAAGCATCCACAATTTTTATACACATTAGCACTCTAGCATCTAATAATTCTTAATATTTATTCCTTATGGATGAGTAGAGATAGGGTTGCAATTAAATCACCTGTCATGATCACTTGTTGAGAAAGTCTTTTGATAAATATACTTTTTTTTTTCCAGTCTCTTAGAAGAACAGCAGCTGATTTTTCTGGCTCTCTTGTCTTTGCCAGAGCTCTCACTCACTCGTGCCTTTTGACCACTCGCCTGTGTTTATGTGTTCCTCTCAATTCCTCACCCACTATGTTGTTTCACTATGGCTACTGAAGTTCATCTCTCATACAAAGTATGCCTTTGCTCATTACCACTGTGAAATTGTCATAGTAAAATAAAAATGTGAAATCCAACTAAATATAATAATATCTATCTGTTCTGGTAGGGGAAAAAGGATGAAGTAAATATGATATGAAATGAAAATGATATGAGATATAATTATGGACCAAGAGGAGTAGGATCTCTCTCTCTCTCTCTCTCTCTTTCTGTGTCTCTCTCTCTCTCTTTCTGTGTCTCTCTCTCTCTCTCATTTCCTTTTTGCCTAGTTGAATTACTAATACCTTGGGGTTCACTAAACCAATGAACATATAGACATATAGAATGGTAAAATCACACTACTAATTTTTACCCCAATGTATTTTTTAGAGGTATAAATTGAAAACAATTCAGGTGATATCCTCACTATATGGCATTTAATTGTTGGGTCACCTGATTGTGTACTGTGTCCATCTATCCTGGAACAATACTGCAGTATGGGAGAGGCTGGGCAGAAAGCATGCTTAGAGCCTCCACTCTACTCCCGAGTAACCCTAACATTATTGTGAATTTTTTTTTTTTTTTTTTTTTTTGACAGGCAGAGTGGACAGTGAGAGAGAGAGACAGAGAGAAAGGTCTTCCTTTTGCCGTTGGTTCACCCTCCAATGGCCGCCGCTGCAGCCGGCGCACCGCGCTGATCCTGGCAGGAGCCAGGAGCCAGGTGCTTTTCCTGGTCTCCCATGGGGTGCAGGGCCCAAGCACCTGGGCCATCCTCCACTGCACTCCCTGGCCATAGCAGGGAGCTGGCCTGGAAGAGGGGCAACCGGGACAGAATCCGGCGCCCCAACCGGGACTAGAACCCGGTGTGCCGGCGCCGCAAGGTGGAGGATTAGCCTATTGAGCCACGGCGCCGGCTTATTGTGAATTTTATAGTGAAATATCACAGGCCAATTGACTTCTACAGTGATTAAGGGACCTTTATTATGCCGAACGTTTTCGGATACTTTTCACTGTATACGAATAGAGAGGCATATTTCTGTTTTTGTTTCTTTCCAGGATCACACAGGAGATGCTGCCTATTTCTGAGAAGCTGACCCTGCAGTCTTCACGTCATGTCACAGGGATACCGAGGAAGCCAGGGGAAGGGCAGTGGTCGGTACAGGAGCTTTGAGAAAGTGCTCTTGAATGTTATTTATTTTAACCTCTCACTAGCAAAACTCCTAATATGTTATCCTTAAATGGACAAAACAAATGGAAAAGCACAGCCTCAGGGGATGTCTGTGACCATGGCCCAGGCAACTTCTAAAACAGGAAGGGCTAAACAACTTCCAAAACATGAGGACTGGAGGGGCATTGGTCAAATTCCACTCTATCACTCCTTTTGGAACAAGGCAATACTTTATGTTTATCGCTGCTATAGGTTTTTAAACTGAATGACAACGATAGTATTTGGGCTGATTGAGAAAGAAAACGTCATCATTGAAGGAAGGTTAAGTCTGAGAGGGCAGAACCTGCTCATATAAAATAACAATGTTTTTATGCCACATTAGAGAATTAATGACAATATTTATTGTTTGGATTCAAATGCAGATATTTACAAAACATCCAACACTCAAGAAAATAGGATTAAGGAGAACAAAGAGGCGCCACAAATCCTTGAGCTTCTCATCTTAGAGATGTATCCTGTTACTTATAAGTGTAATTTGTGAGGTTTTAAAACTTTGCATTGTTGTAGATGTCAAGATGTGAAATGACTAACTTCCTAATCAGCCAAGACATTTTCCAAGTTGTTGAAAGAAGAGCCACAGTAATTGCGCTCTCAAGAAGAACCTGAAACTCAAAGGCTTCTTGGGTGACTAATAAAAATGCATGATTCTATTTCCATGATTTATACCAAAGCTATTAACAAATCCAGGACTGAACATTCTCTTTAGACAGTTTAAACTAAAGTGAATCTAATCTCTTTTGTTCTGCTCTGAAAAAGTATCTTTGTGCTTATGTAACAAGCACAGATTATTCCGGAAAGCATCAAATTCCTAGAGAGTTTGCATGTTACTGGAAGAAGACAGTATTTCTTAAATTGTATTAGACAGTGTTTCGTTAAGTTGTAATTTAACCAGGGCCAAGACTATGAAAACTGACCATAAAATGCAAACTACTTTGAAGTTCAGTCGGCAATCCATAAAGCAAAGAATTCTCTGTACATTAGGGTGTCAAAATGATTTTCAGTGGGCCTTTTGAGGCTGTTCTTACTTGAATTCAGTTCTTGCCCAAGTTTTTCATAAAAAGCAACTTCATAAGTAAACTGATCTGTGTATAGCCATGATTTGTTTTATGTAGGGGTCAGAGTAGACTTTCTTCCCAATATGCGCATGGCATTAGATTATGTTGGTTGTTCATGCAAGGGCAACAATACAACTTTGTGTCTATAGACCTTAATTTTACCTGAGTTTCTTTTGATCATAGACCATCTTGTTTTGGTGTTTTTTTAATTCCTTTTTTTTAGAGCTGCCTTTGTTCCCAAGCATACATCAGAGAACAAATTGGTATTTGAACATTTGAATGAAAGTTCAAAGAAGTTGGACCTTCACAGTGAGCACTAATGTGACTTCCTACTCATGAGCACACACTTATGCTCACATTTGATTATCAGGCAGCCCATTCTGCAGAGAAGCAGATTCTTTTATCAATTTTGGCCAAGAGTGCTAAGTCACTTTATTTTAATAGATCTGAATTTAAACACCAAGCCATCTATAAAACTAGAGGACTAAATTTGAGCTCAGTTAATGTGAGGAGTTGCCCAAAAGATTTTCCATGGAATAATTTCAATTCAATAAATTTCTACAGTTATTTTGAAGTTGACCTATTCATAATTATATTATTCAATAAACAGGGCACATAGTCTAAGTGGTAGAAAAATATTGTAAGAGGTTAGATATTTTGAGAGATTTTAAACACAAGAATAAAAATATGGTGCATGGTGCTGTCATTGTGGCGCAGTGAGCTGACCTGCTACCTGCAAAGCCAGCACCCCATATCGGAGTAGAACACTGGTTTGAATGTCGGTTCCTCTACTTCACTTCCAGCTCCCTGCTAATGTGCCTGGGAAGGCAGCAAAGGATGGCCCAATTACTTGGGCCCCTGTTACCCACGTGGGAGCCCTGGGTGGAGCTTTGGACTCCTGATGTTTCTGCTCAGACTAACCCCTGCCATTGCGACCATTTGAGTAAACCAGAGAATGGAAGATCTATCTTTCTCTCTCCCTCACTCTCTAACACTGTGCCTTTCAAATAAATAAATGAATATTTTTTAAAAAAGAAAACTATGTGATGCATGTGAAGGTTGTACACCAGATTTTCACCTGAATTCACTTATTTACTTTGAATGGGGTCATCTGTACTCCTCTTTCTGGATAAACTGACATCAGTGCATTTCTCTTTCTCACTCTCCAGCGGTGATTAGAAGCATCCATAAACGCTGAATGATTTCATATTTCAATTATAGTCAAATGACTTAATTTAGGTTGACATTCATCTTTCGTTATCTTTTCAAATATGTCAGCATGCTGCTTTGGAAAAGTCACAGGAAAACTGCAAGGGGTTTATGGTGTCCTTTCAGTTCTGAATTCAGAAGCACAAGAATCTACCTCAACCTCTTTTCTGAATAATTCCCCCTAATTGGCAGCCTTTACATGACGCCAACTCAGAGACTCCTCCGCCTCTGAGGGGTATGTACAAGAAATATCACAGGGCTGATTGTTCATGCTCACAAGAATGCTGAATCCCTCCCAACATTCTGGAGTTAATGGTACCTGAAAATGAATCCTTAGTTCTCAGGAGCCAAATCATCCACAGCATTTATACATATATTCTGAGGTCACAGCACAGCCTATATTATTTCCAGGAATTAGGGGAAAATCATTGCTGTCAATAATAAAGAAACAAAAATGTATGACTGTGGGGAGCAACTGAGACTAGACTAAATTACTGGAACTAGGACTAATTCTATGCATCTGCTCTCCCACAATATGGCGCTGAGAGGGAGCAAACAACCTCTACGCAGCTGCCTCATCAGTTTGATAAGCTGCAGGAGCTGATCCTGCTCCTGATTGGAGGAGAGCGGCGTGCTCGGCGTGTGGGCAGCAGAGCACGGATTGGTGGAAGAGGACTATAAAGGAGGAGAGAGACAACGTGCACCAGGAACATCTGAGGAACATCTGAGCAGCCCCTGAGAGAGCCGGCCGGTGGTGTGCCGCTCCTCCGCGGAAGCGGGGAAAGTGGGGGGGGGGGTGCCGCCTCTCCGCGGAGGCGGGGGGCCGGCAGCTAACCCGGGAAGGCGTCGTTCCTCCACGAATGAGGGAACGGCAGCTAACCCGGGAAGAGCCGGGCAAAAAGAACAGCGCAGGGTCCAGTGTCGTTCCTCTGCGAATGGGGAAGCGACATATGACGATATTGATTTATTTTATAAGAATATACAGTGTTTTTTGAAAAGTTCCAAATTTCCTGATACCTGGAAAATTTTTCTAAAGAAAAAACCAAACAAACACTGTATATCTTTCAAGGAAACTAGCACCTTTCCTATTGAGACTTTATAATGCAATGTTCAAAACTAATACTTACAGATTTTCCTTAGAGACTGTATTGGTGAGGAGTCAATCTCCTGGTGGATGATTCTCTTCCTAGTATTATTCCAAAGCCCCAAAGTCAGCAAATCACGCTATTAAAGAATACTGATTTCTTTTTGCTTTACATGGTTATATGACTGAATACTGCTCCAGAATCCTGCTTTTGTTATGTCCCTCAATGTTTTATTGCAGTTCTTAAGGATAACTACAGGGCATAGCCACACACAAGACATATATACAAGTGCATCTTTGTTTTTTAAGACAAACCCATTTGTTCAACTTGACAGTACAGTGCCAGGAAAATTCCATTGACTTCTATGATCAAAAGCTAAATGAGTTCCTAGAGGAAATAAATCAGATCTTCAATGAAGATCTTGTAAGCCAGACACTTTAGCAGTGAGCCATATCAGTAATTAATTAGAATATTCCTGTAACACACAGTTGAGTCATGGCATCAGGAACACCTGGATTCAAATCCCAGTTTTGCCCATTTCTAGGCATCTAAACAATTTATACCAAAGCCATTATCTTCTTCCAAGGCAGAATCAAACCTATCCCTCTCACCCACAGACAGCAAACAATTCCCAATGAGACAAACTGGCGTCATTCTCACTCAGCAGCAATTCCAATTTTTTGAAACAGACCTATCCCTATGGTTGAGTCTTAGACAATAATCTGGGAACATTACTACACGGCTTCAGATTGAAACACAGTTTATCAGGTTGTGTGTAAGGACCCTTCCAGCTCTCAATCAACCCATTCCCTCCTTAGCAACATGTGGAAATTGAAAAGGAGTTCTGCTTTCCAAGCAGCTTTTCTTTCTTCCTTAATCAGATCCTCCTTTTTGCTAAGGTTTCTGCCTCCACCCCTTCCCCCTTCATATTGCGGTTAGCAAGAGGAGACAGACCTACCGAAACAGCTGAATCAAACACTTGAACACTCGCCTCCCGGCCCAGCACTAGTCAACACTACTGAGCTAAGGGAAAGTGACACTCAAAGATGGTGCTGATTAGCTTTTACAACAATAGTTCCCATTGCCTTTGACAGCTTATAACCCACAGTGATGGTTGGAGGAAAAGAGCTGTCTATAAAATGTCACATAATGAATTGTGTGACAAATTGCAGAGTGATAACATCCTGATATGGCAGCCATTCTGCTTATTCACTGAGTGGAAATGTCTCTCCTTCTCTCTACTATTGTACAGAGAGGCACAAATGTCTGTTTTTTGTGTGGCCAGGGAGTATTATTTTGCATGATTTCATTTCTTTTTAATATATTGGGACTTTCTTTTTTCTCACAAAAATGCATTTCTATGTTGAGAAAATGCTTGATTTTTTAAAAGAACTATCTTCAAAATTCAGTACTCTTCTGTTTCCCTCTCCTTTTTTGTTCTTAATTTGAAAGGCAGGAGGAGAGGAAGGGGGAGAAGGTGAGGGAGAGGGAGAGGGAGAGGGAGATGGGGCTGGGGGGAGGAGAGGGAGAATGAATTTGCTGGTTCGCTTCTCAAATACCCGGCTGGCACTGGCCAGGCTGAAGCTAACAGCCCAGAACTCAATCTGAGTAGCAGGGACGCAAGTACCAGAGCCATCGCCTCTGCCTCCCAGGCTGCACATCAGCAGGAAGCTGGATGGGAGGTGGAATGAGGAAGTGAGCCCAGGAACTCTGATGTGGGATGCTGTGCCTTAACTGCTGTACTACAATGCCTGCCTCTCCCTCCTCTTTTAATCTAAAATGTTCATATATAGATACCAAAAACCACTTGATATGAGAAGAAATCATGAACTCCAGTTTTGCAGTTTTCCTACTTGGAAATATTAAATGCTCTGATAGGAATACGGAGATCATTTTATCTGCATTTTATTTCTTGAATTCCAGCTTCTGAAAGGGGTGTTAAAATCAATCACCTTATTTTATCAAATTCAGACATTTGAAAACAAGAGAAATAACTGCCTCAAGACCAAATAGTAACAAGTAGACAATCAAAAGTCAGCTCAGCTCCCATGACTCCGAGAGCAGACATCTTCCTGTAAGAGCCTTACTTAAGATGTCGTTTGAATCAAGATCACCCCCCTCGGAACTTGACAGTACAGTGTGTACGTGGCGAATCACATGAGGCGTTAGGTGAAATAACAAAAATATTGGAAGACAGTGTGTTAGAAGGCTCAACTGATTGATGAAAAAAATAAAGACTGTTAACATAGGAGCAAATGTTTTTCCTCTGCAACCAACAAGGAAATAATGGTTGACTATGACAAGGATTTTCTTTGTCCAATTTTTGCCAAAGTTAAATGGAAAGTGTTATTCAGCTATTGCTACTTTTTTCCTAAAAACATCTCAGAACCAGAAGTTAATCAGCATGTTTACTTAAAAGTATTTCCTTGGCAATGGTATTTTATGAAATTACTAGAGTTAATTTTGCTTACTGTTAATTGCCTGTTGAACAGTCAGCATTTTCTTCACATGCTTTCTGAATACCTGAGATAATGTTTATATAACTTAGCAATGTCAAAGTTTATTGTATACTGCCAGCATTATCATAAACTTGTATATACCTCAGATATGCAACAGTGACATTCCGATTGCTATGGGAATTAGAATTTTGTGAGAGAGGGTGATAGGAGTTTGCTCTAATTTGTTTTTTTGGTCTTAAATAATACATTTTTGTTTATCCGGAATGAAATTTATCCGGAATGAAGATGTTATCTTAAATCTTTTAATGTATATCTAAAGATAATTTGACTCAGAAAATACAAACAAGAAAATAATGGACCAAGGGGGGAAAATAGTGTCTTTAAGGATACTTGCAATTTATTAAAATTTGAAACTTCTGATTGGTTTTTAACAGTGGAAATTATATTATACTATTTTTTGATCTAATAAACATAAGTAATGCAACTATATTCTATTTTGGTTATTAAAATTATCATTGATATCAGAAATGTAATAGAACTATTATCATTTTTGTACTGCTACTCTCAGAGTACAGGAATGGTTCACTAGATTTTAGCAGAGAATTAGGCAAAATTCTTCATGATTATTCTATGTACTAAGAGTAAAAGTGCTTGTTGAAGTAAAGACAAATGAAAAATAATTTCGGGGAATACCTTCTTCTGGCTGCATCTCTTCAACATTTTTATTCTGGGGAAAAAGAAGTATCATTCTTATTGATTCTAAAGGAGGCATACAGACAAGAGAAGAGTACTATGTGGATGACCATGGCAGCATTAAACTTCATCAGGGATAAGAATGAAATCAGTATGCAATTTGGATAAACCAAATTTCATGATGGAATTGAAAAGACTTCTCAAAACCCTCTACGAAATAAATACAGAGGTTTTGTGGACTGTGAGCACATGTGACTGTTTAAAAGATATACTTAAACTGATGCCCAAATGAACAGTGGGTTCGTAGTCAAGGAATATTCTGGTCCCACTTTAATGGCCATGTAGAGTCCTTGTTGCCTCACTGTACAAATGTCCTCATCTGTGTTCATCCCTATGCCAGCCTGGCAGGAGTCTTAGTGTCCATCCAGGCTTTTGAGTGGCCTCAATACTAAAGGGAGCCAGATGAGGCCACAGAACAATATGATAGAATCACTGTGGTAAGTGGCCATAAAAGAGAAATTATCAGTATGTACTCAGATTTTTTGTTTTGTTTTGTTTTTTCACCTCAGGGAACTCACCCCAAGGACAGTTAAATAATCCAAATTTATGCTTTGAATTTATTGGATTCCAGTTGCAACTAGAAGCTTCATATATTTCCTTAAGAAGTACCTGATTTTAAGAAACTTGATATCCAAATGAGGCTGTTTCTTTTTTTTTTTTTTGACAGGCAGAGTGGACAGTGAGAGAGAGAGAGAGAGAGAAAGGTCTTCCTTTGCCGTTGGTTCACCCTCCAATGGCCGCCGTGGCTGGCGTGCTGTGGCCGGCGCACCACGCTGATCCGATGGCAGGAGCCAGGTACTTCTCCTGGTCTCCCATGGGGTGCAGGGCCCAAGCACCTGGGCCATCCTCCACTGCACTCCCTGGCCACAGCAGAGAGCTGGCCTGGAAGAGGGGCAACCTGGACAGAATCCGGCACCCCGACCGGGACTAGAACCCGGTGTGCCAGTGCCGCAAGGCCAAATGAGGCTGTTTCTAAATGCAGAGTTTTTAAATCATCTGGGTTACAATTCTCATCAGAAAGAATGTAACTGAGTCCATCTTAAAACTGCATTAAAGCTTCTGAATTGTATCATAAAATGGGGTTTGAGGGGCTGATGCTGTGGCATAGCAGGTTAAGCCTCTGCCTGTGGCGTTGGCATCCCATATGGGTGCTAGTTCGAGACCTGGTTGCTCCACTTTCAATCCAGCTCCCTGCTATGGCCTGGGAAAGCAGCAGAAGGTGGGCCAATTGCTTGGGCCCCTGCATCCATGTAGGAGACCCAGAAGAAGCTCCTAGCTCCTGGCTTCAGGCTGGCCAGCTTCAGCTGTTGCAGCCATCTGGGGAGTGAACCAGCAGATGGAAGAGTTCTGTCTATCTCTCCCTCACTCTGTAACTCTGATTTTCAAATACGTAAATTAATCTTTAAAAAATAGGATTGATATTTATTTCTTTTTTGTTCAGCAAAATGCCAACTTAAATGACCTCATTTATAGTTCTTACCCATTTAAATTTTCCCAGCATTCTTCATTTTTTATACCTAATATAGTCCCTCATACTCTGCCACTATTTAAAGCTAAAACTTTCACGCAATCCACCAAAAATAGGCAAGAAAAACAACATACAAATTTAAGCTTAAATTACACATTGGAGAACAGTGAAACTTATTTCAACATAATCTTTCTTATTTCATAACACCTTTACTTATTTGACATGGTGAACAAATCTAGAAATACTTGGTATGCATTTTGCTGTGATTGTTGGGCATAATTAAATCGTATTTGACCTGATCTTCAGTTTTCATTCCTTGCCTACCCCTTTTATTTATAGAAACAAAGTCTCAACTTTGTTTCTTTCATTTTGAAGCTCTTAGAAAGGCAGACATTTCCTCTTGACTCCCCAAGCACATGAAAATTCCCAGGGCAATGTGGTTTCATGTATAGGAGAGGTGGTTGCCATAGTGGATGTGGTCATACACTTGCAAAAAAACTCCTACAGATCCAACCTGAGTTTCTTGTTATGTGGAGTCTATTCCAGCACTCAGGGACAGTTCTACTTCAGGTCCACAGTATTTGTGTAATGGAAATCCAGAAATCAATGTAGCCATCTGTATTATACTGATTCTATTCAAATATACCCAAGGACAGCAATCACTGTTCTCTGGTTGAACATGTCACTGATGGGATGTTGGCTACATGCTGTTTCTGTGTCAAGATTCAGGGTAAAATTTCTGGCTCCTATTAGAAGGGAGAAAAAGATAATGGATGGACAAAATGTGAGCCACTTTCTCTTTTGTGGGAGCGCTAACTTCAAAACTATACACATGCTGGGGAAGATGTTTGGTGTAGCATTTAAGACACTCCTGAGACACCCACATTCTCTATCTGAGTGCCTCGTTTGGAGACCCAGCTCCATCCTAATTCCAGCTTCCTGCTGAAGTGCATCCCAAAAGGCAATGATATGGCTCACATAGTTGGTTCTTTGCCACCCATGTGGGAAATCCAGATTGAGCTCTGGGCTCCTGGCTTCTGCCCGGCCCAGTCTCAGCTGTTGTAGCAGGCATTTGAGAAGAGAGCCAGCAGATGGAAGATCTCTGTCTCTCTGCCTTTCAAATAAAATGAAAATAAATAAAAATTTTAAAAAGAAAATACACACATACACATGTCAAGAGCAAGAGTCAGGATCCAACAACCCAGACTTTAGGGGACGTTCAGGTGCATGTTTTTTTTTTTTTTTTTTTATATTTTTGACAGGCAGAGTGGACAGTGAGAGAGAGAGACAGAGAGAGAAAGGTCTTCCTTTGCCGTTGGTTCACCCTCCAATGGCCGCCGCTGCAGCCGGCGCACCGCACTGATCCGATGGCAGGAGCCAGGATCCAGGTGCTTTTCCTGGTCTCCCATGGGGTGCAGGGCCCAAGCACCTGGGCCATCCTCCACTGCACTCCCTGGCCATAGCAGAGAGCTGGCCTGGAAGAGGGGCAACCTGGACAGAATCCGGCGCCCCGACCGGGACTAGAACCCGGTGTGCCGGCGCCGCAAGGTGGAGGATTAGCCTATTGAGCCACGGCGCCGGCACCAGGTGCATGTTCTTAGCATTACCTTGCATTTTTTGTTGTACTGAGGTTGGTATCAGTATTAAGCTTTATGTATGAATGTGTACTCAGGTATTTCTCCATTTCTGTGGGCCCAAGATTTTTAATTTATAAAATGAAAATCTTATTTTAAAATACAAAAGCACGTACTGGTCTTTTATGATCTGAAATTTCGCTAAATCTGTTGAACTTTTTATTTATTGAAATTTAGGAGCAAACCATTAAGCTTACTTGGCAGTCAGCATTTTTAAGGTCTGTTTATATTCATTTATTTATTTGGAAAGTTTAGAGATACATGGAGAGAGACAGACAGAGATCTTCCATCTGTTGGTTTGCTCATCTAATGCTGGCAACAGCCAGGGCTGGGCCAGGACAGGGCCAGGAGCCAGGAACTACAGTCGAGTCTCCTGTGTTGGCAGCAGGAACCCAAGTCCTTGGGCCATCATCTGTTGCCTCCCTGGCACATTAACAAGAAGCTGGATCAGAATCAGAGGCAGGACTTGAGCCCAGTCACTCTTATATGGGATGTGGGTGTCCAAAGCAGTAGCTTAAACCGCTGTGCCAGACTGTCCCACAGAGAGCAATATTTTAATGGTTCATTTATTAAAATTCAGAAGAAGTACAATTAAAGACATAATTCTGATAGCATCAAGATGAAAAGCGATATGGATGAACTCAAGTCATGCCAATTTCCAAGAATGTCTTCCTCCTTAGCTGCCTAGTTCACTTAGTTCCAGAAAGAAGACCTACAATATTGTCGGTAGAAAATGTCTTTCCATCTATCCCAGTACCCTTTCACTAGTAGTCTCAACTTTAGGATTTGATCATAACTAAAAGGATATCTATTTTATAAATCTACACCAAAACAAACAAAACTTCAGTCCATAATTTGTCACCAACCTTTAAAGGTTTTTTTCTATCATGGATGGTGGTGTAAAACTGGAGTGACAAGAATCATCTATTTTATTTTTTTGGATTAGAATTAGAATTTACAGTAGAGAAGATGTTCAAAACAGATAAATTACAGATGTAGTTTGGCATTCCAAATGTTATACACTTTTGCGTATCTCAGAGGAGAGTCTGTTGAGCTTTGAAGAAACAAAAGGCTAAACAATCTAAGCACACTGTATTACTAATCCATATTTTCATCACATTTTCTTACTGGCTCAATAAGTCATGTTGCCACTTGTGAAATTACAATAGCATGGGAAGTTTAGTGATATTTCAAATGATTTTTCATGCAAATGACAGCTGTTCCTTGCTTTGGTTAGTATTGAAAAATCCAGAATCGGGCTCACAAACAATTGCTAATCAGCCTGTTCCCCTTTCCAGAAGTTTGGAAATTGAATGTCTACTGACGAATCAATATTCTTGGCTATTTTTAAAGCTACCACGTGATAAATGTATGATTAGTGTAAAGTGATTGAGAATGATAATCTGAAATACAGAAAAGTGTGAATTACAGAATGTGAAGAAATGATTTATTTTTCTTTAAAAATATAGATTAATTGTAGGTTCAGCAAATAATGCCAAAATGGATCCTTTAGGGTTTTATTTTAATGAACACATAAGAATCATTTGTACAAGGGGCTGGTGCTGTGGTGTAGTGGGTAAAGCTGCTACCTGCATTGCCAGCGTTCCATATGGGCACTAGTTTGAGTCCTAGTCGCTCCATATATGATCCAGCTCTCTGCCATGGTGTGGGAAAGCAGAAGATGGCTCAAGTCTTTGGGCCCCTGCATCTGTGTGGGAGACCTGGAAGAAACTTCTGGCTCCTGGCTTCGGATTGGCCCAGTTCCAGCCGCTGCAGTTATTTGGGGAGTGAACCTGTGAATGAGACCTCTCTCTCTCTGCCTCTCTGTAACTGCCTTTCAAATAAATAAATAACGTTTTTTTTAAAAAAAGAATCATTTGTATAAATAACATTAACTCATAGAGTAAAGGTTTTTGAAAGGTTTATTTTATGTAGTTTAAATATTTACAGTAACACTTTGCTTAAGAAATTAGCCTTTAAAATCCTTGAAAATAAGTAGTTAAGACTCACTGAATAAATCTAATCTTTACACTGGTATGTCTAAACTACCGTTCAAATATAATTCATATTTATTTGCCATTTCATGCTTGGTTCATAATATTTCCTTCTCTCCAAACCTCACCCCATTTTCCTAGCATTCCCTACCTCACTGACTACTGTCATTCATTCACTAGCTAATCCATTAATTAACGATGTTGAAACCACTCTTTATTTCAGGTATTGTGTAAGTCAGAACCCAGGGTTTATATTTGCCATTTCCTTCTCTCTCAACTCTACATTCTTTGAAGCTATTTATTTATTGGACAGAGTGATGGAGAGAGAGAGAGGGAGGGAGAGACAGAGTGAGAGAGATCTTTCATCTGCTGGTTCACTCCTGCAACAGACAAGACTGGGCTAAGGCAAAGCCAGGAGCCTGGAACTCCATCCAGGTCTTCCATGTGGGTGGCAGGGGTCTGGGTACTTGGGCCATCCTCTGATGTTTTCCTGGGCATTTTTAGCAAGGAGCTACATCAGAAGCAGAGCAACCAGGACCCACACCAGCACTCAATATGGAACGCCAGTGTTGCAGGCCACAGTTTAACCCAGTGCACCAGAATGCTGGCCCCTCTGCGTGTTTTGAGAAGTAAAACAAGAGACATTTATCTCTGGAAAGGGCAATCGGATCCTAGGTCTACCCCACAGTTCATTTGGCTGAAGGGTTTGGGTGTGAGAGGACAGTATCAGTTTTATGGAGGCCGGTACAGGTGAAGCATAGTATAACACAGAATGGGAGAGACGGGCGGTCAGGATCGCTTCATGGTGATCTGGGGCTGATATCGTCATTTCAAAGTCCATACGACAGCAGTGACCACTAAAATAATGATTTTCCAGTGGAATGTAGGTAGAGAGCAGCATGGAAAATAAAAGTAGGAGAAAAAATAGCACGCACACATGCACACCCAAGCATACAGCCACTGTTCCTGCCCAGTAGTCTTGGGCCCCTGTCTATGGATATTTTTATCTTCCTGGTGGAGTGCAAGACCACTAAAAGTCAGAGGATGTGAAAGCCTCAAAGAAAGAACCGTATCATCTTTTCAAATTTATTATGCAGCCTCTTTTTATTTGTAGCACAAACAGTTCAAGAATACACTCATTTCTTTACAAATTCCTTGAGACACCCTGAGTAAAGGTGTCCCTAGATGTTAACAGTCTGACATATGTCACTCAAGGGATCTCCGTGCTTTAGAAGTGTCAGTCTAACAAATTCACACCCATTCCTTCAGATCACTGGCCATGGTGGAGGCTGACCGAGCTGATATTTTGCCAGCCGACAGGATGCTTTTGTTTAGATCATGAAGCACACTGAAGAAGTTACTTGGGATTCCTCCGTACCAATAGTAGTCATGAAAATGTTCCACTCACTGGTTTAATCAACACACTACATCTCTAATTTGTGTCGTAGAAAGAAAAGCCCTGAACCCTGATGTGACCTGTGAGTGGATTTTAGAAAAATCCTCAGTATTGGGTTGCTTACATGTATCTTAACTACTTCTATCCCAATCACAATTAGGTCATTGAAAAGAAAACAGCAGTCTCTGACTCTTTCCTCTTTTAACAACCTGTAATCCACGGGGGATTAATTATAACAAGGGACAAAGATCTCTGCTACTTTGGCAAGGGGGGCTCAAGTACTCACAACTGGAAAAATCACCTTCTTCCCTCTATCCCATCTTTCCATCACTAAACATCTCCACACGCACCATCTAAAACAGAAAACAGACAACCTTGACAGTGACCCACATCTAACCAGATGTCCTGTGCCACTATAACCACTCTCATCTTGGTATACTTGAAGCAAGCATCATTCCAAATTCCATGCTTACCATACTCTCAATGGCTCTTTTGTATAGTTTGATTGTATTCAAACATCATCTAAAAATAAATGTCATTGCTTTTATTTTTATAATGATGTCAGTATGCTCCATAAAATTATATTATAATCATTCATATTGTTGTGTATTTCTACAGGGTGTTCATTTTGCCTCCTGTATAATATTCCCCTATATAAATATACCACAGTTTACACATTTGCTTTTCCAATCAGGGATCTTTGAGTTGCTTCTAGAGTTGCACGGTTCTGAACAGTGCCACCATGAGCACTTATGTACATATTTCTTTTTGCTTTGCTTGTTGGTTAGCTGCTTGCCAGAGAACTTAAATGATAATAAATTCCACTTAAAAAGTACTTTTGGTGTGCTAAATATAATTTACACAAATATTAATTCATACAAACCTCACAACAACCAAAGGAAGTAAATGCTATTGTTACTCCAGTTTGCTGAGGAAAAACAAAAACCTAAAAACAGAGGGTACTTCAAAAAGGTTTTGTAAAATAGAACTAAAAGATAAGTTTATTTGGGTGGAGAAAAAAGGTTGAAGTCCATGCAGAGGCTTTTCATATACACATTTTCCACGAATGTTTGAATACCCCTGGTATTATTACAGAATAACCCATGATAAATAAATGTGGATAAGAAAAATCTATTGTCATAGAAACATGGACAATATAAAGGCAGGAAGGATAGGCAGCATTTGCTCATTTTGCACAGACCAGAGCCTGTGACTGGACTAGAACTGCTTTGTGTGGTTCCGGTAACTTTTCTTCGTCCTGATTCTGGATGCTTGCTCGCGCGGGGCAGAATGAGCCATCAGATGGCTGAGTCATATGTTCGTTATAATCACAGGAACACTCAAAAATGAAATCATTTCATTCAACTGAATGAACTTATAAAAAGTAAATTACTTCATATACATGTGCATGAGGCTAATCAGCTTTTTTGAGCTCTTCCTGGAATTACCTCATCTATTCCTTCCTCCCTCCCTCACGCCTGTGTCCATCTTCCTGCCTCCCCAGGGCACTCCTGGTCCTGCTAATAAAAAAAAAAAAAAAAAAAGGAGATGGATACATGTGTTTTTGACAACCTTTGAGTCATTATGGCAGGGGAGAACAATCCCTCAAAGGGTAATATTTGAAAAGTGATAGTTTTTTTTTTTTTTTTTTTTGACAGGCAGAGTGGACAGTGAGAGAGAGACAGAGAGAAAGGTCTTCCTTTGCTGTTGGTTCACCCTCCAATGGCCGCAGCGGCTGGCGCACCGCGCTGATCCGATGGCAGGAGCCAGGTACTTATCCTGGTCTCCCATGGGGTGCAGGGCCCAAGCACCTGGGCCATCCTCCACTGCACTCCCGGGCCACAGCAGAGAGCTGGCCTGGAAGAGGGGCAACCGGGACAGAATCCGGCGCCCCGACCGGGACTAGAACCCGGTGTGCCGGCGCCACAAGGCGGAGGATTAGCCTAGTGAGCCGCGGCACCGGCCTCTTACGTTTTTTATTAGATCTATGTGTACCCCCAATTTTCAAGAGAGACTGAATGTGTCTTCCCCTCTGTTTATTGCTTAAGTTCTTTGTTACATGATGCTTGCATTTGTATTGTGGTCCTTAGATTCCCCCACTGAAGGGGTTTTTGTCTTTGCCATTCTTGGTGTGAGATACGTTGTTTGTTTTTTTTTTTCTTTACCACGCTATAGGAGTCACCTTCTTACCAGTTATTGCATTTGCGTCATGCAGCAGCAGTTGAGGGCTGACGGTACAGTGAGCACTTGCCAGCCTGCTGCCCACACTGCATGGGAGGCCAGTGTGTACACTGCCCCTGGGTACCCGGAGAGCCCAGGCTGCCCACTGGAGTGTGGAGAAGCCTGGCACTTGGGATAAACACTGATGTGCTTTCACAGGCACAAAACTGAGTCACAGCTCCATTGGCAAATTATAAATAAGTACATCTAAAACATAGCAATGATCTTACTAATTAGCTATTTAGAATAATTTGAAAATTAAATGAATGCTTTCTATAACTAGTGTAACATATCTAGACAACTTTTTAATATAGATATGTAACTCTCTCCACTTCAACTCAAGAGATCTGTAGAAATTACAGATCCAACCAGTGTTTCATTTCCCCTGGTGTCTGATCGCACAGCACCATCCAAGCAAGTTCTAAGGGTCAATGCGCCTACAGACGCTGCAGACCAGGTGAAGCTTCAGTTAGTGCCCAACTGTCTCCTTCTGCATGTTTATTTCTTGTTATTGTTTTGCCTGATTTTCTGTCTCACTGCAATCTGGTCTATACAATCAAAATTAATAGCACGTTGGGGTTTAGGCAATCATGCCGGAGGCAATTGCAGGGTAAGATATGAATGTGCTTGAAAGATGGGTTATTTAATCCAAATTGTAGCTATTTGGAGGTTCCTAAATTTACTTGAGTCCTGACCTCTCTTCAAAATGCCACACTTGGAACATCCTGGAATGTCTGACAGGCACGTCACCCTGACCTCTCGGTCCACTCCACCACCGCCTTCTCTTCTTACAGGGTGTCATTTCTCTGTAATCTGCACAGCCATTTTTATGACCCAGCCCCAGATCATGGACATCGTGTTTGACTCATAACTCACCTTACTGTCTGCATTTATATCTGCCTTTAAAATATCTTCATAACCTAATTCCTTCTCATCACGTCCCCGTTACCACCTTTGTCTGAACTATGTCAGTAGCTTTAGGATTAGTCTTCCTTCCTCCACTCACACCACTCGCATTCCACTGTTCAGAGTATTCAGATGCAACCTCTAACATCTGACAGAGATCACTCTTCTTCTGTTCAAAATCCTCTGATGACTTCCATCTTCCATCCTTACCACAGTCTGCAGGGGCTTCCTCGACCTGGGTCCTCACCATTTCTCACGTTACTGTTACCATTCTCCCCCTTAGCTCACTTGGTTCCAGCCCTGCCGACCGACTCACTGCTTATTGGACAACCCACAATCATCCTAGAGTCTTTGTCTCTGCTTGAAACACTTTCTCTATACACCTCCAGCTCTCTCCTTTAGTTTTTCAGGTCTGTGCTCAAACTCCACCTTATGAGAAAGCCCTTTCCTAAGCACCCATGTAAAACAGCCTCGTCTGTATTTTCCTGACCCTTAGAACATTGTTCTGCAGAACACTTCCTCCTGCCTCTCGGCTCACCTATTTTCTTGTTATCTTCTTCCCACCTTAGCAAGATAAATACAGTTCATCAGAAGAACGGGATTCACAGGCAGGAAATTCAATCATGGGATGGGGCTTACAAGAAGGTCCAGCTCACTTACTGGCATGGTAGTTAGGGGAAGGAATGAGGGTGACGAATTGTTGAAATCAGTGCTTATGTTTCCTTTAGGAAATTCAAGAGGTAGTCAACCACTTGGGCTACTGTGGAAACTGAGTCCTGTTGTGGATGAGAGTGCTAGAGAAAGTCAGAGAGCGGAACCAGTCAGTGCTTTAGACTTGGCAAATTCATTATATTATCATTATGTTGTAGCATTGTGTGAATTAATGTCATGTGGTCAGAATGAACACCATTATTTGCTTATGTTATCTCATTTGAGACCAGACAAACATCATACTTGAACTCTGTACAGATCCTGGGAAATGATTCCAAACAATGCTGAAGCAATTCAGTGAAATTTGGAGTTACCTCTACTACTTGTGATCTTAATTTTCAATTTTTTAAACAGGATGGGATAGCTGCTATCCACTCTCAAGTATAATGAAATAATTACCTTCTTCGTGATAATGACTTTTGTTACCTAATTGGATTTAGGGATGATTTTTTTATCTTACATAATTTCCTTGGGTTTTGTTAAAATTATGAGTGATGAAGTATTGCTTTATCAAATAGACACATTTACATTTTAATAGGTCTTCTTCAATGTTTACCCAAAGACTATCTTGAATAATGGAAGGAACCAGCAGGCTGGGCTGTAGGATGTTTTAGAGCCATGTCTTGAGGGAGCCTTAAATACACTACCGATCCTCAGCCAGCCTTCTGACTCTATACTTGATTGATACATGATTTACACTTTAATTTCATGAATACACAAAGCTGGCAGCAGGTGGAAGAATGGCAGATTATATAAATTTTATATGTGTGTACTTTTATTTAAATTTGCCTTAGGCTTTTTCCCACCTTATCAGCACACACTATTTATAACCCCCAGTTTGTGCTGAAATAATTTGTTTAGAAATAGCAAAAAAGCAATACAATTTTGCTACCTCAATATCTTAAATCATTCTAAACTTTCAATTAATTAATTCTAAGAATATATGATACTATTTTTTTTTTTTTGACAGGCAGAGTTAGACAGTGAGAGAGAGAGAGACAGAGAGAAAGGTCTTCCTTTTTCCAGTACTACTAAGAGATAAATAATTGTGTTTTGGACTATAAGTTAAAGGCTTATCAATCATTTTGTTTAAATATCTAGGTTATTGTGGCATTTTTCAGACAGGAATTACAAAATGTCAAGATTTTTCCAGTAAATGTGCATAAATTTATTTTTAAATAAGAAAAATATATTTAACCATTCATTTTATACTGTTTTTGGATAGCATGACTACATAATTTGTCTAAACTGAGTGATGTTCAAAGTAAAAAAGATGTCATTAATATTTATATTGACCCAGCAGGCATAAAATGGGATTATCTCAGGCAAGAAGACAAAAAAGGATAGCTAAAAAATGTCTTCTATTTTACCATTAATTCAGTCTCCAGCAAGTTACAGCTTTTTTCTCTGAGATATACTCATGCACTCCAACAAAATGACAATGAGGTTGGGAAAGGCATGCAACAGGGTCAAAGGGGTAGATGTAGAATAAAGCAAAACAACGTTTTAGCTTAAAAAAGAAAAAAAAAATTAGCCTAGAATAATTAAGGCTGAAGAAAAATGTGAGATTTTAAATTCAGAAATAGCACTGATAAAATTAGCTCTATGTTTGCTAACTCTTAACTTATCAGGGTTCAAAGTTATGCCCATGCACTTCAAATATTTTTTATTTATTTATTTTTTTGACAGGCAGAGTGGACAGTGAGAGAGAGAGACAGAGAGAAAGGTCTTCCTTTGCCGTTGGTTCACCCTCCAATGGCCGCCGCGGCCAGCACACTGCGCTGATCCAATGGCAGGAGCCAGGTAATTATCCTGGTCTCCCATGCGGGTGCAGGGCCCAAGCACCTGGGCCATCCTCCACTGCACTCCCTGGCCACAGCAGAGAGCTGGCCTGGAAGAAGGGCAACCGGGACAGAATCCGGCGCCCCGACCGGGACTAGAACACGATGTGCTGGTGCCGCAAGGCGGAGGACTAGCCTAGTGAGCCGTGGCGCCGGCCTCAAATATTTTTTATAAATGATGACTAAAAATAATTTTATGTAGTGAGTAGATCATTTCTGGAGCTTGATCATTTTAAAATCCAACAGACTGAAGACACAGACAGAACCCAAATCCTTCAGAAATGTGCATGAGTGACAACTCTATTCAGGCTTCCTTCCTTTGACTATGAATGATTTAAATATAATGATCGCAAAAAATGAATGAACAATATTAAATGCACAACAAATAATAAATACCAACTGCTCAATAAATATCTCTGGAATATGTGACAGAATTTTTTCCAAAGAAAGCAACTCATAAGAATTATGCTCCCTGAACAATGCCCTATGATGCCTTTACCGGAGAAGGCTGAGGACCCTAAAGTTTGTTATTATTTTTCTTTGGTCTGCTCAGAATGGGCTACATACAAATAACTATATAATGGACTATATAATTATATACATATAATATATAATACAATATTATATATATAAAATGACACTGTAAGAGACCTAAGGAAAGAATAGAATGGAAATTGACACAATTTTTACGTCATCAGAGGGTTTCACTGAAAAAGTATTCCTTAACAAATGGTTATGACCTGGAGCATGAGCTGTGCTTAGGAACCCTGGCAGCCACTGTAGCCTTCAGTTTCTGGACAGAGGTGGGGACGGTACATGATAATTATACCCCTTGGGCAGGCCAGCACCGTCATCAAGAGCACAGATGCTGGGGCCAAAGCAACTTTGTTCAAGTTCCATTCTATCATATCCAGATGGACAACTTCAGAGAGTTATCCTCCCTCTAAACCTGAGTTCCCTCCTGTAGGAGCGGGGAGTACAGTGGTGCCGACCTCCCAGGACTGCTGAAGGGCCCGATGGATTTAATATACCGAGAACACTTAGAAGTCAAAAATGTTTCTACCGCTGCTATTAAAAAGTGAATGATTCACGTGACTAGTGTTTAAATCATTTCTATCATAGTTCCCTTTCTTGGTCATTCATTCAAACGAATTCTCTTCCCAGGTTGTCTTTGTTCTATGTATAAATTTTAAGAGGTGTACTAAATCTTGGTTTAAACAGATGAAATCCACTCTTCTGGAGTCACATTTGTTTCCTTGCTGCACAGATGGCTGAGCAAAATCTGTGATGATTGCACCCTCCTTTGGTGTGATAAGGCTCCAAAGGCAGCAGCTTCCTGGGGCTGAGCAGGAGCTGGGTTTGATTGATTGGTCTCACCAGCACACCAGACTGCGGGGGCAGATAAGAAGCCCACCGGGAGAAAACCCCAGGGAAGGCGAGGATGGTGTCATGCAGTCCAACCCTATGTGACAGATGTCCCTTTATATAAAAGAGGTGCAAAACAGGCTTTGGCAAAGGCAAACAGCAAAGTAGCTGAGTGATTTTGATTATTAGTGACATTTAATTGCAGTTAGATTTTTAACAACAACAAAAAAAGATGATATACTCTTCAGTCTTTTTTCCCATAAAACTGTCCATGCTGGGGACATTTTAATCCTCATTCTTCCTGAATGGGTCATCAAAAACAGGTTCACTGCATTTGCAGCACACCGAGAAGAGTTAACAGGCAAGTTAATGCTAGCTTCAAACTTAGGGCTCATATGCACTCACATTTACTCACATAAATTATTCCCTGGGACTAATCCTCAGTGAGTTATGAGGAGATGACGGGTTTGTGTTTTCCTTTGATTATAGGGCATAACTGCCCACTGACAAAATGCCAAAAGGAAAAACAAAAAAAGAAGGTAGTGATTGCTTAACATAATTTTTTATCCTGTTACCTGCAGGGAGATATTAAAACCCAGACTGTTTTACACAAAGTGGGGAGACTAAGGGAGCCATGCAGATCTCTGTAGTAGAATTATCAGAATTGTTATTTAAGCAAGGCCATATCCTCCAACTGAGGTCCAATGTTCAACATATTGTGTCATTAAATGGAATCATATCTTTCAGTAATTCCTTCAAATCATAGTATTATGCACAGGTATGGGGAGTGGCTTATGGTTTAACGTAATTGCTTACATATCCATGTAGAAGCCTACTGTGGATCAAAAGAGGTAACATTCCGAGGACAGAATACTGTGTTAGATCAACTTCTGGACTGACATAAGATGGAAAGAGAAAAGATTGTAATCCTTTGGCCCCAAGACCAGAGCTCATGTCATTATGCCTCAGTGATGAGCTACAGAATACTTTTTCTCTGATAGGGAATACAGTATCCTGATGCAAAGTGACAACCTGGATTAAATCATAACTCCACCACTTGCTGGCTGCCCTGGGCCTCAGTTTCTACAACTTTAAATAGGATAGAGTCAGTACAGGCAAGGAATGAAATAATATGCACATTTAAAAAAATATATGACATATACACCTACAAAAAAGATTAAAGGTACATAAGCTACTTTCACCGGGATTATTGGCATTATTTTATCGTATCTTAAATGCAGCTCAATAGCACCCAAGAGTTTAAGCATCAAGTGTCTGAAACTTTAAACAGTTGGATGGGCTCTTGAAAGTTTATATAAATAGGAGAAACTAACCCAAAGCAGGCAGAGTTCATGGAAGCCAAGGAAAGCTGAGAAGGTTTTCTTAAGCGTCTCGTGTTACTTGCTGTTGATCACTGGCTTATTCTCAAGGAAAGTTACAAATTTGGTGCATTTCTACTAGAGGCTGCCAAGGCTGGGTACTGAGTGAGCCTGTCCTGTGCACCAGGTCACCTCTGCTTAATCCACTGAAGTCTTATGCTGTCCTGTGTGTCAAGCAGCATAAAGTGTAATTCTGTAAGAGCTGGGGTTCCAGACTCTGGTCGTGAACTGGGTGGATGTTTTCAAGTACCTTTCCACCTTTGCGGACTTCTTCCTTATTTGTAAAATGAAGAGAGTCAGATATTTAGACAGAGTTACTTTAATATCTACATTTTTTATGATGTTATCATCTATGAGTATCTTTGTAAGGGCAGTTGTGTGCTACAATTTCTTTTGCAGGTTAGCTCTAAGCAGAGCTGTCACGTGGAAACCCAGAGTTCTACATTGGCAAGAGATGGTTCATGTTTGTTTCACAAATTGGTTGTACTTTCTATGAAAGGATTATCAGAGTCCATTAACTGGCAAATTTGCCCAATGACTTTAGAACACAATTCGATTGTTCAAAAACTCAGCTTATCTGTTGTATAAAGAAAGGTATGTGATGGAGTTGTTAAGTGTTGCATTTTTAAAACTACTATTGTGACTGAGTTTCTTAGAAAGATGTGACATAGAAAGGAAAAGAAAAATTCTGGTTTGGAGAAGCAGCAAGTACCAGTCCCCACCCTGGAACTGAAGTTACAAAATTTGAAGAATGAGATGTAAATAGACTTGCTGGTATTATTTTTACAGAAACTCTCAAACCAGTGTGAACTATGCACTGTCATTAATTATTAAGTGTGATCCCAGGTAGGGCACTCTGTACTAATACAACTGAGACATGTTTTTCTCTCAGCATTTGCTTTATCAGTTATGTGCTATATACAGTAACAGCTAAAAGGATCAGTTTCTGCAACTCCATCCCTCAACCTACTTTTTTATTGTAAATAAACCAGATGAAGGGGAAAAAAGGCAAAGAGAAAAAGTGCCATGTTTCAAGAACATTTGTCTTGATATTTTAGTCACAAGTCTGATCAAATTAATTATATTTGGCTCTCACTAGCTTAGCATAAGGTGTTAGATTTTAGCTGCAAATGAGTAGCACTTGACAAGGTGAGAAATCTTCCTTCAATTGAAATCACCCAAGATGCATTTCTAATTTACGTTTTGAAAACAAAAACCCAACAAGAAGAATTCTTTTTTCATCTGTAGCTGGGTTCTGTGGCAGGCAGTTGTAGCATGGATCCTGCACATGGCCAAGAGAACTAACTATCCTCCTATAGCCAACCTCTCCTTTCTCGTTTATCATGAAAGTTTTAGTTGAGCACATAGCTTTAGGCAGGCTAAGACTTTATTTCTCAATTCCTTTGCTTTGTGATCAAATTTTAGCCAGTGGATATGAGGTAAAATGAAGTGTGCTGTGGGGAGCAACTCAGACTAGACTGTTACTGGAATTAAGACTTATTCTATGCATCTGCTCTCCCACAATATGGCGCTGGGAGAGGAGGAAACAGCTTCTACACAGCTGCCTCCAGTTCAACCAATAAACAGCAGGACCTGCTCCTGATTGGAGAAGAGCAGCGTACTCGGCGTGTGGATAGCAGAGTTGGGATTGGTAGAAGAGGACTATAGAGGAGAGAGACAACATGCACCAGGAACATCTAAGGGGAACACCTGAGGAACATCTGAGCAGCCCCCAAGAGAGCCGGCCAGCGGTGTGCCGCTCCCCCGCGGAAGTGGGGAAAGTGGCAGGGGGAACCGCCCTTCCACGGAGGTGGAAGGGTCGGTAGCCAACCCAGGAAGAACCAGCAGCAAACCCGGGGAGGGCCAAGCAGACAAAAGAACAGCGCAGGGTCCTGTGTTGTTCCTCCACGAAGAGGGGGAGCGACAGTGTGCATCCTCCTAAGAGGCCATGGCCTTAGAGAAGGGGCACACCTCCCCTCTTGCCTTTGCTTCCCTTTAGCGGGCTGTAATGTGGACCTGATGGGAGGATCCAGAACAGCTGTCTGAATGTTGAGGTGGGCACAACAATAAATGGAAGAAGCATAGGTCTCTCAAAATGGTGGAGCTGCCTAACTAGCCTTGTCCCACCAATGTATTTTCACATGCACAGGCAATGCGCACCTCCCTTTTTTAAACTGCAATTTATCTGGATCTCTGTATGAGCAGCTGAGTTTTTTCTCAAAGACTGTACTACCACAGATGGATTCCAGCTAATTGTAATGATCTCATTAAATGCACACTTATGCCTAGCTGTAAGGAGAAACGTCGCAATTGTACACTAAATTTCATTTTTCTCCTGTCACAGGTTGAGTGAGATATTGTTATTAACATATTCTTGTGGCACTTGTTTTCCTTACGCGTAAGTCTAAGGCATTTCTTGCGGCACTTGTCAGCCAGTAGATCGTGCTCTTGCTACTGCCCTCTCTTCCTCAGTGTTAAGCCACATCACTGCACCTCTTTCAAAGATCGTTACTTCCTTCTTTCTTCCCTGCCTCCTGCCTGCCTGCCCTTTTGCCTTATCATTTCCACTGGACTGGAAGTTCCTGGAGGACAGGACCTATGTTTCATTACTTTCTATCTTATAGACTTAATACAGTGTGTTGCACATAAAAAAATCTTAGCAGTCCTTTGTCCTTGAAAAACTCAAAGGAGATACACAGAAATGTGTTAGTTTTCAACATTACCATGCTTTTAATTTGTCTGAATGAACAGCTTGATACCAAGTGGCCAAATAAGTAAAATATAACCTTAGGGGCAGATATTTGACACAGAAGTGAAAACACTGCTTGTGACACCTACATCCACATTGGAGTGTCTGGGTTGGAGGTATGGCACTGTTCCCTTTTCTAGCTTCCTGCTAATGTACACTCTGGGAGGAAGTGGTGATGGCTTGTGTAGTTGAGTCCCTTGCCACCCACAAGAGAGATCAAGATTGAGTTCTTGGCACCACAGGATTTGGAGAGCAAAGAAGCAAATGACAGCTCTGTCTGACCACCTCTCTCTCACCTTCTCTCTCTCTGCCTCCCACATGAATAAATAAAAAAGTTAAAAATATATAAAATTTACTTTCTGAGTTGCCAGCCATTATTAATCACTAGCAGTAACAACACATTTAATGAGAAATTCCAGTGGCGTTCTAAGTGACTCAATACTCCAAGAACCAGTTTTAGGCACAAAACCAGTAACATGGTGTATTTTTTAATAATATGGAAGTTTTAAGTTCATGAAGCCTTTAAGGATAAAGTAGTTCAAATCACATATTTATTCCTTTAGTGGTTATTTCTAGGAAAAATTATCTGATGACTAAGAGAGCCAAAAAAGCATAAAAGACTAACAAGACAAAATATCCATGGAATGCCTTAAAGGAAGCAAACTGATTTACTCTGAGTGTTTAGAAAATAAAATGAAAAAAAAAATGCTTTAAAGTTTTTATTCTTCCTGAATTCTTCATTTTTCCTGAGTTGATATAACAGTATAGATTCTAATAATTTACACATAATATGAATAGTCTTTATAACTGGAGGGGGGATAGCCCTAATCAAATGATGAAACAAGTTGTAATTTGCTTTATATCTGAGGGGATCTTCAAAAAAGGTCTTGGGAAATGCATATTATGATAAAACTATGTAGGATCTCCAAAATTTTTTGCATCAAAATAAACTTTATCCTTTAATCTCATTTTTCCACATTTTAGAATACTCTAATACATTGCATATGTAGTGCATTCTGTCTTTACAATCTACAAACATGGATAAAGTTAAGGTTTCTAGACAAGGTCTAAAAATTCTTCAGAACCATATCGCAACAGAAAACAAAACACATACACATAAGCAGAGTCTTCTGTGTCTCCAAGAGGTTGGCCTTGGCCCTGGTGTTCCTTTTGTGAATCTACACTGAGAGCCAGAAGACACTTTGCTTATTATGCTTTGCTTCTGAGGCCTTGGGAATGCATTTCCTGAATTTTTTGGAAGACATTTGAGTTGTCATACCAAAGAGAACGTTTGCTATTTTTTTCTGCAGTGGGGGTACTGATAACCCATCCTTTGGAGTAGACAGTGTGGGATGAACAACTTGAAACCCGAGTCAAAGGCTTAGAGTCTAGCCCTCGCTCTGACAGTTGCCACGTGACTTGGTCTCCCTGGGCTTCAGCTTTCTCACTTCTGTGTTAAAAATGATACTTGGTTTCCAGTCTGCCTACTTCTCGGGATTGTTCAGAGGAACATATGAGACAGTCTATGACAAAGCACAGCTGTGAGTAAAATAGTCAATTACAATGAACACTAACTCCCTAGGTCTTCTTTTCCCCTACTGTTTAACTATGATGGATATAAATGTTTGATCTGTTAGCTATTTAGTGACAAGATTACCATGGTGATTGAGTGATTGGGCGGATCTTCAGGAAGCCCTGCTTCCTGAAAGAATAACTGAACAGGTAGCAGCGAATGCTTTGAAGTCCTGAACTTTAAAACTTGTGAGTGCAAACTTCCTGGAGCACTCAGTGGAATTTTTGATTTGGATGTAAAATAAGAGTGGGACTGAAGCCAAACACAAGCGAGATTTTGTTTGTTTGTTTTTTGGTATAACCAGAAGATGAACCCAAGACTGCAGTTTCAAAGAAACTAACTATTTCACCATAGCGTGGAAGAAGAAAATACCCAGATCTTGCTGCACAGGGAGATGGTTTCTGTTTGAGCATGCATTGGAAGGAAGGAAAAAACAAAAGCTGCTCCAGGAGACCAATCAATTACTCGAGGCATGGTGTTGTGCCAGAGGACTGAGGTCTTCCTCTTAGAAATTATACTTTTGTTCCATGTAATTAGGCTGTGTGTTGCTCAACTTCCAAAGAATTTAGAGAAATTAACATGTGAGATTATAACTTTTACCAAAACAAACTTCTGAGTGTGTGGGAAGGGAAAAAAAAACATGGAAAATTCTTTAATGTTTATTTCTCTCTCTCTCTCTCTCTCTCTCTCTGTGTGTGTGTGTGAGAGAGAGAGAGAGAGAGAGAGAGAGAGAAAGAGAGAGAGACTCTCATCTGCTGTTTTATTGGTTCACTCCCCAGATGTAACAGCCAGAACTGGGCCAGGCCACAGCAGGCAGCCAGCAACTCCATGAAGGTCTCCCACTTGGGTGGAAGTAACCCACTCATGCCACCACCACTGCCTCCCAGGGTCTGCATTATTAGGAAGATGGAGTCAGGAGACACAGACAGGAAATGTACCCAGGAACTCCACTGTGGGATACGGACGTCTTAACCACGTGGCCAAATACCTGCCCCTGCTTTTCTGCTTAATTAAAGGCTAAAGCACAGAAAATACTGTTTATCTTGAGTGTATACTAAGCAGAAGCACATGAGCTTTTCTTAAAACTCTTTCAATGTTACCCCAAACCTACCTAAAGTGCCTAGAAAAATAACCAGTTTTCCAAGATTCAGTATAATTTTATTGTATTCAATAGCTAAAGTGGGCCAGAGGTTGAATTCATATCATCACAGTGAAAAGAAGGAAAGCATGTGAGAAATTAATAAACCCCAGAGTCACTAAAGGGGTATTGTATTTGGGGCACAGCTCTGGCCACAAAGGCAAGCACCTGAAATAACACAGGCACCTTCGTGCTGGAGGTGCAGGAACAAGTTCACCAAAAACACAGACAAGGACTCTTTTTCTCTGTCTCCCTTAAGAACTTTGCAAATTACCTTATGTTTATGGAGAGTAAGTGCTCATTTAGTTGGTATTATGGACCACATAGAACAGGATATGTTTTAATGATTTAAAACCTAGCAGAATGTGTTAACAGAGCATCTATTTCTAGGAGGATTTTGAGAAAACAGAACTCAGGAATCAAGTGAAGCCAAGAGGGTTTTTAAAAAGACCCAATATACAGGTCCATGTGTGTTCACATACCCAGAAAGAGCAGAGACATTGATTTGCTTGAAGCACTATACAGAGTCTTATTCTATTTATTAGAGTAATTTCCAACATTTATTAAGGCTTAGAGAATTTGGGAGCTCAAGGTAGGGAGGGTGTCTAATTACACGAGAAATAGTACAATTTCTAGTATAGTTTCATATTTCTTTTTAAAGTGTGCAACTTCTAGTTCAACTACTTCAGAACAGTGAGAGGGAAAACATGAACAGGACACTGAGCTTCTTCCAGTGAATGTCAAGGTCTTGGGCTCATCAAGGAAGAAGGGGACAGCAACTGCAGTGTGTCGATCGTAGACTTCAGGAGCTCTGCATCTACACAGTTTCAATCGCTTTATTTACTATAAGGTTTCCAGGTGTACTATGCACACCAAGGAAGACACTTGAGAAATGACAGTTGTTGGTGTTCTCAGCATGTACTTGTTAGTTACAGAAAGCATCTTGGGCTTTTTTCTTTTTTCAGGCATTGGCTGTTTTTTGAAGGTGCATGGAAATTTTGGGGTGGGAGGACCCTGTCAATTTAGATCTTAATTCGAGATAAGTTTTGTGTGTTTTAATTGAACACTTGGGATATTTTTGTGCAGAGAGTAACAAAAAGACCAAAAAAATGAGCAGCTAGTTAATAATCTTCATGCCACCACACGGAGTTACTTATCCTTCAGTATCAATTATTTTTAAAATTTTTAACTATTTATATTTATTTGACCCAACAAGGGCTGGATCAGGCCAAAGTCAGGAGCCAAGAACCACCCACATGGGTGACAGGGTCCAAAGTACTCCAGCAGTCACCTACTGTCTCCTGGGGTATGTGAGCTGGAAACTGGAATCAAGAGCAGACACTGGCTTTAAACCCAGGGAATTTAATTTGGGATGCAGGTGTTTTCCAAGTGCTGTCTTACTTGCTGCACCAAACACACATCCCAACATCAATTATTTTCTAGAATTTTGTGATACTTGCCGAGTTACCTTCCAAAAACAGTTTCCTAGTGAGCCAAGTGATCAGATTGACAGTTTACTTTTAAGAACTCAAATGAGAGTAACCTTACCTGACTTTCCCATCTCTCTTCATCGTTGTTTATATTATTGCCAGAGGGCCCTTCCTATAACCAAGATAAATTATGCTGTTCCCCTCCCTTCTGGGGGACCTGCTGTCAAAGAGGTCAACTTCCAACAATTCAATTAGTGCAGGCCTTCCTGGGTCTGACTCCACTGTCCTTTCTCTGGCTCATCTTCCCTCCCGGCCTTCATCTCAGCCCTGTCTGCAATCCAGCACGACCTTTGTGTTATTTCCCAAATCTGGAGGAGGAATTCCATTAGCCTCTTGATGTACCAAAGTCCCATCTTTCAAGGCTTCCTCCCCCTTGAACTATTTGCTCTTTATTTCTGTGCTCTCAGAAACACTTTCCTTGAGCAGTGCTGGAACACTTCCTTTCTCTGTTCCTGTCGCTATTATTTCTGTGTGATTAAGGACAAATCCTTTTTCACCACTTATCTCTCACTGCTTCTAACTGAGCACCCTGCACATCATACTTGTTCAGGAAGTCACAAAGGAGGGAGGGAAGCAGGGAGGAAGAGAGGGAGGGAGGGAGAAAGTGTCATTATATTATTGGAATTGTAACTATGAAACACATTGAATCTGTTCTCTTTGTATTAATACCACATTAACATGAGAATTGATGAGAACTGTGTTATGATAATTATCATGCATTCACTGTGACCCTGAGAATCTAATGTATTACTTAATCCTTTAAATAAAATAAAAAATAAAAAAGTCATATGTAAGATTGTGTTAACCAGTTTATATATTAATGAAGAGCTTTACTTTTAGCAATTGCAGTAAATCTTTGACTAGTTCCATAAAAAGATTTTAGACAGATCTATTTTTGAGCATTTCTCCTGTTAATATTTACAGTGAACTCCAGCCTTTTATGGGTCAACAGCTACAAACTGTCATAGCGTGTTATAATCCAATGTTTACAAAAAGATGAGATTATCCCAGAAAAAAAAAAAGTGTCACACTGCAGAGATCCTAGTTTCTAATGATTACCACTGGCATAAGATAATCTAGCTACTCACTTTCATTCAAAGGGGAAAGAAATGTCATTTGACAAGTGTAGGTTTCTGGCACCTACATGCAGAACTGTATGCTAGAGGGTCAAACACACATGGTACTTTAAATGTTCATGGTCAATGGAATTAAAAGATAAGTTTATTTTGGTACAAAAAATGATGGAAACCTACACATACATTTTTCATAATATACATTTTCTATGCATGGATTTCCAAAATATTTTCCACCAAAATAAACTTATTTTTCTTATTTATTTATTTGACAGATAGAGTTAGACAGTGAGAGAGAGAGAGACAGAGAGAAAGGTCTTCCTTCCATTGGTTCACCCCCCCCCCCCCCAAATGTCTGCTACGGCCGGCGCGCTGCACTGATCCAAAGCCAGGAGCCAGGTGCTTCTTCCTGGTCTCCCATGCGGGTGCAGGGACCCAAGAACTTGGGCCATCCTCCACTGTCCTCCCAGGCTACAGCAGAGAGCTGGACTGGAAGAGGAGCAACCGGGACTAGAACCGGGCACCCATATGGGATGCCGGTGCCGCAGGTGGAGGATTAACCAAGTGAGCCACAGCGCCAGCCCTAATAAACTTATTTTTCAGTTCCAATTCTAGAAACTTTTGATGTACCCTTATACATGTCATGCAACATGGCATCCAAATGTAGCAGAGCTTCTTTGTGGAAGTTACTTAATTTCTCTAAGTCCCAATTTCCTCATCTATAAATTTGGGAGTAACAGGTTTCTATGGTGAGAATTCCAAGAGGTAACAAAAATTCTAACTCCATGTTTGGATGTGGGCACCAATCATAAATATTATCTACTGCTGTTGTCTTTATCACTGTTTTTGCTGTTGTTCATATAGTACTACTGTTGCTGTTAATTTTAACTTCATTGTTTTTGCTATTTTAATTTCATTTTATCAAATAAATGATCACAATCTTTTCATTGGTTTTCCAATCCCTATACTGCACCCCATCTCTCAAACCTAAGCTGCAGTCGCAAGTTTAATATTTTAAAAAGGAACAGTGAGTTTGCACTATCTATTAATAAATTACAAACCAAGCCCAGCATAATATGGCCCCAACCCAATTTTCAAGACATTATGCTCTGTTTCCCTTCTCACATTCCGTTCTTTATCCAGCTGGACTCTCTGCTTCTCCCTCTTATCTACATTTTATGTTTTAACCTTCAGCTGAGTTTAATCAGCTCATCTCAACCAGCTACCTACCTGTGACAGACAGTTCTGGGTCTCAGGGATGCTAGAATAATCCGAACAAGTCCCTGTTTTCTAAAAGCACATGGCTGGCATGGTGAAGCAGGTATGATTTTGAGTCATTGCTTGTGAGATGATTTTTCCATTGGGATCACTCCTGATTGATTTTTAAATTACACATTCTTAGAAGTCCATCTCAAAGTAACCATATGAGAAAACTACATATATTTTTCTCCCTCATTTAGACTAATAGACTTTGTTGTCTGCATCTTCTTCATCTTGTCTTACTCTATACTATTTGTGTTTACATTTTCGAGAGAGCAGGTGCTATGCCTTATTCATTTTCTTGCTCTTCATTGTCCTTTATACATACTGGGCTCTCAGTAAATACTTGCTGAAGCTCGAATGAATATAATAGTAGAATTTGATTTTAAATATAAAAATATCAGAGTTCTTACTGGCTATTTCTCAAATGGCTCATTCCCATTAAAATTTTTCATTAGTCTATAAAGCTTAATTGATATGAAATTGATTTTTTTTGGACTGAACAAATTAAAGTTTTAGAATCACATTTAAGGAGATATAAGAATGTCTCTATATAATATCTTTGTATATATATTATACATATATATATACACATATTGCTTTTAACTGGTTAGACCTAACTTGAATTTGACTAGACTTAGCTTGAATTATTAAAGATATTGATTGCTTATTTTCTTGATGCTCTTATTTCTTCTTGTACTGTTTGTTCTACAAGTATATAAGTATTACTATATTAGAAAATTATGGAAACAGATGCAAGAAAAATAGAAAGACATAAATATAGTATGGGAGCCTGGACATAGACCAGGAATTTCAGAAATAGAAGGAATAGAAATGCGTCTGGGTGGAAGGTTTGTTTTTAGCATACTGGGACATGCATCTTAAATATGAGACACATTTCTGGAAGGAACATAGGGTCTTGTAGGTCAAGTATTGGGTTGCCTTGTTTTATATTTACTTAAGACTATTATAGAGAATCAACAAAAGTGTGAAGGGAAAGCAAAACCAAAATGAGCTTGCTCTTAGGGATGCTAAGTGTGCTTCTACCAGATTCGAAGCCCCAAGCAGATGTCTCCACAAAGGCAGCGGCATCTGGAAACGCGCACATATTCGTTCCCCTTATCCTGCCTGCCACTATTTCCATGGTTACTAAATGAATCACTCATTTCAATCAACACTGATGTGATCAAAATAGCTGCATCAAAGCAAATTCTCCTCCCCCCTGTGGAGTGGACAGATTATTAAGGAATGTCTACAGTTTGCATTAATGATCCCAATGCTCATGTGGTCACAATGACAGCTAATTAAATAGATTCAGAGCCAACATATTTTGTTAATGACCTACCACCGAAGTCATCACACTCACATATAAGTGGAAGTTAAGGATTTTAATAAATTCAGCAATTGACTTTTTGTGATACTCATATGGAGGGTATTAGTAATTAGCAAATCTTATTTATTTCAATGCTTTTGACTGTTTTGAAATTAATGAAAAATTAACAATTATGTTGCCAGATTACCAAATTAAGGCTTTTACTAGATCATGTCTACATTAAAAAAGAAATTACTGGGGCCAGCGCTGTGGTGTAGTAAATCCTGGTAAAAGCCAGGTAAAGCTGCTGCCCGCATCCCACATGGGTGCCGGTTCGGGTCCCCACTGCTCCACTTCCAATCCAACTCCATGCTAATGTGCCTGAGAAAGCAGTGGAGGATGGCCCAAGTCTTGGTCCCCAGAAGAAGCTCCTGGCTCCTTGCTTAGGTCCAGCCCTGGCCATTGTGGACATTTGAGGAGTGAACCAGTGGATGGAAGATCACCCCCCCCCCACCATAACTCTGCCTTTCAAATAAATAAAATAAATCTTGGAAAAAAAGAGAAAATCCTGAAGAATTAACTTTTTTCAATAAACTCTTTTAAATAAGTATTTTCATTAGACAATGAGCCTTATTTATCAAAAAATGTCCCATAATTATGGTTATTTTATTTCAATAAAACCACATTTGTTAACATTTTAACACAAAGCAAGATGAATAGCTTGTTCAGGAAAAATAATTGAACTCCCAAAAACCCATCTCAATCAGAATTTTGAGTTACTGGTTAATATTTGCCCCCAAGTTTTCTCCACGCAAGTTTTATACTTGATTAATTTCTTACCATTAGTTTACTTTTTAGTGAACTTATGGAGAATGACTTCTGTGGAGACCACTAAAACAGTCTAAAAAAGATTTTCATTAAAAAAAATGATGTTTGCTTTCTGGGCCTGGGGCCTATTTAGCCAGCCCAAGAGTAGGATTCGGTTAAGGTTCCATTTTCCATTATGGAGAGCCAGTGCTGTGTTCCCCAAAGCCTACTGCCCAGTGTGTTGGAAGGAACCTGACCAAGAAGAAAGTCTTCAAGCCTTGGCTCTGCTGTCATCTAGGCAAATGTTGTCACCTGCCTGTGAGTTGCTAAAGCCTGTTGGCTTGTCAGAAAAAATGCACTCATGGAGGGGAGTCACATGAAATATTTTCTACGGTCCCTGTCCTTGCCTTTCTAACTCTGATAATCATGATGGATCTTCTATGATTAAGCAAAGTCAGCCATCAGACTCCATGAGTTCTGCACCTTCAGGTTCAACCGATTGTGGGTTGAAAATATTTGATAAAAAACATGCACACCCTTTTTTCTCTTGTTATTCTTCCCTAAGGAATACAGTTTAACAACTACTTACATCACATTTACTTTGTATTAGGCATTATAAGTAACCTAGAGATGATTTGAGGCAAATGAGAGGAGGAGTGTAGGTTATGTTCAAATGCCACACCATTTTATATGAAGGACTTGAGCATCCTCAGGTTTTGATATCCACCGAGGCACCAAGAACCAGTCCCTACAGAAGTACAGGGACACCTGTCCGACAACACTTCTTTCACGCTCCACTGTGTAAGAACAGAGGTTGAGGAGATTATGTCTGGTGAAGTAGCAAAAATGCAGCTTAGTTCTTCCTCCCTCCCTCCATTCCTTCCTTCTCTTTACTGCTTTCTCTCTCTCTCTTTTTTTTTTTTTTTTGGATTTATTTGTTTATTTGAAAGTCAGAGTTAGAGAGAGAGAGAGAGAGAGAGGACAGAGAGAGAGACAGACAGACAGAAGAGAGGACACACACAGAGAGGTCTCCCATCCACTGGTTCACTCCCCAAATGGTTGCAACAGCTAGGGCTGGGCCAGGGCTGGGCCAGGGCTGGGTCTGGCTGAAGCCAGGAGCCAGGAACTTCATATGGGTCTCCCTCGTGGAAGCAGGGGCCCAAGCATTTGGGCCATCCTCTATTGCTTTCCCAGCCACATTAGCAGGGAGCTTGATTGGAAGTAGAGCAGCCGGAACTCGAACTAGTACCCACATGGGATGCTGGCACTGAGATGGTGTTTTACCTGTTGTGCCACAGTGCCAGCCCCAACTTAGTTTCTAAGTCTGGTTAGTCAGATGCCTTCTGCACTCAGCCGCCAAAAATGATGGTCAGTGTCACGAATTATTATTAATTAGGATTATTAGCACTAATGATTTACTCAGATTGAAGCCCGATTCTAAAGTTAATCACATCGTTTCTCAGAAAGAAAATAAAGATTCCATTTACTTGTCTGCTGTGAGATCTTCCAAGTTTCATAAGCAGTAATGTCATCAAATGGTTTGTTAAATAGAAATTCTAGTGTTGCATTTCAGTGCTTTGGATATAGTCTTATCAGGTGTAAATCCTGGATGTGTTTCCTGGGGTTCCCTAGGAGGCAGAGAGGATGGCCACATTGCCAGCAGCATCTCCGGCTCCCTGAGGAGCCGCACACAGGTTGTTTGAGGCAAGTAAGTAGAAAAATGAATGAAACTGGCTGCCTGATCTTTTCTTACTTATCTGTAAAATGGGAAATGGGATGATGACATCTAATTGCCCCTGGCGGTTGTGAGGATTAAATGATCTCTGTGGAGCATTTAGCACAACGCGTGGCATATGATAGGAATTCCATGAGTAGTAACTGTTCATCTTCCTACAGGGAGACCACACCTCAGTGTTATAGAAACTGCTCCTTATTTCCCACTCTCCTTTATTTTCTTGGGTGGAAAAGTATGAGTTCTACTGTTATTTTTTAAAATATATATATTTGACAGGCAGAGCAACAGAGGGAGGAGAGAGAGAGAGAGAGGCCTTCCATCCACTGGTTCCCTCCCCAGATGACTGCAACAGCCTGGGCTGGGCTGGGCTGAAGCCAGGAGCCAGGAACTGCATCCGGATCACTCGTGAGGGTGCAGGGGCCCAGCTACTTGAGCCTTCTGCTTTCTCAGCTGCATTAGCAGGCAGCTGGATAGGGAGCAGAACAGTGGGAACTCTAATGGGTGCTCCTGTGGGACGATGTGTCAGGCTTAACCCACTGCACCACAACCCTGGCACCAGTTCTGTTGTTCCTAGACAAGCACAACTCTTGATCAGGGTAATGCTGCTAAAAACTTGTAAGCCTATATATTTGAAAAAGAAAGGGAATCTAGTGTCTTCATTGACTTTCTACCCCTCTTTCTCTGGGCCGGCTCAGCAAATCCGCACTCATCCAGGGGACTCTCCTCTCCATATCCATGTTCTGAGTAAGAGAAGAACTAGGGCCTTAGGGCTTTCTCTGTCTACCTCTTCCTGTATTAAGCTGATTGGGGAGCTTACATCATAGCTTTCAGTCGGTTGACGTCCATGGCCTTGTAGCCACAGAAATCAGGAGTACCCAGAGTCAGTTAATTTCAGAAAATTATTCAAGCTAACCTTTGCTCTGGTTTCTAGTTTGCAGCCTGAAATAAAAGAAATAACGCAGATCTTCACTTTCCTGCGAGAGTTATTACTTTTTCTCCTTTTCTTTTTACTGACTCTAATGACTCACATTCCAGATGGTTCTGCCCAATTTTAGAATTATGATCTACTTCGTGGAGAAAAAAAATATCTTACTGTACAGTAGAACTTATGTAATTTGGGAGGGGGTGAGTGTGGACTGAGAAAAATACAGCATTCAGTGGAAAAGAATTTCTGGCTCCTTTGAACATCAGAATATAACTTTTAGTATTCGATTACTAGGATGTGTTCTATTTTACTTATTTATTGTCTAGTTCCATGTCTAGATAATGAATTTACATTTTAAATGATTTTTTAATGATAGGAAAAGTATCATGTCACTGAAGCGAAAGTATAAGATATAACCAGTATAGGTAGTGTAATTCCAATTATTCTTTAAAAAGTCAATATGAAGGTTTTTGTACAAATATTCATTTTATCATCTGGAAGGTTGGTTGAAGTTTTATCAAATTTAATTTCTTCATTATAGTCTAGAATATTAAAAACAGCTCCCTCTCTCAGCATTTTCCCTTTCAAACAAACAAACAAACAAGCAAAAGTGAGTAGAGCACCAAGTTGGGAGCCTGGAGCCCTCACTGCTGTCATTCACAGTCACTAGGGACAAGTCACCTTGCTTCTACATGCCTTCTCCCACTCACAAAGACAACTGCCAGAACAACTGAGAAAATTTACTAAGGCATATGTTTCGGCATTTAGGAATTTTCTCACAATAAAGGCAGCATATGCATTCAATGAATTGCCACAGAATGCTGATGACATAGCATTTCTTGTGTTGAGAAGCCCTTGAACAAGACTCTTTTTAGTTGCTCCAAGAAAGATTAGTCAGACTTCTGCTGTGAAGTTTTGCTGGCCTTTGGGATAGGGAGACCAGGTTGAAGTAGTCAGTTTGCACTGGGCCATTTCGGAGCCAGAACATGGGAATGGCTAGATCAGTTAAGGGCCTGGACTTGAGTAGATGCAGGATTTGAATGCTGCCCCACCTTTGGAGTTGGGCACCCAGGTACCTGGCCACCCTGCTGGCAACAGGTGAACAAATATCAGCCATTGTGAAGCCTGCAAGAGGCTTCATCCTGGCCTAGCTGCATATTAATGTTCCACTCAAATTACAATGTTACTGATAAAATGACATGTTGATTTTTAAAAAATTGATAATATATACTATTTCTTTTCCATGGAGAACATTAAATAGGGTGACTTTCTTCCATTAGGGAACATATGACTCAGGCCATTCACCATTTTATAGGTTTTTCTCATAGTCAAGAATCCATGCTCTTTCAAGGGCTTTTAAAGAAGTTCAACTTGGTACAAATAATTAATTTAAATCCTGGGTTTTTTTTTTTTTTTTTCATCAATGATACAAAGAGATCACTTGAGTGCACAGCCTTATCTCCAATGCAGAGGCTGTAGCACTGCCCACCTAAGAAGGGAAGAGCTGGAACTTGGAATAGAACATTCCTCCAAATGAAAGGAGCTCAGATGGTTCATGCAAATGAGGAATTTGAGTTGGCTTACATGTATCATAATGCAAGATATCCACCTCACAAATCACTCTCTCTTATATCTGTTCACCAAAATATTTATATAATGTCTTTACACTGTCATACCTAACTAAGCCTCTTGATATTTATTTCTTCAGTAAGATTCTTTCTCTTTACACAAAGTCTGATGTAATAACCAAACACCTGCTTTTAGAAAGTTCTCTCTTTTTCTAAATACTTATAAATACATACATATATAAAATCATATATAATTAAACCAATGTGCAGACCTTCAGAATATCAAGTAGGTCATTAGAATCAGAGATTGCAGACAATAAATTTCACAATATGATATCTATGACCTGATATCTAACATTCTTTCTTGAAAAATATGCACATGTAAAAGCAGATTTACACTCTAGGAAGTCAAACTTCCTGTTGAAAGCAATATATCAGTAGAGACTGGTGATCTTTTAAATGTTATGGGAATAGCTCCACAGATCTCCAAAGTCAGAACAATAAAGAGGCACCTCAGGCTTTAGACGAACTCATCCCCTTAGAGGAGAATCTTAATACAGTGTATGAATAGGAAGAACATTGAAGAGTGACAGAAAGCATATCAAAAAGGAGTGGTCTATTGGTGAGATAGACCAGCTAGGAGAAAATATCCATGCAGAAATACTTAGGAGAAGCAAGTAGCAAGCTTTTGTAGCTAAGCATATAGATATTCTCCCAGGCTTTAGCAATTCACACTCTCTCTCTCTCAGAGACCAAAGTGCCTGGGGGAAAGTGAGCGGGGTGATTACACTGCTGTGTGCTGGGCTCACTCAGAAAGAACCTGGAGTCGACGGGCCAGTCCTGCCAGGGAGACATGAGGCCACACCCTTTCTTGGCCTCTGGAGAGCAGGCCATTTCTACAGATACCGGAGATGGTGACTGCTGATTTAGGGCACTGGTGGCTGTGCTTTGAGCTTGCCACAGATTCTCTGGAGGTGCTTCCTGCTTGGAAATGACCTAATATCTAAGACAGGGTTCTGTGGGCAAAAGATACATTAAAGCCTTAACCCCCCAGTACCTATGAAAGTGATCTTATTTGGAAATAAGATCTCTACAGATATAAACAAGTTAATCGAGGTCATATTGGAGGAGAGTGAGCTCTAAATCCAATGACTGGGGTCCTTTTGAGAAGAGAGAAATTTGGAAATGGACAGGTACACAGGAAGAAAGAGCAGCACGTGATGACAGGCAGAGACTGGAGTGATGATGTCATAACTAAGAAACGCCAAGGACTGCTGGCAGCCACGAGAAACCTGGAAAAGGCTGGAAGGACTCTCCTCCAGAGGCTTCAGAGGCAACGCGGCCCCGGGGACCCCTCAATTTCAGAGGTCTCGACTTCAAACTGTGAGATAACACTCGTATGCATTTTGTTTCACCCAACCTGGTTTGTTGTACTTTGTTACCCTTGAAACTACTGCAGTGACTAAAACCTAGCGGGCAGGCTTCTTTTCTTTCATAATCTCAATAGTGCACCTCATTGATGTGAAGAAGTAAGAGAACGAATTCAATTTGCTTGGAGGGAACAGTGTACCCAGGATATGGTAGAGTTAAATCCAGACACTACACAGCCAGGGCAAAGTCAGACAGAAAGACAGCCAAGAGGCCTGTGTACACAGCTAAAGCAATCCAAGTCACCAGCAGCAGCTGACAGTGACATCCAGAGCGAGTGGGGGCCACCCAGTCCTGTGCACTTTTGGAGCCCATTTGAGCTGGGCAGGTGGACAGCCAGCCAAACATGCAGGCGGCTGCAGGGGCTTAGGAAAGCCACTCTCAGGTGCGTGCAGGGATGAGAGCATTGCTAGACCCCTGTGATGAACCAGTGAGCAAGATTCTAGAAGAAGTAGGATACAGATGATGTGGGGATGGCTGTCACTGGGAAGGAGGGGGCTCAGTTATGGTCTCCTGACCCTTTTCCTGGGACCCACAGCATGATGCTCTATTATTAAATAAATAAATAAATAAAGCACAGTAAAGGACTCTAGCCACAATTTCTTGGAAGTCCCCACTAGCTCCTTGGAAACCAAGAAGCTTGCATCAAGGGTTCCCATGCAGAAGCTCAAGACTACAATTCTGCTGTGAGTTTCACAGTTTGCAATGTCAAGGAATGGTCAGAGCACTTTCAATCTTTGGGGCCCACTGTCTTATTCCCTTAACTTCAGCGGGAAGTCTGGTATTAAAGCTCATGCATGAAATTCTTCCTGGCCTTGTCAGTTCCAAGCCCAGGTGGTCGTGATTCCCCATGAGGGTAGCGTACCTTCTGAAGAAATGCACCCAGATCAGAATGGTATATGAGTCTGTCCTATTCTGCCTCTAGAAAAGAAATGTTACAGTAAATAGGTGGGCAGGATCCACCCTACACTCCCCCGTAAACAACCAAAATTGCAGCAAGATCACACTTGGGAAAACTTCACTTTATTAGGATGTATTTTTTTTTTGAAGTTTGATAGCTACTTCTCAGAAAAAAAAAAAAAACTAAAAAGGAAGCTGTAAATACTCCCTATTATTTTTAGTTTGTTACATACCACAATTACATAGTCACCGTTTAGTAATTCTATTGAAAAGAGTGAGCCAGGTCTGTTTTACCCAGGGTCAGTCCTGGGTAGGGGTGAAACAGCCAGTGTGACTGGTGGCTGCCGATTTGTCCTGCTGATTCCTGTCCTTTCTATAATATACAGTTCCTCTTGGAAATCTTTGTGTGTGATTCGTGTTCCAACAGCATGGAAGCAGGCAGGGCAGCAAAGAGTCTGCTTCCAAATCCCAACTCCTTTCCGAACCCACAAAGAGTGGGGCAGGAGAGGAGGCAGACAGAAGGGGCAACAGGGAGGCAAACTTATCTGGAGCATGAAAAGCCAGCTCTCTGCCCCATCCCCAGCTGGGTGCTAGGATGCCTCCCGCTTCCAAAAGCCAATGCACTGTCAGAGGCAGCTCCTTGAGGTTCCCCTTTGTCAAAAAACAAAGTAAGACAAGACAAAAATACTTTTCTTGATCCTTATGCCAATCCTTGAGGGTCCTTTCTTTCTTAACAACTCTAATGACTGTTTTAATGTATTACTTTCATTCAATGAAAATCACCTTTTGGGGGTGGGTCTCTGCAGCTTACAGGGGTGCAGTAGCTTGTCTGATCATTTAAGATTCTACAACACACTCACAGCTGACACACTCTCTTCTCTTCAGTAAGTGATGACATATTTTAAAAGAGTCTTTGGATTTTCTGAACACAGGATGGACTCCCACGACAGGATTTGAGACCAGACAGGAAGTGAGGGTCATGGGATATAGGGCAGGTACTTAGGGGTGGTGGGAACTTGCCAGGGGTCCCTATGTCCCTTCATGGAGTACTTGCCTAAATTGTCTATTTCCAGGCATGGCCCTGATTTTATGGAGAAAAGCAATGCATGCTTCTGCAAATAAATCAATCCTTGAATAGCAATAACTATTCCATTTTGACATCCTAGGAGATTTGCTTCAAGTGAATCATAGTGAACTATTTATTTTGCCTGTCTGCACAGAATATTATTTGCAGATATCTGCAGATTTTGGAAGAAAGCTTTTCTTCTACATGGAAATACTTGAACAAGGGAGAAAGGGCAAACTGCACATGCACACTCACGCAACGCTCCCCCTCAAATCCCTCTAAATCTTCATTCTGTGTAAAATATCTGTTTATTAATAATATTGGGTTGCAATAACATTAAAATGCACCAGCTTCTGTGCTATACTTTAGCTAAATTGCCATTCAATTACATCATTAAAATATTTGACTGTGTGTATTTGTAATCATTAACCAGTGACAGATCAAAGTAGTTTACCTACAGAAAACTGAAATTCTGCACATGTGCCTGGATGAAGGTCAGCATATTTAACTATTGCAATGAACAGATATCCTGGAAGATGTTTAGCGATTAATATTCTAATACAATCCCAGTGTTGCTGAGTTCTCAGGAACAGAATTATAGCATTTGTTGCGGCCAACACATACCTTGATTACTAGAGTCAAACTGTTCCCTGAGCACTATATTCACTCAGGTTATCCTCCCAATAACACACAAGGTGAGCCTGTTATCTTTCCTGTTTGTAGATGGGGAAGTAGAGCCATAGACAGATGATGCCAAGTTCTCCAGGCCTTTGTAGTGGGACACAGCACCACAGGAAGCCTGACTCCAGAATCAGGGCTCAGACATACATACTCTGGCACTGCCACAGTGAAAGGGACTGATTGTCATAGTCCCAAATAATTTTCCTTGTCATAACTTCTTGACAGCTTGCATACTAAACTAAGAAGCAACGTCAATAATCTTGGCAGTTCTGTCATCCTCAACAATGGCTAACCTTCACCATGGTGTTGTACTGCAAGTCTAGGCTTGAACTACACCAAATAAAAAAAAAAAATCCTTGCATCTAAGGCATTTATAGGATTAAGACAGGCAAATTGATATTCTCATTTTAAAGGCTTCTTTGATCTGTGAGTACCATGGAGATGTTCATGTGAGAGATGAAGTCTGATCTTGAAAGAACCGGATATTTTGGAGGTTACTGAGCTGACTTTAGGACCCACAAGAAGGTAGGAGGGGAAGATGGGTTTTCAGAAAAGATTGAAGCCAGTGGCATTTAAGGAGCACAGCTTTCATTTCTGTTTTTCTACTAATAACAGTCCAGAATGAGCCTCAGACCAACCAGCTCTCTCAAAAGGAGCCAAAGCTCACTTGGCCACAGGCATCAGTAGTACTCTGGGCAATACCAGCCCCATCAGTTTTCCAGGGTTGTTCTTGGTGTCTCCTTCAGCCCAGGGCCACACTAACACAGCTCTCTCAGCGACACCAGGGTACTGAACACTAACCTCAAGGTTCATTCACTTCTGTTTCCTATTTACCTGTCCCCCAACCACTGCAGAGTGAAAAGTTGTCATCGCACACAGCTCATCCTCTGCAGTGACTTGGAAAAGCAAGAACTACAGTCTGTAGTTAGATAAAACGGAAGGTGCCCATTTCACCCAAGAATATCAGACTTATTGGCATCATTTCTCCTTTTGTCCACAGCTAACACTTTTATTCCAAGTTACTCTGTCTACTAAAGCACAGTAAAAATGCTTGAGTTCTGAGTTGCTCTTAGCAACAACTATCAACGAGCTTCTAACCTTCTTTACTAAAGAACAGTAACCAAGGTAAGATCTGACAATGTTCATTGGCCTCAAGATTGCCCACAAATTCTCTTATCAGGAATTATTTAACTGCTTTTAAAACACCATATCTTTCACTGTTTTTCAATGCAAGATAGAAAGACAGGTTGATGTTCAAGTAATTGTTCTGACTTGGAATTTTGACTCAGAATTTCCACCACTTCCGATTTTCAGGTTTGGGGCTTCAAGAGGCTTCGTACAGGAGAGTCCAGCCCTGCCAGTCAGTGGATGTCGGCAGCAGGAACACAGAAAGAGGAAATGGCAGAGGACGAGAGGGATGGTCAGAAATTGGTATCTGGGATGGGTGTTTGACATGGTGGTTGAGAGGTTGCGTGGGACGCCTGCAGTCCCTATCAGGATGTCTGGGCTTGAGTCCCAGCTCTGCTGCTGGTTCCAGCTTTCTGCTAATGCTCACGCTGGAAGGCAGCAGAGGATGGCTTAAATAGCAGGGTTCCTGCCACCCACATGGGAGACAAGAATTGAGTTTCCTCCTCCCAGCTTTGGCCCAGCTCAGATCTGGCCATTGTGGGCATTTGGGGAGTGAATCACAGGATGAGAGATCTCTCTGTCTCTGTCTCTCTGACTTTCTAATAGATAGACAAAGTAAATTTAAAAATTTTAAAAGTTGATTGTCTCTTCTTTCCTCCATCAGTGTTAAGAATTTGTGGCTCCTTTAATAACGTTTTCTTTCCCTAGACTGGCTGGACGGGTTGACAATACAGGTGCAATTCTAAATAAATTAAAAAAAAAAAAAATACTGGGAGGAAAAGAGGGAAACTCTGCCATAAAAAGTGGGACATAAAACACTGTCTTGTCCAAGCCTGGATGCTCTGTAAGACCCTCGAGAGTTTGGAAGTCTTGATTCTGCAGCATGAGTGGGAAGCGTAGGTGTGGGGTTTCATGTATCTGATGCCCATCCTGCGGCAGAGAAGAAGGGGAGGTATCTTCTCAAGAACTTACATGTTACAAGCGGGAGGGCAGCTGTGAGGTATATACAGGTTTGTTCTTTTTTATTGACAAAGCAACAATTTCCATAAATGAGGTTCTTTCTATTGTTAAAATACCTAGACCTGATGTGGAGCTCCCAGGCAAAACGGGGAAACAAACATAGTTGTACTGTGAAGTTTCCTCTCAGCCATTGCCATTCTCAGCTTAGCATGTAGAAATACTTTGTTGACTCCAAATACTAGACAAAAAGAGCACAATGGTTTCTTAGTTTAGAAGAACAAGTTCAGCAGTCCCTGAGTGAGTTCTGTAAAGCTAGGAAATACAAGAGTACTTCAACAACTTCCTGGAAAAATGAAATTAAAAGGTACATTTTTGGGGTGCAAATTTTTTTTTTTGAAATTCATACAGAATTCTTTCATCAGATACATTTTTGATAACTTTTTGGAGTACCCTTAAATACTACACATTGGGACAAAGAACACTGAGAGAAGGAAACTACAGCCTGAAGAAGGAATATTAACCAGTGTATTATTATGATTTCCATGTCTTCTTCAACATGTACCTACACTTGGAACTTCACCAAGGCTGCCTGTTACTGTGTAGCTTTGAGCACACACAGATACTCTGCTGACCCTAGAAGAACACATTATTCACATTAAAGCAATTTTCATGTCAATGATTGTGCTGTTAACCCTCAAGGGTCATTCAAATATTTTCTGAGAAACTGGCTGCTTTGAGTTCTTTCTTAGAATGCCATGCGTTTCGTTTTTGTGCTGAACAGCTGACAGGCTAGGCATTCCAACAGGAATCTAGTTAATTTGACCAATTCCCGTCAGAAGCAGTGAAGGGATAGGATTCAGAAAGCCAGCCCCAGCCGGGGGATTTTCCTTCTTCCATAACAGAAAAAGCAAAACATGCCGTGTGGTTTTGCAACCGGGCAAGTTTGGAAATATTTTTTAAGCTTTCGGCTTTGCCAAGTGTTTCACAAAAACCTATTTTCTTTCCATTGCATGCCAAAAAATGTCACCCCCTAAATATTTTTTCCCATATCTGGCCACATGTCCAAGATTTTTTCCTAAGAATAAATAACTTTTCTGGGTTATAAAAATGCCACTTGCTCTATCAGATTAAACATATCTTTATATAGAAAAAGCATCTGAAACATTCTACCAGTTGGTCTAAGGAAGGATTCTTAATATGATTTTGTTAAATTAACTTTGATTAAATATTAAGTCCTGAATTCTTTTTGTGTCACTCAATGAAAAGTTCAGGCTTGTTTTATAACACTTTGAATTCTACTTTTGCTCTCACTGTCCTCTACTTTACTAGAAAGCATTAAATATGAATTAATTTCTTTGACCAAAATAATACCCTGGAAATGACACCAATGCAAGGGAGCTCTCTGGGCTCCATTCTCTATTTGCATAGCTAGCTGGAGTTAGAAGGGCTCAGCTGTCAGTAGCTCAAGAACTCCAGCATTAAAAAGTGTGAACTTGCAAATTAGCTGTCAAGTTTAATAGAAAGTGAACAATGCAACCCAGAGCTGACTTGTTTCCATTCCTGGTGTCCTATTGATCTTGCTGCTAGGTAAAGCCCAGGCACATAAGAACACTGAAAAATAGCAATTTGTAAGAGTTGGCTTAGTACTTTCTTTTTTTACTAGCTAAAAATGGTAATTACAGCCATAAAGTCAAAAAGCTGAATCAACAGTCTTGGAGTCAGGAATAGAGGGCAAAACAAAAACACGTTTGAAAAAGCAATGATAGCTGTACCCCTAAAATGTGATTAATATTCATGGAGCTATAAACTGTAGGGCACTAGCTCTCCTAAAACCACAAAGGACCTCCTCTCATACACTACAGACATAAGGCTTAACAGTATACAATTTAAAATATGGTCATTTGTTATTGATATTTAACTGATCATTGGAAGCAAGCCTATTGTAAGCAATAAGCATTCAAAGTTGGTGTATAATGTTCTTGCTCCTTAGCAGGTTAATTTTTAACATCTGTGTGTGTGTGTGTGTGTGTGTGTGTGTGTTAATGTGTGAAGGCGTGTTGTGCTCGGGGTGGGGGAGGGAGCTCCTAGTCCTTTATTAACAATTCCCTCTAAACTTCCTGGTTTGCAAATCTTTATAACTCTTTTTAAAATCTAAAAATGCCAGCTAATTGTAGTTAAAGAGCATGAAGAGATGAGGATGGGCAAACATTTCAGAGTGGCAATGAGATTCTGAAATGCCACCCAGATACTCAGAAGAAGCCAAAATTTCCTTCAAGATTAAAGCTATGTGAGAAAGGATGTAGCAAATTATTTTCTTGTCTTCAATCCACTGTCATTCTGCCACACTCAGCAAAACTCCCATCCCTCTCTCATCTTATTCTTAACATTGCCCTCTCCCCCATGCATGCAGAATTCGTTGCTGACATTTTGAAAATATAAAGCATCTGAAAACACTTACGTTTGGTTGAACCAGGTCTCCCATGGTAAAATGATAAAACCTAACAGACTGAGTTGGCTTCCTAGGGACAGCAAATCTGCAGCGTGATGCACCCAAGCCAGAAATAATACCCTTCATTTGTGGCAATTGGTTTAGTATCAGTGCTATAAAAAATAGATGATGGAAAACGGAGCCCTGGACAGAAATACAAGTCTGCTGTGTGTAGCTTGTACGGGAATGGAACAAGGGCTAGTGGTGGTCTTGTCTGTACCTCAGACTTAGGCTTCACTGATGCTGACAAGCAGACACACGTGCACAGAGTACCCACACTGTCAGGGCATTCACCTCTGCAGGCACAGGCCACATTTGATGCGATTTATGTAAATGGCAGCGAGCTAAACATACACACTCCTGCAAGAATTCAATTGGCACAGAAACCTGAGCCTATGGAATATCACTGTGTAGTGGGCAGGCCAAGTTATTTATGGTGCTTGGGTTTTCCTCTTTGCTTTTGCAAAAGGGTAATTTCTATCATGAGAATGATCTGTGGCTTTGGCACAAAGAAAGCTGGAAGTCAATGAATAAAGGTTTGAAGGTCACCCAGACTGTGCTGCAGCATGGAGTGATATTGAGAGGCCAAGATGCAAAATAAGTAGCTCAGACCAGTACTAAGAGCACTACTTGGACTGATTCTTTGGCATAGACTCAGGGCTCAAAAATGTGTAGAGGAAGTCTGTTTACAACTCAAAGAAAAATAGCAAAGGTAGGACCTGTGGTCCGTGCTTTGCTGAATACATCAATCTCTAGGAACACAAGTACATGCAACATAACAGGAAGACATTACAGGGAAACCTCTTACATCACACAAGAGCAAGAGGAGTCAAGCAGGAAAAGGGGCAGAGAACCACATGCATGGAAAGTACTGCTCACATCTCCAGTCCTACTATCCTCTAGGCCAGCGTCACACCGGAGACCCGCCCTCCTCCTCATGCATTCTGCATCCTTGCTGTTGTGGCTCTGCCTGGGTACAACACTAGAATCTACACAAATAAACTGAAAAAACAAGTTCATGTTCATTAGCAGTTTTATTTCTGGTCCACAAAATTGGGCCAACCCAGTCGTAAATTATACCCCAGCCAGTTGACAAGTGCAAATGCTAATGCTTAGCCTTTGAGGTGATTATTCAAATACTTATTACCTCCCATCCCACACAGCCTTTCCCACTGGTCCTGTATTTGTCCTATTTTATCACCTGTTTCAGAATCCTTCATGTCTGCTGTAGCCTCTAGTGCTCAAAGGTTGGAGGCCCTCTGTGATTCCCTGACTTGCTTTTCTCTGACATTGGTTTCTCAGGTCCCTTGCATTATTTCTGATTTACCTTGTCCAGTGACTTATTTTCTCTGATAATTCTTGGTGAAGACAGCCATCCTTAGCTGTCAGAGTTTAGGTACGAGGCTGGCACTGGGGTGTAGTAAGATTAGCTTCCATCTGTGTCGCTGGCATTCCCTATGGGCACCAGTTTGAGTTCTAGCTGCTCCACTTCTGATCCAGCTCCCTGCTAATGCTCCTGGGAAAGCAGTGGAAGATGGCCGTAGCATTTGGGTCCCTTCACCCACATGGGAGACCCAGGAGAAGCTCCTGGTTCCTGGCTTTGGATCAGCCCAGCCCCAGCCATTGCAGCATTTGGAAGTGAAACAGTGGATGAAAGACCTCACTCTCTACCTCTTACTCTGTCTGTAACTCTGCCTCTCAAATAAATAAATAAATACATACATACATACATAAATAAATAAATCTTTTTTAAAAAAGGTTCAGGTGTGGAGTTGCAATATCCTTTTAAGATCTTAATGTTCAAGCCTGGCAGTTGGCACTTTGGGGCTACTTACTACCTAAAGCAAGCAGTGAATAACAGCAAAAAAAAAAAAAAAAAAAAAAGACAGCTGACTTAAGTAAAGGGAATACATATAAAAGGGGTCCTCGAAGATTTTATAGAAAAATGCATATTATGAAAAACTATGTATGGATTTCAAAAATATTTTATACTAATTTTTTATAATGTGTTTGAAGAGGATCTAGTTTGACACATTGAGAAAGATGAGTCATCAATTTGAAAAGAACAATTATCAGAAATTCAGAAAGGAATTTTGGGGGCCAGCGCTGTGGCACAGCGGGTTAAAGCCCTGGCCTGAAGCGCCGGCATCCCATATGGGCGCCGGGTTCCAGTCCTGGCTGCTCCTCTTCCAATCCAGCTCTCTGCTACAACCTGGGAAAGCAGTAGAAGATGGCCCAAGTCCTTGGGCCTCTGCACCGACGTGGGAGACCTGAAAGAAGCTCCTGGCTCCTGGCTTCAGATCAGCGCGCCTCCGGCTGTTGTGGCCAGCTGGGGAGTGAACCAGCGGATGGAAGGCCTCTCTCTCTCTCTACCTCTCTCTGTAATTCTGTCTTTCAAATAAATAAAATAAATCTTAAAAAAAAAAAAAAGAAACAGGAATTCTGCTCAACTGATGGTGAACTTGAGTGGAAGAATGGTGAAATCATCGATGCTTCACAAAAAGTTTATGAAAACAATGTCCCAAAGAAAGCCGTTTTAAGGAGGGATGAGATCATGTTCAAGATGAACCCAGCATTGACAGGCCATCCACATCAACTTCTGGGGAAAACAATTAATCATTGTTCATGCCCTAATTGAAGAAGGCCGAGGGATAATAGCAGAACCAATAGCCAACACCATGGACATCTCAATTACTTCAGCTTACACAATTCTAACTGGAAAATTAAACCAAGCAAACCTTCTGCTTGACGACTGCCAAAACTGTTGTTGGGCCAGCTGCAGACTAGAGTGGAGCTTTCATCGGAATCTGAAACAAATGGGATGAAGATCTTGAAGCCTTTCTCTGGAGAACTGCATCAGGAGATGAACATGCCTTTACTAGTCTGATTCTGGTCACAGCAGGACTGGATTGGTTAAGGGCAAAGATTGGGACCGGTGCTGTGGCTCACTTGGTTAATCCTCCGCCTGCAGTGCCGGCATCCCATATGGAAGCCAGGTTCTAGTCCTGGTTGCTCCTCTTCCAGTCCAGCTCTCTGCTATGGCCCAGGAGGGCAGTGGAGGATGGCCCGGGTGCTTGGGCCCTGCACCCAGGTTGGAGACTGGGAGGAAGCACCTGACACCTGGGTAGGTTTTAATAGAGGAATATTGATAAATTATCATTCCTCAGATCACTACTTTACCTCAAGCCAAATAATAAAATGATATCATCTTGCAAACTATGTAAACAAGTGATGGTACTAATGAGCCCATTACCTTAGATTTATCTTTAAATTATCAGAATCCCAGAATGAGAACCTTTTACAAATTGAACAATGTTTGGTGGACTGGCAGCATGGTCCATTCAGAGAAATATCATATCATGACACAAGGAGACTATGGCCATTATACATGAAAGATCTTAACTGCTAGAGGCAGGTGTTTTTGGTGCAGTGGTTAAGATGCTACTTGGAATGCCTACATCTCATGTTGGAATGCATAAGTCTTGCTCTCATTCTAATTCCAGCTCCCTGCTAATGCAAATCCTGGGATGTGATAGCTCAAGCAGTTGGTCCCTGCCATGCATGTTGGGGACCCAGATCAAGTTCTGAGCGCCCATGTTTTGCCTGGCCCAGCCCTAGTTGTTCCTGAAATTAGTAGAGTGAACCAGCAAATGCATGATCTCTGTCTTTATCTCTTTGTCTTTCAAATATATTTTAAAAAATGTAAAAGATCTAGGTGCTAAACTCGAGATTTCCCCCCTTAATCTTTACATTCACCCTTTGACAAATAAATATTATCCATGGTAAATCTGATCTCCTTTAAAATAGGGACTCAGAAGAGAGAGACGTTAGAATTGCCTAAATTAGGCCGGCGCTGGGGCTCACTAGGCTAATCCTCCACCTTGCAGTGCCAGCACACCGGGTTCTAGTCCCAGTCGGGGCACCGGATTCTGTCCCGGTTGCCCTTCTTCCAGGCCAGCTCTCTACTGTGGCCCGGGAAGGCAGTGGAGGATGGCCCAAGTGCTTGGGCCCTGCACCCACATGGGAGACCAGGAGGAAGCACTTGGCTCCTGCCTTCGGATCAGCGCGGTGCGCCGGCCGCAGCGTGCCGGCCGCGGTAGCCATTGGAGGGTGAACCAATGGCAAAAGGAAGACCTTTCTCTCTGTCTCTCTCTCTCTCACTGTCCACTCTGTCTGTCAAAAAAAAAAAAAAAAAAGAATTGCCTAAATTGTTCCTTGACCCACACTGCCAGTGGACACTTGTTAGGCAAGTAGGGCAAAGGAGATGGTAAAGAAATTAAAGCCCACTTGTGACTGGGTCAGGGACAGAGAGGAGCAGGCAGCTCTCGTAGTGTGCTGCAGACGGTTTGTTCTGAGGTGAGTAGAGCATTCGGGGGAGTGAGCATTTCCCCATTTCAGCTGGGAAATTGTTGAAGCAGAATCAGGGACAGCGGAGGGAGGAGCTCCTACATGATCCCCAAGCAAGTGCGTCAGTGGTGGGTTGAGAAGTGGCATCTCTACCCAGGAATAGCCACAGGTATTCAGAACAGCACCATCCTGAACACGAGCAGCAAGAAGAGAAGTCAGTCTTTCCAGAAACACTCCTGAAGTAATGAGGGCTCTTGGACTGCCCTGGCATTTAGTTCCCACACCTCTTAGACAGACATCTTGAAGAGCACTGGGTTCAGTTGTATAGAGGAGTTAACCCGTCGTGTCTCAGACTTTGCTCAGCTAGACATGGGAGGCCAGGGGACTTGGTTGGCTCCACTGTACTTCACACCATGCCTTCCTCACAGCACCTTTGTAGCTAAGAAACGGCAACATCTTGCAACCATACTGCATTTAATAGCCCTATTTAGTAGAATACTTAGCTTAATAATTGTGGAGAATTTACATTTAACTATCATTATCTAGAGCAGGCATTTGGCTCAACAGTTAAGACACTGTTTAGGACAACTGTATCCCACATCAGAATACCTAGGTTTAATCCCTGGTTCTGGCTCCTGACCCTGGCTTCCTGCTAATAGAGAACCTAGGAGGCAGCAGGTGATGACCCAAGGCCCAAGACCCGGTCCCAGCCACCCAGGTTGGGGGTCTGAGTTGAGTTCCTAGCTCCTGTCTTTGGCCTCTCTGCCTCTGAGGGCATTGGGGCACTGACCCAGTAGATGGGAGCTCTTTGTGTCTTTCTCTTTATCTCTCAAATAAATACATTTTTAAAATTGCCTAAAAAAGTTACTCTTAAATAAATAAACATTATTATTCTGGGTATAAAAGAAGTAGCAACAAACTGTATTGGGGAGTTTCTTTAACTGCTGTGTTTATTTATTTATTATTTTTTTTAAAGATTTATGTATTTATTTGAAAGTCAGAGTTACACAGAGAGAGGAGAGGCAGAGAGAGAGACAGAGAGAGAGAGGTCTTTCATCTGATGGTTCACTCCCCAATTGGCCATGACGGTTGGAGCTGCGCCAATCCGAAACCGGGAGCCAGGAGCTTCTTTCAGGTCTCCCACGTGGGTGCAGGGGCCCAAGGACTTGGGCCATCTTCTACTGCTTTCCCAGGCCTTAGCAGAGAGCTGGATTGGAAGTGGAACAGCCGGGACTAGAACCGGCACCTATATGGGATGTTGGCGCTTCAGGCCAGGGCGTTAACCCGCTGCACCACAGCGCCGGCCCCTGCTGTATTTACTTTTAAGCATATATTGCCTCGTTCCCCTTGGGCTGCTTGAAGTCTGCTGTGATGAAAGCCTATTTTATTGGTCCCCACAGTTACTGTCTCTTGGCCAAGACCTTTCTTGCGATTTTGGCTTTCCTGAAAAGCAGGTTAGATCCAGTCATCACAGGAACATCTTCTGGTCATACATCAGCAAAACCCTAACTGCATCTTTCTATATTAAGAGAGTTTCCAGTGGTGTGGCCTCCCAGTAAAATTTATAGGGGAGAATTGTTTACTCTCTACTTGAAGAATTTGGAAAGTTATAGAAAGATGATCCCTGCTGATCTAATTCAAGTACACTTGGCTGTGTCTGCAAGTGCTCCACCAATATCACCACCAGGAGGGCTTCTAGGAGTGTTTCTCTGAAGTGTGAAGGGATTCTATGGGTCAGCACAGTCCCTTTAATTGGACTAGAATGACTTTGGTGAGATTGGGGAATAGGCTGGGCCAAGCCACAGTAGGCTCAGAACTCCACCCTGGGAGTGAGGCATGGCGAGGAGTATTCTCGCAGGAGGCATAGGCCCTGCAAGAAAACGTCACTTGGTGGGGCCAGAGTTGAGGTGCTGCCAGTTAACCTGCTACTTACACCACTGGCATCCCATAAGGGAATGTTGGTTCGAGTCCCTGCTGCTCTACTTCAGCCTGGCCCCAGCCCTAGATGTTGAGGCTATTTAGAGAGTGAGGCAGTGAGTGAAAGACCTCTGTCTCTTCTCTCTGTCACTCTGCCTTTCAAGTAAACAAGCCTTTTAAAAAGAAGAAAATGTCACTTGACAGGAAGAGCTCCCTCCCCCATCATTTAGATGGTCCCCTACATTAGCTGCAGCCTTTTGATAAGCTGTCGTGTCCTCCACAGATTCCCATGTTGCAGCCCAGATTCCTGGTGCTTCAGAATGTGACTGCATTTGGAGACAGGGTCTTTAAAGAAGGAAAAATTAAATTAGATGAGCTCATTAGGGTGGGTCTCAAGAAGAAATCTTGATAGACAAAAGTGACACCTGGGATGCAAGCACACAGAGGAAAGACCATGTGAGAACGGATGGGAAAGGGGCCATCGGCAAGACAGAGAGGTTTCAGAAGACAGCAAAGCTTCTGGCATCTGGATTCTGGATTTCTAGCCTCCAGAACTTTGGGAAATACACTTCTGTTGTTCAAGCACCAGTCCCTGGTACTTTGTTATGGCAGCCCTGGTAAAGTAACACAAGCCTATGACTTTACACCATGAGTAAGGGATGCAACTTTATTGCAGGTGTGGTAACTTGTTGCTTGAGTGTGAGCTTAACCAGGCTTTCAGTGATCTGACTGGAAAGGACTAGAGGGCTCTGGCTCATGGACACTGACCTCTTGGTAAGAGCCCCAAGCAAGAAGGCAGTGTGGCCCTCTCAAGGACAGCCAGGGGTCCCAGGACAGCACCATTGATGGTCCCCCTGAGACCCCAGACAGATGAGTCAGACCCACAGCTGGTCAGCCCCATGGCCCTTCCCCATTCTCCCTCTGCACAACTGCTCCGTGTCTGGAGTGGTGAAAGACTGGCCTTGCTGTGTCCTGGACCCAGGATCCTGGCATCGTCCCTGGCTCAGTGTAAGCTGTGGTAGGAGCTGCTAGCAAAACTTGCTTTTCCTGGAGGTCCCTTTTGTGAATCTTCAGGTTGCTCGTGCTGAGGAAGAGAGGCCTGCCCTCCGTGGAACTAGGAAATTAGCATTTAGCTCTACAGCACTGGGACGTGTGACCTTGCCCTCATTAGTTGGAACCTGGATTTAATGAAGTGAACTGTGGCTCAGGACCTCAGCTGCTCGGAATGACTGGCGCCATTATCAGGAACCTCATATACCCACCAAGGAAACTCTTTTCAAATCATGCTGGCTCCAGTTTATGCAACACATTCTTGAAAATATTTTCAGAGCTTACTCCCTGTCAATCATCCTTCTGTATTTACATATGCTTCTGGAATTTGGAGTAAGCTGAGCTCGGGAGCAGGACTCCAAAATCTCTAAGGATTATACAACTCTCCAGGCACATTAAAGCAAAAGTAAACCACCACCAAGCCAGGTAAGCAAGGGAGGGCTCTTGGGCAATTTGAAGGAGTTCAAATCTAATGGTGAAAAGAGGTTTATTACAGTTTCTGTATTGCATTTTTGGCATAAATAAAACATTTACTTCAAAATATTTTTCCCACTCAGATTTTGTTGGTGAACATATTCATCAGTTTGTGATCCAAGAAATACACTGAAAAAACGACAGCTAATCTGACTTACTCTTAGATCTGCTTTGCACTGTCCATTGGACAATGACAGGATTTCCCTGGTTACTTCTGGAACCTGTTTTATTGATGAGCTTCTGTGTCCTATGCAAGAACCGGCATCTTCTCAGAGGAAGAGAATGAGGGGCCCCATCCACACCACTCTTGAAAGGACATCAGCAGAGGAACCCCATGCTAACATGGGGTTCCGTTCTCAGAGGATGGCAGAAAGTGACCAAACTCATGTTCTGAAGTAGGGATCTGCCACAGAGGAGGCCTATAGCTTTTAAAGCACAGTTAGGGAACTCTGAGCAAATCCCTTTTCGTAAAGACTATTCTTTGATGCAGTCATGGATTCTCATAGCCACCTGGGTGGACCAGGGGGTATCCTGCTCCTAGCAGACCCTTGGAGGCGGTGCCAAGGAGGACTCTATCCCTGAACACTTGGTCTTTATGGGACACAGAGGGAACCCAGGCCACCTAAGAAGAGGGGTAGTATGGGAAGAGCCGATGTCAGTGACTACTGCGAAAGCTCTAGCCTTGCCATGATCTCTGTAGCCTGATGAGGACCTGATGTGGTTGCCAAGAGCAGCTCTGGGAATCGCTCCTGCTCTTCAGCCACCTCTGGGTATGGCAGAGCAAGATTAATTGCTTTGACCTTTCTGCCTTCTTGATATCCTCCTGAGAGTCAGCCTTGAGGGAGAAGGAGATGCAGTCTTTATTTTTTGCATTAAGCAACAGGGATTAGAAAAAAATCTTTCCCCCTGAAATCTTGATAGGATTGGACATCAATTAATCAGTCCCACAGTCCACTGACTTCTGGCCATTCTGGCTCAGTTATGGAGAAAAATGTGTTAACTTGTGTAACCTTGGAGTCTGCAGACTTTCAGATCAGTATAATTTTGCCAAGGGAAGAAACCATAAGGGTAAATTAATTCCATGTGTGCATTTTTTATGAGGAAGTAATTTAGGTGGTGTTGAAGAAGCAAAAGCAGAGCGGGCCAGAGGAGACTAGTTTGCCAGAGATTAAGGATCTAATGGAGGAATTTCAGTTGCCCATTTAGACAAAACAAATACAGAAATGGACACTAAAGCCCTTAATGCAATCCCCCCCACCACCAAAAACAAAACAAAAAACAAGGAAAGAAAAAGAAAATGCATGCTATCAAAAGCAAATCCACTAAGCTCCTTACAAACACACATCAGAAGTTATTCAGTGGGGATAGCTGCTCATCTGCTGCCCCAGCCGGGTGCTATAGCTTCCTTTGCTGTCCGCAAACACTGGTTGCCAAGTGTAACCATGGGAAAATATTTAACCGTTCAGATGCAAGCACTTCTAGATCTATTCAAATACCATCCTCCAACGTCATCAATGTGCTGCTGGGAGACACCATGCAGTAGCACACTGATGTGGATGCTGGAGTGTCCCACACCAGGGTTAGACTCCCTGCTCCGCCACTCACTAGACAGCTGACTCCGAGCAAGCGTTGAAATCTCTTGTGAAGCTGTTTCCTGTGTCTCAGAAGAAAAGGCTGGCCAAGCATCGGTTTTAAGTGCCAACTACATATATCAATTATGCACAAAGTATAAAATCCTGCTTAATTTCATCATTGCCAGGTTGTGGGATTAGAGCTGCGCATAATGCAACCAGGCTGCTCCTGTCCATTTGGAAAATATCCAAGAATTTAGAGCAGATTTGCATTCAGAATCCACAGCCCTTGCTTACAAGTTTGAAAAGACTTACAAATTCAGTAGCATCAAAACCTAACAGCCAGATTATCAGACTGTGCTTCCAGTCATATCGCAGAAGAGAAAATTCTAGAGTGAATCAATTGCTGCTGTGGAGTTCCCAAACATTTGATCTTCACTGAAGGCTATTGATTAAGTTGGTACACTCTTTATATAGTTTTTTTTTTTTTTTTTGACAGGCAGAGTGGACAGTGAGAGAGAGACAGAGAGAAAGGTCTTCCTTTTTGCCGTTGGTTCACCCTCCAATGGCTGGCGCGGTCGGCGCGCTGCAGCCGGCGCACCGCGCCTATCAGAAGGCAGGAGCCAGGTGCTTCTCCTGGTCTCCCATGGGGTGCAGGGCCCAAGCACTTGGGCCATCCTCCACTGCACTCCCTGGCCACAGCAGAGAGCTGGCCTGGAAGAGGGGCAACCGGGACAGAATCCGGTGCCCCGACCGGGACTAGAACCCGGTGTGGCGGCGCCGCAAGGCAGAGGATTAGCCTACTGAGCCATGGTGCCGGCTATATAGTTATTTTGTACCACATAGAAAATGCATTGGGGTGGTGCTGTGGCACAGGTTAATCCTCCACCTGCAGCACCAGCATCCCATATGGGTGCCAGTTCTACTCCTGGCTGCTCCTCTTCTGATCCAGCTCTCTGCTATGGCCTGGGAAAGCAGTAGAAGATGGCCCAAGTGCTTGGGCCCCTGCACCTGCATGGAAGAACATAAAGAAGCTCCTTGCTCCTGGCTTCAGATAAGCACGGCTCCATTGTGGCCATCTGGGGAGTGAACCAGTGGATGGAAGACCTCTCTCTCTGTCTCTCCCTTTCATTGTCTGTAACTCTACCTCTCAAGTAAATAAATAAAAATCTTTAAAATGAATAAATTAAAAAAAGAAAATGCATCAACTATTTTCAAGGTAATAGGCACCACTTTCAACTACATTCAGTAATGAGTTGCTCTGTTTGAAATAAAGTGTTCTTCATTGGTGCAGTGAGTGGTACAGAATTTTAATGATAAAATGGGGCTTTATTTTCTATTGCCTGACAGCTATATTTGAAATCTGGGGGTAATTTACAAGCTATATTGGAACACTTATTCCTTTCTCTCTTTTTTTCTCAAGATATTATTTCTCTCCCTTCTTCTTGACCTTAGGTAGGTGTCTGAAATCAAACTTTCAATGATTCAATGTGATTTAAATCACTTGAAAAAATAGCATTGAATTTCCCATTACATATAAAGCACTTCAAGCATTACAAAACATTTTACAACATAGTTTTGCTTCATAGCTTATGTCCTTATCTGGGGAGACAAAACATACCACATGAATAGTTCAAACAAATCCTACAGGAATTGTTATATGATTTGAGCACCTCTATTAATTGCTAAAGGAATGCAATTAGCTCTAACTACTATATGAATTTGGAAAAGAGAGAAACCTAGAACTTTTCAGTTAGAATGGAGGTAGAAGAAGGAATTTATCTTAGAACTGGTTAAAGCATGAACTGTTTGAAAAGAAGCTTGGGTAGCTAAGTCAGTTTGAATATGAGAAGTAGCTCTGAAAAACCAAGAGACGAGGAAAACCAAAGGCAGACTGAAACGAGACATGCCTGACAAAAAGGAGAATATACAGGAGCTTGCTGGTCATCCTTGCCATTTTGCTAAATTGAGTGGCAAAGGAAAGAACCAAAGTGGATACATATTGCCCACAACAGAGAAACTGAGAGCGGTGCACAGGTGCAGGCACAGGTAACAGGGAATAGAGATAGAGGAGGTCAGGGAAAGGCGTCTGACATTCCACGGAGATGTAGGTGCAGGAACACAGTACCCTGGAGAAGGGTGTTTCCTGGAATGAGCATCTACAGACAAATTAGCCACCTCTACATTGAAATAGGAAGATGTTATCTAACACAGTGGTGCTCAACCATGGCAATTGTGCTTCCCAGGGAACATCTGTCAATATGGAGGCATTTTTGGTTGTCTCAACTGAGCCATGGGGATGCTAACTGGCATTTCATGGATAGAGGCTAGGGATGCTGCTACACATCCAACAGCCAACCAGGGAGTTTCACAAAATAAAGAACTAACTAGCTCAAATATGAACAGTGCCAAGGCTAAGAAACCTAATTCAGACACTGTAGGTGAAAACAAAATATCTTTTAAAAAATGTTACCTTGCTTGCCTGCAAAAACAGCATTTCTGTTAACAACAGGCATTTACTTGGAATAGATTTTAGCAACAGTTATTACTGAAGTTATATCTCTTTAATGTATTCATGTGCTAATTGCAGCAGACTTTTAAAAGAATATATTCAGCTTCATCACCCTTTTTAAATAAATTGAAAAACTTCCATCAAAATCACACCAATGGACAGCCATGAAATGCTGCATACAGTCCTTTTGAGAAAGAATTTAGATACAGTGAGTGGAAAATGACCTTACAGAAGAGAGTGAAGGAAGCGACAGCTACAATAAACCCAGCCACCGGTCCGATTACACATTTATCTTTCAAAACTACTAATAAATTCTGACCTATATAGCCATTCCAAATATGGGTATTCTGGAGAATCCTTGTCCCTTTTGAAGTACTTAATGGCTGTGTATCAGATGAGAACCTATTACACATCTATTATTCATAATATCTGAGCTCCAAATTGGCATTAATATGCCACATTTAGAGTGCCAGGGGAAACCACAGCCAAACAAAGAGCAGCGATTGAGATGAAAGACATTCCACAAGGAGGGAACCAATCTCAGATTTGGTTAATGCGACCACGGGCACCACAGAAGTTGCTACAGCACATTAGCCACAGACAATTTCCATCCTAGAAAGGACACTCAGTGCAGCTACTGGTGCATAATAAATATTTGATCCTAATTAGACCTAATGAATGAATTTTAATTCTGTATTCACCACACTTTTGTAGGACACTGACCCACCCATGCAAAAATAAAAATAAAAGGTTTTGGGGAATAGAACTATAGCATTTTTAACGACACCACTAACATTCTTCATTGCCTAAGTCATTTAATTAATGATGATGAAGAATTGTTTGGAATATTCTTTAAAAAGATAGATGTAGTTTTTAAAAATGAGCAGGTGACATAACCACAGCATAACAATAAAATGCAATATACGCTGCACTGAATAAAAATGTTAATTTTCTTAGTTTAAATTAATTCATTGAGAAGTTCAAGGTAAAATATGTGTCCTAAAATATAATCTGGTAAGTTTTGATTGGGGTACTGATTTAGAATTTGACTAATCAAGTTTTAAGTTTTCTTTGAAAGATTATTTATTAAAATGGTCCTCTAAGAGGAAGTCAAAAGGATAATAATTTTGTTTGGGGGGATTAAAAATCCAGATCTGTGCATTCTTTAGTTTCACTGGAGTAATTCTTATCCTCTTAGGAGGCAGAAATGTTTAAGCAGCATTGGCCAAAAGACAAGCTGTATATGTAACCTAAATGTTACATATGGAATAGAAAACTAAAATTCTCTTTTTTCCCCCATTCTTTTAAAACCAGAGCACCAATGGATGTGAATTTCTGACATCATTCTTTTATTTAAAAAAATCCTTGATAAACATATCTTCATAGATAATCATCAAATCTACTGAGGCATATTATTAAGGCATATTTTTAAGTCATATAGTTCTAGAGTTTCACCAATGGTATAAGGCTGTCCAGCTACTGTAATTCTAGTAGCTTAATACTATGCCCAGTGCAGGTCCATGGGGGATGAAGAAGCCTCTGTTCTAAGCAGTCATTTAGGAATGAGGCTTCTTTTCTCTATTCTTCCACCATGCCACAGGGGCTCAGAATCCTCCACATTTCTTGAATCCAGTTGGTGGATGACAGCAGAGAGAGAGCACAGAGGATCATGCATAAGTTTTACCAAGCAGATCTGCCAGGGGTATATGCCACTTCACTGTACAGACATCAGTATGCAGGTCCTCCCAACTGTAGAGAAGGCTGGGGAATATATTCCCAGGAGAAAGAGAAATTGGATTCATTGAAATACATAGCATAGTTTCTGACAAACTGGTAGAATACCCTTCTCCCAGTTTGCTATTTCTCTATGCTTGATAGATACATTATCAACGATCAATTATCTTGCATTGACAGAGCATTGATCTGAAGTATAGTTTTGAACACAACCAATAGTAGGCTGTGTCAAGACGGTAAGCGTGTGTCTGGCAAACTGGTCATGACCCCAACAATCACTTCCCCCAGACCTCTGCACTGCCCTATCTTCAAGCAACCCTACCCCTCTTTCTACCTTGTCATTGACAGCCTTGTTTTCTACTGCAACCATGGCCCTTGGGGAAGATGTGATTAACGTCACTTACATCTTCTTACTGGCACCTGGAGCAGGACCATAGATTCCACTATCCGTAGACTACATCAGAATTATGCTCCTTTCAATTATGTGGAGGGAAAAGTCACAAGAAAATAATAGGCATCAGACACAAACACAAATAGGAGGAGTGTGGCATGAAAAACAGTATTCTACTCATAAAATGCATAACTTCAAATCTGGTCTAAATATCGGAGACTGAATAAAGTCAGTTACATTTTTACTGGCACCATGAAAATTTTTATAGAGCTTGGGGTAGTAGCAATTCATGAAAATCTAGATTTGCCTACCAATCAGGAGCAGGCCACACATTAAGTCAAATGGCAAGAGCCAAAGGTCTTACTTTGCTCTTCTTAGCAGTCAGCATTTAGAACTGGAAGAATAGGCATATTCATTCTTTCAAGACCTTTCATTCTAATTATATATAAAAAGAAAGGAAATGTCTTCTCATTCTTCATATTTTGCTTGACATAAGATTTGTTTGTTCAGTGTTTGTTCATCTTACTTTGTTGATCTCTTATACTCATGTTTATTAGAACAGATTTAAATTTGTACATCAGAAAACATATCCCAACATCAGTTAAAATGCAAAATAAATAACAGAAATTTTAAAAGTCTTAGAGTTGTACAAAAATTGTCTTGAAGGAACCAAAAAATTAAGGCAGCCTGATGGAAACAAATGAAGACATCCAAGAATTTTTAATAGTGTGTGAATGATTTTGACTGGCAGTTGGCAGAATATACATGAAATAAACTCTTCATTTACTGCTTTTGAAGAAATGGTGTTCCAAGAAGATCAAATGGTAGGCACTCAACAGAAGTTCTCTGTCCAGCTCATGACTTTTTTTATCTATGTCATTACACGTCACTAGTCACAGTAGAACATGTAGCTCTGTGGAATTTAATTCTAAATAAAATTTACATTTTTTACCTTTATTCAGCTATGACTTAGCTGTTCACATCATATTTTTTAGAATTTTCATTTGAGACACAGAGAGAGGGTTCCCATCCTCTGGTTCACACCCAAGATGTCCATATTGGTTGGGACTAGAATGGGCCAATGCCAGGATCTGGGAGCTCAGTTCTGGTTTCCCAAGTGGGTGGCTGGATTCAACTACTTAGGCCATCACCACCTTCTCCTAGAGTCTTCATTAGCAGGAAGCTGGAGTCAGAAGCCAGAGCTGGGAAGTGAATCCAGGCGCTTTGATATGAGACTTAGGCATCTTAACTGCTGTATTATCTGCTAGACTAAGTGCACACCCTTACACTGATTTTTAATTAGATATATTTTCCAAAATCCTAGGCAGTCAGTTCAATAAAGAGAATATTTCACAAAGTTTACTTTGTCTTAAGATCATGGCTCTAGGCAGCTCATTTTCCAGATAGAAATTATACCTGCCAGTTCAGAGCTTTTTAAAATATATACATATATATTCAAACCAGGTAAAAATTCAGGTACTATTCATTGTTGAGTATAGTTGGAAATCTGCATGGTTTTCTCATTGAACTACATGGAAAAGCAGGAATCTCTGTTCAGGGGCCCTGATCTGGAAGTTAAGGTATTGTCTGGGTTAGTTACCTTCTTTTGGACCTCAGTAGCTTCTAAGATATTTAATGGATGCAAAACTGCTTGGAGAAACATGATTTTATAAAGTCATGTGTATTTCCGGCCATACTCAACCATGAATAGTACTTGAATTTTCACATGACCTTATAAAGGGCAGCATCTGATTTATCATGTTGCCATTTCATAGCTAGCTTCTGAAATGAGATATGATTAATCAATGTGAAAAGGTAGGACAGGGCAAAATATCCTTATTGATTTTTAGATTTTGATTTCTAAGTAGGAAAAATAACTAAGCCTCATATAAACTTTTAGTCTTTAAGTGTGCATTCTAAGTTGCAAAGATTCTTGTTAATGTTTTTCTTCATTGATAATTTCACCAGACACTTAAGAAACTTTAGTAACCTATGTCTTTATAAAACAATTTCAAGATACTAGCAGGTATCTTCAGTGCCAGTTGTTTGTACCAATATCAAACATCTGCCTTCTCTCCACCCACATGTTTACAACTGGATAGCAAAAATCAGGGTTAGATGATTAAAAAAATTCAAATAATTTCCATAATGGTGGCTCTCCCATTTGACTCATATTTTGGAGTTACTTCCAAGCAATAGCTTAAACAAATTGGTAGACGCATTGATGTGATTGAGTGTAATAAAAGGAAATTGCTACAGACTGTCAACATAGAGATGAATGGCCAGGATGTAGACTTCTCTCCTGGATGTATGCAGAGCTGGGTAGAAGCTCCTCTTCAGGGCACTGCTGACATCACGGCACACAGTTAATCAACACATTCAGTAAGACTAATGAGGCAGACACTTTCAGGTCTAAATAATAATTTACAAGTAGCCAGCAAATTAGCATAATTTTTCTTGTGTTATACTTCAATTTTTAAAAATATCACACAAAGGACTTTCTAGAATTATACCACCCTTCCAGTTGCTCGCCAGTAAGCAATTCACTGGTCAACTCTAAAACATCAACACTGCCTCACTTGATCATGCCCCCATCCCCCTTTTTCCCTTGGCTTCCAACACCCAATGCCATCTTGCTTTATCTCCTATCTTATCTTCTCAGTTTCGTTAGTTGGTTTCTCTCTTCTCCTGACCTCTCAATCTTGGAATGCCCAGGACTAGGTCTTCTTTCCTTTCTACACTCACCACTTCATTCAATCTCATGACTTTATACATCACGGAGAACCAGCCCTGCTTGCCACCTCTTCTGTTTCCACCTGTGCCAAGCTGTCATCCTTCCTCCCCTGGCTGTTTCATTAGCCTCCCTGTGTCCACCCTCCCCTCCCCACAGACCACTCTCACCACAGCGGTCAGAGTGATGCTTCACAGTGTAGGAGATTCTCTGATCTCATCTTCCAGGGCGCTCCCTTTCTTCCTCCTGAGTGCAGCTGTACCGGCCTCCCTGCTGTTCTGCAGCAGGGAGGCAGCTCCCTCTGCCTAGAACACATCTGTCTCAAGGAAGACTCAAACAGCATTGTGGGTAACTCCCTCACCTCCTTCAAGTTCCTTGACCAAAACTGAAAATTCCAAGGTGCACATTTCCCAACACAGACCTTCCTCACATCCTCTCCCCTGCAATGCTTTGTGAGTACTATTTTGCTTTCTTACCCGCTACATAATTTCTTACATGTTTATATTTTGTTTCTCCAATGGAAATGCAAGCTCTCTGGGGGCTAGGATTTTTATTGAGGTCGTTCATCAACGTGTCGCAAGCATTCGGAATAGTGCTTTGCTCTTAGAAGCTGCTCAGACTTTATCTGCCTGAGTGAATACAGACACAGAATGATGAGGACACCTTAAGAGTGATGGGAATGCCAGACTGTACCACATCCTGTGGTATTCTAAAAGCTTGCAAGAAGAAGAATCACTTCTTGCTTGAAGATACAAAGTAGGAATTGAAAACTCTCTCTGCCTAATATAATAAGAACATCTTTTAAATATCAGCCTCAAAGAGTTGATTGTTTTTTTCCTCCATAATTCTTAAAATGCACACACCATCAGGCTCTGTTGTACTCTATTGACAGGTGAGGGTAAGGAGCTCCATTTGATATATCTACAAATAGAATAAAGTTTGTGCATGGAGGAAAGAAAGGGATGTCTTTTTCAAAGGGTTGAGTTAGATGACTATACTAGTTATCTTTTTGTCACTACAATGAAATACTTCAGACAAATTATTCATGAAAGAAAGAGAGGTTTATCTAGCTCATAACTTTGGAGAATGAAAGTCCAAATGGCATAATAAAGGTTCTGGTAAAGATCCCCATGACTGGTAGAGTTTGTGCAGAGGATGAATCACATGGTAATCCAGGAAAGGGAGAGAGAGACAGAGAGAGACAGAGAGAGACAAACACAAGTTTCTATAACAAAGATCCTGTAAGAGTTATCTCCCAAGGACACACTCCCAGTGATCTGAGAATCTTTTGTAGGTCACATCCCCTAAAAGTTCCTCTCTTCCCAGTAGCACCACTCTAAAGACCAAGCCTTTAATACTTGGGACTTTGGGAACATTCAACATTCAAACAATAGCAAAGAGCATATGATATAGCACATTTAACAGTAGTGAGTAGAGAGAACATAGATACAAGTATTCATTAAGTCTCATAATACTGAATGAATTAAGTGCAGAAGACATAAAAAATACATTAGATGAGTTTCCTAGAGGTTGAAAAGGTTTTTTTTTTTCCACAAAATATGTGGAAATTGGAATAATTTGGTAAGTTTTGCTGCATTTTGGATAAATCCTTTAAGAAGGCATCTTTAATGGTGAATATTTGAAGATAGATGGTGAAATTCCACATAGAATGCAGTAGAATGAACTTGTAAGATTCTGTAGTTATAAGTCTAAATCATTCCATTCTCAAAGCTTATCTTTACTTATTCCATTATTCTTATTTACTTCTTCCACCTTTAACAATTGATCAATGCTAGGTCTTCAACTTCTACAAAATACTCTGTAACATAGCATTTTGATATTCCCATGTGGGAAATCTTTGTTTTCCACTTCAAGTTGGCTCATTGAAATGACATCTACTGAAGGATAGCACAACCCAGAGTACACCAACTGCCACTTTCATTCCTGAACATATTCCCAGTCCCCAGCTATGCTTACATTTCCTAGCTCTCAGGATATCAGGAATAAGTACGTGTACTATGTATTGAAAGTGACTCATTTTTATTACTGTCCATGATTTGGCCAAACATGGGGGATGAATATTCCAGAAAACTAACAGAATGTGTCTATATAGGCAGGCATCCTATGTATAATGTATCTGCACAGATTTTGTGACATTAGTAGCATTTGCTAGAGCAATACTGATCCCTGGAAAAGAAATGTCAGAAAAGAACTCATCTGCTGTTTACAAGTGAGTTCCTGAACATATCCAGAAAAATAAAATGTGCAGTTCATTAAAAAGTGCATTTGTCTTTCTTAGGTTGCATGTAGATATTTTTATGTGAAAATATTGACATTTAATAGAAGAAATCAACTTTGTTGCTGACTTTCAGAATGCAGATGAGTAGAAGGAGTTGTCATCAATCTTACTCTGAACATTTGTCACCATACCAGTAAAGCAGCATGCATTTTTTATAAATGATTGCTATTTCAGTCACATAGTAAAAGTTAATGGATACAACTCCAAACACAAGATTTAATTCACACACACATGCATACACACGCTCATGTTGGTCTACGGAGAAAATATATCTTTTATGTTAAAATTGTGTACTTCTTTGAAATGTAGTTCAAAGCAAGGAAGAAAATTTTAAACATTTTCTTTCACATTTGACTCTTTAAATGTCCCAAAGCAAACACCTGAACATATGTTCAAATATTGGAATTCATAACCACAATCAGTCATGTCTTTATTCATTGAGAATTTTGTTTCAATATCCTTCTGTTAGATTTTTCTTGGATGTTTACCTTGAAAATCCATACTGAAAGTTCAAAAAAGTTTTTCACTAAAGTCACATTCACAGATCATTTCATAAATAATACTTCTTTGATAGTTACATCCACATATAGTTCACATGTACCAGTGCAGACAGCTATCATTGTAAAGATATTCTTTCTCATAGACAAAGGCCATTACATTAAATTCACCTGTACTTAAAGGGTGGGTGTTCATGGTTAGGGAGTATTTTGGGAGGAATCGTAATCTACACATCTTAATTTCTCGGGCTCAACTATGCATAAAAGGGGCTCCCGATGTGTCACAGGGCAATGCCTTTCCTGACTCCTACACTAAATAATTGACCTCCCTGATCATTTCACTCAGCGCAGATCTAGCAGTCCTTTTGTCATTGACCACTGGTTCTCCAAATTATAGATTCTACATCTTCATTTCATGGCTTTTGTTACAACTTTAATTACATGATTACTTGGACAATTACCTTTCAAAAACTGGCTCCCTTCACTGTGAGTTTCTCAGAAGATGTCCCCAGTGAGGGTCAGAGAGGTCAGTACACAGTACTGAGCAGACCCTCAGCCGATGACTGCTGATTATGATATAAAAAGCAATGATGCAGGAAATGTTGAAAGAGCCAGAAGTTAGCCACTTAGAATTTTATTCTTCATACGATGCTAAGCATATGTTATATCTAAGCATAAGTTATATCTATTTTCATTATGATAATAATTCAGTGTGGAAATGTTTTACTATCTCAGAATATGATTCCATTTCTTATTTTTATATTTTTTGTTAAATGCCACATTTACTATTCAGTCATGTTCATCAATTTAAGAAGAATTATCTTATGTATAAACCAGAATGGACAGAAATTTGGAGTTTACTAGTAAAACCAAATAATGTTTTAAGTGAACACAGTTAACTGCTTTTAATGCTTTACGTAGTTTCACATTCATAGAGTGAAATATTGTCATAAGGATCTCTTTTTGTTCCTTCAGTGATTTCTTCCTTTTTTTAAGATTTTATTTATTTATTTGCCAGGTAGAGTTACAGACAGTGAGAGAGAGAGAGAGAGAGAGAGAGAAAGGTCTTCCTTCCCTTGGTTCACTCCCCAAATGGCTGCAACAGCTGGAGCTATGCCAATCTGAAGCCAGGAGACACGTGCTTCTTCCTGGTCTCCCATGGGGTGCAGGGCCCAAGGACCTGGGCCATCCTCCACTGCCCTCCCGGGCCACAGCAGAGAGCTGGACTGGAAGAGGAGCAACCGGGACTAGAACCCAGCACCCATATGGGATGCCCACACCACAGGTGGAGGATTAACCCGCTGCGCCATGGTGTTGGCCTTACAGTGATTTATTTCCTAAAGCTCCTTTTTCTACGATAGATGAATAATATGGAATTTGTGGTTTCCAATTTTGCAATGTGAATACGAACTTTTTAACACAATTTTTAACACTTAACATTTCCTCCTACAGTCACCACATCAGTACATAGTAAATGGCGAAGCAGCAATTGGTTTGTGAATATTGTCGATACTGCATCAGAAAGAGAGTCTGAGGAAAAGGGTTCTTTGAGGGAAGTATCCAGGCTGACATTGGATCTCTGTCCCATGGCCAACACAGCAAGCCACACCCTTTCCTTACTAATGAGCCTAGAAACATTGCCAGTCCTGCCCTGCACTGTGGAGAACACAAGGCTTCTTATGCCTCAGCACAATGTACTGACTTTACTTCCATTGCCTGGTCCAGTCACCTCGCCTGGTCTTTATATCCAGACCAGGAGATAGCAGGGCTGCTGTCTCATAAGACAGTTTGGCAGACGGGAAGTCACTTTGCAAAGCTAGTTTATGTGGGCGATAGCTCTGGAAGGCAGAGAGAACGGATGTGAAGAGTAGTCAGGACTCTACTGTCCAGAATTTGAGTCTTTTTCTAAAAGAAGAAATCTTTTAGGGTCAGAATTTTCATTCTAATGCCATTGAGATGATGTTGCTTTGATTTATGCAAAAACACATTTTAATTATAGGGACTCTTTAAGATAATGATTAGGGAAGTGGTTTTCTTTTAAATTTCGTTGGTTAAAATTGCATTGAATGCAATGCACTTATTTTAAAATCTAATATGACTGTAACTGTGAAGACTACATGCTTGCATATATTTGCCCACATTCTCATTTCATATGCAGGCGATAAAGGTCAGATCAATGGCTGCATCATAGGTAATGCTTTTTATTTCTTTCTGCTCTGCTTCTCTGTATGTTGTGGAAAATGAAAATCTGGCAACATGCTTCAACTTTGTTATCTTTCTGATGCTTTTTAAAAAATATTTATTTATTTAAAAGGCAGAGTGAGAGAGAGAGAGAGAGAGAGAGGGAGAGAGGGAGAGAGAGAGGGAGAGAGAGAGGGAGAGAGAGAGGGAGAGGGAGAGAGAGAGGGAGGGAGGTCGGTCAGTCATCCATTTGCTGGTTCACTCCCCAAATGGCAGTAATAGCCAGAGCAACGCCAATCCAAAGCCAGGAGCCAGGTGCTTCTTCCAGGTCTCCCACACGGGTGCAGGGGCCCAAGGACTTGGGCCATCTTCTACTGCTTTCCCAGGCCACAGCAGAGAGCTGGATTAGAAGTGGAGCAGCCGGGACATGAATCAGCACCCATATGGGATGCCAGCACTGGAGATGGTGGCTTTACCTGCCCGCTATGCCACAGCACAGGCCCGGCCCACTTGATGAGCCTTTCATCAAGAGACATGCTTAGGCGGGAAGAGCATGTAGGGGGTGGGAAAGTGGTGAGTTTTAGAAAGACAGAGTTTTGGGGCCAGCATTGTGGCACAGCAGGTAAAGCAGAGGAAGCTGGCCCAAGTGCTTGGGCCACTGCACCCATGTGGGAGATCCAGAGGAGGCTCCTGACTCCTGGCTTCAGCCTGGGCAACCCCTGGCCATTGCGGCTCTTTGGGGGATTGAACAGCAGATGGAAGATTCTCTCTCTCTCTCTCTTCCCTTCCTTCCCTTCCTCCCTCTCTCCCTCCCTCTGTGTGTGTGTGTGTGTGTTTTCGTGCGTGCACGCACTCTTCTCTTTGCGTAACACTTTCAAATAAATAAATAAATTTTTAAAAAAGAAAAAGAAAAAGAAAAACAGAGTTTGAGGTCCTCAGAGGCATTCAAACGAGTTTACCAGCTGCTTGGAAATGTGAGTCAGGAGCCCGTGCGACAGATCAGGGATGAGACAGAGGTTTGGGGATCATCATCAGGGAGGAAAGAGGCGAACTCAGGGAAGACAGCGGAGACTGAGACTAGAGGCACAGATCCCAGGGACTGCACTGAGGCTCAGCCAAAGAAAGAGGCCCCTGCAAAGGGAATTCAGAAGGCGAAATCAGAGCAATTGAAGGAAAGCCAGGAGCTGCCAGTGTCACAGAAGGCAGAGGAGAAGAGATTTGAATGCAGGTCAGGGATTCACCTGCGTCTAAGGCTGGCAATCTAAGCCTTTCCCCCTGGCATCCATTTCCAAACGTTACTTCACACTGACTAATACATTGCCTCTCACCTTTAATAACATTGACACGAGGAAATTAGAAGTTATTCTTTGAGTTATTAGAACTGCATAAGTGTTAGGCTTACTGTTTAATATTTAATTACACACACACACACCTTCATGGACTTTACCGATGAAACGGTTCAGGGCATGTCAACCCAAAATATGCCCCTTGGCATACTGACTGTTTTAGGTTAAAGGTACTTGTAAAACAGCAGATGTAAGAAGTCACTATGACCTTCCTTCTGTTTCTTAAAAGCAGATGGAATTGTGCTGGGAAAAATGTCCTCCCTGTGCCAGAAGGAAAGTATCGGTCTTATCAGCAAGGACTAGAAACTGAGGCTGGGGGAAATCGGTAAAACAGGCCTGTTACACTGGCCCGCACCTTCCCAGCGACTTCTCCACCGATTGACCACCCTGGCCAAACCTCCTTTGCCTTGTCACATTTCACAATTTACTATTCTTAGTCTGATTCAGTATGCAGGTGTCCAATTCTAACTGCATTTTTGGAGTCTTCACTTTCAAATTCTGAAATCTCTGGTTCTGTTGATCTGTCTTATGTTGCCTTAATTCTCAGGCCCAGCCAAGCAAAACAAAACAGCGACTACTACTACTATTACAAAAACACACCTGGAAACATGGGAAGTATCTTTTCTTTGAATTTAATGATTTTAAATTTGAATACTTCTGGCTTGCACTGAATTTTCAGACTATGTGTGAAATTACTTGTAAAAAAACCAGAAAAAGATATTCAACAGTATCCATCGTTTGTCAAAATTTTAGAAAAGATGGTGATGTTTACCAGCTTTTCCATTTCAACATATCAGAATTCCTCCATGGATAAAACAAAGACAAAAAAACCTGAATGAATATTTTCAAATTGAACATCGATTTTTGCCAAATGGCAATGAAAATTTACTAGTTTTGATTCTGTGAAATCAAAGAAGTGTCAAGTGTAAATATTAAGGAGCAGATGTGCATATGTAAATTTTATGAATAAATCAAATTAGAAGAAATGTATTAAGTTAAAGAGTAGAGTCTCTATGTTAAAAATAGGCAGCCCCATGGGCCAGCACCGTGGCTCACTTGGTTAATCCTCTGCCTGCGGCACTGGCATCCCATATGGGCACCAGTTTGAGTCCTGGCTGCTGCACTTCTGATCCAGCTCTCTGTTATAGCCTGGGAGAGGAGAAGATGGTCCAACTCCTTAGGTCCGTGCACCTGCGTGGGAGACCCCAAAGAAGTTCCTGGCTCCTGATCGACACTCCTGTTGCAGCCACCTGGGGAGTGAACCAGTGGATGGAAGACCTCTCTCTCTCTCTCTCTCTCTCTGCGTAACTCTTTCAAATAAATAAATAAATCTTTAAAAAAAAAATAGGCAGTCCTTGCTCTGCACAGTTTTATGCTAACGGGAACCTGTGCATAATGCATTGTATTATCACTGTCCTGTGACAACTGGGGGGACTGCCTATCTATTGTAGTCATTTTCCATAATTTATTGCACAAATCTTAAGACAAGCATCATTTTTTTCTTAGTCTATTGCACCTCTAAAGAGGTAGGAACATATATGCTATATGCTTATTCACTGTTAGATTCAAACTTCATTATAAATTTTCGTAAGGCATAGTGAGAAACTACTTGATTGTTTAAAGAGCATTCATAGCAAAGATATATGCAAAGACACATGTCGCTCCCCCTCTTTGTGGAGGAGCGACACTGAACCCTGCCTAGGCTTCATATCCGAATCACGGCACCATTATGTCGCTCCCCCTCTTCGCGGAGGAACGACACAGGACCCTGCGTTGTTCTTTGGTCTGCTCGGCCCTTCCCGGGTTTGCTGCTGGTTCTTCCCGGGTTGGCTACCAACCCTTCCACCTCCGTGGAAGGGCGGTTCCCCCTGCCACTTTCCCCACTTCCATGGGGGAGCAGCACACCGCCGGCCGGCTCTCTCGGGGGCTGCTCAGATGTTATCGGGATGTTCCCCTTAGATGTTCCTGGTGCATGTTGTCTCTCTCCTCCTTTATAGTCCTCTTCCACCATTCCCAACTCTGCTACCCACACGCCGAGCACGCTGCTCTCCTCCAATCAGGAGCAAGATCGGCTCCTGTAGCTCAGTCAATCAAATTGGCGAGAGGCAGCTGCGTAGAAGCTGTTTATTCCTCTCCCAGCGCCATATTGTGGGAGAGCAGATGCATAGAATAAGTCTTAATTCGAGTAACTTAGTCTAGTCCGAGTTGCTCCCCACAGACACACACTACAAAATTACCTTGAATGTAAGTTCGCAAAATGTCTTGGTCTGATAAAGAACTAAATTCATTTTTTTCTTCTAATTCACCATTTATAGAAGTTTTGGGCCCTACACAAGAATACAGAAATATAGGCCAGCCATGGTATCATCTCCTGGGTCCTTGTCTCTTTGTAAATGTTCAGAAATTTGGGCTACTTAAATAAAAAGTTAATCTTGTCTGTCAATGTTAGCACTTGGGCCATATAGTTACAATTCATTCTGTATATGGACTACATCTTCCATCTAGGTCATGGCAGGTAGAGGAAAAAGTCTTTTCATGCAGGCTTCTTTTTTCCCAGACATTAAGTCATTAAAAAGAATAATAGATGTCCATATGCCCACATTTATATTAAAGTAGAAGGTATAAATTCAATTAAAGCCCATTGTGCACCTCTCTTATTGAAATCTACTTCCTACCTCCAGAGTTAACCAAAATTTAATTTTTATATTCATTGGTTCATATATTTCTTGACACTATTATGTAGGTTTTTAGAAAGTCCTCTCTTAAATGGTAAAGTAATTTTTAAGGCGACTTTATAACTTTTTTTAAAAAAGGATTTATTTATTTATTTGATAGAGTTACAGAAGGAGGGAGAGATACGAAGAGAGAGAACTTCTATGTGCTGGTCTATTCCCCAAGTGGCCACAACAGCCAGGGCAGGGCCAGACGAAAGTCAGGAACAATGAGCTTCACTCGGGTCTCCGGCATTGGTGGCCTTGGGTCATCTGCTGCTGCTTTTCCCAGGCCATTAGAAGAGAGCTGGATTGGTGGAGCAGCCAAAACATAAACTGTCGCCCTTACAGGATGTTGTTTTCATAGGTGGCAGCTATACCTGCTATCCCATAGCACGGGCCCCAGAGTAATTCTTAAATTTGCAAGTTTTTATCTTGATGGGCTATTCTGCATTTTATCCATGTTTTCTGTATTAGTTGACATTGACGTATAGTCAGAGTGTAAAGTCTTAAAACACAAAACGCTGATTTATATAAAATGGGGAAGGAGTCTTTAGGAATGAAATTATTGAAGCAATATAAAATGACCCTTATGACATGCAATGGGACATTTAATTGCTTAGGGTATTAAAACTAGTTATTTGTGCTCATTTAAAAATTATTTGGTTTTACTAGTAATCCCGTAATTGCCTTCCTGTCTGTACTTAAATTAATAAGTACATCGAAGTGTTAAATATAACACACCATAATTTTCATTAAAAGAGATAGAAAATGATCTCTGCTAAATGTTTGTACACATGCATTTTTATTTAGTCACTTAAAATACTGAGTCAGAAAAAGGGAAGTGTGAATATATGAAATGATGATTTGGACACAAATAATTTCTAATCTTTAATGCATTTTAATTTTAATATAAAAATAGATAAGATACTGTCTGGAGGATAGAAATCTCACTACTATCAAGTTTTGTCACCATAGCATAAAAATTATCAGTTTGTTTTCAGACAAGTTTTTACAAGCTATGGCTATTAAGAGATGGATCTCACCATGTGAGACAATGAAAGCGTATGTGCCAAATTGAAATTAATTTTGAGACATGCACTGACTTTCAAAGGAAAGTTGTTTAAAAAAAAAGAACAAAATGAAATGTTTTTGTCTAAAGACCAGTAGCCATTATCAAAACTTTTTTGACAAATGATAACTTATACTTCTATTGAATTTACCTTTTCACTAAGTTTTTCATTCTTTTTCTTGGTTTTATCATCATTACCTTGATGCCAAAATAATGTTTAGAAATGCTTACATCTAATTTTAGTCTTATATTATCTTGAAAGAAAATCATTATGTAGATGTAAAAGAAGAAAATTTATTTAGCTTTACGTTAGGAATACAATTTGCTTTCTTATTTTAACTCCACCACTAAGAGGTGATGTTCTGTAAGTTATTTACTTCCCTGAAAGGTTAGGGTGTTATGCCCTGTACAGCCAGGGAAAGGGCCATTTCCTACTTCACAATATGCTCATTTTATCTAATCTAAAATCCCAACTCCAATATAGCTTTTCCTCTATGATAATACCTCTGATTTTCTGGTCTAACCTATGCCCAGCTGCCAATCTAAGCCCTGTGCTCCCACAGTACTAGGGACCTGCACATTACCATCCTTTTTGACCGAGTTATTGCTGCTTGGATCAATGTGTTTTACTCTCTCACCAGACTATTCATTTGCTGTGGCACAACTTTTTGAAAACAGGGAGTGGAAACAGAACAGCATCCCATGCATGTTCATTTAATGATCTTGACTGATCACAGTACCCTCAGATCTATTTGAAGGAGCAATAGCAAATTTCTACTTTCTGCATTCAACTTTTAAAGACTACATCAAAGACTTTGAATGTCTCAGTAAAACTTATGATAAACAATTTTTGATCACAATTGAATGTGTTTCAAAAATGAGGGAAAGAAGCATATGCAAAAGCAAAAAGGCAAGAAAGGTTATCCTTAAACACTATGTGAAGGTATTATCAATTATAGAGTGCAAATTCATAAATAAACTATTTTTCAAGTATACAATATGGTCACATTCAAAACAAAAAAAGATTATCTTGGTCTTTATCACCACTACTTTTTTTTTTTTTTAATTTTTTTGCCAGGCAGAGTTAGACAGTGAAAGAGAGAGACAGAGAGAGGGTTATAGACAATGAAAGAGAGACAGAGAGAAAGGTCTTCCTTCTGTTGGTTCACTCCCCTAATGGCCGCTATGGCTGGTGCTGCACCAATCCAAAGCCAGGAGCCTGGTACTTCCTCCCGGTCTCCCATGCAGAGATGGGAGGGTACAGGGACCCAAACACTTGGGCCATCCTCTTCTGCCCTCCAGGGCCACAGCAGAGAGCTGGACTGGAAGAGGAGCAACCAGGACTAGTACCTGGCACCCCAACCGGGACTAGAACCTGGGGTTCCAGTGCCGCAGGCAGAGGATTAGCCAAATGAGACATAGCGCCAGCCACCACTACCTTTCTTTAACAAAAGTGAACAGAGCTTCTTGAAGAAATGGCCAATTTTAAGACTGAGACAGTAGCTATACAAAATGAGCCTGTTACACCTTATAGTGCCAAGAAAAAAAAAAAAAACTCAAAATATTGGGCGTTTGTCAAAACGACAAGGGATTCAACTGAACGAACAAACTACTCATGAATGGCCAAAGCTGGAACAATTTGAATAACAAAATAAGTAAAGTAGTATTTGATTATAATCCAAAGTACAAAATAAATATCCATGTGTTCAAACTGATATGAATAAATGAATTTTGAAAATGGGGGGGATAGACAAATCTCCCATGTAGAAAAAGTCTAAATAATTTATGCAAATGCTCTGTGCTCTGTCCCAAAGGAGGAGGAGTACAAGTCCCCACTCCTAACATGTGGCTGCACACAGTTGCTTTCTCCACAAGAGTACAGTGTGGGAATGAAGAGAAAGTAACTCCGTAGGTGGAGAAATCTGACAAACACTACCCAGACAGGTGATCAAAGTCAACATCCATAGTGATTTGTCATGCTGACTGTGTGTAGCCTTGATATAATAAGATGAGAATGGTACTTTTTCTTGTGGTCTTCCACCCCCAAGCCCATAATCTCAGTCTGATCATTAGAAAAATCTCTGAAAAATTTCAATAGAAGGACATTCTACAAAACACCTGATAGCATTTCCAAACATTGTCAAAGGCCATCTAAAGGAAAAGAAAAAAAGGAAAGGAAATTGTCACTGCTAAGGGGAGCCTTAGGAGATATAATTGACTAAATGTGACATGGTATTCCAGATAGAACCCTGGAACACAAGACGGGCATTAGGTGACAATCAGGGAAATATGACTGTTCATTATGACTTTAATAACAATTTGTAGATACTGGCCCATTAATTTTAACAAAGGCACTATATGCTATGTATGATATTAATTATAGGGGAAACTTTGTGGGGGATACATGAGAACTCTTGTCCTATCTTCACAATTCTTTTGTCAATTTAAAATTGTTCTAAAAGAAAATACTGGGTGATCCAAGTTAACTAATAGAGTAACTAAAATATAATGCTTTGGAATGAAATGAACACTTTAAGATTTGATGTTTGTTTATAGGCCTTGTCTCTTCTGTTGAGGAACAATGGTTTTTTTTTTTTTTTTTTCCATACTATGTGTTGAACTTTTTACATAGGGTAGGGTTAACTGTATGATTATTAAGTAAACTGAAAATTGATCTTTGTAAAAATTAGGAGTGGGAATGGGAGATGGAAGAGGAAGACGGGTTGGAGTGTGAGTGGGTGGCAAGTATCACTATGTTCCTAAATCTGTATATATGAAATACATGAAACTTGTATAACTTAAATAAAATTTAAAAAATGAAAAAAACAAAAATATTACAATGGATATTTTGTTTCTGACCTAAAATAGTTTGTGTTTAAAGTAAAAGAATATTTTTGTGTTCAAAACAGGAAAGTTGAACTTAATAACTGCAATAACTCACACTGGAATACAAATAAACTTGTGGTCTGAGAGAATCTCTTTGTAGGAGGTTCTGAATTGTTTTTTGCTTACATTCTCCAGAACCTCCATTTAAGCGTCTGCCCTTTCTCTGCTGATTATACTTACTTTGGGGACATCAATTCAGATATACCAATAAATGCTGCTCTTTGAATAGTGAAGTTGGTGCCAAATTACAGCTCCTACAAATAGGAACTCCAGGTTTTGTTACTGCTAGTTTTCAAATGCTTTATCCAATAACTGGATCAACTATCATCATTTTGCTAAATTAAAACTGTATCTTAAATAAAAGTGCATAGTATTAAATAGAATAGTGACTATAAAATTTTCAACATGAAATCTGATAGCAGTTTAATTTTCTAATAAGTGTAGACTACAAATCTTACTAAGTTTAGTCTGTTTAAGGCGTTAGTGAAGTAACAAATTCATTTTTACAACAATTCTTCAAGAGAGTTTAGAAACCTTCCCACTAAGAAAATAGCAAATCAACTCTAAGCTTCCTGGGTGACTTAGCATCTTACAGCAGCCAGAAGACGACGAAGCTCCTTCAGAGACTGACTCATGCAAGTTCATCTACAACTATCTAGGTCTCTCCCAATTGGTCATATTTTCATTGGATATTATTTACTATGTCTGGAATCCTAATACTTGGGAGTCTTTAATGAGAAAAATAATACCAAAAAATGCAATGTGCGGCCAACACAAATTTATATGATCAACAAGAGAAAAGAATGTTTTCAGATCCTCGACTTGATTATTTTTGTTTGATGTGACAGATTTGCTGAAAAAGCTTACAAATCCTCTCTTCTCCTCTCTTCCTCTCCACCTGTCCCTACCCCCACCAACATACGCATACACACTACACACACACACACACCATTTCACAACAACATCCCATCTGACTGTTAACACACACGTCAGCTCTAGGCTGCCCAGATTTTGAGGATAATTGAGTCTACTGAGTACTCATTTATTCTCGGTATACACTACATTACAAGTAATAGTACTGAACTTTGCAATGGTTACAATGTTCCCTGGGAGTATGTCAGTAAAACAGGCAAAAAAAAAAATCTAGAAGTTTATTATTTTTCCACCAGTATATTTAACACCACCTTTGGAGAGTGAACAAAAGGCACAGTGTCAAGTAGATAGACCTGGACAAAATGCTGCTGTTTGTTCTTTATGAGCACAGGGGCATATTTAAGCACAGAAAGACATTCCGTGGGTCTCCTGGGACTTCCTTCTTTCAGCTGAATTATGCCAGCATGTTCACACCACGGTGGTTCAGACTGTGTTGGAATGTAAAATGCAGACATCTATTTGCCAATGCTTAAATACCACAGCTATAAAAACTCATATTAGGATTGAACTTGGACTTAAACTATCATGGAACAAATGGGAGTTTATTGGAGGAAAAAAAAAAGTGTGTCCACATGAAATTACTGTAAAAAGATATGGAAATAAGGAATGTCCTTGTTTGACAGCTTCTATACTTATACAATGAAGCCTCAAAGTCACCAGAAGTCACCTGGCTTTGGATTATGTTTCAAATCCGGGCTCACTGACATTCATGAAACTTTTGGCAAACATGGGCCAAGTTTCGAGCAAGGCTGGGTAGAATACTTCTTTCATGTGGGACCGGTGTGAAACTCAGAGGCTTTGGCTGGGTTTCCCCTTGAGTTTCACATCCAAACAACCCAAAGTTTCAGAGTTAAAATTAAAGGGGTGACACGTATCAGAGAAAAGAAAACAGCAACAAAACAGGAGAAGAAAGAGCAGTGGAGTGGCCGTCTACCATCCTTGTGCCATTTGATTTGGCAATGGAACTTGCAGTGCCTTCAACACTGCATTCACACCGCACACTGCTGAGCCAGGGGTTCCCAGGACTGACGGAGCTTTCTATATGCCCAAAGCACATACCTAACATAACTGAAGGATTTATAATGGTGATTATACACAGAAAATGTGATGATTAATATGCTCTTTCCAGTGCATATTTGAAGGGGGGAAAGTAGCCATTAAGTGCCAAGTTTTAGAAATAAAAAAAAATTCATAAAAATGTTTTCCAAACATTTAAAAATTTATATTTAATTTAGTTGAAGAGACAGACGCGGAAAGAAATAGAGATTTCCCTTCTGCTGGTTCACTCCCCTAATGCCCACCACAGCTGGAGTTGGACCAGGCTGAAACTAAGAGCCAGGAACTCCATCCAGGTCTACCACAATCACAGCAGGGAGCCAACTACTAGAGCCACGGACTGCTGCCTCCCAGGGTGCACCTTGGCAGGAAGCTTGAATCAAAGGAGGAGCTGGGACTCCAACTGAGGCACCCTGATGGGGGGTAGGAGCATCTCAAGAGAGGTCTTAACTGCTACTGCAAATGCCTGCTTGGATTTTTCCATGCTAATGAGAAGCCCAGAGATCATATTGCAGGAGCCCCTAACCCAGAAGGAATCTCTTCCATGGCATTCACCGTCGTTCCCACCCTTTCAAAGTCTTGTGCTGCAGCCGGCCACTTGCTTCCTGTTGTCCTAGCAAGGTGCAGGATATGGGACCCAGACTGTGACAGCTCTGTGGAGCCACTGTCCTTGACTGGCACTTCAACGGTCTCTCGACAGCATTAGATAAATCCTATTCCTAACCTTCAGCAGAGCTCACGGGGAACACACTTTCACTGGGCAACATTCGCTTCAGTATCACACTGAGGGCTTTGAAAGGACCCTGTGCTTGAGGCAGGAAAGAAAACAAATGTAAAACACACATGAACTGTCCTTAAAATAAGAGAACAGTTCCAAGTGGATCGAATGACTAGTAAGTGCTATAATTTGCCCATTTTAGGAAATTCGGTTTTTTGGGTTTTTTTTTTTTCATTCTTTATCCCTCACACAGAAGTTCCACTAGTAGAGCACACTTTTGGCTACTGAGGTTTGCTAGTTTTTTTTTTTTTTTAATTTTCCTTTGCTTTCTTTTTCCTTTTTTAAAAAAGATTTTGGTTACACAAAAATCACTATGCATTTAAAATGCATGTTCTTTGGACATGTGGTTTGTGACAGCAATGAACTCCTTTAGAAAAGAAAAACCTTTAAGCTTCAGGGATTTCAGTGTTTATGTTAAAAAAAAAAAAAAAAACAGCAGCAAAGCACATGGTAGTTCTGAGAAGCAGGACATGCAAGTTGACAGAATCAGCCTGGGTTCTGTGCCGTCACTTGCTGCCTGCTTTCACACATCTGCTTGGAGCAGAGCAGTGAGTTGTCAGTGTCTAAGTGGCGAGAAGTCTTGCCAGCAAGCCCTTTTCTCTTGGTTAAGGGTCCCCACAGAAGTAAAATCTAAGGCTCATCAGTGAGAAAGACCAAAGCCCCAGTAAATTATTTAAAAGAAAGGCTATCAAAGCATGAAACTGAGAAAGAGGGAAAAAAAAAAAGGCTTTTAACTGAACATAGTAAATACCCACAATCAAAGTAAACGTTATGTTTGAAGTTAAAGTCCACAGATCAAAGTACTTTGCAAAATGTGAAGTACAAGCAAAAGAAGGGAGAGAGGAGAGGCTTGGAAAACTATCCCAAATATTTTATTGTTACATTAGACAAACTCACCAGCAAATGTGCCTAGCAAGAGATTAGCTTAGGTAAGATTAGGCTTGAGAAAGAAATTCTCAAAACTGAGCCACATAAATTGTGCTAAGGATATACAAAACAATTAAAAAAAAAAAAAAAAACTAAAAGCAATCTCCCCTCTCAAAACAACTGTTTTGATTCCACCCTTGCAGTGAACAGATGAAAACAGAACATATAATATAACTCTTTGTCTTTCAAGAACTATTACTAATCTATTTTCTTTGTCAGGTGTTTGTATCTTTTTTTTTAAATGCCCTTAAAAACAAGAACATAGCCTAAACATCAAAATTATGATGTCTGAAAAGCCCTCTGGCTGCATCTTGTGCAATGAGGCTTAATTAGAGTTCTGAGCCAGCGCTCGGTCAAAGTCAAGTCTATTGCAGGTCAATATTACAGAGAGCTTCAAGCAAAGTTTAAAATTACAGCCACAAAATGCACAGATGCTACTGCTGTACTCTGTAACACAGTATTTACCTGGAAATCGTTCGGATCCCTCCCTTATTTTCACTATCATTAAGTTATTTTGAAAACACTGGTCATGAGCGGATAGAAAAACAATTAAATAATTCCAGAATAAAAACCTTACCTACAGGCAGCTGAGTTCCACAGATGCGTTCAACAGAGGAAGTAGGAGTCAGTGGCCTTTTACATGTAGAGATTGTTTATTTAGCCCTTTTTAAAAGGTCTTGAACTCCAGAGGTTTAAGATTAAGTCCAAACCAAGCGTCTGAAGGAAAAAAAAAAAAGGCAGAGAAGGCAAGTAAGAGAGGGGAAAGAATCCCAGCTGCTGGGTGGTGCTACCGTTCAGAGAGCTTTTGAGCTATTTTCAGCACGAACAGCAGCCAGAGTTGTCTGCAATGGGATAAAATGCCTGGCCAGAGTCGCCACCCCCACCCCGCAGGGGGTGTGTGTTGGGGGGGGGGGACACCAGCCAGGAAACCCACAACAACTTGGTTCATTGTGCAAATATTCCCTTAAATTTTGAGGAAAACTGCCAGCATGATTGGAAACACCAAACCAACTAGTCTGGAATCTTAAAGGAACACAGTGCCTTGCCTTGCCTTAGCCTTCAAGTTTGCACAATGCTTTACCTGAATGGCTGAAAATACCAGGCTCTTATTTATGCTTTACTGAGAACGAAGAGTTTTCTTCTGATATTTTAAAAAAAATATTTTTGATCTCCCAATGGGACTATCTGTCGTCAGTCTATTCTTCTTAAGGCTGAAGACAAATGGTTTCTTTCTAGCTGGCACCTAAATTTCCAGTTTCATCAACTATGCTATTTTTGAAAGCTACTGGGTTAAGCTGTTGACATTTCTTATCTGTTGGCAGAGACCGGGGACCATTCAATGACACAATGCAGATACCCCTGTTTCTGCCTTCCGAGGTCAGTGAAGAAATAATTCAGATGAGGTTACCAACAATGACTGGCAAGATTTGAGTCTTCATGTAGCTTCTAGAATTACCAACTAAGATTTAGAAGTCATAGTCATTCATTCATCTATTCATTCATTCAACAAATATTTGTGTGGTGTGCACTCCTGAGCCTCCTGTGTCCCATGCACTCTGAGAACATAATGGCTCTTGCCATCAGAAGCTCACAGCACACACATGCAGAGAGAATAAATAAAAACAGAATTTGCTACACTTTTCAGCCTTTTTTCCACATCAGATCTCTTTCTGCTGTGTCTGAAAGAGGATTCTATGCACATCGGAACTACTTCTGTAGTTTCATTATTGCCTTTTAAACAACATCACTATGAAGGAAAATCAGTTTCTCTGCCAAGGAAATATTTGCACATTTTTATAAAGGATTTATTCCCCATACCAGAGAACCCTCAGTCAGGAAGTCCTGCTGACGGCTTGACATGAGGAGTGGAAAAGTATTCCCTAATCTTGGTCCAGCATAAAAATCTCCTTGATACATTTTATAATTAATACTATGAGGGATTAGATGTTCATATCAAATTCATTTCTTTCTCCCCTATTAAAGCAAGAAGCTGGGGCCTATGTTGCGGCATAGCAGCTTAAGCCCCTCCCACAGTGCAGGTATCCCATATGGATGCCCATTCCAGTCCTGCTGCTCCACTTCCAACCCAGCTCTCTGCTAATGTGCCTGGGAAAGTGGGCAGAGGATGGCCTGAGTTCCTGGGCCCCTCTACCCACGTGGGAGAACCGGATGAAGCTCCAGGCTACCTGCTTCAGCCTGGCCCAGATCAGTCCTAGCTGTTGTGACCATCTGGGGAGTGAATCAGCTGATGGAAGATTTCCCTCTCTCTTCTTCTCTCCCTGTGACTCTTTTAAATAAAATAAATCTTAAAAGAAAAAAAACCCCTGAAAGACACTGAAACTAGTTAAATAAAATACTGAGGATTTTTTATGACATGTAGCAAAAGAGTTACATGACTAATCTGAGGACTAAGGTAAAATAGCAAAATCCTTCAGCTCACTACACCTTACATTGAAACTATTACATTAAACTAAGATTAAAATGCAATACTTAAGTTTATATTTCAAAAAACTCTGATTAGGTATTTAAAACTTGTTTTAAAAATATATACTGGGCTTAAAAAGTCACTGTGGAATAAAGAGCTTTTCTGTACATTTCTTTCAAATTGTTACATTTTAATATGTGTTAAATACCTTCCAGTTTAAAACAGGACATTTGTTTTACTTGGTCATGATACTGATCACCAATTCTGCAGGCAAAATTGAACACCTGGCCTCAGTTTCTTTTTTTAAATCATTTTTACGTATTCCTTCTTATGATAATTTATAACAAACAGGAAAATACATTTGAAAATAGGCCTTCCTTGAGGAATTATGAGTGGTTTGAAACAAATGAGATTAACTGTTCACTAAGTCAGCCATTATTTTTAGATTGCCAGCAGCCTGCTTTCCACAGCGATCCTACAGGAAGTCTATTGCATCGCTTCTACCTGTCAGTTATATTATGTCAAAATCTGCACTTGAACCAACAGGTGATGATGACCTTGCTGGCTGCTTCCACTTAGGAAGCCTGCCCACTCACTCACCAAGGTCTCCTTTATTCCTCCAGGACCCTGTCGGTACAAACAGCCTGTCCATAAGCACCTTTCAACAGACTTGATGTCACAGAAGAGTACAGGTTGACCTTTAGGCATATTTGAAAAGTTAGATGATAGTAAAGTTTCATTTTTCTACTTACTCAACTGCCACGACTTTCATCTAATACAATTGAAGTCTTAACAATTGTATTCAATATTAATGATTTATATACATATATGTGCTTTCATTCTTTCTTCCATAAATAAACTGATGCAAAATCACTGGGAAATACCTGCATTGGAAGGGCTTTGGCATAACCCCACCTTGGTATAAAATGGAAATAATCGCATCAATGCACAGCGGGCTTATGCAGATAAAATGCTTAACTGAGTAATGCCTGACACACAGCAAACATTTGATAGAAATTAATATTATTATCACTGTCACAATTCTAGAGCTATGCTGTCCAGTATGATGAGCACGTGTGGCTACTGAGTCTGTAAAGTGTGGCTAGACAAAGCTGAATTGTCATGCAAGCATGAAATGCACACTGGATTTTGGAGACTGAGTGTGAAAAAAATGTAAATTATCATAGTAATATTTTTATTTTCATTACATATCGAAGTGATATTTTGGACAAAGGAGTCAAGTAAGATATTTGGCTAACATTTATATTACCTGTTTCTTTTTACTTTTTGAAATGTTACAACTAGAAAAGTTTAAGTTACATATGTGGCTTATGCTGTCTCTCTATTGGGCAGTGCCACCCAGGCAATGAATCTCAAACAGCAGTGAACCCTGATCACTGGAAGACTTCAAGAAACACAGCTTTCTGGAGCATACCCTCCCAGTTGCTGATTCAGGAGGTCTGAGGAAGGTCCTGAAATGTTTCCCATCTGGTAAGTTTCTAGATTATTTTTGACCACACTTTGAAATCACTGGTCTTGAGCCTTGGCACTTAAAAAGCAACTTCTGGGATGGCAGGGTGGGTGGGGAGGGTAGTATTTGGGTCAGCCATTGGGAATCTGCTTCTGATTCATTCGAGCTTCCTGTTTACACCCTGGGAGGCAACAAGTAATGGTGCAAGTATGTGTGTCCCTACCATACATATTAGACAAGAGATTGAATCTTGGCCTAGTCCAGGGGCATTTGAAGGGTGAACCAGAAGATGGAAGATCTCTCTGTGTCTCCATCTCTCTGTCTTTCAGATAGGCAGGGGTGGGAGGGTGGAGTGGGGGACAGAAAAGATCCATGGACCACTGTTAAGTTATCCCTTGGAATCTTGTCAGGAATGCAAAAATCTCAGGCCCCACCCTGATAGACTGAATTAACATTGGCATTTCAAACACATCCCAGGCTGCCTGTAGGCTTGCTGGCATTGGACAGAAAGTGATATAGAGCAGTGTCTCCAAATAGAGTTGACTTAATTAGTCTGGGCAGGACCCAAGCATCTGCATATGTAAAACGCTTCCAATGCACAAGCAAGGTTTCAGAGTTTTTTGGGCAGTGAGGCTCAACAGAACAGCTGTAGAAAGGTCAGGGTCTGGGGATCAGACCCTCCTGGAGAGGGGCGGAAGCCTGGGAATTGCCAGGTGCTAGGAGGACAGGACCAATGCAGAGGGTAGAGCTGGTGGAAACCTCAGAGCAAGGGCCAACGAATGGCTATTGCAGCTTGCAGGAGGTAGTGCTGGGGTTGGGGAGCTCCCCAGGGATGCACAGGTTTGACTGAGGTTCCAGACTGCTCCAATTTTGGAATTTCAAAGGAAGATTGGACAAAGCAGAGCATAGCCTTAGTCTCAGAGGACCAAGAATAGCAGACAAGGTGGGATAAGATGAGAAACTTGATACAAGACTTGGAGTAAGATGCCAGTTCAAGTCCCAGCTGTTCCACTTCCAATTTAGCTCGCTGGTAATGCACCTGGGAAAGCAGCAGAGGATAGCTAAAGAGCTTGGGCCTCTGTACCCACAGGAGAGACGTGGATGAAGCTCCTGGTCCTGGCTTGGCAGGGCCCAGTCTTAGACACTGTAGCCATTTCAGATGGAAGATCTCTGTCTCTCCCTCCCTCTCTCTCTAACTCTGACTTTCAAATCAATAAAAATAAATCTTTTTTTTTTTTTAAGAAAAAGACTTGGTATAAGTCAAGAGCAGGATCAGTCACTGCGTTTGCCACGTTTCTTAAACTCCACATAACCACAGGAGAGGCTTCAGAGGCTTGAGAATGAAAAGAATCTTTTTCAGATGGAAATGACGAGGGGGAAAATGCATGAAAGTGCTGGGAGCCAGATTTACTGTATTTTTCCTTCTATTTCCCTCAGTATACAATAAAAATTGATACAGTTCTACGCGGTGGTCCAGTTAAAACAATGCACATTAAGGCCTAGCTGACATAGCCCAAACCATGCCAGCAGGTACACACATCCCACGAGAGACTCTCATGAACCCAGATCACTGGGTCGGGTGGTGGAGGGGAATTGCCTTCTGTTCTCTCGCCTCCGCCCTGCCCGGGGAAGTGAGCACGCCAGTTCTGAGAGTTTGTCAGCACAGCGTCCTCACTCTGCCAAATGATCCTCACCTGTACAGGTGGCACCACAGTGCTGTGTGCTCCAGGGAGCTCTACATCACGAAATCCTCCCTGGGAGAGTGTGGCTCGGATTGGCAACGGCAAAAACCCCCAGTTCTGTATACATGCGGAAGCCGTCTGTATTTACTTCTCACTTTCTTGGTTGGCTGTTTGGAAAATGCTTACAAGATGAAAGTCTAAAGGCAGAGTGCCTGGGCTTGCGTCCTCATCCTGTCACTTATGTGTGACTTTGGACCAAACACTCACTCTCTTTGTGCCTCACTCACGTCCGCTGGGTTGGTGTGAAGCTTACAATTGTTGTCATCTGCAAGAAATATAGAAGAGTCTGGCTCATCATAAGTCTTGGCTAAGAAATCAAAATATATGTGAATTACTGTATTTCTAATTGTAGCTAAATCCAATATTTTCAGACACCTTGGTGATTTCCAAGGAGTTTTATTTGTGTGCTTTTTGAACACATATATTTTGAGGGCTTCTTTGTGTGTTGTTTCAAATGTTTTTTCCCAAGAGAACTCAATTGATTCCTCATCACTTCCCATTATTCCAGAGGATCTCAGTAGGAAGGAAGTGAATGTCGTTTTCCCAGGAATATTGTTTTCTAGAGTGCATTCCCCCTCCCACTAAATTCCTTTGAAAAGTGAGTTGCCCTGTAAATGTTTGACGACTTCTGTGGCCCAGGTCAGTTGAGTAGCATTGTCTAATATTCCAGGAGAACAATGCATCATTCTCTTGGTCGAATGTTTTGGTGCTTAGGGAGAGGGAGCAAGACAGTCTGAAAGAATGGCAGGAGTTTCCAAGATGCATTGAAAAGGTGGTCAGGTTCTCGTTCCGTGGGGACTATGAAAATCAGGTAATGCTGGCTACCGCAGGGCTGCGTCACTGGAGTCAGGCAGGCTCGTGAGAAACAAAGGCTTGATTAAGCAAAGAACACTTTTTCTGTTTGTCGGCTTCCACCACCCTCAACAAAGGGAAGTATATGCAAGAAAATAGTGATGCTTCGTAGCATCATGCGCTTCGTAAATATCAACCAGGACACAATCCAAGAGGCTCAGTCTGCTGCATGCTGAGCAGCGTATACACGCACGGAATGGGGGAAGGAACGCAGAGAGCAAGTTCAGGTTAGTCATGGGAACCCTGTCCAGTCCTGCCCTAAAGTGTAGGTGAAGGAACTGGACCCTAAGTCCCCTATTAACTCAAATATCTGTGCTTTTACTCAGGCTTGTACTATATTCAGCAGGCCCACTAATGTACATTTGGCAGTGTAATTATTTGAAGCTTGTCAAATCATACATCCAGTTATGTACACCACCTGGTTATCAATGTTGAGTGATTGTGTCTTTAGAGGCTGATTGGCCATCACATGTAGCAGTATGCTATCTGGGACAGGACCTTACCAAATAAGTCAAAAGAGTTTTAACAAGAGCTTAAAGAATAATTATCTAATGCAAGAGATCTAGAGAAATAACTTCCTGAGACCTTTGTTAAAACAGGAGTCACTGTGCACTTACTCCTCACGTAGGATCTCTGTCCTTAATGTGCTGTGCATTGAGATTTAATGCTATAATGAGTACTCAAACAATATATTTCACTTTGTGTTTCTATGGGGGTGCAAACTGTTGAAATCTTTACTTAATGCATACTAAACTGATCTTCTGTAAAAAAAAAAAAAAAAAAAAGAAATTATCAATTCCCAACTTGACTCTCACTGGGATTAAACATGACAATAGGTCTGCTCTGATTTCATCATCATTTAAAAAAAAATCATCTATTATTTTTCACTTTATGTTTCTGTGTGGGAGCAAACTGTTGAAATCCTTACTTAATGTATACTAAGCTGATCTTCTGTATATTAAGATAATCGAAAATGAATCTTGATGTGAATGGAAGGGGAGAGGGAGTGGCAAAGGGGAGGGTTGTGGGTGGGAGGGACGGTATGGGGGGGAAGCCATTGTAATCCATAAATCGTACTTTGGAAATTTATATTCATTAAATAAAAGTTAAAAAAAACTGAATTTTCTAGTTCAAACTATTTTTTAACCTAATGCCTAGGGCTTGGTGCCATGTTTCAGGTGCAGTTTAAGCTGTCACCTGAATATTTTTGAACCAGCTCCCTGTTAATGCAGCTGGGAAGGCAGCCGATGATGGAGTAAGTCCTTGGGACCCTGCCACCCATATGGCAGACCAGCAAGAAGCTCTTAACTCTTGGCTTCAGCCTGGGCCAGCCCCGGCTGTTGTGGCCACTTGGGGAGTAAACCAGTGGGTCGAAGCATCCTGTCTGTCTCCCTCTCTCATTCTCGGTCATGCTGTTTTCAAACAAATAAATATTTTTAAAAGATAAACTTAGTGGGTCCAGCGCTGTTATGCAGCAAGTTAAGCCTCTGCCTGTGGTGCTGGCATCCCACATGGGCACCAGTTTGGGTCCCAGCTGCCCCACTTCCAATCCAGCTCCCTGCTAATGTGCCTGGGAAAGCAGTGGGAGATGGCCCAAGTGCTTGAGCCCCTGCAACCGTGTGGGAGACCTGGAAGAAGCTCCTGGCTCCTGACTTTGGAAAAGACCAGCTCTGGCCATTGAGGCCCTTTGGGGAGTGAACCAGTGGGTGGAAAACCTCCCTCTATCCCTCTGCTTCTCCCTCTCCCTCCGTGTGTAACTCTGTCTTTCAAATAAATAAATAAATATTTTTTAAAAGAAATAAACTTGGTACCTGAGCTCCATATGTATTTTTAAAAATATATTCAAGAACCAGTGAGGGAAATAGAGAGGGAGAGAGTGAGTGATAGAGAGCACTTCCCCCTTTTGCTTGTTTACTCCTCAGTGGTCAGAAATGGGCCCTGGGGCCAAAGCCAGAAGCCAGGAACTCAATCCAGGTCTCCCACATGGGTTATAGGATCTCAGTTGAGCCCTTATCTGCTCCCTCCCAGGGTCTGCATTGGTAGGAAGCAAGAATCTGGAGCCGAGCTGGGAACTGAACTCAGGTCTTCTGATACGGGACATGGACATCTTAACCACTAGACCATAGCTATCCCTTCATATGTTCCTTAAACTTCTATAACTGTAACTTACTTTCTCATGATACTTGTTTTCTATTTGAAGTAAGCTTATGCAACAGTTGCTAATTTTGATATCAAATCATTAAGATAAGCCTTCTTAAAGTGGCTTTATCCAAGGCCTTCCATGAGGTGGTATCTTCCAGCATCTCCACCTCCACCTTCAATACCCTGCTTCTCACTCCAGCTTCTTGGGGGCCTTCGTCCACTCCCTGGAATGCGCCACATGCAGGGTCTTGGTACATCTGCTGCTCTGATTGTAACACCTTCCCTCTCTGCTCAGCAGTTAGTGCTGTGCGCGTGGGCTCTCAGCTGAAGGACCTCCACCATCCAGATTTTTCATTTTCAACTCTTTAAGCATCACATTCCCTCATTCCCTCCAAGTTCAAACTCAGGTGCACCTATTTGAGTGATTGCTTCAATGTAACTTTACAACCCATAATCTCCTGCTTGTCCCTGATCCTGGATTCCCCACACATACATTGTATTTGTGCCTGAATGTGGAGTCTTGAATATATAATTAAAATACATTCTTCATAGGGCTTTAATCCGCACAGTACACTTTTGTTACATAGTTATCAGAACTTGTGAAATAACAAGTATCTGATCATGTAAAAAGCAAAAACATTGTGTATTCTAACTAGACAGCTGTTTCCAACCAAGATGATTCTCTGAAATAGATCACTTTGTAGTTACATACTTGGTCTGAAAGATGTCTTCAGAGGGAGACTTTTTCCCCCCTGAGGATATATATTTTATAATCTTAATAATTGTCATTTATCTTCTAAAATAGTTTTGCAACAAGTCAGTTTTCTGCTCTCATACAACCTGTCCCGACTTTCCGTAGCACCATGTGACACTCTATTCTGGAGTATTAATCCCTCAGGATGACGTCCCTGATAAATATTTCTTCTGATTTGCCAAGAGAAGTATATATTTGGTGGTACATTATTGCTAGTCAGCTAAAGCACTTAGTTCTCTTCAAGCTATATCTAATGCTCTTTATAATACAGTTTATGAGTGGATAGGCAAGCAGGAAGTGTCCCCACCAATGCTACCTGGTCACACTGTCATCATTTCCATGGTATGAAACCTTTTCTTATATCCATATTGCACACTAGTTACACACACTGATGAGAAGCTGGGATATTTGCAATCTTGTTTCCTATCAAAGGGCCAGGTGATGTCAGGAGGAGAGGAAAGGGGAGTCTGAGCATCCTCAGCCACAGAGCAGGAGTTGAAGTTTGGAGCAGCAAGGGGACAGGTCTTTGCTATGTTGATGTGCAGTGCCTTCTTTCACGACGTGTAACAAGCATAGGGATGCTTGTTACAGCCCAAGACTGTCATAAGATACAGTATTTTGCACATGCTCTTTGTAATCGTGCAAAACACTCTGAAATCACCAAGGCACTCCATGAAAAATACCTTTTCTGATGTATTCTAAAAATGAACTAATTAACCCAACAATCTATGGCACATTTCCTTAAATATTAGCACAAAATTTTAGTTTTGCAAGGACAGTGCCACACATACATAATACTCAAAATGCTAGAAAAAATGTCATGGAAACTCAAAAAAGTGAAGAATGAATAAAGAACAACAAAGAACGGTTGACCAGCATTCAAGGTTTCAAAGGAACTATATACTTCTTATATTAAGTGTACAAAAAAATTTCTTTCTAAATGAGTGCAGGTTGGAAATGGGAACCTTCAGAAGCTGAATATTTGAATATTTTCCCCATCATCTATCTTGTAATCCAGACCTGTCCCACCTCTTATCTGTGTGGCTGAAGTGGGTGCCATGTGCTGCCACCATACTAATTCCCCCAGTTCTCTGGGGCCAGGTGAAGACTAGGGTAGCTGGAGTCTCTGGACCAGTCACCTCCGGCTTTAGCAACTTCAGCTGTTTCCTGCAGTATTCTCCCATTCATGTATACCGTGATAACAGAAGTTTGGAAGGGAATGCTTCGACAAGCAAAGTCAGTCTGCTAAAAACAGCGACGATAGTCCCAGGCACAAAAGGAAACTTAGAAAGAAGGAGGTTGCAAGAGGTTTGTTAACAAATGAATAATGAGGTCTCATTTTCACAGGAAAAGGAGGGTGGACCTTTGTCCAGACCTTTGGGGTGGAGACAGAACTGGACTGGCTCCTGGGCTGGGTATGAAGGGCCTGCAGTGATGGGCAGCATGGGTTCAGGCAGTGGGTGAGGAGTTGATCCCTAAGCAGTAAGTACACACATTTCCTCCTTTGAACAAGTGCCCTCCGTTTCTCAGCAAGTATTCCTTGGATGGTTATTTTCAGCTGCAATTTCTCCCTGATACGTTTTATTTTATACTCAGGTCACTGCTTCCACCCTCCTTGCTCTTTAAAATAAATAAATTCCTTGGCCCAATGATGGTGGACCCTGCTCTCTGCCTCCCATGGTACCACTTTTGCTTTCTTCCTTTCTCAACACTGCTGACAATAGGCCTAACTTACCTCCCCAAGTTTCCTGGTAACTTGTCCCAACCAGCAGAGTACAGGCAACACACTTTTTAACAGCTTCACACACAGAACCACACAAAGCCTCCCTCCAGACAAGGTGACTCTTTGTCCTATGCCCTTTAACCTTGCACTGCTCCTCTTAGTGCTGATAGAAGGGCAGAAGCAGTTCTGGGAGGCCAGGCTCATGGGGAAGAGTTGAGGCCCCCCTGGGGTGCCTGGCCCTGGGCTCTTATGGTTTGAAGCAAGGACTCAGCTGGTTGAATGGCTGTATGGGGGTCATCTGTTACTTGAACTTAACTACCACAATCATCTAAAAATGACTTTATCACATCAGGCTGATTGCAAGACAGCACTAGACTATTGGATCTGCCATTAAGATAACAAGCACAAGAGTTTCAGATGTTCTGAAAGAATGGGCCCTTGACAACAGTGTGATATTGGGTTTTTAGCCCATTTTCACTTCCCAGTGGAGTAAAAATTATCATGAAAAATAGGGCCCAAATGCCTGAAATCTTGGGAACTGAATCATTGGGATATTTCTGGCTTTAAATATAGTAAAAGTAGTTGGCTCTTTCCTCTACAACTAACAATTAATGATCAGTGATACTGAGAGAACTAAGAACACAGCAATAATCTGCAGGAAATACAGAACAGGAACCCACTGTTTATCCTGTTCCCAGTGTGCACTGCCAGATCATTGTTCAGAAAACTTTGAACAAGGCCACTTCAATGTGGCTTACACAGCTTTTAAAATCTAAATTGAATGATGGAATTTGTCCTTGTTATAGAAAGAGCAACTTTGAAGAGATTATTAAAGGCTGATAATGTACGGACTTTGAGTAAAAAACCTTTAAGATTTCTCCTTATAATTTCTTGAATGGTGAATGTCATCATTAAAGTGAAGTTACATTAGATTAGAAAGTCAATCATTTTCCACACTGAAATAAATTTAAATATATACATGCCGCATGAAATGACTCTAAGCATTCGTGTTTCATGGTTTCTGATTAAGGACTGTAAATTGAAGAAATGACTGTAATTAATAACACATCTGATTTTCTAACAGGCCATCACATGTGAGTCATAGCAGTGTGTGACTCCTTGAGGATGAGAATTTACTTGATAGATTCAAAGCCTTTAAAACAGGCTCTGATGCACAGTAGGCACTCTATAATTGTCAGTTTTTGTGGCTATCATCATCATCTCAAAACACACTGCACACACAGGTAAAAGCCTATGCTTTGAGGATAAATAGATCTGGGTTAATTTTCTGGATCTGTCATTTATTGCTTCCTTGTTTGGGGTATGATCTCTTAGCCTCAGTTCCCTCATCTGAAAAATGGGGATAGCATTAATTACCTTAGAACATGATTAAGAAGATTAAAGAATATAATGTACACGGTAATCACTGGATACTAATAGTTAAAATTTCACTGAAGAATTCTTCGCAAACATGTTAGTTGAACTTCAGAAATATATTTACTTTTATTTCACTGGTGGGGAAAATGAATTGGATTAGACACACCCAAATGCTGAATTTAATTTACTTGCAATTTATTTTAGATAGCTCTCATTCAGAGTTCTATGTTTTTGTTTTTTGACCTTTTTTTTTTGTATTTTAATGTTAAGTGAGAGTTCATGGAATTGTCAAATAACTGGATTAAAAAAAATCCCATCTCTGCTAATAACCTTGTCTAATGGTTGACCTAACAGGTTTTTTAAACTTTTATTTAATTAATTTAAATTTCCAAAGTACAACTTTTGAATGATAGCGGCTTTCCCCCCCCCATAACCTCCCGCCCACCCGCAACCCTCCCATCTCCCAGTCCCTCTTCCATCCCATTCACATCGATTCATTTTCAATTATCTTTATATACAGAAGATCAATTTAGTATATAAGTAAAGATTTCAACAGTTTGCACCCACACAGAAAATACAAGGTATAGAGTACTGTTTGAGTACTCGTTATGACATAACAGTTTCTTTAAAGCAGCAACACTCTCATCTCATTTGGAAGCAGAAGAAGGTTGAAGAAGAAAAACGTTTACATTAATGGAGTGACTCAGAAGAAGCAGAGAAAAATTGACTTTGTAAAGCTCTGTAAGCATATCTCATTCTCTTAGTGGGAGGATCAGACTTATAATTCTATCCATCCTGCTACAAACACACACTAATTTACGTTCATTGACTATAATTATAATGAATGATAATGAAAGAAAGATGCCTCTATTGCAGCAATGATTACATTGCAAGAAAAAATAAGGAAGACTTTGGAATCAGGGGCTGCGTTGTGGTGCAACAGGTTAAGCAGTCACTTGCAACACTGCCATCCCATGTCAAAGTGCTTGTTCAAATCCCAGGTGCTCCAGTTCCGATCCAGCTCCCTGCTGATGTGCCTAGGAAAGCTGAGAAAGATGGCCCAGCTCCTTGGACCCTGACACCCACTTGTAAGACCTGGACAGAGCTCCTTGCTCCTGGCTACGTAGTGGTTATTTGGAGAATAAACTAGCAGATGAAAGAATCTCTTTCTTACTCTATCTCTCCCCTCTCCCTCTGTCCCTCTGCCTTTCAAATAAATAAAATACGTCTTAGAAAAAAAAGAGTCTGGAATCAGGCAAGGCTGACCTTAAGGCTTAGCTTCCCAGTGGTAAACCATGTCTCCTAGGAAAAATTCGTGTTTCTGAGGCTTAATTCCCTTAACTGTAAAACACAGACAATATCATCCACCTGTTTGGAAGCCTTTCCAGCGGATTTAATGAGACTCTGTGTAAGAATGAGTTAATCAGCCCAGTGCTGGCTGCAGACAAGGGGTTGACTATATCCTTGTTTATCTGTTTTGTTTTGTTTTGTTTTCCCACTAGACTGTAGGCTCCTTGAATACAACATTCCCTTTAAACACATAAAGGCAACCAGTTCCTAGCACAGGGTCTAGGGCCCAGTTGCTAGAAGTTACTGAGTGAATATATATTAAGTAAAGCAAGGCATGGAAACCCAGAATGGAAAACAATAACACATAAAAGGCTTGACTGGTTCAAGCGAAAACAACCAAGAGAGACAGGCAATGACAAATTGAACTGGGGAACAGATTTAAGCACAAAGTAAACAAACGACAGCAACTTCCTCACACAATATTATGGAGAAGGGAGAAACAAGCTAGAAAGGACGGAGCAAGGTTGTCACACGGATCTCTGTCCTACCTGAGGGGATTATAAATAGCTTCCCCTGGGGCTATTTCTATATGTCATCTACATTTTCTTATTTTATGGAAAGAAGGTAATGACCTCAGGTCCTGGATTTCTATGAGCTCTGTCTGACTTCTTTTTTAATAGACAGGAGTTTTTAACAAGAAACTCAGGTCTACTTGAGTTCTCCTTGCCCCATCCCCCATCCCATTTCTTCTGATTTTGATAGTGTCTCCACTTTGGGGGTTTGTGGGTTTTATGTCTAATTCAAGTGACGAAGATCCCAGGTGGGCAGGTTCATGTCCTGTTCCTACCCCAGGTCTCTGACTACATTTCTTGGATATGCAAAATCTGGACTTTCAGGGTCATTTTTGGGCTCACGTATTTTTTAAGAAATATTATATTGTTATAATAAAAGCCAGTAACATCAGATGACATTCAAAAGACACTAGTCCAAATATTCCCAAATGAACAGACCGCAATGTGTCATGTGATTTTCGAATGACAGTGTACCTCATGTTATGACCTCCACTATCACTCACTCTCCATCTAAGTCTCATAGCCTAGTGGCTGCTCACACGTTTTTGTTGGCATAATCTACACTCAGAAGATGTTTTGGGTCCGGCACTGTGTCTTAGCCTGTAAAGCCACGGACTGCAGTGCCACATCCCATGAGGGTGCCGGTACGAGTCCCGGCTGCTCCACTTCCTGTCCAGCTCTCTGCTATGGCCTGGGAGGGCAGTGGAAGATGGCCCAAGCCCTTGAGCTACTGCATCTGCATGGGAAACCCAGAGGAAGCTCCTGGCTCCTGGCTTCTCATTGGCACAGCTGCTGCTGTTGTGACCGATTGAGGAGTGAACCAATGAATGGAAGACCTCTCTCTCTGCCTCTCCTTCTCTGTGTAGCTCTTTCAAGTAAAATAAGGAAATCTTAAAAAAAAAAAAAAAAAGATGTTTTATTTGTCTTCTACAAGGTCTTTCCCTGCTGCCTCCTATATTTCCTCTGTGGAGAAACAGATTCTCACCAAGTATAATTTCATGACTATTGTTGTATTCCAACATAATATACTAAATTTTATAAGCCCAGCTTCATTAAGATGAAATTAAACAAATGAATACATTGTCAAACTCATCAGATTATACACTTATCATATATGTATTTCATTACATATGAATTTCATCTCATAAAAAGATTAATTATAAGATTGCAGACAAACTTTTTTGCTTTAATATTTTAGACATCGGTCATGCATTGCTGCCTAATCAAGAGAACAGCCAACCCCTGAGAAGCCCGAGAGGAGACAAACAGCGGGCTGTCACGACTGGCGTCATTTTCAGTACGTTCACATATTTCTTACTTTCTACTAAACCTTGATTCACAGCTGAAAGAAACACTAGGAAACCTCCCTAATTACCTCAGCACATTTCGAAGATCGGGGTGCCAGGGGTGATTTTAGAGGAATGTCTCTCCTGGGATCAGAGTCTGGGACACATCGTTCCAGTGTGGGTGAGAGAGGAAAGCAGCCTTGACAGCAAATTCCACAATGAAGATGGGATACGAATTCTCCTGGGCTCCTGTCTGTACCAGGGGCACCAAGGCTGCCCCAGTGCCAGCTGCTTCTCTCCTTTTCCTGGGAGCGGCTTGGATAGAGACTTTCCATTCAAACCCTTGCTGGATTAAATTAGCAGTTAATGTGCCTCACAATAGAAGGCTCATTTAACTATCAGGTGATAGCTTCCACTGAGTAACAAAAAGAGGTTTTTATAGAGAAAACAAAGCAGACAGGAACAGCAGAGAAGAGACCTGCAGCAATTTTAGTGAGAATGGATTCAACAGGGGAAAGAAATGAATAGATCACATTCCAAAAAGCATCCAAATGTGGAGCGTCCAAGTTCAAAATTGGGCACAGGTAGTCGAGGCAGAGCCAGATATTGGAGAAGTGTAACATGATCTCAGAATCAATTAAATAGCAAAGGAGAACAACAATGTTTACAATAATTAGAAAAATGACTCAAGAAATGAGATAATCCTCTAGAAATAAATTATTTTTACTAATGCAAACCTTGCTTTGCAAACACTCTTCTGAAAAAGAAAAAAGAGAAGTGTATATAGTATTATATGAAATTCATTTTAGAGCATTATGTGAAAGGTCATCAGAAAGTTCATGGAAAAAGGTATTATGAAAAAAACTGTGTTTGGATTTCAAAATTTTTATCCCAAGATAAACTTCTCATGTAATTCCACTTTCTGCGAACTTTTTGAAGTTCCCTTATATTAGGGCCAAGTTATATTTTATAGTTATACCCTGTAATGAATCCTGCCTGCAAAGACAGATACAGAGGATTAGAGTTGCACATAGGAGTAAAACACTAGGCAAGAGAAGAAGGAATTGGAAAGAGCTCAACAAATGGTGCCCATCACAGCAGGCCAAACCCGAGCTATAAACGACAGCAGCTGTGCCATTCTGCAACCTGAGCTCTGTTTTCGTGTTACTGATTGAGATCTATCCTCCTGGCCTCTTTTTAGAAGATTTGCACACATTTGAACACACCTTTAAGACACCAAATTGGACTTCTGTATCTCACTCTACTATTCTGGGTGACCACAAAAGTGCTGGAAATTTCAAGTGGTAACGAACACCCTGACCTACAAACTTCAGAACAGGAGCAGGTGGATAAGCAATTCCAGGCCACAGAGCACACCCAGCCTTGGGGTCCAACCATTCTTTGGGGTGTTTGAGTTGCAGATCAAGATCACAACGGGCCACCTTTGTTTTGATACATTTCCTCCTCCAGTTTCCTGCTAAAAAAAAATCAGCAAGTCATTAGCCTAGCAGTTAAGATGCCAGTTAAGACCACATTGGGTGCCTGGGTTCAAGTCCCAACTCTGACTGTTGACTCCAGCTTCCTGGTTCTGTGGATCCTGAGAGGTGGCAGTGATGGCTCAACTGGTTGAGTCCCTGCCACCCACACTGGAGACCTGGATTGAGTTCCCAGCTCCAACTTCAGCTGGTTCAGCCCCATCTAATGTAGGCATTTGGGAGTGAACTAGTGAATGAGAGCTGTCTGCCTGTCTCTCTGCCTCTCAAATAAATATATATTTTTTTATTTTTATTTTTGACAGGCAGAGTGGACAGTGAGAGAGAGAAAGGTTTTCCTTTGCCGTTGGTTCACCCCGCAATGGCTGCTGCAGCCGGCATGCTGCGGCCGGCGCACCGCACTGATCCGAAGGCAGGAGCCAGGTGCTTCTCCTGGTCTCCCATGGGGTGCAGGGCCCAAGCACCTGGGCCATCCCCCACTGCACTCCTGGGCCACAGCAGAGAGCTGGACTGGAAGAGGGGCAACCGGGACAGAATCTAGCGCCCCCACCGGGACTAGGACCCGGAGTGCCAGTGCTGCAGGTGGAGGATTAGCCTAGTGAGCCACGGCGCCGGCCTCAAATAAATATTTCTAAAAAGTCAGTTCACAATCAATTTTTGAAGCTTCTGTGTTGCCTTGAGATCACCAGTAGATACCTTCATTATTCATGGGAAATGAGACTCTAATTTCTTCTACTTTTAACCAGTCTTGCAGAGAAATCCTCATTCTTTTATCCCAGCTCATCATATCCTGATTTGGACTAACTACAAAGTTATACAGATTCCATGTTCCTTACAGGTATAATGTAAATCAAATACATTATAAATTGCACTTAAAATGATATTACATATTAAACAATTATATAACATACACAATTATTTATAAATTCTATAAGATATTCATAATTAAATGCTTTAAGAAATAATACAAATTTAATTTCTCAAATAAAGTCAAAATTGTATTCTATATCCTCTTTATTTTTAAAAGCATAAGTGTGGGTGATACCTTCAGAATCTATTAATTTCTTAAAACAGAATAAGAGGGGTATCATAAAACTTAAACCATATTAATTTTAAAAAATATTCCATCAAACTTTAAGTATAAAAGTTCTTAAAAACCTAGATGAAAAACTGCTATGTAATTTTGCTGTTATTCTTGCTGATGGGATATCTTTTCACTGCATTTGAGATTAAATTCTAACCCTGAAATTTCTTCCTTTCTATATAATACACATACTTCTTTTTTTAAAAAAAATCTAAGATTTATTTATTTCTTTGAAAGGTAGAGTTACTGAGAGAGAGAAAAACACAGAGATCTTATATCTGTTTGTTTACTCCTCAAATGGGTGCAAGAGCCAGGGCTGAGCCAGACTGAAGCTAGGAGCCAGGAGCTTCATCCAGGTCTCCCATGTGGGTGGCAGGGACCCAGGCATTTGGGCCAGCTCCTGCTGCCATCTTTGGCAATTAGCAGGGAACTTGATTGGAAGTGGAGCATTTGGTATGGGAACTCGCATTCATATGGGATGCTGGCAGCTTAACCCACTGAGCCACAATGTCAGTCTCCAAAATACATGTAACTCTTACACTATTTCCAAATCAAAGTGAATAGTTTCTCCTTGGGTTGCATTTGCCATTTCTATCTCATTGAGAAACTACACATCTACCATCACTAACAGGTTTATGAAGGGATACTGCTAACTTCTAGGCTGGTGAAACATGGCTCTCATTTCACAAATCCCAAGGGAGCAAAGAATCCGCGATTTTATTTTTCATTGCACTTATGTCCACTCACTACTTCTGTGGTTTCCTTAACTTTGTCCTGAGAGGAACTAGGGCTGGGGTGACACTCAAATAATGAAGTAAGTCAATAGGTCTATTAACACATACTGATTAGCATCCATACACAGACACATTATAACTCACACATTCCCAGTTCTCACTTACATGATAACCATGGTGGCTACACAAGGAAAATAAATGGATCTTTGTCACTTCATCTGTTGGATGTGTACTAATCGCTTCTCCCAAATGGATAAGGACCATAAACTTCAGGGATTATTACAAGACACCTGAGTAGCTGGGAGACTCTACAATTGGAACTGTTTCCACATGAAAAGAGCCAAGAAATCTCTATCTGTGCAGCCAGTCACACTTACAGATGGTCTTTTCATACAAAAAAGAAACTTTCATGTTTTCCTGTTGAGAATATTAAGAACTTAATTCATACAATAGCCCCCTTGGTCTGGGGGAAATTATCTCTCACTTCACAGACAAATGATTCAAAACCTATTTGTCGATTGCTTTATGAATTAAAGGCACAAATCGAGATTGCCTGCTCACATATACCCCAAACCAGCTGTTTTTTAAAACTCTGCATTGAAATTGCTCTTCTGTCCTCATCACACACACGGATACAGGGTGACTGGGGCACTTTGTCCTGAATATCCCATAGTGTCTGTCCTCTGAAAAATCTCAACAGAGAGGTAAAAACCATAAGTCTGGGGTCTGGTGCTGTGGCTCAGTGGGTTAATCCTCTGCTTGTGGTGCCAGCATCCTATATGGGCACCGGTTCTAGTCCCAGCTGCTCCTCTTCTGATCCAGCTCTCTGCTGTAACCTGGGAAAGCAGTAGATGACCCAAATGCTTGGGCTTCTGCACCTACATGGGAGACCAGGAGGAGGCTCCTGGCTCCTGGCTTTGGAACAGCACGGCTCTGGCTGTTGCAGCCATTTGGGGAGTGAACCAACAGAGGGAAGACCTTTCTCTGTCTGTAACTCTACCTCTCAAATAAACACATTTTAAAAAATTATAAAAAAAAAGAAAACCATAAGTCTGAGACAAAATCATAGAAGGGCATCAATGTGTTCTTAAGATCATAGCAACACCATAATTAAAAATAGTAAAGATTTCTCTCAATGCTAATTCTAGAAAGTCTGCAAGTTATCAATACAACTTAGAAGCTGCCTGGGTTTAAATTAAAATGAGCACACTTTTCCCATATGCCATATTTTATTACCTTCTGATGGTATGTATGAATTAATCATGTACAGGAGTTCATGGTGGGAACTGTGGGAAATACATTTACGAATATAGTAAAAATGTAAGGAAAAACTTTTTCACGTCTCATGTGCAGACATGTTTGTTTCTATAGATTCATATAATCAGAATAAGGCAATTCAGCTCAAAATAGACATACACCTTGAGAGTCTAAGCTCCCTGAGAGCAAGGATTTCCGTTTTGTTCAGGCAATACAGTGCTAACTCAGGAAAAGCTTGGATGGAACTCCCGCGATGGAACAGATGGACAAAGCCAGCCAAGGCAAGGCCGTTCAATGTGCAATGAGCAGCGAACATCTTCCAGATGACCTTCGAGCTGTTTTTTTCCTGCTCATTTTTCTTAGTGCGAATTATATGAACTCGCACTCTCACCAAGTGTTTTAGGACTTCTCTATGATCACAAAATTGAATGCTTGTGTCTGCTTCTCTCTTCAAAATGTGAAGAAAGAGCCATTGCCTTTTCCAGAAAATATGACTACACGCTCCGAGAGTGACTATTTTCTCCTTTAGAACAGAATGCTGTGGTCAACAAAAGGAAACTGTTCACCATGTACACGGCCACAAGGCTCTTGATCCTTTTTGAACTCCAAGTGAACTGTGTTTGGTTCCAAAGTAGAGCTAATCGTCCTTAATCCGGAGGTAAAAGCTTCCAGGCTGGTAAACAGACAGCCCCACGGACACTGAGCACAGAACGTCAAGTTGGTGATCAGTTTTCCAACGGCACATCTCTTGAAGAATTTCTCCCATTAAAGTGGTTGAAAGTTTTCAGAATAAAAGAGAGCTAGCTGATCATTTACATTCAGAGAACTTCATGTTCCTTCCCTGTTGCTGAGCTTTGCAACATCATAATTACATGTCTGAAAGTCATTAGTGCGACATGAATTTGCTCCAGTGTCCATCCAGGTGTGTCTCCTTATTTTAATAATTTTCTAATTTGAAGAAAATTTAGAAAATAAGACAAGCAAAAAGGAGAAAGTAAGAACTGTCCACAGTCTCATAAAACGCTGTTACTGATGTCCTAGTTTTTCCTCCCTCCCACTCTTTATTATTGTGCTGTTTTTGATCTTTAAGAATAAAGACATCTGATGTTCACTTATAAATAAATGTTTCGCTAGAGCCCACAAGCGAAAGTATAGAGAGGAAGATAAAGTGAGAACCATAGCATTTTCTTTTGGCCAATCCGTGGATCCCACAAATGGATAGCCTAGAAAAACGTTGAGAGCACAGGGCTGGGCATGTGGTCAGCCCACATCTGAATCTGACTTTCCCCACATGTGTGACCCTGTGCAAGTTGTTTAACTTTTCTGAGTCTGTTTCCTCTTCTGTAAAATGAGAATAATACCCTCATCAGAGTGTTTTTGTGAATAGTCAATGAGAGGTATTTAAAGAATTTGGCATGCTGCCTGACACAGTATGCGTTGAATGAATAGTAGTCATTATTATTATTTATAAGAACACTTACTGTTATTTTACATTCCTAAATAACACTGCAGATCACAAAGCTACAAAACCACGTGACATGAAAACTAATTTAGATCAGCCTAAGAAAAACATAATTAAGCCGGTAAATCTATTGGAAAAAAAGATCTTACAATGCCTCCTCAAGCAAGTACTGTAGGACTATGGTTTCTGTTAGCATAGTCCATGGCAGGATGGCTGTTCTTAGGAATTGGACTCTTTAGAGAAGATGAGGCTCTGCATTTTATCCCAATAGCCTTTCGCAATGAATACTCTGCCTAATTCATCACCAGAGGTAAGTGCGCCTCAGTCTGATGTGATCCAGTTGTGAGCAGAGGACCTGGAAGAGTGCTGTTACACTCTCACAGGAGGTTCTTTGAGTTTTCAATTGGACCATACTCATTTCATGAGCATTGAAAGTCTGCTGAGTGTTATAGTAAGAAACTTACTGACTTATTTCTCTATTGTGGACATGCATTTTTATTTATGGAGCTTATTGTTTCGTGCCCAGGCTTTATTATATTCTAGACCTCTGGGAAATCCCCATTTCCTTTTCATTCCAGGAGATTTTTTATAGCTGACATAATTATGATTTCCAGTTTGTGCCAGGCACTGTAGAGTGTGTACTTTTCATGAACTGTTTCACAGAATAGAACTGACGGTAATAGGATCTAGGCATAACATCCTCATTTTTCACATACCAAATCATGGGGTTCAGGATATGCTACCCCAAATATGGCACTTGAGAAAAGAGCAGCCATGGGAAGTTCTCTCTGACCTTTCCTGCCTGTCTCCCCTGAGGCTGACTGTACTGTCTGACGCTTCCTTGAAGTGGGTCACAAGACCCTCATGTGACAGAGAGGTGCTCACCCTATCCCAGGAGGAAAAGAACACCTTATCCCTGACAGCACAGATAAGCAAACAGGCTTTGCTGAGCTCCCTCAGTTGATTCCAACAGATCAAACCCTCTTTGTCCATCATTTTTCTTCACAAAGATCCACTCTACAACCCACTTGGCATAAAAATGCACAAGTTTCTTGGTTTCCTTGGGTCTTTGTTTCTGAAGGTTCTCCGTCATATAAAATTTATTTTAGGGGTTGGAACTGTGACACAGTGGGTTCAGCCACTGCTTGCAAAGCTGACAGCCCATATGAGTGTCAGTTCCAGTCACCGCCGCTCTGCTGCCCATCTGGCTCCCTGCTAATGCACCTGGGAAAGAAGCAGAGGACAGCCCACATGCTTGGGCCCCTGCCACCTATGTGCGAGACCTGCATGGAGATCTGGGCTCCTGGCTTCGGCCTGGCTCTGGCCATTGTGGCCACTGAGTAGTGATCTGGTGGTTGGAAGCTCACTTGGTCACTCTCTATCTCTCTCCCTTCTTCAAATACATAAATCCTTTACAAAGCCTCATATTAAATAAATTTATATACTTTTATTCCCCAAACATGCTTGTTCCATATCTTAATGTCCTAAGGCAAGTCAGCCCCCAGCTCCCACCCCTAAATGTCTTCTAAGTATGACTGATTCCATTTCCATGATCTCTTGATTCCAGACCCATTGTCCTGAACAGCTGGAGTTCTCGCGTGGCCTCCTGGTCTAGCGCACTGACCTCCTGCGTGCAATTCTTTCCTGCAGTCTCACACCTCCTCAGCAGCTGGCAGACCACCTTCCTGTCTAACTCGGTGGGACACACTGACACTGCACCCGAGCTCTGTTCTTGTCCAACTTTGCTTTCTCTCTCTGCATATCAGGCACCCTGCATTCCAGCCTTACCAAACAGCTTCCGATCTCCGAGCGCGCCCCTCTGGGCCTGGGTGCTTCAGCACACACTGTTCCTGGGTGCAGGCAGGCTAAACACAGGACAAGGCAGATACCCACCTGTTCTTTAGGCCCCAACTCAAAACATTTCCTTAGACATACCTCAGAAGCTCGCCCACAGATTTCCCTCACCCCTGTGCCCTCCACACATCTTATTAATGCAATCTTCCACTGAGGTAGAACTGTCTATTTTAAAGGTGGCTTAGCAGGCACTGTTTCAGATGCACTGGAAACATTTAGAAGGGGGACTGACACAGAGTAGGTCTTAAGCTCCTGCCTAGGTTTTTCTCTTCCCTGAGATAGTGAAACTCTTTTCTACAACCATTTCTTGTGCTCTTTATTTGGTTGGATAGACCGTTATCAGTTATAATTTTTTTTGCACACAAATATGATCCTGGCTTTTCCCACTGGATTAAATTCCAATGGTCCCTCCCCACCCCGCTTTTTTTTTTTTTTTTCTAAATGTTACCCTTAGCAGGATGCTGGTGCTATGCTGGTGATAAAAATAGGTGAGGCTACCACTCATTCTGTGTCTCTGTTGTGCCAGGTGCTACACCAGTCATTTTGCAATGAACTTATTTAGTCCAAATGGCAATTCTCAGAGGTGAGTGCGGCTGCCTCTTCTCTATTGGGAGGGAAATAGAGTTCTAAAGAAGCCCAGGGCCTGTTCTCCTTTGTGGAGTTAGCAGTTACAGAGCTGGGAAGGGCTGAGTTTATGTGTAACTGAAAATCCCTTTATTCAATCCCCTACCATCCCAGACCCAGCTCCCCCTATTGTTCCCACATTCCAGACTCCCAACCAGCATCCAGTGTTCTTTCATGCCCCGTTTCCCTGCACAGTGTGTTCCCTCCATCTGCAGCCCCACCTTGGCCTTAATGGTGTCTGACATGGTCCAGGCAGGGTCAAGCCCATCCTATTCCTCGCCTTCCCTCCCAGTGCCTGCTCACCCCCGCCTTGGGGCTTGTGACACTGCGTGATTATTAGGGTCCCTGCCCTTGGCCCCAGGGACTGTGGACAGTCTCTCAGCATCTCAGCTGGGTGCTGCTGAACTCACACCCAGTTGCAGGTGCACAGCAGGAATGCACAGCACTTCCCTGGAATGAGAAGGATGACAGCACTTGCTAACATATTTGAGCATCTTCCACATGCCAAGTCCTGCTTTACACAACTAAAATTCATAATCCATTTAATCCTCATTAACCTCGCAATTTATAATTTAATCCTTACGTATTTTTCCCAGAAAAATTAAAGTGGCAACACTTACAAATCTTCAAGAGAAAATAAATGACTTTAGCTCATAACAACTCTACAAAAAACCTGATATTTGCTTAATATGTTAACTTTTGGTAAATTGACTGATTTTTTCCAATAACTGCATCTGTACTGGTCAAATCCATCTATCTTTTTTTAACAAAAAAATTAAGATGCTATTACTTGCTTTTAAAATTTACACATAACCAATGGGAAAATAAAACTGGTGCAGGCAGCTTAGATCTGTACTAAGTGTACTCAGCAACTATGTTTAATAGTTTAAAAAAATTTCTATTTTAAAAAATGTGGATTTTTTTCTGCAGTGACTAAAATGTATCATTGGTGTTTTATTGATTAAATATGGTTTGGGGGCCAGCATGGCTGCTCAGTAGACTAATCCTCCGCCTTGGCGGCGCCGGCACACGGGGTTCTAGTCCTGGTCGGGGCGCTGGATTCTGTCCCGGTTGCCCCTCTTCCAGGCCAGCTCTCTGCTGTGGCCCGGGAGTGCAGTGGAGGATGGCCCAAGTGCTTGGGCTCTGCACCCCATGGGAGACCAGGATAAGTACCTGGCTCCTGCCATCCGATCAGTGCGGTGCGCCGGCTGCGGCGGCCATTGGAGGGTGAACCAACGGCAAAGGAAGACCTTTCTCCCTGTCTCTCTCTCTCACTGTCCACTCTGCCTGTTAAAAAAGTATGGTTTGGGGAAAAATGTCCTTCACAGGAGTAGTATATTTTCTGAAGCTCTACATAGTCATCGGCCCATTTCTATCTTGAATTTAGCTACAGCTGGGATCCTGATCTGTCCCTGAATCTGGCTCACTACTCCATCTAGATATTTCCAACAAGTAAGTCAAGTTGTGCCTGTTTCAACATGTTCTCCTGTATATCAAAAACCAAGCAAAAAAGGTCTTCCTTGTTCCCAAATTTTCTCACAACAGCATCTACCCGGTTACTCGATTCCCCTGAATCTCAAGTCCTTTAACACTCCAACCCCATCCCCTGTTGGACGAGCATTATAGAATCCCTTGGGAGTCCCTGAGGCTGAGAGTTTGCATGTGTGGTGGCTACTAGGATCTCACTGAAGGGGGCAGCAGCAGTGTTCCTTCAAAACACACATAAGCATGGCTTCACAAGACAGCAAAGGACCCAGAGAAAAGTGACTGGAGCACAGGCGTTGGGAGCAAAGTCTTGCCATATACTTCCATGAATAACTAACAACACTGGGGCAGCTGATACCTACAGGACCCTTCTTTATCTCAGGTGCTGTGTTCTGAACAATGCACAATACACGGAACTTTAATGCCCACCATGGTTACACCCATTCCAGCTGAGGCAACCACAGTGCAGAGGGTTTCCCATCTTGGCTGACTTTGCTGCAATCAGGTCACAGAGCCAGAACTCACACCAGCCCTGGGTGAGTCCTAAGTCCATGCTTCTAACCGCTAGCCCCAGGCCAATGACACAGCATTTCCCATTAAAAATACTGAAACTGAGAAATCTAACTTGCGTCAAAGTCAAACACGCTTACATTAATAATACTTAAACACTTGCCATTACTTAGCTGTCAGGAGCCAGCACTTACAGGAGGAGAGTGGGTGCTGCACTGCCTCCTGGGCCTGGCTCCTGAGGCTTGAGTTCCATCTTTGGTGCCCCCTGGTGATTGATTCACTGCCATGGTCAGGAGGACAAGGCCCTTGACGGCTTCATACCCCTACTCCACCTCACTGAACCTTTACCCCGCAACCCGGAGTCACCCTCTGGGAGTTCCTACAATGTCCTTTCTGGCTCAGGAGTTGACTTCATTTATTCACTTCACCCTCCTGCTCCAGAAGACCGAGTATCCCTCCATCCTCTGAGGTGGGGCTTTCCCTAGCCTTGGGTCTTGTCTCTGCCGCTGGGTCTCACTCCTGCAGCTTCCCTATGGCCATTAATGGCTTAGCTCTTTACCATCACAAGCACCTTCTCGCTCCCTCTCTCCTCTTCCCTCTCTACTCTTTTGGCTGGGGCCTGTTCCATCCTTAACTGTTAGTTCACCATATCCTTAAAAAAGCACTTTTTCCCCCTCTAACTTTATTTTGAAGTATCATTGACAGAATTGTTTATATTAAAGGTGTACAACAAGGTGTTTTGCTGTAGGTACGTATTGTGAAGTGATTATCATAATCAAGTTAATTAACACAGCTATCATCTCAGTAACCTTTTTCACTGGTGAGAACACTTCAGATTTACTTTTTGCAGTTTGCAAGCACACAACACAGTGTTATTAACCACCCTCCTGTACATCAGATTGCTAGAACTTCTTCATCCCCTGACTGTAAGTTCATACTCTTTGACCCACATTTCAACATTCCTGCCACCCTGGCAACCACCATTCTGTTTCTAATGATTCAAGGTTTAGTTTTCACATATAAGTGTAATCATGCAGTACTTCTATCTCTATACGCTTTTGAAAAAAAAAAATTTATTCTTCCTGTCTAACTGAAATTTTGTATCCTTTGGCCAACATCTCTTCAGCCTCTCAAATGACCAAATTTCTTTCTTTTCCTAGGAGAACAGTATTCGAATTATGTGTGTGTGTTTAGGGGATGTGGTTTCCTTTATCTTTTCACCCGTGGACAAACACTAAGGTTGCTTCCATACTTTTTCATTTCCTTTGGATATATACTTGGAAGTGGGGTTGCTGGATCATAGGACAGTTCTACTTTTAATTTTCTGAGGACTATTTTGCATAATGGGAACATCAATTTATATGTCCATCAACAGTGCAGCAGGGTCCCCTTTTCTCCACAGCCCCACTGGCAATTGTTATCTGTCCTGAAAGGTGTGAGGTGACAACTCCTTGTGGTTCGGAGTTGCATTCCCCATACCTTTGGTCCATTTGTTCTTTGCTCATTTCGCAGTTGGATTATTTAGCTATTTTTGCTTTGTTTTAGCTATTGAATTGAAAAATATACTCATTTCTTGAGCTTTTGATATGCCTTTATCCCAGTACTGGAATGAACTGCTTGCTGTAAACTCAAATAACTCAGAACATGAAACCCAGTGAGCCTTTCACTGGGCCCCAGTCTCCTTCTTGTGCAGCATGGTGATGATGGCACACAGTGCACAGGGTGGCGGTGTCAGTGGAACAGCTCATGTGAAGCCACCAAGAAAATGACAAGTAAACGTTAGTTATCTGAAATAGTACCTTTACAAATTATCATTATTTGAGAGGCGGAGAGAGAGAGGGACAGGAAGGGAGGGAGAGTTTCCCTACATTAGAGCTGCTCAACAGCAGGGCTGGAGCCAAAGCTGAAGCTGGGAACTCAGTTCAGGTCTTTACGTGGCTGGAAGGAACCAGCCACCTGAGCCATCACCATTGCCTCCTGGACTTGGTGCCAGCAGGAAGCTGGAGTCAGTAGCCAGAGCTGGGCGTGAAACTCAGGCACTCTGACATGGGATATGAATGTCTTAACCACTGTTTTAACCACTAGGCTAAATGCCTGCTCCTGTTTAAAACAATTCTTGATGCTACAAAGTTCACTTTTGCAAACAATTGCCAAAATCCCATCTCATCCAAAGCCTAATGTACATACTATTTTCTCTAAGTTCTCTCTCCTGATTCTCTAAGAAATTTCCCTTCTCTAAGTAACTTAATGTCATTTTCTACAACTTTCTATCTTGAGACAAAGTTTTTGCTGTGTATGTTAATGTTTTGCATGTCTTTGTTATAGAAAACTTTTATTTAATAAATATAAATTTCTAAAGTGCAACTTTTGGATTATAGCGGTTCTTCTCCCCATAACCACCTTCCCACCTGCAAACCATCCCAAATCCTATTCCCTCTCCCATCCCATTCTTCATCACGATTCATTTTTAATTATCTTTATATACAAAAAATCAACTCTATACTAAATAAAGATTTCAACAGTTTGCACCCACAGACACACGAAGTATAAAGTACTGTTTGAAGACAAGTTTTACCGTTAATTCTCATAATACAACACATTAAGGACAGAAATCCTACATGGGGAGTAAGTACACTGTGACTCCAGTTGTTGATTTAACAATTGACACTCTTATTTATGACGTCAGTAATCACCTGAGGCTCTTGTCATGAGCTGCCATGCAAGCCTCTTGAGTTCACAAACTCCAGCCTTATTTTGACAAGGTCATAGTAAAAATGGAAGTTCTCTTCTCCCTTCAGAGAAAGGTACCCTCTTCTTTGATGGCCCCTTCAATTTTTTGCATGTCTTTCCAAAGAAATAAACACTTGTCCTATCTCCCTTATAACAATTTATCACCTTGTATCTTAATTAGAATAGTTAGCATTCCTGAATTATTGCCTTCACTAAACTATAAGCCCTTTTAATGGCTTGCTGCCATATTTTCTCATTTTCCCACCATTCTAAACATGTAGTAGGTCCTTATGGGTGTGCAATAAGTAAATAAGTGAAAGCCTAAAACTTTTGTAAAATGTTTATATAAAAAGTCAAATAACATTTGAATATACACTTACAACTTTGGTATTTACATTGGGATCTGGTCTCTTCTTATATTGTACCCAGAACTTAAGATCTTTCTCATTCTCTGCTTCCCTTCACAAGGCCTTCTTTTCAATACTAGGTAAAATCAGAAAGGACATGACCATAGCTTCTATTAATACATCAATCACTGAGACAACAAACTTGAAAAGCCTGGACAAGGAGATTTGGAAAATCTGCCATCGCACTGTCAAACTCATCTACCAGAAAGGTCAATCCAGAAGTTCGAGTCCCCGTGGCAGCCTGGGGCTCAGGGCACTGATATGCTTGTGAAGCAAGCAGTCTGATGGTGGTGTCAAAAGTATGTGTTGCCTGGCATTATACTTGCCTGAAGACATTCAGGTTTTATTTCCTGAAAGAAGTCACTGGCCAATGAATAACCTATCTTTTTAGAAGTGACATTTTCAACGTCAATCAATATGGGTCATGCTGGGTTCCTTGGCCAGATCAGTATTTTTTTTTTTTTTTCACTCTTTCAGATACTTTAGCTGGAGCGCATACAGATTGCTCAAAAATGCTTTATTTTTGGTGGAAATTGAAACACTTGTATTTCAAATCAACACTTTTCTTAATTCCTTCTGAACTCAAAAGCTCTTTTGGTTGAGTGACCTTATTGGGATAAATACTTTGAGGGCTTGAGTCCTTTTGGACCCTGGTCATTAAGCTTCTGTTCTCTCCAACTTATAGACTTTGTCTGCACCATAGAAACCCAGAGGCTCTTCTCACAGACCGGTTAGAAATGGATACAATAAAATCACTAAGGAATCTGGGAATGAGGCAGTTCATGAGTGGTTCATTCCCCAGGAAATATAATTTTGTGATCATAATCTTTTAGTTCCTGACAGTTGCATAATTAAATACCAGAGCTAAAAACAGTGAACTGGAGTTTTGAGGGCATGTTTTCCTAATTCACCCCAAAGGAAGCTAAAGTTTAGGGTTCCAAATGATTATGATGTGATATCATATCATGTCATAGTACACAGATTAAGTGAAATTATTTTATCAGATAACTGTCAGTGTGAGGCACTGTAAGGACCTTTGGGACTTTGGGTTAAAGGAAGGTGATTTTAAATTAAGCTAGATTATTCATGACTTTGATTACCATTTGCTTTTGTCAAATGCAGGCAATAATAATTCTCTACTAATAAATACAAAATTAACTTAAAATGAAGTCAAAATGCTTTGCACACTCCAGAAGGAAGATTCTTTAATTCAAACAAAAATTCATATTAATTATTATATAAATCAGCTATGCTAGTCTCATAAATTAAATTTACGGTGGAAAGGAAGTCAACAATATAATCAGATTTCAGACCACATGTTGTGTAAAAAGTTCTGTTTCTAAGGAAAGTCAATGTCAAAGACCTCCGAATGTTTTATCAGCCATCTGAGTTATTGACCTAAAAATGCCCTTTTCCCAAAACAGACATATTTTCAACTAATGAATAATGGCTTTTCTGGTAAAGATGATTATGCCTTCCCATATTTTATTGCTTTCTTGATTGTTAGATACAACTACCATATAGTTAAGTTACCCAGGAGATTAAATTCTAGAGAAAAAGTCTGAGTGATTTCAGTGAACCAAGTCATTTTTGTTTGTGTCATGATTTCCTCTGTTAAAAAAACAAAACAAACACTTCGACAGGCAGAGTTAGACAGTGAGAGAGAGAGAGAGACAGAGAGTTATAGACAGTGAGAGGGAGACAGAGAGAAAGGTCTTCCTTCCATTGGTTCACTCCCCAAATGGCCGCTATGGCGGGCACGCTGCTCTGATCTGAAGCCAGGAGCCGGGTGCCTCCTCCAGGTCTCCCATGCGGGTGCAAGGCCCAAGGACCTGAGCCATCCTCCACTGCCCTCCCGGGCCACAGTAGAGAGCTGGACTAGAAGAGGAGCAACTGGGACTAGAACCCGGGGTGCTGGCATCACAGGTGGAGGATTAGCCTATGAGCCACAGCGCCGGCCATGATTTCCTCTGTTGAAGTCTTGATGACTTACAAAGGATTATTCTGACATTGAGCCCAGCATTTTACATAAAAGGCATGCTATCCACAAACAAAGCAAACAAACATTTAAAGATATATGGGCTGAATTATTTCTCTCATAATGAAAGCTACATTGATTCACAGTTTACATTACTTTGACAAGGTTTCCTCTTTGGTGTAAATTTTATTTGTTAACATTTGATACCACAACCTTGGTTTGATCATCCAACCAGCCTTCATTACTCTTGGCCATGCACATGGTAACATAATGAGGGTAAAAACATAAATGAAACATGAGTACTCTCTCTTGGAGTTCACTTTCACATGGAAAGATTAGATGCATCACCAGAAATACTGTGTCTTATTTGTGCATCTTTAAAATTATTTTTTTAAAGATTTATTTATTTATGTGAAAGTCAGAGAGAGGGAGAGACAGAGACAGAGAGAGAGAGAGACAGAGAAAGAGGGACAAAGAGGGAGGGGGGAGGGAGAGACAGAAGAGACAGAGAGAGAAAAAGAGGGAGAGACACAGAGGGAGGGAAGGAGGAAGAGGAGAGAGAGAGATGGGGGAGAGAGGGAGAGAGAGATTTTCCGTCTGTTGATTCACTCCTCAGATGGCCGCAACAGCTAAGGTTGGGCCAGGCCAAAGACAGGAGCTTCTTCTGCATCTCCCACGTGCATGGCAGGGGCCCTCTACTGCTTTCTGAGGCACATTAGCAGGGAACTGGAACAGAAGTGGAGCAGCTGGGACTCAAACTGGCACCCATATGGGATGCTGGCACTGCAGACGGTGGCTTAATCCACCATGACCCCAGCCCTACATGTTTATTTTTAAAAGCTATTTTGATCTACTTGAAAGAGAAAAAGAGAGAGAGAGAGAGAGAGAGAGAGAGAGAGAGAGAGACTAATCCCCCATTCGTTGCCTTTCTCCTATCCCCCTGCCAAGTGTTCTCAATAGCCAGGGCTGAGCCAGACTGAAGTCAGGAGCCTGGAGCTCCTTGCAGGTCTTCCATGTGGGTGGCAGGGACCCATGTGCCATCATGTGCTACTGCACAGGATACACTAACAGGAAGTTGGATTGGAAGTGGAGGAGCTGGGCCTGGAATTGACAATCCAATTAGGTATGGGGGCATCACAAGTGACAAATTAATCCTTAAACCCACTGTGCCACTGCCCCTATATGTTACTTTAAAAAATAATAGCATTTTCTTAAATTTTCATGTTTTTCTTCTGTGTTTAGACGATTTTAAAAAATTGAGCATATTGCTAAATTGTCACATTATCTCTAATTCAGACTACTTTTTGGTCCTGTTTTAGCGTTAGACAACACGCAGTGGAGATCAGGTTGCTATGAGCCCTCTGTCCATTCATCGGATACTGGCTGAATATTTCATATGCCATCCTGCTGTGGGATGCTCCAGGGTTCCAGCTGCTCTTAGAAAGCAATTGGAATTTTCCCTGTAACTGCTGTTCCGCCCAAGCAACCTGTATCTTGTCCTTCCCTCTTGTCACTCACCATTTTCCTGGCCTCGCCTCATCTAAACTGGTTTAAGCTGGCACTCCAGTTTTAGGGAACAACCCAAATCTATTCACACTGTAGCAGCACTACTAAATGGTTCTGAATTTTCATCTTAACTACTAGTAAGCTATGCTATATACATTTTCCAATCTAGGCATTGAGACATTTGTTTTAAAAGTTGATTATTGCTCACAGGAGAAAATGTGTGCACTAACGTACAAGTCAGATAAATGTACTTGTTTCAGAAAGTGCCCCAATTGTGCACCAGATGACACAGCACAGGAACAGCTGAGGGCTTTGTTATCTCGTTTCCTTTGTTAACTTGAGCACAGAGAACTGCACTGATTAGGTGTGAAGGCATCTTGATAAGCCACAAGAGAGTCCGCTCACTTTTAAGCAACCACATGTGCTCTCTTAAACTTCTGTTTTTGATTGTGGAAAATACAAGCAAACTGTATAAAGTGCCTCGGGCTGGAATTAAAATGAGCCAGTGGGGCAGAAGTAGCTGACTCTTGTCAACAGGTGGAGGACCATTGCTCACGAAGTCCAAAGCTTAAGCGTGTTCCACAGTGGTCACCTCTTCAGAGGACCAAACACCCCTGAGCGGCGAGCTATCTCCAGCTAGAAGTAGGTATAGGGACTCCGCAGGGGAGCACAGATTGACCGTTTATGTTCATACAGTATTCCAGTGTGACCAGAATCTCACTGCATTATGTCTTTTTCTTTGCATTTAAAAACCTCGCCATTCCTGATGGTACACTTGGAGGAGTTTTACAAGTGTTGCGGCTCTTGGGTAGAGGCCCAGTTTTGTTAGTTTATTGGATTCCTTATGTCGGATTCTTCACAATTATATTAGTCTCTGAAGAGTGCCAAATTGGGTAGAACATCAGAAGATTTGGAACCTAAGAAGCTTATGTTGGTCCTGTCATCATATTCATCCATTCCGAAAAAATTGATCAGAACAAGAAATGTGAAAAGATTTAGTTCTGCATGGATTAGACTAACTCGCCCATTCAAAACGGAGGGTAGGGTTCATTCTAAGAAAGTATTTGTGATATATAAGTTACAGTCATTGAGAAAACATGGTAGAGGAAACAAATGTCTACATTACATTAAAAAATTAAAAGTTTCAAAAACAGGCAACAGTACTCATGAGCAGAAAGAACACAATATCATTAAATTTATAAATGTTTCTTAATAAAAATAAATTTCCCTAGATCATAACATTTATAAAAAGAATGAAGGAAATATATTTAGAATACTACTAGGGTTTTATTTATTTATTTATTTTGAGCTGGGAAAATTTTCTTAGAAAGTTAAGACCTTTGGTTAGGTTCAGGAAAAGTGGAAGCTTTCTGATTTTTTTTTTTTTTTTTTTGCTGAAATAATGCTTTTCAAAGGTGTAGAATTAATTCTGGGGATAAGTATACCTGAGCTGTATAGGGAAGAAGAAATCACTGTGTTTTTGGTGAACTGGTATTGTCTGCTTTGAAGACGAGGGTATAATAAGTGTGGCATACTTCTGTGAGGGTGTGTCATCTTGCCAACCCCGAAAATAAAAACCTGTCTTTGCTGGTTCCCTGTTATTTATTCAACTAACATTATCTTAACTGGGTTTATGCTGGAATGAGTGTCTTTATTTGGCATATTTAGAACTCAGTTATAGAAGTGTTTCATGAAATGCTCAAGTATTAATTTTTACAAAAATGATGTGAAGATATTTAAAAAATGTCCATGTAATTCTTTGGAGTGATGGTATAGGATTTAATAGGCTTATCCACAATGAAATTATTAGTATAAGTAACTTCTATAAAATTATATAATACTATCACATATGCAAAATGCGAAATGGAAAGGCAACTCATTTCCTTATACAATCAAATATAGAACTTTAAAAGCACTATTTTGAAGACCTAATTATTTGAATCTTCAAAATATACTTACTTAAAATATAAATTATTAAAAATGATGCAGATATATTATAGAATCATGTTTCCTAAAATGTAATTACTGTATATAATTTAAAATAACTGGTTAAACATGATTAGTTTTCAAGATGACGAGAACCACATTCAACTTTGTCTATTATTTAATCATAGCATGCTCTGCATTAACATATTATAGCCAAGAGGAAGAAGTCCAGATTTTGGAAGGCAGCCAAAATGAACCTTTAACAGACGCTTGCTAATAAAGAAATGCTATTTATCTTATTTCTATTATAAAACGCAAAGCTAGAATGTAATGTGAAAACATGTAAATTTATATGTTGTGAATTCCCTTTGAAAATTCTGATCTATTTATTATAGGACATTTATAGCTTTTATGAAATCAAGAAACTGAAGCCAGATTTTCAAATCTGAGAAACTGAAGCCTCATTGTTTTTAAATGTTTTGAATTTTTCTGATGAAAGGCAGCTTTAGGACTTGTATTATGAGGCCAAGAATACATTTACAGTAACTAATAAGAAAATAGTAAATCTAAAGCTAGTGGTACAATGTCTGAATGCTGAGTTCTACACACCAAAGCACTGTAGAACTAGAGATCTTGAGAAGTCTGCGAGCAGAGACGAATGTAACACGATGCAGTAGGCAGAACTAACTACAGGGGGAAAACTCAGTCGTAGCCGCAGGAGGTGGTAAGCGACAGTCTGTGGAGCTTGAAAGACACATGAGTGGTGGCTGCCACTGTGGGGAAATTTGAATGAAAATCTATTCAGTGGGTACTGCATTTGCAAATATTCTATATCGTGTGCACTGGAAGCTACAACATATTTGTTATTGACAGCAGATGAGTTGGAAAGAAGCAGAAAGTTAAGGATCCAAAAACAGGTAAAAAGCAAGGTGCAAAGTCTTGAAAGAAGGGGACTATGTCTTTGCATGTTATTCTTGAAATTTTGAACTAATAACTACATAGAAGTGCTGTATGAAACTGGGTGGAGAATGCTCTGTTTCATAACGTATCACCTAAAAATGGTATTCATGTGGGAAAAAGGTCACCCAGGTATAATGTTTGCGTGTCAGGCTTCCTGTGGGCTAACTTGTCCCACGTGACGTTATCACAAAGGCGACAGGGCTAGGCAGTCAGGTGTGTCTTAGGCATTTCTACACCTTTCTCTTCTAAAAAGCTCCCCCATGAAAAATTAATCCAGAATCATTTTCTTGCTGCAGATCTTGTCGCTGTTTAATTCTAAATAAGTTCCTGCAGGGAGCTAAACCGCAGAGCAGTTCTGCCTTGCATTCTGTTGCGAGAAAATTCACTTACGTGGTACCTTGATCTACAGATTGCATCTTAAACCCAAGTCTGTGCCTTTAGTTTTCCTTTGAAAATTAACCATGAGTGAAGTGCATTCTCTCTCCTGTGACGTTCCATACCCATATAGGCAGATTTCTGTTTGTTCTTTTCGAATGTTGGGGCGTGATTCTCCACAGTGAGATTTCCTAGTCTGCATCTTTATTTCTTGAATGTTGGTAATATTCGATACAGAAGTTTAAAAAAAATTCTCCAGATGCTTCATGAGTCTCCTGAGGACACATTAAGATGACTGTATTTCTGAAATGAGTGATTCATGCTTGTACAAATCAATGGAAATGATATTGCACTTACAATTCTAAGGGGACTCCACAGTTCATCATAATTTTTAGGAAAAGGTATCAAATAAAAATACATTTCTTAGAAGTAAACCTCATTACTATATAAGTTTCATGGTAGATTCCATCCTTAGAGGTTTAATTCCAACTTTTCAACCAATTTTTGCATTAAATATTTTCAATATCACCATAAATGAACTGACATTTCTGATAGACAAACAATGAATTGACTTAGAGCCAAAATGTTCTGTTGAAACAGAATTTAATCATTACTTGGTTATTTCCTTACCAGGGGTTTCGATTTGACTGACCAGTTTCAATCCACAGTAACAGCTTTGTTCCTAGGAGACTGTAAATCAAAGGAATACTCACTAAGGGGCAATCCCTGTTGCAATTCAAAGTCTGTGCTATTATCACAGAGCAACTGACAGCAAACACTCACGGCAAAGACTCGTGTGCATTCGGATGAGGTGTGTGGTGTTTTTGGTTTCACTCTCTACCTCTGCAATCTGCTTGTGAGAAAAACTGGTCAATAAAAGAAGTTTTAGCACCACACACTATAGCCCTGCTTGAACTCACTTCCTTTCTTTCCTTGCCTTCTGAGCCGGGGGAGCACAATGGGGGTGTTGTGCTCTGGGCTACCCTGGCATGCAGGATAATCAGACAGGAGGTGTGAGCAGCCTCCAAGACCTGCACTGTTTGCTTTACAACTGCCCCAAACTCAATCAAACAGCACACACCAGACGCCGGGGCCAGAAAAAGCAAGTACAAAATCCACTGGTTAGTACCACCTGGACAGGGAATGAAATTTCTTAAAGGTATACCTGGTGTTTTAAGAGTTAAATAAATCCTTTACAAAGCTTAAAAGCAAACGCTTCACAACCTACATGCCAGTGGCATTCCACATAGCTCTCTTCTACATGTCAGAGGGCAGGTCATAAAGGAGTCCATTGTTTGTCGGAGGGAAAGGTTGCTGGCGATGCAGTCTGTTTAGAACAACCAGCCACCACAGTCTGTCACAACAACAAATATTGATTTTAAACCCCAAGGCGCAGCAGTCTTGTTTTTCAATCGTACAATTTCTAGAACCTGAATTCACTGAAACAATTCTCCATGTGAGCCTCCGACACTATGTTGTGGAAACAGGCATGTGTGCTTGATAAATCCAGATCACACAACCAAGGGAAATCGCTCAGGTTAAGTTTTGCTCTGAGTTCTTTCCACACTGTGTTTTTGAAAGGGAAAAAGAGCTTACCTCTGTCAGTCAAGTGAGATGCCCAGGAACCCCCGTCTCTGCTTCGGCCTCAGCGTGCAGGCAGATGCTCTGTGAGCCAGCAATCTGTTACCAGGAAGCAGGTACACCCGAGAGCGTCCGCCTGCCTTCCAGGCCAGTGCCCATCTGAGCACACCTGCTCTTTCAGACCTGCCGCTCGTCAGCAGCAGCCACGCACAGGACTGGTGTTAACCGAGGGCGACACCCTCCTTCTGGATCACTAGTTTTCAGGGCAAGCAGCGAGGGAGCCTCTGAGATGATACTGCAGGGGAGGCTTGCCTTCCCCAGACAAAACCCCTTTCTGCTGCCTGGTAGCGGATATGCAGCATTCTCACTCTGCATTCCACGCTCTCCAATCAGCTAATTGCAACAGCAGTCAGCAGCTCCTCCAAACGACAGCTTGCGGGCATGCGTGGCTGGAATCATTGTATACTAACATGCCTATTGCCTCTCGCTTCTCTGAATAGATCTGGGCAAAAAAAAAAAAAAAAAAAAAAAAGCTTCTTCCAGGGTGAAGCTCAGCAGAATATGCCACACTGTTTTCCATAAGTAAAATGGCTGGTCCTCAGCCCTGCCGCAGACAGCTCATTGGGTTCCACTGGCTTTCCGTAGCCATAGCAACAACCAACAGACAGACTTAGACAGCAAGCATGGCTGATCATGTGCAACACCCCACCATACAGCTTGTTAATTTCTTTCCTTCCAAGTCATCATTTTTTTCCTGTTATCTTTCTAAATATTTCACTGCTAGTGCAAGCGTTCTGATTTTGTGGCTCTCCTAAGGAACTTGTATTGTATCAAGCCGGTGCTGCATATGAAATCAAGGAAGTGACGCTCGGTGTCTATCCAGGTTAATAACATGCAAATCACTGGAGAGACACAGACTGGAATCTTTGTCAAAACAGGCTCTACCTTCCAATCATAGAATGAGTGTGAAGATGATTGGCAGGTGGAAGCAGTTGTGATTTTTGTTTCTAATAATAATCTTGCAGCCCTTGTGTTGAAACAAAGCCCTGGGATTGTTACACATGGTCAAAAGAATAGCCACAGTAGACAGAATATTTTAATTGGATTTTAAAATATCCATCTATTTATGGGTTCCATATATCTTATTATTTTAATATGCTTTGCATTATACAATTTAAAGTAAAAATATTCAAATTCTAATTGCTTCTACTGCAGAAAATGATTCTTTAAGTCAACATCTTATTTGTAATTTAAAAATGCATTAAAAAAATCCAAACCAAATTAAAACTCCTTTGATGTTGAACTTGACCTCCAAGGCAGAAACAGCTCTGTGTCCCCAGTAAGATGAACCACATTCTACCCTTCCTTAAAATTTCACCTCCTCAGGGATATCCCCATGATGAATACCATTAACAATTTAAAACTTGTGCAAGACCCTGGGCTTTTCCTTTCTTTCAATCCTGTGTCACCAGTCACATTCTCTTCACATTTCCAAGGCACTATTCCAATTACTTTGTTCTTAGCAATCTGTTTGTAATAGTGTGCTCACACTTTGGACTTGCAAATAGAGATGTGTGTTGCTGATAGTCACTGATGTCCATTTTCCAAGTATTGCCTTTCCCTACCCAAGTTAACCCTCCTGCCTTCAAGAGCAATTGGCAAACTTTAGTATGCACAGGTTTTCTGTGGATGTGGGCTTGGGCATCCCGAATCTCTTCCCTCTCCAACCAGATTCACTGTGGTAGCTGCGAGCCAGCTCACGATCACACCTCCACTGGAGAAAAGTGGGTGGGCTTTCCTGCCTGGTCGAGTTCTCACCACATCATGTTGTCTTAAGCCTTAAGATCACCTTTCCTCACTGACGTTACCTTCTCTTAAGGAATTTTTGGTTTCCCCTGCCTTTACAGGTGTAATCAAATTCCACTCTTCACTCCCCATGTATCAGAATCCTCAACTGCATAGTTTCATGCTTCCTTGCCTTGGGGATGTGTCTCCCACATAGAAGGTTTTCAATTAAACCCCACCTCCAGCACCTTTCTATTTATTTATTTATTTGGACAGGCAGAGTTAGACAGTGAGAGAGACAGAGAAAGGTCTTCCTTCCATTGGTTCACCCCCCAAATGGCCGACACGGCCAGCGCGCTGTGCTGATCCGAAGCCAGGAGCCAGGTGCTTCTCCTGGTCTCCCATGCGGGTACAGGGCCCAAGCACCTGGGCCATCCTCCACTGCCTTCCTGGGCCACAACAGAGAGGTAGACTGGAAGAGGAGCAACCAGGACAGAATCTGGTGCCCCGACCGGGACTAGAACCCAGTGTGCTGGCGCCGCAGGCGGAGGATTAGCCTAGTAAGCTGTGGCGCCGACCCCAGCACAATTTTTTGATTATTTATTTGAAATGCAGATACACACACAAACACAGGGAGAGAGAGAGACAAAAACCTCTTACCCACTGACTCATTCCCTAAGCTGCCTGCAACAGTGGCCGGCATTGTCGCCCAGCAGATTAGGCAACCATTTGAGACCCTGGCATCCCGTATCAGAGCATTGGTTTGAATCCCAGCTACTCTGCTTCTGATTCCTCCTGATTCACCTGCTAAAGCGCCTGGGAAAGCAGTGGAAGACGACGACTCAGGAAGCTGACTTCCTGCCACCTATATGTAAGAGATCTGGTTGGAGTTTTAGGCTCCTGCCTTTAGCATGGACCAGCTCAGGTTGATGCAGGCATTTGCAGAGTAAATAAGCAGATGAAAGACCTCATTTTCTGTCTCTCTGTCTCTGTCTGTCACTTTGCCTTTCAAATAAACAAATCTTAAAAGAAAAAAAAAGCCAGTGGCAGGCAGGGCTGGGCCAGGCTAAGTCAGGATCTCAACCTGGTCTCTGAGTTGTAAGGAACCAAGCACTTGAGCCATCACTGCTGCCCCCCACAGTGCCCACCAGCAGGAAGCTGGAATGGGGGCTGGAGTAGGACTTAAACCTTGGCATTCCAATATGTGTTTTGGGTGTCCCAAGCAGGATCTTAACATTAGGCCAAATGCCTGCCTCCACCCCTAGAACACTTTACCTCTAGCTGCCTCCTACTTTATCTTTTCCAAATAGACCACCTCACTAATGACACTCCCAAGTGGAGTCTGCTGCACCAGCCTCTATGTCCCACTCTACAGAGGGTTCATCTCCACTATTTCTCGCTGTGGTTCATTGACCTAGTAGCACCTTTCCTTTTAGGTCCGACTCCCAGATTTTTCTTTCAGTTCCCTGAAAGCCAATCTAGTCCATGTCTTATTGTTCTTCCATTCTTGGAATATTCTGATTTCTGAATACATTTTGAATGTGGACTTATAACACTATACGAACCAGTACTGAATGACTAGTAGTGCTAAATTTGTCTTTTAATCCACCTTTTCAAATCACACATTTGTAGACTTATTATCCCTTCAGAAGAAATTATCCAATTTTGATCAAATGTTGGCACATTATGAAAAGATATCAAGAAATATTCTATGGTCATTTTGTGTTTTAGGAAAGCCTTTTGCATTGTGTACTGACAATGTCAATTCTATCCTTGTACCTGATGGATTGTTGGGCTAGGTCTAAGAATATTTAAGCCATTTTTCCTTTGAGATTTTGAAGCTCTTCTTCCTTTTACCTGACTTTCCTTGTTCCACTACACTTCCAATTCTCCTTCTTCAAAAGAAAAGAAGTGGGAAATACTGGACAGTAGAGGACTAGGAATTGGGAAGTGTGGGGAGCAATCCGGACTAGACTAAGTTACTCGAATTAAGACTTATTCTATGCATCTGCTCTCCCACAATATGGCGCTGGGAGAGAAGTAAACAGCTTCCGCACAGCTGCCTCCAGTTCAACCAATTAACTGTAGGACTTGCTCCTGATTGGAGAGCAGCGTACTCGGCGTGTGGGCAGCCGAGTTGGGATTGGCGGAGGAGGACTATAAAGGAGGAGAGAGACGGCATGCACCAGGAACATCTATGGGGAACATCTAGCTGAAGGAACACCCGTGCAGCCCCCGAGAGAACCGGCCGGCGGTGTGCCGCTCCCCTGCGGAAGTGGGGAATGCGGCCAGGGGGAACCGCCCTTCCACGGAGGTGGAAGGGATAGTAGCCAACCCGGGAAGAACCAGCAGTAAACCCGGGGAGGGCCGAGCAGACGAAAGAACAGCGCAGGGTCTTGTGTCGTTCCTCCACGAAGAGGGGGAGCGACAGGAAGCTTGTAGGAATTTAGACAAATCCTTTTCCTCTGTTTCCATGGCATCTCTCATCACATGTCTATGATTGTTCCCAGGATCCCCACTGACTCCAAAATCCATGAATGCCCAAATCCATTATATAAAACGGCATAGTATCTGCATATAACCTATGTACATCCTTATATATGCATTAAATAATCCTAGATTATTCATTATACCTAGTAGAATGTAAGTGCCATCTAGGTTGTTGTTAAAATGTATTGTTTAGGGATTAATGACAAGAAAAAAAAGTCTGCTTATTCAGCATATACATAATTAAAAAAATTATGTTCCACTTGCAGTTGGTCAGATCTGAAGATTGTGAACAGGACTGACTGTATAATACTCTGCAGCTGTTCAGGTCTTTCCTTTTTCCTTGCTTTTGGCTTCTTCACTGACCCCCAACTCCCTCCCTTCATAATGCTGTCTGTTCTCTCTCCTTAAACTTTTTGTTCTTTGCTTTTGCCTGTTTTTGTTATCTAATTGAGATTGATGTCTCAGTGTGGAATTTTAAACAAAATAGTCATAAAGGATACCTTTAGACATTATAATTAAATATATTACATAATTAAAAGTAAATAAGGGACTCATCAATATATGAAACGAGTCCTACAATTCACACTGCTAATTGATTTGGTTTTTATTGTGAAATATAAATGCAGAAAATGAGTAAAAAATCTCCATCCAGAAATTATTTTATATGAAATCATATCCTGCCATGCCAAAATATGACTTTTTAAAACAAATATAATATTTTAGAAATCTTTCAAATATAATATTCTCTTAATAAAATTACCCATCTATACATCTTTCTATCTGTCATCTGTTGAAGGGAAGAACAAATGTGCAAAATATTAACATTTGGTGAAATTTAAGTGCAGGTTTGTCATTTATTACACTATTTTGTTTATAGATTTGCTTGCTTTTAAGATGAAAAGTTTTAAAAATTGAAAAATAGAATGTTTAGAATAGATGCAGACTAAGATTAAGATTACTTGAATGGGAGTTAACTGCTTATCAAAGTTGAAACTAGAGAAGTTGGTAAGTTAGAGATGTTAAGTGACTATTATTAACAGATTACTGCAGTAGCAGAGTGGAAACATTTTGTACTTTCTTGAAAGAAGTTTGCTATTTCCCTACTTTTACTGCTTCTTTATATCCTGATTTTCTCTTTTTTCTTTTCTTTTTTCTTTTTTTTTTTTTTTTTTGATAGGCAGAGTGGACAGTGAGAGAGAGAGACAGAAAGGTCTTCCTTTGCCGTTGGTTCACCCTCCAATGGCCGCTGTGGCTGGCGCCATCACCATGATCCGATGGCAGGAGCCAGGTGCTTCTCCTGGTCTCCCATGGGGTGCAGGGCCCAAGGACTTGGGCCATCTTCCACTGCATTCCCTGGCCACAGCAGAGAGCTGGCCTGGAAGAGGGGCAACCAGGACAGAATCCGGTGCCCTGACCAGGACTAGAACCTGGTGTGCCGGCGCCACAAGGTGGAGGATTAGCCTAGTGAGCCACGGCGCCGGCCCTGATTTTCTTTTTTAAAGATTGCATTAATTTATTTGTGAGGTAGAGTTACAGACAGAGAGGGAGAGACTCAAAGGTCTTTCATCCACCGGTTCATTCCTTAAATAGTAGCAATGGTTGGAGATGGGCTGATCTGAAGCCAGGAGCCAGGAACTTCCTCTGAATCTCCCACATAAGTGCAGGGGCCCAAGCACTTGGGCCTCCTCCTACTGCTTTCTCAGGTCATTGCAGAGAGTTGGATCAGAAGAGAAACAGTTGGCACAAAAACTGGCACCCATATGGGATGCCAGCCCTGCAGACAGAGGCTTATCCTACTACACCATAGTGCCGGTCCCTAACCTGATTTTTTTAAAGAATTATTTCTTATTTACTTGAAAGAATTACAGAGAGAGGAGGAGAGACACACACACACACAGAAAGAGAGATCTTTCATCACTGTTTCATTCCCCTAAATGGTCGCAACAGCTGGGTCTGGGCCAGGCCAAAGCCAGGAGCCTGGAGCTTCTTCAGGGTCTCCTACAGGGGAGCAGGGTCCCAAGCACTTGGGACATCTGCTGCTGCTTCCCCAGGCACATTAGCAGAGAGCTGGATTGGAAGTGGAGCAGCTGGGTCTTGATCTGGCACCTGTATGAGATGCTGGCGTTTCAGGTGGAGGCTTAACCTGCTATACCACAAAGCTGGCCCGGAGAACAGAATTTGAGCATGGTATGTTTAATGGGGAGGCATAGATTTTAGGGATTTCAGGCTGAATTTTCTAATTCCTTATAATAAATAACAGAAAAGCACTAAAGTTTTCCCTAAATTTTGCATGATTATTTTTACAATGACATGAACAACGTATTGCTGAATGGACCATGATGGTAAGTGTGATAACCACCCTGGATAGGATTTAGGGAAAGGTTTGGAGTGTCTCGGCAGGGTAAACTGGATTTAATTCTAAGATTCTAGCCTCCAAGAAATATATGCTGGGAAGCAGACCGGACCACAGGCTTTTAATTAAACACCACCACAAGCCCTGAGGGAGGCTGATCCTGGTTAGTATTGTTTAATTAGCAGAATGACCTTGATAAATCCGAGGTACCTGAAACCAAAACCAGTCCAGCACAGTGAATGTGTTATGGGCACCCATTACTGAATGAATTAAAAATGGGAAAATGGTCATAGAAGAACAGAACCTTACCAGAGGGAAAGTGGCAAGACTGTCAACAATGTAAAACTTTTTCTGAAAACTGGACATAGTGTAAAACCTAGCAACACAAAAATACCACATGAGCACCACAGAAGGCAGTTACTAGACCCCCTAGAAGTTCGCATCCCCTCTGGCCAAAGAGGAACAGTGAAAATGTGACAAGAGGTACAAGATGACTTAGGCCCGAATCTGCTCTGGGCTGGCCATAGTAACCACGTCGTTCCGATATCTAGGCTTATCAATCTCTGGGTTTGCAAATGACTTGAGATGGTAGTCAAGACCTATTTTAAGTGTGCATCAAAACATGTCATTACCAGGTGGGAGAAAAGTCCTGGCACTCTGCACTAACAGCAATAAAACACCAACCCATAGTTAAACTACCCCCTCACCCATGCTTTCAGTCCTCGAGCTAAGCCCAGGCACAAATACACGTTGCTGTCTCCAGCTGAACAAAAAGCACTCATGGAGGCTTTTAGCAAGCCCAGCGTGGAAGAGATTCTTGGAGTAATCTAGAGAAGGCTGCACCTGCTTCCATGGCACCTAACTGTTTAGCATTCAGAACGGCCGGTTGTTCCTGTTCTCCTGGAAGGGCCTCCGACCACACTAGCAAGAGTGTGTCTCCAGCGACCTTTCCTGCCTGCCATCGTGGCCTTTGGAAGCCGTCGCTCCTGGGTGCTCCCAGGCAGTGAGCCACAAAACAGACCGCGGGCTCTGGCGTCACAACATTGTTGAATTAGTAACCAAACACGGAGGCCTCAGCAAACACAGCCTGGCAAGCGGGATTTCAGAACAAATGCTGCTGGTTTCACCTGAGCCACCGAAACAAATCATGAGGCACAGGGTGAAACTTGGCAGGCTTTGGGAACTCTGAAGAGGCAAATGCCCAAGCTCTCAGCAGCCAAATGTGCTCATCTCGGAGACATGAAGATTAGAGAAGTCACCGTTTGCCCTTTGGAAGCACTTCTATATAAACGCTTGGGGCGATGCCAGCATCCAAATCATAAAATGGGACCTGAGTAACATACAATAAGGGAGAGCTGTTAAAATGGAATTGTGGGCCGGTGCCACGGCTCACTTGGCTAATCCACCGCCTGCAGAGCCAGTACACTGGGTTCAAGTCCTGGTTGGGGCGCCAGATTCTGTCCCGGTTGCCCCTCTTCCAGGCCAGCTCTCTGCTGTGGCCCAGGAGTGCAGTGGAGGATGGCCCAGGTGCTTGGGTCCTGACCCCCATGGGAGACCAGAAGGAAGCACCTGGCTCCTGGCTTCAGATTGGTGCAGCATGCCGGCCGTAGCGGCCATTTTGGGGGTGAACCAATGGAAGGAAGACCTTTCTCTCTGTCTCTCTCACTGTAACTCTGCCTGTCAAAAAAAAAAAAAAAAAGAATTGTGCAATCTCCAAGAAGAGAAAATAATGGTTGACAATCAAAAGCCACACTGGAAATAACAGACATGCAGTTGAAGACGTAGCAGTGGTAGCACACACATGGAAGGAGAGTGAGCTGGCAGGCTGGATGGGCGCTGCAGAATGCCAATCATTTTAGGAAGTCGATGCAAATCAAAACTCATTCCCCATGCTTTCAAAAGCAGGACTCCGGTTTCCCGAACAGCTGGACAGTTACCTTGAATCGGTGACTGGGAGATCATTCTTTCAGACCTTTACCGTAGCAGAAGACAACTCGTAGGATCACAGTAGCACCACAAGTCAGTTCACAACCGACTTTATACTCAGGTGAGTGGATTTAACAGTCTTCTAAGAGCTGATATCTGAGCTGTGTCTTAAAGGAAATGGGGGACTTAGAGAAAAAGATGGAAAGGGTCCACAAACCAGCGGAATAACAGGAGCCAACTCCGGACTTGTGAGATGGCGTGGCCCAGGGGTAAATGGAGTGAAATGAATGTATCCCCTGAAACAAGCAATAGAGAAGCTTTAATCTCAAAAATTTCAAACAAACTCATTTTTCAGTTTTTGGTAGCATACACCAAAACCCCCAGCTCATCACAGGATTGGGAGGGAGCGACAGGACGTCTGCATTGTGGAGCAGTGGGTTCAAGCTCCCCTGGGACACCCACATCGCATACTGGAGCGCCAGTTTGAGTTCCAGCTCCTCTCTTCTCATCCAGCTCCCTGCTAATGCACTTGGGAAAGCAGTGAGTGATGACTCAAGTGCTTCAGCCTGTCACCCATGCAGGGCACTGGGAGAGCTTGGCTCTCGGCTTTGGCCTGGCCCAGCCCCAGCGGTGGCCATTTGGGGAGTGAACCAGTAGATGGAAGATTTCTCTCTGTCTCAGTCTCTCTCCCTCTCCTCCTCTCTCTGTCACTCTGCCTTTCAAATAAATAAACAAATCTTTAAGAAAAAAAATCTGTAACAAATCTTAAGAAAAGAAGAGAGAGACAACACATCATGGCTAGTGGAGAATTGGCTTTGTGATGATAAGGACTCCAGACCTTTCTCGGTGTTCTGTCATCCTTAGTAAACAGTTTCTATCCTCAAGGAATCCTCATGATCCAGAATGGCTGCTTGTGTTCCAGCCATCATGCTCATGTTGCAGGCAAGAAGAAAGGAAGGAAGAGGAAAGGGGCACCTTTTCCATGTGAGATGGCTTTTTTGAAAGAGCTTTTCCAGAATTCCCATTCCAGCACTCTACTGATACACCATGACCCATCCGTAATGCCAATGCAGGCCCAAACATGTGGTCTTCTAGCTGGGCACATTTGGCCCCAGATAAACAAGCATTCTATCATGGAGGAAGAAATGGAGAATGCATATGGATAGGCAAAAATGTCAGCCGGAGGCGTCTCCCGAGAGCAAAGTATCTCATCTCTTGGTATTGCCAGTGCGCGTTTGCTCTCTCCGACTAGCTGGAGGCTGACTCACATCAGTAACCTCTTTGCCCTCCCTGGAGCTTCATCCTTACTCTTTCCTGTGCTGCAGACACGCGTGGACATCTGTCAGCACGAGGACCACACAGCTGGGCTGCTGAGGGCCATGCCCCTCGCTTCCTGGGGAGAACATTTCCATAGCGAGGAGCTCCTTGCCCCGAAGCACTGCGGTCAGCGTCCAAGCACGGCTCCAGCAAGCATCGCCTGGCTGAGTGCTCCCTTTGTCTTCACTTCATACCCCTAACCTGGTGAATTTTTCCATTCATTGATTGGACAAATCAGTAAATTGCATGGATTCAAATATTCCGTAACTTACTAACTTTATGATCTGACGGAAACTTCTTATCCTTTTTGTGCCTCAGCTTCCTCAGGAACAGAGAGAGGGATGATAATATTAACTCACTCTTAAAGTTGTAGTGATTTGATGCATTAATTTATATTAAATCATATTAGGTATTGTTTTGTACAAGGATACTTCAAAACATTCATGGAAAATTAAACTAAAATATAAACTTACTTTGATGCAAAAACAATTTCAAAAAGATGCATACAAAAGGTCTTCAAAAAGTTCATGGAAAATACATATTATGAAAAAAGATATGCACAGCTTTTAGAAATTTTTTGAACCAAAATTAAGCTTATCTTTTTTAAAAAAGATTTATTTATTTATTTGAAAGTCAGAGTTACAGAGAGAGAGAGAGAGAGAGAGAGAGAGAGAGGTCTAATAGTTCACTCCCCAACTGGCCGCAACAGCTGGAACTGTTTCAATCCAAAGCCAGGAGACAGGAGCTTCTTCCAGGTCTCCCACATGGGTGCAGGGGCCCAAGGACTTGGGCCATCCTCTACTGCTTTCCCAGGGCATAGCAGAGAGCTGGATAGGAAGTGGAGCAGCTGTGTCTCGAACCGGCGCCCATATGGGATGCTGGCACTTCAGGCCAGGGCATTAACCCGCTGCACCACAGGGCTGGCCCCAAGCTTATCTTTTAATTACATTTCCCATGAATGTGTTGAAGTATTCTCCCACTTTTATTTTTTACATTTATGACACAGCTACTGTATGCCCAGTACTGAAATGGGCACAGGTCTCTGGGTCCTTCTTACACAGTTTGAAAGACCAGATGGGCACAGAGCCCAGAGTTAAAAAACAATGCAAATTCATGTCCAGATCCAGAGAAGGGCACAGACACTAAGGGCCGATGGCCCTCCGTGAAGAAAAGTCAGCAAAGGAGCAAGAGGCACTTGCGCCATCAGCGGAATCGCGGGTCCATGGACTTGATCTGCACCACGCGGAGCTGTGCGAACAGTCACTGGGGGCCTTCCACTTCCGCCTCCTGAGCCCTCCCCACATCACGGCTAATGCTGCTCTGCTCTCTATTTTAAAAAGTGCTCTTTGCTGTCTCTCTCACAGCCCTAGTTCTTTCGGTTATAGAACCCTTATCATAAAGCACGTGGGGAACTTTACTAAACAATTGGCCAAGATGGGCCTTTTGAGGAGGTGGGTGACTTCTGGGGAGTGGCTTTCCTGAGCAGCACAGCTGGGGTGGGAAGAGGGAGCTGAGATATTCCTGTGACAGGGACAGAGCAGGGAGGCACCAAGACAGGGAGAAGTCAGGAGCCTAAGGGGACATTAAGACAGCTTCTCTGAGGACACTGAGTGCCTCCCCCCCCCCTTTTTTTAAGAAATTGTTTATTTGAGGGGCAGAGAGAGAGAGAGAGAGAGAGAGAGAGAAAGGGAAGACTTTTATTTGCTATTTCATCCTCAAATGTCTACAGTGGCCAAGGTTGGGCTGGGCTGAAACTAGGGGCTGGGAATGTGGTTTGGGTCTCCCATATGGCTGGCAGAGACTTAAGCACTTAAGCCATTATCTGCTGCCTCCCAGGGTGCACACCAGCAGGAAACTGGAACCAGATGTGGAGCAGGGACTTGAGCTCAGGCACTCCAGCATGGGCTATGGGATCGAAAGGTGATGGCATGCAGAGGCAGGGTCCTGAGCAGCCTAGCCACAGTCAGGTTAGTTTTACTTTATATTTATTTACTTAATCTGTCTGTCCTGATAGATTATAAACTCCACGGGAAACAGAATCATGATCTTGGTTCTATTTCCGGTGCTTAGCATAGTACCTGGCCTGTAGTTACAGAAGTGACGACTGAATAAGTGAATGAATGACTGAGCAGACCAGGGGAGTCACAGGTGAATTCTATCTTCCTCCAAGGTTCTCTCTCAATTCAACCCAACAAACATTTCTTCAGCTTGCACTTCCTGCCAAGACCACACTAGGTGTCAGGTTACTAAGTTACTGCTGATATTCTGGACTGGTGAAAATACAAGCTAACAAATATGAGAGTGCATGAATTTCACAGGTTCGTGCACCAAAATGAACTCTTCTTTTTATTTATTTATTATGTTTTTAACAGACAAAGGTCTTCTATCCCTTAGTTCACCCCCAAAATGGCCACTACGGCCTGTGCTGCGCCCATCTGCAGCCAGGAGCCGGGTGCGTCCTTCTGGTCTTCCATGCGTGTGCAGGGCCCAAGCACTTGGGCCATCCTCCACTACCTTCCCGGGCCACAGCAGAGAGCTGGACTGGAAGAGGAGCAACCAGGACAGAACCAGTGCCCCAACAGGGACTAGAACCCGGGGTGCTGGCACCGCAGGTGGAGGATTAGCCTAGTGAGCCGCGGTGCCAGTTGAACTCTTTTAATTCCACTTTCCCACGAGCTTTCTGCTGCCCCTTCATCGTGACAGTGGCATTGCCCTTCAGTCTCATCACATCCAGGGAGCAGAGAGAGTGACAGCCAGTCCCCAGGCTTCCTGAAGGGGCTATCCTTGAGCCAGGCCAGGTGGGTGAAAAGGGTTCATTAGTCTGAGATTTCTACCTTATAGTACAGAGACAGGAAATAAATACAGTGTGTGGGGAACCAAAGAAGTTGAATGTAGCTGAAGTCTGGGCTGGGACAGGGTAAGAGGAGGAGAAACTGAAGTAGTCATGCAACCATTTATGAAATACCTTGTTCACCATGTAAAGGACTTAGGGTTTTATCTCTCTGGAAATGGGAAGCTGCCATCGGCTTTTACAGAGCACAAAGATGTGACCACACTTGTACCTTAGAAAGACAGCTCTGGGATACATTTACCCAGGCAATATATTTTAATGGAGTGACTTTATGGTTTGGTTGCTTTTACTACTGGTCATTATTATTAGGCCTTTGTTGAACAACTTCCCTATACCAGGTGTTTATATTAGGTAACAAAAGAGGTTAAAGCAAAATAAAGGACACGTGGATCAAAAGATATACCAATATTTTATATTCTACTACTGTCAATGAGAATGTAATAAAATGTTCTTTTTTCACATTAGAGTTTTTATTATTATTTACTGGAAGAGCTCCTTCAAATGCACTTAGATTAAATTCCATCATCACTGGGTGCAAATAAAGAAGAAAGAAAAGTAAGTCAACTGAGTTAAGATATCCCTAAATTCCTCAGTCAGTGTTCAACTCTTCTGCTAACATTTATTTCAGGGTTGTTGTTATTCATGGTTTTCCCCCACATCATCTAGCTGGTGTATCTAGCTGGTGTTTTGTAGTTGGGTGTGTATCAGCATCAACAGGAAAACTGGTAAGAATAGAGGCTCAGGCTGTATTTCACTTTGTTGATATTCTAGAAGATTCTAAGGCCCCCAAAGACGGAGAAACGCTGCTCAGTTCCACAGGAATGATGTTAGCACAGAGGCACTTACGTTGAGGGCACCATTTCTGCTTTCAGTTTTTTTTTGCATTCAGTCCATTTTCCTGGACATTCACATGACAAGGTTGCCACGACTGCTACTTGGCTATGAAAACACTTCTTGTTGTCTGGGATGTTAAATTGTGAATGGCGGGTGTCTTAGCAGCACTGAAATATGGTGTTTTCCTTTTGGAGTTAGAAAAGTAATGGACTGTAAATTTTAAAAAGTATGAAGGAAGTACATTAAAGATAATGATGGGTTGATTTCTTTTATAGGGGACTGATTAAATAGATTATAATGCATACACACTGTGGAGTTGTTCAGTGTTTAAAAGTAATGATGTAGAATAATATTTTCCAAAGTGTATTCTAGGAGAGGCTATTCAAGAAGGGCACCACAGGAAAAAAAATAAAAAAACATTGGAAACCCTGCAAACCACATCTCTTACTTCGAGTTCGTGCACTTCAGCATTTTGAAAACTCTGAAAAGGCCAGGAGTTTATAAAGGCCTTAGTGGGCTTCCTAATCCAGAATTTTCCAGTTTATGGCATAAAGGATTTTTTTTATTATACTTTAAATAAAGAGCAAAACCATAAGCCCACAAAAATTCATGGTAGCACAATTCTATTTTTGAAATTAAAATTTGGAGTATAATAGCGGTTTCCAAAAAAAATTCATGGAAAAAAATTACATTATCTTTTAATTCCATTCTCTGAGAATTCTCTGAGGCCCCATGCATAGACACAGAAAAAAGAGGAAGGATCTATATGCACATTAACAATGTCTGATAACAAGTGATCAGGATAGAAGAAAAATTTACTTTTGTTTGATTATATTTTCTTCAATGAACTGACATTTTCTATAAGAAAATGATTATTAAAATAATAATGGTAAACTTCAAGAAGAAGTCAAAGAATGATTTGGATTTTCCTGATATGTTCTGTGGAGAAAGCTTTGATAAATATAAGCAAATTTTCAACTCAGCAAAGTGAAGAGGCAAACAACAAAATGGGTGAAACTATTTGCAAACTGCATAACTGATAAAGGGTTAATATCCAGAATCTCTAATTCAACAACAACAAAACAAACAATCCAGTTAAGAAATGCACAACAGACTTAAACAAGCACTTTTCTAAAGAGGAAATTCAAATGGCCAACACACACTTGAAAAATGCTCAGGATCACTAGCCATCAAAGAAATGCAAATCAAAACCACAATGAGGTTTCACTTCATTGCAGTTAGAATGGCTGTCATACAGAAATCTACAAACAATAGATGTTGACAAGTATGTAGGGAAAAAGGTACCCTAATCCACTGTTGGTGGGAATGTAAACTGGTGTAGCCACTGTGTTTTTATTCTCTTCATTCTATTTGTTGAATTCTTTTACTTACTATAGGGTTAACTTTATGATCATTAAGTAAACTGAAAGTAGATCTTTGTAGAATTTAAGAGTGGAAATGGGAGAAGAAAGAAGGGTTGGAGCATGGGTGGGAAGTATCACTATGTTTCTAAATCTGTATATGTGAAATACATGAAACTTCTGTAGCTTAAATAAAATTTAAAGTTTTCAATGGGAAGATGGGGACATATTTTATAAGACTTTTTTTAACTTATGTTGAAATCAACTTATGTAAAAGCGGCAAAATTCACAAAGTATAGTCAGGGGAGAAATGGACAGAGTAAATACAGGCATCGTGTGCAATTTTTATTTGGTCTTTTTCATGGTCATATATTTATGAAATGAATATTTTCAGTGAGTAGGTCAGATTGTTTTGTCTGTGGTTTGATGTAAAGGCAAAGTAGAGAATTCAGCAGACTGGACCTCAGAAATTTCTTCAGTGATAGAAAAGAAATAATTTAACATTCAGCAGTCCACATTCTCTACCATTTCTGAGCTTAGAAGAGCCTCCTAATATTTAAGCGACCTTGGACAATTTGCTTGACTTCCAAGGTCCTCCTTTTTTGGTATCAAAAAGGTTGTGGTTATTATTTTTGTTCACTTGGGGCAAATTGGGAAGCTTAAAACACCAGGAATTTTGCTCAGAATTCTGGAGGTTAAAAAGTCTAGAGTCAAGGTACGTAGGGGGCCGTGCTCTCTTTGAAGGCTCCAGGGAAGGGGCTTTCCAGGGAAGGATCCTTCGTTGCCTCTCTCTAGGTGCCCAGTGCTCCTTGGTTTGTGGTGTTACGACTCCAATCTCAGCGTCCATCTTCACAGAAACACCTTCCCTGTGTTGTCTGTGTCTAAGTTTCTCTTCACGTAAACGGACAGGAGTCACCGGGTTAGGGCCCACCTTCATCCATTTTGACCTCATCTTAACTTGATTGGAAATAAGGGCACATTCAGAGATTCTGGGGGTTAGGACTTCAATGTATCTTTAGGAGGGACACAATTCAACCATTGCTTTTTGGTGTCATAGCCATCACTCTTTTTGAAGAAAAACTTGCTCTCTATCCAGTTGAGTCTGCAAAGAACTAAAGCATGTACATGATCAACTGAATTAATAAATGAATAAATTACCAGGACACTACTGGAAGATACCAAGCTGTATCTGGATGCTTTTCCCCCGTATTGAATTGACAAAAAGATTCTTTTAGTATATTTAAACTAAGATCTAACATAATAAATTTGAAGCAACAACAAAAAGGGATATAACTCACATGTTGAAAAGGCATATATGATCAATTGCATTTTCTGGAAAAATCTTCTTAAGCAACTTTTTCCACTGCAAATTCTCTCTTCAAAGTGTCTCCCCCCACCAGGGTGGCAGACAGTCCCATGCCCACACATGGCTTCTGAGACTCATCAGTGGGTTTTTAGGTTCTTGTTAGCCATTGGTTCATGAGAGGAAACATGATTTCCTGTCTTTCCAAGGATGGGCATTGCTTCTTAAACTGGACTCTCCAAGGTTTTATATCATCCTCTAGTCAGAGGTCAAGTCCTGTGGGCAGCTTCAGACCACAAGTGTCTAAAGCAGTTATGGCAACTTTTAATAACCTAAAAGCTCAGGCCAGCACCGTGCCTCACTTGGCTAATCCTCCGCCTGCGGCACTGGCACCCTGGGTTCTAGTCCCAGTTGGGGCGCCAGGTACTAGTCCCGGTTGCTCCTCTTCCAGTCCAGCTCTCTGCTGTGGCCTGGGAAGGCAGTGGAGGATGGCCCAAGTGCTTGGGTCCCTGCACCCACATGGGAGACTGGGAGGAAGTATCCAGATCCTGGCTTTGGATCAGCGCAGCGCCAGCTGTAGTGGCCATTAGGGGAGTGAACCAATGGAAGGAAGACCTTTCTCTCTGTCTCTCTCTCACTTTCTATAACTCTCTCTCTCTCTCTCTGTCTAACTCTGCCTGGCAAAAAATAAAAAAAATAAAAAAATAAAAAATAACCCTAAAAGCTCAGAGAACATCTTCTTTTTAATTTGTGCATTTTGTTCTGTTTCTTACTGTACTGAACATCATTTGCAATTTCAAAGCACAGTGCAATAACAGTCAGTGTGATTTATTTAGCAGGTAGTATAATGCTGTAAGTTTTATAAATGCTATCTCTTACAAGAAAAAAATTGCTAAATATGAATTATTTTTATTTGACAGATGACAAGTTAGGTTTAGAAAAATTTTGACATCCAAGGTCAGAGAATCACATGATCTTCCTACTATACTCAATTTCTTATTCAAATACTGTTTAATTCATTATAAATGTTGAGACTCCTCTTGGTTTTGTTTGGATCCAACTAATGAAAGTCAACCATAAAGGAATGACCATGTTCCCAGTCTTTTTGTTTTTTGTCATTTATCTAGGGAAAGTATTGTGATCATTTTCATCATACTACCTGCATTTTAGGTAATGGTATTATGTTTTCCATTGCTTTGAGGGACTGCCCACTGGCCTGTGTGTTGGGCTCAGAGCACCAAGCCTCAGTGTATGGTGCTTTGCACAGTGAGCACTCTGAACTGAAAGCCTCGCAACCAGGATCCTTCTATCACGCTCTCATCCTCCTGTCACAGAAACCAGATTTCCTCTTTCTCAAGGCAGGTCTTAGAAACTAGAATCTGTTTCCCTTAAAGCAACCCATAAAACCTAGAACCTTCACTCTCTACCTTGAAGGTCCTCATTCCAGAAGGGTCCTGTCCACCCTCAGGAAAAAAGAAAGCTATACAGGAAGGCCAGCAAAAATAATGGTGCATTTCCATTAGGTCCTCCCCTTATGTTCAATCACTTTTTTTTTTTTTTTTTTTTTTTGACAGGCAGAGTGGACAGTGAGAGAGAGAGACAGAGAGAGAAAGGTCTTCCTTTGCCGTTGGTTCACCCTCCAATGGCCGCCGCTGCAGCCGGCGCACCGCGCTGATCCTGGCAGGAGCCAGGAGCCAGGTGCTTTTCCTGGTCTCCCATGGGGTGCAGGGCCCAAGCACCTGGGCCATCCTCCACTGCACTCCCTGGCCATAGCAGAGAGCTGGCCTGGAAGAGGGGCAACCGGGACAGAATCCGGCGCCCCAACCGGGACTAGAACCCGGTGTGCCGGCGCCGCAAGGTGGAGGATTAGCCTATTGAGCCACGGCGCCGGCTCTTTTTTTTTTTTTTTAACAAGGCTGTCTGTTCCATTGGAGCTAAGCATAAAAATAGACAGCTTTCCCTGGGTCTTTGGGTCTACACTTCATAAGGTTCCCATGTCACCTAAAACTTGGGTTAAATAAATTTATTATTTTTTTGGCTTGTTAAATGATCTTTTGTTATAGGAATGTTGGCCATGACCTTTTTGGTGAGTGAGGAAAGGTATCACACCTTTGCCCTCCTACATGGGCAAGGAAAGAATTATCAAAATTAAATGCTAAATCATTTTACTTGCAACAGTCATTGCTTGAGAACCAGAGAGTTGTTCCTCGTCCTGTTTCCAATTGTTCTTTACATTGGGCCAAATGCATTGTGAAACAGAGAAAAATGGTTTTGCTTTTTTTCTCAATCACAATGACCAACTGCACTCAAGATTTCCTTGTTCTGCTAAATGAAAATCTTCTAAAACTCTTACAAAGTGAAATATCACAGGTTACCATATGAAATCTTTCTGTGGTGAATTAAACAAGTGGCCTGAGAGCATTTTAAGTCTATGGCTAAACCCACTGAAGAAGAACTTCATGGAACAAAATCTCAGTGGGGAAGTAACACTTGAGTCAACAATCTCAATCAGATACCTCATCACTTGTGAACTCAGACATAATTCTTTTCAGTTCATTTCCTTATATCAATACATTTATTTCATAATAAACATTGCTTAGAGCTCTTGGGCTCTGTAGAACTATGAGAGAGGCCGGTGTCACAGATCACTTGGCTAATCCTCCGCCTGCAGTGCCGGCACCCTGGGTTCTAGTCCCGGTTGGGGCACCGGTTCTGTCCCAGTTGCTCCTCTCCAGTCCAGCTCTCTGCTGTGGCCCAGGAAGACAGTGGAGGATGGCCCAAGTGCTTGGGCCCTGCACCCCATGGGAGACCAGGAGGAAGCTCCTGGATCAGATCAGCGCAGCACCCTGGCCGTAGCGGCCATTTGGGGGGTGAACCAACGGAAGGAAGACCTTTCTCTCTGTCTCTCTAACCCTGCCTGTCCAAAAAAAAAAAAAAAAAAAGAACTATCAGAGTAGGGGGGAGTTCTCTAGGCTTTCTTCACTTCACATTGAGGGCTTGGTGGAAATGTTTTATACTCAAATGGCTCATTAGGTGCCTTCTCCTAGCTGAGGAGCATGCATTTAGTGGGCATTAATACTGGTTATTCAAGTTACACTGGTCTATGATAAACACAAATCCAGGACCATAGTACAGCACACCAGCATAGCCTGGAAATCTTGTTTTCTTTTAAATGTTCAATTTTATTTGCTTTGCATATTGTTCTTTTTTTTTTTTTTTTTTTTTTTGACAGGCAGATTGGACAGAGAGAGAGACACACAGAGAGAAAGGTCTTCCTTTGCCGTTGGTTCATCCTCCAATGGCCGCCGCAGCCAGCGCGCTGATCCGATGGCAGGAGCCAGGTGCTTCTCCTGGTCTCCCATGGGGTGCAGGGCCCAAGCACTTGGGCCATCCTCCACTGCACTCCCTGGCCACAGCAGAGAGCTGGCCTGGAAGAGGGGCAACCGGGACAGAATCTGGTGCCCCAACCGGGACTAGAACCCGGAGTGCCGGTGCCGCAAGGCGGAGGATTAGCCTAGTGAGCTGCGGCGCCGGCCCTGCTTTGCATATTATTCAATATATAAGTCATTATGTTTTCTAAACAAAGTTGGTCATGTGAGTGAGTTTAAAGAAATTAATGGATGAAGTAATTCAGCGTTTAAGAAATTATGATTATCTTGCAAAGTCAAAATCATTATTATATGCTGTTTTTCCCTTTGATTTCTGATTTTTAGGATCAAAAGGAAGAAAGGAAGGATAAAGGAAAAATGAAACCACACCAATTTATTCAACAAACAGTTTTTTGAGTTTGGCGATGAGCCAGGTTCTGTAATCAGGTGAAACATTTAAAATGGGAACAGAAAACAGGGTTTACTATCGAATCTATTCATAATTATGTCACCATGACAAAATTACTGACTTTAGATTTCTCAGCTCCCTTATTTATAGAACAGGAATGATTTGAGCCCATTGCCCACTCACAGGTTATTGTGAGGACCAAATCAGTCTTTTTCTTGCTAGTGTGAAGGACAAAAAAAAAAAAAAAAAAGAAAATGCAAATGAAATGCAGCTTACTTCCCATCTCCATCATCACCACTGCATCCACTTCCACCACTACATCATCATCGTTATCATCATCATCATCATTGTATGTATTGCCTTAGGCTTATTTTCTAGAAACTGGGATAAGGAGGGATTCACTAAGGAGGGTTATTGGAAAGTGTTCTTGGTTATCATATCTGTAGAGGATCAGGAGAAGGAAAATTGAACAGAGAGCCAGTACACTGATACAATTTCAACAGAGGCCACAGGAAGCTATTATGTTGAGATAACCCTTCCAAGTCATCCCGTATGAAGACAAGGAGGTTGGACCTTTGCACTCATTGCATTAGGGCTGTCTACATGGAAAGGGTCTAATTTTGGATGAAGTCATTCTTGGAAGGAGACCGAGCTGTGAGCTTTCAGTAATACATTCTCCTGAGGGCTGCATAGGGACACGTTGGTCCTGAAGGGGAGATATGTGGAATTGTAGTGTCCACTAAAAATCCTCCTCCTTCTCATCCTACTGTTCCTTCTCTACTACCACCACCACCAGCACCACCACCACTACTTCCTCCTCCTCCTCCCCCTCCTCAGTTGGGTTTGAGATGGCCTTCAAGAAGTCCTTGGGAACACAAAGTCATTTCATTTCTCTTGTATAACACGACAAGGAAAAGACAGAGCCGTGTTGATGGGTAGTGCCAAATTACAGCTGAATCTCAAAAGTATCTTAGGAAGGCATGGAGCTTTGATCGTTTTATAAACTGTGGCAAGACCAGATCAAAAGTGTCTCAAGAAGCGAGTTAGCACTGTACATCAATTCCATGTCAAGTATCTCTGGTATCCACATTCACTGCCCTTCAGCTTCCACTTCTTTTATTGAATGACAGATTCTCAGGATGGGGAAATGCTCTGTAGGTCAGTTGATTTAAGTGCTAAATTGTGGTTGTGCTCTCATAGCAACAGTGAAAAACATCACCCAACTGCAATTGGATGGACCAAGTCCAGTGATGAAAGCACCACATTCCTAGGAAGATTACTCTGTTGTCAGGGATTTTTCTAAGTTTAGCTGGAGTTTGCTTTCTCGTCGTTTCATCACTGGTGCCATTGCAGTGATATGGGACACACAAATAAGAATTAATGTATGCACCATATGTATCACACAAGTAATTTTAAACTGTGTTTCATTTTAAAATGTTCTCATTTCCCCAAAGTTGCCCTTGATTTTTAATGTTTTCAAACCCAATATCTGGCCTTGATTCTTTGGATATTTCCTTTTCCTCTTAAAGTTTGAATAATGATAAAATTTTTCCTAAGCCCCAAAAGAAGGCTGGGACAACCACCTTCATTCTTGCTATTGAGCTTCTCCATTCATTCTGTCTCATATTAAAATACAAAACCCTATAAGTTACATGATTGAATTAAGATGTTTAAAAAAATTGTCACCCTTATTCTTGTACTAATGCAGATGAGTTTTTAAAAAATATATAAGATATAGATTTGTATAATTTTAACAATTGAAATCTTGGTGCATACTAGTTTTGTTTCAGTATTCTTAATAGAAATTTTGGACAGAACATGAGAAATGTAGGAAAAGAAAGAAGATTGATAATGAAAATAATTAGCATTCCCATTCCTATACTCACTCCCACTGGACATAGATTCACAAACCAAGAGATGACTTTGAAGAAACAGATGAAGCAGACTGAGGATCCCACTTACCAAAAGGTAGAGTAACAATTTTTTCTTTAAGTTTTATTCCCGATTTTTGTTAGATAGTCATTACTAATAAAATGTGAATACCTACTCCATACTTACGCATTGGGATAAAACATCCATGAAAATATCATGACGAATGTTGAATTTTTTCATTAATTATTGACTATAGTGTCTGTTGTCTACAGTCCACAGTTGGTAACTTCTCCACCTACCTTCTTGAGTGGTATCAAAGATTTTTTGCTTGTAGATAAAAATAACTAATTTGATTTTCAGATTTAAATCATCCCTTGAAATAAGTAATTGAGCTGGACTGAAGAAGAGGATGGAAAGTATAACCAACAGTTCTGCATTTTCTCTCTTTTAATTCAAATTCAAATTTTGAATTCCCATTATTATTTTCTCAAGGGTTCCAATCCCCAAGTCTGGTAAAATTTTAAGAGGCACAATTGTGATTGCATACATTTATACTGATAAGTTTTTCCAAGTCAAACTGTATTCTTTTCACTTCTTCACAGTTTTTTCTTTATTTCCATTTTTTTTCCGATTACTGTTATTAATCCAGATGCAGCACTTGAAAAAGTACTTACAGAAATAGTGAGAAAACGGACATTGTAGTTGGCCCTGTAGAGGCTCTTGTACCATCGTTGGGGGAATGAGTCATTAAATTGCTACAAGTTTCCCAATGAGTGAATCTGCAAGATAACTATGCAAAGGTAGGAGATCCAGGACATATAAGAAGCGCTATGCTAAAGCACAAGTTTGCTGAATAACTCTTTGATTCACCCAATATCTAATTTTGAGTGTGCAAACAGAAAACAGTTATGAGAGGAAGCAGCTGAGCAAACATTATCATAAACATTGAAGAACTAGGAGCCTGTATTTCATGTGTTGGAAAGGGCCTCCTCTTTTTGATCTGGTCCAACTTGAGAAAGTCAGTGGTTTCCTTAGTAAAAGTAAAAGCTGACCCTAAAGGATAAGGAAAAGCGTCTCAGGAAGGAACCTTGCTGTAACCAGTCCCCCTTTTCCCTAGGTACCCTTCTGCGGCTGTTTGTTGATGTGGTTAATTATTTACCTTTCTCACCATTCGGCTCAGATTCTTTTCTTATCAAATTGCTCTGTCTGAACCCAAAACAAACCACCTCCCCAGGGCAGTTAGTGATCGAGTTAAACTGGGCTTCTGTGGTGAAGGCTGAATGTTCTTCTGTTCTTTCTCTCACAATCTCTCTTACTTTCAGTAACCCCTCTGCTAGAGAGAATCAGGGCTATGTTGTGCAGCTATGTTGGTACATATGGTTGGCTGCAACTTGGTTATTTTTGATATTTTAAACATGTCCTTTGGACCTCTCCCTTCTTTTTAGAGCTATTCCAAGTCCTCCATTCAATAGGGTCTTTCAGATTTCACAAGGGAAAAATGCCTTTTCACTGCCCGTGGCTTTTCTGCTGTTTCAGTTTTTGATCATTTGCTCTACAATGGACCGCACATGATCATCTAGAACTGAGATGATTTAATAATTTAGAATAATCAGACAGCAAAGCTGGTATTTTGGGTTTCTCTCTTCTTTTCTCCAAGACTCCTACAGGAGCAGATTGCTCTGGCCAAATGTGGCAGGAGAGTGGGTAGGTGGGGTGCTTCCAAGCAAGCAGATGCTCTGTTTCGGCAGCAACTTGCAGTCTCGATTCCACGCTCAGAGGAAGCTGCTATTCTTACCTCTGATTTGGGGGATGGATTTAGAGTACATCACTCTTAAAGTACATCGTTGCATGGCCTTTTATCTTTACTTCAAGATCTTATGCATTTGGGTCTTTTATTATGATACCTCAAGTCATTTTTAGATACAAGGGGGATGTAAGAAATAGAAAAAGAATGAAAAATGGATGGAATCCAAAAGGGTTAAACAACTTGGGCACAGACACACATTGAGTGAGTAGCTCCTTCACTCATTCAATCAATCATTCCATAAAGGAATATTAAATATTCATTATGTCATAGGCATTAAGATAGGTTTTGTCATAGAATAGTAACCAAGACAGAGCCCTAATCCCTGAGATTGGAGTCTATACTAGAACACAGGTCTCTGAACTCCCAAGTTCCTTTCTTTCCATTATACTCTGCCATGCAATGAGTACTTTAACAAATGCATTCCTAGTTTTTCCAGTGATGGCTGAACTGAGGCAACATCAAAGTAGCAAGACCTCAATTTTCTCATCTCTAATTGAAACTAATAGCACTTTTTTTTTTTTTAACACCATGAAGGACTGAGTTAAATAATTCCCTCAGGGGTTTTAGCACAGCATCAAACACATACTGTTCAATAAATATGAAATATTATTGTAAGTATTAGGATGTTAATTATTTATAAATTATGATCAATCCTATTAATAAAGAGATGAGACCTCCAATATATTTAAAACTTGGGAATATTAGTATTTTGAATATTAACACTTTGCAAAGAAGTGACTTTCAACCTTTGTACTTATATCAAGATGGAGAGTTTCTCTAAATTAAGATTAGCCATTTTATTTGTAATTTTTTTTTGACAGGCGGAGTGGACAGTGAGAGAGAGAGAGACAGAGAGAAAGGTCTTCCTTTGCCGTTGGTTCATCCTCCAATGGCCGCCGCGGCTGGCGTGCTGCGGCCGGTGCACCGCGCTGATCCAAAGGCAGGAGCCAGGTGCTTCTCCTGGTCTCCCATGGGGTGCAGGGACCAAGCACTTGGGCCATCCTCCACTGCACTCCCAGGCCATAGCAGAGAGCTGGCCTGAAAGAGGGGCAACTGGGACAGAATCCGGCGCCCCAACAGGGACTAGAACCTGGTGTGCTGGCTCTGCTAGGCGGAGGATTAGCCTAGTGAGTCGCGGCACCGGCTTTGTAAATATTTTCTTATTTATAATCATTCCTGGGCAGTTAGTGAGATTTAAAAATTAGCTGGTATAGTCATAAAATCATTATTTGATACTATTATAAATATATTAAAAGATAATATTATTTTCTTAAATTTTAGGATCCACCTTCGCTTCAAATTCCCAGAATGTAAGTAGCCTTATGTCAATAATTCACCTTGATCAGTCATAATAAAATTAACACAAAATTTTATTTATACACTTTATGTATATCTACCTTGTTTGGTTAAAATAAATTGCACATTTTGACATCAAAGTTAAACATCTGAATTCATTCCAAATGACAGCAAAGTTTGGTCACCATGGTCCAGTCATAATTTTTGTTGGTTATTGTAGGTTAAAGCTCTATCTAAATGTAACTAATAAACTAATATCACTTTTAAAGATTTATTTATTTATTTGAAAGGAAGAGTGAAGAGAAATCTTCCATTTTCTCTTTTTTATTATTTTTATTTTTTTGACAGGCAGAGTTAATGAGAGAAAGAGACAGAGAGAAAGGTCTTCCTTCCATTGGTTCACCCCCAAATGGCTGCTACAGCGGGCACGCTGTGCCAATTCGAAGCCAGGAGCCAGGTGCTTCCTCCTGGTCTCCATTTGGGTGCAGGGCCCAAACACTTGGGCCATCCTCCACTGTCTTCCCAGGCCACAGCAGAGAGCTCGACTGGAAGAGGGGCAACTGGGACAGAATCTGGCACCTCGACTGGGACTAGAACCCGGAGTACTGGCGCCGCAGGTGGAGGATTAGGCTAGTGAGCATCGGAGCCGGCCAAAATCTTCCATTCTCTGGTTCACTTCCCTAATGCCTGCAACAGTCAGGGCTAGGCCAGGTCAAAGCCAAGAGCCAGGAACTCCACGTGGGTCTGCTGTATGGATGGCCAGAACCCAAGTGCTCAAGCCACCATCAGCTCCCTCCCAGGATGCATTAGCAGGAAGCTGGGTATGAAGTGTGGAGCAGCTGGATCTTGAACTGGCACTGAGATGGAATGTGGGCATCTCAGGTGCCAGATTAACCAATTGTGCCACACTGCCCATCCCAATCTTTTTTAAAATTTCAGTTTCATATTTTATCCTAAAGCCAAACTTCAAAACTTATGCAGTTGTGACTTTTTGCCCTAGATTTCCTTAAACATTTTTTGGTTATTGGCTGTCTTGGAAGCTTTTTCAGTAAGAATCCCGGGTTCTAGTACCGGTCGGGGCGCCGGATTCTGTCCCGGTTGCCCCTCGTCCAGTTCCAGCTCTCTGCTGTGGCCAGGGAGTGCAGTGGAGGACGGCCCAAGTGCTTGGGCCCTGCACCCCATGGGAGACCAGGAGAAGCACCTGGCTCCTGCCTTAGGATCAGCGCGGTGCGTCGGCCGCGGTGGCCATTGGAGGGTGAACCAACGGCAAAAAGGAAGAACTTTGTCTCTCTCTCTCACTGTCTACTCTGCCTGTCAAAAAAAAAAAAAAAGAATTCAATTTTTCAAAGTTTTGTTGTGGAAATACATATGTATGCCACGTTGAGAAGATTTTTTTTCTTTTAAAACAATTTGGAAACCATTTCTGAACAAAATCAAACTTTGTATCATTATTCATTAGTCTGACTTCAAGTATAATGCTGCGGTTTAATATGTTTTGAAACTAGTCTTCCTTGATAAAATTATGTTATTTCAGTAATAGAAGAGTTTAGCGGGTTTGGTATTTATAAGATCTTTCCTACCTAGTTTTTACAGGGCATAAAAAGTACTGTGGTACACAGTTGGGACATTTTTCAGTATTACATTTTCCTCATGTGTGGTCTTAAAATGACTAATTCCAAAGAACAAAGCATAAGTTATCCTTGGAAAATGAAGTCATAATTTTATCTTTATCACCCTGACTACAACTACCAGTGAACATCGTGTTCAAGTAATGTGAACATGTCTGGTTGGCACAGCCACAATAGCAGGGCTGATAAGTAACTGATCAGCTTATCCACAGCATTCTTTTTGTGGGGAGGTCACTGTCCCCTTTGTTCCTGCAGGCCCCAACAGAGTTCAAACATTCCAGAAACTGGTCATTCAATTAACTAAGTGGCACCATGCACCCAGCTCCTGGGATTATAACCTTGTAAGACTGTAGCTTCTGCGTTTGTAAGTTTGCCTAACTAAATCCTTTAAAATAAAAGAAGTTAAGCAATTAGTGCAATTGAACTATATAATTTTTTAAAAAGTTATTTGACAGGTAGAGTTATAGACAGTGAGAGAGAGAGAGACAGAGAGAAAGGTCTTCCTTCCATTGGTTCACTCCCCAAATGGCCACTACGGCCATCGCTGTGCTGATCGAAAGCCAGGAGCCAAGTGTTTCCTTCTGGTCTCCCATGTGGTTGCAGGGCCCAAGCACTTGGCCTATCCTCCACTGCCTTCCTGGGCCACAGCAGAGAGCTGGACTGGAAGAGGAGCAACCAGGACTAGAACCCGGCGCCCATATGGGATGCCAGCACCAAAGGCGGAGGATTAACCAAGTGAGCCACGGCCCCAGCCCAAACTATATAATTAATATATGCCTTGAACACATTTTATTAATAAAATGATCTAGAAAATAAATGTTTTGGGATAATAGATTGATACCATGTATGAAATACAAATGGCTTATCAATTTTTAAAATACAGGGCCGGAACTGTGATGTAGCAGGCAGAGCCGTAGCCTACAGTGCCAGCATCCCATATGGGTGCCAGTTCAAGTCCTGGCTGCTCCACTTCCAATCCAGCTCCCTGCTATGGACTGAGAAAGCAGTGGAAGATGGCCCAAGTCCTTGGGCCCCTGCACCCACGTGGGAGACCCGGAATAAGCTCCTGGCTCCTGGCTTCAGATCAGCACAGTTACAGCCCTTGCGGCCATTTGGGGAGTGAACCAGCAGATAGAAGACCTCTCTCTCTCTCTCTCTCTCTGCTCTGCCTCTGCCTCTGCCTCTCTGTAACTCTGCCTTTCAAATAAATAAATAAATCTTTAAAATAAGAACGAAAGTGAACTCTTGCCAATTTCCCTTGAAAAATATAGACTATAATAGAAAAATAATTTATCAACAGAACATCAGAATGTGCATACGTAAGTACAAATTCAAATAAAAATCATTTGAGCACGGCTTGAAAGAAGTGCCAAGACTAGAAAGATTTTAAATTTAGTTGTCATTTTTGTCAATTTTGAAAAGAGTATTTTTTGCAGCGGTACTCAGCTAATGGGTAGTTAGTAATAGGAAAACACTTCAGTTATTTTCCTAGCAACCATCAAAACGGCACTGGAGCCGATGCAGTACTTTGGACTCCCCCTTTGGAGGTGGGAGACTTACTCTCACAAGATGACAAGTTTCTGAGGAGACTCAGCCTGGCCTGCTGCCCTGAAGAGGCCCCATATACAATCATCAGACCGAAGGAGAATGTCAGGCCTCCAGACATGTCCATAGTTGAGGTCTCTAAGGACAATCAACTGTGTTTCTGGGGAACCTAAACAGGAAATGCAGTCATGTGTCGCCTAACAGTGGTGTTGGCCCTAAGCACTGGGACCTTAGGCAGTGTTGCAGTTGTGGGAACCTCACTCAGTACACTTGCACAGACCCTCCTGGTACAGCTGGGCCTCTCCATGCAATCCAGAGGTGTGATAGAACTGAGATGTTTGGGGTCTGCTGGAGTAATACAGCCTAGTGCTCATATTAAGCTTTTTTAAAAAGGAGCACCATGCAGTAAAATGACAGTAAAAACTACAGTGCAGCAAATATATAAGCCAGTAACACAGCTGACTCTTAACAGGATCAAGTATGGCACAGTATACATAACTGTGTATACTATAATTTTTACAGCCAGCAGTGCAGTAGGTGTGTCTACACGTGAGTAATGCCTTGTGTTATTGTATTGAGATGGCTATGACGTCTCTAGGGGACAGGAATTTTCAGCTCCGTTATAATCTTATGGGATCACCGTCGCATATGTGGACCATCATTGGCCGAAGCGTCATTGTGTGGAACACGATTGTCATAAACGATAAACCGGATTGTCAGCATGATGCTAATACAAACATCCAGGTCAGGATCTTCCGCTGTCTTCCTAGAGCTCAGGTTCAGAATTGAAATTTCTTTTCCTTTTTTTTTTTTTTTTTGACAGGCAGAGTGGACAGTGAGAGAGAGAGACAGGGAGAAAGGTCTTCCTTTTGCCGTTGGTTCACCCCCCAGTGGCCGCTGCGGCCGGCACATCACACTGATCCAAAGCCAGGAGCCAGATGCTTCTCCTGGTCTCTCACGGGGTGCAGGGCCCAAGGACCTGGGCCATCCTCCACTGCACTCCCTGGCCACAGCAGAGAGCTGGCCTGGAAGAGGGGCAACCGGGATAGAATCCGGCATCCCGACCGGGACTAGAACCCGGTGAGCCGATGCCGCAAGGTGGAGGATTAGCCTAGTGAGCCGCGGCACCGACCCAGAATCGAAATTTCATCCGTTCAAAAAAAGCATATGCATGGAGCATTTTCCTAAAGTGGTTGGAGAGTTAATGTGTTGAAATCTACACTGACCTGAGCAAACTGAGGATGAGACTGTGCACATTGCCCCAGCAGACAGCCCTCGGCATATCCTTCCACACTTGCTTTAGCTTTGGCTTGCCAGAATTCTCATCAGAATAGATAAAAGATCAGTTTATACAAGAGGTCAGGTTGCAAACCAACAGGAAAAAATATATTAGAGATTAGGAGAGCAAATGGAGAATAAAATTGTCTCATAATAGCTGGTTAAAAGCAGTTTAAATAATGCTAGTCAATAGTTATTAAGAGATTGGCTTATTTATTATTATTTTAAAATATTGGCTCATTTATTTGAAAGGCAGAAAAAGAGAGAGAGGTCTTCCATCTATCAGTTCATTTCTCAAATGGCTGCAACAGCTGGGGCTGGGCCAGGCTGAAGCCAGGAGCCAGGAAACCCACGTAGGTCTCCTCTGTGGGTAGTAGGGACTCAAGTGGCTAAGGCAGCACTCACTGCTTCTCAGGAGTATTAGCAGGGAACGAGATCAGAAGCAGAGCAGCCAGGAATCGAACTTGTGTTCTGATACGTGATGCAGGCATCCTGAGCAGCAGCTTAACTCACTGCACCACAATACCTATCCCCAATCGATAACTATTAAGTACTCATATGTTCCCATCGTGAAGTGCTTAACAGAAATCACTTATTTAAATTTCACACTGAACCTTTGAGTCTGCATGAAATTTATCACTGTTTTACATGGACTCCCAGAGAGTCTTCTAACTTGCCAAGGTCATACAACTAGTAAGTGGTAGAGCCTTGAGCAGAAAACTGTTTCTGAGATCTGAAGACAATCAACTCAGTATCTCTTGGTTTCAGGGTCCATGTCCACACAATACTTGTTATATATCTACTTCCCATCTTTTATTAATGGATAGCTGATGATGAGTCTATTATATACATAAAGTTTTTGAAAACAGAGCTTATACAACAATGTTGAACTGTTGATGAGATCTAAATATTTGTATAGTAAGAAACAAAAATTTTTTTTTTGAACTTTTTTTTTTTTTTTTGACAGGCAGAGTGGACAGTGAGAGAGAGAGAGAGAAAGGTCTTCCTTTTGCTGTTGGTTCACCCTCCAATGGCCGCTGCGGCCAGCGCACCGTGCTGATCCGATGGCAGGAGCCAGGAGCCAGGTGCTTTTCCTGGTCTCCCATAGGGTGCAGGGCCCAAGCACCTGGGCCATCCTCCACTGCACTCCCTGGCCACAGCAGAGAGCTGGCCTGGAAGAGGGGCAACCGGGACAGAATCCGGCGCCCTGACCGGGACTAGAACCCGGTGTGCCGGCGCCGCTAGGCGGAGGATTAGCCTAGTGAGCCGCGGCGCCGGCCGTAAGAAACAAAATTATAGAAGTCTAAGTAAACTTGCTCATATCAAATGTGTTCTAGAATACTGTTAATTTTGCATGCATTTTTGAATTTTATATAAAATAGAGCACATCATTAATTTGTTACTTCAGAAATGCAGGTGCAGACTTAGCTGGAAGGACAAATTACTTCCCCTTTACATCTGGGCAACCTCTGCAGCTATGCCAGGGGCCCTGAACTTGAAACAAGCTATGAAGCTGTTAACTTTTAGGCTCTATTAATCTTTCAGAAACCTGGAAGCCACTAGCTTCAAAACCTCTTGTGTTCAATAACTTTTTCTTAAGCATTTCAAAAACTTGAGATGAAAAGTCAAGTATGAGAAAACCATTTCTGCAATCCTTAATCAAATGAAACTAGGTGATACACGCTTGTGACTTTACTGAAGTGGCTTTCCTTCTAATTAAGTGGTTGAGACAGATTATTCTTCTGTAGACTTATGAACATAACCTGTTATACAGAATTGTTAACATTCCTGTAGTCAGATCATCCCATACAAACGTAACTCTTTGAGACATGTTAAGATAATTGTTTTGAATTGCCTATAAATCTCTATGCAGTTAATTAGCCTTAAATATTAAAATATAAAATCATAAATATGAAAAGGATCTGAGGATAAAATGATTTAAATTACTGTAAGATTTAACAAAAAAGTATATTCTCAAAAAGTATAGCTTTTTGACTAAACAAAACAAAACATTTCTTTGCAAAAAGGAAGGATTCTGGGGCTGGCACTGTGGTGTAGGGGGTTAAGCCTCTGCCTGTGGTGCTGGCATCACACGTAAGCGTCAGTTCAAGTGTCGGCTGCTCCACTTCTGATCCAGCTCCATGTTAATAAGCCTGAGAAAACAGTGGAAGATGGCTCAAGCACTTGGGTTTCTGTACCCATGTGAGAGACCCAGAAGAGGCTCCTGGCTTTGGATCAGCCCAACTCCAGCCATTGTGGGCTTCTGGTGGAATGAATCAGCAGATGGAAGACATGTTTCTCTGTCTTTCCATCTCTGTAACTCTGCCTCTCAAATAAATAAATTTTTTTTAATAACAAAAGGGAAGGATTCTGGATTGTTCCATGGTGCTGCTTGGGCAAATCACCTAACTTGTTCTGTTTGAAGCTGTTTTGTTTGTTTTTTAATTTGGTCATGTTTTCAAACAGTTCTCCCATTTATCCAAGACTAATAATCTATCCCTACTGAAATTCTTCAATTTATTTTACAGCATTTCCCGTTTGATAATAATTCCAATAGAAGGTGCTTTTCTAGGCTGGCGCCGCAGCTCACTAGGCTAATCCTCTGCCTGCGGTGCCAGCACACTGGGTTCTAGTCCCAGTTGGGGCGCTGGATTCTGTCCCAGTTGCTCCTCTTCCAGTCCAGCTCTCTGCTGTGGCCCGGGAAGGCAGTGGAGGATGGCCCAAGTGCTTGGGCCCTGCACCCCCAAGGGAGACCAGGAGGAAGCACCTGGCTCCTGGCTTCTGATCAACACAGCACGCCAGCCGTAGCAGCCATTTGAGGGGTGAACTAACGGAAAGAAGACCTTTCCCTCTGTCTCTCTCTAACTCTGACTGTCAAAAAAAAAAAAAAAAAGAAGGTACTTTTCTAAGGATTACATAATTTATAATTCACAAAACCTGGAATCAGCCAGCAATTCTTCACATCTTTCCAACCTGTGGCAACCTTGGCGTGCGTACAGGAACTTAATTCTATGCACTGAAGTTCACTTGGCCCTACCCCATCCGTGAACCCTGGTTGCTTTCCAGCTTCCCAGCTCGTATGGTCCCAGCTCTCACTCACTCTATCCCTGTTTGTACACCAGCTTCTGCCGTCACATCTCCTCACACCACAGGCTGCCTCTATTTATACTGGGAGCCTGAGAGAGGCTGCCATCATGTCCAGCAGAGCTCAAAGCTTGGAATTCACCAGGCAGGTCTAAACTATCTGAGACTTACGGATGCTCTGCTTCCTCCACTGGCTGTCTGCAGGGCTCACATAAGGGAAGCTGGAAGTGTGGTTGGGGAAAATGATACTGACCACAAGAAAAGAGAGGGGGACCTAGCATAGCTGAAATGTAGTAGTTCCATGTGGTGTCACTCCTGTGTGATCCAATAGTATCCCATATTTTCCTGAGAAACTATAGTCGGTGCAGTAATGTATCGCCTTGTGTTTGCTGGTTCTCTTTCTCTGCCTTAGCCTTAGTTTTTCCTCATTCTTGCTTCTGGAGTTTGTACACCCTTTACTTTCCACCATGACAGCTTACGTTAGGATGTAAGCTTTGTCTCAGGTTTTCTGTTCTGGGGGAAGCGGTCAAGTTCTAGCCACAGTAACAATACAGATTGTACTGTCCCCATACAGGTAGAGAATCTCTTCCATAACTCCCCAAGATGGTCAGACTCCCCAGGAAGTCTCTCACATTTGCTCACACAGAGCTCTGCTCAGCTACTACATGGCATCCAATGGTGTTAATTACCCCTTCCAGCTGGTCTACTGTTTTCCACAGGTCATGAACTGGACCTCACTTTCTCACCCGGACATTCAGGCACTGGGTCCTCAAGGTCTCAATGCCGCATGATATTATTTTGCAGGGTGGGAGAGAACATTTCCCTAGGCATATCATGCATTTTTCTTTAGAGATATCCAGGGACTTGGGAACATGCTCCATAGTGAAAATGGAAATGGCAAACACACAGGATCCCTCAGATACAACTGTCTGATTTAATCCTCACCACTGGCTTGAAGCTGGACATGATTCTAAGAATTTCCAAATAAGTCTTACCACCAGGATTGAAACAAATCTGAGAAAAGGGCACTCTGATTCCTCATGCTGTTTCAGTCAAGAATCATGCCCTTGAGCCATTTCTGGAGACAAAGCCACCAGCCCCAGCGGGAGGGCTGCAGGGATCTTTTTTGGCATTTACAACATCCATGGACCCTGCCGTCATTATTCCCAGGAAAAAGCAATAAAGCACTGAGAATTCCCTAGAGAAGGGGCAAAGGAAGAGGCCAAGAGGGGAATGGAACTTCTTCTCACGCACGTCAGTGCTTTATGTGCTTGTAATTTATTTATAACGCAGTAATTGAGTCTTCTTCAATAAGGGGCACACATACAAAACTATAACACGCAAACGAAAAGCTACAGCAACATAAAATAAAGGCAATTTGTGCCTTTGATGCTTTGGCTTTGAGAGGGTGGAACTAGAAATCTGAAGTCACTGTCTTCAAGCATGAGATGTTTGGCCTGATCATAAAAGAGTCCTCAGAGGGAAAGTGGCACAAATGCAGGAGCACCAGCAGAGAACTGTCGAGAAGGCATCAATGAGCAGAATGGAGAAACAAGCATCATGCAGTGTGTTTCAGGAGCGTATAATCTGCTGCTCTTCCTAATGGAAGAAATGGAGAGAGTGGGGAAAAGCAGCTATGAGGGGCACAGCTCCAGGGAGAGAGAACACCTCTGCTTGTCTGCGAGATGTGAATACAAATGCTTCTACGCCAGGTTGGGTACACCTGTAGCTCTCCAGTAGCAAAGAGTTGTCAGAAGGCTCCATGCTGTTTAGCTTGTAGGTAGGGTAGGGATATTTTATGGACAAACAGCACTGGTTCATTTTAAACATATTTAGGTAAACAAATAAAAGTCAAATCTTGTTGTGTTATAGAAACACTCTGAGAAGAAAAGGCAAATTCCCACGAGTGGGTCAAAGAGAATGCCTCAGTATTTTTTTTTTTTTTTTTTTTGACAGATAGAGTTAGACAGTGAGAGAGAAAGGTCTTCCTTCCGCTGGTTCACCCCCCAAATGGCCACCACTGCCGGAACTACGCCGATCCGAAGCCAGGAGCCAGGTGCTTCTTCCTGGTCTCCCACAAGGGTGCAGGCGCCCAAGGACTTGGGCCATCCTCCACTGCCTTCCCAGGCCACAGCAGAGAGCTGGACTGGATGAAGAACAGCTGGGACTAGAACCAGCGCCAATATGGGATGCCAGCACCGCAGGTGGAGGATTAACCAAGTGAGCCACGGCGCCAGCCCCAGTGTCTCAGTATTTAACACCTACTCATTTGCAGCCCCCAAATATCTCTCATTCATGCTAGAACAAATCTGGATGGATTTTGGAGAACTTCTTTCATAAGCATTTCTCTGTGTGGCCAACTGGTTTTAGTCAAAGGAATGACAATGCCAGTATCTTGCATACTGAAGTCATGGCCTCTGCTAGGAATTTCCTCTAAGTGTGTCTACATTATCTCAGTGGTACAAAACCCTTTTAGGTCCCTTCTAATCTTTTTCTTTCAAATCCAAGTAGGTGGCAGGAAAGAAAATGTGTTTCTCTTGGGGAAAATAATCAGAAATGGTCTCTGAGACCATTAGTCATACACACCAGATCTTTTTTCTTTAAATATTTATTTATTTATTTGAAAGTCAGAGTTAGAGAGAGAGAGAGGAGAGGCAGAGAGCGAGAGCAAGAGAGAGAGGTCTTCCATCCAATGGTTCACTCCCCAGATGGCTGCAACGGCCGGAGCTATGCCGATCCGAAGCCAGGAGCCAGGAGCTTCTTCTGGGTCTCCCATGTGGGTGCAGGGGCCCAAGCACTTGGGCTAACTTCTACTGCTTTTCCAGGCTACAGCAGAGAGCTGGATTGGAAGATGAGCAGTCGGGACTAGAACCATCGCCCATATAGGATGCTGGCGTTTTAGGCCAGGGTGTTAACCCACTAAGCCACAGTGCCGGCCCCAACACACCAGATCTTAAAATAATTAGGGGCTGGCACTGTGACATAGCAGGTAAAGCCACCACTTGCAGTGCTGGCATCCCATATGGGCCCTGGTTCAAATACCAGCTGCTCCACTTCCGATTCAGCTCTCTGCTGTGACCTGGGAAAGCAGTGGAGGATGACCCAAGTCCTTGGGCCCCTGTACCCACGTGGGAGACCTGGAGGAGGCTTCTGGCTCCTGACTTCGGATCAGCGCAGCTCTGGCCATTGTGACCTTTTGAGGAGTGAACTAGCAGATGGAGGACTTCTCTCTCTCTGCCTTTGCCTAGCTGTAACTCTGCCTTTTAAATAAATTTTTAAAAATCTTAAAAAATAATTAAAGAGATCAAATGCATGTAGTCCATATATGTGTGGCTTTATTCCTTCATTCAACTGTTTGTTACATGTTTCATGTGTGACTTATACTGCCAGGCACTTAATATCAAGATGAAGGTGACAGAACCCCTCCCCTGAAGATGCCTACTTTCTTGGAGGTGGAACAAAGCCAACGCCTTACTCTTACCATGTGAATGGAGACATCCAGGACATGCCCCTAGGTTTCAATGTGTGAGTCAGAAGGGGGCAAGAGGGAGGGAAGGAAGAAGGGATGAAATGCGCTTCTCCAGGGAAGGAGACCCTTGAGCTTGTGTCTCTGAGGACAGGCCGGCATTGGGTAGAAAACACAGCTGGCAAAGGGAGTGAGATGAAGAAAAGCAGACGTGGGGAAATGAGCAGCTTGCATAGTGTTGCATTGGACCAAAGGCTATGAAAAGGCCAGATCTGTCTTCCTCTGCTATGGAACTTGAACTTGTGTTGTGGGTGATGAAAAGCATTGACGGCTCATAAACTCAGAAATAATACAGTCAGATTTATACTTTAGGTAGAATATTTTCCAAAATAAGGCTAAAGAAAGAAACACTACTAGTCAAGATGTTGCAAAGATGATAAGGGCCTAAAAGGAGGTGAAAGTGGGAGGGGTTAGTGGAGGTAAAACATTGGAGATCCACTTGGGGAAGTGTAGGAGTGCAATGTGTAACACTGGTTGTAACATGGGTTGGAGCTGGGCAAGCTCATGGACTGAGCTGTGAGTGTTTTAATATCTTCCTTTAATTCCTCTATATTCTTCCCCTGCATCAAATGTGCTAGCAACCCAGACCCACAATAACCTCATTCTCTAGCCCCAGGATTTCCTATCAAGACCTGCCCTTACGAGGTACTCGTGAGACATCTGAAGACTGAAGAGGAGGAAAACCTTTTCCAGCAATGGTGAGCAGGTGGATGGGGTTTGGCAGATAACAGAAATATGCTACACTTTCATCAAAAGTGTCAAGAAAATTCAATGGAGAAAGGATAATCTTTTGAACAAATGATCCCGGAAATATACATATAAAAATGAACCTTGATAAATTACATTCAATCATCTACTAAAAGATTAACTTGAAAAAGGTCAAATTGCTAAATATGAAACTTAAAACTGTAAAGCTAACAACAGAAAGACAAAACTCAGTCCAACAAAGGGCAAAGGACTTGAGATATTTCTCTAAAGAAGATATAAAAGTGATCAATAATCACATGAAAAGATGCTCAACATCATTAGTCATTAGGGAAATACAGAACAAATTCACAATGAGATGTCACTTCACACCTGATAGGACAGGTATTTTAAAAAAGGGAAAATAAGTGTATGAGGATGTGGAGACACTGGAACACTCACTCACTATTGGTGGGATGCAAAATGTTATAGCTGCTGTGGAAAACAACTTGGTGATTCTCACCCAAAATTAAATAAAGCATCACCAGATGATTCAGGGGTTCACTTCTGTGTATATGCTAAAAAGAACAGAACACAGTTGTTCAAACAAACTTGTACACAAATGCTCATATCAGCATTATTCACAGTAGCCTCAAAGCAAAAACAACCTCAATACCCATCAATTAAGGCGTGGATAAACAAAACATGGACATCTATATATTAAAATATTATTCAGTAATAAAAGGGAATGGAGTAGTGATATGTACTAAAATATGGATGAATCTCAAAAATTTTATGTTATGTGATAAAAAGGGAGACAGAACAAAACGCATATTACATTATTTCATTTATACAAAAAATATCCAGAATAGGTAAATCCACACAGACAGAAAGCTAATTAGGGGATGCCAGGGGTTGGGAGAAGAGGAAGCAGGGAAGGCCTGCTGAGTGGACATGGAGTTTCCTCTTGGGGTAATGACAATGTTTTCAAACTAGGTAGTGGTGATGATCTCACAATGTGAATGTACTAAATATCAATTGTAAACTTTAAAATGATATATTTTATATTAAATATATAGGGACTTCAAAAAGTTCACGGACAATTCATGTTATCTTTTAATTTAATTTTTCTATGAATTTTTTAAGTTCTTTCATGTATTTTACCACCACAAAAGCTATAAAACTTATAGTGGAGAACAAAGGAGAAAATATTTATAACCTTCTGTTGGACAAAATTTTTTTATATAGCACCCAACTGCACAGTCATAAAAGAAAAAAAATAATGCAATGTGTTTAATCAAAACCAAAATCTTCAACTATTTCTACTGCAAGAAAATGAAAGAGAAGCCACAGAATGTGAGGAAGTATTTGTGAAATATGTCTGACCACAGACCAGTATTTAGAATCCATAAAGAACTTCCACAATTCCATAATAATAAATCCACCCAACGTGAAAACATAGGCAAAAGCTCTGCATATACACTTCACCAAAGAAGAGAGGTAGATGCAAAGAAAAAGACAATGGTCACACTGCTCTCATCATTAGAAATACAAATGAAAGCCACCATGAGATATCACTGCAAACTTATCAAAAAGGCTATTTTTTTTTAAGTCTGACTACTAAATGCTGGCAAGGAAGTACAGCAACATGAACTCTTACTCCTTGCTAGTGAGAATGTAAAATGGTACAGCCACTTTGGAAGACATTTTGGCAAGTTCTGATACAGTTAAACAAAAAGTTCTTGCAACCTGGCCGTCCCATTCCTTGGTATTTATCCAAGAAAAATGAAAACATAAATCCATACAAAAACCTGTAAGTGAATGTTTATAGAGGCTTTATTTATAATCAGAAAAACATGGGAACAACTGAAATATCTTTTGGCTGGAGAATGGATAAACTATGACACATCCATGTGATAGAATGCTACTCAGCGACAAATGAGAAGAAACTACTGATGTATACAACAACACGGACGAATCTCAAATACATTAAGCTAATGACAGTCAGACATAAAAGGCTGCATGGTGCAAGTTTCTATTAGTATGACAGTCTAAAAAAGATGGAACTACGGAGACAAACAGAGGCAGATCAGGGTTTACCAGGGGCTGGGGAAGGGAAAGACACTGATTACAAATGAGTGGGAAGACTTTCTGTATCTTGATGTGGTTGAAGTTCGCGATTCCATGTGTTTTTGAAAATTCATATGGCTGTATTATGCACAAAGGATGAACGTTCCTATATGTAAATTACACCCTGACAAGCCTGACTTTAGGAAATGACTGAAACTATCAGCTGGTTAGGGCAATCGGAAGGGCATTAGCTATGCCAGAGAGAGTCATTTCACTGAAGCAGCCTGAAGCAAGAGTGAGATAACAGTGAACATTTATTCAATGAGGTAGAAAGCAAGGCGGGGAACAGGGCGAGTGGGCCTGCTCAGAGTGCCCCATTAATCACGCTAAGCTGCCACCAGTGGTCCCCTCTGGGCTTGTAATTCAAACCCAGGGAAGTCTGAAGGGGAGCAAAGGGAGGGGCCTCTGGGGGGTGATTCAGAACCTCCAAGGGCATTTGTGCTTGACAATTTTTTATTTATGGTATTTAATTTGGAGGAAAAACCCTATTTGTCATATAGAAATAGGGAAAATACAGCTTGTTAAAACTTTTTGGTCTGGTAAAGGAAGATTTGCAGGGTAAAAAAGTGATTCACAGTGGGATTTTTTTGGTGTGGTAGGAGTGATAAAGGAGATGATTTTATATAAAAAAAGGGACACAGGATAAAACAGAAATTCTATCCCATGAGCTTACACTTATGTCTAATACTAGATGCAATTTTGATATAATTTTAATTCTCCTAGCCACTTTGTATTGGATTATTAACAGGAAATAATTTATTCTAAGAAAGAAATCAAATATTATTTTTGCTACGTAGTGAGTGAATGATGACGTACAACACTTTCTCTGGGTTTGGAAGAAACAAACTGAATTAGTTTCCTTCTGAAAACACCTTCAGTATCTTTTGGATTGATGCACCAAATTCTCTCTCTGCTCAGTGTGTAGGTGACTGCCAAGTGCCGAAATGAGGGTACCGTAAAATCAAGCTGAACACTTGCGTCATGGTGAGCAATTATAGCTAAGAACCCATCCTCGCAGGCTCTGGGGTCCCTGTGTTTGTAGCATCCAGACGCATCTCCTCCCCTCCTCCCACTGCTGTGAGCCGAGCCAGATCTCACAGGATGAGTAAGCGACATATGGCATGTGTGAAATTCCCTCCACCCTGTGGCCCTGCCCACGGCTGCTGTACATGGCAATGACGATTTTAGTAACCTTGACTCCTTGAGGAATGTGACAACTTAAACCCTGTAGACTACTTAGCAACGAGTTATTCCAGAGCAATCCGTTATACCCCTGGGCCCTGGAATGATGACTAAACTGTGGGAGCATTGGGCTCCCATCTAAGGAAATTTGTTCGTCAGGCGGAAACTGACTTAACACCCAGTGACTACGTTTCTCTAAGGTCACGTCTGATGGCTAGTCTCATCAAAGGGCAAGTGGCCCATCTTTCCCATTGACATACCGTAAATTTCTTAGTCACGCTGAGACTCGGGGATGCCCTGCCCTGTGTTCTTGTTTCTGAACTCCGTAGAAATTTAAGAACCCTCAAATTTGTCCCTAAGTCATGGCTTGGGATTGGGGAAGTCCAGAGAATACTATCAACTTCAAAGATCTCCCCTGCTCCCCAACCAAATTGCGTGGGTACTGTGGAATGGAGGCTGAGAAAGGGACATCATCAAGGCTTGCGACTCAGATCAAGGGTGTAGAGGTCCCCATTGGGATTCAGATCTTTAGGAGATTCTGCAGGAAGTCCTGAGGCATGTGGTGACAGTCAACCTGCAAGAATCCCTGAATGTCTGTAACTATGGAACCCCTAATATCACTGAAGAAAGAGAAATGGAGGGCCCAGTGCTGTGGCACCACAGGTTAAGCCACTGCTTGTGACCCCCACATCCCATATCTGAGCACCAGTTCAAGTCCTGGATGCTCTGCTTCCCTGCTAATACGCTTGGGAAGGCAGTGGGAAGATGGCCCAAGGGCTTGGACCCCTGCCATCCATCTGGGAGACCCGATAGAATTCTGGGCTCCTGGCTTCAGCTTGGCCTGGCCCTGGTTATTGCAGCTATTTGGGGAGTGAACCAGCAGATAGAAGATCTCTTTCTGTCTCTGTCTCTCTGACTCTCCTTTGTTCTGCCTCTCAAAATAAATAAATACATATTTTTTAAAAAGAGAAGCGGAAGTAACTACAATGAGTGGGGGATTTAACTTCATGAAATCTCACTGTAACACACCCTCTTCAATGTTGTTTTGCCAAATTTTGCTCACTTCAATAATTTCTGTGACTTTGATTTTGAAGCCATAAAATTAAACACAAGGGTAAATTCAAATGAACACAAATTCATAATTCATAAAAACATTTTTAAAAGATATTAGAAATATTGTCACACACAGAGTCTCAGGGTTCAGAATTAAATGCACAATTTTAAAAAAGATTATTTATTTGAAAATCAGAGTTATACAGAGAGAAGAGACAGAGAGAAGGAGAGACAGAGACAGAGACAGAGAGAGATCGATCTTCCATCCACTGGTTCACTCCGCAGCTGGCTGCAGTGGCTGGGGCTAGGTCAGGCTGAAGCTAGGAGTCAGGAGCTTCTTCTGGGTCTTCCACGTGGGTGGCAGGTGCCCAAGTACTTGGGTCATATTTTGATGCTTTTCCCAGGCCACCAGCAGGGAGCTGTATGGGAAGTGGAGCAGCCAGGATACAAACCGACATCCATATGGAATGCATCATCACAGGCAGTGGCTTTATCTGCTATACCACAACACTGGCTTCTAAATGCACATTTTAAGCATAGTTTATGTAAGAGCATTTCTTGACAAGTGTTTGAGTCTTTCATCTGACTATTGAGTCTGCTGAGTACAATTCTAAGCTTCATTTCCCCCAAATTATATTTCCAAAACATTTGCAATTTGGTTGACATTGTTGAATACCCCCAGATGGACCAGAGTAAAATATCTGCTGTGGTACTTTTGCCCCTGGAAGTGACTTTGAATCATAGAAGTACGCAAGAGGGAAGCAATCATCGTATTGACTGCTGCTGCCTGGTCTTGAAACCAAGCTCCCAAACAGTGCCTTGAATGCAGATGGGAGAAACCATCAGGCCCCAGGATCCCTGGCCTCCATTGCCTAGCTTAAGTCACTAAACTGAGAAGTCCTAAAGTCGGCTAAAAGGTTCTAATCACTGGACTCAAAACGTCATCTGCTTCTCCAATAGATAACAACTTGATGGCCAGTATTATCTCGAAGGGTTCCTTTGGGGGAACTTCAGGTCTGGGGCAGAACCTAACTGCCCCCTGCATGTCCCCAGACTGACTGAAGTCCATGTGGCTTTCATTAAGATCCCTTGAAGGGTACAGCATTGCTGATCAATTAGGAAAGTGGACTCAAGGTGAACATGTACTGGAACCACTGTGCCTCCAGTCCACCTTGTGTTGCCTGGCCAGAGGCCACTGTGCAACTGTCCCCTTCCTTGGTTCCCCTTATTCCTGACTCCCCTTCTCCTTGTAGCCCCCTTAAACATCCCAAAGCAGGAGCCGGTGATGTGGCACAGTGGGTTAAGCTGCAGCCTGTGGTGCTGGCATCCCATATGGGCACTGGTTTGTGTCCTGGCTGCTCCACTTCCAATCCACGTTAATCCTTGTTAATGCTTCTGGGAGAGCAGTGGAAAATAGCTCACATCCCTGGATCTCTACACCCCTGTGAAAGATCCAGAAGGAGCTCCTGGCTCTTGGCTTCGTCCTGGCACAGCCCCTAGCCATTGCAGTCATTTGGAGAGTGATCCAGCAGATGGAAGATTATCATTCATTCTCATTCTCTCTCTCATTTACTTATTTATTTGAAAGGCAGAGTTAGAATCTTTAAAAAAAAATCCCAAAGTACCCCATTCAGCAGGCTGGTTAGCTGTGGAGATGAAAGTTGGCTACCTCCTGAACTATTCATAGATTAAACGTTCTTGTCATGCTTGTTACTTTGATTTGGCTTTGGGGATGGGGGCTGAGCTTTCTGTAACACTGGAAAAGTTGGTTTGTTTGTTTTGGACAATGCTCATCAATCATGAGAGTGATACTGGACCCACTCCTTGCATAGCTGATCCTTAGTGAGACGAGTCTGCTGTCCAGCACCCTGTCTGCTCAGGACCTATCAGACTGACAGACGCTCCTTCCCACTCAAGGTCTAGCAAAGGCCCTTGTGTCTTGCATCCTCTTGTTGACTCTGTTGCCACTCCAGAGAGCAGGCGCTGAACAGAGCCACTGGTGCGTCCACTGTGAATTCTGGCTAGAGATTTGGCAGGAATTAGCCTGCTGTTTGTTAGGTAGGATTGTTCTTAATGGAAAAGCCTTTCTTCATTATTTCTGCTCAGCTGACAAATAAGGAACATTCATGAATTCAAAATGACATTCTGAATCCACTGCTCAAACTGGTTGGGTTGGATCGGCACTTGCCTCTTTCCTCCCTCTGCCTTTCATATTCTCTTTTCCTTGTTTTGAGATTCTGCTGGCATTCCTACCATAAAATAAGAACATTCCAGTGCGAGGGTAATTCTTCTTTCATGTTCTAAAGGCTCTGAAACTCTTGCTCCTAACTGAGCCCTCCCTTGTCTCTGTGATTGCTCTTTTAGATGCAATCTTTGATGCTTCACCCTTCATTGTAGAAAAAGACAGGAGTCCAGCTTGCTGTTCTGTTGTGGGGGTAGGCCCTGGCTTTTCCCTATGAGAGTGGAACATTAGCAACCCATTATTTCAATTCCAACGAATGTTTGATTATAGAATTCTTTATTCCATCTGGTCTTCTTCATAGGAGACTTGCAAGGAGACAGGCAGAAATGTGCATGGCCAAAACCACTTAAACTCTATTCAGACAAAAAAAGAAATAAAGAGCAGATCTAGGTTGCCAGAAAACAGAAGACAGGCATATGGCTGTTAAAGTGACAAGAACCACCAGGACCAGTGTACAGAATACAATCTGCTTTAAATGGTATAAGGGTTTCTACACTGCTGTTTGATTCACATCCATCCTGGCAGCTATGGCAATTGCATAAACCTTCAATTCTTCAAGACTGTGTAGATGCTAATTTAGATTGCTCTCTGTTTTATTATAAAATGAAGCTCTTTCATGGCATAATGGGGCAGAGAGGATCCTGATTTGAAGATGCCCATGAGACCTGTCTTCTTATCCTGCCTCTGAGGTGTGAGTCACCACTTCCTGCTAAAATACAGAGAAATGCTAACCATGGCTTTCATGTGGGATGTGCAATTGGTAATGACTGAGTTGGGAAAAACACAGCTCCCTGAACCATCGCATGCCGTGGGTTTTTAAAGCAATCTTGAGAGAGGTGGAACTATTATAGGAAGTCTAGGACTCGGCTCTAGTGGCTCATTTTATATGTTGAGAGTCTAGTAACTTTACAAAAAACTTTCACAAAAAAAATTATCAGAAGCAAAGAATAGCATTTCTTTTAGTTATCAGAGAGTTCCTGGGAAATGATAATGTATGGCTCCTTGATATCCTAGCATCATTGACCTTAACAAACGTTTACTCCAAATGAGAGTTTTGCTGTTATGTGTTAAAATAAGGACTTCATGACTTTGATAAATGGGTGACATTAAAAACTCATATTCTCTCATTTGAGCAACAGTAGAAACTCTGGCCAACTACCCATGCTGAAACTACTGAGCTCTGTATATCCCATGTATTATAAGACATTTGTTTTATCAAGTAGGATCAGGATATACTCACAACATGTGGTGGTCAGTGTTATGTGCCAACTTGACTGGGCTGAGTATGCTCAGATATCTGATAAAACATTTCCAGGTGTGTCTCTGAGGATGTTTCCAGTAGAAATTAGCACTTGAATGAGTAGACTGAGTGAAGAGGCGCCCTCACTGATGTGGCTAAGCATCATCCAATTCTTCAGAGGAAAAATGAATTCACTCTCTCTGTGTGTGTTTGAACCAGGAGAATCTATGTTCTTTGCTTGGACACTGGTAATCTTGGTTCTCATGCTCAGACAACCAGGACTCACTCACTGGCTTCCCTGGGTCTCCAGCTTGCAGATGGCAGATGGTGGGACTTGTTAGCCTCCACAATTACCTGAAGGAAATTCTAGAACTCACCTCCTTATAGGATGGGATCTTCAAAAAGTTCTTGGAAAGTGTGTATTATGAAAACACTACCTGTGGATTTCAAAATTTTGTGCACCAAAATAAACCAATATTTTAATTCCATTTTTTCCTACCAACTTCTTGATGTTCCCTCATATAAGTTTTTCTAGAGAATGCTAACTAATATCAGACACTTGTCAAAAATTATCCAGAGCTGAGAGAATGAGACATTTGCATATTTAGCCTCTAATGTGGCTGTTGTTAAACTCAGAAACTCTGCATTTTTGTACAAGTAAGAAACCAGCATTAATCTACCACAAAGATCCTGATTTGATATATAATTTACAAACAGATGTGCTAAAAATTGTTCTTTTTCACATTTCTTTTAAGTATAATAATATGCTTAACAACAGAAAGGTGTATTTATTTGTATATTTATTTCTATAAAATGACCTCCCTTTTCCCATGAAAAATAAGCAAGGGGCTACAAATATATAGCTTACAAGTTGACTTTATGGGCTCTTCAAGATTCATGTTCACTTTTATTTTTAGCGACATCCTGTGGAAGACTGTAGAGAAAATCTTCGCGTGTATAAAAGAGGCCCTCACCTAACACAGAGCCTGGCTCAAATCAACAATCATCTGAGAATGAACACATTCTTTTAGTGTGCTATAATTCAAAGCTTTTCATAAGCTTAGCTCAGTAACAAAAATCCATACAGTCAATGCTGCTACAGAAAGCAGATCCCAATAAACATCCCCAGGGCACTTTTTAAAACTATAAATTCTACTCCCATTCTGATATATGCTCTTTCAAGGCTTCTCAATTACTAATCACTGTATTCTATCACTCAAGCAAGTTGGAACAGATAATAGGTTAAGAACTAGTGCTTTTTGGCCCATTGCCATAGGTTTATCAAATTCATTATTGACTTCTGGTTCTGGACTGCTCTCTGCAAAATTAGAGACTAATCTTTGTATTCAGAACTATATCCATCTGCCATATGTGTAGTTAAAGCAACCATAGTGGCCTAATCTAAAACGGCCACTCAAGAAACGAAGTGCCTGTCTAACAAGTGCAATCATATTCACCGGGACAAGAAGTGTGAGCATTTTAGTAAGAACCTTTTCTAGAAGGCTAAGGCCCTTTGGTTACTTCTGCAGCGCTGTTTTCCATGACTTTGATCTGGATGCTTTCTAGACAGACCCTTTAATGGCAGAAAGCATCTTAAAGCAGAGAAATAAATTCTCACATTTGATGTTTTTTTCTTTTTGGAGAGAGAGACAGAGATCCCACCCACTGGTTCACTCCTTAAGTCAATGACTGGGATTGGACTAGCCCAAGGGTGGGGACCAGGAGTGCAATCCAGGTCTCCTACGTGCTGTCAGGAACCCAATCACGTGGAGCATCAGCTCTGCCTCCTAGAGTGTCCTGCTTGATCTCTTGGTTCAGTGTCTGCGCTGCTGCCAGCCAGACTGCCATGGATTTCTAGCAGTTCACGGGAGTCACCACTTTTTAAATATACAAGACGGGAGTAGGTTGGTGGAAGTAACTGTCAAATATGCACACTAAATGAGTGGTGTGTATAGACAACATATAAAATACTGCCTCCCCAAGAGTGTCCATCCTGAGCCTGCCTTCCAAGTCCCATCTTCAATTGAAGAAAAAGAGGAGGGAAATGATATTTAATATATACTTGGAGTTTCAAATAAAAAATATCAACCATTACAACCACCCAAGGAGGCTAGGTTTATGGATAAAAAAATCAAAGCTAAAAGAAATGAGTTACTTCTTCAAAGTTTTATAGGCGAAAATACATATTTCTTTCGCAATATGTAATAAGAAGCAGGAAGTACATTATTCTGGTACGCTTTGAGGTATGATCTTGGCTTCTTTTAGTTCATATATAGGATTCCTACCATACCCAAAATACGTGCAATGGGTGTGCTTGGGATACCTGTGCAAACAGTGCCTGAATAAGGCAGCTAGATAGATAATTCTTTTTTGTGTGTATAAAAAAAGGGGGAACATAGGATGGATCCATCAGTGAGGTTTACCTCTTATACATTTTTGGGCAGATATTTACAAACTTTTAAAAATTATTATTTGAAAGGTAGAGAAATATAGACACAGACAGAATTTTCTATCCACTGGTTAATTCCCCAAATGTCTGCAATGGTCAGGACTGAGCCAGTCTCAAGCAAAGTACCTAGAACTATATATGGTCTCCCCTGTGGGTAGCAGGTACTCAACCACTTATGCCTACCAGGATGACAGTATCAAGAAGTTGGATTCAGTAGTGGAGCAGGGGCTTGAACGCAGGCACTCTGATATGGGATGCAGGCTTCCTGAGTGATATCTTAACTGATACACAAAACACCTGCCTTGAAAACTTATTGTTCAATAGGAGTTATATGTGACAGGATTGCTTCCTTTATATTTTATTTGTACATGTTCTCACACATCTCCTTGATACATGCATATGGTATTAAATAAGAAATAAATCAAATACCATGTCTCAAAACAGGAGTAGAAACATGGAAAATGTTAGAAATTTTTTTCGATGAAGCTGGTGTCTAAGATCCCTGAACCAGGTCGGATGAGGAAATGGAGGTATTTGGGATTCTCAAGGGGGAAGACAAATTCGTGGAGTCTTTAGTGTGTCTAGTACTTTTGGTAAGCCTTTCAGTAAGCGCCAAATAGATGAAAAAAGAAATATAGATTCACTCCTCAGATGTTACTCTTGGGCTACTTATAGGAGTCAACCATCTGGACCACATAAGATTTTGAGCGTAGTCTCTGAAATATGAATCATCCTTTAAGCCTTTAATCAGTTTGTTATACGAAAGAGTGTGACAAGTTTTTTAAAGGTATGAGCAATTGGGTGTTATAGAAGGAAAGAGAAGAGTGGTTGAGGATTTGCCCAGAGAAAGTCATGAGTTCTGAAGATGAGTAGTAGCTGTTCAACAAGAATATGGGAGGAATAAAAGGTATTCTAGGTGCAGAGAAATTCATGGAGAATATGAAGGAAGTAATGGTCATAATTCTGATTTTTAAGCATAGCAACAAAACACACTGGTCCCATTTGAATTAAAATCTTAACAACATGGGAGTGCTTCAAAAGCTAATGGAAATCAAATTTAATGATTTAGTGGATTTCAATTTTTTTTGCACCAAAGTAAACACCTTTCGATTCCATTTTTTTACCCACAAACTTTTTGAAGTACAATTGTTCAAGGTTTTGAGGTAGACATCCTGAATTTTCTTCACTGCATCCCTTTTGTGAGGGCAGGTGAGCCTGTCTTCCCTCTAAAAGGCACATGACGGGCAGGTGCTGTGGTGCAGCAGGTTAAGCCACTGCCTGAGATGCCTGCATATCGTATGAGAATGCCTGTTTCAACTCCTGTCTACTCTCTGCTTATGATCTAACTTCCAGCTAATGTGCCTCGGAGACAGCAGATTAGTACTTGGGTTCCTGCTACCCACATGGGAGACTTGGATAAAGTTCTTGGCTCCTGATTTTGGCCTAGCCTAACCCTGGCTATTGTGGACATTGGGGAATGAACCAGGAGATGGACAATCTCTCTCATTCTCTGTCTCTCTCTCTGTTATTCTTTTTTTCAAATAGAAAAATCTAAAAAAAACATTGACAGGAAATTTATTTCAAAAAATAAAAATAAAAGGTACATCATTACAATGGGAAAGCAGTATGCTAGGCCAGGAACACATTGGCTACTGTGTTTTACATTTAAGATACTTTTAACATTGAGATACTGTTTTCTTTAGTCATCTCAGGTAAAATATGGTCAGCATCAAACGTTGACAAGACATTGCCTTGGATAGTCAATAAATAAGTATGTTTTAATGAGACAGAACACATCTATTGTGAAGCTGAGAGACTCTGCTTGAAGTGATTCTCTTTTTTTTTTTTTTTTGACAGGCAGAGTGGACAGTGAGAGAGAGAGACAGAGAGAAAGGTCTTCCTTTTGCCGTTGGTTCACCCTCCAATGGCCACCGCGGCCGGCGTGCTGCGCCCGGCGCACCGCGCTGATCCAATGGCAGGAGCCAGGAGCCAGGTGCTTCTCCTGGTCTCCCATGGGGTGCAGGGCCCAAGCACCTGGGCCATCCTCCACTGCACTCCCTGGCCACAGCAGGGGGCTGGCCTGGAAGAGGGGCAACCGGGACAGAATCCGGCGCCCCGACCGGGACTAGAACCCGGTGTGCCGGCACCGCTAGGCGGAGGATTAGCCTAGTGAGCCGCGGCGCCGGCCAGTGATTCTCTTTTGATGGGAGAGATGCTCACTAGAAGCTCTTATGGCGGCTAAAGGACCCCCACCACAAGACAAAGAATTGAAAACCCTGCCCAGAGAGAAGAGTTCACACACACACACACACACACAGAATATAATACATGGTTCCTGATAATAAGTGTATCTTTGCCTGCCTTTGGATGCCACTGAACTATCCCGTAACAATACTTTTTTTCCAGTAATATTAGTGGGCTTCTGAGATGTAAAACTTTATAAAAATTTTGAATGCCTTTTAAATTTTAAATGATACATAAAATTTTATATATTTATAGGGTATCATGTGTTGTTTTGATATATGTATATATCATATAATGTTCAATTATGGTGCCCATATGTATCTCAAACATTTAATATTTCTTTATGGGGAAAATATTCAAAATCCTTTCTTGTAGGCTTGTCCTTTTAAGAGAAGTATAGACTACATAATCATCAACCATAGTCCCCCAACTGTGCAACAGGACACACACATTTACGTGAAGACATTGTAAAGGCAATTCCCCTTTATGTAGTTGTAGAAATACTTAAATGATTCCACGATAAAGATCACATCTAACAATTCACTCACTTCTGTAAAAGTCATCAGAGATGATCAGTTTTCCCATAATTGTTTAGTTTGATTCAAGGCGTTGTTTGTCCTTGCACTCTTATATTCCCGGCAGGATTCTAGAACTACTGTCATTTTCAGACTAACAAGCATGAGCTGCCCCTCTGACGGCTGAAGACTCATGAGGAGTCTGTTCAGTGAGGTACATGTGGTAAATTCACCGGCAGGTGCCCAACTCGGGTAGGTGGAGCAGATAAAGGTTTTGCTTCAGGATGTATGTGGACATGCAAATTCATCTATTTTAAGGGCCACCCTTATGTTGTATCAAAGTTGATGAAGTGCGCCTTAGAACAGCACTAAACAAACATAAGCACTTTACACAGAGAGCTCTAGATTTCATTACTCACTCGCACTCCGGGGAGGGAAGTGTTGTTCCATTAGGAGACTGCTTGGCTGCTAATCAAGGGCTCTCACTTCCCTGAGCACACTGATCTGGTAACCACTCTGCTTCTCTGAAAAACAAACCATCCAAGAAAGCGATTTCTAAAAGCACCCAAGAGAGCTCTGTTTTTCTTTAGTAAATATAAAAAGTTGAAGAGCTCCCAGGAATTAAAGCAGAATAAAAATTCTGTACCTGGTATGATGTACACACTTCCACCAATCCCTCCCCTGGCCCTGCTGCCCATGAAGTCCCTTTTGCCACCACACATCTCTCTCTGGTGACTGACATCTGGTATCCTACTTTGGCATCCAGATGCCATTTTACTTTAAAATGATGGTTGGCTGTCAAAAGATAATAAGGCACTGCCTTGGTTGTTCGGTCTGTGGAATGGATCCCCACTTTTTTTTTTTTTTTTTTTTTGGACAGGCAGAGTGGACAGTGAGAGAGAGAGACAGAGAGAAAGGTCTTCCTTTGCTATTGGTTCACCCCTCAATGGCCGCCGTGGCTGGCGCACCGCGCTGATCCGGTGGCAGGGGCCAGGTACTTCTCCTGGTCTCCCATGGGGTGCAGGGCCCAAGGACCTGGGCCATCCTCCACTGCACTCCCTGGCCACAGCAGAGAGCTGGCCTGGAAGAGGAGCAACCAGGACAGAATCCGGCGCCCCGACCGGGACTAGAACCTGGTGTGCCGGCGCCGCAAGGCGGAGGATTAGCCTAGTGAGCCGTGGCACTGGAGGATCCCCATGTTTTCACGAAGTACAACATGCCTTTGTGAGTCCCTGAACACAGTGATCACTCATTAAATACAAGTGAAATAGAAAACTACTTTTTATAGGTCACAAAACCATACTTCCCTCTCAAATTTAGCTTTCTCAAAAAGTTCAAAATTCAAACAAATAAAAACTAGAGTACAAGTCAGTGCATTTCTCGCATTCCTTTCTGTTACCCATTTAGTCCAAAGTCCGCTTTAAATCATGCAGCTTAATTAGCACGGTCCTGGTTTAGATGAAGGAGCTGTGTTACCTACGAGAAAGACCATGGGCTTCATGAGCAAGCCAGATTCTAATTCCATTTCCCCCACTCAGCTGGGTGATCAAGGCAAGTCAGTTAACTCATCGTGCTTTACCTTCCTTATAGGTAAAATTTCAATCATGCCATTGCATCACCAGGCAAAAGTGTGGCAAAAAACTGTGAGTTAATAGGCCTGGGTCACCATCTATCATGTAGAAGACACACGACAGAAGTTACTTCCTCTCCTCCCCACACTTAATCATCCCACTCTTACAGCTGAAAACAGCACAGCTTCTTTAAGTCTCAACATTTTCATTAGTGTCCAAGTTCTCTCTAGTCCCTCTTCTTTTTCTAACATCAGAACTTCAAATGCTCTATTTTTCTTTACTGCTTGTTTTCATATCTCCTATTCTCCCCTTTTCTCTCCTCTGCAGCTGAAGTGAAAATGCTAAGGTGAAACAGGCACTTAGAATTTGCTGGCTGTCACAGACTGTCATTTGACACATTTCCTTTCCACTAGGTCCACGCATTTTTCAATACAAACTTTTAAACAAAAAAACAATGTGTTTTAATTCTAAAGAATTAATTGGTGTTGTGAACATGCTGTATGTAATAATTGAGAAAATTCAAGTGACATGCTTAAAAATGTGACAACTTGCCATTTTCTTTGCTGTAACAACTTCACAAATTTTTTACAATGGAAGTAAAATAAGGCTAAGAACATCAAGAGCCATCTAGATAGTTACAACAGTCTCCAATAATGTGTTGACTTGATTATTTATTAGTGCCTGTAAAACCTTCAACATTTTCTTATGATTGGAATTAGTCCAAATACATACTATAATGAATGCATATTAGGTTTTGCACACAAAAGCTAAAGAAAAGCAGGCATAAGAAAAATACCACAGTAAACTGTAAAGAAAATGACAAACTTGTTTTATTTTACTGTTTGTAAGGAGGCTTCTCTCTCTCTCTCTCTCTTAGATTCATTGTATTTATTTGAAAGGCAGAGTTAGAGACAGAGAGAGAGCAAGAGATCTTCCAGCCACTGATTCACTCCTAGAATGTCCACAACTCCAGGGCTAGTTGAAGCCAGGAGTCAAGAGCCTCATTTGGGTCTCCCATGTGGGTGTAGGGGCCCCTAGATTTGGGCATCTTCCACCGCTTTTCCAGGCACATCAGCAGGGAGCTGGATCAGAAATGGAGCAGCAGGGACTTAACTGGCACCCATATGGGATGCAGGTGTTGCAGGTGGTGTTTTAATCTATTGCACCACAATGCTGTCCCTCCTCTTGAATTTTGTAAACATAGTATCGGACTTAATAAGACTTAATCCAGTAAAAAAAAAAGACTGACAACATAGAGTGTTCTGTGAGTGGACTATGGCTTTCTTGGGATTTCTTAGAGCAGAAAATAAACATCTTTAGTGCCATTTTCCCCCCATTAGTCAAAACTGAGATGTTCGGTGGTGGGCATTTGGCTCAGTGGTTAAGCTGCCATTTGGAATGCCTACCTCCCATACTGGAGTACCTGGGTTTAGATCCAGGAGCTTTGTTCCTGATTCCAGCTTCCTGCTAGGGTGCACCCTGGGAGCCAACAGGTGATGGCTCAGGTAATTGGGTCACTGCCATGCACATGAGAGACCCAGACTGAGTTCTTGGACCTGGTTTTGGACTAGTCTAGCTCCAGCTGGTACAGGGGAGTGAATGAACAGATGGAAGGTTTCTGTTTGTCTCTGTCTCTTTCTGCCATTCAAATAAAAAGCAAATAAATACAAACAAAAGACAACACAGAGTTCGAAGAGACCACATATCCTTCTCCAATGGCTCTGCTTTGTGCCTCTCTGTTATCTCTCCCCCCATTTCCCTCCCACCTTACACTTCCTAAACTTGGTGCACTTCCCAAAGTGTTGGACTGTTGGGCCACTCCTGCCTTGACTCATCTGGCTTCCTCCTTAGGAATGCCTGTTGTTCCTCTGCAGGCACAGCTGTGGTCACTCCTCCCAAGGGCACTTCCTGACCCGTCCCTTAATGCTTAGGGAAAACCAACCACTCCCTCTTCTTGGGGCTCCATTTCCCCATCAGATCCTTATACTCCACTTTCTATGAAGCCTATGGCTCTTGCTGCTTTGTACATCAGTCTTCTCTGGGGATAGTGAGCTTCCTCAGGTCAGGGGCCATTTGTAAGTCACCTCCATTTTCCCAGTGCCTGAGACATAATGGGTGATCTGTAGAAGATGGTGCATGAGTGGAAGCATAGACCAGAGAGGAGGAAAGGACTTGAAGCAAGAGCAAGTGTGAATCATCTGGAAATACCTAAGGGGCTGGTGCCTATTATTTTCCAAGAATAGGTCCTTGGAGATAATCAACAGGCAAAGCCACAAACACTATGAGTCATGGAGAGAAATGAACAGCAGATAAAAATGACACCAAGTTGTGGGGAGCAACTGGGAGCAACTCGGACTAGACTAAGTTACTGGAATTAAGACTTATTCTATGCATCTGCTCTCCCACAATATGGCGCTGAGAAGGGAAACAGCTTTTACACAGCTGCCTCCAGTTCAACCAATAAACTGTAGGACCTGCTCCTGATTGGAGGAGAGCAGCGTACTCGGCGTGTGGGTAGCAGAGTTGGGATTGATGGAAGAGGACTATAAAGGAGGAGAGAGACAACATGCACCAGGAACATCTAAGGGGAACATCTATCTGAAGGACAACTGTGCAGCCCCCGAGAGAGCCGGCTGGCGGTGTGCCGCTCCTCCGCGGAAGTGGGGAAAGTGGCTAGGGGGAACCGCCCTTCCACGGAGGTGGAAGGGACGGTAGCCAACCTGGGAAGAACCAGCAGCAAACCCGGGGAGGGCCGAGCAGACAAAAGAACAGCGCAGGGTTCTGTGTCGTTCCTCCACGAAGAGGGGGAGCGACACCAAGTCTTTAAATTTCTAACTATATGTTAAAGATTCCTGCATAATTTATTGACTTTTATTTCTTTCTAGCTTTGGTGAAGGTGATCTGTAAGTAAAAGATCACTGGTAATTTTATAAGCAGCTTCAGGTTCTAGAGAGGTTTCCACTGGGTATGACATGGGATCACACAGAAATGCAATAAGCAAATGAAGACTGGGAAGGGCAAGAGAGAGAGAGAAAATGGGTGCACTAATCCAGGAAGCTATGTTGAATGTCTACAAGTCTCCAAAACACTGGACCAAGCAAGGGGCAAGTAAGACTGAAAAGATTTTTCCTCTTATAGAACGTCACCATGTAGAAATGCTGATTCAAAAAGTCAACAAGCCAACAACTTAGTAGTCAATGATTTCAGACTCTGAGTGTCATGAAGGCAAAACAATTTTGAGTGATGGAAGAGTGGCTGATGGACTACTTTGGCTGGTTAGAAAAGGCCTTAAAAGGAGTTGGCATTTATGTTGAGACCTCAATGACTAGAAGAGTCATGTGAACATCTGGGAGACAAATACTCCAGGCAGGTGGGGGGGGGGGATGTAGGCCCTGAGATCAGAGGGAGTTCAGAGTGCTTGAAACACCAAAAGGAGGCTATGACGTGCAGAGCATAAAGGAGGAGGAAACAGGGATTCAAACAATGTGGCTTGAAAGGAGAAAGAAGGCAGCAAATGTAGCACCCTAAAGTTCAAGGAGAGGAATTCTGATTTATTTTGAAGCATTTTAATTGAAGATGTAAAGAGATATTTGATTCATATTTTCTAAAGAACACTTTGCCTGCTGTGTGAATACCTGATAATAGGAGAGCAGTTGGAAACAAGGGGAGGAGATGATAGTGGCATGAGCAGGGTGCTGGAGGCAGAGATGAGAAAACTAACTGCAGCAACTGGGTAAGAAACATGAAGATAAATGCAACTGCAACTTGGGAACACAGAACAAACTAGGCAGGGGCTATGCAGACTGGGCGTGAGGAGTCCAGATCATACAATCAGATTATTCAGCACACGGAGTCCTACAGGCTATCCGACACAATTGAATTTATCTGAAAAGCAATACAGAATGGCCATTGATAGACTGTTGGTAGGAGAGTGACATGATAAATCCTGTTTTGAGCAAATTCGCATTTCCTTGACCACAGTAAGGACCACTAGAGGTTCACCAGAAGAGACAGGTATTGTTGTACAGCAGGTTAAGCCAGTGCCTGCAACTTCCCATGTGAGCACTGGTTCAAGTACCAACTACTCCACTTCTGATCCAGCTCCCTGTCGACGTACCAGGGCCTCTGCCACCCACAGGGGACACCTGGATGGAGTTCCAGGCTCCTAGCTTCTGCCTGGCCTGAGCCTGGCCATGGTGGCCATTTGGGGAGTGAATGAACCAGCTGATAGCAGCACTCCTCTCTCTCTTTCTGTAACTCTTTCAAATAAATCAATAAATATGATTTTAAAAAAGGGAGTTAGGGTCACCATTGTGGTGAGAAAGTTTATGGAGACTGAAAGAGTGAGGTTGCCCTTCTAAACTCAAAGTTCACCAAGATCCCTCGGCTGAGATCACTGCCTGCCTCGTACTGCAATCATCTATGAGGAGCCCTTGCCTCCCTTGCTAAATTCTGAGCTCATGGAAGATAGCAGCTATGTATGACTTATTTTTAAAAATGTTACAGGATCTGGGGCTGGTGCTGCGGCATAGCAGGTGAAGCCGCTGCCTGCAGTGCCAGCATCCCATATGGGTGCCCGTTTGTGATCTGGCTGCTCCACTTCCAATCCAGTTCTCTGCTATGGCCTGGGAAAGCAGAAGATGGCCCAAGTTCTTGGGCTCCTGTACCTGCGTGAGAGACCTGGAAGAAACTCTTGGCTTCAGATCGGCACAGCTCCTGCCGTTGTAGCCATTTGGGCTGTGAACCAGTGGATGGAAGACTTCTCTTTCTCTCTCTGCCTCTCTCTACAAATGTGCCTTTCAAACAAACAAGCAAATAAATAATCTTTAAAAAATTAAAAAAGAAATATTAGAGCTATCACATATGATTATCATAACTATTCAGTCTTCAAGTTTCTTATGTAGCCAGGCTCCTTAATTCACTTATTGTCTTTTTGTTTAGGTTTGAACCTTCCAATCAATTTTCACCCTATTTTTGTAACTTTTTTAGGCAGCATCTGATTCCACAGAAAATGTGATGAGAGTGTGGACCTAAGTGGAAGAAATGTATCACCTCCAAAAGAGAAGCTTTGGCAATTTCCATTTTTGTTAACCCATGAAATGTTACGACCATGAATTAAATGTGACCTCTTCCTTACAGAACTTTTATTTTCTCCCTATTTTAGTGTTATTTGCACCATTCAGAAAACATTACATTCAACAATATCAGGTTACTTGTCAAATTTTTGGCTGTGAAATAAAGCATAAAAAGGCGGCCCAGGTCTCTGCAGATCACAGATTATCACTCACATAGACTTAGCCACAAGCTTCATGCATTTTTTTATCCAATTTATTTTGCTCCACAAGATAAGGTGAGGTATGCAATGGCTCACTCTTGTGTTATAGTTAATTTTAACTCCCTTATCAATAAGCACATGCCTTTTCAAGTTATAAAAAGTATGCCATTGTTATTATCAACTGGAGAGAATGAGGTCATTGTTCTCATAGTACTATAAAAAGCTGAAGTATAACAGAAGAGTGAAACTATAACTTAGGAAAAGAAAAGTTCATGAAACCAACAACATACATTTTGAGGCAAGGAATATAACATTTAATTTTGTCCACAAATAAGTGTTAGGTGCAAAGAAAGAGATGGAGAATCCAGAATGGAAGTGGACAGTCAGAAATTAAAGGGCTATTGTGAATTATCTTTATTTCATGAAGTTTTGTTTACTACCTGCATGGTAAGACTTCTACACATTGGACTGTAAACTCATCTACAAACCAGAAAATTCAGCATGTAAAAAATTAGACATATCCAGTTGAAATTTGGATTATCACCACATTCAAATATTTGAAACATCACCTCTAGTTATCACTACATTTGCTTAACCCAATTTTAAGGATTTTAGAAGCAGGAGGAGGCAGGAAATTATTTAACAATTCACTCAAAGAAGGTGACTTAGAGCAAAAGAAAGATCCCATAGAAATTGTTTTGTGTGCAGTGACAGTGGGAGGTGAAGATGAATAGAAACTGGCATATAACAGGGGAAGACAAAGAAACTGCTTTAGGATAAACCTTCATGTCACCCTGCCTAGCCATGTTCTTGCAACCTGCCTACCTCCCAGAATGCAAGCTTAGTTGAGACATTACTTTTTCTGACTGTGATGTGGCTGCCACGATGGAATAATTTAGAGTTACCTTTATATTCAAATAGGATAATTCACATCATAAGTTTCCTTATGTGAAACTCAAGTGATTGAAATATAAGAGGTGCAGTAACAATTGGCAAAGAGCCACTCAAAGGACAATCCCACATGATTGTGCTGCTTCTGCTGCTTCTTCCTGTGTGCTTTCCCTGTCTCTGGCACCCCTTCCCCCAGCCAAAGTCCACTAAATAAACCACACTGGAAATGATTCTCTTTATCGAAGTGTCATAGACAAATCTTGGGACTAAAATCAAAAGATAACTATTTCAATATCCCTTGAGATTCAGAAAAGAACAACCCCATGAGGTGTTTACAATATATATGGGGGGGCTGGCGCTGTGGTGTAGCGGGTAAAGCCACTGCCTGCAGTGCCAGCATCCCATATGGGTGCTGGTTCAGGTCCTGGCTGCTCCTCTTCTGATCCAGCTCTCTGCTATGGCCTGGGAAAGCAGTGGAAGATGGCCAAGGACCCCTGCACTGTGTGGGAGAACTGGAAGAAGCTCCTGGCTCCTGGCTTCAGATCGGCACAGCTCCAGCTGTTGCAGCCAATAGGGGAGTGAACCAGTGGATGGAAAACCTTTCTCTCTCTCTGCCTCTCTATAACTCTACCTTTCAAATAAATAAATGAATAAATCTTTAAAAAAATACATATTTGCAAGGCTACTTTATAGAAGTTGTGGAAAAATGGAACTAAAAGGGTGAGTTTATTTTGTTGCAAAACATTTTTTATGTTATATTGAAAATGTGTATTATGAAAAAACTATATATATATTTCAAAATTGTTTTAATTTTTATTTATATAAGGGAAATTTTATAAATATGTCTTTTTTTAAAAAAAGAGACATTTATTTATTTGAAAGTTGGAGTTAAGAGAGGCAGAGGCAGAGACAAAGAGATTTTCTATCCAATGATTCACTTCCCAAATGGCTACAGCAATGGAGCTCTGCTGATCCAAAGCCAGGAGCTTCCTTTGATCTCCCACATGGGTTCAGGGGCCCAAGGACTTGGACCATCTCCTACTGCTTTCCCAGGCCACAGCAGAGAGCTGGATTGGAAGTGGAGCAGCCGGGTCATGAACCGGCGCCCATATGGGATGCCAGCACTTCAGGCGGAGGCTTTGCCTGTTATGCCTCCGCGCCGGGCCTCATATATGTGGCTTTAATAGCCTATTGATGCTTCTACCCCACCTTCTCTCCCTTTGTTGCCCCAACCCTCCTTTTCCTATTTTTAGTTTTTACAATGACATATATCAACTTACTTCATAATCTCAAGTTTAAGTGTCTACTAAGTAAAGAATTCAACAAGTGTAAGTACAAAAACCATTGTTCCTCAAAAGTATAAAGGCTGTAAACAATAATCAAAGCTCAAAACATCAATTTTGCTCATATACATTACTTTTTTGTACTCTGTGTATTAATAACAACAAACCATGGAAAACATGATATGTCTTTTTGGGATAAGCTTATTTCACTAAGCATAATGATCTACAATTGCATCCATTTTGTTGTGAATATTTCAAAATTTTTGCAGCAACATAAAATCATATTCTTAATTCCATTTTCTATGAAAATTTTTTTTCAGTACCGATAAGTCTTGATTTATTCATTGTATTTCCTCAGGGAAAGGAGAAGGGCTGGGGAGAGTCAGCATAGGTGTTACAAAGCAATTAGAAAATGGAAAAGGAAGTACCCAGCACAGCAAAAGTTAACCTTCAAATAAACACACCCCTGTGATGGGGTCACCCAACCCAAGGGGGCTTAGTCTCCTGCAGTTCAGGAATGAGAGCAGTGAAAGAACAGACACCAGCTCTCCTACCCTTCCTGCCTCCGACAAGTTCAAGATTTCACACAAAGCTTTGGTTTCTAGCAGTAAACATGGAGTTACATTCCTCCATCTCCTATTAAACAATCTTGTGGCCACGTTGTCATAACTTTCTTGCACCTGTATAAAAATTTGAGTGACTTGGATGTACATTCACAGTCCCCTTCTTGGTCTCCAAACCCCACATTCTACACAGAAGGAGCCCAGTAGCTTCTGTTCTTTAGGATACAAATTGAGGTCTGACCCATGCGAATACATCAGTGTCTTAAGTCTTTGGCATGAATCACATCAGGAAATGGTCTGGACTCAGGAGGTTGGGAACAAAGGGTGGAGGCTTCCGATTTTCTTTGGGATTTTTGCATGAATCCTTTAGATGTGGAGATACCCCAGCAATTAATTGTTTACATGTGGGGGTGCAGGTTTCCTTTTGTGGATGGGGGGATGGAGAAGAGGGTAGGGTAGGAGTCAAATTTTAAGGACAGAGATCCAGAATAGGATAGGGGAAGGGGAACACCAAAGACAGTTTAAGATGCCCGCTTCAAGAAGAGAGCTTCCTGTGTTTCAGATCCTTCTGCCTGGTGCAGAACCTTCTGTCAAAGATGCTTTGGCTATTTTTCTCTCAATAAAAAAAAAAGAAGTTTGTAAACAATAAAACCCCAAGAGAACATGGAGAAAGACCAACACATTATATTTACAAACTAGGCACCTAGCAATCACCACCTCGGAGACACAGTGAAGCCCTACAAAGCCCAAATACAGTAACTAAGGGGGGGGAGCATTTGGGGGAGACAAGAACCCAGGACCAGACACACACCACCCAATGCCTTCTGTTGCATTTGTCCCCCCCTTTTTTTTTGACAGGCAGAGTTAGTGAGAGTGAGAGAGACAGAGAGAAAGGGCTTTCTTTTCCGTTGGTTCACCCACCAAGTGGCCGCTATGGCTGGTGCATTGCAGCCAGCGCGCTGCGCCGATCTGAAGCCAGGAGCCAGGTGCTTCCTCCTGGTCTCCCATGGGGTGCAGGGCCCAAGGACCTGGACCATCCTCCACTGTACTCCCGGGCCACAGCAGAGAGCTACATTGGAAGAGGAGCAGCCGGGACAGAATCTGGCGCCCCGACTGGGACTAGAACCCGGTGTGCAGGCTGAGGATTAGCCTAGTGAGCGGCGGCACCAGCCACATTTGTCCCATTTCAACGCAGTGAGGCAGGTTTGCAGTGATCTCTCAACATGTAAATGAAACCCCCTTTTTCTTGTTTAGTTACCACAACACAGTAATTATTATAGTCACAGGGCAGGACACTGGCTCCAGATACCACCGAGGTCCTTACTTAAGGGTCTCCCTGGAAACCAAGAATTTGGGAAGGTTAAGGGTTTTTTAGTCCTTGCTTAATGTTTCTTTTTTTCTTTTTCTTTCTTTTTTTTTGACAGGCAGAGTTACAGTGAGAGAGACACAGAATTATAGACAGTGAGAGAGAGACAAAAAGGTCTTCCTTCCATTGGTTCACCCCCCCCTAATGGTGGCTCGGCCAGTGCGCTGTGCTGATCTGAAGCCAGGAGCCAGGTGCTTCTCCCAGTCTCCCACGTGGGTGCAGGGACCCAAGCACTTGGGCCATCCTCCACTGCCCTCCCAGGCCACAGTAGAGAGCTGGACTGGAAGAGGAGCAACTGGGACTAGTACCTGGCACCCCAACTGGGACTAGAACCTGGGGTGCTGGCGCCGCAGGTGGAGGATTAGCCTAGTGAGCCATGGCACCAGCCTATTGCTTCATGTTTCTATCCCTGGACAGCACAGGATGGGTACAGGGGTATTGATCTTCAACTCGTCCTTACCAGCTCCCATTTTTCACATACACGTGTGTGCACACAAACACACATACATCCTGTTGTGCATAGTGGCCTTGCCTAAATCTGGTTGGTGAAGGATGGCTCTATTAAGAGAAGCAAAAGACCTGTGTCCTAGGATCAGGCAACCCTAACCATGGCCTCTTCTCTGGGCCTTTCATCTGGCTTGGCCTGTCTGACTTCTCTGCACCACCTTCTCCTGTCCAGACTAATTTTCAATCTTCCAGGAGGAGGAGATCAAGTCATGGGGCAACTGCATTAACACTTCATCTCCCTGAAACATTTTCAAGGTGAAGGGGGTTTCCAGATGACACTGTGGCAAAAAAGCCAGCTCTAATTGGCCAAATGAGGTGATTCAATAGGCTGTGCACTCCATGTAGTTGCTCTCCACGGTGATAAAAACAACAAAAAGCCTTCCTGCTGTGCAGACCTGGAGCTGCTGCGGACTTATCCCTGAGACCGCTCATGGACCTGAGAACACAGTGCAGGAATGAGGGCCTTTGACTAAAATATACAAAAATACAATCCCAGACTATTTATATTTTAAAAAAAAAACAAGTTCAAATGCACAAGATATGTCGTTCACACACAGCTGGTGCCATTGGTATCCTGGAGAAAGTGGGACCCAAGGTGCAGTTATATAAGGGAGCAAATAAATAAATCACATTGGCCCAGAATGGGGTCAGGAGTGAACTCCGGAGCAGCGGGTCTGCCACCCTTTTTGCCGATCGTCACAACCCATTGCTCGGGACAGTTCCCAGCACCCTGTCCCAGGATGGAGTTATGAAGAAACAAGACGTGGCAAACCCTGCCTTACTCCCGGAGAGAGAACCTCCCACAAGACACAGTGGTTTAGGGGTTGTGTCCAGGAATCTGGTCCCACTACCAATCTTCTCACCCCAACAAGGGAAGTACTATTACATGTCCTTTCTTGAAAGGAACACTTCCCCATCCAGGTGACTTTCTAAAGCTAGAGATTTTGCATACATGGCCTCAGATAAAGCATGCAGGCTACAGGGTGATACCCCCAAACCCTTTATTTGTATTTGGATACAGCATGCTTGGAATTCCTTGCCTCACTCCTTCCTCCCAGCAAGGAAAAAGGGGTGATGCTGTGAACCCCAACCTGGGATACGTGGCAATGCCAGCTCCCCCCAACCCACCCTGTCCCCACGTTGTCCACTCTGCAGTTGATGCCTGCTCCTTGAAACTTCCTGATAGCCAAAAAACCAGCCCCCACCCACTGTGGCTCAATTCTGGGCCTCGGGGAGCATGGCAGGGCTGTGGCTCTCCTCTTCATCCTCCCAGAAGTAGGCTGGCTTTCCCTGGGAGCTGGGGGCCTGCCGGGCCTTCGGGGGCTTGAAGTCACCATATGGCTGATGCTGTTGCGGAAGCGGCACTTCTTGGCCTGGGGTGGCAGCTTGCACTCCTTGGCATGATGGTCTAGACCTCCACAGTTGTAGCACCCGTCTCCTTTAGATCTGCACTTTGGCATCTTCGTCCTCTTTGGCTGCCTTTTGCTCCCGGTACAGAACACCCCATTAAGTCCACGAAAATTTTAAATTACGTGTGTGTGTGTGTGTGTGTGTGTGTGAGAGAGAGAGAGAGAGAGAGAGAGAGAGAGAGAAAGGAAGAGGAGGAGGAGGAGGAAGAAGAGAAGAAAGAGGAGAAGGAAGAGGAGAAGGAAGAGGGAGGGAGGTAAGGAGGGAGAAATAGAGTGCTTGGCTCAAGAGCGTCCCTACCAAAGGAATTCGCTCACTGACTCAGGACTGGTGGGGCTCAAGGATGCGAGTCATCACGTGCTGTTTTCCAGTGTGTCCACCAGCAGAAAGCTGGATTTGGGAGTGGACTCGGGTCTGAGACCCAGAAACATACGTAGGATGCTGGTGTTCCAAGCAGTGTCCTAACTGCCACACTGATGCTGAATCCGAGAAATTTTCAATGCACTCCTAGTTTAATTTCAAGGAGTTTCTTTCCATTGTAAGCACTTCATGGTTTTCTCTTGTCCTGTCCAGATGTGATCTCTGGTTCTAGTCTCAAAGCACTCTAGCCAAGCTGTGGCACCACTAAGTTTTAAATTCTGCTAAGTTTTGATTGGATAATGTGATACAAAAATTCTATTGTTTCTTGATAAACATAACTTTAAATTCCTCTGAAGCATGGTGCTTGGAATTTCATTCCAATGACGAAACAGGTTGGGTTCTGAAGTACAAACTGTGCACAGACTGGTTCCAAGTGACATGACACAGCTAGGATTTGTGCCTTGTGTGTTCCTGAACCCTCACCCCGGAAGTGCTGGTCATGATTTGTACAGATTGCCAAGGGAAATTCCTGAAGGCCTAGAAAGCCTCAAAAATGCAGTCTTATTGGATTTTTTTTTTTGCTTGGTTTCCTAATCCCTGAACTGGTTTCTGTAGTTAAAACATCCTTGTCCCTAGCCAATTGGCATTGAAAGATATCAGAAGCCAATACCAAAGAGTGATGGGGAAGTAGATATTGGGTGGGTCTTTGAACTAAATGAGCCAATGTGCCCAGCCTCATAGCAAAGTAAATGCAATATTTACTAGGAAGCCAAAAAGGAGGACTTGCACCAAATAAGATCTAATGTCATCTATAACTCAATTAATGGTAAATTTCTAATTGCTATTAAGAAGGCTTAATTAAAATAAAGTAACCTTGAATTGGAAATGGATTTTACTTAAACAAAATTGCCCCTTTTTAAATGAAAAACAATTATACACTCACATATATAAATACTGCACTTAATACACACTCAATTTTATAAGGGCTATAAGTTGATTTAAGGGCACTGTTTTGCTTCCTCCTGTGCCTTATCCATCATATGTAGTGGTAGAAATAACATCCAATGAGCTTTCTTTATACAAATTAAAGTTACTCTGGTTTCTATTTTATTTTTCTAATTATTTATTTTTATATAAAATTCCCTAAACTTATCGTGTACTCATGTTTTGAAGTATATATCCTGAATTGCCAGCAGCAATAAATGTGCATTTCCTTATCTGAGTGGTTCAGTTCAGTTTATGTGCTCCTACAAGAATTGTCATTACAGAAACAAGTTGATGAATATAGGATGCTGAGTTCTGAGAAAACCATCCTGGCCAACACAGGCTCAGATAGAGCTAAAAATACAAGAGAGTGCAAGGGAATTTCACTCCAGGACTGCAAGATTTGTGTTTGCAGATGTTTCATTTCCTCTAAACAGCAGAGTAGATGAGAGTCTCAGTCCAAGAAGTCAGGTCTGCAGTGATGATTGCATATCTCTTTTCTTTAAGTCAATTTTCTTTCAATCATCGGACTGGCAGGAAGTGGAACTTTTGCCAAAATTATTTTTTGTTTTGTTTTGGTTTGGTTTTCCCCTGAGCCTGTGTCTGTCATGCGAAGGTCTTTGTGTCTTTCTAGGCCCCTAAGTACTGAAGGGAGACCCTAGTCATTATAGAAGTGCTACAGTTGTCCATCCTTCCTGGGACGTCCACTGCTTGTTGCCACACGTGGCTCTGGAAGACCCAGTGAGGCTGGAGTATCCATGTCTTAAGGGGACACCCTCTCTAAGGCCGCTACACAGCCCCCTCTCTGACGTCCCTGCCACTCCGCAGTGACTCACAGGACAAATACCGCCCTGCCCCTCTCCCATCCGTTAGGAAAGCTCTCCCTCCTGGGGCTGTCAAAGCCCAAGTCCTTTCTTTCCTCCCTCAGGACACCCACCTAATCTCAATTCATTTAAGTTCCTTCTAATTTCCTGTAGAAGTTAGAGGATCAGGGTGCACCTTGAAGGCTTCTATTTTCCACAGGGCAACGTCCCCACATAAAATTTCAAGAAGGAGAGACTGGTGTTGGGCTGAAGAATATGGAGGTGAAAACAGAGACAACACAAGGCAAGTTGATAAATTCCACACCAAGTCCATCAATTATCTCACCACCATTCAATCACTTGATAGTTGGCTTTGTCCCATATATTTTGTATCATCACCCATTGTAATTTCTTTATTTTTTTTTTTTGTGACGAGCACTCTCTGGCAAGCCTGTGTATAGAATATAGAAAAGCTAAAAGTGTTCAGCAAACTTCAAGTCAGGGAGATCATCTCCATAACCAGGAACATGTTCCTCTCCGTCAGATAACTCTGCCCAGGAGTGTGGCTCCTGAATCAGTACAGAAGGATCGTTTGTCCTGGGAGTTGTTAGACAATCTGCAGATATAAATCTGATGTTCATTTAAGATAGCCCAGAATATTCTGCTTAGAGTACAAAGTCATAAAGACAAACAGGACCCCCTGGAGTTAAATGCAGAGGAGAAACAATGCTGATTTTATGGTGCATAAGAAAAATACCCAAGCACAGCAAAGTTCCTAATGCTTGGACTCTTGGCAAAGAATTTGCCTTTGGTGACAAACAGTGAAAACAAAATAGAACTCAGCCTCGTGTAGATGAGCACACAGGAGGACAGGTGCCACATCAAAAAGCCACAGAGTATAATATGAATCAGAAAGCAATTTTCTATGCCAGACGGCAAATGTTAAGGGCAGAGATGGCATAAATAATTGATGGAAAATATTATTTTCCTAAATCTTTATGACTTACAGAAGAACTGCTTTGGGATGTTCTTTCAGGTGGAAAACAATTTCAGTTTGTGGAAGAAATTAAAATAACAGCAGCTTAAAAAAATGGAGGGTCTATTTTCTTCGATCAAAAAGAGTAAGTCGGCTGATGAAGACTCACAAGAAGGTTCTGCTGTATTATCAGTGTGCGGGCTCCTGCTACCGTCATACTTTGCTATCCTTAGTATATGCCCTCATATTTGGCGCGTGCAGGGTGCTGCTGTACCCTCTGCTATCTCATGCACATTCCAGGCAAGAAGAAAGAGAAAACAGGAAGAGACAGAAGGCATGTGCCAACATTTCTTAAAGTCCTGTGTCATGACTGCTGCTAGCATTTCATCGACCCATAGTGGCTGCAATACATGCCTGGAAATTCAGTAGTTACTTGATCATATTATCACTTCCAATGGAATTGGGGTTCTCTTAGTAAGAGAGGACATTGAATATGGAGGAGACAAACTGCACTGTTTGCCATAGTCACCGGGCAGGGACGAAGGTCTCTTGGACAGAGCTGTGAAGCTAGGAATCATCAAGTCTCACTGCTGCCTTGGCCTCTGAACATTTAGAAATTTCCCAGCTTCAAAAAGAAGGAGAATTATTTTTATCTTTTCTAGTTCTGGGTGAATGGAGTCCTTTGAAGAATCATTTACATGAGTCAGTTACTCTATTAACATTTTCTTCAAATAAGAAATAACCATAAAACACATGAGTTCCTTTATGTTTATAACCCTCTGGGGAATAAAAAGTTGAGAAATATTTCTTAATTGTTTACCGAGGGAGTAAGACTTTCAAACATATTGGAAATTAGATAGAAAATAATTCTAACAATGAACCACTACAATAATTTACACTATTAACTGAACATTTCATTTTATAGGCCATTGTTTGTGTATACACACATACACACACACACACACACACACACATATATATATCACACACATATATATCAATGTCATCATATAGTTCCCAGCGTTTGAGATCTATGGCAAATGCCCATCAATTAAATGCTGGATTCCAGCACAGGGGAATTGCAAGATTCATGACATCTGCAGGAGCTGAAAGGTACAGAGTCCAACCTCACACTGCCTGCCCCAATCCATCTCGCAGAAAACCCTTCATTCTCTGGATCCTGCTCCTTTTCAAGCCTTAAGCTGGGCTTCCTCGCTCTTTATCTCAACAAAGGAGACTCATTCGGGCTAATTGGAAGCTGCCACTGTGCACTTTCAGTGTGATGTTTCAAACTGTCTCTGATCCCATTTGAACTTTGATCACAATGACTGTGTCTCTAATGAGACCAAACTGCTGGCAGCATCAGAAAACCCTGCCCAGCAAGTTTCTGAGGTCAGCACTGCCAGGCGGATGTTGCACTGATAACGCACAGAGAACCACCTGGGCGCCTGCTGCTTTGCATGCACGTGCCTTCTGCAGTGAACCATCATGAAAGCTGCCGTGAACCCTGGGACTGGGCCTCTTTGGAAGGTTTTAACTGAAGTGCTGCTATTGACTGGGAAGGAATATAGTGTTACCTTTTTTATAGAACCAGTGTTGGTCAAGGAGTTGTTTTTATAAATAATTCCATGAAAATTAAGGAAAGAAGACTTATTCATTCATATAAGCTTCCTAAGCACCTGTTATGCCCCATTCCCGTGTAAGGAGTTGAGGAAGTAAGGTTAAGTGACATTGGCCATCCGCTCTTTCTTTAGCTTCTTTCCGTTTGCACAATGGTGACCACTGAATCAGGGGTGCATTTCTGGGGCTCAAAGGAAATATTTTCCCAATAGAAACCTAGCACAACCTCAAAAAGCAATTAGTATAGATCTTTTGAGTCAAGAAAACCATATATAATATCATCCCCTTGTGGTCTGGTCTGTCTCCTCCAAAATTCATATGTTGAAACTTAAAGACCCTACTTATCACATTGGTTTTAAGAGGCGATTAACTCACAAGGGTGGAGCACTCATAGACCAGGGGCAGACCCTTATCCAAGTCTTGAATGGGTGGGTTCCTATCTCCCCTTTTCCTGCCCTGTGAGGTTGTAGCATGAAGATTCTGCTGGTGCCTCGATGTTGGAAATCCCAGACTCTAGAACTGTGGAAAATAAATGTCTGTCCTTTATAAATTACCCAGTCTGTAGTATTCTGTGACAGCAGCACTAAGACATCCTATAACCATTTTGTCTTTAAATAGAGTATACTGTCAGGCATTTGACGAGCACAGTCCTATTGGAAAAGCGGATTTTATTTTCCTACACCTGAACAAAAAGTGAGCCACGTGAGGTTCTTTTTTTCATTATTATCAATTTGTTTAAAAATATTCATATGCTTCTAAGAACACTGAGATATATGTCTCCAAGCTTGCCAAGCCCACGAAACAATTAATCTTAAGCAGAAACATAATCAGAACAGCATAGATTTTACAAGTGGAGACAGTAAGGAAAGCCTGAGTAACTACTCAAGTGCTATGAGGAACGCATGGGTCTGACAGAAAGCCCAACTTAGCTTCTCCTTTACTTATTTATAAGGGCTAGCAAATGAACCAAACCCTGGTAAGGCTCTAATTAGTAGAGACGAAAACCAGTACTCCGAAGAAAAATATAACATAACTTTGGTCATTTAAAACAATAATATTCTAAAGACCCGCAGGGATGGTTTCCTCCTAATAGAGGTGCTGAGTCTTCTTGCTGTTGTCGCCTTTGCTTCTCTGGAATGGAGCTGAGGAAAACAAAGGCTGGCACGCAGGTTCCCTGGAGTCAACGCCTGGACTTCCCCCACCTGAAGGCAGTCAGCCTGCAGGTTCTGGAGGTGGGGAGAGCTCTCTGAGTCTCTCTTGCTAGGAAGCAGGCCTGCCTGCCTGCTGACACACAGAGCCAGGTAGGGAGCCAGCTTTCTGGATCTGATACCACATTTCCTTAGGCAACTTTCTTTGACGGATGCTGGCACCTCAATTGCATGCAGAGACGACCTCTCTCAGGGTTGTCATTAGTCTCTAACGTCCTACTGCTCATCAAAGCAAACCAGGTAGATTTTCCTTTGGTAAACACCGACACTAGTACAGGTCTACTTTTCAGCCTTCTATCTCAAGAACACAGTGGATTTTTAAAATATATCAAATTGGTATCTTCTTCTAGCTTCATTTACAAATCCTCAGGGAACTCTACTAGGTTTTCTAGTTGTCCTTGTAGGGGTATTTGAGGATAAATAAGGGGGAAAGAAGAAAAATCCAGCAAGACTTTTGGTAGGCAACTCCAATCAAAGTGTGAGGCACGGGAAATGTGATCAATTTGGGCAACTGCTGCACGACTCCTAGCATTGGAGATCTAATCTGCGCTCTGCCTGTAAGCAGAGATGGCTTTCTGGGCAAATTGTACATATCACCTTAGCCTCCCTTTTCTTTCGATCTGTGACTTTGACAAGACATGCATATAAACATCTTTGTTCTTGGAGTGTACTAAAGATCAAGAAATGACCAGTGCTGGCCGGTGCCACGGCTCACTAGGCTAATCCTCCGCCTTGCGGTGCCGGCACACAGGGTTCTAGTCCCGGTCGGGGCACCGGATTCTGTCCCGGTTGCCCCTCTTCCAGTCCAGCTCTCTGCTGTGGCCTGGGGAGGCAGTGGAGGATGGCCCAAGTGCTTGGGCCCTGCACCCCATGGGAGACCAGGAGAAGCACCTGGCTCCTGGCTTCGGATCAGTGTGTGTGCCGGCCGCGCAGCCATTGGAGGGTGAACCAAGGCAAAAGGAAGACCTTTATCTCTGTCTCTCTCTCTCTCACTGTCCACTCTGCCTGTCAAACAAACAAAAGCAAACAAAAGAAATGACCAGTGCTGCCATCAGAGAAGAGTAACAATGGTAATCAATGGAAACATTCACTAATCCTTAATGTGTGTTAAATTATGTAGATTATCCATACCAGAAAAATGCCACAATCGCCCATCTTTTACTTAACCTTGTCTATGCATCCAGAGAGTCTAAATTCAAGATTATTTATGGATTAATTTCAGAACAGGAAGAAGAGAAGAGCGTAGGAGATGAGGGGGTGTTCTTCCTTTCTCTCGAGCTTCATTTTGGTTCAAAGAGGCAAGACCTCAGGTCTCCTCCTGTGTTGCAAGGGGCTGGGAAGCAAAGAACTCTGTGCACCCCACAGTGTTTTTTTCCAGGAAGATAATGGTGGCTCACAGCCTCATATTGAAGCTGTCTATCTCTAGTTGTGGGAGTGATAAGCATTGGTATAGACTTGAGGTTAAACTGATGGTAGGTAAGCTTGACACTGCGATTGTATTCAGCAAGGTGCACCCAATGCTTAGCACAGAGTGGTCACTTAATAGATGCTGGCTTTTTAAATAAGGGTTATTATAAAATGAATATTGTCTTTAAAGATCAAAAAAAAACCTGTTCATTTTACCTGAAAAACAGATCTTTCTATGTCTATGTCTATATCTATATCTACTTATCTATCTATCGAGAGATAGAAAGAGAGAGAGATCTTTCCATCTTGCTCGCCATCCCCTATTGCCCACCAGCATTAGGGTAGAGCCAGGCTGAAGCCACGAGCCTGTACTCAGTTTGGATCACTCATGTGAGTGTCTGGAACCCAAGTATTTGGGCTTTCAGCTGCTGTTTCCAGAGCTCACTTTGGCAGGGAGCTGAATCAGAAGCAGTATAGCTAGAACTTGAACCAGGCACTTCAATGTAGGATGCTGTGGGTGTTCCAAGTTGCAACTTAAATGTCATGCCCAATGTCCACTCAATAAATATTATGGATAAAAAGTGCTTTCCGCAAACAATCCATCCAGAGCAGAACTACCGGCATGGCCCAGATACTCTTCCCCTATTACAGAATCCATCATTGCAGCACATTGTAATGACTTTATTTTTAAACTGTTCTTGAATCTTCTCTGATGGATTGTTTGAATTCCAGAAGTGTATATAGGTCTTTCACCTTATGTGAACTTTGGAAGACAGAGACAGACATTTTCTCAATCAATACCTGCTTCTATTTTTCCTGCCCAAAGTGGTAGCTGTCAGTAAATCCTATCTTGCCAACTGAATGTCCAATTGATTCCAATATAAATCCAAGAACCTAAGAAAAATTTTAATGCTATAGTGCAAGCAACTTATATATTTGGCAATTTTAGTTATATTTCTAATTAAAAATGGGCAGTTCCAAAAGCTTGACCTAGGAAAGGGAGTTTGAGTCATAATTCAGAAACCTAGAGAAGATGGGTATCTGTTTTCTTGGCTGCTCAATGCTGTGACAAGGATGGGTCAGCCACATACCAGTGATTATAATCCCTGCTTTGTATAAAAGATAAATATTTTTACAGAAAGACTGGGGTTTGATGCAGTTCTGTGCTCATAATCTATCCTATATATATATATATATATATATATATATATATATATATATATATATATATATATTACAGAGTGGATAGTAAGAGAGAGAGACAGAGAGAAAGGTCCTCCTTTTGCCGTTGGTTCACCCTCCAATGGTCGCCACAGCTGGCGTGCTGCGGCTGGCACACTGCGCTGATCCGATGGCAGGAGCCAGGTGCTTCTCCTGGTCCCCCATGGGGTGCAGGACCCAAGCACTTGGGCCATCCTCCACTGCCTTCCCGGGCCACAGCAGAGAGCTGGCCTGGAAGAGGGGCAACCGGGACAGAATCCGGTGCCCCGACCGGGACTAGAACCCGGGGTGCCGGCGCTGCTAGGTGGAGGATTAGCCTATTGAGCCGTGGTGCCGGCCCCTGCATACTGTTAAAAATTATGATTTTAAAATCATTTGCTCCATAAAATAAGATATACAAAATAGACTTTAAAAACCAGATTATGGTAACTATTCTCTTAAAGGGAAATACTAATATGCTCACATAAAACTATAACCTGAAATTGATACTAGTCCAAATAAGCATATCATTATAAATTTAGTAAAATGGTTTTCCTCTTATTTCAGTTAAATAAATTACAAAGAAAATTCTACCTTTTATACAATGCTTTGCAGTTGATATGAAATGTTATTTTAATTTGTAAAAAATTATTTATCTATTTGAGGGTGAGGAGAGAGAGATCTCCCATATGCTGGTTTACTCCACAAATGTGTTTGATAGCTGGGACTGGGCCAGGTTAAATGAAGTTAGGAGTCAATCCAGGTTTCCGACGTACATGGCAGGGATCTGAATACTTGAGCCATCACCATTGTCTCCCAATCTGCATAGCAGGAAACTGGAGCCAGGAGCTGGAAGCACTCAGATGTGGAACTACTAGCCCAAAGGTCCACTCCAAAATATTAATTTTAATACTAAAAATGTGTTAAATTTCATCAACAATTGAGTGCATCCTATAATCTTTTATCTTGCAATTTTACTTCTTATAATTTATTCTAAAAAAAGTAGTCTATGTACTAAGTCTTAGATCTGTTCAAAGATTCAGCTATAAGGATGTCCATCATACTGTTTATAATAATGAGGAAAAAAGAGAGAAATGACCTGAAATGATGAGGGATTTGTCAAATCAACTACACTTAGACATCAGAAAAAAATGATCACAAAAATAAGGTTGATAAATATTTAATGATGTAGAAAATGTGGCTGTATTATTTTAAGTATAAAACACTGATCTAACTATTCCAAATTTGTAAAAAAAAAAATACATAAATGCAAAGAGAAAAGATAAACAGATACACCCCAACTCTAAACTTTACGCTGTAGTTTTGGACAGGTGGTGGAATACTGGGAATCTGTGCATCGGGATATAAGCTTGCTGCAGGCAGAAATTTGGGCCCATCTTGTTCATTGCTTTGTTCAGCATTGGGAACAGAGCCCAGTGCAAAGGAAGGACTCAGTAAATGTGTGCTGGGTGCCTTTATTTTCTTTCTTATTTTTACATATTTATGATTTCTAATTTCTTTGCTTGTTATAATTTAAAAATGCATTTTTAGGGCCTCATTAAGCAGCACATTTTTGCCAAGACATTCTTTAATCCCATATCCCACACAAATTCCATTCTCTATCACCATTTTAAGATACTTTTCATAAATTATATGTAATTTCTATATCTGTAAATACTTGAACACTTTTCAGTTACTTGTAATTTTAATATGGAATCTAATGTTAAATGAATTCTAGTATGCCTTTAAGTATCTTAATAACTGTTTTTTGTTACTTATTGATCTCACTTTTTATTAGTTGCTTTTGCTGTAATTGTATGAATGTCCTTGCTCCTAACATAAGGACAAGGCCGTTTATTTGATTCAAAAGTATAAGAGCTATTATTACATTTACTCCACCTTCTGTTTGTCCTTTTTTTTTTTAACATGCTGCAGAATAATGCTTTTAGCATAATGCTTCACATGTGTGGATATTTATACTCCAAAAGTCCTGCTGTTGATTTTAATTCAACTAGGTGGAATGGAATTGGATTTTATTGTGAAAGTATAGGGATGATTCAGAGATGTTAGGTGGCCCTTTGGAAAACACCTTAAAGTTCTAATGCTAGCAATTATGTGCCAGATATCCTGTGTTACAGGTATATGCAACCCTGAGATTAAAACTTGCCTAGTTAAAAATAAAACAGAAGCAAAGAAGTACAAGCAACCAAGAAGAGGTAAGTTCAAGAGGTCTATTGTGTAACATAGTGACTAGAGTTAAAAACAATGTATTGCATGTTTGGAAACTACCAGGAGTAGGTTTTAAGTGTTCAACACACACACACACTCACACATATAGAATGGTAATTGAGGTAATGCATATAACTACCTTAATTTAGCCATTCTGTAATGTATATATATTTTAAAACACCATGCTGCACACCACAAAGATATCTAATTTTTATTTGTCCATGTGAAAGCATAGATTAGGGGAGGGCACTTGGCCTAGAGGCTAAGGCACTGGTTAAGATCCTGCATCTTACATGGGAGTGCCTGGGTTTGACTCCTGGCTTCAGCTGCTGACTGTGTTTTCCTGCTAATGCAGAGCCTGGAAGGCAGTGGTGATGTCTCACGTGATCAGGTCCTTGCCACCCCCATGGGAGACCTGGATTGAGTGCCCCGAATCCCAGTTTAAATATGGCCCAGCCCTGACTATTGTGGGCATTTGAGGAGTGAACCAGCAGATGCACAACCTCTCCGTCTCTTCTCTCCCTTCCCCTCTCTTTCCTTCTCTTCCTCTCTCATTAATAGGGGTCAGTGTCATATGGGTGCTGGTTCAAGTTCCGGCTGCTGCACTTCTGATCCAGCTTCCTGCTAATAGCCTGGGAAGGCAGCAGAGGATGGCCCAAGTCCTTGGGACCATGTGGGAGACCCTGATAAAGCTCCTGGTCAGCCCCAGTTGTTTTGGCCTTTTGGGGACTGAATCAGCGGATGAAATATCTTTCTCTTTCTCTCTCCTTGTAACTCCATTTTGCAAATAAATATTTTTAAAAAATGAATAAAATGAAAATGAAAAAAATCAGTCCAATGGGACAGAAATTTAATTCTGTTAGTGGTCATAGTTAAGTATAGTGGTTGAAGCACACCTGTTAAAGCAGAGTAGTTTTTCTTCTTTTCTGTTTAGTTTTTTAAAAGTTTACTCTAGGAGACAGTGTTGTGGCCCAGTGGGCTAAGCACTGCTTGCAGTGTTGCCAGCATATCACATGGGAATGCCTAGTTGGAGGCCTGGCTGCTCGGCTTCAGACACAGCTTCCCGCTAATGCATCTGGGAAGGCAGCAGAGGATAGCCCAAAGGCCGGAGCCCCGCCGGCGCCGCAGCTCACTAGACTAATCCTTCGCCTTGCGGTGCCGGCACACCGGGTTCTAGTACCGGTCGGGGCGCCGGATTCTGTCCCGGTTGCCCCTCTTCCAGCCAGCTCTCTGCTGTGGCCCGGGAGTGCAGTGGAGGATGACCCAAGTGCTTGGGCCCTGCACCCCATGGGAGACCAGGATAAGTACCTGGCTCCTGCCATTGGATCAGCGTGGTGCGCCGGCCGCAGTGTGCCGGCCACGGCGGCCATTGGAGGGTGAACCAACGGCAAAGGAAGACCTTTCTCTCTGTCTCTCTCTCTCACTGTCCACTCTGCCTGTCAAAAAAAAAATAATAATAAAAAATAAAAAAATAAAAATAAAAAAAATAAAAAAAACAAAGGCTGGAGCCCCTGCCACCCATGTGGGGGACCTGGATGGAGATCCCGGCTCCTGGTTTCAGCCTGACCCAAACCTGGCTGTTGCGGCCAGTTGCAGAGTGAATGAGAGGATGGAAGACCTCTGTCTCTATCTCTCCCTCTCTCTGTGTCACTCGTGCTTTCAAATAAACAAATACATCTTATAAGATCAGCCGCTGGGGGCTAGCATTCTGGCACAAAGGGTTCAGCGGCTTGGGACACAGATATCCCTTACCAGATCACTGGTTTAAGTCCCTGTTGCTCTTCTGGCTCCCTGTTAATGTGCCTAGGAAGGCAGCAGATGATGGCCCAAGTGCTTGGGCCCCTGTCACCTTGGGGGGAGACCAGGATGGAGTTCCTGGCTCCTGGCTTCAGTCTGGCCCAGCCCTGGCTGTTGTGGCCATTTGGGGAGTGAACCAGTGGGTGGAAGCTTTCTCTCCCTCTTCTCTTTACCTCTCCCTCTCTGTGTATCACTCTGCCTTTTAAGTAACTAACTAAATAACTTTTTAAAAATTAAAAAATAAAGAGCATAAAGACAAAGCATTTCATCCAAACCCACCCTCCAATTCCCCACTCTGTCCCCTCTGCTGGCTTCTCCCTCCTGGTAATGGACAACTCCATTTACCCAATTTCTTTAGCCAGAGACCCAGGATTCATATCTCTTCCTCATCATTGCATCCAAGTTCTCATTATCTCCTGTTGACTTTGTCTCGCCGTGATGCCCAACACCGAAGCTATCACTCAAGCTGTCTTGTTCTTTTCTGGACCCATGGCTGCTCTTCCTAACTGGCGACTCTGCTGCCACCCAGCCTGTCGGCACTGTATTTTCCTTCTTGCAGCTGGGGTCATCTACGAGTCACACCTGATTTATCATTCTCTAATGAAGACCTATAATCGCTTCTCAGTGCAGTTAAGATAAAACTCCAGATTCTTACCTCTGCCTATGTGATCTGGCCTCTGCCTACCTCCCAACTCTCCCCTCACTTAGCGTCTTTCTGTCCCTTGACCAGAGCAAGCCCATGTCTGTGTCAGGGCTGTCCTGCAGCAGCTCAGGCAGCACCAACTCTCCCCTCTCTTTCCATGTAGTACTGTGTTTCATGAGGATTTACAACCACTTGAGATTATATGTAAATACTCATCATTCACACCAGAATGTGAGCACCAGGAGCACAAGGTATCTAAGAGTTTGCCTTGCTTCCTGCTTTGTCCCACGTCTACAGCAGGTACCATGACATATACAAGGGTGTGGCGCATGAAAAAACCATGCATGGATTTCAAATTGCTTTTGCACTAAAATCAACATTTTTTAATTCCATTTGTCCATCAGTGTTTTTGAAGTGCCCTCAGTACTAGCTGTGGGAATGAAAGGATGAATAAATGAACGAAAGTTAAAACTTTACCATTTTGCAGACTGGGGACTTGGAGCAGGTGAGATACGTCAGTGTCTATGATTAAATGCTAGGGTTTGGCCAAATTCAGACTCAAGGTCAGTTCTTTCTAATTCTAATGCTTGTGTGCAATTTCTTTTCCTCATGCATTCTCCCCATTCTATGATATTGCCATCTGAGTCTATATTTTTTGCATCTTATCTATTTAGCACAAGAAGAGTAGACCTCAAAATATGGTGGTTTAGGGATCTCAGTCCTGTTTAGTGGTGTTAGAATCCAGTTGTTTGTTTTGTTATGCTGACTCCTGCATTGCTCTGCATAGCCGGGGAGCATGAGAGAGGCGATACAGTTGGTTGATGCATTCAAATTGTTATATAATTGCACTGATTTATTAAGAAAAGCAATCTTACTAAAACAAAACAAGGAACATTCTGTCCTCTCAAAACTGATCTATCAACTTCACATGGAAATAAAGTAATGAATAATGTTCTGCGAAAAAGAGCACCATTTCATTATTGTGGCAGTTATACTTAAAGAATGTCCTGAAAATATATTTTTAAACAAAGAAACTTTAAACACTAAATCTACAAAAATAGCAATATTCTAATTGGTAAGAAACTAGGGTAAAGTTAAGTTTCCCTTGATATTTTCTAACCTTTTGCCATCAACAAACTTTGTGCTTAGGACCACTTGGCACTTTGCTTTCCAGCCCGACTTTCAAGCTACAGAAGGCAAAGAGGATAAAGTACCCACTTGCTGCTGATACAGGCGGAAGGCAAACAGGCCGTGGTCAGATAAGAGGTAAGAAATTCAAGGTAATTTCTTTCGTTTTGTGATAGCAAATAAAATATCGATAATGCACTATCTACAAAAAACGGAGTCACAGCTGTGCAAATATAGCCCAGAAAAGGCGGAGGAGGAGGAGGAATGGAAGGAAGAGGAGGAAAGCAGATGAAGAGCAAAGAGTGGGGAAAAAGGGAAGAAACCAGAGGAAGGAAAACAGGAAGGAAGGAAGACGGAGAAGGGCAGGGAAGGCAGGAAAAAGGAAAGAATTCAATAAAGGAATGGATTTTTAAAATAGTACAATTTAAATGAAGCCACACAAGTATCCTTTCAGTCTTAGCACTAAAAGGACTTTTTTTTTTTTTTTTTTTTTTTGACAAGCAGAGTTAGAGAGAGAAAGAGAGAGAGAAAGAGAGAGAGAGAGAAAGGTCTTCCTTCCGTTGGTTCACCCCCCAAATGGCTGCCATAACCGGCGCTGCGCCGATCCGAAGCCTGGAGCCCGGTGCCTCCTCCTGGTCTCCCATGCAGGTGCAGGGTCCAAGCACCTGGGCCGTCCTCCACTGCCTTCCTGGGCCACAGCAGAGAGCTGGACTGGAAGAGGAGCAACCGGGACAGAATTGGCGCCCCAACCGGGACTAGAACCCGGGGTGCCGGCACCGCAGGCGGAGGATTAGCCTAGTGAGCTATGGCGTCGACTCCTAGCACTAGAAGGACTTAATAACATAATTTCAGGAAAACAAAGTCAAAGAATAAAACTGTGATTTTATTGTAGAGGTAAGAATTGAGGCAGTAAATAATAGTCCTTTATAGAACAATTCATCAAAGGCACCAAGAAACAGATGAAAGTGCAAGTAACAGAGAGTGTGATTTTTTTTAACAGAAAGAAAATAATAGATTTGGGAACCAGACAATAAAGATCTAGACAAAGAATATTTCTCAACAAAGAAACTACCACAGCACTCAACGTTCTTTGTATAAGAATTCTGTATTGAGGCCGGCTCTGTGGCCTAGCAGGTAAAGCCGCTGCCTGCAGAGCCAGCATCCCATATGAGCGCTGGTTTGAGACCTGGCTGTCTGCTATGGCCTGTGGAAGCGGTGGAAGATGGCCCAAGTCCTTGGGCCCCCACACGCATGGGAGACCTGGAAGAGGCTCCTGGCTCCTGGCTTGGATGGGTGCAGCTCTAGCCATTGTGCCCATTTAGGGAGTGAAGCACCTGATAGAAGACCTCCCTTTCTCTCTCTCTCTTTTTCTTTGCCTCTCTGTAACTCTGCCTTTCAAATAAAATAAAAAAATCTTTTAATAAAAATAATTTTGTACCAAGAAATGTTCTCTTATTAGATGGGTGAAATCACTTTAACACACAACAGTATCAATGCTGGTGTGGTCAGGAATTGGAGTTCTCAGACTTTGCTAGTGGGAGGGCAGAGAGGGTCAGCCATGTCGGGAAAAAATGGCCAGTTCCTCGTGGTGTTCGACACAAAGGGAGCACAGTTATCCCATTGTCAGGTTTCCAGTCAAGAGAAATAAAAACCTATACCCACACAAAATCTTATGTAAACATAAATGTTCAAAGTATCTTTGTTTACAATAGTCAAAACTAGAAACCATTTTGATATCCTTTAGTGAATAAAATGTGGTCTATTTGTACAATGAAATAGTATTCAGTAATAAAAATAAAAATTGTTATACATAGTTTCATTTAAGAATCTCCAAAGCTTTATGTTGGGTGAGAGAAATTGGATATGAAATTTCATATACTGAATGATACTATTTACAAGACTTTCTGGAAAAGACAAAACCATAAAGACAGAAGCCAGTTTCATTTTTGCTAGGAGCTGGTGGAGGAAGAATGTGATTTCCTCTTAAGGAGCATAAGGGAACATTACCTGGTGAAGATGATACTCTGCATCTTGATTGAGGAGGGGCTTACATGACTATTTGTCAAAATTCATAGAACTGTATACCTAAAAAGGGTGAAGTTTACTGCAAATTATTACCTAACCTCAAGAACTGAATTCACAAGTTCATAGATCCATATATAGAAATTGTTCAGTTATCTATGTGGATGTCCTTGTAGTGAGATGAATGCTAATAATTAATTAACATTAATGATGGTTATATTAATGATGGTGATGCTACTTCAGGTGTTTTTGTGCATTCTTTTTTTTTGCCCAATTTTGTCTTGTTTGTTTTCAAATGAGCATATACTATTGTTTTAAGATAAAAACAAGAATCACTCATCTATTCTTAAAAGCCCAAGATAAATGTGAAAAAGAATCAAGGGTCTTCAATATCTGAACAGAAGGAACTCAGAGTGGCAGTGAGGACCCAGCTGAGGTGAGATGGCAATGACCTCCCTGGGGCCGAGCCAGCCTTCCGTCTGGGTTTACGAGCAGCTGCTTGAGAGGTCTCCTCATCGAGACAATGGAAACTACTTCCTACTCCACCCCTCAGCTTCTTCAGCTCTCACACACACGAGGTTTCTAATAGACAGCCTCCAAAGAATTTGGTGTATTCCTGGAGTGCTCATGTAGCAGAGAATTTTTTTAAAAAATTTTCTTGGCATAATCCTTTCTCAGTCATTGGAAGAAATCACCACATTTTTAATACAATCATGTTGATAATAAAGCTATAGTCATCTTTGCCGACTTCCCTATAAAGAAAGTACCAACCAATGTGGTAGAACTGAATAAATTGACATGTCAGATCTACCATCTGTTCTGTTCTGTGCGTCAGCTCTTCCACACCTGCCCTGGACTTGCCTCGGGAATGACAGCAACAGGAAGGAGGAAAAAAAAAACCAAACTGTTCCAGTTATGTTGCTAGCAAAGAAGGTGCTATTTAGCAAATCTGAATTCAGATATTCAGAACTAGTGAAAGCTACTGAAGTTTAAGTTAGAAGTAAGTAGACTTTGCTTGTAGCCATCTGATGGGATGTTGGCAACAGCTAATGTACCGCAGGCTGCTGTGTTCACTACATAGCCCCAGAGTGAGTGAAAGTTCACTCTTAGTGTTACATTTGTACATTTGGAATAAGACAGCATCCCTGGGTACTTGCTGAACACACAAGCATTTTAGGGACAGCCAAGAACACATGTGAAAACCTGACTGGGAGTGCAGAAATCTCCAGGGCCACCCACTGTCGCTCACCAGTCTTAGCCATGATTACCTCCTTACACTGAAGTTCACCTTTGAGGTTACCTGCATTGCCAATGACAACTCAAAAGATTAACATTCATAGTTTCTTTTTCAAGATCTCCTTAGGCCTAGCATCTATATACCATAGATAAACTCAAATGAAAATGAAATCACCAGTTATTTTTATCAACGTTCATCACGCACTTTAAAAATGTTGAGAGAGACTGAAATATGTAATAATGTATAAATGAACTTGAACAGTGGGCTTTTTGTTTAGGATTCCTCTAGAATATCTTTGACATCTTTATAGAGAAAAAAAGTAGCATGATGAATGCCAGATCGTGCTTCATATACACCCACTCCAATTTCTATTACATTCTTAGGAGATATCTTTTTAGAAAAAAATAAAGAATTCGGTCTTATTTGTATAAGCTTCCCTAAAAAGTGAAGGTACTTCAAAAAGTTGTGGGAAAATGGAATCTGAAAAATTTATTTTGGTGCAAAAGATGGAAATCCATGCATATGAGGGATCTTCAAAAAAAATCCATTGAAAATGCTTATCATGAAAATTTACAAGTGGATTTCAAATTTTTTTGTACCAAAGCAAGCTTATCATTTAATTCCATTTTCCCACAAAATTTTCATAGTGCCCTGGCACATAATATTTGACTTTAAACTTTCTGTTTTGACATATATGGGCTAACATACAACTTTTTTAACTTGGCTTTTTTTTTTTTTTTTTTTTTTTTTGACAGGCAGAGTGGACAGTGAGAGAGAGAGAGACAGAGAGAAAGGTCTTCCTTTGAGGTTGGTTCACCCTCCAATGGCCGCCGCGGCCGGTGCACCGCGCTGATCCGAAGGCAGGAGCCAGGTACTTATCCTGGTCTCCCATGGGGTGCAGGGCCCAAGCACCTGGGCCATCCTCCACTACACTCCCGGGCCACAGCAGAGAGCTGGCCTGGAAGAGGGGCAACCGGGACAGAATCCGGCACCCCGACCAGGACTAGAACCTGGTGTGCCGGCGCCGCAAGGCGGAGGATTAGCCTAGTGAGCCGCAGTGCTGGCCCTCTTAACTTGTTATCCCTACATAAGTGTTCTAAGGAAATCTGTGGCATTAAACATTCCTTCTCTTATAAAATGCTGTGCACCTTAATAAGCCACATGACAAGTTGGCAAATAAAAGTACTAACAAGCAAGCACAATGTGTGGCAAACACACACAGCAAATGCAAAGGTGAACATGGGAAATCACAAACTGACTGAGAAAGCTTTTAGGCTTCCTGTCTTGTTCCCCTACTATGTCCAGAGAAGTTTAAATTCCCTATTATGAAGGAAATGTGAGGTGGGCACCAAGAAGGCTAGCGCATTTCTAGGCTGCCTCAAGAGAAGGATGCTGGTAATGTGGTATGCTCTGGTTCTGTTCTGCTAAACACAGTGCGGGCTAAATCTGGGACATGGGAGTCAGTGGGGGAAGCACACACTGAAAGGGAATTAGAACATCTGTACCAAGAAAAGGGAACAGCATGATGAGAGGGCTGAGCTTATGAAACATACAGCATGATGGAAGAGATCTGGGTCACTCGGCCCACATCAGCTCAGTGTAGCAAGAAAATTCTCAAATTGTTGATGAGCTGTGCTTTGAAGGGAGCTGCATGTTCTTTGAGTGGCCCCAAATGGTATAACCTAGATCACGTGGTTAGAAACTACAGAGAAGCAGATTTCAATCCAGTCAAGGGAAGATTCTTCCAGCTGGCCATTAGGACAGAATGGTCTGTCTCGGGAGGCGAGCGCTGGTTGTGCAGAGGATCTTGAGTTGCATAAGCAGAGTCTGGGGAAGCCTTCTGGAGAGAACCAGGAGACGGTCAAGGATGGGCAGGATACTGGGTGGGCATTTGGCATAGTGGTTAAGATTCCATGTAGGACACCCACGTCCCATATCTGAGCTCCTGGGTTTGAGCCTCAGCTCTGCTCTCAATTTCAGCTTCCTGCTGATGTGCAGGTAATGGTTCAAATACAGGTTGAACTATGTTCCTAAAGTAGTATTTCTGAAATGCATGCAGATAAATTAGAAAAAAAAATACAGGCTGAGTTCCCAGCTCCTGGCCTTGGCCTGGCACAGTCCAGGCTGTTGAGGCATTTGGGGAGTGAATTAAAAGATGGGAGATCTTTGTCTCTCTGTGTTTCAAAATAGATAATAAAAATTAGTACATATTTCTAAAAGAGGAACACGACAAGACAAATATGTATTTTCTCTGATTTGTAGTAACATATATAGAGTGCAGCAAAAATGCATATGAGTTAAATTGACAACTTGAGATCTGAATATTGTTTATAGTCCTTGTCTATACTCCTAAGGAACAGTGGTCTTTGTAGTTACTACATATTCAACTCTTTATTTAGTGGAGGATCAAGCTTGTGATTGTAATGTAAGTTGAGAATATATCATTGGAAACATCTTTTAAAAATAAAAAAGGAAGGAGGAGAGGGAGGGTGAACAGTATCATTATGTCCTTAAAACTGTATATATGCAATACATGAAATCTGTTCCCTTTATATAAATCAATAAATGAATGATGAAAGTGAAAAAGCACCTATGAGTCCACATAACAGAGCTTGATTATTGAGCAGGAATGTAGGTGTATCCACCTACATTTACACTTGCAGTTCATGCAACGAAGGAAAAAAATACATTTCCTTCTGTTAGTAGAACCCACGATGGGCTGGGGAGAAGAAAAGGCACTCTGTGTACTTGAACAAGCAAAATTATAGTGTTTGAAGAAACAGACTTTCCTTTTTTATACAGTCCTGAAACTGTCATAAAGATTTGATTGTTGGAAGGGTTGAAAAACTACTGCTGAGTTAAAGACCACAGTATAGCTTCAGGAAAGGGAAGTCACAACTTATGCACTATCCCAGATCACAGCCTTCCTTATTTCATAGTTTGACATTGTAAACTCTCACCATGCAGCATATAGATTTATGGACTAGAGATTTTGTGGTCTGTTGAATATTTTTTGCAAATGATTTGAAATATACTGGTTTTGATTTTAGCAAAATGAGCTACTATAACATAATATTAAACAGATTTCTCAGTATTCTCACATCACAAACCCTGAGCTAGCAAGATTTTGAAAAGCCGGAGGGGTAGCAGCACCCTCCCATGACGGGAAACTGATCAATTATTTGTCATTATTGTTATTAGCATTATTATCTTTAAAAGATTTATTTACTTGAAAGGCAGGGAGAGAGAAAAAATCTTCTACCTGCTAGTTCAGTGCCCAAATGGCTGCAACAGCCAGAGCTGGGCCAGGTTGAACAGGGGTCTGGAACTCCATCCAGGTCTCCCACATGGTTGGCAGGAGCCCAATACTTGAGCTATCCTCTGTTGCCCTCCCAGGTGCATTAGCAAAAAGCTGGATCAGAAATGGAGCAGTGGAAACTCAAACTGACACTTCAATATGGGATACAGGCATTGCAAGTGGTGGCTTAACCCCTGTACCACAATGCTGGCCCCTAGCATCATTACTAAGATGATGTGGTTATATCCAACTATATACCTATAATTTTGTTCCTCAAAAATTTTATCCTTAAGTTGTTGTTAGACAGAAGTAATTTTTAACTAAATCATTGTGGCTTAATCATACAGTATATATACATGTATAAGTATCCACTGGTTTGTTACATATGAAAACTGATATTTTACATTTTTTACATCCAATTTATTGTCTGTCCTGATTCATTCATTCGGAGTTCTTGCTGCATTTCACACAGTCTATAGAGTGTGTTGGTAATGGCCTCCAAATTTATGTTCATGTTCTAATCCCCAGAATGGTGAAGCTCAAAGGGTTTTTGTAGAATGTGTTTACCTGGATCATCTGGGCGGGCCCTAAATGTAATTATAGGTGTTCCTATCAAACAGAGATGGGAGGAGATTTGAAACAGATACACAAGGAAAGGGTGATGGGAAGATGGAAGCAGAGATGGGAGCAATGTTGTCACCAAATAAGCAATGCCACCAGAAGCTAAAGGGACAAGGAACAGGTTCTCCTCTACCGGCACCTTGATTTTGGACTTCTGGTCTCCAAAGCTATGAGAGAACACACAGCACATGATGATCTGTTACTGCATCTATATGAAACAAATGTAGCATTCTTTACTTCTGCAATATGTTTTTGCTGCCTTTTCCCGACTCCTAATAATTCCTCATGTGATGTTCTGGTGAAATTCTTGTCCCCATCACTGTATCTTAAAATCCTGCCAGTGCTTCAAGGCTGAGTTTCACACAGTGGGATCTGAGGAGCCTCCTGTCTCCACTCCAAGCAGCATATCAGGAAAGCTAACTCCACCACCAAGTACTCAACACAGAGAAGGTCACTAACAATCTTATTTGTCACACCTAAAAACCCTCCCATGATTGTCTGCAGATTGCCAGAGGGATTAAAATCTCTATCACATTATCCAAGGCAGAGCAGGTGCTCAGCAGACCCAGCCCCTTCTGAATGTGACTTGTATTTCCCGCACAGCCCATGTTCGTTCCAGCTACGCCCTCAATGGAGACTGAGGCTGAGGGAGCGCCCTCAACATCCTTCTTTCTCACTTAAGCCTTCTTTACCTTCTATCTTTCCTTTTTTTGAAGGAGTGTTTCTTTTCTCACTCCAAGCTCTAAGTGAGGTTTACTTTTTTTTTTTTTTAATTTTGACAGGTAGAGTTAACGAGAGAGAGAGAGAGAGAGAGAGAGAGAGAGAGAGAGAGAAAGGTCTTCTTCCGTTGGTTTACTCCCCAAATGGCCACTACGGCCCATGCTGCACTGGCCCGAAGCCAGGAGCCAGGAGCTTCCTCCTGGTCTCCCATGCGGGTGCAGGGCCCAAGCACTTGGGCCAGCCTCCACTGCCCTCCCGGGCCACAGCAGAGAGCTGGACTGGAAGAGGAGCAACTGGGACTAGAACCCAGCGCCCATATGGGATGCTGGTGCCGCAGGCGGAGGATTAGCCAAGTGAGCCACAGCGCCGGTCCCATGAGCTTTACTTTCAACCATTCTAACCTCCAGTTCTGGCCACGTTCTCCTGGAAAACATTTTCACTCGATCCCTGTTTGTACCCTCCTCTTTGCTTAAAAACATAATAAGGTCCACTGGTGTTAAAATACAGAAAGAAAATGCACCTGCACCCTCTTCTCTATCACCCTAATTATTTCCCCCCCTCTTTTGGGAGGTAAAGATCACTTCCAATGTCTCATTTTCATGTCTTCTAAATCAATTCAGATATGGAGGCCACATTTACCATCTGCTATTCTTTCTAATTCACTCATCATTTCACAGTTATAAAGACCAGGTACTACTTTGGGGACATCATCTTGTTTTAACCTGTCTGTTGCACTTAACACTAGGGTGGGCAGCTTTTTGGATATCTCCACTGATATCCTGGGTTCAAAATGCTTAAGATGAATATTGTTAGTTCCATCCCCAGTTTACCCTTCACTGTCCCCCAGTCTCTAACAGAGGGGCTAACCATTCATCTATGATTTCTTTGCTCTTTTCCTCCTTACCCAATCTATTGCTGCATCCTCCTCCTTCCCTTTCTCAATTTTTTTTTTGTTGTTGAACAACCACATAATTTATTGATTATCACTGCTACTCCATCAGGCTTAATGAGGCTCTCCTTTGTTACTTGTCACCAAGGATCTCCTAACACATATTCTACTTCCTGTCTTCCTTTCTTCCATCCACTGCTGTATAATGGTGCCAGAGTAATTTTTAAAAACATTTATTGGCCGGCGCCGCGGCTCACTAGGCTAATCCTCCGCCTAGTGGCGCCGGCACACCGGGTTCTAGTCCCGGTCGGGGCGCCGGATTCTGTCCCGGTTGCCCCTCTTCCAGGCCAGCCCTCTGCTGTGGCCAGGGAGTGCAGTGGAGGATGGCCCAGGTGCTTGTGCCCTGCACCCCATGGGAGACCAGGAAAAGCACCTGGCTCCTGCCATCGGATCAGCGTGGTGCGCCGGCCGCAGCGTGCCGGCCGCGGCGGCCATTGGAGGGTGAACCAACGGCAAAGGAAGACCTTTCTCTCTGTCTCTCTCACTGTCCACTCTGCCTGTAAAAAAAAAAAAAAATTTATTGATATTCTTTTGCACAAAAACTCGTCTAATGGCTATCCATTTTGTGTTGAATTAAGTACAGTCAACTCAGTTTACTTCAACTGATCATTTTTATTTTTTTTTATTTTTAAATTTTTTTGACAGGCAGAGTTAGACAGTGAGAGAGAGAGAGAGAAACAGAGAGAAAGGTCTTCCTTCCATTGGTTCACCCCCAAAATGGCTGCTACAGCCGGCGTGCTATGCCAATCCGAAGCCATGAGCTGGGTGCTTCTTCCTGGTCTCCCATACAGTGCAGAGCCCAAGGACCTGGGCCATCCTCCACTGCCTTCCCGGGCCACAGCAGAGAGCTGGACTGGAAGAGGAGCAACCGGGACAGAATCCGGCACCCCAACTGGGACTAGAACCCAGAGTGCTGGCGCCACAAGCAGAGTGAGCCGCGCCATGCCGCGCCAGCCTTTAACTGATCTCTAAAGTCTCTTGCAATACAAAAGTTGTTACCTGGCTAACATCAATGGAGCTTCACTGGGTTTTGGGTGTTCTGAGGTACTACACAAAATTGTCTCTTTCAATTCTCCCAATAACTCTAGGTGTCAAGCCCACTATTGTTTGGGTTACAGATAAATATTCCAAGGCTTTGCCAGAGTTAAAATCAGGTGCCTCCATCTCTACAGCCTAAAGAAAGCCCATGAAAGAAATTGTCCCTTAAGTCCCACTCCACACAAACCCACATTGCTAATCCCCAAACTAAGCCTCACTCTTACCTCCATTCACATCTTGTTCATGTTCCCCCTTGATTTTTTCATCTTTGCCTACAGAGTTCATAAGACACTTTGAGGCCCTGCTTCAAGTACTGAGTTTCTCAGGAACTCTCTTCTTTTCCCCTTGTGGATATGATCTCTCCCTTCTTCAAGTCCTCAGAGTACCCCAATGCCTCCTGGGCCCTAAAACAGCACAGTGTGCCCGCACCTTGCCTCACTACTGATTTGTTTACCTAACGATTATAGGTGTATTTTCCTTCTCATTTTTGTATCTTCATCAGTATTTAGCCACTAAAGAATGACTCAATATTTATTTTCAAGGCATAGATTTTTCCCCAGGTATGTTGTGGTATTGAACATAGTGCATTATACAGAGTTGATACTCAATTATTATTTACTGAATGAATAGAATGAAAGAAATTACATAAATTGTCTAGATATCTTTAACCATAAAAGAAAGAAAAGGGTTAAGACAGATTGTTTCTAAGACCCCTTACAGATCTATAATGTTATGAGTTTAAGTTTCTGTATATTCTAGTATTTCTTTTAATACCAGAAAAAATAAGTAAACTTCCCTACCTGCCAAAATTAAATATGAAAAACCATCATAGCTTCTTTACTCGTTTATAAAGGTTGAGTATCCCTTACATGCAATGCTTGGGGGCAGAAATGTTTTGTACTCCAATTTTGGGTCACAGTGGGATTTTGGAATATTTGCATATACAGAATGAGCCGTTTTGGAGATGGAACCCAAGTTTAAGAATGAAAATTCGCCAGTGCCGTGGCTCAATAGGCTAATCCTCCGCCTTGCAGCGCCGGCACACCGGGTTCTAGTCCTGGTCGGCGTGCCGGATTCTGTCCTGGTTGCCCCTCTTCCAGGCCAGCCCTCTGCTATGGCCCGGGAGTGCAGTGGAAGATGGCCCAAGTCCTTGGGCCCTGCACTGCATGGGAGACCAGGATAAGCACCTGGCTCCTGGCTTTGGATCAGCGCGATGCGCCGGCCATGGCGGCCATTGGAGGGTGAACCAACGGCAAAAAGGAAGACCTTTCTCTGTCTCGCTCTTATTGTCCACTCTGCCTGTCAAAAAAAAAAAAAATTAAAAATAAAAAAGAATGAAAATTCATTAAATTCATTTGTATTTTATATACATCTTACACAAATAGCTTTTATTTTTGACTTTCATCCATCACTTGAATTCAGGTGGGGAATTTTCCACTTGTGGTATTGTGTTGGTCCTCAAAATGTTAGCGATTTTGGAACACTTAAGATTTCAGATTTTTGGATTAGGGGTGCTCAATATGTACCAGAAATCCTTAGATATCAAAGTGAAGCAGAACAGTACAATTGCTCTAAGAAACCTGTCTGTGTATACAGAAGGATAAACATTTTAAAGAAAATATACAGTCTTGAATGAACTTTGAAGTTGTTAATGTTCAGAATTGTGTCATATATCCTGAAGGGACAATGGGTAGACCTAATCTAAAATATCCCCTCAGAAAGCTCTACAACATTTCCTTTTTATATACACTAAGCAATCAATTAAAAAGTTATTTTTATTTGAAAAGCAGATAGTCATAAAGTGAACTCTTCCACCTACTGGTTCACTCCCCAAATGCCCACAACAGCCAGGGCTAGGCCAGGCTAAAGCTAAATGCTTAGAAAACAGTCCAAGTCTTCTTTGTGGATGGCAGGGGCTCAAGTACTTAAGTTATTACCTACTGTTTTCAGGGTGCCCATTAGCAGGAAGTTGCAAATTGAAAGTGGAGCATGAACCCAGGCATTCCAATATGGAATATGCACATCCCGAGTAGATTTTTTTAAAGATTTTTTTTTATTTACTTGAAAAGCAAGTAACACAGAGAGAGGGAGATACATAGAGAGAGAGAGATCCTCCATCCACTAGTTCACCCACCAAATGGCCAAAATAGCTGGGGCTGTACAAGGCAGAAGCCAGGGGCCTGGAGCTTCTTCCCGGCCTCCCACCTGGGTGCAGGGGCCTAAGCACTTGGGCCATTATCTGATGCTTTCCAAGGTGCATTAGCAGGGAGCTGGATTGAAAGCGGAGCAGCAGGAATTCAAAGGGGTGCCCATACAGATGCTTATATCACAGGCAGTGGCCTAACGCATTGTGATCCAACACGGACCCCCCAAGTGGAATCTTAACTGCTGCATCAAACACCTGTCCCTAAGCAATCAGTTTCAGCTGTTTCACAGAGCAACGCCAGCATTCCAGAGAATTCGCTTTTACTAAGAAGAACTTGGTACAGTGTTCATAGCAGCGTTCTTCACAATAGCCAAAAGGTGGAAGCAACCCAATCACCCTTGACGGATGAAAGGGTTAATAAAACACAGCCTATCACACAACCGACTGCTATCTGTCCCACAGCATGAATGACTCTTGACAACATTATGATAAATGCAAGAAGCCAGTCAACAAAAGGACAGAGCAGTCAACTTCATAGAGACAGAAAGAAGAATGGTGTCTGAGAAGGGCTGGAGGAAAGGAGTAAAGGGAGTTATTGTTTAATAGGCACAGAGTTTCAATTTGGACTGAGGAAAAGTTGTGGAGTTGGATGGTGATGGTTAAGTGCATTGTGAATGTACCTCGTATCACTGAGCTGTACACTTCAAATGGTGAAGACGGTACATTTTTGTTATTTATATTTTACCACAATAAAAAAGGAAGACAGACCTTGCATAGGTTAAAGAATAACAGTGATGACAAAAAAATGAGAAAGAGGGAAACATACATTTCATTGCAAATGTGCTAATTACTGTTGAGAGCTCAGGGGATGAAGTGGTCTTGAATTTGCTGAGGATGCCACATGTGGAGGAGCAGGATGGAGAGGCCATCAAGCATGGAGCTGGGAATGGTGGTACTACAATTTCTATGCTGTATCAGGCAGAAGAAGAGGGAAGATAGAGGCCCTGTGATCTTTAAGCAAAGGCCATCTTGTGCTGTCCTGTACTCAAGAGACAGGAAGAGGGCTTGAAATGGGGTCCTGACCTCTGCAAACTTGAGCTTGGTTGAAGGAGGACAGACAGGGTGAAATACAGCAGATAGTGCACCTGCTGGCCTCACAGGATGAGCTGCCATGGACTATGGGCACTGGAACACACCCACTAAAAGGGCTTGAGTTTGTCAAATGCCAATACTGCATTTGATACCAAGGGATCTAAGCCCCTCAGCACTTCATTCATGGACACAATGCAAGTCTTGATGGACAGGAGCACAGAAACATGCACATTTTAAGGGTAAAAGCCGTGTGGGAACACATTAAAAGAGAAAATATGAAAAAGAACAGAGCAAAAGGAGCAAATGCAGAAGGAAATGTTGGCAGGAGGTGTTGGGAAAAAGTGGGAGTAAAACTTGCCAAATGCTTCAAGGCCCCCCAGCATATTCACATAACATTAAAATTAGATTTTGACTAATATTTCAACAAGTTACTTGGCTCCAGAAGTAAAAAGCATAACGAGTCATTTCTGCTATTTGAAGTCATGAGAAATAAAATGAGATTTGAAAATTTCTGCAAATACTTTCAAATCTACAGACATAGTCTCCAGCTTTTTAAGCATGGTCTTCACCCACAGCATTTCTGTCCATACCAATTAAACCACATGTTACATTGCAGACTGGACCAAGGGCGTCACAAGCACGCAGATGTCTTACTTTGCAAGGCACCAATTTCCCCCTTTAATTGTTTCCCTGTCAGAATCAATATCTCTCTGGGGTCTGCTTTTGAGGTCCAGCCAATCAGCTCCATTGTGCTGACACAGCTCAGTTCATGCCAAATAGAGCTGCAGCCTCAGTCCCCATTAAGAGAACAAAGCACACAATCATCCCGACATTGCACCCCATTGCTACAGCAAACATCACCATGACTTGAAAATCACAGACTGTCAGAGAATGAAGAGGGCCTGGAGACCATCTCATCCCAGCCCAGATTTTGCATGAAGAAGAGACAGGAGATAAGTGATGACACAGTGAGCTGGTGACACAGCTGATCCCCAGCCTGGCTTTGTTTCTACACTACCAGCTACAGACACAGCATCCATTTTTAAATGACTCCTTCTGCTGGTCACATGACTTTGCACATTTGTCTTAAACTTGAGATTTGATAAAATGGAATTTACTAACTATGCACTTCCAAGAATCTAAGACTTAGAAATAAAGAAGAATGAATGGGGACAAAAGGCTCACTGGGGATCAAAATTCTTATGTCTGAAACCTAACTCAGGAGTGACAGGGCAAGGTCTGATATCACTGAAGCAAAGGCAGAGAGCTGTATCAAAGCTGCATCAAGGTTAAGCACAGAGGACATTTTTTGGCAGCACTGTGTCTTCTGAACTCAATGCTTACATCTGAGCAGTGCCCTACTGTACGGACCCCACTCTGTGGAGCCACTCCAACAGAGAATCCAAGAAGGCGAGGCATATACTTTCCTTGTCCTCGTAATCTAGGTTCAGCCTAGATTCCATTTTCAGGTCTTTATTGTGAATAACAACCCCAAGCAGTGAAATCTGTGGAGGAAAATGTGGCAGTGGTATGAAATCTCCTCTCTGGTCTGTGGTAGCCAGGGGGCCAGGAGAGCATCTAGGGTGTGCCGCATAGGCAGCTCCATACCATCCAGGAACCCTAGTAATCTGGCTCTAGTGTCTCCCCCTTTTCTTGCTCAATGTCTACGTCTCAGCATTCATGGTACCAAATGGTAGCTGGAGTGTGATTGTCCCAGAAAAGGCAGTAGAGAATGAAGAAATAACGTTCTATGAGAACTTCATCTTAGCAATAAGAAACTTGGATAATAGTGACTTTGGCACACTGTACCATCAACAATTAATTTTCATTGAAGTAAAATGTAGGTAAATTAGTTTTTCCAGAAGAATATAATTTCAAATAATTCTGGCTAATCCTCTCATCATTTTCCTTCAAAGATATTATTAAAAGGGGCCTACATTGTGGCATAGCAGGTTAAGCTTCTGCCTGTGATGCCAGCATCCCATATGGGCATCTGTTCATGTCCTGGCTGTTTCACTTCTGATCTAGTTCCCTGCTAATACACCTGGGAAAGCAGCAGAAGCTGTCCCAAGTGCTTGGGCTCTGCACCCGCATGGGAGACCAGGAGGAAGCACCAGGCTCCTGGCTTCGAATTGGTGCAGCGTGCTGGCCATAGCAGCCATTTGGGGGATGAACCAACAGAAGGAAGACTTTTCTCTCTCTTTCTCTATCTCTGCCTGTCAAAAAAAGATCTCTCTCTCGCAATTTCGATCTGTGTGTGTGTGTGTGTGTGTGTGTGTCTGCCTCTCCTTTTCTCTCTAACTCTGCCTTTCAGGTAAATAAGGAAATCTTTTAAAAATATATTGAACAGATTGATCACAAATTCAAAGCACAGATCTTCATTTGGAACAAAACTTGTCAGAAAGAATAATCAATAAGGACCAATCAAAAGGAATACTCGAATGCAAGTCCTTAGTTAGGAGTATTATAGGGATGGACTTTGCCATCCCAACAGATGGGAAGAGCCATAATCATTCATCTCCGAAGGAGGACTAAATGATCATCAGCAGAAAAAGCTCTGGGTTAGACAAAGTGACCTCATTTAAGGAAGTTGGATAAAATAAACACAGCAATTTTATTATGAAATGTGTTACAGAATCAGGTAGGGGACATATATCCCAATGATTCATGCAGAAGCAAATGTGTGTAAGGGAAATGGGACAGCTGGTCATTCCCAGCTTTCCACAGCCTGAGACCAGGGAGACATATGTGCCTGGCTCTCTGGGCAATGCAGTTTGGTTTTGCTTCCATTTTTATTTCTTTATTATTGATTTGCAGAGGTTTTTAAACATTTATAGAGGTTTCCTTTGTTTTCAGTGTACATCATGGGAGGCAGCAGGTGCTAGCTCAAGTGAGCCCCTGCCACCTACGTGGGAAACCTGGATGGAGGTCCTTAAATTTTGCTTTGGCTTTGCCCGGCTCTGGATCTTGCAGACATTTGAAGAGTGAATGAGTAATTAATTGGAAGATCTTTTTTCTTTCTCTCTATCTGTCTCTATCCCTCCCTCTCTCTCTGTTACTCTTCCTTTCAAGTAATTAAAATAATTTTTTAAAGAAAGTACACAAAAGTAAAAAAAAAATGGATAATTTTATGCATTGATGAGCTCTGAATTAGACACATACTTTCAAAGAAAAGATTTACACATGTTTGCCACAATTCATATTTTCAGCTGGTAGGAAGAATAAAAAGGCTGTTGGATTAAAAAGAATAGCAGTTGGTGACAACTGTATTAAAACTCTCCTGCAGTGCAAAGATTATATCTTAAAGTATCTTTCACAGCAAGAGTAGGCAGTCAGGGGCTGACCTCAATGAGCTGGAAACTTAGATCAGAGAAAAGGAAATGCCAATGGTATTGTGTTTTCATTTCATCATGGACACCAACATCAAAAGTTAATTTTGAAAGCACAAGGAAGGTTCTGGCAAGGTAGACACAAAAGGGCTTTATATTTTTCCAACAATTATAAGGAGGAGGAAAATGAGAACTCATAAAAGGAAAAAATACCAGAGAAATAGAAATATTTGCATGATTACTTATATTGAGCTTAGCTAGAATCTTCATATGCTGATAAGGTAAAACACCAAATGGTGGAATTCTTCTGAGTTAGTGTCTTATGGAAATACAAGCCAAATTCAACTTGGAGAACAATATTTTATGATCTCTGTGAAACTATAAATCATGTTACTTTTAAAAAACTAATATCTTTTTGACATAGAAATATGTTTCTTGTTCCAATATACCAATTTTTTTTCTAAACACAGAACTAGAACTACCATGTGGTAGAATAAAATGATTGACATGGCGTATTTGACTCTTGCAGGATTCTACCTGTACCCTCTCTTAGGCACTTGTGTCTGTAATGTGTATCCACTAACAAAAAGCCATAACTTCTGAAAATGCTGTAGTCAGGGGGTTCTTATTTGAAGGACAGCTTTACTGGGAAGGAAGACCACAATGTTGACCCAATGCACTCATCATTCCCCAGGCATTCCAGTGGTACCTGTGCTCTATTACAAATACACTTACACACAGAGGAAAAGGAGATTATCTTCTGTCAATGATAGTTACGCATTTCTGAACCATTGGAAAAGGTGTAGTCATTGATAACAGCTACAAAGATTGAAGACTGGGAAGGATAAGCATCACAATAAATAAATAAAGTTATGGAATACAGATGACTATGATACAACCCAAGAGAGTTCCAAAAGTTAAAGAGCTTGATAATTCAACAGCAAGATTAACATTCTACCTAAGCAAGGTGACTATAATACCATGACTTTTTAACATATACAAGAATAAGCTATGTTTCTTTAACAAATATTTCTCATTACTATCCCAGTCATACATGAAGATAGAGCAAGCTGGTAAGGTAGGATGATGAAAACTTCTTCTATTTACATGATATATAAAGAAATTTAGATCAAGCCTCTTGAAGATTTTAAGATTTATATGTAAATAGGTCATCATAGCAACTGAGCAAAGACAGTAAATGAAATGGAACCAATATAAGAAGGGAAATCAGAAAGGAAAATATTTTAATAGTCTATATCAAAGATAAGAAAGACTTGATCTAATACCATGTCTAAAAGGAAATAAAGGAAGATAAACATATTTTAAAGCTATCTAGAAGTTTAATTAATGACACTCAATGATACATTGGATAATGGGAAACTGAGTGAGAAAGTGATTCAGCAAATGAGTGGCATATAAAAGGAAAACAGCAACTACAAAAAACTAAATGAATTTGTGACTGCACTTCTTTGTCCTCTTCACTGGGAAAAGATGAAAGGAGTAATAGGAATCAAACGCAGAGTGTCAGGGGAAAGGGTTTCAGGTAAGCATGAGATAATTCCCAAATCCTCAGGAAAAGCAAAGAGAGCATTACTTGATGCTGTAGTTTCACTATTGAGGTCAAGGCATCATGAAATTCAATTAGGGTGCACTGAGCATAAATCTAAAAAATGACTGTGCTAGCTAGTACAAGCGATACAATCTTGTGTATGACGTGTTTAATGATAATATCCTGATCCATTCTTGCCTAGGGGATGTTTAATGAAGCTACACAAAAAGAATCAAGGAGGGTGTTTTTTTTTTTTTTTAGCTCACATTTCAAGCAGGAAGAGATTCTTAGAGTCAAAATGAGCTTAAAATCCCTTCCATCATCACAGCGTCCAGCCACAATGCTAGTTCCAGAACAGCCTGTTCTGTAACAAAGACGGGAATCTGAGTATCTCGGACACATAGCACTCAAATTAGACAGAGATGGTTCAAGTAGGATGACCAGAGCAAACAATGACGCATTGTGCATTTCAAATAGCTAAAAGAGAGAACTGTGAATATTCAAAAGGATAAGTCTTGGGGCCAGCACTGTGGCATAGTAGGCTAAGCCTCTGCCTGTAGCACCAGCATCCCATATGGGTGCCGGTTCATGTCCTGGCTGCTCCTCTTCTGATCCAGCTCTCTGCTTACAGCCTGAGAAAGCAGTAGAAGATGGCCTAAGTGCTTGGAGCCCTGCAATCATGTGGGAGACTCGGAAGAAGCTCCTGGCTCCTGGATTCAGCTCAGCACAGCTCTGGCTGTTGTGGCCATTTGGGGAGTGAACCAGTGGATGGAAGAGCTTTCTCTCTGTCCCTCCCTCTGTTTGTCATACTACCTCTCACATAATTAAATAGTTTTAGAAATTAAAATAATAAATCTTTAAGGCCAGATACATTAATTAACATTATTTGATCATTACATAATATATACATGTACTGATAGATCACATTGTACCCCATAAAGATGTGACATCATTATGTGCCAATAAATGTTTTAACTTAGTAATTAGAAAAGAGAGAGAGATGGTGTACTATTGCACAACCAATCCCAGGGTTCTCAAGCAATGGCTGGAGGTAGAAAGTGGTCAATCTGGGATACACTAAATACAATTCAGGTAGGACAGGCAGAAACTATTCCTCAGCCAGATGGAGTTGTTATTTTCAGGATCTTCTTTTTTTAATCATTCACTGTATTTAACTGTGCACAGTGATTTCAACACATTTTTCATTTCAGAATGTGGAGTCAATCTCCCTTGACCATAGTTTTGATTTTGTGAAGCATTGAATTTAAAACCCACCAGCAACCAACCAACCAATCAACACTCCCAGGGATTCCCAAAGTCAAGACTGTCTAGTTGAGTCAAGGATGTGATATTTAGAGTTAGAAGAATGAGATAAAGAGCCCTCCTTCCAGATTCTGAGTAAGTAGATTTTGTGCTTGGATGAACCAAATGTTACATTACAGCCTAGCAAGTACTACACCTTGAAGGTTTAACACAATCTTTACAACCATATGGATTTGCTTATTCATTCCATAAGCATTCAACAAAAGTCTCTGTGCTAGACACTACAGAAGACTATCTAGAAAGGAGAGAGACTGGAAATATGAAAATCTGTTAAACTGTTGGTACAATCTAGACAGAAATAGATGAGGGCTGATCGAAGGTATTCTTGGAAATTTAGAAGTAGACAGCAGTTCCTAAGTAAAAATGCAGCATAGTACAGAAGACAAACTATTATATGTTAGAGTAAAAATTAAACTGGATAGATCCCAACTTATGAAAAATTATAACCTACCCGTTACATACTGAGAGTCCAGTGGCTAACCACACAATCTCTGTGTCAACAATGGGAATTTCCTTCACCAAGTGCAAGTCCCAATTCCTGCATCCAAGAAAACCTAAGCAGGATCTATATGGGGGAAAGAAGAACAACTTCTGTAAATCTCACCTGAAAACTTTCACAGGCAAAGTGGTTAAGACCACTAAGCTGTAGAGGGGCAGGTGCTGTGGCATAGTGAGCTGAGCCTCTGCCTGCAGTGCCAGCATCCCACATGGGTGCCGGTTTGAGTCCCAGCTGCTTCACTTCTGATCCAGCTCCCTGCTATGGCCTGGGAAAGCAGTGGAAGATGGCTCAAGTCTTTGGGTCCCTGCACCCATGTGGGAGAGCCAGAAGAAGCTCCTGGCTCCTGGTTTCTGATTGGCCCAGCTCCGGCCGTTGCAGCCATTTAGGGAGTGAGCCAGTAGATAGAAGACCTCTTTCTCTCTGCCTCTGCCTCTCTGTAACTCTGCCTTTCAAATAAATAAATAATTAAAAAAAATGGTTAAGAGTGCTAAGCTATAGAGATCATTTTCTGCAAAGTCAGAGAAATCTCATTTTTCAATAATTTTGAATTATTTTAGCTTAAGCCCAGAGTACATGAGGATGTGTCATTGGTACACATGACAGTAAAAGAATATTCAGAAAATAGAGTAAAGGCAGTGACTCAAGAATAAACATGAATTGCATAACCAATTATTTTTCTATAGGCCAAGTATGTGATTGACTTGGAAGACAGATACTGCCTGCAATCTATTGCGGAGCTTCATGCATTTGCTGGGCAGTTCTTGTGAGGTCACGCATGAAAACAAACAGGGTACCAGAGCTAAAGTTTAGTTGGTCAGAATATTCATGTGATCAGATCAATTTAAACCTTAATTTAAATCATTTTAAACCTGAATTTTGTAGTTAAAATGTTTTAAATTATATGAAATAGCATCCACTCAAGGTATAGGTATCATAAGAAAAATCTATTGTAAAAAGGTGATTATAGATAAACTATAAATCAGAGTTATCATGAGAAGTTTGTTCTCTTTTTGTAAATTACATCAAAATACTATCTTTAAAGCATATTCATATACTTTTTTTTTTTTTTTTGACAGGCACAGTGAACAGTGAGAGAGAGAGACAGAGAGAAAGGTCTTCCTTCTGTTGGTTCACCCCCAATTGGCCGCTGTGGCTGGCGCACCGTGCTGATCCGAAGCCAGGAGCCAGGTGCTTTTCCTGGTCTCCCATGGGGTGCAGGGCCCAAGGACCTGGGCCATCCTCCACTGCACTCCCTGGTCACAGCAGAGAGCTGGCCTGGAAGAGGGGCAACCGGGACAGAATCCAGCGCCCCAACCGGGACTAGAACCTGGTGTGCCGGCGCCGCTAGGCAGAGGGTTAGCCTAGTGAGCTGCGGCGCCGGCCAGAAAATACCTTTTGAAATATTCAGATATTCAAATACACTCTGAAATATTCTTACTTTTTCAGAGTTCAATTTCTGAGCCCAATTTTGAAAACTTGAAGACAAGCAGATAATCTTGAATCATTTTTGTACATACTTTCTAACATATTAGGACAAACAAGAGTTAATTATAGTATTAGGGACTATAGTATCTACAATAGTCATTAAAGAAATGTAGAAAATTCCAGTTTTGCAGTTCCAAAGCAAATGGTCTGTGAAATAAGTAGACCAAGTTACCTGACATTTTAATGATGTGGTATTTTTAAATGTAAAAGATTCTTACTATAAAATAAAGTAGCTTTACTCCATAAATCAACTGGTTTTCTTCTTGGAAAGACTGATTTCAATGATTAGTGTGTACAGAAGGTAAGGGAAAATTTGTGTGGGACATTCTAAGACCTCTATGTGTGTGGAAGAAGTTAGAGCTACGAATGATGTTTAATTTTTTAAAAAGTAGTATCATTTCCTATTGCTTTCTGTATCTTGTTACAGCTGCCATAACATGCTGGGGGCGGGCAGGCTAAGCTGCTGCCTGGAACACTCACATCCCACATCAGAATACCTGGCTCAAGTCCCATCCTCTCTGCTTCCCATCTAGCTTCCTCCTGACGCACCTGGGGAGGCAGCAGCTGACAGCTCAATTACTCGAGTCCCTGCCACCCATATGGGAGGCGTATATGGAGTTCTAGGCTCCTGGCTTTAGCCTGGCTATTGTCAGCATTTGGGGAGTGAAACACAGGATGGAAGATTGTCTGTGTGTGTGTGTGTGTGTGTGTGTGTGTGTGTGTGTTTTCCTGTCACTCTGCATTTCAAATGAATAAGTAAGTATATTTTAAAAAGGGACTATCACATCTCCTAAGTTACTGATTTTTGTATGCTGTTTCAATTCACTTCTGTTGAGAGCAAATGGTTTAACTGTTTTAGGACTCGTGCAATATCCCCAATGGTGATGTTCACTCTACAGCAAAGTTGTGAAAAGCCAGTGCTAAAGTCCCAACTGCTGAGCTGGAGCCTGGTTTTGCCACTTGCCCATTCCATAGCATGCCTTTACAGGAGGAGTTTAACTCGTCTAAGTCTCAGGTTCCTTTCTCATCTGTGTACCGAGAAGAACAGCAGCGCCGATTCCATGGAATGTTACAAGTATCAACTCCACGGAAGTGTGTCACTGAGGTGCCTGCCTGCAGCATAAAATGCGGGCAACAAGTGTCAGTTCTGTTACTACAAGACATGTGATTTGCTGCTAGAAGAACTGGAGGGAATGCCATTTGTGTTATTCTTCATAGTGGTTTTTTGAAGGCGTATCATAAAAAATGATTTGTTATCCCTGCATCCTGACTTCAAAATCCTTAAGGCTTAGAGAAAAAAGAAAAAAAAAAAATGGGCTAAGAGGACTATGAATTTTAGTAAATGTAAAGCCCAACAGACAGTAAGTGGTAGGAGATGCTATTATTACTGTTATCATCATAGGTTCAAATATTTATTTCCTCTCTGCTTTGGCTTGACATATGGAAGCTTGAGGACACAAGGCATAAGTCATATGTCGCTATCTCAGACAAACAATATCTTGGAGAAGACCAAATTGTGGTCAATACGCACCTTTCAGAATCCCCTCTCCCTTAGATACCTGCTGGTCTGCACCTCTTCCCTTCCCCTCTGCCACATATATTTTTGGAAAAGCACTATTTAAATAACTCAGATATTTGAGTTCTGCATATTCTTTTCAGGCTAAGTTTTTATGTTTTCACTGATAACTCATTAAACCAAGATAACAAGGGTATGGTCAGTGGCAAGGACCTTGTGAAAATCTTTCTCAAGCCTCTCAAACTGCAACACTGCCTTGAAGCTTACAAAGCTGGCTCTGCTTATAAGGGCATCATGTGCCAGGGAGCTGCTCAGTGGGAGGAATAAAAAGTACTAATATTAACAGGGCACGTAGAGCACTACAGAATAATCACAATGGTGTACTGTCAAGACCATACTTGACTTAGAAAACCACTGGCCCACATGATTTCATCTTATTTGCCATCCGGAACATTTCTAGAGCCAAAAGAGCCCAGTCTCCCAGAGATTTACTCCCTTCTGATAGTAGGGTATATTTTTAACACAACTGTAAGTCGCCGTAAGTTCATTTAAAACCACTTTGAGATCAGAATGTTATTTACCTGTGCACTATGCCCTCCCACTGTGCCCTCAATTTTCTAAATTTAATTTATGAACATCTAACTGTACTAATTAACTAAAGGTGATTTCTGAGAGAGAAAGTCCTGCCTCACAGAACTGCTGTTACAATATAAAGGCAGCAGGATCTCCATCTCTATGCCAGAATGAATGTCACTAGACTGGGGGGTCTACCTTTTTGTGCTTTAGACATTCAGAGAAATGTTAAGTTTCCTGAATTGTGCCCCTTCTCTCCACCCCAGCCCCAGGCTGGATGAACCCTGAGCTGCACAAAGGGAGAGCAGTCTTTTCAGACTCAGGACTGTGAAAAGCACCTGTCCCTGGGAGAACAGAAAACTTCCTTTCCATGTGGTGCTCTGCCTGGAAGTAGGACCCCAGAGGCAGTTAGGAAGAGAGAAAATGTTCCTCTAACTTCATATTTTCCTGAACTTGCTGATTAACTAAATACTGTGACATGCAAGAGCCACTTGTGAACATCAAGTGTGGCGAGAGGCAATCTCAGATCTCACTGCTGTATTATGCATTGAACCTGAGGTTTCACGGCACCCAGAGGAAGAGAAAACACAGAGGAAGCAGTTTCCCAGAGAGTTATGAAGAGTTCACCACTTGAAACAGAGGCTCAACCAGATGAGAAGTGCAGCTCCCTCCAAGGGCAAAAAAATATAACAGGTCTATTGGCAATCTAAAGTGAGTGAGTCAGCTTTCCCCAAATTGTGGCCCTCAAGTTCCTGGGGAACTGAGGAGTGGTACCAAGGAGTTCATAAAAAGTAACATCTAAGATGAGCCTTGGCCGGCGCCGCGGCTCACTAGGCTAATCCTCCGCCTAGCGGCGCCGGCACACCGGGTTCTAGTCCCGGTTGGGGCGCCGGATTCTGTCCCGGTTGCCCCTCTTCCAGGCCAGCTCTCTGCTGTGGCCAGGGAGTGCAGTGGAGGATGGCCCAGGTGCTTGGGCCCTGCACCCGATGGGAGACCAGGAAAAGCACCTGGCTCCTGGCTCCTGCCATCGGATCAGCGCGGTGCGCCGCAGCGCGCCGGCCGCGGCGGCCATTGGAGGGTGAACCAACGGCAAAGGAAGACCTTTCTCTCTGTCTCTCTCTCTGTCCACTCTGCCTGTCAAAAATTAAATAAATAAATAAATAATAAAATTTAAAAAAATGAGCCTTTTTAGAAGGTTTACATATATATATACATATATGTATACGTGCAACAATATTTAAGTGTGGGTAGTAGAAGCTACTTAGATTGTTCACTTTATAGTGGTGTTTCATTTTCTCAATCAAGAAATACTAGAGGTTGTATTATTTTTACACAGAGGTCTGCTAAATGTTTTGGCTTAGAAAAATGACTCTCATGTGAAAATTCTGGAATCCAGATCAAAACATTATTTCATTCCTAAAACATAACAATATTCCATTTCTAAAGCATAATGGCATGTTTATTAAAATAGTTAACATTTGAGTTTGAATCGGATTTTAATTGTTCTTCCTGTCTTTTTGTATTGGATATGTGTACTAAGTGATGACCCTATAAATTTCCAAGTCAAAGACCAGTTTGCAAGAATAACAGAGTGATCATGGCCTTTCAAACAAGCAAACAAACAAATGCTTTCTGCTGTCATAAGAATCAACACAACCTCTTGGGGACCCAGCAGAGAGGCTAGACCCTTGGCTTCTTACCCATACTCTGTTGTAGCCCCAGGTGGCCATCCATGCTATTGTAGAACTGTGCTATTTTGGGTCAAGTCACACTGTGCTCTCCACCCCCTACCTTCACTCAGATAAAAGCAGAGCAAAGAAAATATCAAAGTCATTCCAGAAGAAAACTGGGAGATATCACGAAAAACACTCAGACATCTCAAGGTCAGTAAGGTCTATGGAAAGGAGGGGACTGCTGCATTCCCTGAGCTGGGCATAGCTGTGTGTTGGGGTATGGACACTGTCCTCAAGCAAACACCCTGGAGGAAGTGGGCTAGATATCGAAGGTCAGCCTTGTTTACGCTGATTGTTGTAGGCTTACACATTTTTCTTAAATTTATGTATTTTCATTTTATTTCAAAGAGAGGGAGAGAGAGAGAGATAGAGATATCTTCCATTCCACTGGCTTACTCCGCAAATACTTGCAACAGCCGGGAGCCTGGAACTCCATCTGGGTCTTTCATGTGGGTGGCAGGCACCAAAGTACTGGAGCCATTATCTACTGCCTCCTAAGACAGGCATTAGCAAGAAGCTGGAAAGGAAGTGGAGTAGCAGGGACTCTAACCAGGCACTCCAGTCACCCCAATCAGTGACTTCAGCTGGTTCGCCAAACACCTGCCCTTGTTCATAATTGTTATGGTGAGAAACTATTAGAAGCAACTGTGTAAAGCCATATATTTATATATAAAATATTGTATATATAAGCCTCATAACTATATATACCTACCAGTATAAACTAATACCAATATATTCCCAATGTTTCATTTAGAGAGCTTTTGTGTAAAATTACATATAAGAAACTTATTTTAGAGCTGTAAATTAGAAAAGAGACTTGATTTTCCTAAGAAACTGTTGAATGTTTGTAATATCATTACTAACTTTTCATTTTAGATTTTAGATGTGGCCTCTATGTTTATGCTTTCCAATTTTTCCTACAGTTTGTTTCTTACTTATTCTTTTGTTTTTAAAGATTTATTTATTTATTAGTTGAAAGAGTGATAGAGAGAAAGAGAGAAAGAGAGAGACAGACACACACACACACACACACACACACACATCTTCTTCCTACTGGTTCACTCCCCAAATGGTCAACCCAGCCAGCGCTGGGTCAGGCCAAAGCCAGAAGCCAGGACCTCCATCTGTGTCTCCCACATTGGGGAACAGGAGCCCAAGCACTTGGGTCATCTGCTGCTGCTCTCCCAGGAACATCAGCAGGGGGCTGGACAAGAAGTAGAGCAGCTGGGGCTCCACCAGCACTCCACCCAGCTCTCAGATATGGGATGCTGGTGTCACAAACTCTGGGTTAACCTACTGCTTCAAAATGCTAGCCCAGTGTTTTTTTTTTTTTTTGCCTATTCTTGTTTTGTATGTTTACGGTTGATAGTTTATTTAAAGTCATGTATTATTTTTCACAGTATCTGATATTAGTTTCTGGTATTTGTTCAGCTACCTCAGTTCTTTATTGGAAAAATGCAGGAATAATGAAGTTTATGGAAAATTAAACTAGAAGCTATTTTTAGTGCAAAAAGTTTTGAAATCCATGCACACAAGGGGCCTTCAAAAGTACATGTTGAAAAAACTACATATAACTTTCAAAATTTTTTGTTCTGAAATAAACTTATGTTTTAATTTTCCATAAATGTTTTGAAGCATCTTCATACATGAAGACATACGTACAGACACAGATATAGATCTCTAACTAAATGCTCTCTTTCCTTTCCTGTTTTCCTCCATCCTTCTCTCCCTCCCCCATGAGTGTGTATTCAAGTGGTACAAGTCAGTTTAACTCATTTCATCTCGTTAGATGAAGATGTCTTTAGAAAGACTCATTAGGCCTCTGTGTTTTCTTTGTAAACATAACCACATATACAGTTGTTTGTCTCAAGGGGAATTAAAAGAACCATGTTATCAACATCGCTAGTTTTAAAGCATAAACAAACATTTAAGGAAATCTGAGTGATAAATGTCAAAAAAATCTACCTGCAGAGGTCACCAGAAATGCCAGAACATGTTCCACTCCTCACACTCATCCACCTCCATTCTCCTGAGACAAATACCTGTGGAGGTTGCATTTTGTGTGTGTGTGTGTGTGTTTTTTTCTGTGTGATGAGCTGTTTCAGTCTGCTCTCAAGTGCCAACTTCCTAAATGACTCAGGTCCCATCTAATGTAATAGAAAGATGATCCATTTACTCTAAGCCAACTCATGCTAGGGCGGTACATACAGCCAATCATGCCGATAAATGGCCAGTCAAGGTATAAAAAGTCATCCAAAGACAACAAAAACTATCTGAATGTTTGAAATACATTTGAAACAGGCCTGTTCAGAATGAAAACACCATGTTCCCTCTCATCTTGACAGGTAGAACTTGCTAAACTATAAACCTTAGAAAATTTATTGGAAAATGTGTCTGTTGAGTGAACCCAGAGAAGTACTGAAGGGGACAGCGTGGCAAGGATTCTCCAGCTGTCCTGTGTTTCTCTCAGGAGACCAATTTTCCAACTTCTAAAATGCAATGAATCTTTGTCCAAATGAATTTTGGTAGATGTTTCTAAAAATATTTAGCCAAAGTGAGTGGAACCCAGGTGAATATAATACAAAAGCCACCCCTTTGGGCAGACTGATGGGTTCCATCCTCTCAAGATAAAAAACACACAGGATGGGCAATGAAGCACTGAAAGTGGAGGCTCTAAAATATAATACCCACAGAACTAGCATACAGACATTACTTGGAAGCATTAAAAATCTTACAAGCAATGCTTTCTCATCTCCTAACGATAGCCTAAGAATTTGGAGAACTCTGAGGGCTGATATGTATGTCAAAATGCTATTTTGCCATCTCTCAGTTTAGTAATTCATAGGAAAACTTTAATGAAGAACTCTCAACTAGAGAAATGTTAACACTCAACAATATTGTGCCTATGTGGCTTTGTCTGCTGCATTTCTGTTTCTATTAGTTAACATCTACCTCTTCAACATCACCTGGCTGAGTGTCTAACACTGCTCCAGAAGTAATGAGAGGAAATGTCAAGGCCTACCTAATATGATTCAGCTCAAACTCCAGCCAGACCAATTTGGTTCTGTAACAGTGCTGCCCTTCACCATGACTGAGCCTTTTTCTGCAGTTTGAATGACACCACAGATAACAGCAGAAGATGACTGGTGCCCTATCAGATGTATTTATACAATGCTGTGATATGGGCTGCAGATAAGGGCCTGGTCATGCTTTATGCCATTATCAAGGTTTGTCATATCTTCAACAGAAAAGAAATTATTGATCATGAAATATAAGAGCCTGATCAATCCCTTGAAAACTGTTTCACAATAATTCTGACTTCATTTTCTACTCTCCAACCCCACTGTGACTACAAACACTAGTGTCTCTTCAACTTCCCATTCCTCTACTCTCATTTCCCCAAATACCTCCTTCTTTCTTGCCTCTTAAATTATTTTTTTTAATTCATTAAGGCAGAGCAAGAAAGAAAGCTCTTGCATCTGCTGGTTCATTCCCTTGGATGGCTGAAACAGCTAGGAGCCAGGAACTCCGTCCTGGTCTCTTAAGTGGGTAGCAGGGACCTACATACTTGGGCCATCACCCACTACCTCCCAGAATGTATTAGCATAGAGCTGGATCTGAAGCAGAGCAGCAAGGACTGGAAATTGGTGCTCTGATACGAGATCCTGGCATTGTAAGCAATGACTTAACTCACTGTGCCACAACATCGGCCCTTCTTACCCTCTTATAGTTTACAACACAGAATAGAGTTTAATTCACAACTGTTGGTATGTAGCTTTCATTCTATAACCCATATCCTGTGTGTACATTCACATATAAAAATATAGACAGGATCATGGCATTATATCATAAATGAAAAAATATTCATAAGAATTCCTCCACTTTTTATTGCAGCATAATTCACAACAGCTAAAATATGAAACAAACACAGATGTCCATCAATTGTTGACTGGATAAGGAAATTATGGCATATATACACTATGGAGTACTATTCAACTGTAAAAGAAAAAATGAAATACTGTCTTTTGCAACAAAATGTATGCACCTGGAAATCATCATACTTAGTGAAATAAGCCAGTACCAAAAAGACAGATTCCATATGTTTTATTTGTTCTGGGGTAACTTACAGAGTACCTAAAATGTAATATATTCGAGTGAAATGGACATTTTGAGATTTGTTGATTGTTTAGAGCCCTGTCTCTTCCATTGAGGAACAGTTTTTTTTTTCTTCATACTATTTGTTGAACTCTTTTACTTAGTGTAGGGTTAACTTCATGATCATTAAGTAAACTGAAATTCGATGTTTGTAAAAATTGAGAGTGGGAATGGGAGAGGGAGAAGGAAGAATAGTTGGAGCATGGGTGGGAGGGAGGATACAGTGGGAAGTATCACTATTATCCTAAATCTGTATACATAAAACACATGAAACTCACATAACTTAAATAAAATTAAAAAAAAAGAATCCCTCCACTTCAGTAAATCAAAATTTTTAATTAAATTCCAGTCAACTTTTTAAAAGATTTATTTATTTGGGGCTGGCACCGTGGAGTAGTGCATAAAGCCACTGTCTGCACTGCCAGCATCCCATATGGGTGCTGGTTCGAGTCCCAGTTGCTCCATTTCTGATCCAGCTCTTTGCTATGGCTTGGGAAAGCAGTAGAAGATGGTCCAAGTCCTTGGCTCCTATACCCACATCGGAGACCTGGAAGAAGCCCCTGGCTTTCAAATAAATAAATAAATAAATAGATATTTTGTTTTTTAAAGATCTATTTATTTATTTGAAAGGCAGAGTTACAGAGAGGCAGAGGCAGAGAGAGTGAGAATGAGGGGGGGAGAGAGAGAGAGGGAGAGAGGGAGAGGTCTTCCATCCGCTGGTTTACTCCCCTAGATGGCTGCAATGGCTGGAGCTGTGCCCATCCAAATGCCAGAGGTAGAGAGAGAAAGATGAAGTGACAGAGAGGGATCTTCCATCCACTGGTTCATTCCCTAAATGGCTCTAATGGCTGGGGCTGGGCCAGTCCAAAGCCAAGAGGCAGGAGATTCTTCAAGGTCTCCGATGTGGTTGCAGGGGCCCAAGTACTTGAGCCATCTTCTGCTGCTTCCCAGGCATATTACCAGGGAACTGGATCGGAAGTGGAGTAGCCAGGACTTAATCTGGCACCCATATGGGATGTCGGCATCACAAGCAGTGGCTTTATCTGCCACATCACAGAACTAGCTCCAGTAAATAAAAATTTAATATCACCAAATTGCCTTTCAATCTTTTTTCAAATGCCTGGCTTCCTTTGAAAGAACTCATTTCTTAGATACAATGTAATGTTTACTTTTTTTAAAAATTCTGGTAGAAAATACAAAAATAAATAATTGAATATTCAGTATAACCCACAATACAGGTATTAATTCCTTTCATTTTACCAGTTAGAAATCAAGACTTCAGAGATTAGTTAAGTAGCTTGTCCAAGGTTACAAACACTAAGCAGATAAAGGGTGCAAACTCAAGTTTATGAGTTTACTGAGTCTACTGACACTTGCTATCTTCTTACAACATAAGCTTATCTCATATCTTCGTAAGAATTGTCCAAGAGGCTGCACAGTTGTGAGTTTTCCTTTTTAAAAAGTCCACAAACTTTCTGCTTGGTAGAAGCACTTAACTGGATTTTAATGGCAGTAAGATGCACATTTTGAAAACATCTCTTAAGGGAAGAGGCTTCTCACAGTCAAGGCAACCTGACATTTACTGTCTTGTCACTCAGGTGGCAACAGTGACAGAGGGATCACCACCTGTACAGGCATAAGCATGGCTATGGTCTCAGTGAGCTGTCACTCATTGCTGTTGGCTCCAATGATGTCAAGGACCATTGATGGAAAGAATAAGATTCCTGGCTGTGCTGGGAAAGCCTTTTGAAAAACACCTTCTTGGAGGATCAAGAAACCATCAGCATCAAAACTTAAGGAAGGATGTGAGCATTCTGCAGGAAGAGCCCACAGACACCTAGAGAAAGGCCGCCTCCCCAGTACTCCTGAAGGCTCGGGAGTATTTATGGAAAAGCAGACTTAGATGTCTCAGAACTGAAAAGGGACTCAGTCGAGCAGGGCTTTGTGTGAGAGAACTTTTAGGGATAACTTAACCAAAGGTTTCACTTATTTTTCCTTTTCCTGTAAGTGCTAAATGCTGTAAGATAAAATTTATGCCTATGGAACCCTCAACAATTCCTTCAGTGTTATTTTTAACTTACAGTGCTTGCTTTTCTCAGTGGTTTGCAGATGGCATTTCAGAACTGAGAAAATACAGGTAATTTACTTAGAGTGTATCTTATTCTTGTTGTTTCCAAATGTTTGCTGTTAAAGACAGAAAAGCTTTAATAAAACTCACGTATGTGTGCTTACAGTTTCTCTTGTACTACTGGGGAAAATACATGCATGGGTTATTCTAGGATCAGAAGAAATAAATGTTTTTATAGCTTTGTGTTGACAAAGTCAAATTCCACATTCTTAGTGCAGCATTCTAGTTCTACAACTGATCAGTATGTTTTAAATAATATTTATAGAAAAAAAGTAGATTCCAAGATGCAGAATAGGGAAAGATGTACTGTACTAGGCTAGGGATAAATAGTAAAAAAAAAAAAGTGTAGGAAGTGCACTCTCGGGGAAGAATTATTCTACAGAAGGAAGAGGAACACCGTGGACCTGTGTAGAAGGTGTGGATGTGCAGCATGAACCTGGACACAGCACACTAAGCAGCAGAGAGCCAGAGCAGGCAGCTGCTTGCAGACGGAAGTGAGACCAAACTGCAGCAGCCCATGGTGATGCAGTCAGAGGGCGAACATGGCATGAGTACAGTCCAGAGCCCTAGGGGCTAGTGGGTACCCACGGACCCAGCGGAAGTCAAAGGAGCCCGTTTCTCTCACACCGTCCTCCCCACAACAGTGCCTGGCACCCGGCTGAGAGACGGCAGGCACCATTTGGGGGTTGGGCAGCAGCTGTGAAAGCCCTTGTGAGTGTACGCAGCAGCTGGCTGAGACAGGACAGCATCGTCTCAGCAGTACTTGCGTACACATGTGATCCAGAGGTTCTGGCAGAGGGAGAAATCCGTGGTCTCTGCTGACTTTCAGCCTGGCTGAGAGGATGGACAGTGGGCTGGGCACAAACTTAGGACAATGAGGTACCCCCAGCCTCACAACAGATCACAAGCTCTAGGCTCAAGCCCATGGACTGCTGGCTTGGGGAGCATCCGCCTTTCTGTGGACCAGACAGACTGGCATGCAGAGCGGAACCTCTGCACCCAGAGACTGTGGGAGCCCTGGGTACTGAGACTGTGGGGACTTGGTGGCCACACGAGAAGTTGCAGAGTATAGCTGGGTCTCTGGCAATCACTCTGTGTGGCTCCACCCGCTTGGAGCTCCCTGGTTGCCTGAAGCAGGTCATTGCGGGGGGATTCATGCTTGAAGTGAGGACTGTACAATTCTTTTGTTTAGGTCATACGGTGGCACTGATCTGTGTTGCACCCACTGGTGGCTAAAACCCAGACACTGAGCACCTTGGAGGAGAGGAGGTGAGGGTATGACCAAATCAACAAAGGTGACCATTCCCTCTCTTCTGTTAACAAGAGACCTACCATGCCCAACTGGAGTGTTACCCTGGATAGTTGCTACTACCTGGAGCACTGACCAGAGCTCCCTGGCTACACCCAGGACACACCCCTTGTTATTCACTGGAAGTGCAGACATTCCACTAAGCCACAGAGGCATAGTTCAAAGATAAAAGCTATCAGGAAAAAAAAACATAAGTATTTCCACAAATGCTTAAAAATAAACACAGAAGTTCAATTAACAAGAATAAGGAAGACATCATGACCTTCTCAAAGAAGTACAATATTTTATTATTAGAATATGAAGATGAAGAGATTGAGGAAATGCCAGAAATGGAATTCAAAAAATTAATCATAGGATTACTCAAAAGCAATCAGAAGCAAATCTAAGAACTAGAGAAATACATACATGACATGAAATTTTTCCCATGAAACTGAGACTGTAAAGAGAAATCAAAATAAAATATTAGCAATAAAGAATGCAATAAATCAAATAAAGATGTGGTGGACAGCCTTAACAGCAGAATTTGTGAGGTGGAAGAAAGAATATCTTAGCTAGAAAACAAATCTTTGGAAATCTTTCAGTCAGACCAAAACAAACAAAAATATTTGAAAACTTAAGAACAGTGTTGGAGATTTATGGGATACTATCAAATGACCCAATATATGGGTCTTAGGAGTTCCTAAAGGTGTAGAAAGACAGAATAGACTAGAAGGCCTGTTTAGTGAAATAATTACAGAAAGCTTCCCCAATTTGGACAAAGAAAGGGACATCCAAGTACAGGAAGCACATAGAACTCCAAATAGACATGACCAGAAAAAATCCTTATCACAACACATTGTAGTCAAACTTTCAACAGTGAAGCATAAAGAAAAGATTCTAAAATATGCAGAAGAGAAACACCAGGTTAGTTTCAGAGGATCTCCAATTAGACTCACAGCTGACTTCTCATTAGAAATTCTCCAGGGGCCGGTGCCGCAGCTGAATAGGCTAATCCTCTGCCTGCAGCGCCGGCACCCCGGGGTTATAGTCCCAGTTGGGGCACCGGATTCTGTCCTAATTGCTCCTCTTCCAGTCCAGCTCTCTGCTGTGGCACGGGAAGACAGTGGAGGATGGCCCAAGTGCTTGGGCCCTGCACTCACATGGGAGACCAGGAGGAAGCACTTGGCTCCTGGCTTTGGATCAGTGCAGCGCACTGGCTGTAGCAGCCATTTGGTGGGTGAACCAATGGAAAAGGAAGACTTTTCTCTCTCACTGTCTAACTCACTCTCTCTCTCTTTCTAACTCTGCCTATCAAAATCAAAACAAAACAAAACAAAAATCTCACCAGCAAAAATATGTATCCAGTCTGAAAGTGATAGGATGGAAAAAGTTATTGCATGCTAACAGTAACCAAAAAAAGGCAGGTGTTGCCATCCTAATACCAGACAAAATAGACTTAAACACGAAAACTGTTATAAGAGATGAAGAAGGGTGGCACTCTGTAATGATTAAGGGATCTATAATAAATGCATATGCACCCAATTCCAGTGTTCCTGGCTATTTAAAAGAAATGTTAGTGGATCTAAAGGGAGACATTTACTCCCATATAATACTAACAGGGGACTTCAACAATCCATTTTCATTAATGAACAGATCAAGCAGACAGAAAACCAACAAAGAAACAACAGAGATAATCAACACTGGACCAAATGGACCTAACTGATATCTATATAACATTTCACCCCCACAGTTGGAGAATACATATTCTTCTCATCTGTGCATTGAAACATTTGTAAAGCTAGGCCATAAAGCAAGTGTCAGCAAATTAAAAAAAAAATCTAAATCATATCATGCATCTTCTCTGACTGCAGTGGAATGAAGTTGGAAAGGAATAATTCAAGTATCTATAGAACATATGAAATCACATGGAGACTGAACATGGTCCTGAATGAACAGTGTGTCATAGAGGAAATCAAAAGTGAAATAAAATAATTTCTGGAAATGAATGAAAGTGGTAATACATCATACCAATACAGCAAAGGCAGTGATAAGAGGGAAGTTTATAGCAATTGGTGTCTTCATAAAGAAATTGGAAAGGTTCCAAATAAATGATGCATTGATGCATCTCAAAGACAACAGACTAAAGTCAAAATTATTATGAGGAAAGAAATAATTAAAACTAGAGAAGAGGGGAAACACTGTGGTGTATCAAGTAAAGCCACCTCTTGCAGTGCTGGCATCCCATTTGGGCACTGGTTCAAGTCCCAGCTGCTCTACTTCCAGTCCAGCTCTATGCTATGGCCTGGGAAAGCAGTAAAAGATGGCCCCAGTCCTTGGGCCCCTGCTCCTGCTTGGGAGACCTGGAAGAAGCTCCTGGTCCCTGGCTTCCGATCAGTGTGACTCCGGCTGTTGCAGCCATCTGGGGAGAGAACCAGCTGGTGGAAGACTGCTCTCTCTGCCTCTCTGTAACTCTGCCTTTCAAATAAAATAAATCTTTAAAAAAAATTAAAGAAATAAACAAATTGAAACAAAAAAAACACAAAAGATCAGTGAAATGAAGAGCTAGTTTTTGGAAAAATAAACAAAATTGATATGCCACTAAACTAACCAAAAAAAAAAAAAAAAAAGAGGGAGAAGAACCAAATCATTAGAATCAGGGATGAAATAGGAAATGTAACAACAGAGACCACGAAAATAAAAAGAATAATCAGGAATTACTACAAAGAGCTGTATGTCAACAAACTGGGAAACAGAAGAAATGGATAAGTTCCTGGACACATATACAATTCACCAAAATTGAATCATGAAGACATAGAAAACGTAAATAGCCCATAACCAAGACAGAAACTGAATTAGTAATAAAGACCCTCCCAACAGAGAAAAGCCCAGGATCAGACAGTTTCACTGCTGAATTCTACCAGACATTTAAAGAAGAACTAACTCCAATTCTTCTCAAGCTATTCAAACCAATTGAAAGGGAGGAAATCCTCAGAAACTCCTTCTGTGAAACCTGCAACACCTTAATTCCTATACCAGAAAAAGATACAACAGAGAAAGAGAACTCTAGACCAATATCCCTCATGAACATAGATGCAAAAATCCTCAACAAAATATTAGGGAATAGAATCCGACAACACATCAGAAATATCTCTCACCCTGACCAAGTGGGATTTATTCCTGGCATGAAGGATGATTCAACATTTGCAAATCAATCAATGTGGTACATCATATTAACAAACTGAAGAACAAAAACCATAGGGTTTTCTCAATAGATGCAGAGAAACTATTTGATTAAATACAACATCCTTTCATGATCAAAACCTCAAGCAATTTGGGCATAGATGAAACATTCAATCAAGACAATTTATGACAAATCCATGGCCAGCATCTTATTGCATGGTGAAAAGTTGGAAGCATTCCTCCTAAGATCTGGAACCAGAGAATACCCACTTTCACCATTGCTATTCAATATTGTCCTAGACGTTTTAGCCAGAGCCATTAGGCAAGAAAAAGAAACTAAAGGGTAATAAATTGGAAAGGAGGAAGTCAAACTATCCCTATTTGTAGATGATATAATTCTACATATAGGGGATCTAAAAGACTTCACTGAGAGACAATTGGAACTCATAAAAGAATCTGGCAAGTGGCAGTATATAAAATTAACACACAAAAATCAATAGCCTTTGTATACAGACAATGCCATGATTGAGAAAGAACTTTTAAGACTAATCCCATACACAATAGCTACAAAAAGAATTAAATACCTTTAAATAAATTTAACCAAGGATGCCAAAAACCTCTATGGTGAAAATTACAAAACATTAAAGAAAGAAACAAAAGAAGATATTAAAGAATAGAAAAAAAAAAACTGGTACCAATGCTGTGGCAGAGTGGGTTAAAGCCTCCACCTGCAGCACTGGCATCCCATATGGGTGCTGGTTTGACTCCTGGCTGCTCCACTTCCAATATAGCTCTCTGCTATTACCTGAGAAAGTGGTAGAAGATGGCCCAACTCCTTGGGTTCCTGCACCTGTGTGGGAGACCTGGAGGAGGCTTCTGGCTCCTGGCTTCAGATCAGCTCAGCTCTGGCTGTTGCAGTCATTTGTGGAGTAAACCAGCAGATATCTCTTTCTCTCTCTCTCTCTGACAAAGTGCACAGAGTTGGATGATATATTGTGTGGTTAACTTATATATTCTGTTAATTTTATTCATTTTCACATCCACTTCCAAGTTGGCCTTTTAGACCACTCCCTATACATTCCCTCTCCTGTCTCCACCCCGCTCAGTGCGTATTCATTCCCTACCTTGTAGCTGAAATGGATGCCCCTTTCCTGCCATAAATACTTTGAAATAGTGAATATGAGAAGTTTAAAAAAATCATAGAAATGCATATTGTCAAAAAGTATACAGACTGTAAAAGTGCAAATAATTTTTTTTAACTTTTATTAAATAAAAATAAATTTCCAAAGTACAGCTTATGGATTACAATGGCTTCCCCCCCATGACTTCCCTCCCTGTTCCCTCTCCCATTCCATTCACATCAAGATTCATTTTCAATTATCTTTATATACAGAAGATCAATTTAGTATATATTAAGTAAAGATTTCAACAGTTTGCACCCACACAAAGTGTAAAGTACTGTTTGAGTACTAGTTACAGCACTAATTCACATTGTACAACACATTAAGGACAGAAAAATTATCTAAGGGAACGAATTTCATGTATTTATCTACAGTCTTAAGAACATAATGATATTTCCCACCCTACCCTCCTTCCTCATTCATACTCTCCCTCCTTTTCTTTTTTAATTTTTACAATGACATTCAATTTCATTTATAATCGTGAGCTTACTTCTTCACAAAATAAAGAATTTAACAAGTAGTAAGTAGAAAAGCCACTTTGGGTGCCAGCTCTTTAGCACAATGGGTTAAAGCCCAGGTCTGCAGTGTCGGCATCCCATATGGGTGCCAGTTCAAGTCCTAGTTGCTCCACTTCCAATCCAGCTCTCTGCTATGGCCTGGGAAAGCAATGGAAGATAGCCAAGTGCTTGGGCCCCTGCACCTGTGTGAAAGACCCAGAAGAAGCTCCTGGCTCTTGGCTTCAGATCAGTTGAGCTCCAGCTGTTGCAATCATTTGGGGAGTGAACCAGCAGATGGAAGACCTCTCTCTCTGGCTCTACCTCTCTGTAACTTTGTCTTTCAAATAAATAGATTAAATCATAGAGAGAGTGAGAGAGAGAGAGAGAGAGAGAGAAGCCACTTTTTCTAAAGAATATAGACAAGGTCTGTAAACAAAAAAATCAAATCTCAAAATGTCAATTATGCTCATATACGTTGCAATTTTGTACTTTAGAGTATCTTTTTTTTTTTTTAGAAAACAAGATTATTTATTTGAAAGGCAGAGTTACAGAGATGCAGAGGCACAGAGAAAGAGAGAGATGTCTCCCTGTCTCCCATCTGCTGATTCAACCTCCAAATGGCCGCTGGAGCTGGGTCAGTCCAAAGCCAAGACTCAGGAGCTTCTTCTGGGTCTCCCATGTGGGTGCGAGGTCCCAAGGACTTGAGCCACTTCTGCTGCTTTCCCTGGCTATAGCAGACAGTTGGATCTGAAATAGAGCAACTGGGACTCAAACTGGTACCATATGTGATGCTGGCACTGCAGGTGATAACTCTACCGGCTATGCTACAGCATCGGCCCCTATGTTATCTTTTAATTCCATTTTCCATGAGTTTTTTAAGCACTCTCATATATTAACTAGTATATTTCATACATTTATCCAAAAGTGTTGTATATTAGTTTGTCAACATTGAAGAAAAATCCCCATTGAGATTTTGTGCTTAATTGGTTTGGATGTCAGTATACTTTTTCATATTGCTCTCAATCATTTAACAATTCTTATTTTGTCAAATGAGGGATTGTTCATCCTGCTTTCCCACAATTTAATCTTTCAAATTTTATCTAGAACTCAGAAACCTATACAATGTTGTCTGAAGTGAGCTGTGCAACTCTGTGAATCACATTTGTGAGGAGACAGTAACATTAAAGAGCATGATTTTTAACCATCAAGTCTAGATAAAAGGATTGCTCATGTGACAAAAAAATTGGTATAGCTTTTCTATAATTTAAGATAAAGCTAATATAACATAATATTTCTTTTCTTATTTCTTACTGTTTAGATTTTTTAAATGTTATTTGAAAGGCAGAGTGAGACAGAGAGAGAGAGAGAGAAAGAGAGAATGAGAGAGATCTTGCATTCACTGGCTCACTCTCCAAATGGTCACAGCAGCCAGGACTGGGATCCTGGTCCCATATGAAGGTGGCAGGGGCTCTAGTACCTGGGCCATCATCTGCTGCCTTCGCAGGCCCATTAGCAGGAAGTTAAATCAGGAGTTGAGCAGCCAAGATTCAAACTGATTCTCCAGCATGGGATGTTGTTGTCACAGACAGCAGCTTGATTTCTGTGCCAAAATGTGGCCCCAATATAATATTTTTTTCTTAAAAGCTTTCACCTCAATTCATATTTCCATTCTCAAGCATCCATATTTGCTGGATATTTTACTCTAAATAAACAACGTGGGAAAAAGAAGTACATGGGTATTGATCAAACAATATAACCTTATTCAAAAGTGAATGCAGGCGTTGGTGCTGTGGCATGAAAGATTGAGTTTCTGCCTGCAGTACCACATCCCATGTGGGTGCCGGTTTGAGTTCCAACTGCTCTACTTCCCATCCGTCTTCCTCCTGATGCACCTGGAAAGGCAGCCAATGAGAGATCCAGAAGCTCCTGGCTGCTGGCTTTGGCCTGGCCCAGCCCTGGCCATTGCAGCCATTTGGAAAGTGAACCAGCAGACAGCAGATCTCTCTTTCTCCTCTCTCTGTATCACAAATAAATAATTTTTTTCAAATAAATCTTTTTAAAAAGTGAATATAGAACCTTCTGTCTTGATTCCTATCCCTATTCATTTAATTTCTTTGTGAAACAGAACAAATTAATAGGGAAGTAAAATTTGACCTTACTAATAATGCATACTCATCATCTTAATTGTTGAAATACAACTTGGTTGTTTTCATGAAGAACTAGTTTTGCTTCCTTTCTTCTTTTTTAAAGATTAACTCTTTGAAAGTCAAAGTTATAAAGAGAGAGAGGGAGGCAGAGACAGAGAGAGATCTTTCATCCACTGGTTCACTCTCCGTGTGGCCACAACATCTAGGGCTGGGCCAGGCCAAAGTCGGGAGCCAGGAGCTTCATCTCGGTCTCTCACGTGGGTGCAGCGACCCAAGCACTGGGGCCATCTTCTGCTTTCCCAGGTGTTAGCAGGTAGCTGGATTGGAATGGAGTAGCTGGGACTTTAACCGGCGCCCATATGGGATGCCGGTACCTCAAGCAGCAGCTGTACCTGCTAGGCAACAATTCTGGCCCCACTACCTTTGTTTTCACTTGCAGATGGAGTTTGTCAATTTAGGAAAAACTGGAGGTCAGTAAAAATATTTTGAGTAATTTCTCTGTTCTCAATTGGGGATAGGAAAAGGTTGATTTAAGTAGGATAAAACCTCTAGATCACAAAAAAACATAGAATGTCAAAATATAATCTCCGTACATACATCTTAATAGCCATCAAAGACAGTACTATCGTCAGAGAATGTATGGGTTCCAAGGGCAAGTTAGCCAATAGCTTTTTTTTTTTTTAAAAGATTTATTTATTTATTTTAAAGGCAGAGTTACAGAGCAGCAGAGGCAGAGAGAGAGGGAGGAATGGGGGGGGGAGGAAGGGAGGGAGGGAGGGAGGAGAGAAAGAGAGAGAAAGATCCTACTTTCAATGCTTCACTCCCCAGACAGCCACATGGCCAGAGCTCTGCTGATCTCTCTACTGCTTTCCCAGGCCATAGCAGAGAGCTGGATCGGATGTGCAGCAGCCAGGACTCGAACCTGCTGCTGCAGACCGGGGCTTTAACCTTGTGCACCACAGCACCAGCCCCGCCCGTAGACTTTAATGGTACTTAGAGAAGAGCACTTTCCACCTCTGAGAGGTTTTACTTAGCTGTGGGGAAGAAAGACTATCCAAAACAAGAAGCTGTTCCTAGGTGGAAAACAAGGTTACCTTAGAGGCTGTAGCAAATTGTTTAAGTTCTTTATGTTACCACACTGACTATAAAGAAAAATAAACATATATGTTGCTCTGGAGAGGATCAAGAAAAAAATGTGATCCACTGTCTAAGGATCTGATAGTATAAACACTATGAAATGTTAGACAACAAATAAAAGCACTGAAGCACTAACCTTTCAGTACTGAATGTTACCTAGTAAACAGCCACACACTGCTGACAGAAACACCTGTTACTGTGCTGCATTAGTTTTATGGCTACAGTCAGCCTTCTTGGATGATGAACATTTTATAATGCAAAGAATGACTCATGGAAAATATCGTTTTCATTTGCGAAAAAGCTGTAGGATTCAATTTAGAAATGTCTTGCTGTGTTGAAATTGATTCAATTTGAATGGCAATCCAAAAGCTGCAGTAAACCTTAACAATGCATAACGATATTCTGTTTCTTTCTTTTATTTGGGAAAACAGAAGCAAACAAATATAATAATGTTCATGGGACCCATTGCACAGTTATATCTCCTATTACATAAACAACCATTATACAAAACAAAATCATGAACATCACATCTACTTATGGAACAAACATGAACCAAATAAAGCCAGCTTTCCAGAATGTTAGGCAGAATGTTAGGTGTCATCCAACAAAGTACTACAGTTGAGCTTCATTTTGTTGAACACTTTAAAATGTTTGTCTATTTTGATTTTGATTGACCTCATAGATAAAACATCTGGATTTGTACAAAAGTGTAGGCAAAAATTTAACCAAAAGATTCACCAAGTGATTCTTTTAAGGCAAATCTAAACAAATACAATTAAGACAGAATTCTAGGCACCGGTACTGTGGCATAGTAGGTTAAGACTCTACCTGCAGTGCCAGCATCCCACATGAGCACTGGTTTGAGTCCCGGCTGCTCCACTTCCGATCCAGCTCTCTGCTATGGCCTGGGAAAGCAGTGAAGATGGCCCCTGTGCCCACTTGAGAGACCCAGAAGCAGCTCCCAGCTCCTTGCTTTGGCCTGGCCTAGCTCTGGCCGTTGCAGCCATTTGGGAAGTGAACCAGTAGATGGAAGACCTCTTTCTCTCTGTTTCTCCCTCTCTGTGTCTGTAACTCTGGCTCTCAAATAAACAAATAATCTTTAAAAAGGGACATAATTCCACTTAAGCTTGTAACTTTTAATCTGCTTTCTCTGATCTCAGCTAATGTGTTAAAAGGTAAGCTTTAAGAAGTCACTAATCACTACTAATGATTTTTCTAAGGGCGGGCATTTTCTCCAGGGGTTAAGGTGCTGCTGAGGATGCCTGCATCCCTTGTATCCCGTATCAGAGTGTCAGGACTGGAATCCCAAATCCGCTAGTGAATCTTGTTTCCTGCTGATACACAGACTGGGAGGTAGCAGTAAAGGCTCAAGTAGCTGGATCCCTGTTACCCACAAAGGAGATATGGATTGAGTCTCAGTTGCAGCCCCAACCCAGTCCTGCCATCTCTCTCACTCTCTCGTTCTCTCCCCCTCTCCCTCCTTCTCCCCTCCTCTTTCTGTCACTCTGCTTTTTAAATAAATAAACAAATCTTTTTAAAAAATCTCTCCTCTCCTGTCTGAAAGTCCATGATTCTATAACTGGGTTATTTTTACCACAGACAATAACAACCTTGAGCTAGCTTTGCCGAAGTTGCAACATGCAGCCATAAACCAGTAAACACACACACACAACAGAAAGAAAAACAAAAACCAAACCTACAGTGTCGTCCACTTTCCTCCCGGCAAGTTAGAGGAAAGAAGTTATTTTCTCTCCTTTCAGTTTCTGAAGAACAAACTTGTCTTGTGGCAACAATCATTGCTTCACTAAATCTCAGCTTACAAAAGTTGTTACTGTTTCATTCCCCCATTCCCCTGTAGTGCTTTCTAAAAAGAATTCTTTAACTGTCAAGTCTACAGAGTCCTAGCTCTATTATGTTGCCTTAAAGAAGTCGCCTTATTCTGTAATAAGTTATGTGGCCACATACTGAAACCTTATTCACCAGCTGCTTTGGAAGGTGACAGTTTATAAATGCGTAAATCTCTGAGATTTGGGGATGAAAGGTACTATTATGTTATTACCACGGGCATATGGTTACTGTAAATGCTGTGGTTACCCAGGTCTGAAAGAATCTATTAAGTTAACATTATACATTCCTTGGGTTTTGAGGTTTCTGAAACCCATCCATCATTCAGTACCAATTGACGTTTACACATACCACAAAGCCACACTATCGGGAAGCTTTGTTTCACTTCCCTGCCCTTCCCTTTCCTCCTTCCTGTCCCACCATCTTTATCTAACTTCTGTAATCAATCATGACTTGTTTATTATCATTTGAAAAATAGCGTTGAAATGTTTATACACAATCACTTTGTAATTAATAGGAAATGACTTTCTGGGGGCGGTTTGACTGATCCCTGCTGGTTGGAGAGAGCCTGGGTTATGTCTAATGGATTTTTTCCAACTCCTTCAATGGTGATGTGTGACAAATGGATTGCAAATGAAGATAGACTGTGTAATGAATTATGGCTCTAAATACTGACATGAAGAACAGTTAGGGCAAACAAAAAGCTTTCATCTGAAGAATGTTCTGTGGAACAAGGTCACTGATAGCAGTTTTCACTTTTGCATATGATTTGATTTTCAACATTTTTTTGAACTTTATACTGCTTTCAACAACTTTTTTTTTTTTTTTTTTTTTTTGTAATCAAGTGAATGATGACTTTAATAGAGAGACCTGAATGGAGCATTTGTTTTTGAAGCAACTTTGGCTGAGTTCAGTTCCATCTCACAAGTGTCGTAACACCATTGCTGCAGACTCATGCACGTTTCATCCGACAGCCTAAAAAGCATTTTCTGCAAGTGTAAGTCCTAGAAAGCCCACATTCCATATAGGAGTACCTGAGTCCGAGTTCTGGCTCCAATCCTGATTCCAGCTTCCCGCTAACGCACACTCTGGGAGGCAGCATGCAATCGCTCAAGTAGTTGCGTCCCTACCACCCATGTGGGAGACCTGGGCTGAGTTCTCAGCTCCTAGGTGTGGTTTGGCCTAGCTCTGTCTGTTGCATTCTCTCTGACTCTATCTCTCCATCTCTGCATCTCTGTCATAACTGGCATGAAGTCTCAATGATCCATTCAAAAGATCATTATGAGGGCATGGAAAAATCATTGTGTATTAAGGAGAAAAGACCCAACTTTGCAGCACCCTGTGTACAACCCGGAGAACACAGACAAGCAGGGTTGATGGCAGGCACACTGACATTTCACATCTAGTTTTCTGCTTGCTTCTATTAGGCTCTCTCTATCTCCCCACCCACTTTTTCCCTTCCTCCTAGAAATATTAAGAATTTTGTATACACTAGGCTTGTATTGGTGAGAAAAAGTTGAGACTCTGCCCCCACAGAGTATTATGTCTAAGGGAGGACAGACATTAATCAAATGTGCATTCTACTGAATGTATAATTGTAAAGCAAGATAAACATCCTGAATGGAAGAAACAGCCCTATAAGAAGGTTATGCAAGAAACCTAACCTTCCTCATTTTGAGTGTTTGACCTCTTGTAGTCAGGGAGGCTTGTGTGCAGAATAGCATTTGAGCTAGAATCCGAGAAAATTAACCTGGTGAAAGGAGGCTGGAGACAGAAGCAGCATACGAAGAGGCCCCCTGGTTGAAGGTTTATATGACAAACATGCGTGTCAACAATATAAGAGAGTGAAATAGCAGGTGGCTTAAGATGAGGTTGGATACATAAGGAGAGGTCAGGTCAAACAGATTCTAGTGGGTCAGGAAGCTACTGAGGGGTTCCAACACTGTTTTCATTTTTTAAGGGCCACAAAGGCTGCAGGCTGAATAATAGACTGGAGAAAAACAAGAATGGATACAGGAAAACTAAGTGAGCTGGTATCCAAAATCACCAGAACTAAACTAAACAAATAGGGCATCAAGATGTTCTTCATTCTATTTCGGTCTAGAAAATGTTTGTACAGATGTGGCTTCCCCTCTAAGCAGTGATCAGAGGCCTGCAGAGTTATTCTGGACATATCAGTCCCAGTGCCTCGCCTGCCCAAGGTCACTTCAATGACACCAGCTGCCTGTTCAGGGAAGCAAACCGAGATGATTCCTTATTAGTGATTATCGTAGGATTGATCAGGTTAGCCACATGATTCAAGAGTCCTTATAGGCTAATTCTTGAAGTGGCCTTATATGGAAAGAGGACTGGAATGTGAGTGGAGAATTTGAGGCCTAAGATACGATACTCCTAGTATATTTTATTCTCAATGGTGGTTGTCATCAGTGGCAATTTTATTTCTTAGGAGACACTTTTGATTGTCATAATTTGGGAGATGAGTGCTAGGGACATCTAGTGTACAGAGGCCAGAGATGCTACAATGCCAGCACAGTCCCTTCTCCAACCCCAATAAAGAATTATTTAGCCCCAAATTTTAGTAACACCAAGGCTGAGAACCCCTGAGTTTCAAGAACAAAACAGAGGAAGATTCCCATGTACCATGGACACGGCAGGGAAAAGACAATTCTTAGCTAAGTCATGGGAACTACACAAAGACCATAATATTTCCTCTAATAATATTAGAGGAAAGTGGCTGATACATGTCCTAACAGCACAGCTTATTTGCCATTCCTTGGGTGTGTATTTAACCAGTATTTACTAGGCATCAAATAAACTCAAAGTATTTGTCTGAAAAGAAGACAATACCTAAGATGTTTTCCCAGACTTACTAATCTTATTAATCTCCAACATTTCTTTAATGTAAATATTTCATGTCATTTTTGGGGAAATTATATTTTACATGTTATTTGATTCAGTTAGCAGATGGTGTGATTAACTTTTTTATTCATACATTTTCAGGGTTGCAGAGCTGGAGAAAGAAACACATTATGTACGATGAAGTAATTTTATGATCTTAACATCTAATAATTTAGGTTTCACATTATTTTCTCATAACTTTTTATATTCTGAGCTGGATAGCTTCTGTTTATACTCTCTAGACATCCTCCACCTTCTCCACCTATGCCTAGCTGACGTGTGTCAATAGCAGTAGATAACCTTCTGGTTTCAAGTTGACTTGGCAATGGAGTGCTGCTAAGGTATGACTATGATTTGGCTCCTGAACTCATGAAGGACTTTAAATGTTAATGTTGTAAGTTAAAGGTACTAGTGTGGTATAACCTCCATCTAATCATGGTATTTGGAGGTGGACCTAGAGGGGACTGCCTCAGAAGCTAGTTCTCAGGAGAAGGCTTGTGATGAAAGCCTGAGTTGAACTCAGTCACCCTCTGCCTGCTGGCTGGCCATATGGTCTTTCTTCCAAGCAGACTCTGCCATTCTCATTCTCTGGCCTCAGCAAATGGACAAATCAATGACCCCCACCTGATCCTGGATTATGATCCTCCACAACTGTGCACCAAAAAATAAAACTAAAAAACTTCACTCTTCATAAAGTTATTTTCATCAAGTGATTCATAGTAGTAACAAAAAGCTAACTAACACAGAGGATGAGAGAGGAAAGTAAGGTGAACAGATCAGCACACCTAGCAGTGTTCCGCGCAGTTCATCTTGGACAGCCCTTTGCACAGCTCTGTCTCTACTCACAGGTTCCAGTGCAGGACTAGGAATAGAGGCACCACATATGACAATACCTCTTGTATTTTACTTACATCATGTTCATAGGACAGAAAATAGTCTTATTATTAAATCTCAGTAAAGTATCCCAACATGTTCACACTCTTATGCTGAGTCTGATTAATACAATGTATATTATTATGGCTTAGAGGTTCACGAAGATTTACAAAGACTTCATAAATAATCACCAAGAATCTTGCAACTGACTTAAATATAGATAATATGTCCATGTAAATTAGTCTGAATCCACAGATGCAGCATTTGATACACAAAAACCTTAATAAAAATGGAAACATGGGCCAAAAGAAAAAAAAAACTTCGTAACTTCTTAGATAATAGATGATTCCAGATGTGAATACATCTTTTGCATATCTCTTTCAGCACAAGAGATATTGGGAAATGCTTGAGGAATCAGAATTCTTTCATGAACTTCTTTAGTGCAGTCAAAGCCCTGCCCTTATAAACTAGCATCATTGGTCCCTCTCTTCAAGCATTAGCTCACTGTCATTTACTTCCATCTCTAGCTCACACAGAGATTGAAAAAATATCTCTACATTTTATTATATAAGTGCTCTGTCCAGAGTGGGCCTCAAGCCTCACTCCCTCCACCATCCATGTAATGCCCTGCTGAAAGTATAGCACATGGCATTGGTGGTTGTGGGCAGCTCTGTGCCATGAGAAGGACACAGGCTCTTCGTCAAGATAAACAGAGGTTCCAATTTCATCTTATCTACTAAGTCTGTGATTATGAAAACATTTTTCAACTGTTTTGAGCCTTAACTTTTTGATCTGTGCAGTGAAGTTAATATTTTCCCTGTTCAAACATTTGGTAGTAACACAATGAGGTAAAATGAAGTATATAGACTAGCATTTCGCTTGTTGGTAAAGGTTTGTCCTCCCTCTCTTATTCCTTCCTTCTTTACATCTCTCCTTCCTTTCTTCCTTCTTTTTCTCCCTTCTATCTATGAATCAAGTAATAAATAATCAAGCAACAAAAATGACATAAGTCAACACGCATCATAAAAGTGATTTGACACTTATATACCATTAAGTCACATCACTGGGATGTGTCATTAGTTTCATAACTAAAACAGTTTATACAATGGATGTCTACCATTGTTTACTAGTAATCTCTTTAGAGTTTCTTCATTGTTACTACAGGAGTATTTTAATACATGAAATGAAAACATGACAACAAGGTATCTCTGGAAAACTTCCCCAAGATAACTCAAGTTAGATGGTCGATAATATGTAGTAGATTATCTCAAGGAGGTGTTGACTTTGCCTTTCCTGTGTCTTTCCTCTCATTTAATCACAACAACATCCACCATTTATATCCCAATGTTTCTAGGGACATTTAAAATAATTTTAACATAATTTAACTTCCCAATCAGCATCATACTAACTTATAAAATGGGTAATTGATTCAGATAGTAGTACAGTGCAAATATACATATATGTAATATCTATATTGCTATTCTGAATTCTCAAAGTGAATTAATGTCAGTTTGCCATCTTTCTCATTAACCTTTCTCAACAATTCTAACAATCTTAAAATTTCCACTTAAAAATCTAAACTTTGTGACAGTCACCTTGAATAAGTAACTGTAAGGGGAAAACATTAGACAATCAGTTAAAAATTGTGGTTAGCAAACTTGAATGTTATATAAAACTGTCTGAAATATTGAAGTGGCATAATCTTAGAGTCATATGCTAAAACTTAGGAAGTTCGTGAACTTAAATCATCTTTAAAGTTTCTACAAAGGAGGAATTTTAAACCCACTCTTTACAGATCTTGAATGGCCAGATAAAAATCAGAACTCCAACTGATTCCCACCACCTCTGATGTGAGCACCCATTTTGTATGCCGGATGACTTAATGGAAACCTAGGGCAGATCAATTTACCGTAGCACAAGGTGTCTCTGTCCCAGGATTTGTGTACCTGCATTGGTAGCAAGTCCAGTCATATATTACACACCTACTTTGCCTGTAATTGGAGACAGCTAGTGTACAATAGTGCTGAAAGAAGTGTACTTTTCCAGCCAGCAAACTTGTAACAGATCCTGCTTCGTCTAGAGTTGCTACACAAAATACCTCCATTTCACCCATCCCCAAAGTGCTGGAGTGATTGAAAGAGGAAAAGACAGAGAATAGAGTGTGTGTATCAAAGAGGGGTCAGGTCACTCAACACTCCAAACATGATGTAATTTCAATCTTGGTGTTTTTATTTTTTAAAATATACTGACAACTCAAAAATGTTTATAAGGAAATCACATATTGGTGAATTTTCACTAGCTTCCCTCAAGAAACTAGGATGTTTCATAGCTTCAATTCAGCAAGTCTTTGAAATTTAATAAAATTCATCTTGCCAATACAAGGGAGAAATGTGAGAAGTGAGAATGTTTCTGCGGTTTCTCTTACTGTTAAGTTAATGAGAACAAAAGTCACCACACAAATTCACAATTATGGTAATCATAAAATGCATCCTCTAAACGCTTCCCAGTGATCCATTCCCTGAGATTTCCTGTTGTGAGGGTTTTGATTTTAAATATGAAAGAAAGCTGTGAGCAGAAGAGGTAGAGGGCTGGTGGCGAAAGCTGACAACTTCCTTGGCAATCAACAGCCTAATTTCTTCTTCAGCAAGGGTACAGCCAAACAAGGAGAGAGAATGGAGGAAAACCAGATAGCTCTTGGCTTAAGTGGTATTTCTCTATTTGTGTGGGTTTCCATTTTCCTTGGTTCTCATTCTCAGAGACATTAGACAGCTACCCTTTAATCTTCTGCTTGGCAGCTTTAATCTCTCTCCACTCAGCCATTTCTAAATTGGGGATAACACCAATACCACGAGGATTAGCTAAGCATATTTGTAAGTGCTTGACAATCATTCTAGGTTGCTTTTTCAACGTCCCTTCAAAACTGAATGTCTTATGGAACTGTTCAGGTTAACTATCTCCTGATAGTGAGTTGTTTCATGGAAGTGGGAAAGAACAACTCAAATGACTTGTAGTGGTGGCTTTAAAAATATTTTATTAAATGGTTCTCTGTCATCCTGGAAGAATTTGTATCACAATAAAATCTGGAGAGAGAGGGAGAGAGAAAAAGGAACGGGATATGTTTTAACTGGCACAGTAAGAAGTTAGGAGGAAACCCATAGGAGGACACAGGTTTATGGAGATCTTAAGTTCCTAGTCTATCATATTTCCTTTCTTACCATAAAGCCCTTTTAGTCTACCACTCAACTGATTGCTATTATTAGCCAGTTCTTTTATGTAGGATGTCTGCGAGGCTTCCAGGATTTCAAAGGGATACTCTGGGTCTTCTTGAAAAGGAGTAGTCCTGCATTCCTCAACACTTAAGGTATCAACATTCTTCAGAGTTTTTTCCTACCAAAGATGAGTTTATTCAGGCTGCTCTGCTGTTGAAATTACCTGTTGCAGGCACATCACCCATCGCATTTAGCTACACAATATTCAAAACATTAGTTCACATAAGAATAATAGTTGCTCATTTCATAAAAAGCCTTCTTCATCTTATGAATAGATTCAGTTACCAACATAGTTCCTTAATGAATGAGCCCTTGATTTGGTTACTAGTTGCCATAGGCCTAGTCAAGCCCATGATGGTCGCATTCAATAAAGTTTACCTTTAGTATTGGTTCCCTGGAGGGTAAGGAACTCAGCCTTGAAGGTCATGGTTAGCACTACTTCTTTGTAATAAAAAATTTCTAAGACATCAATTTAATTCTTTCCTTGCAGATTGTTGATAATGGTGGTTTTCAGCAATCTATCTTTGTCCCAGCCCCTATCATCATGTATTATTTGAAATGATTATAGCATACTAATAGATAGTAGAGGCTGGTAGTCACATCAAGGAAGATATCCAGGGGTCCTGGTCCTGGCTCTATCTCTGAGCAAATAACTCAGCTCTCTAAGTTACCATCTCTTCATCAAAGGTGACTTCTAGACCTTATACTTTTTTTAAAAGATTTATTTATTTATTTGAGAAGTAGAGTTACAGACAGTGAGAGTGAGAAACAGAAAGGTCTTCCTTCCATTGGTTCACTCCCCAGATGGCCTCAACGGCCGAGCTGCACTGATCCGAAGCCAGGAGCCAGGTGCTTCTTCCCAGTCTCCCACGTGGGTGCAGGAGCCCAAGGCCCTGGGCCATTTCTACTGCTTTCCCTGGCCACAGCACAGAGCTGGATTGGAAGAGGAGTAGTTGGGACTGGAACCAGCACCCATATGGGATGCCGGTGCCACAGGCAGAGGATTAACTCACTGTGCCACAGCACTGGCCCCTAGACCTTATACTTTGAATTTGTGCAAAGAAATGATGGCATTGTCATTTCTTCTAGAACCTGTCAAATTTGTACAGCCATAATCTATTTTTATTGTGAGTGATATGACATTTCTAGCATGTTCCTTATGTTGTCATTTGTAGCTAATGAAAACTGACTGCTCCCCTCTTTCTTGTATAAGACGTGGCTTATTTACTTCCCATTCTCTTAGAAAACCTTTGGTATGCTTTCCAATGATTGTTAATAATAATAATAATAATAATTATTGCACTATCATATAGATAACAAAATTGTTTCATACAGCTTTTTAAATATAAGAAACTGACAACCTCATAGAACATGGTTATTTGTACTCTCATTTATAACTGAGTAAAGGAAGGTTTGGGGAGTCCTGTAACCCCCTTAAGGCCTCTTGCTAACAACTGAACGAACTGTAACTTAAAACTTGTGTTATCTGGTTTCTAATTCAAGGAGTTAAGACTCTGAAGTTAGATACAAATTCTGGCTAAAGCTGTTTAGGGAGATTCGAGAAACGCATTTAACCTCTCTGAGCTTGCAGTTCTGCCAAATGGCAACAGTAATGGCTAAGGACAATTCAGGGCTGTGAGGATTAAAGGCGAGAATCTTTAAGTAGAGGTGCTTAACATGCAGCCTGGAAGATCAATGAGCAGATACAGAAGTTGAGTGTTCTTTATCCGTTTTCCATTTCTAGTCTAGCCAACCTTGGATCTATGTTGTTTGTAGTAGAGCAATGGGCCCTGCATCTTTCCTGAGTCACTTATTCTCTTGGATCAGCTTAATACTTTTTTATTCAAGCCTTCTTATAACACGTTTATGAAACTCTAGTTACAGTCTGATTGGCAATGAATATTCATTTCTACCGGGATGATTACTCTGGATTGCAGGCCCAACAGTACACATACATAAGTAAATATAAAAGGTACAAGAGAAGAGAAACACTCACTTCTCCACTATCTCCTTAGATTAGGGAATCAGACTTCTAAAATTAACTCCTTAAATTAAAAAAAAATCTGAAACTTATTTAAAAGAACTATCATTGCCTCAGATATTTTCTTAAATTCTAAAAACAGTTGATTGCAAAACAAGATTTTCCAACTGTTCAATCGATTACCATATACTAATTCATTCCTTTGTAATATATATTACAGATCCATGAACTTAGGATGTCTAGGTAAATGCTATGACATGAAGGAATGAAAGCAATGAAAACACGAATGAGCAAGAATTCTGTGTGATGGAGAGATGTTGAGAAGATGCTCTTCTCTGAAGGGCCTCAGGCTTCCTTGGCAGACACAGGAAGAGAGGAGTAACCCACTATCAATGGGTGCAGATGCCCGTGAGTGGGCAGGGAAAGTGTTGCCACAGGAGTTCAAGAAAGTGAAGGTTCATTGCAGGGACAGAAACTTCACTTGCTCCTGCCCCAACAGTGTGACAAGGCTGGATACACATGGCATTAAAACAATGGTCATATCCATACTCCATAGAAGCCACCATTTCAATTAGTATGAACACTGGAATTTAAAAACAAAAACAAAAACAACTTTCCTGTTTTAGAAAAACAAGGTTCTATTATTTTAAATGCATAGTACCACCCAGGAATAACCACTATAATAATTTTTGCTAATATTCTTAAAATCATAGTCACATATTCAAAGCATGTAAAATATATCTATTTTAAAAATTCTAGAAATATATTAGATAATTATTTGTGATTTTAATTGATACACAAAAATCATACATACTTATGGAGTTCCATGAAAGGCTTTATATATATATATATATATATGTATATAATGTAATGTTCAAATTGGAGTAAACATATCTCCTCAGAAATTTATAATTTTATATGGTAAAAACATTCAAAATCTTTTCTTAGAACTTTTTTTTAAAGATTTATTTATTTATTTGAAAGTCAGAATTACACAGAGAGAGAAGGAGAGGCAGAGAGAGAGGCAGAGAGGTCTTTCATCTGATGGTGCACTCCCCAGATGGCCGCAATCGCCGGAGCTGCGCTGATCCAAACCCAGGAGCCAGGAGCCTCTTCCAGGTCTCCCCTGTGACTTGGGCCATCTTCTACTGCTTTCCCAGGCCACAGCAGAGAGCAGGATCGGAAGTGGAGCAGCAGAGACTAGAACCAGCGCCCATATGGAATGTCAGCGTTCCAGGCCAGGGCATTAACCCACTGTGCCACAGTGCTGGCCCCTCTTCTAGCTTTTTAAAAATATACACAGTACATCACTGTCATCTGTAGTCACAATTGAACACCAGAGCTTCATTCTCTTTTATATGATAATCACTAAATATCAGCCATTATGCACTCATGCTACACATTTTACTGAGTGACAACTGTCCATCTCTGTGCTGTGTCTGTACCATGACCCCAGGGGTGCAGAGAGGAATCTGAACAGTTGCCAGAAATAGGGCTGAGTATGTGGAATTCCCCTGGAAGCTCCCTCACGGCTGACCCTGACATTTACTCTATCCACGAACCCTAGTCTCACACACACACACACACACACACACACACACACAGAATCCTCAACCAGCAGAGGAAAAAATCTGGGATAGCTCTATGTAAGTTCACAAGCTTACTGTCCTTTTTATCGAATATGTCATGCTATTTTAAGTTCATGTCAATTAATACACATATAAATTAGATATATTTCATTTATATTATATAGAATCATATAATTTTTGGTTTTTACCTTAGTTAACACATTTTTATCATTCCTTTCTTAAAAATTCCCTATTAAGTATATAAAATATTAGTCAAATTTCATTCAATCCTAAATTGAAAACTACACATATTTAGTTTAAAAATAAAACCCTGATTACTTCTAAATTATTTATATCAAGAATAAAGTTAAAGTTGTATGCCATTTTTATTATTTTTAGGTTGTTTCAGTTCACCGAATAGGTAATCTTTTCCCTAAAAAGTTTCTTCCTTCCTTTTGCCAGAGTTCTTCTTTCCAATGCCATTATAGGCTCTGCTGTTACACTCCGAACACTTAAGGTATGCATAGTTAGTATAATATTTTTAGCCCCACACGACAGTGAAGTCCTGTCCATTTTGCTTGATTTGCTATTCTCTCGATTTAATATGGATTTTGATTTCTTCTTGATTTCTGAGAGATGCTCAGATTTCTAGTTTATTTTCACTGAAGACCTATATACATTCTTGCACTTTAAAACATTTTATTGAAGTATAAAGAAATGCGAAGAGTACAGATAAATGAGGTTTTATTTGTGCTCTGATCACACTGATAAACAACATCCAAATTAAGAACAAAATTCTTGCAGCAAAATGGATGCAAGTGGAGATGATTATGCTAAGTGAAATAAGCCAGACCCAAGAAGACAAATATCACGTGCTTTATCTACCGTAGTTAGAGTATTAGAAATGCGTGGGTATCACATCATTTGCCCTTCTCTTTAACAAAAAGAATTGGGCTCTCAAATGATCCATGAGAATGCTCTTTGAGCATTTACTGGTGATCAGACAGAGTGAGGAAAAAACAAACATTCTCTCCTTGTCTAACTTTGGGAATCAAAGGAAAACTACTGCTGAGAGAAGAGCACTGAGGAGGTGTCGGGTCCCAAGGCCCTGACGGGGCAGCGGTGGTCCCAGGATCTCATGGGATCCCTTTACAAGAAGGCTGCATTATCCCGCCGTCCTCAGGGGTCAGGCAGGCACTGTTGTGGAGCCGTGAAGCACAGGGTGCGTGCCCCATGGAAAGGCAGCATCCAAACTCGCTAAGGAAAACAATCAACTGATTCGGCCAGAGAAGAAACTGCCACCACCCAGGCCTCTAGATTGCTAGCCCTGATTTATCATAATTACAGTAATTTTCTTTCAAGCTCAAAACATCTGAATGAAATCCTTTCCTGCCAATAAAAAGAAAGGCATTATGCTTAGCACAGTGGTTCTTGAACTTTAGCTTATGTAAGAAGCCTGTAGGAGCTCATTACTCTTGCGGGTTCCAGGGTGCAGCCTTAAGGAATCTGTGCAGCAGCCTCTGGCACAAGGCCCAGGCTTCCCCCTCTGCTCCTACCTCATTTTGATTCATCCAACCAGTGAACACTTGGAGAGTGACAGCCTGGCCCAGAGGGACCACCACGAGTCAATGTCACCGGACATAGAAAGATCCGGCCTCCAGGATGCCTCCTATTTCCAATGTCTCTTCTCATTGAGTTCGAAGCCACAGACAACCGAACATCTCTCTTTTATGTTGTATCAAAGATCAATGGCTCGTAAAGTTAAGATTTCCAAAGTCTGATGTTTGGTGTTGGAAAAGCTGATTTGCGTCCTCTGTTCTGCCACTGAGAGGGGGAGGAACTCGAGTGGGTTACTTCCACCCGCAAGCCTCATTTCAGCCATTTGTAAAATGGAGTTGATACAAGAACTGACTTCACTGTGTGGCTGTGAGTGGCAAATGAAATGATGTATGTAAAGCCCTTACCTCTCTACCTGGCATAGAGGAGTGCAAAGAAACACTTGCTGTGGTTATCGTCATTGTTTTTGATAAGTATCAACATATGTTGAAAACTTTGTAGTTGATAATTCTGCCTTTGTCTCCTGAGGCGGTTTAAATATGCACCTCCCCTGCCCCAAACATAACCAAAAAAAGCACATAGCTGTCATTTTTATTATTTCATGTTAGTGGAAAAAAATTGCATCTGTATTATAACATTAGGATATAGTTTTAAATTCAATGATTTCAAGTCCCATGAGTTCATTGTTTCAATAAAGCATTTCTCCTGATCCCTGTCAGACATTATTCTGAGGATACAACTCATGAAATAGGGTCTACTCCCTAGAAAGCTATCCCTATGTTTCTAGAAAATAAAAAAAAAATCATGCCTGTATTCTTTTTTATTTGACAGGCAGGGTGGACAGTGAGAGAGAGAGACAGAGAGAAAGGTCTTCCTTTTCTGTTGGTTCACCCCTCAATGGTCACTGCAGCCGGCGTACCGCGCTGATCCGAAGCCGGGAGCCAGGTGCAGGGCCCAAGCACTTGGGCCATCCTCCACTGCACTCCCGGGCCACAGCAGAGAGCTGGCCTGGAAGAAGGGCAACCAGGACAGAATCCGGCGCCCCGACCGGGACTAGAATCTGGGGTGCCGGCACCACAGGCGGAGGATTAGCCTATTGAGCCGAGGCGCCAGTGCCTATATTCTTCTTAAAAAGAGATAATTATGTATAGAAAAAGCAGCAATAATATGCCAAAGAAATTCCGTAGCTTACTATCACTCCTTCTAATAATTAATGCATTCATGAAACATATTTTAATAAAAGGCTAAGCACTTGTTAAATGTATGTGCCTCTTAAAACTCAGGGCTCTAATCTGACCACCTCATTGCAATAGATAATTTAATCAAGAATGAAATTAGGGACATAATGATTAAGTGAAGAATAAATACATAAGTGTATTTAAAGTGGTAAAGATAGCTCACTTTTGTGATCTAATGATGTGAAAAATTCTATGCAGAATTACACAAACTATGGTAGCATAAAATCTATAATTATGATTTTTCATTTTTGTTCAAAATAAAGGAGGAAAAAGAATAAGGAGGGAGAAAGCAGAAAAGGAGAAGAGAACCAATCTACTAACAAATGTTTGTTGACCAGCTACTATACATTCCACACTCTTTTAGGGGCTAAGGAAAAATGTTTTGTCTTGGGAAAGCTTACAGTCTAGATATGATTAAGAATACTTTTGCTGTTATAAAAGATCACAACACTTGTTAAAGACTGTAAGGCAAATCATAGTCAGGGGAATTGTTAACAGTAGGGCTGTGGTAGGGGAGAAAGACGGGCTCAACTCCAGCCACAAGGACGAGTGCAGATTTACAGCAAAGCAGCAAGGCGGGGCTCTGCGGATGGGGAAATTACTAGGAGGAAACATCAAGGTTGCAAGAGGACGATGGTTTCTTACCCAATGGACTCAAAAAGATTCTTGCTAAAGGCAGGCCACGGTGATAAGATATGCAGGGTGGAGGACGAGGAATTTGATCAAATATCAAGAGCGTTCAGATACCAAGGATGGGGAATTTCCACTAAATTGACTCAGCCGGATTCTTGCTGAAACTGGACTAAACAGGCCACAGACAGAGGCCAAGGCTGGGGCCTTGAGCATTGAGAGGAAACTGACTAGAGTCAGGAATTTACATAAACGGTCTATCCTCTAAGTATACATGAGTTCAGAGAAAGTAAAATTGAATGAAAAAAAACTTGGATAAGAACTTAGTTCAAGGTGCATCGTAGTGTGGAAACACTTTAAACATCAGTAGACAAACATCTTAGTAAATCAACAAGAGGATGAGCTTCGAGATCCTAAGAAAATGAAATTACTCAGAAGCAGCTCAACCATGCTTAAGCCATAAAGAGGAGTTTGTCTGAGGGACAGCAAAGAAGGCCCAGGAACGAAAAGAGCATTGATATTCCGAGAATCTGGAGAAATCCTGCAAAGGACGTCAGAGGGTGTATATTGGGGTGTTAAATCATCTTCTGAAAACCCAGGTGTAGTTTTTCCAGTGTCAGCTGCCACTTGCCAGCAAGTAGGAATGGCTGTGATTCTATGATCTCCTTACTTGTACCTGGCAAGGTTGATGAAGCATACTTTGGCCAGTGACCACTGTTGCAGTTTAAGGAAAAAAAATCCCTACATAGTATGGCTAAAAATGGAACTAAATCAAATCAACACCTCCCCATTAAGGATCTAAGGCAACTGCATGGCCTTTTCTGTTTAGCCAGAGCTAAGCTTTTATTAGAAAATTTGAAAAGAACAGAAAGTCACCTGAATATAATGTCACTGCATTGCAGAATTGCATTCACTGCCAAGTGTCTGAGCCCGACTCTGTGAACCACTGCAGTCTAGTCTTGGCCCGAAGCAAATGAAGCCATCCTGTTGCTCAGCCCTCATGTCCCAGCCATGATCCTTTTCCATGACTTACCCTCTGAGGGGAACACAACTTTTGCTAGCAACTAATAAAAAGTTTCTCTGGACTTTAAGCATCCAGTATAAGTGCATATTTTAAGAATCACTTTGTCAATTATTCTTCTAGGATGTTTCAGCTCTCAAGCAACATTCTTCTGAAACCTTCTGGTTCAAAACTCTTTTCAAAGTTTCTTCCTTTGCTAAAAAAACATTGCGTTTTGTGTCATTACCACATGGAGAAAACCCATAAATCAGTCATTCAAGGCTGTGATGAATATTTTTAGCCTTTTAGAAAAAAAAAAAAAAAAGAGTTGATTCACCATCACTGCCACTACTAACGACCAGTTTCCCCAAGGAAGGTCTGAATCACTAGCAGCAACAGTGTTTTCAGTGGTCGTTCAGAACTTGTGGATAATTGTATTTTCATGTGTTGGTAAAAACACCACCCACTCAATGATCTTATGTCTACTTGAACATTACAGCACTTCTACGCTATTATTCCAGAATTATCATGAGCTGTGGGTATTCAGTGGTAGCCATCAAAGAAGGGCAGTGTTTGAACAGTTCCTGTAAGTCTAGTGGTTTGCTAGGATGCCATAACAAAATGGTACAAACTAAATGACTCAAACGACACAAATTTATCATCTTGCTGTTCTAGAGGCTAGAAATCTAAGACGAAGGTGACAACAGGGTGGCGACAACAGGTTAGTTTCTCTCCTGGGTTATGAGGGGGAATATGTTCCATATTTCCCTCCTGGCTTCCAGTGATTTCCTCATACTCGTTGGTTTGCAGATGCATCACTCTGATCTCTGCCTACATTGTCGCATAGTGCTCTTCCTATGTTTGTGTTTGTGTTCAAATGTTCAATCTTTATAAGACCCATATTGGACTAGGTACCCACTCTATTACAATATGACCTCATCTTAACTATTTGGTTGATTTAAAGACTAATTCTACATGTTCTCTGTTAAATGTGAGAGCTAAAACAAAAAACAAATCTAAAAAATGAAAACTAAAAAGAAAGGAAAGCCTGTGTGTATGTTTTCCTGCGAATGCCATGTTTTGTGAGACTTTGTTAGAAGCTTTGTCAGGCAAATTGTCTGTTAGGCGTGATATACTGCTCTAGTTTGGACGATCTGTGACTATCCTGAAGTTTACTTATATTGATGAAGTTGAAATCTTTTCATTTGATTATTGTTTATGGCCCTTGCCTGTGTTCCTGCCGAACTGTGGTCTTCTGCTTTTTGTTTGTTGAACTCTATATGTAGTGGAGCATTAAGCCTCTGGGTGTAATGTAAATTGAAAAATATGTTACCTCAAAAATAAAAAAGTTAAAAAAGAAAAAAAAAGACCTATTTCCAAAAGAGGTCAGATTCTGAGGTTCTGCGAGTTAGGACTTCAAAGTATCTTCTTGAAGGGAGCACAGTTCAGCCAGTATTCAGTGGTATTTTGGAGAAAGCAGGCCACCTGAACTCAGGATTCTTAAAGAAATTATAAAGCTTTTGTACACAGTTGACCACCTACTGGCTTTCAACTCTCTATCTGGCCAGCTATGTGTACACGTTCCAGAGATTCTAGCTCTGTTCTAAATCAAAAGTTCTTCAAAGCATTCCACCCCCCATAGGACAAAAATAAAATTTTTAAGGAAGACGCACCCTCAGACTTTACCCCATAGTTTTCATTTAAGGCCCTCTAACTGGCAATTTCGTTGAATGCTTTTTTTTTTTTTTTCTTTTAACCCTCCTGTCTTTCTCTCATGCCATTGTTGGGTAACAGAGCAACTCGGAAGCTGTTTGAGAATCCAGAGGCCAAGAGCACTTTCCTGCTTTCACTCATTTGTTCACCCCACCAGTGGTTCTGAATACAGATCTTCAACTGATGACATCCGTAAGCCCTCACTAATACACAAATGAGACACTGACCTTGCGATCCAGGGACTTCTATTTCGCTAGCAGAGCTAAGCAAGGATATTCTTCCAGATTAAAGGCATCCAATTTGTTTTAATTTAAAAAATGTCTGCCCATCCATGACTCAGTGAGATTTTTTTTTCTCCCATAGTAAAGGGAAAAAAATTTGAGAAATTAAGGCAGCTAACATTCAAATCTGAACAGATACTCAAAACGTGGACCCCTTCTTCTGAAAGTTGCTTTGTGGTGCCCTACACGTGTACTGGACTCCTCTAAGTTCAAATAACCTGATGATAACTCTTCTAGATAGTTTGTTCCTTAGTAAAACAGCTTTTACATTATTTCATTTTTAGGTGGTTTTGGTTCTGCCTTCTAATATGTCCCACATTTCTATCTCAAACTATTAAACATATAAATATAAAACAAAAATTAAGACTAATGTTACTCCTTCTCCAATTCTTGAGAAGAGAAACATAAACCATACCCACAAACAGATGGATTGTATATCAGTTATCCAATGGTTGGTAGAACAAAACCCAGACCAAGTTCAATAACTATATAATTTTCTTGTCTTAAAGGAACAAGGTGCTCAATTCCAAGTACCTACCTTTTTTATGTGTCTCTGTCTGCCATAAAAGGCCTGAGTCTGTTATCAAAATAAAGTTTTCAATTTATAATTTCATGTTTGTTGCACCACTTGGCAGTAATGGGAACCTCAAATATACTTATATAAACAATGAGAGATTTTGTGTTTAAGAGATTCATTGTGCTGGCACTGTGGCTCAATAGGCTAATCCTCCGCCTATGGCGCTGGCACCCTGGGTTCCAGTCCCAGTCGGGGTGCCGGATTCTGTCCCGGTTGCCTCTTCCAGGCTAGCTCTCTGCTGTGTCCCGGGAGTGCAGTGGAGGATGGCCCAAGTGCCTGGGCCCTGCACCCCATTGGAGACCAGAAGAGGGACCTGGCTCCTGGCTTCGGATCAGCACGGTGCGCCAGCCGCAGCGCGCCAGCCACAGCGGCCATTGGGGGGTGAACCAACGGAAAAGGGAAGACCTTTCTCTCTGTCTCTCTCTCTCACTATCCACTCTGCCTGTAAAAAAAAAAAAAAAAAAAAAAAAAAAAAAAAAAAGATTCATTGACTTTTTCTCTGTCTTCAGAGCTTATTGGAACACAGAAATAACAAAATAACATCAAATACTTAAATGGTGCTTACTGTGTACTAGCACCGTTCCGAGTGCTGGAACAAAATAAAATATTACCTTGGCAGAACAAGTCCCACCATAAAAGGAAAACATCTTTATCATGAAGGAACCATCATTAGAAGCCAAGAACTATTCCTTTAGACATACCATCTTTAGCTAGAGTTATCACCAATTTGAAACTGTCTAATCAAAACCTAATGAAATGGGCTGGTTTTTAAATATGAATATAGGTGGAAAACATGCTTCATTCTCCACAGAGATACCAAAAAAGCAAATTGAGATATAGTTGATAATTAATGCAAAATGTTATGGGAGAACACAGATAATAACTAAATGAGAAGGTAGTACACAGGTGAATTTTCAAGAAGATATCTGCTATTTAAACTTAGCTTCAGATGTAGATGCAAAAAAAGGTAAATATGAAGCCATCACCAAAAAAGCAGCAGGGAATATAGTTTATTCGGGCTCCAGGCAGATGTTAATTGAAGGCCAACTGCAGTGGGCACTCTACTAAATGCCCAGACTACAAAAACTTGATATAGGTCAGCCTGGGCAATGGACATTTAAGCCAGCAGTCACACAATGTTAGAAATCCACTACAGTATAACCGAGTAGTTTGGGAACTCAGAGGGGAGATTTCAGAGGAGGTGGTAGTAGACATTGAAGATAGAGAAGCAAAAGTTCACCAGGGTGACATCTTCAGAAATCAACTCCTTAAGTAAATTTTCTCAAGTATCATATAAATTTTAAGCCTGAGTTCTCCAATACAACCATTTTGCCATTGATAACACTATGACAACCATAAATCCCATAATTTTGTGACAGCCCTAATTTTGACTGCTTTGTCTCCTCCTCAGGTCACATGTCCCAGTTATGGGGGTCAGAAAATACGGTTCTAACAGGTAATAGAAATGTCACTGACAGATTCCTCTTTCTCTCTGGTTCCTAGGACGTACAGGGGCCTTTCTTCCCTTCCTGCTGTCCATCTTCTGCTCACTGCTAATGGCATAGCACGGAACTGACTCTCTCTCTATTGCTCTTCAGATTTATTTATTTATTTATTTGAAAGGCAGAGTTATGGGGAAAGAGAGAGAGAGGGAGAGGGAAAATCTTCATTCACTGGTTCACTCTCCAAATGGCCACAACAACCAAGCCTGGGCAAGGCTGAAGCCAGGAACCTGGAACTCTATCCAGGTCTCCCACACGGATGGCAGGTACTCATGTACTTGAGCCATCTTCTGTTGCCTTCCCAGGCACACTATCAGGAAGCTGGAATAGACCCAGAGCAGCGGGGACTATAACTGGTACTTCGATATGGGAAGTGTCTCACAAGCGGCGGCTTAACCCGCTGCACCACAATGACAGCCCAGGACTGGGGCTTGGTTTCACCACAGGTGGAAATTCCTTGGGAATATCTAACCAGAATTTATTTTAAAAATTATTAGATTTCTTCGAGAGCAAAAGGACTATATCTGCAAAGATCCCACCATACGATCATTTTCATTCCTAATGTAAATTTCACTCAGAACTGTCTTTTTGAATGACAAGTTATTCCCTTCTAGCGTGACATTTGATTGATTTTATGACACAGTTTACTGTCAGTATGGTACTTTAATCCAGTTGTAAGGAAAATGCACCAGTCTTGCACCTGTGCGAGTGAGTGTCTTGAGAGAATTTGATGAAAGTGTTTCTTAAACCTTTGAGAAGCATATTACATGTCCTCCTGAATGCCTTTTTGAGAAGTATATCAAGTTCTGTGATTTACTAGCAGTTTCGCTCTGGGTGACAGTCCTTCAGATTTCTGTTTACTTGGCCATACAGTGAGGCTGGTACAATCCGTGCACAGAGGTGTTGTAAGCATTAAGTGAAATGACTACTGAGCCATGTGTCTGAGTCCAGTGCTGTGGCTCTTTAGTACCACAAGGCCCAAATCACTCAGGACTCACCAGTGTTGTGATTAACCTCAGAAGACAGGCAGGCTGGTGCCGCGGCTCACTAGGCTAATCCTCCGCCTGCGGTGCCGGCACCCTGGGTTCTAGTTCCGGTTGGGGTGCTGGTTCTGTCCCGGTTGCTCCTCTTTTGGTCCAGCTCTCTGCTGTGGCCTGGGAAGGCAGCAGAGGATGACCCAAATGCTTGGGCCCTGCACCCACATAGGAGACCAGGAGGAAGCGCCTGGCTCCTGGCACAATGCGCCGGCTATAGCAACCATTTGGGGGGTGAACCAACAGAAGGAAGACCTTTCTCTCTGTCTCTCTAACTCTGCCTGTCAAAAAAAAAAAAAAAAAAAAAAAAAAAAAAAAAAAAAAAAAAAAAAGGACAGGCAAACCCATATTCCGTATGCACAAGAATAAACCCACAAAAATGTTTGTTGAAAACCAGCTGTTGGTGTGTCCTCTTGTCCCAGAGTGGTAAGAGACGCACTTGGCAGGGTGCTATATTTTTGGTTAAGTTCTCTGAGAGCCTTGTGATTCAGACACTAATCAAGAGATGCCTGGTAAAACCCAGCAAGCATCAGCCACCACCTTACTTTAGGAAGCAGTGGAGGGAGGGGAAATAAGGAACAAGGAGAGGATGAATGGAAGACGACGCGGAAGGGGGCTGCAGCCTCAGCTGGCATGGGGATCCAGAACCCAGGAGCTGCACTGGGTCCTCAGCTCCCTCATCTTCCCCTTTCTGTGATATGTCAGCGGAGAATGGACCATCTCCACCCACAGCGAGTACCTTCTTTTCCCTCTGTCCTCTCAAACTCAGTACCATTTTTCTTTTTTTTCTTTTTTTTTTTATTTTTTATTTTTTTTTTTAATTTTTTGACAGGCAGAGTGGACAGTGAGAGAGAGAGACAGAGAGAAAGGTCTTCCTTTGCCGTTGGTTCACCCTCCAATGGCCGCCGTGGCCGGCGCGCTGCGGCCGGCGCACCGCGCTGATCCGATGGCAGGAGCCCGGAGTCAGGTGCTTTTCCTGGTCTCCCATGGGGTGCAGGGCCCAAGCACCTGGGCCATCCTCCACTGCAGTCCCTGGCCACAGCAGAGAGCTGGCCTGGAAGAGGGGCAACCGAGACAGAATCCAGCGCCCCAACCGGGACTAGAACCCGGTGTGCCGGTGCCGCTAGGCGGAGGATTAGCCTAGTGAGCCGTGGCGCCGGCCACCATTTTTCTAAATAACATATTCACTACATTATTTTCAATAGCTGCCCTCTTCCTAGATTACAGAGAAGTAATTCTTAACCATTTGTAGTTCAGATGTTCTTCCGAGAAGCTGAGGAAACGCAGGACCCTCTCACTCAGAAAAATGCAGACACACACACACACACACACACACACACACTTTTATTCTAGCTCAGTGGTTTAAAGCCTGTCTATAAACTGCAAGTTAAACAACCTGCTCAGGAAGAGGAGAACCCCAATTTGAAAGTCAAAGTTTTCAATAATTTTGCCACTTGTTACCAATGACTTAACTACTTCTGAAATCTTTGTTGTGAGCATCCACTCTGATCCTTATCTCCTGTAATTCCAGGCAATTTACTCTAGTTCTACTACAGCACTCTCCCTCAGGTTTTGAATAGCTGCTCTCTTTTCATAATTCAGGGGTCTTTTCCTGTTTCTTTTCAATGAATTCTTCTGTATCATCCTATTTAGCAATGCTGCACCTGTTTATTCTTTAACCCAGTGGTTTGCAACCAGGGGAGATTTTGCCTCCGTAGGCACTTAACAATGTCTGCAGATATTTTTGGTTGTCACTACTAGGAAATACCACTAGTGCCTAGTGAGCAGAGGCCAGGGATGCTGCCAATCATCTACAGTGCCTAGGACCACCCTCCACAACCAATGATTACCTGTCGGCTACTAATGTCATGAGGGCTTAGATAGAAAACCATGCATTGCCCTGCTTTATTATCCCAGTACTATCCGCGTCATAACAATAGTTTACATTTATCTCAGAATTACCATGTGCTAGACATGGTTCCAAAGTTTTCCATTTCCATTTCTCATTTTTCCTCATACATTAGCCATATGAGGCAGGCCCTATTATTTTCTCCATTATACAGATAAGACACTGAGGCACAAAAAGGTTAAATATCTTGCTCAAGGTCAATGTGAGGAGCTGGGATTTGAATCCAGATTAGCTCCACAGCCTGCATCCTTAACCATGTCAAAAATATATTATGGAGCCACGAAATTATTTTTTATATTATATTTATTGTCTTTTCCCCCTTATTTCTATGTTATCCCCTTGGGAACAGGGGCCTTGTCAGTCTTGTTTCTCCCTTGTCTTTTCTGTCTGGACATAAAGTGGTCAAAAAGCTTGACTAAACCAGGGTTCTACACACATTTACAGCCTTATTTGGAATTTTCTCAATCAACGTCAACTTCCCAGGTAATGACATAATCTCTATCTTCCAGTCACTCCTCTTTGATTTAGCCTACATTCCCTCCCAGGTCTGGTTGATCCTCCTTACTCTTCTCTTTTATACTTATGCAACTGTACACAGCTCTGAAACCACCCCTAAAATCTTAGACAATGCACCTCAGGTCCATGGATGTACACAGGGTCCTGTTGGTGGAAATATGACATCAGAGGTCATAATTTCAAATTACTTTATATATATATATATATGGAAAGCAAGACAGAAAAACTAAGGAGTGACCATTTCTCTTTGTTCTCTTTGGAATTCTCATACATTTCTGAAATGCTAGTGGAAGGAGTGAATCTGTAGCTCACAGGACAGCAGGTCCATCATAGCTTGCTTAGCAAAGCACTTTTTCTCTATTTCAAATTTGGTTTCATCTAGGTGATTACATTCCCCCCCCCCCATTTTTATGTTTTCTTTACTCTTACTATTAGAACAACATGTCTTATTGATAACAATTTCTACCTTTGCCCATTTTGGTATTCCAAAAACACCAGTTACATCTCTTACCCTGAGGGAGTTTCTAATGTGGATAGGGAAAGTGATAATGTGGGTACTCATCTTAGGTCTTCCCTTGGAATTCAAACTGGTGCATGTTCTGAGAGAATTACTGACACAAGAGATCAGAGCCCTCCAAATTGTTCAAATTGTTTCTGGGATGATAACAGAAGAAAGGTGGTTTTCATCCAGATGATGAATAGATAGGTGTACATTTAATAATTAAGGGAAAATAAATACCATCATTAATCCATATGACATCATCTATAATTTCTATAATGTAAATGACTTAATAATAATTTTTAGGAGGCTTCTGACCCTTCTCATGATGGAATGGAATTAGATAAATGGTGTTTCTAATAGAAATAATTCTTCTGTAGATTACATTTTAAAACATCCAGAAAAGATACATTCAGAATAGTTCTTTAGGTTTTTTATAGCCATTTCAACATGGAAAAATCTAGAACTTATTTGGCACAAAGGATATTTCACAAAGTGGTAAATTACCTTCCCTCAAATTATTTAATGATTTCAAAGGGAAAACTTTTTCTTTATAATTGAAAGACTTGGCAGTCATCGCCTTAACAACAACAACAAAAAAAACCAAGCATAGCATCACTGAAGTTTCACAATGTGAAATTATGAGCCTCCATATGTGAGGCCATACACATCATTTAGGACATATACTTTCCAAAAACATATTATTGAAGCTGTAAGAAGCAATTCCCAGTTAAAAGGAGTAAGGGAATGAGAAACAAGATAAACATTGCAATGAAATAACCACACAAATCATGATTGTAGGACATTTTCCAAGACAATTAGTCTACTCTCTTCAATAAGTCAATGTCATAGGGAAATTCATATGTGGGGGGGGGTAACAGATTTAGAAGATAAATGTAGGAGTTCAAGTACAACCTGGTTAAAGACCAAAAAGCTAAAATAATTAAAGGAACATTTGGAAAAGTTTGAAAATGAAATAGATAGCAAATGACATCAGGAACTATTAATTTTCCTGGTTGTATTCTGGAATTAAGGCTATAGAACAATGTCCTCATTCTTGGAATAATTAATCTCTAAGATTGGGTTATGCCATGGTACCTGAAGTGGGATGGAGGGCAATGAGGATAATGCTTCAGGGAAAAGCACAATATTCAGAAAGGTTTGAGGTGGTGAAAAAGCAAGTTATATTGGCCACTATAGGCTGTCCAAAATTAATAGACTATACAGCAGGGTTGCAGAAGCAATTAGGAAGGGTCAGGTATTGAGGGATGATCAAGAAAGATTTTGTAATGGATTCAGGAGGGAAGCTGGACTTTATACAGAGAACAAAGAGGTACTTCAAAAGTTTTAAGAAGGTTGTCAACAGAGTAAACGTGAGTTTTAGGAAGCGAATGCTGGCATTTATACAGAAGTTGAAGGAGGCAAGCCTAGACGTTCGCTATAAGGCCATTGCCATAACTGCAACAAAAAAAGTCAGAGTGTGAATTAAAGCAATGGTAAGAATGGAAGAAAAGCAGATGGGATGACAACAGCAATAAATCCATAAATGTGTTTTGTAAGCTCAGTTATCTGCAAGTATCTAAAAAATGCATGAAGCATAAAATTTGAGATGTGAGTTAGATATAGTTATGGCTTACAGAAAAATCAATATACTGTTTCTTTAGCAGTTATATATCAAAATATTTTCACTTTGAAGATAGTATGTTCTAAGCAAAATGTCAGCAAAGGGAATACAAACTAAAGCAAATCAAACAGAAAACAAAATTTCATCTCCTTATCCCCACCTTAATTTTCCCTTAAAACATGAATTCTTTCTTTTAAAGATATATCCATGGAATAAACCCAAAACTTACGATACATCTGAACTTAATTTTGTAAATAAAAACTTTTTTTTTTTACAGCATGTATTTTTTTTTTTTATTTGACAGAGTTAGACAGTGAGAGAGACAGAAAGGTCTTCCTTCCATTGATCCACCCCCAAATGGCCACCATGGCCAGAATTATGCCGATCCAAAGCCAGGAGCTGGGTGCTTCCTCCTGGTCTCCCATGCGGGTGCAGGGGCCCAAGCACTTGGGCCATCCTCCACTGCCTTCCCAGGCCACAGCAGAGAACTGGACTGGAAGAGGAGCAACCGGGACTAGAACCTGGCGCCCATTTGGGATGCCGGCGCCACAGGCAGAGGATTAACCAAGTGAGCCACAGTGCCGGCCCCATATATCTTTCAAATGCTACACATCAGACCATTCTGGTTTACACTTGCTTTGCCTTTTTTTATGTTTACATAGCATCTTTCCCAAAACTTCTAGGCTTGGTTACAATTCTCTTAGTGAAATATTGGCTATCTCAGGGAACAGTTTCACATACCATAATACATATTGGTTCTCCCTGCCTTCTTCCAACCATTTGCCTTTGTACTCATGTATTTCATTTATGATAATCATTTTATATTTTATATTTCAGTAGTCCCCAAATGTAGTGGGGAAACACAGATATTATATTGTGATGAGTAGAATAATGAACTTCAATATTAATTAGATAATGTACACAAAATGCTTGCCTAAAAGAATATTTGGCACATGACAAGGGTTATCAAATGTCAGGGATGTTACTGTAAGGCAAAAGAACATCATGAATTCTTGAGCTATGTGTTCAATGATGAGCAGATTTCCAGGAAATAAGAGAGAAGATTAGGAAGAAGCGCTGTATTCCATGTCAAGCATTGAGGGATGCAGACTGAAACAGCATACATAGTGTGAGAACTCCAACTACTAGAGAATGAGATTGGAGGAGGAAGCAACAGTAGTTATCAGGGGCGGGAGGTGAGGCTGCTGAGGTCAGCAGATGTCAGATAATGGAAGTCTTTTATGTTCTGCCCAATATTGAATCTGGACTTGACTCTGGAGCAGAAAGAATTGTTTCCAGATTATTAAAACTCTAATCTGCCACAGATGGTCTCTTAGATACTTGACATCCATTTAAGTTTCAATTGAAATGCAACATAGATAGAAAACAGTCCCATTTCATTGACATGGAATGCAAAGTGCTGAGTACTAAAATGGTACAGTCAAGATTTGAATTAAATTCCTCTTGATTGCAAAGTTCCCATTCCATTTTACCACGTTTTGGAAAGGACTGGACTAAGAAAGTAGAGGTGGGCGCCTGAAGAGTGTAGACAGTTTCCAGAAAACTAATGTGAAAAAAATTCTAATTTTTAAAATCATAACTGTAGCAGTCTGAATAAAGAAGGTAGAATACAGAAGCAGAAAATCCAACTGACATATAAATGAAATCTGGGGTCAACATTGTGGCATAGCAGGTAAAGCCATCACCTATGATCTGGAATCCCATACAGGCTCCAGTTTGTGTCCCGATTGCATTATTTCTGATCCAGCTCCCTACTAATGACCTGGGAAAAGCAGCAGAAGATGGCCCAAGTGCTTGAGCCTGGGCTACCGACGTGGGAAACCCAAATAAGGCTCCTGGTTCTTGGCCTCACTTTGGCTGAGCCCTAGCTTTTGAATCCACTTGGGGAGTAAACCAGTAAATGAAAGATCTCTCTCTTTCTCTTTCTCTCTCTCTGAGACTCTGATTTATATAAATAAATATTTTTAAAATCTAAATGGAATCATCTGTTGAGAGATATGGGAATCTATATAAAGACAGTGTGAAATCCATAGAAAATGCTAGATATGAGACCTATTTGGGAAGTATAACTGATAATAAAAACATTATCAAAATGCTCACTGAAATTCTATCACATGAAACCCAAGTTATCGAGGGTCCCCCATTTCATCATCATAATTGGAGCTCAAGAAGAAGAGTGGGGAGGAAAGAACAAAGAGTTTTTTGCTACAATTCCTCACTGGTCCCATGTAGAATATTGTGAGAAAAAAGTTTTTAAAGTAGCATCAGAGTACAGCTCCAAACTCAACCTGCTTTTGATACTGAAGTCAGATGCAATACCAGACCTGATGAAGAATGTGAAAAACTGGTTAAGTATAGATCTTGGGGAGGCTACAGTTAAGGGAGAAGATTGTAGTTTTGCTGAAGTTGGTAGACTGGGAACTCAGGGTGGATTATAGAAGTGCTATCTCTCTGCCCAACTTTGGAGTTTAGAGGCAACTTTCCCAAGTAACGTCACAGAAAATCTTTATTCAATTCAAATATTTACCTAGTGCTTGTGTGTGTCCAACATTTAGGCCCACGAATGATAAATGCCCCTTCCAGGATCCCAGCAATGAGTTTTTTTAAATGCATATTTGAAGACTTAAAAAAATACAAGACCATACTGGGAACAATATTTTTAATCTTTAATACCCATTTTGACTTGTTGAGAGTCTGTTTTTTGTTAACATTGCCTGTTTTTCCTCTAAGAATAGACTGAGTGTTCTTTAGAGAAAGACATGTCAGAAACTACACAATGACCTGTGCCAACAGTGGATATCTGTTCTTGTGGCATTGGAGGATGGGAGCCTGAATGTCCCTGTGACGAGAATATGAATGGAATAGAGTCCCCAGATGATCCAAGAGGCAGTTGAGTGTCCATCGAATGAGGCCATACAAATGTTTCTCTCATGTCTGCTTAAATGAATACTACCAATGAGGGAGTTTAAAGCAGGGAGAGAGGAATGGAATCTTAGACTGATTAATTCACAGGCCACAAATCCAGGTGATACCTTCAAATGATCCCTCAATGACATCATACCAAACAAAGATCAATGTTTTGGGTAGCATTCTAGCAGAATCACTTCATTGTTTTCCATGGCCTGCCTGAAAGACAGTTTGTAATCACACAGTCCAGGTTGTTAACAGGAATGTACTCTCACATCAGCACTTCAGGCAAATAAAGGAAAACATACATTTGGCTTCCTTTGTCAGTCCACTCAGTGATTGTGAAAGACTTGAGTTTTAAAAATTATGAGGGATGCAACGGGATACTCATGCAATGCCTGCAACATAGCTTTATAAAGTTCAATGAGAATAACAGTGGAGTTGATTGACTCCTTCTAGAAGTCCTTCCTCTGACTACAGAAGCCCAGCTCACCACCAGGTTTGTGTCACTGTTCCTTATTCCCTACCCTTCATCTCTCTTAGAAGCCAACCCTTACCTCCCAGCAGGTGGCAAATACATAAGGCGTTCCCTTGCCCCTTTTCTCACCAGGCCTCCTTGACATTGTCCATTCTGGATTTGACTCCAACACTAGTGACAGTAGATTATCAGACATGCTTGGACATGAATACAACTCCCTGATATCAGTGGTACCACAATGGTATCAGGATACAGTGACCTATGGTTGCTCAGAGACATGGAATAAAATTGTTCCCAATTCACAGATTTTATTGTGAAGTCAATTGAGTCTATTAATGTGGCCACTTTTTTGTTGACAGTACTTAGGCAGTTCTATGTGCATACAATCAGTGAGCTTCTTGGGAAATGTTAATAAGCTGAACAAACATGTAAGTCATATTTTCTGTATGACAGACAATGGTAGATTTCCAATCAGACTCTATCTTTTCCTGAAAGAGTTCCAGTCTGGTAAAGGAAGCAAACATCCCAAAAATGGCAAAAAGAAAGCAGAATATCACAAGTGTTAGGAGAAAGTTAAATTAGTTTTTTATAGTGTTTATTCATCCAAAGCTGTTTACACTCCAGTAGAATTAAAGGGAGCCCTGAGGTCCTGGACAGTGGGGGGTGACCTCAAGAATCACAGGACCTTCCATTAACTACACTAGGCAGTGCCCTAAAGCCTTAGGTCCTAGGTCACCAAACAGCATGCAGTGTTCTCTAGACCAAATCCTTCCCACACAGGCAGGAACAAAGGGAATTCAAGTTTGAGAAAATCCAGGAAAAGCTATTGAATTTCCTTGACTAGGAAGAGTTTGGAAGGCTATACAACTGGGAAGATCTTTCTTAGCATGAATGCAATCAGAATTAGTTTACAACAAAGCCATTCTTCATCAGCTACTAACTCCTCCCATGTACTCTGGCAAAAATTACTATGCCACAAAGTAAAAATTATGCTCTGTCCCTTAAAATCATTTCTTTGTCCTCTTGTTTATTTCCCATCCATCCAGTAAAATGTTCTTCGTACAAATAGCGTGGAAGGCACTGCTTATGGCAAACATCCTCACGAACAACAAAGTCTATATGTATCATATTTCTTACCCAGATTGCAAGTTACCTAGGCTTTCAAATTAATTTGGATCCAAAGGCCAATTGTATATTCCTAGTTTACATGGTCTCTCTAGTAGACATTTGCAGCTGTCTTGACAGGGTATGTTTCCCAGATTTCAAACTTCCCAGTCAGCTCTGCCTCTCTCAGTAGCACTGTTTTTGCCTGGCGTATCCATCCTTGCTTTTTAAACACCTCTCTCCTACACAGCATTTCTCTGTCAGCATCTGCTCTCAGGTCCTGCTAGAACACCAAGGTATAATAACACTTTATTCTTCCTAAGGCTATTTGCATTTAAATAGGATTCAAAGCATTAAACTGAAGGTAATGCTCTCAAAAGGCAGAAGTTTAGGTGTGACTTGGGAGATGAAAGAGAACAGAGAGGATGAGAACAGAGATGAAGAGGCTAATAATGGTCTTTCTCTTGCTTCTACTGGAAGTAATCTCCTAAGGAGTTATCTTGTTGACATGGTGAGGATCTATGTTGCTGTCATAACTTTGTAATTATACCCTGCTTACATTTATGTGAACAACTTGTAATTACGTAGACTTCATACAGTTCTCATAAGCCAGCCACATAAGGGTAGTGTTCCCAGTTTACACAGGGAATAGATGCTCTGGCATTTAAGCCAGGCCTGACTGGTGTCAAAGGCCAATCTTAGCCTACTGTTTCATCCTTCTACAGCCTCTCTGGGAGATGCCTCTTCTTGTGTGTTGATCCATTCCCTAAGTTAACCATGCTGTGCTGCCCTGAAATGTTTTATTGGCACTAACTTTAACTTCTAAGATTATATTCTGCCTGTTTTTTTTTAATGTTTCCTTTACTAGAAATAGACTTTTCATTATCTCAGGTATAAGTACACTTTTTACAGTTCAAGTGCAAGATATTATCTTCCTATATTTCCTTCTACAGAATAATACTAGCTCCTATATTCCTATTACCATTCATCAAAGTGGCTAATCGATTCCCTATGGCCATTCAATTAATTGCTTCATTTATCTTCTCAAAAGCAAAGTCTGTAAACCTAGAAATAAAAATGGCGATAATCTTGTGTACATGAAAAATACTGTTATTTTATACTTGACTTTTAAATCTTAAAAATTAGAATTTTCATTTCTGTATTATTTTATTGTAATGGATTATATATTACATATAACTAAATAATGATTTTAAATATTAGCTATCCATATTAGTTTTACTTGCTTATGACATTAATAAAATCATGATGATAGAAATATTTTGGGAAAAAAATCAGAAAGCATATAATAGCATAACTAATGATGTTATAGAGGCAAAATATTTAGTGCCACAGACCCTATTTCATACATAAGTGAATATAAAGGAAAGAAGTACCACTAACCTGGCAACTTAGCAATTATAATCAATGCCTTAACATTTCCCCTCTTTTTGAAAATAATTACCCAAAGAATCTACATTATTTATGTGAGCAGAGATAATACATTGGAACTGTTAGCCTTGGTAATTTGCTATGAAGATTCAAATTTCCATAGACCATGCTTTCCAGAGATAACTAGAAAATGAAGCAGAGCGCTCCTTGCATTCAGTTCTGCTCCTGGATAAAACAGTTTCTCTCCAGTTACTCAGACCACCATTCCTAAGCCACTGCATGTGCTTTCAGATGTCCCATGGGGGATAATGGCCAACTTACTGGTAAAACCTTTTCATAATCCCAACAAATTGCCGACTTAGACATAGCATAAGTCTGCCTAATGTATGGAACAAATAGTTGAAAGTTAAATGCATGGTGCATGAAAGCAGCCCCTGTTTTAACCCCACTCTTTCTAGCAGATAATTGATGAGGATGAGAGACAAAAGAAGAGACCCCGTCTCAAAAATAAATGCCCCACAAAGCAATCTTATGCCTCACCTAATGCAATATGTTTCTCACGGGCTTTTGTTACTCTGTAGTATATTAAATTATCCTTTCAATTACCTTGGCAACTAAAACAAATGCTCTTAATAGGCTGATGACTGTTGACGACTACACCAGCTGCTAGCAATACAAGATAATGAAAGCATCTCAATTATTAAGCACGCAGAGAATATGCAAAGTGTTCCTTTTTTATAAAACTTGTGTCTTCAGCACAGAGGACTCCCCACACTGACCCACTTCTCTTTCCCTCTGATCCACAATTGCTCCTTTTTCTCTCTGAGGTGGGCAGATAACTAGACAAATTGCAACAACCTTTAGGATATGAGCCCCAACCCTTTCCCCAGTCCCTCCCAGGTCCTCTGAGTTACTATTGTAGCAGAACTTGAAGATTTCAAACTGTATTTAAAACCAGATTACCTTCCGAACAATAGCAACATTAACAAAGAATCTGTCCTAATAAGAAAAGGACCTTACACAGTCAGCCTAAGCAATGTAAAGTCTTCCTTTCTTCGGCTCTGGACCGGCTCCCCCTGCCCCCCACCCACCCGAGGTTAACCATTTAAAAGCTGGTAGGTAGACGGAGAACAGGAACAAAGCGTTACTAGAAAGCAGAGATCCTCCTCCAGCACAAACACCTCTGCTTCCTGTCATTCTTCAGGAATATAAGAGTTCAGTGAAAAAAGAATAGATACCTTTGCTTGAGAACATTCCAGCACAGGAAGGTCGTCTCGTCGACTGGGCGAGTCGCCGGAGCACGCAGGGGCTGCTTGGTGGCAGCAGCCAACCTGGGGAGCACTAGCAACAGGGACGACAGGGACTGGTGCTCCTCTGCAAATAAAAGGAGACTAACCAGCCCAGCTTGGTGCTGCCTGCCTGAAGGCACCAGGGCTTTAGACCCTCTGCATCTGATTGGCTGCTTCCCAGCCTCGCTGTGCTCTGCCTTAACCTTCTACTGCTGTTCAATATATTTTTCCCTTGGGATATAGTGAGAGACTTGCTGGTAAGGGAATCAGTGGCAGGTTAAATGCAGCTGGTTTTAAAAGCCAGGGACATGATTTTCTGTGACTATGCCCGATGTGTCATTCTACGAAGTTCTGGATAATCCACCCAGGAGAAACCTACTAAAATGGATATAATGTTAACAGAATCACTTTTATGTCTTCTCTTTGAAAACACCTTGAGTTTGATGCATGCATAACACACCACTGAAGTGATCAGGTGGCTCTTTGCGTCGCAGCTTGTCCAGGTAATCAACTTTAAATCAAAACAGATGGGAATGACAGACTATATTGAGGGGGCTATTAAGGATGCTAGGAGATACAGCTGAATAAGGCTACTGATGTCATCTCAAAGTGTTGTAAATAATTTACATACAATGCTTTTAAAATATTTATGGTTTATTTTATATAGCTCTGATAATGAAAAAATAAAATCAATGGCAAACTGTAAAGTCATTATTAACATCGCTAGAAGAAATGGGACAGGAAATCAAATCTTGTGCTCTATGAAAGTGGTCAAAATGAGACAAGAACAAAAAGTACACATTTGTCATCAGCAATCCACGTGTTGAATTCAAATTTGTCAAAGATTTACAACAGGGTGTTGAAATAAACCTCTTGATATACATATGTATTACATATATTCAAATTGAAGATATTCAAATTTAAGATGGCAAATTGATCACATACATTTAAGCTTTTGTCCCTACAAAATCCCAATGAAATAACCTTAACATTTTTAATTTAAAAAACTGTAAACCCAAAGCAGGCATTTGGCACAGTAGTTAAGCCACTGCTTGGGATGCCAGTGTCCCCTATCACAGGGCCTGGGTTCAAGTCTCGGCTCTGCTCTCATTCCAGCTTCCTGCTAATGAGCACCCTTGGGTCCCTGCCAACCACATGGAAGACCTGAAATGAGTTCTTGGCTCCTAGCTTTGGCCTAGCCCAATCCCAGCTATTGCCTCTGGGAAGTGAACCAGAAGAGAGCAAATCTCTTTCTGTCCATCCCCTTTTTCCTGCCTTTCCAATAAATAAAACAAAATTAAAAAAAAATACAAAACAAATAAACCCATAAGGACAAAGACATGGGGCAAAAGAGCAAGTTTAGAAACCTGAAAAGTAGATGGCTGAGTAGGAAGTATACAGGGAGGTCTGAATCCTAAATCGGCAATAGGGAAATACAAGAAGCAGCAGCATTTACAACCCACAAGTCCTGATAAACCTGGAACTGATGACCCGAATGGAGCCCAACCTGTGGCTGAAAGCAGCAGGTGATCTGACTGCTCCTCCTTCCCCCTCCCTGGCAGAAAATAAGGTTTACTCTGTGGAGAGGCTGAAACAGAGGGCCGTCGGCCTAGCATGCTTGAGAGTAAAGTTATCAAACTGAAAATACGGGAGTTTATGGGAAGTTGATATAAAGATCCTGAACCTTCTTGCCCCACTCAGCTCCCAGGAGACGGATGGTAAGGTTTACGAAGGAGATTTGAAGAATGTTCCCTATAGAAACGGAACCTCCCAAAAGATAAAACTTACACACATTAATAGAGGGTGTTAAGAAAGTCCTGACTTGAATTATCCAGTAATTGAGGCCATATGAAGAAGCTCTACAGGGGCCTGTGTTGTGGAGCAGTGGGTAGAGTCGGCACCTGTGATGCCAGCATCCCCTATGGACACTGGTTCAAGTCTCGGCTGCTTCATTGCCTATCCATCTCCCTGCTAATGCTCCCGGGAAAGCAGTGGATGGCCCAAGTGCTTAGGTGCCTGTACAAATGCGGGAGACTTGAATGACTCTCCAGGCTCCTGGCTTTGGACCAGCCCAGTGCTGGCAGTTGCGGCCTTTTGGGGAGTGAACCAGCGGATGAAAGATCTCTCTGTCTCTGTCTCTCTCTTTGTGTATCTCTGTAGTTCTGCTTTTCAAATAAATAATCAAAAATACCAATAAAAAGGCCTACACATGAGTTTTCAGTGCCCAGTCTTACACATGCATAGATCAGACAACCGTTTAACACCCAAGTGAACAGAGTAGACAAAAAACATAAGGAAATGACAGAGGAGCAAATGTGCAGAAAGTACATTGGAGGAAACAATGAGTGGACAAGGAGCACAGTCTAAATAATATCATTAGGGTCCTCACTGAAATAGGGTGTAAACAGGCAGTTCTCACTTCACAAGGCTCCAGTACTCATGAATATCAGTCATACAACTAAGTTTGTAGCCCCAGCCCCCCAGCAATCCAGTTCATATTTCAGTTACCATGGCGGCTTAACTGTGAATAATTAAATACTGTGCAAACAGGGCAGGCCTTATGACACAGCATGTTAAGCTGCCATCTGTGAAGCCAGCATCCCACATGAGCTCTGGTTTGAGTCCTGGCTGCTCCACTTCTGATCCAACTCCCTGCTGATGCACCTGGGAAAGCAGTGGAAGATGGCCCAAGTGCTTAGGCCCCTGCACCTATGTGGGAGACCCAGGTGGAATTCCAGGTTTTGATCTGGCCCAGCCCTGGTCATTGTGGCCAGCTGGGGAGTGCAGCAGCCGATGGAAGATCTCTTTTCTCTCTCTGTCTTTCCCTCTCTCTCTGTCACTCTGCCTTTCAAATAAAGAAATATATCTTTTTAAAAGTTCTGTTCAAACTTATCTGTTAGCTCTTTTGTCCAGTCACTAAGTCATAATAGGTACACATCACACTCAGTGACCAGTCACGTCACTTCTTGGGAAGTCTGTCAGTGACTGGACACTACATATCTGTTAGTTCATGAACAGACAGCAGAACGTGTTGTTGAGTTCCCTCCTATTTTTTTTTTTTTGTCTCAAAAGTTCTCATGAGTTTCCAGAATGGAAATGATAAGCTCACGTAACATTTTAGAAGAAGGGGTAATAGAAAGAGGGAACTGCCCAATGAAGATGAAAATGCCACAAAGAAATGAAAAATTTCACAAGATTAGAAGATTTGAAACTGGTGGTAGCAAAGATTCGAAGGGGCCTATATCTGTATAAATCATATGGAAAAAGTCCAATAAATATAAAAAACTAGGTGAACTTATTCAACATCTTTTAGTTTAAATTGCTTTAGGAACAGATGCACTTATAGTTGGATCCAAGACGGTAATAAAAAAATTAATTTGACCAGTAGTCAGGTCAAAGTGTTTGTGTTAGTTTATGCATTAAAAAAATTACAAGAGAATGGAAGGAAAAATTTGTTATTGCTAGAAAAGGTTGATTTAAAAAGTTTACACAAATTGATTAATATTAAACTATCTTGTGCCATTGAAAGAGCAAAAAGAATACTGCGGAGAAATTTACGTATAGATTCTAAGGATTAGTTAAGGCAAATGGATATAATCATTGTTAAATATTTTAAGTTGATGAGAGTGTTTGTGATGAAAAAGATCATGATGTCCCTGATGCAGTGAGACTGGCAAAAAATTTACATGAAAGAAATATTGGGAACATTAAAAACACAATGGATAATTGTTTGGATGCTGACCCAAGCTTAGAAAGGAATAGGACAATTCATGGAGACATAGTATTGTGAATTACACCATGAGGAATGTCAAGGGGAAAATTCACTTTAAATTTTAATGTTTTTAATTACATTGTATTAAGTAAATTCTAGTTTTGTTATTTTTATTCCCTAGTATGAGTCTTTAATATTATGAAAATATTTTCGTGGGAGAGGATGGAATTTGGCCGTTAGTCTTTGGGAGTGGAGAAAGAGATAAGGAATTCAGAGTGGTAATGAGTCGACATGGTACTAAATGTACATGGTCCTTGCTGGGAAAAGCATTTTTACAGGTCAGGTGTCTTGTTTTCACTGCTATGAGGAGAACAGAAATAGATCCTACTGGTGTGGTGTAGGCCAAGAAGAGAAGAGCAGAATCAGAAAGGTATGAAACCTGCCCTCACCCCCGACAAGGGGCACCCCGACACTCCTGTAACAAGTTTACGTCATCAATGTTCTATGTGACAAGGGAGCCTTCAGAAATGAAACTCCAAAGACCAGGGAAAACTGTCCACTCTTGTGGACATGAAGGATGGACAGCCAGGTAGACATGAAACTGCACTTAGGGCAGGATGCAGTGACAACAAACAGAGGGGAAGCCCAGCAAAGCCTGGCTGGCAGGTTCTTGTGGGCCTCTCTGAGAAGTCTTTCCTCCTGGTTATGGGCTAGGACCCATCTGGAATGAGGTCGTTAAGGACAGAAGGGAAAAGAGAGAGTGACCCTTCCAGTATTCAAAGGTAGCATTATAGTTGTGACCAAGAGCTACCCAATTTACTTCTGCTTTGTGCAAGAGAAAATGGACATAGTATAGATCAGGCAAACTGAAATTTTAATTAATGCTTTTCAATCATTTTCCAAATGAATAACTCTTGTGTATGTCACACAAACATTTAGATTTTCAACTCATCCACCACATTACCAATGCTATGATAATCAAGTATCATAAAATCTTAACATTTATTAGAGCTGAGCAAACCTTGGAAAAATACTAGGATGTAGCACAGCGATTTATAAAACACTATATGAGCATAATTCCCTCATTTCTAAACTTAGAATTTTCACTTTTATTTGTTTCTTATATGATGCAAATGTGATAGTTTGTTCTGCAATGTCTCTTTTTTTATAGGTTACTTTGCCTAATATTACAAATTATAGAAGGTAAGAACAGCCCCTAGGATCTGAGCACTTAATTACTCAGTCCAGTTATAGTTCCCAAGATCATTTCTGGCTTCAGTGGTGAAAACCTGAATTTCCCCTGTAATCTTCCACTGAATATAATACGTTCCTTGGCATTCTGTTTCATACTCATCAATTTCAGTGATTTCCTTGTTAGAGACACTTCAGAGAAGTATAAGATCTTAAAAATCAATGCTAGTAAATTCAAGAAACACTGTTTAAGTGATAAAAATGAAATAAAATAAAATAAAATAGCATTCAAGAGGAATCTACAAATATGAAGCATACTTTTCTTTATGATTATTTAAAGATAAATTTTAAACTCCTTATGAATAAGAAAGCACTTGTAAAATAAAGTATCTTTATTACTTTTGCACTGGAAGAATATTATAAAATTATAAATTTACTCCTTAGTGACTTTTAAGAAAATGAAAACAAAGTTAATCAAAATTGTCAAAACTCTTATGTGATGCCCATTCAACAATTTGAGATCATGAATAGTTGATCCAATTGTAGGGATATGCAAGGATTTGGCAAACCTCTTGGTTAGGAAATAAAGTAAGCATTCTGCCAGTATGAACTTTTTTTCACTTTGGAATACAATATATAACGCACATTTATTATAAAAATGGTTTCCACAGCTGATATTTATGTTCAATCATTTTTCTATTCATCATGCATTGAATATTTCCTGTTGTTACCCAAACTTGTGTGGAACTGTGCATTTATAAGTCTAGAAAAGGAGACAAGAAGGAACAAGTACAAGAAAGAGACCCATCCATCCTGCAGTATAATTCATCCGTTTCCTGACATCCTCTCCACTTGAGAAGACATACCCAGGGATACTGGAGGTTGTCCTTTCAAATTTACCTCTTACCTTAGCTCTGTGATACATACAAGTAAAAATTTCTATAAACTTAATTAGCTTTAATTTGGCTTTGCCAGGAGTAATTAGAGATTTACCTTTAATCTTTGTTTTTAGAAAGCTATTGAATATGGGGCCAGCATTGTACATTGCTGATAAAGCAGCCACCTGGGATACCTGCATCCCATATGCTAAACGGTTTCAGTCCCTGCTGCTGCACTTCCCATCCAGCTCCTTGCTAATGCACCTGGGAAAGCACTGGAGGGTAGCCCAAGTGTTTGGGCCCCTGCACACACATGAGAGACCCTGAAGAAGCTCCTGGCCCCTGGCTTTGGTCTTCCCATCCCTGGCAATTGTCGTCATGTGGGGAACAAAACAGCAGATAGAAGATTTCTCTCTGCCGGCACCGTGGCTCACTTGGCTAATCCTCTGCCTGCGGCACCGGCACCCTGGGTTCTAGTCTTAGTTGGGGTGCCGGGCACTAGTCCCAGTTGCTCCTCTTACAGTCCAGCTCTCTGCTGTGGCCCGGGAAGGCAGAGGAGGATGGCCCAAGTGCTTGGGTCCCTGCACCCGCATGGGAGACCAGGAGGAAGCACCTGGCTCCTGGCTTCGGATTGGCACAGCGCCAGCCGTAGCAGCCATTTGGGGAGTGAACCAATGGAAGGAAGACCTTTCTCTCTGTCTCTCTCTCTCTCTCTTACTGTCTATAACTTTCTCTGTCTTTCTCTCTCTCTCTCACTGTCTAACTCTGGCAAAAATAAATAAATCAATTAATTAATAAGAAGATTTCTCTCTCTCTGAAACTATGCCTTTCAAACAAATAAGATAAATCTTAAAAAAAGAAGAAAAAATATTGAATAGTTCCTTATGATATATGGAGGTGAAATAGCTAGCTTAAAATGATAGGCTGCCAATTTAGTTAAATTTGTACATTTCTAACAGCAGCATGATTATAAGACCATCTCTCAAGTTTCGAAGTATGAACCATAACTCCCAGTTCCAATTCCATACAAGCAAGGGTATGAAATACACTTCCGAGAATTAACCAGTGGCGTAAGAAGGCAGCCCCTTCCCTCCCCGGTGCACAGTCTCACTGCTGACAGTGCCTTCCTTCTTCTCAGCCTGCCACTGTTTTTGTCTGTTCACTTCAAAGCCATATTCAGCTGCGGTTCTCAAAGACAATCCAGCGCTCTGGTGTCTGCTTACTGGAACTGAAATGCTTTGTTTTAGAGTTGTCTTAACAGTTAACCTTATTGGTCTAGATTTACCACCTTGACCTACTTCATTCATTTATTTTCATGAAAATAGAGACTTCTGATGATGACTCATATGAAAGCATCCATTAGACCGGCGTTCAGATAAAATTAATTATTATCCTGATAAATTGCTCCATTCACATTAGCTCTTCTGAGCATGAATCAGAGGAAATAAAATACTTATATCTGTGTAAGTAATTCTGGGGGAACATAGACACTTCTACTTTAAAACATGTTTTAAAGTGTTACTTTAATCCCTGATAAAAATAAATCATCGCTCAACTAAAATTTGTATTGTCTCTATCACCTTCACACACTTTTAAATCATGGCTGCCTCTTGTTGAGGCTTGACCCTCACTGAAATAAAGGAAGACAGAGGAACAAAGGAAGCAATTGAAATGACTGTGTTCTGTTTAAGGCAGTTTTTCTTCTACTTCCTTTTACTTTGGCTCACAAGGATAAGAGGATAAAGAGAAGTTATTGTTGCTTAAGAATGGCAAAGTCATCATTGAAAGCCAAGAAAAAAAATAAGGAAAACTCAGTTCCAATTAAGTACTCATCAGTACACTCTGAAGGGGTGCCAGTGAAGATCAAAATCCAACAAATATGGGCCGGCGCTGCGGCATAGCGAGTAAAGCTGCCGCCTGCGCTGTCGGCATCCCATATTGCCGCCGTTTTGAGTCCCGGATACTCCACTTCTGATCCTGCTCTCTGCTGTGGCCTGGGAAAGCAGTAGAAGATGGCCTTGGGTCCCTGCACCCATGTGGGTGACCTGGAAGAACCTCCTGGCTCCTGGCTTTGGATCAGCACAGCTCCAGGCATTGCAGCCAACTGGGGAGTAAACCAGCAGATAGAAGACCTCTGTCTCTCTCTTTCTGCCTCTCTGTGTAACTCTGACTTTCAAATAATAAATAAATAAATCTTTTAAAAAAACAAACCCATCAAACGCTACTGAGGATCGACATTTCTTTAGTACCCATAGAGTCCCTCAAATTGTTTTCCTAGATAGACCCCACGATTTGAAGATACTAATTAAAAATGGGGCTTCCTCAAGGCACTGGCAAAACAAACAAACAAACAAACAAACAAAAGACCTACATGAAAGATCTCTGTGAGTGAGATCCCAGTGGAAAGAACGGGCCATCAGAGAAGGAGGTACCTTTCTCTGAAGGGAGGAGAGAACTTCCACTTTGACTATGACCTTGTCTAAATAAGATTGGAGCTGGCGAGCTCAAAAGGCTTCCATAGCCTTGGCAACTCATGACAAGAGCCTAGGGTGATTACTGATGCCATAAACAAGAGTGTCAATTGTTAAATCAACAACAGGAGTCACTGTGCACTTACTCCCCATGCAGGATCTCTGTCCTTAATGTGTTGTACTATGTGAATCAATGGTATAACTAGTAATCAAATAGTACTTTATACTTTGTGTTTCTGTGTGGGTGCAAACTGTTGAAATCTTTACTTAATATATACTAAATTGATCTTCTGTATATAAAGATAATTAAAAATGAATCTTGATATGAATAGGATGGGAGAGGGAGTGGGAGATGGGAGGGTTGCGGGTGGGAGGGAAGTAATGGGGGGGGGAGCCATTGTAATCCAAAAGCTGTACTTTGGAAATTTATATTTATTAAATGAAAGTTAAAAAATGGGGTTCCTTTATCTTTAGTAGATTAAATATGAATATAACTAACCAACGATGTGTGAATCATTCTGCAGACAACTGAATGCAGCGTGGATAGCCAGAACTTTAAAATTTTGAATCTGCTTTTGTTGCTTTATTCTAGGAAATTATAATATGCATTGTTAAAAAAAACAACACATTTAAAGATGCAATTGGTTTTATTAGCGATTAAAAAATGGTGTTTCACCCAAAGATTTAGAAAAGGTGCTTCCATGAACTGAGTAGAGAGGGTTGGCATCATAAACAGAAAAGAACTGAAGAAAAAAATAGGGAACAACAAGTAGACTGGGGAGTGAACTAGCAGATGGAAAATCGGTATCTCTCTCTCCCCTCTCCCTATCTCTGCCTTTCAAATAAACTTCAGGATCAGTTTGCCAAATTTTACCAAAATGTGCTGGGATTTTGTGATTGCTCAATGTATATTTTAACAATATTGAGTCTTCCAAGACAAAAACATGATGTAATTTTATTTATTTAGATATTCTCTAATTTTGTCAACAATATTTTGTAGTTTGCAGTGTAGAGGTCTTGTACATCTTTCACTAAATTTATTCCTATGTAATAAATGTCTTTAAGACACTGTTATAAATAGTGCTATTTTATATTCCTAGCATACTGTTTATTGCTAGTGTACTGATTGAACTTGTATAGTGTTCTCACCCATTATTATTTCTGGGAGTTTGTAGAATCCATTAGACTTTCACTACATCCAGTCATGGAGTCTTCAAATAGATAATTTTACTCCTTACTTGTTTTTCGGTCTTTTTTCCTTTGCTTTTTTCTTTCTTTTTCCCTTTAACTTTTAGGATCTGTGGTATATGCTGAACAGAAGTTTGTCTTGTTTCTGATGTTGGGGTGGGCAGGGTAGCAAGGATGGGGTATTCAATATCTTATTAAGTATGATGTTAGATACAAGTTTTCATAAAGTACCTTTTTCCACATTTACGAAGTGCTCTTGTTTTTCTAGCTTCTGTGACTTATTTTTGTGCTGTTGCTGTTTTCAAAATCCTTAATAGATGTTGAATTTTGTCAAAGGCTTTCTCTGTGTGTATTGAGAAGAGCCTACGATTTCTTTCTTCTATTAATATGACCCATATTAATTGATTTTCTAACATTAAATACACCTGCAATTCCTGGGGCAATCCCTAGTTGGCTATAATATATTCTTACTTTATTTATTACTGGATTTTGTTAATATTACATTGAGTAATTTTATATTTATGTTCATAAGCAATATTTGTAAGACATTTTCCTTGTTATGTCTTGGGTGGTTTGGTCCCAGGACTATGTTGGTCTTATAAAATTAGTTTGCATTTCATATTCTTTCATTTATAAAAGGGCTTCTTAATTTTGATATTTTTAAAGATTTATTTATTTATTTGAAAGGAAGAGTTACAGTGAGAGAGAGAGAGAGAGAGAGAGAGCTTCCATCTGCTGGTTCACTCCCCAAATGGCTGCAGTGGCCAGAGTAGGGCTGATCACAAGCCAGGAGCCAGGAGGTTCTTCCAGGTCTCCCAAGTGAGTGTAAGGGCCCAAACACTTGGGTCATCTTCCACTGCTTTCAGAGGCCCTAGCAGAGAGCTTTGTAGGAAGTGAAGCAGCTGGATCTCAAACCAACACCCATATGGGATGCTGTCTCTATGGGCAGCGGCCTTACGCACTACACCACAGGGCCAGCCACTATTAATTTTGATATTTTTCTTCCTTAAATGTTTCATAGAATTTGCTTATTAAGAGAGTGGATCCAAGTCAGTGGAATAAGGAGGGAGCTAACTGCTCTAGTCTAGGAAAAGATAGCTTTAAAAAAGTGGAGACAATGCAGTCTCAGGGAACAGTTAGGGAGAAAACAGCAAAGGAACTGCTACACAAATTAGAGGGACACTGTGGACCTACATGGAGGCTGTGGAGATGCACAACTCAGGACCTCAGCAGCTGAGAACCTCAGCACCAGTTCTGGAGAGTGAGGTGAGACCAGACTACAGCAGCCCAAGCACTGGTGATAAAGTTGTGGGAAAAACCTGGCAGGAATCCAGCTTGGAATCCTGTGGGGGATAGGGTACCTGCCTGCCAAACTAGAGGAGGAAAAGAGAGTGTCAGATTTCTCTCTTCCTGACCACCCTGCACTGATGTCCTTTAATCAGCCGAGATAGGGCGAGAGCCATTTTGAATATAAATAATAGATGCACCAGCTCGTGCCTGTGTGCCCAGCAACTAGCTGAGCAGAGACGCCTGAGTCTGGCTGGGAGAACAGACTGGGGCCTGGATGCTTGTGACTGTGGAAACTCATGACTGTGGAAGGCCTGGGTGCCAGGGACTGTGAAAACACTGTGTGGGAGGGTTCAGGATGTGGCTGGGACTTTCGGCAGTCACTCTGGGAGGCTCCACATGCTCAGGGCTTCCTGATTCCCTGATGAGAGACATGGCTGGGGAATGTGCTTACACCAAGAACTGCACAGATCATTTATGTGGTTCTTGTGGCAGCGTGGATGAATACTGCACCCACTGGGGCTAGTGCCCAGGCCCTGGTCTCCTTTGAGGAGAGGAGGTGATCGTGAGACTATGTCAACAGAGCAGAATATACCTGCCCCCACCCCAATAGCCAAAAAAAAGAGGAGATTTACAATGCCCAACTTGGGTGTCACCTTGGACACTCCCTTCACTCTGGAGCACTAAGATAGCTCCCTGGCCACACCCCCCATACAACTCTAGGTAATCACTGAAAAAGCAGACACTCTGCTAACCCACAGAGGCATAGTCCAAAGAGAAAAACCATCACAGGGGAAAAATAAAGCAAAACAAAAAAGAAACCAACAAGTGTCTCCACAAATGCCAAATAATAAATGCAGCAATTCAAGTAACAAGAATAAGGAAGACAAACTGACACCATCAAAGAACAAAATACTTAAATACTAGATTGTGAAGATGAAGAGATTGAAGAAGTGCCAGAAATGGAAATCAAAAAATTGATAGTAGGATTATTTAGACATAATCAGAAATAAATCCTCAAAATAATGAAAGCCATACATGACATGAAAGAAAATTTCTCCTATGAAATAGATATATTAAAGAGAAATCAAAATGAAATATTACCAATGAAGAATTCAATAGGACAAATAAAAAATATGGTAGAAAGTTAAGAGCACACTGGGTGAGGCAGAGAAAGATCTGTTAGAAGACAAATCTCTGGGAATCTTACAGTCAGAACAAAAAAGAAGGAAAATTAGAAAACTAAAAACATGATCATCACTATGAAAGAAGGTGAAGGCAGAAAATCTCTAAGTAAAACTACAAAGGAAGTGCAAAGTAAGCAATGGGAATATATATGGGAAAATGGCAGGGCCAAGTCGTTATGTGTCTATAGTCACCTTGAATATAAATAGCCTCAGCTCTGCAGTTAAAAGATACAGACTGGCTGAATGGATTGAAAAACAAAGCCCATCTATTTACTGCCTATAAGAAACACATCTCACCAACAAAGGTATACCCATACTGAAAGTGAAAGAATGGAAAAAGATTTCCATGCTAACAGAAACCAAAAAAGAGCTGATGTAGCCAGACTAAATAGACTAACACAAAAAACTGCTAAAAGAGACAAAGAAAGGCACTATGAAATGATTAAGGGATCAATTCAACAGGAAGATGTCACTATTATAGATGTATATGCACCTAATTACAGGGTACCTGGCTATTTAAAAGAAATGTTATAGGCTCTAAAGGGAGATACAGTCTATAATACAATAGTAAGAGGGGACTTCAATATCTGACTTTCAGCAATGGGAAGATGAAACAGAAAATCAATAAGGAAACAAAAGAGTTAATCAACACTATAGGCCAAATGGACCTAACAGATATCTACAGAACTTTCCATCCTACAGTTGCAGAATATAAAATCTTCTTACCAATCATAGAACATTCTCAAGGATTGACCACATACTAGGCCATAAATAAGTCTCAGCAAATTAAAAAAAAATCAAAATCATACCATGTATCTTCTGTGACCACAATGGAATTAAGCTGGAAGTCAACAACTCAAGAATCTCTAGAACATATACAAATACATGGGGACTGAACAACATGCTCCTGAGTGATCAGTAGGTCACTGAAGGAATCAAAAGAAAAATAAAACAAATTTCTGGAAACAAATGGAGAAGACAATACAACATATTACTTAGATATAATACAGCAAAAGCAGTATTAAGAGGAAAGTTTATAGCAGTTGGTGCCTACATCAATAAATTGGAAAGTCACCAAAAAATGAGCTATCACTGCATCTCAAAGACCTAGGAAAACAACAGCAAGCTGAACCAAAACTAGTAGGAGAAAATATAATTAAAATTAGAGAAAAAATCAACAAAATTGAAACCAAAAAACCAATACAAAAGATCAGCAAAATGAAGTGCTAGTTTTTTTGAAAAAATAAACAAAATTGACACACCTTCGGCCCATTTAACCAAAAAAAAGGAGAGAGAAGACCCAAATAAATAAAATTAGAGATGAAAAAGGAAATGTAACAACAGGCACCACAGAAATAAAAGGAACTATCAGAAAGAACTACAAAGAGCTGTATGCCAACAAACTGGGAAACCTAGAAGAAATGGAAAGATTCTGGATGCATGCAAGCTACCTAAATTGAGCAATGAAGACATAGAAAACTTAAACAGACTAATAACCAAGAAAGAAGCTGAATCAGTAATAAAGACTCTCTTAACAAGGAAAACCCCAGACCGAATGGATGGCTTTACTACTGAATTCTGCCAGATATATAAAAAACTAACTCCAATTCTTCTCAAGCTATTCAAGGCAATTGAAAGGAAGGGAATCCTCCCAAATTCCTTCTTCTTGAAGTCAACATCACCCTAATTCCTAAACCTGAAAACAATACAACAGAGAAAGAGAACTACAGACCAATATTTCTGATGATCACAGATGCAAAAACCCTCCACAAAATATTAGCCAATCAAATCCAACAACACATCAGAAAGAGCACTCACTTAAACAAAGTGGGATTTTTCCCTGTTATGTAGGGATGGTTCAACATTCACAAATCAGTAAATGTGAAACATCACATTAACAAATGGAAGAACCAAAATTGAATGCTAATCTCAATAGATGCAGAGAAAGCTTTTGGTAAAATACAGTACTTTCATTATCAAAACTCTAAGCAAAGTGGGTATAGAACAAACATTCCTCAGCACGACACAATCAAGGCAATTTAAAACAAACCCACGGCCAGTGTCCTATTGAATGGGGAAAAGCTGGAAGCATTCCCACTGAGATCTGGAAACAGACAAGGATGCCCACTCTCACCCTTGCTATTCAATATAGTCCTGGAAGTTTTAGCAGAGCCATTAGGCAAGGCCGGTGCTGTAGCTCAATAGTCTAATCCTCCGCCTTGTGGCGCCGGCACACCGGGTTCTAGTGCCAGTCGGGGCGCCGGATTCTGTCCCGGTTTCCCCTCTTCCAGGCCAGCTCTCTGCTGTGGCCTGGGAGTGCAGTGGAGGATGGCCCAGGTCCTTGGGCCCTGCACCCCATGGGAGACCAGGATAAGTACCTGGCTCCTGGCTTTGGATCAGCGCGGTGCACCGGCCGCAGCACGCCAGCCGTGGCGGCCATTGGAGGGTAAACCAATGGCAAAGGAAGACCTTTCTCTCTGTCTCTCTCTCTCACTGTCCACTCTGCCTGTCAAAAACAAAACAAACAAACAAAAAAAAAAACGCAGAGCCATTATGCAAGAAAAAGAAATCAAAGGGATACAAATTGGGAAGGAAGAAGTCAAACTACCCTTTTTTTGCAGAAGACGTGATTCTGCATATAGGGGATCCAAAAGAATCCACTAAGAGACTATTGGAATTCAGAAGAATTTTATAAAGTAGCAAGATATAAAATCAATGCCTAAAAATCAACAGCTTTTGTATACACAGACAATGCTATGGCTGAAAAAGAACTTCTAATATCAATCCTATTCACTAAAGCTACCAAAAAAATCAAATACTTTGGAATAAATTTAACCAAGAATGTCAAAGATCTCCATGATGAGAATTACAAAACATTAAAGAAATAAATAAAAGAAGATACAAGAAATGGGAAAATCTATTCCTGGAGCAAGGATAGTCTCTTCAATAAATGGTGCTGGGAAAACTGGATCACCACATGCAGAAATATGAAGCAAGACCCCTACATTACACCCTACACAAAAATCCACTCAAATAGATTAAAGACCTAAATCTATGACCCAACACCATCAAATTATTAGAGAACATTTGGGAAACCCTGCAAGGCATTGGCACAGGCAAAAAGTTCATGGAAAAGACACCAGAGGCACAGGCAATCAGAGCCAAAATTGAAAAATGAGATTACATCAAATTGAGAAATTTCTGTACTGCAGAGAAACAGTAAAGTGAAGAGGCAACTGCAAACTATACGACAGTTAAAGGATTGATAACAAAATATATAAAAAGATCAAGAAACTCAATAACAACAAAACAAACAACCCAGTTAAGAAATGGGCAAAGGACTTGAAATGCAAATCAAAACCACAGTGAGGTTTCACTCACCCCTATTAGAATGGCTTTCATACAGAAATCAATAAACAACAAATGCTGGGGAGGATGTGGGGACAAAGTACCCTAATCCACTTTTGGGGGGAATGTAAACTGGTATTGTGGAAGACAGTGGAGATATCTCAGAAATCTTAATATACACCTACCATATGACCCATCCATCCCACTCCTGGGAATTTACTGAAGGGAAATGAAATCAGCATATGAACAAGTTATCTGTACTCCCATGTTTATTGCAGCTCAATTCACAGTAGCTAAGACATGGAATCAACCCAAATGCCCATCAACTGAAGACTGGATAAAGAAATTATGGGATATGTGCATCATGAAATACTACACAGCAGTACAAAAAAAAAAAAAAAACACCTTAAATCCAGTCATTTGCAACAAAATAGATGGTACTGAAAAACTTCATACTTTGTGAAATAAGCTAGCCCCAAGGGGACAGATACCATATATTTTTCCTGAACTGTGATAACTAACACAACACCTAAAAGGCAATCTGTAGACATGAAATTGATACTCTGAGAAGAAATTTCTTTGAATAGCCCTTTTCTTGACTGTTTAAGGACAGTTATTTTTTTCATACTATTTATTGAACTCTTTACTTAACATAAACTTAATCATATGTGTATAAAGTTAATTAAAAATAGATCTTAGCAAAAAATAAGTATGGAAATAGGAGAGGGAGGAGGAAGCGGCGTGGAGTGTGGGTGGGAAGTGGGCACAGAGGGAAGAATCAGCATGGCTTTCCCAGGCCAGCACTTGTACAGTTAAAAAACTTGCCAGGGAACACCAAATCCCCTTAAGCTGGGCAATAATAATAGCATTTTAAATGTTAAAATGTTCATATGGATAGGATTAAGTATTTAAGTAATCATAGATATAGGATTAAGTGTTAAGGTGATCATAGGTAAGTTTTTGGTAATAATGGTAGATTGAATTAAAAAGGAGTGAATGCTCTAACATGGAACACAGTCCATACAGCTGACTCATAGAATGATAATCATCTTCATGGCATTCTGGTCTGACTGGAAAGCCTACAAGAGCATTTCAGGCATGGAATGCCAAGACACTGTGGCAAAAAAAAAAATGTCTTACATGGAGGACCTCTGTGGGTGAGACCCCAGTGGAAAGAAGTGATCCTCAAAAAAGGAGGTACTTTTCTCTGATGGGAGGAGAGAACTTCTACTTTGCTTATGGCCTTGTTTAAATACTGCTGGAGTTTGTAGACTCAAAAGGCTTCCATAGCTTAGGCAGCTCATCTCAAGAGCCTTGGGTGATCACTGATGTCATACATAAGAGTGTTAATTGGTAAATTAACAACAGTAGTCACAGTACACTAACTTCCCATGCATGACCTCTGTCCTCAAGGAGTTGTATTAAGAGATAAAAGTAAAACTTGTCCTCAAAGATTTATTTAATTTCAGACTATTAAGTGGAAGATATTCTTATGTCTCATAAGTTTAGTTATGCCTAAGTGTTCAACTCCATTGCTGATTTTCTTAGGTGCTTCTTTAATTAATGATAAAACTTGTTCTCAAAAACTTACTTTCTTTTAATGTATTAAGTGGAGGATATTCTTATGTTTCATAAAGTATAGTTAAATCTAAGTGCTCACAAAAGATGTATCATTTTTTGGTGCCTGTTTAAAGTTATTAATCTTCTCAAAAAAAAAAAAAAAGTGAAATTAGCTTGGAGATACAATGAGTTTGAACAGACCTTGCCTTAACTGTAGAGGAACAGGGTTTTTTTTTTTTTTTTTCATACAAATTGTTGAACTGTTTACTTAGTATAGAGTTAATCTGTGTTTAAAGTTAATTGAAAATAGAATTTAGGGGCCGGCACTGTGGCGTAGTGGGTTAAGCTGCCACCTGCAGTGCTGGCATCCTATATGGGTGCTGGTTCGAGTCCTGGCTGCTCCACTTCTGATCCATCTCTCTGCTCTGGCCTGGGAAAGCAGTAGAAGATGGCCCAAGTCCTTGGGCCCCTGCACCCATGAGGGAGAAGAAGAAGCTCCTGGCTCCTGGCTTTGGATAGGCACAGCTCCAGCCATTGCGGCCAACTGGGGAGTGAACCAGCGGATGAAAGACCTCTCTCTCTCTCTGCCTCTCTTTCTCTGTGTAACTCTGACTTTAAGATAAATAAATAAATCTTTAAAATAAAGAAAGAAAATAGATCTTAGTTAAAAAAATAACACTGGGATTAGGAGAGGGAGGAAGAAGAGGGGTGGGGGTGTGGGTGGGGAGGATGGGTACAGTGGGAAGACTCACTATAGTCATAAAGTTGCACTTATGAAATTCATGAAGCTTTATTCCTTAAATAAAAGGTTTCATTGGAAAAAATGTATAAATAGAAAGTAAAAAATCTTATATTAAACATCACAAAATTAATTATAAAAAGTGTTATAAAATAATTATGTATAAATTTCAAAAATTTTTTGCACTCAAGTGAACTTGTCTTTTAATGCCATCTTTTCATGAACACTTGAGGTACCTATATATTTTAGAAATTCCAGAGTCTATTATATTTCCACAAAGAGTATTCAGTTTCATTCTGGCATTCAGATACTTCGTGGATATCCTGGGTTCTGTTCAGCCTTTCCACTGACAGCATAATTCTTTTAGGGTTCAGTGGCAAGTATGAGGCATTCATCAATCTTCTTAGCTGGATTTGAACTCTAAACTGTCCTCCCAGATCTTGGGAGTTACTGAAATCTCTGCTTATCTCTTTAATCTCCCAGATGACTTTTGTTGCATCCCTAGAGGGTTATCCTGTACATGTGTAGCCTGGAAATCAATGACTTTTAAAGAATATTCATGCTAATTTCAAACTCTCGCATTTGTGTCTCCCTTTTGTAGAATGCATTGCTTCCTTGATTTTCAGCCACTCTGGCATCCTTGAACTCCAGTTTCTATCTCCTGAAGGTGAAAAGACTTCTTCTTTCTATTTCAGTTTGATTTCCTCATGCATTTTGTGACCTGGGAAGTCTCCACGTGAAGAGTCAAGCAAATGTTTAGGTCACTGAACATCCTTTGCATTTTTCAGGGATCTTCTCCAAACAGTTTCATCCTGCTTTGCATTGTACTGTATTTTATATTTCGCCCAGAATTTACAGTTGTTATCAGGATGAGGATTTGCCTCATATAAACAACTCCATCATTAGTCTACCCCCATTAGTGTGAAATCCCACTGCTTTCCTCACATTTGGCATGAGTAGCTCCATGGCTTATAACTCCCATTTTAAATTGATGGAGGTCTGAATTTTATACAAAACTTATTTTGTAATGGATTTGCACTATTTTTAGTCAGAAAGAAATCAAAGTTTAGGAAGAGACTGTTACCTATATTTAAGAGTAGGGAGCATATCTCTGGTGAGAATGTCAGAAGGCAGAGACCAGACTTTTAAGCCGATGCTTGTGAGAGGCAAGACTCTAGGCTTCAAGATTCCCGCCTTCAGCAAAGATAACCTGCCCTGCTGAACATTTGAAGACAGAGATGTAAGGGAATTGGAGAAAGGTAACATTGATTCCCACTTCATCATGAAAACTGCTGGTTTCTGGAGCAATCTTAGAAAGGATCCCAGTGGAACTGGAAACACCATTCCTCACCAACATAGTAGAATGGGGGCTGAGATCCAGATTAAGGTTTCTATAAAGGAAATGGAAAGCTATTTTTACACAGCTGGGTACTTTGACCTGTGAGGCACGCTTTCGCTGTCCTGTAGTTAACAGGGTGAGCCGTTTTATGGAGCCATTTCACAAGGTACCAGCCATAGCCTACCAAAACACACTTTTGCAAAAACAAGTTTTATGGATGGGTAAATACTTGTCAGATCAGGGGATCATGCGCCCCACTGATGTCATGTGACCCTATTAATTACTGAGTCTCAAGAAAAGACCATCAGGTAGAAGAGAACTCTGCATGGTTAGACCACGTGATGGCTCCACATAATTTCCAGACTATCTGCAGTAGAACAAGGTTTTCCCCATGACTCTGAAGATCATGGATGTCTGGGGAATTTCCCCCAGTTAACACGTGAGGAGACAGTTCTCTAGGAATCAGTAAAACATAGTCAACTATGCCGGAGTTTCCAAATGCGAGTTATGACTTGGACAAGCTCCAACCTTTGTTATGCTTTTCAAAAATAGCATTCATTGTGTTGCTGTTCATTCTTTCTTTCAACATATGTTAACTGAGCATTTTACTAAGAGCCAGCTACTATTGTAGGCATTGGGACTACTGAAGGACCATGTAGAAGTTCCTCATCAAAAATAGTTTTGCAACTATATGGGGACTTCCTTTGTTCAAAATGCCTGGGAGTTTCTACGGACCCTGACTGCCAGGTAAAGGTGACATAATACATGGGATGTTTCTACAACAGAGAATACCAATAGCACTTGCCTGGGTAAGATTTCTTTTCATATTTTTTTAAAGATTTATTTTTATGTATTTGAAAGGCAGAATGATGGACAGAGAGATACTGAGAGTGAGAGAGGGAAGTAGAGAGAGATCTTCCATTCCCTTGTTCTCCCCCCAAATTACACAAATGGATGGGGGCTGGGCCAGGCCAAAGCCAGGAGCCTGGAACTCCATCTGGGTGTCCCAGTAGGGTGGCAGGGACCCAAGCACTTGAGCCATTTTCCACTGCTTTCCCACGTGCATTAGTAGGGAGCTGCATTGGAAGTGGAGCAACTGGAACTCAAACCAACACTCTAATATGGGATGCTGGCGTCACAGGAGGTGGTTTAACCCACTGTGCTACAATGCTGGCCCTAAAGTGTTCGTGTTTTGGAAAGAACATAGACATGAAGCCTTTAAAACAGAAAATGACTTCATCCAGTGAATTAGGCATGTTTAAGCCTTTTTGAGTGCTAAAGCGTCACAGGTTTGCCTTTCTTCACATGTCTATGGAGTTGCACTTGTCATGGTGTCACAGACTGCAGGAAACCACCACTAGAAGTCACAGCTGCCTTCCCACGGGGCTATCCTGAAGCTAACACAGAACCTCCATTCATCTAGGCAGTCATGGGAAAGTAGCGCCTTCTGTGCCTCTTCTGCCTTCCAAATCAAAACCAGAACCTCGAATGTAGGAAAAAGAGTTTCCAGGTTTCTGGTCCTTGCAATACAGAGAAGTAACACAGATTAGAGATCCTTATACCATACTCCGTCACAGGAAGACTTGTCAAATGCTGATAGCCTGGAATTGGGGCATCCTGCTTAAGCCCTGGGAATCTGCATCTCTCCAGAGATGCTCATGTTAGTGGTAAGGAGCCATGTGTTCAGAACACCTGCTTAGAGAGAGGTAGAAACAATGCTGCATGCAAATGTACAATGTGGCAAAGACCAATAAGGATGTTGCATCTATTCCAAGTGAAGCAATGGCATTAGAGGGTGCCTACACTGAGCAACAATATGATCTGACTTCCAGTTTAAAAGGATCGCCTTGGCTTCCAGGGAGAGAACAGAAACCAGGATGGTAGGCAGAAGGCTGTTGCGAAGGAAAAGATACTCACGATAGAAACTTCACAAAATAGAGCAGTAAATACAATATACATCGCTCACAAGGTCACCATACATACAGGACCATCATGCTTAACATTTAGATGTATTTGCTTTGTGTGGCTGTGCTGAGACTATAGCTTACACTCTTTAAGACATCATTTTTAAGCTGGAATGCATCATAGCATCGAGTTTTCCTTGGCAACACTGAAATTAAACTACATGTTTCCTGCAGAAGTGTACGAATGCATTTCCTGGGTTGCCCCTCTCTTCAATTCCTCTTCCTAACTCACCTAATTGACATGGAAAACACTGTAATCATGATTCCCATTCGGGGCCAGTGCCATGGTGGAGTAGGTTAATCCTCCACCTGTGGCACTGGCATCCAATATGGGCGCTGGTTCTAGTTCCGGTTGCTCCTCTTCCAACCCAGCTCTCTGCTATGGCCTGGGAGAGCAGTAGAAGATGGCCAAGGTCCTTGGGCCCCTGCACCTGCGTGGGAAGACCGGGAGGAGGCTCCTGGCTCCTGGCTTTGGATCGGCACAGCTCCAGCCATTGTGGCCATTTGGGGAGTGAACCAATGGATGGAAAACCTTTCTCTCTGTCTCTCCCTCTCACTGTCTGTAACTCTACCTCTCAAATAAATAAAATCTTAAAAAAATTAATTCCCAGTCCTTGATGACTTTTTTTAAGCAGTAAGCTTGTTAGCCAAGTTCAATGAAGAGAAATATACCTGAAAGACCAGGCAGGCATCTCAGGAAAGAACTGTTCTGGACTGGGGTTTGCATGAATATTGGTATGGGCCTCTGTTGACTTCCACAAATGTTTCTGAACATCAACAGCCTACTTCTTCAGTTACTGAGGGAGTGAGAGAGAAGCTTGGCATAAGGCTAGCTGAGCTCACCGATTCAGGATTCCTAAGATCACAGTGTAGATAATAAACTGCCCAAGATGGGATTTGGCATGTTCTTTCTCTGTGTATCCCTTGACTTCCATTGGGAAACAACAGAGTTTTATTCTCCTTTCTCCCTCCCAGAGACTTGCTTTAGAAGCATGGCTTGTCTATAGATGATACACTGTTATTCTAAAAAAGGATGAATTGGGCTAAATGTGGTTACCTATGCTGCATAGAATAAAAGAAAATAACTGTGTAATATATAACTGAGCAGGAAAGAAATTCAGGGAAAGCCCCGTAACAAGAAGAGAAGTCAAAGCCTCAGTGCTCAACTGGATCAAACGCAGGGAGAGAATATCGACCCCTAGTGCCCACACAGGAAGAGGTAACCTGTGCTTGGGAATACACAAGAACCTCACATAGTTCCTGGAAAAGGAAATTAAAAGCTAAGTTCATGTCGGTACAAAGTTTTTGAAATCCATCCATACAAATTGTTCTCAAAAAGTTCATGAAAACAAAGCCGGAGGCATCACAATACCAGATTTCAAGACATACTACAGGGCAGTTGTAATCAAAACAGCATGGTACTGGTACAGAAACAGATGGATAGACCAATGGAACAGAATTGAAACACCAGAAATCAACCCAAACATCTACAGCCAACTTATATTTGATCAAGGATCTAAAACCAATTCCTGGAGCAAGGACAGTCTATTCAATAAATGGTGCTGGGAAAATTGGATTTCCACGTGCAGAATCATGAAGCAAGACCCCTACCTTACACCTTACACAAAAATCCACTCAACATGGATTAAAGACCTAAATCTACGACCTGACACCATCAAGTTACTAGAGAACATTGGAGAAACCCTTCAAGATATTGGCACAGGCAAAGAATTTCTGGAAAAGACCCGGGAGGCACAGGCAGTCAAAGCCAAAATTAACTATTGGGATTGCATCAAATTGAGAAGTTTCTGTACTGCAAAAGAAACAGTCAGGAGAGTGAAGAGACAACCGACAGAATGGGAAAAAATATTTGCAAACTATGCAACAGATAAAGGGTTAATAACCAGAATCTACAAAGAGATCAAGAAACTCCACCAAAACAAAACCAACAACCCACTTAAGAGATGGGCCAAGGACCTCAATAGACATTTTTCAAAAGAGGAAATCCAAATGGCCAACAGGCACATGAAAAAATGTTCAAGGTCATTAGCAATCAGGGAAATGCAAATCAAAACCACAATGAGGTTTCACCTCACCCCGGTTAGAATGGCTCACATGCAGAAATCTACCAACAACAGATGCTGGCGAGGATGTGGGGGAAAAGGGACACTAACCCACTGTTGGTGGGAATGCAAACTGGTCAAGCCACTATGGAAGTCAGTCTGGAGATTCCTCAGAAACCTGAATATAACCCTACCGTTCGACCCAGCCATCCCACTCCTTGGAATTTACCCAAAGGAATTTAAATTGGCAAACAAAAAAGCGGTCTGCACCCTAATGTTTATTGCAGCTCAATTCACAATAGCTAAGACCTGGAACCAACCTAAATGCCCATCAACGGTAGACTGGATAAAGAAATTATGGGATATGTACTCTTTAGAATACTATACCACAGTAAGAAACAACGAAATCCAGTCATTTGCAACAAAATGGAGGAATCTGGAACACATCATGCTGAGTGAAATAAGCCAATCCCAAAGGGACAAATACCATATGTTCTCCCTGATCAGTGACAACTGACTGAACACCAAAAAGGAAACCTGTTGAAGTGAAATGGACACTATGGGAAACGGTGACTTGATCAGCATAGCCCTGACTGTTAATGAACAACTTAATACATTATCCCTCTTAGTAGTTTTTTTGTCTGTTCTACTTAATATGACTGGTTTAATTCTGTAATTAATACACAGTTATTCTTAAGTGTTGAAAATTAACTGAAATGTGATCCCTGTTAAACATAAGAGTGGGAATAAGAGAGGGAAGAGATGTATAATTTGGGACATGCTCAAGCTGACTTGCCCCAAATGGTAGAGTTAAAAACATACCAGGGGATTCCAATTCAATCCCATCAGGGTGGCATGTACCAATGCCATCTCACTATGCCAAGTGATCAATTTCAGTTCACAATTGATCATAATGAAAGGACTAAGAGTCAAAGGGAACACATAAACAAGTCTAGTACCTGCTAACACTAACCGATAGAATAAATAAAGGGGAGAGTGATCCAACATGGGAAGTGAGATACACAGCAGACCCATAGAATGGCAGACGTCCTAAATAGCACTCTGGCCTCAGAATCAGCCCTAAAGGCATTCGGATCTGGCTGAAAAGCCCATGAGAGTATTTCAGGCATGGAAAGCCAAGACACTCTGGCAAAAGATCTCTGTGAGTGAGATCCCAGTGGAAAGAACAGGTCGTCAAAGAAGGAGGTACCTTTCTCTGAAGAGAGGAGAGAACCTCCACTTTGACTATGACCTTGTCTAAACAAGATAAGAGTCGGAGAACTCAGAGGGCTTCCATAGCCTTGGAAACTCATGACTGGAGCATAGGGAGATTACTGATGCCATAGACAGGAGTGTCAATTGGTAAAGTCAACAACAGGAGTCACTGTGCACTTACTCCTCATGTAGGATCTCTGTCCTTAATGTGTTGTACATTGTGATTTAATGCTATAACTAGTACTCAAACAATATATTTCACTTTGTGTTTCTATGGAGGTGCAAACTGTTGAAATCTTTACTTAATGCATACTAAACTGATCTTCTGTAAAAAAAAAAAAAAAAAGAAGAAGAAGAAGAAATTAGCAATTCCCAACTTGACTCTCACTGGGATTAAACATGACAATAGGTCTGATCTGATTTCATCATCATAAAAAAATCATCTATTATTTTTCACTTTATGTTTCTGTGTGGGTGCAAACTGTTGAAATCTTTACTTAATGTATGCTAAACTGATCTTCTGTATATAAAGAGAATCAAAAATGAATCTTGATGTGAATGGAAGGGGAGAGGGAGTGGATAAGGGGAGGGTTGTGGGTTGGAAGGATGTTATGGGGGGGAAGCCATTGTAATCCATAAGTCGTACTTTGGAAATTTACATTCATTAAATAAAAGTTTAAAAAAAATTCATGAAAAATGTGTATTATAAAAGGCTATGCAAGGATTTCAAAATTTTTTGACACCAAAAGAAACTTATCTTTTAATTCCATAAAGTGTTTAAGTTCCTTCAAGCTAAGGTACAGGAGCTAAATTAACAGTCATTATTTAGAACACACACATGCACACACATACACTCACACACACACAGACACACACACAGACATACACACACGGTACAGAAGCTGAAGGTAAAAGCAAATTTCTCTCTATAGAGAAATCTGTATAACAGTGAGTTGTCTTCCCCTTAAAAAAGAGTCTAGAAAGTGTTTCCCCATAGTACCAGAGAAGCCAACCATCCTACTAGAATTTTGGTTGACATAAAAGTTACCCAGGACAACCCTGGTACAGGCACAGGCATGGTGTGAGAATTATATCATGTCTGTGGTTGGGGAATGATAAGTTGAAAAATTAGCATTAAAAATCTAGACTAAGGTCACAGCAAGTCCTAAAATTGCAGAAATGGAAACAAGGCAGCACTCTGAAACCATGCAGGGCACATTATTGCTCTCAAAGCAATGTTAATGCCAGCAAAAATGATCCCACTAAAAAAAAGTTACAGACAACATGAGGGGAGAAATTTATCAAGAGCTAGAAGCGACACCAAATAAGATAGTTAACACCAAGACCCGACAATATTCTGATTCTTCTCTGAAAAAGACTACAAAAATGCTTAAAATTACTATTAGAGACATAGAAACTATATTGAAAGGATACAACAGGGTGAAAAAAATACCACACAGTTTTGAAATGGATTGAATAAAAGTTTTAGAACAAAACAAATACATTCACTGAAATTAAAAGAGAGATGAGTCAGGATAAAGAGCTGATTAGAAATGAGAGGTTGGAAAAGATAAGAAAGACGCTGCCGGGGAGGGGGGCGTCTCTCCAGACCTGGAGGCTGAGCTAATGGACGCTGTACCAAGAAACCAAGGGAAGCAGGACAGGCCCGGAAGAAGAGCAGGCCAAGTTCCACATGCCGGCACTCTGATAAGGGGGGTTTCAACCAGCGCCTCGACCACTGTGTCCTGAACTTCTGCATCTTTATTACAAAAATGTTTGTGTGAAGACATAGTTCCAGAGAGAGAGAGAGAGAGAGAGAGAGAGAGCTTGTGTCTGCTGATCTGCTTCCCAAATAGGTGCAATGGCCAGGGCTGGGCCAGGTTGAAACCAGGAGCCTAGACCTCCATCTGGGTCTCCCACATTGGTGCTGGGGCCCAAAGACTTGGGCCATCTTTTGCTACTTTCTCACACACATAAGCAGGGAGCTGGATCAGAAGTGGAGCAGCATGGACTTGAACCAGCACCCATACTAGATACTGTTTTCACAGGTGGCGACTTGGCCCACTGTACCACAACACCTTGCCTAACTTCTACATCTTGAATAGCATCAGTGTTATCCCACCTTGAAGCAAAAAAGCTGAGGTTTTTACACCCATAGCAATCATTAATTTTTGGATGAGAGTCACCATTAAGAATGGAGACATACTGGCTGGCCTTGTGGTGCAGAGACTTCATTAATAACTTGTGATGTCTGCATTCCTTACCAGAGGGCCTGGGATCAAGTCCTGCCTCCACTTCTGATCCAACTCCCTGTTAAGGCACCTGGGAGGCAGCAAAGGATAGCCCAAGTACTTGGGTTCCTGCCACCCATGTGAGAGACCTGGATTAAATTCTAGGCCCCTGGTTTTGGCCTGGCCCAACTCCAACTGCTGTGGGCATTTGGGGAGTGAACCAGCAGACAGAAGTGTGCTTGCTCGCTCTCTTAAATAACTTAAAACATAGAGAAGGGAAGCATAACCTGCCAGGCATCTCCTAGTGAGGGATGTCCTGCCTTCCAAAACAATTCTCCAGAGAAGGATGCAACTGGGAGCCCTCAGGTGCCAATACAGCAGGAAGAGGGTGGATGCCTCCCGGTGAGGGGAGAGGGCAATCAAATGTTTTGAGAAAGGTATGTAAAATGAGGCCAGAGCATTCAGAGATGGAAAATCATGGAGGAGACATTAAGTACAAGGTAGATAAAGCATATGCAGTTAAGATCTAACGGGGTTCCAGGAATGAGATTGGAGGTTAACACTATGTAAAGGTATTTTGTCACTCTAGAAGAAGACAAATTGGGCTGGCGTGGATGCCTGTGCTGGACAAACCATGGCAGGTTCTTAAGAGTTGAGGGGTGTTCTTAAATAGAAAAAGGCATAGCTATTCAGATTGAAGAAGCTGCAGAGTTCTGAGCAGGATAAACATGCCAACAAATAATTCATGTGGAACTACAGAAAATTAAAGTAAAAAATAAAATCTTGAAGTTAAATAAGGAGAAAGGACAGTTCATCTAGTAAGGGAAAACAGCCAGGTAAATGTCGCACTTCTTATTGGCAAAAAGAAGTATGAAAAGCAAACGTGAATAGCAAAATATATTCAAATTGAAGAAGAAAAAAATCAGTCAAACCCAAATTCTGAATACAGCTGAAATGTTAATTAAAATAGAGAATGAACAGAGGTGAGGACGAATACCAAAAAGGACATCCAGAGTTCACAGTAGATGCTGATGGCCATGGTGTAACTACTGAACACCCGCCAAATGCCACAACTGTTAATTTTTCCAAAAGCTTCTAATCTAGCCATTTGAATTTTTTTCTGTATAAATCTGTGCCCATAAAGAGCCTTTTAAAATGCATATACTAATTATGCTTTTTCTTCATACCAACCATTCTTCATTCTAAAATTTCATCTAAGGAAAGAGAAAAGAGCAAGACCACCTCATCCATCATTTTATTCCTGATCACTAATAACATTGCTAAGTCTCCTTGTAGGAACTCAGCCAACAGTTATAGGACAAACACATTACATAATTGCATCTCTAACTCTTAAGCTCTGGAATGTTTCCCCTTCCCAATCAATATTCTTCTTGAAGTTTAGAAAAAAATAATCTAGTCGTAATCTTCAACCTTTTTTTATAGCTGATAGAGAATTAGTTTATTTTAGAAGGAGTGGAGAAGTGAAATATTTTTCTGTAGAAAGAGAACAAGTTTGGTAACACTTTGTTTTATAGCTTTGCCCTACTGATAGTTAAGAATGTTATACTACTATAGTTTTAATGATCAGCGACTATTTTAAAATATACTGTATATGAGGCCGGCGCCGCGGCTCACTAGGCTAATCCTCCGCCTAGTGGCGCCGGCACACCGGGTTCTAGTCCCGGTCGGGGCGCCGGATTCTGTCCCGGTTGCCCCTCTTCCAGGCCAGCCCTCTGCTGTGGCCAGGGAGTGCAGTGGAGGATGGCCCAGGTGCTTGGGCCCTGCACCCCATGGGAGACCAGGAAAAGCACCTGGCTCCTGGCTCCTGCCATCGGATCAGCGCGGTGCGCCGGCCGCAGCGCGCCGGCCACGGCGGCCATTGGAGGGTGAACCAACGGCAAAGGAAGACCTTTCTCTCTGTCTCTCTCTCTCACTGTCCACTCTGCCTGTCAAAAAAATATATATATATATATATATATATACTGTATATGAGTAAAATGGTCATTTTTCCATTCAATTATTGTTTATAGCCATTGACTGTATTCCCACTAAAATAAGATCTTTTTGCTTTTTGTTTGCTAAATTTCTTATTCAATGAAGTATTAAGCCTTTTTACTATAATGTTAATTCAAAATGTTATCTCAAAAACTAAAACAAAAGAGAGAAAGGGAGAAGGAAGGAGAGTGGGAAGCAAAGAGGAGGTGGTAGGAAGGAAATATCATTATGCTCTCAGAATTGTATCTGCAAATCACATTGAATCTGTTAAAAACTAACTAAAAATTAAAATAAAAATTGAAAAAATAAATTTTCCAAAAAAGAGAAAACACTGAAACAAAATGGTGTGAACTAAAACAAAAACTAAATAAAAAGAAGGAAATAAAGAAAGACAGGGGGAGGAGAAAAGGAAGTAGGAAAGGAAAAATCATTTTATTCTTAGATTGCATCTATGAACCTTATGGAATCTGTTAAAAACTAAACAACCAAAAATATTTTTTAAGTTACAAAAACAAGTTCATTTTTTTCTTTCAAAAATATTTATTTATTATTTATTTATTTATTTGAAAGGTAGAGTTACAGAGAGAGAGAGAGAGAGAGGAAGAGACAGAGAGAGGTCGTCCATCAGCTGGTTCATTCCCCAAATGGCCTCCACGGTGAAGCTGGACCCCCAGAAACCAGGTGCCAGGAGCTTCTTCTGGGTCTCTCTGGCACAAGCATTTGGGACATCTTCCACTGCTTTCCCAGGCCATCAGCAGGGAACTGGAACAGAAATAGAGCAATAGGCACTCATGTAGGATCGAGGCACTGCAATGGAGGCTTAGCCTGCTATGCCACAGTGCTGGCCCCATCCTGAGTATACCCTCTGAATGATAGCAGGAATCCTAAAGTCAGATTCCCTATAGGACAGGAACAGATACTACTCATAAATTTGGGGAAGGGCAGATGCAATAGAATAGAATGCTATGATTTTTGACGAATACAATAAAAATGTATTAAAATTCTATTTTCCAAAATATTGTGGATTAGATATTCTGGAAAATACCTCTAAAATTTTAAAAATACAATAAACATGTAGACAGTTACTCACTTATATGAAGGATCTCATACTAGATGATGAGGCTAAAATAATGGTGAAACCCTGGAATTGCTAGTTGACGCCAGAAAGCTTGTGTTTTGGATTCTAATGTGAGGCAGCGGGGTGGGGCTTAAGTCAACATAGGGTGGGAAGTTGGGACTGAAATGCCTCCCTAAATCTTAAGTCATTAACATGTTATAGCTTTGATGAAAAAATACATTAGAAAAAATGCATTTCTTGTTGCAAGGAGAGGCACTTTTCTTTCTCAGCATCCATTTTGAGTAGGGGAAAAAGCACTAATTAATTCTAGGCGTGACCTCATAAGAGGCTGAGGCTCCCCCCAGCACAGGAAATCCTACAGTGAGAAATTAAATCAATCATAATTAAGTCATGATCCAGGACTGTGGATGTTCTCAATCACCCGTCAGAAGCCAGTCATTTCAGAGTTATGGTCCCTTAGCCAAGGCCTACGGGAGGATTCACTAGATCTAGGGTTAGTTGAATCGACTAGAAATGATGTTCTTCCTCTCGAAGCTTTCTAGAGACCCCTGATTTATAAAATGAAGTTAGGCTAAAATATCTTTACGATCTCTTCCATGAACAGCTTTCTGTCCATCTTATATGACTTGTGCCACAAATCTCAGAGTTTGGTGAGCTTGTTTTGTGGTGACTTCAAGTCTTCAGAAAATGTTACATAAATTTTCTTATGGTGCAAACTCTGTTGATGTTTCATACCTTGATATAACATGATGAAAAACTCTTAAAACATTTATTCAGTTAATTATAAAAAGATAAACAGTTCTTGTCTGCACAGGTCAAAATCCTATCTTACTTGGAAGAGTATCAAAACCCAAACTAAGGAATTAGCAAACAAATCGCCATTAAGCTTCACTTGAAGTATTTAACATAAGGAGTCTGGTTCTCAACTGCAGAAAATAAAAACAAGCACAGTTTGGAGGTTGGTTGAATTGAACAGAAAGAAGCTCACACCTGTTGTCGACGGATCCTTGCCAAGCCATGGGAACCGTCCTTGGTGAAGGGATTGAAGTCCTTGGCAGTGGAGTTCTTTTGCTTTAGTTTCACTGCAAGTTTTACCAACAGAAGATATTTCCATCTGGGTGGAGAGTTCAATGAACACTGATGAGTGTTAGCCCTGTATTTTGAAACTCCATATCTAGTTGTCTCAGGCATTTTTGGCACAGTTAATAGGTGAGCTGTGAGCAAGTCATTCAGGCTCCAATTCTAACCTCTTCAAAAAATTATTTGTTTATTTGAAAGGCAGAAGCAGAGCGAGAGGTCTTCCATCCACTGGTTCATTCCCCAGATAGCCACAGTGACCTGAGCTGAGCCAATCTGAAGCCAGGAGCTTCTTCTGGGTCTCCCACATGGGTAGAGCAGCCCAAGGACTTGGACCATCTTCTACTGCTTTCCCAGGCCAAAGCAGAGAATTGGATTGAAAATGGAACAGCCGAGACTCGAACCTCACATCGGCACCCATAAAGGATGCTGGCACTGCATGTGGTGGCTTTACCCACTACACCACAGCCTCAACACCTCCAATACTAACTTTTTTTTAAAGTTATATTTATTTATTTATTTGAAAGGCAGAGTTACAGAGAGGCAGAGGCAGAGAGAGTCTTCCATCCAAATGGCTGCAGCCGTAGGAGCTGAGCCCATCTGGATCCAGGAGCCAGGAGCTTCTTCCAGGTCTCCCATATGGGTTCAGGGGCCCAAGCACTTGGGCCATCTTCTGCTGCTTTACCCAGCCATAGCAGAGAGCTGGATCAGAAGTGGAGCAGCCAGGACTCAAACCGGTGCCCATATGGGATGCCAGTGCCACAGGCGGAGGCTTAGCTCACTAGGCAACAGTGCTGGCCCCCCTCCAATGCTAACTTCTAAGAGGAGACTGAGCTACACACAAATGAAAGGAACCATAGCCTTTTTTAAAAAAAATGAAAATCACATGATTCAAAATCATGTTTAGAAACTCAAATTTAAAGAAGAATCTACCTGGAGACAGCAAAATATTTTGCTATCTATTTTAGAAAAGACTAGAATATAATTCTTCATTTTAACTGGACTGTTCCCTCCTTTGATTTGTATTTAAAAAATACCCTAAAACTTTACAATTCAATTCCGCTGGTGTATGAAGGCATGTTGCTTCATCACTTATGTCATTCTCCAAGCTCTCATTAGGTGGTAGAATGAAGTCAGGTATAAAGCTCACTGGGGCCTTGGGAAGGGGAGGGCATCTAGAGAAAGAACCATTTCTTTCCACAGTAGTTCTATTCTCAAAGAAGTTTTGTTAAGTTTAATTGAGTTGAACTGAGCTAAGCTGAACTGAATTCAATTCAGTCTAAATGAATCAATTGCAAGTCATAGTGATGATTTTTAAACTAAATTCTGAAAGAATCCTTGAAGCTTGTAGCTTAAGGAAGGCATGCATTAACAAACAACATCCATCTGTAATGTCTGTTTAGAAAGAGTTAATAGTCAAAAACATTTGTTTAGGAGTGGTTTCCTCAACATCTTTAGTATGCAATATTAATTATCTTTCATATCCAGTATTTTCCATTAGAACCACAAATAAAATAATATTTCCTGACTTCTTGTTAACGGCTGATTCTACAACTACTCTTACAATTTGGGAGGGCAGGATTCACAAACACATTGCATAATTCCATCTCTAAATTCCAAGACTGGTTTATTCCTTGGCATACAGCCATTGCTTAATAAGTATTTGATAAATGGATCAATTAACTAATGAAAATAACAAAAAATACACTAACCATAATTATGTAATTATCAGTGAATCTGAAGAGAAAACTTAGAATAAGGAAAATGTTAATTTTTGTATCTATATTTAATTAAATTTGCTTTAGAATTGGAGTTTCTCTCTTCCACACTGGCCTCACAAATTTCAGTATCCTAGGAATATACAACTGCTTTGGCAGGAATTGTATTTAAAATTCCTAATGTGTCCATATTAGTGCCTCAACTTGTGCCTTTTGTCCCTGTTTCTCATTTTGACCCGATTGCCATCTGCCTTCATAGGAATGGATATCTGCTCTGTGGTTCCTTTCTTGTGATTGTGCTACCTTCTCTGATCTTTCCACTCTCTTTTTCTTGTAGCTTACAGGTGTTTAATTTACTGCCATCGAAATTCCTAGGTTGTGTCTCAGAGATTATTCAAGGGAGTATTAAAATTTTGTCCTATAGAAATTTTATACTACAGCAACACTCCAGAGTCAAAAACCATCACAGGTCATTCAGACCACAGATGTGCATGTAAAGAAGCAATGAGCGGGCCAGCGCCGCGGCTCACTGGACTAATCCTCCGCCTAGCGGCGCCCGGTTAGGGCGCCGGATTCTGTCCCGGTTGCCCCTCTTCCAGGCCAGCTCTCTGCTGTGGCCAGGGAGTGCAGTGGAGGATGGCCCAGGTGCTTGGGCCCTGCACCCCATGGGAGACCAGGAAAAGCACCTGGCTCCTGGCTCCTGCCATCGGATCAGCGCGGTGCGCCGGCCGCAGCGCGCTGGCCGCGGCGGCCATTGGAGGGTGAACCAACGGCAAAGGAAGACCTTTCTCTCTGTCTCTCTCTCTCACTGTCCACTCTGCCTGTCAAAAAAAAAAAAAAAAAAAAAAAAAGAAGAAGAAGCAGTGAGCAATGGTCTGGGATGCGAATCCTGAGACACAAAGATCCAGACTAGAGACTCAGCAGCATCAAGGTTCTGATCCAATGAGTCTAGAGGAGTGACTTATGACCATGAGAATTTCAAAGAAGTATCTGATTTCCTTAGTAGTTTATTCTGTATTACCAACAAGACACTCATGATCTTGAAAGATGAAATAAACACCAATATTCACCAATTATAAAAGCCAAAAATCAGTCTTCAGATTACCATTGCTGCCAATGCAAAGGCAACGATACTTTCAATTTTCACCCATTAATCCAACAAATTCAAGTAAGTATTTATTAATTTATGAGTTTTTCCCTGTTAGTTTTAAATTCCTGACTATGTAGGTGTTAGGAGACAGACAGATGAATTAAAATGAATAGTCCTTTACCCCCTGGAGCTGGTAGTCTGAGCTGGAGGGAATGGAGGGAAAAAAGCAAGTAATTTTACCAATAAAGATATGATTTTCATGTGGGATAAGTGCCTAGAATAAAATGAATTCAGTTTTCTAAGATCATAAAGAAACCTTATAAGACTAGAGTTTCAAGACACACTCACTTAGGGGAGTAACACTTGAGCTTAGATCAGCAAAATAAACAAGAATAAACTAAATAACTGAAAGTTAAACAGATAAAATTCATAAAAATGGAATTAAAGGATACATTTATTTTGGGACAAAAAAAATCGCTATCCAAGACAATGTTTTCATAAAACTCATTTTCTATGAACTTTTTGAAGGGCCCTCTCAGATGATTAGATTTCGAAATTTGTTTTACACCAAAACAAACTTTTTTTTTTTTTTTGACAGGCAAAGTTAGACAGTGAGAGAGAGAGAGACAGAGAGAAAGGTCTTCCTTCCATTGGTTCACCCCCCAAATGGCCGCTACAGCCGGCGCCACACCAATCCCAAGCCAGGAGCCAGGTGCTTCTCCTGGTCTCCCATGCTGGTGTAGGGCCCAAGCACTTGGGCCATCCTCCACTGCACTCCCAGGCCACAGCAGAGAGCTGGACTGGAAGAGGAGCAACCAGGACAGAATCTGGTGCCCCAACCGGGACTAGAACCCCAGGTGCAGGAGTTGCAGGCAGAGGATTAACCTAGTGAGCCACAGCGCAGGCCCAAAACAAACTTTTAATTCTATTCCACACAAACTTTTTGAAGTACTCCTCTATAAGATCCTAAAGAAAAGTTCCCAATTAAGAGACCAGCATGCAACTTGATTTTGAGTGGCAACTTGATTTTGAGTGGCAACATACTCATGATGGGAGAGGTCAAACTCTTTCTCTTCAGAGGTCACACATTTAAAGAGATAGCACTAAACTGGAAGGTCCAGTAGGGATAGGATTTGCTTAGTCTGAGTGCTGATGTTTCTATTTTTCTTTTCTTTGTTGTTAGGATTTATTTATTTATTTGAAATTATATAGGGAGAGATAAAAAGAGAATCTTCCATCCACTGGCTCACTCCCCAAATGGCCACAACAGCCAGCGCTGGGCTAGGCTGAAATCAGGAGCCAAGAGCTTCTCTAAGTTCTCCCATCCTCTGCTGTTTTCCCAGGCCATTAGTAGGGAGCTGGACAGGAAGTGGAGCCATTGGGACTGGAATCAGTGCCCAGATAGGGAGGCCATCGTCGCATGCAGGGGCTTAACCCACTATGCCACACCACTGGCCCCTGCTGTTTCTTTTGGCATGCAGCACAGAACCGCACATGGAGAATGTGCTCCAACACTGGTCTAACAGCAACACATAGACAAACTCCTGGGATGCCAGTGCTAACCTAGAGTTTACTAGGCTACCTGGCACATAATAGCTGTTCAGTAAATATGTTTTCACAAATCAGTGAGTGAACATCACTTGAATATACCACCATATTAGATCACTTTTCTTGGGTTGGAGTTTTCCTGTTTGATATTCATAAAGATGGAAGCCATCTGGACCTCATGTATTGTGTGGCACAATTTTCATCTGATAGAAAGAGTTGTTGCCTTGGGCTTTTCCTCCATAAAGAAATAAATAGCCTGTAATAAAATTTCAGGTAATTAGGAGGAATTTTCCAAGATGAACCAAAGAACATTCCTTTGGAAGTATATTTTCCTTTAAAATTTTTACTGTCACTTCTTTTACAAAGTTTAACATATGCCAAGACATAAAAGTTACTTTCTACCCATTATTCATTGCAGTCATGGAATCTTAGATTTCAAAAATGTTATTATACTAAAAATCCAATTATAACTTGAAGTAGATGAAAAATTCCCAGAATCTAAGTATATGAAGTTAAATTGGCATTGGGCACACTGTGCTCTAATTTGTTTTATATTAAAAAAAAAAAACAAAGTTACCAAAATACTGGCAAAATAATTTCAACATCTAATAGGAAAGGCAAAATAAACATGCCTACTTTGTTAAAACACACACACACACACACACACACACACAGAACTTACATTCCTGAGAGGTTTTAGTGTATTTTCAGGTCAGCTGCAAAGTTAAGCGTTTATAAATGGAAAGATCAACAGTTCTAGAGTCAGACGGTCCGAGCTGCCTCCACTGTGTTTTCTGTGATGCTGCAGGCAGCTGTATGGCCAGGAAGTGGTAAACTGTCCAGCATGCCATGGATGCAGTGCTATGCCTGAGCAGTCACGTCTTCTTTTTTTTTTTTTTAAGATTTATTTATTTATTTGAAAAGCAGCATTACAGAGAGGCAGAGGCAGAGAGAGAGAGAGAGAGAGAGAGAGAGAGAGGTCTTCCATCTGCTGGTTCACTCCCCAGATGGCTGCAATGGCTGGAGCTGAGCCAATCTGAAGCCAGGAGCCAGGAGCTTCTTCCAGGTCTCCTATGTGGGTGCAGGGGCCCAAGGACTTGGGCCATCTTCTACTGCTTTCCCAGGCCATAGCAGAGAGCTGGATCAGACGTGGTGCAGCCAGGACTAGAAGCAGTGCCCATATGGGATGCCAGCACTGCAGGCGGTGGCTTTACTCACTATGTCTCAGCACTGGCCTGCCCTGCAGTCATGTCTTGATGATTGACTGGGCACCAAGGCCCTGGGACTAGGAATCTAGATATTATCTGACTCCTAGTAGTTGCTCACAGCACGACACATCACCTCACCTAACAGACAGGTGAACTGAACTTATAAATATAGGTTGAGCTTCCCTAATCTGAAAACTCCAAATCCAAAATTCTCTAAATCTGAGAGTACCTGAGGATGATACAGTCCCACAAGTGGAAAATCCCATACCTCACCTCATGTGATGGGTCAAAGCCACAGGTGCACCAAAAACAGTGTACAGAACTACCTCCCTGGCATCCAGAGTATACAGGAAACGAAAATGAATTCTGTGTTTAGACTTGGTTCCAATTCCCCAAATATCTCATTATGTCTATTCAAATATTCCAAAATGTGAATAAAATTTGAAATTGAAACATTTCTGGTCCCAATCATTTCAGATAAGGTATATTCAAGCTATAGTTTTTAACAATAGAGGTCACAACTTAGCTTGACCCAAGAAAATGACCAACTATGTTTAGGTTGACTTCACTTTCACATAACTGTGTCCAGGTGGTAAGGCAGTTCTCGCTGACAAAGAACAGGAGTCCTTCCTTCCATCCTGTTAGGGCATCCCTTCTCATGACTGGGACTGTGTCAAGACACCTGTGTGCGGCAGCTTAGCTGAAGACAGAGGGTCGAGAAGCACCTGATTCATGTTGAAAGGCCCTGATCCAAAATGGCAAATACCATCTCCACACTAGTTCTACTGGGTGTAGCTTAGCCACAAGGCCTCCACTGTATGCAAGGAAGGCTCAGAAATGTCATCCCTGGGAGGCCAGCTGCAAGTCAAGGTACAGAGAGAGCGATGGTTAAGGAAAAATGTAGAACAAATTTGTGAACATGTAGTTGTCCCCTCCTCAGATCTGGGTGGCTATGTAGAAGGTCCCATCAAAATAGCAACCTTTCTCATGGAAATTACAGAAGATTATCTCTTCACTTATAATTGGAGGATAAAATATCCCGGTGTCCCTAGACTATCATACGTTCTATAAGATGGCATTTACATGTTTATTAACTCCACTTAATTCATTGAATAGTCTCCTTTGGAAGTCTGTAAGGTCTGGGGCATTAACAGAGCTTAGTGACGTGAGTGGTCTTTTGCTATCTTTTTTTATGGATTTTTATTTATTTATTTGAGAAGTAGAGATACAGACAGTGAGAGGGAGAGACAGAGAGAAAAGTCTTCCTTCCGTTGGTTTACTCCCCAAATGGCTGCAATGGCTGGAGCTGTGCCTATCCAAAGCCAGGAGCCAGGAGCTTCTTCCAGTCTCCCATGTGGGTGCAGGGGCCCAAGGACTTGGGCCATCTTCTACTGCTTTCCCAGGCCACAGCAGAGAGCTGGATTGGAACAGGAGCAGCCAGGACTCCAACCGGAGCCCATATGGGATGCTGCCACTGCAGGCAGAGGATTAACCTATTGCGCCACCGCACCGGCCCCTTGCTATCATTTTTAATACTCATACTTAGTTTGTAATACTTCAATAGTGTATTGCTGATATAAATTGACTTCCTTATTTGGTATACATTGACATTTACTCTCAATTATTAAGTGACATATATTAATTATTGTAAAAATTAGTCAAAGATTTCTGACTTTTGCTACCAAAGAAAAATCAATTACTCTTTTATCCTTTCTTTTCCCTTAATACCTTAAATATATATATTTTTTTTATTGTGCATAAAAGTTGAGGGACCATTTTAAGAGGAATAAGCCTCCAATGATCTTTTTGTGGTCTTCTGTTATTTTAAAACAATTGGTAAAAAATCATCTATTACTAATCACCATCATCTTCATCATCATTAAATGGTTGTCAGTCCCTTTTAGGAGGATATGGATACTTCCTTCTGTGGTGGGTTCCAATCTCTCTCTGTACCTAGTGGGGCTTAGGGATTTACTAAGTAGGGCCTTAGCAATCTCCCACTGCTAGGGAGATTTGTTTTGGTAAAAAACACCCAGTTTTCACGGAAGAAGCATGATCTGCGCTCTCACAACTTGCAGAGGATACTGAGTTTCAGCTCTTGGCCCATCTAAATTCCTCAACATCCCCAACTTCAATTCCCCTACGAAGAACAGGAGGCCCACCTAATGCCTCCTAAAGTCTTGGTTTGAGTGGCCTGGAGAATGCAAGGGAATTGTCTTCTTCAACACACTTTCCTCCAAGTCGTTTAGCTTCTCTGGGCCATATTATCTAGCTTCGAAGTCTCTTATTTCTTCTAGAAGCCCAGGATATCATGCAGACCAGGACACCCCTGGAGTCACCTGGAAGTGCCACCATACTCCACCAAAGCTCGGAGACAACAGAAGGTTCTGATTTCCTGGGAGACAGATCACCAAGTGAGACAAATCTCTGTGCTAGACTGCATCAGGCTGCAAATGTGGGTTTGAAAACATGTGCAAACATGGATTTGTGAAATTCCTAAGTACGAAATGCACATTCAATGACTGAAGTCTGAAAGACTGGTTTTGTGCTTACATTATAGTGATGGATGGCAAGGGTGACATCTGAGCACATTTTCCTGCTTGCTCTTTCCTTCCCATGGAATATTATCAGGAGAATCATGGTGCTTATTTTTTTATTTCCCTAATACAGTATATAAAAATAAAGCCTTTCATGGGAATTAAAATGAAAGAGTCCTTTCAGAGTTCCAAAAATATTACCCAAACTCTGCCAAGATTACTTTGGTCAAAGTTTCCATGAAAAGTCTAATTGCAAGGGAGTTATGCCTACACAGATGTGTACAAAAAGCACCTACTTAGTAGTCCTTGGTTTATCCTACTATTCATATCACCACTTCTGCTGTTATGGCAGTTTTTATCCATGTTAAAAGATTGAAGTGTTGCAATTTTGTATCTCAACATTAAATCCAAAAAGAATGTGTACTATAAACCTACCTTTTATATGTTTTTGTAGTACCTCTACATATCTTACATCAGCTTGGTAGATATTATTATTGTTATTTATTTTTCACTTTTTAGCAATGAAGAAAGTAAAGCACAGAGAACTTAACTGACTTAAAACCCTACAGTAAGTGAATATGAACTAAAATTCAGGAATCCAAGTCCAAATGTTTTTCTGTATAATGAAATACTTGGATAATATGCCACAATCACAATAAAATAGAATAATATGAAATGATGGGTTGGACTTGATGGGGGTGTACTCAGAAACTACATTTTTTTCTAGCATTATGCCTTGATTTTCAGAACCTGCATTGGCCACTTCACATGCCAAAGAAAACAAAGGTCCGGGAAACAAGGTCAAATCTAGACGTGGAGTCTCTGGGTCTGCCCAGGAGAGCCTGAAGAAGAGGCGAGGTGACTGGAGCACTTATGGTAACTATGCTGCCTTTGAGAGATAGCATCGTTGTAACCCACACCACCATCTCATTAGCGCAAATTCTAATCTGGCTTTGTGCAAGATTTTCCATTCAGTCCTTGCTTATTGTCCTCTGGTAGACAGATCTGGCAAATGATATTTCAGTGACCTCATTCCCCTGAACTATGGGCTCAAGCCAGAAATTGAATTCTGCAAAATGGAAATGGCTTGAGGGAAAAGGGAATTATGGAGACTGTCCTAGCCAGAGAGGCTGTCAGAGTGAACACATAAGAAATGATTGTCTCAGGAATGAACTTGGCTTCCTGTTTCAGGATCAATTAACAGGTGATGTTGTTCCACACAGAATGGATAGAAAAAGAACTTATTAAATATAGGAGTATTAGAGTTGGTGAACTGTAAACCAAATTAACTTAACACTTAGGAAAATCAAATTTCCAATAAAGCAGTCATTTAAATGTAGTGCAGTAACATGAAAAACACTTAAGTCTGGCATCCTATTCTGTTTAAATATTTTTGCAACATTTGTAAGACTTGTAGGTAAAATAAACTTCAAAAATTTCACCAATACATATACTGACTTAATGAAAAGGTGAGACTACATTATCTCCTGGAATATCCCAAAAGAATAGGCCAAATGTAAAGGGTCCATTTACTTGAACATTTCCCTGGGGCTAAAGACAGGCAGACTCTAATAGAAAAGGATAACAGATGAGTCTAAAGCATTTCTGACTCTACAAACTTTTAACAAGTGTTAGAAACTACAGATCTACAAAGGTTCTCAAAACAATTTTTGAAAAAGTAACAGTATCTGTTGTAAATATATACAATAATGTAGATGCATATACAGAAACTGAGTTTCTACCTTGCAAAAAACAGCAGGAAAGTGGTGCTTACTGCTTCTAGGTGTGACACGGCATGGGCATGGCAAACAGAACATTAGCTAATGATCCAGGAAGAACTAGGCTCATACCTCAGGCTTGTAAATATCTATGCGACCTTAGGCAAATTTCTTTTCTTTTCTTTTCCTTTTCTTTTCTTTTCTTTTCTTTTTTTGACAGGCAGAGTTAGACAGTTGTGGGGAGCAACTCGGACTAGACTAAGTTACTGGAATTAAGACTTATTCTATGCATCTGCTCTCCCACAATATGGCGCTGGGAGAGGAGGCAACAGCTTCTACCCAGCTGCCTCTCACCAACTTGACAAGCTGCAGGACCTGCTCCTGATTGGAGGAGAGCAGCATACTCGGCGTGTGGGCAGCCGAGTTGGGATTGGCGGAAGAGGACTATAAAGGAGGAGAGAGACAACATGCACCAGGAACATCTAGGGGAACATCTATCTGAAGGAACACCTGTGCAGCCCCCGAGAGAGCCGGCTGGCGGTGTGCCGCTCCCCCGCGGAAGTGGGGAAAGCGGCTAGGGGGAACCACCCTTCCACAGAGGTGGAAGGGACGGCAGCCAACCCGGGAAGAACCAGCAGCAAACCCGGGGAGAGCCGAGCAGACGAAAGAACAGCGCAGGGTCCTGTGTCGTTCCTCCACGAAGAGGGGGAGCGACAGACAGTGAGAGAGAGAAAGAGAGAGAGACAGAGAGAGAGACAGAGACAGAGAGAAAGGTCTTCCTTTTCCGTTGGTTCACCCCCCAAATGGCCGCTACGGCCGGCACGCTGTGCTGATCCGAAGCCAGGAGCCAGGTGCTTCTCCTGGTCTCCCATGCAGGTGCAGGGCCCAAGGACTTGGGCCATCCTCCACTGCACTCCTGGGCCATAGCAGAGAGCTGGACTGGAAGAGGGGCAACCAGGACAGAATCCGGCGCCCGAACCGGGACTAGAACCTGGTGTGCCGGTGCCGCAGACAGAGGATTAGCCTAGTGAGCCGCAGTGCCAGCCTGGCAAATTTGTTAATCCTCCTGAGCCTGAATTTCCTCCTCTGAGTAATGGAGTTGTTAATAAACCGAGAGAAGTATTTGGCATGTAGCAGGTAGTCAATAAAGCTGTGTTCACTTTCCTGTCCTTGGCATAACTGTATGTGGTGAAATTTTGCTATCGGATACTTGTTTTGCTAGCAGAGTAGAACGTTCTAAGTCGAACACCAGTAATCAGTGTCTTACGATATTTCTAATAACCATCTATTTCTCAATTTGCAATTTTGTGTAATATAAATTCATAATGAATCTTGATTAATCTTGTCACTTTCCACTACATGTTCACAGAGGGACTCACTTTAAACAACTGCATTTTTACATGAATCAGAAGTTTTCCATGCCTTTGCAAATTATTTAGGAAAAAAATAGCTACTCACAAACATTTTTGCTTGTTCATTAAATTTTCAATACTTTCAACTAACTTTATTCTGTGTTTAGGTTATAAATTTTGTGTTCATTTGGCAAAGTTCAATAGGAGCAATGAATGAACACTGTAGTATCACCAACCAGAGTAAGACACTCTTATTTGGTAGGAATGGGACCATGACTATTTCTGATTTTAGGAGTCACATTCCTTGAACCAACAGCATAACTGTTTAGAGCCTGAAAAAAGGATGCAAACTGATATCTCATAAGCCTAGGATTTCCGGCTCTGAATTTTTTCTCAATTATGGTAATATTGTAAGAATTTTCAGGTTTCAGAATCCTGGTCACTCACATTCCATGTTGTCAGAATAAATAAACTCCACAGAAATTTTTGGGCTGAATCACCTTTAGCCCAATTTCACCAACCCAACCGAGCTCTGAAGATGCATTTTAAGGTCTAAGACAAAGTTCCTTGTGACAGCTTGTGTTTAAAATTTACAAAGCTCCTTTATTAATGTTGAAGGATTAAATTCTAGGAGCCATTTCCAACCGCTTTTCTTCATATCCATAAAAATCTTAAATATTTCTTCTGTTGTTCTCTGGATCAGCTAATACTTTCATTCATCCAACAAAATAGACTGCTTTTTAGCTTCACTATTTATAATATTATACTATTGACTTTGGCCTATTAAATCTGCCATACATATAACTATATAAAACAAAATTGTATAGAATGATTTCTGAGTTTTGACTGTTTTTATTAAGTGCAAAGTGGCAAATTAGTATGATTAATCGTGGCTGAAGAGAGACTAAATCCAAATACTCCAAATAGACTAGCACCTACATAATTGCAAAAAAGATCCACATTGGTTTCAGATCTACTGGGATTTTTGCCTTCCAAATTCAGTCAGCTTCCTTTAACAACAGCATCCTGATTTCCTTTTGGCAAGCCACTGCACCTCTGTTTACTCTCAAACCCTATGGTTTTAGGTTTGCTGATGCCAGTCTCAGGCTCCAGTTAATCCTGGTCTGAACCATGACTTATCCCACACCCGTGACAGCAGTGATTGGCATAAGGGTGGTCACAAGACCTAAGTTGTTGAAAGGAGAGGTGCCTACAGGACTTTTGTTGAACTATTGAGAAAAAGAAGCCCCTTTTCCAAGGCAGCTGCTGAGAGGTTTCATGTAAGCCTGGGAAAGTGGGGCACATCTTGCTAGAATTAAACTCACACCTTGAAAAACAGAGCTGAGACAACATAAAGATAGACTCCTTACGACAGCATCAGATCTGCTTTTCCTGAAATAGAATCTTCCCTGGGACTTTACAAATAGAGAGAGACAACTTACTCCGTTTTGTATTTGGCTGCTTTGGTAGAGCGATTTTAATTGCATTATCCCTGATCAATAGCATAGCTTTTCAAGAGGTCTGAACGAGCTACACATTCCTCAGGCTCCTTAAGCATAGATGAAACACAAGGAATTTTCAAGAAGTTCATAGAAAATGCACATTATGGAAAAAAACTGCATGCATTTCACATTTTTCACAAAAAAAGCTTACTTTTAAATTCTTTTGTCCACAAACTTTTTGAAGTATCATCACAAAGATGCAAAGAAAATTATGTCAGTTAAATTGCCACCTTGTTCTTTGTTCTGAAATGTCCTTGACCCTACCTACTATGATAATGCTGCCTATTATCCTGGAATGAACCTTTGATGAAATAAGGAGGTACTAACACAATGCTTTTCTTCAGAATCTAACTATAGTACAGAAACAAGCCAAACAAAGCTTTAAGGGAGTTTAAACTGACACCAGATTCAAGCTGCTAGTGCCTCAGGTGAGTGCATTGTAGTGCAGAGCCTGACAAATGGGATTGCCCTCCTCCAGTCACATCGGGCTGCACCCTCTCCTTGTAGGTAGCATCCTCTTTGCCACCTACTGACCTTCACATACACAGTTCCTTCTGTCCAGAATGCTCTCTGCTGTTCTTACTTTGCAATTAATGTGTATTTATCCTTGACATTTTAATTCCTGGCTCCTGTGTATGGTTAGATCCTCTGTTAGCAACCACATAGCTAGTACCTATACTTCCTAGCACCTACATACTCATAATTAATCTGTAATTACTCTAATACTAGTCTGTCTTCTCTTCTGGACTATATAGTCCATAAAGTGAAGGAATGCCAACATCTTACCTGATTCCTAGAACACACCACAAAATTTAATAATTTCTTTGTCAAATATACAACCTAGAGTCACCATCTTTATTGAAAACATTTGTTCTGCTCTGAAATCCTGATTTACCCAGGCTCTTGCTCCAATATATTGGACAAGGAGAGACACATCTTGCTTTTATTTATTTCCAGTTGATCTATTTTTGCTTCTAGGCTCTCTCAAATCTCTTATTCCAAGACATTCACTGCTCAATTAATACACTTAAAAATGATAGCTATGTTTTGAGACAATTCCATGTAGATACAGGAATTTTTCATTAAATTCATGTTTTATTATGTGTAACAATTGTCTCTACCAGAATCCTGCTTTGGGATCAAGTAATATGTAGGAGCTATGTATGACGACTTTGGTAGACTGTGGTCCTCCCAGACCACAGGCAGTATCTCCTTCCTTCCTTCTAAGGGTAGCACAGTTATGGTCTCTGAGCTGAGAGGGTCTAGACTGCAGCCTGGTCCTCAGAGGACTGGATCAGCTGCTTTCAGTATCCAGGGCCCATAGCACAATCTGATACATCTAAATTCCTCAGAAGGAAACAAAGGACAATGTTTCTCTCCCCAACCTCTATCATGTAATTGAAAATGGCATTTCTATGAATATTTAAAGCCACACATCATTGTATCATATACTGAACATCATATATATATATAATAGTCTGTAAGACAAAATTTCTCTTGACTCTCCCACCAAAATCATCTATTTACTTTTGAAACTCCAAAATGATGCCATAATAAATATTAGTATAAAAGTTGGAAATGTTCAACCATCTGCTTTGCAGTCTCATTTAGCAAGATAACTTGTGTAAGCACTAATGTCTCTTCAATCTCTCACACTATAAAAGGTGGGAAGCCATATTGAGCTTTTATGCATAATAATGAAGAAGCCCAAGTGTCAATACCAAACAATAAAGATAGGGAATGGCTTCCCTACCTACTTTGTAAGTGAACCCACAAATGACTTTGATAATTTATGTCTCAATCATTCCAGTCCTTACCTATATGTTTCTTTAATTTTGTCAGCCTTCTCCTGCCATACTTCTAGTACAATGTCATTTTCCTGTCACTCGCAGTGACCCGAGGAAGTCAGAATCTGCTTCTGCATGTCTCTGGTAGAGTCCTCCCATTTAATTCTTCCCAAAACACTCAGGAAAAATTTCTTCTAATAACTTTGAAGCAGCTATATTTAGGAAATTTAAGATAACTTCATGAATGTTCTTTTGTAAGAGCAATTTTAAAAGCTGTAATTTCATGCCCATATTAGACACTCATTTGCTTCCAGTACAACTTCTGACTTTGTGTGGGTGATAAGAAATGACAGTTGACACATAACTACAGTGCTCTGGATGTTTGTGTATAGGATTGTTGTCAATTTCCATTGCAAAAAGAGTTAAAGAATATGGGGTCAGTATAACTTCTAAAGGCTCAATGAAAAATAGAATTAAAAGATAAGTTTATTTTCATGCAAAAAAATGAAATCCATGCATAAGTTTTTGCAATATACATTTTGATGAACTTTTTGGGGTTCCCCTATATTTTTCTTCTTTTTCTTTTTAAAGACTTACATGTCTCTTCTAATCAGTCTATAATGGAGTAGTTACTTTCCCGATAACGGGCATTTGCTATAGCTATAAAAGTATCTAGTATCTCTGTTGACAATCCACACCTCAAGCACTGAAAGCTTACTTACGAATTTGCTTCTATCAACTTGAGACTGAACATCGACCACCTTCCAGATCACTTTATAAAATAAATGCCTCCCACAGTTGCCTTCCAGATCACTCTATAAAATAAATGCCTCCCACAGTTGCCAGTTACCCATAAATATCTTCTTTTCACATGAACTATGATTGGGCACAACTATATGTCAATGGGGGCCAGTGCTGTGGCACAGCGGGCTGATGCACTGGCCTGGGGTGCTGGCATCCCATATGGGCACCAGTTTGAGACCCAGTGCTCCACTTACAATCCAGCTCTCTGCTGTGGCCTGGGAGAGCAGTGGAAGATGGCCCAAGTCCTTAGGCCCCTGCGCTCACGTGGGAGACCTGGAAGAAGCTCCTGTCTCCTGGCTTCAGATCAGCGCAGCTCCAGCCATCGCGGCCGACTGGGGAGTGGGCCAGCGGAAGGAAGACCTCTCTCTCTCTGTGTGTGTGTGTCTCTCCTCTCTCTGTGTAATTCTTTCAAATAAATAAATAAATCTTAAAAAAATTGTATGTAAATGGCCCTTCACTGTAGTGAGAAAAACTTTCTGAAAACTTCTCTCCCACTGCAGAAATGTTGATTATATGTTACTTCCTAGATTTCAGTGTCAGAAACCTTGGACTTCTTATCCATGTTTTGCTATCTAACTCTCCAGAGCTATCCATGAAGAGAAGGGATTCACAATAAAACAGGGCACTTCCCTTGGGATGTTTTTAAAAGAGTGAGATTCTGTAAGAAGCTTTGAAATTTTATAACCTGAAATATCAAGTCTATAAACTAACACATTGGGGATTAAAGTCTCTACCTATATAGATGTGGTATGAAGAATATTTCCAAATCCTATGGGTAAGACACACCACACAGTTAAATACTTATCAAGAGATTTTCTTTATTAAAGAAAATGATAAAAGCACATTCAGAAAATAATTTGGAACTACAAAGAAAATTGATCAACCCCATGTTTCCTTATTAACTGATTATCCTCCATTTCCTGTTCCTAGCCCACAAATTTCATATCAGTTGCTTATCCAGCTAAAAGAAATGGGAAGTGTTTTTATCTGAGTTCATGTGAATGATTTGCTAGTCACTAATGTCTTAAGGCCCACTGATATTTTCATCATCCACCAAGCTTATGTGAATTCCCACAATGAATTACCAACACTATCATTGCTATTCCTTTCCAAAGTTACACTTAAACATTGCATGTGAATTCAATCAATTGGTAAAATGGAAGAACTTGGTGTTCTTCAGCTTTTATTTTGTTTTCCCCAGGTTCATTCTTTTGAGAATCTAGGTATGTATAACATTTTACTTTGGATGGCTGTGGGTTAGATTAATTTGAAAGTTTAAAATAAAAAAATAAATCCCTTCATTTTCTTCTTTCTTATACACATACACACATACTTCCACATATCTTCAACCTCATTTTTTACTGTATGTAAACATAAAAAGAATAATCCAAATGATATTCAGAATTCTTCCCAACATTGAAAGTTTATGACTTTATTAAATGAACCATTGATCACTGATCATAATCATATGCACAATTCTACCTTAACTGGAAATACAGAACTTTCAAAAATCAATGAAGCTTAACTTAATTTAGAACACACTATTTAAATTTATAAAACATTGATTTGTTTCCTATTCATTGATTTAAAATGCTAGTGAAGTGATGAAAGACTTAAAAAACCTTAAACCTTTTATTTCCAATATCCAAGATTTCTTCAAAAAGTTTTCATGGAGGACTGGTAAGTGAGTTAAGCTGCAGCTTTTGATGCCAGCATCCCATATTGGATGTCGGCTACTCTGCTTCCAATCCAGTTTCCTGCTAATGCACCCTGGAATGTAGTAAATGATGTCCTAAGTACTTAGGTCCCTGCCACCCACATGGGAGACCCGGATGGAGTTCCTGGATCATGATTTCAACCTGACTCAGACATTTCTTCTGTTGCCATTTGGGGAGTGAATGAATAAATGGAATATATCTTTCTTTCTCTCTCTCTTTCTCTTCTCTCTTCCTTCTCTCTCTCTCCTTCTCCCTCCCTCCCTCTCTCTCTCTCTCTCTTGGTTTCAAATAAACAAATCTTTTTTAAAGTTCATTGAAATACATATTATGAAAAAAAACTGTATGGATTTCTCAAATTATTTATGCATCAAAATAAATATAAAGATTTATATTTCCATGAGTGTTTTGAAATATTATATATGACTTAATCCACATATCAAAGAACTTTCCTCTCATGTCTTTTATCTAAACTATTACAGAACCAGAGATTGTTAAAATTTGATGCGTGTGAGATCACCTAGTCTCACTTTCTCATGTGGAGGACAGACAGTAAAGACTAGAAGGAAATGTCGCAGTGCAGGTCACCTTCAGGTGGTAGAATTCAATGAGGACTGGAATGTAGATATGTAGCATAGGGCTATTTGTTTCACATCATTTTTTTTGTGATTTATTTATTTGAAAGGCAAAGTTATAGAGAGGGAGAGGCAGATGCAGAGAGAGAAAAATCTGTCCACTGTTTTACAGCACAAATGGCTGAATCAGCCTGGATGGGACCAGACCAAAGCCAGGAGCCAGGAGCTTCACTGTGTCTCCCACATCAGAGCAGGTGCTCAAGCACATGGGCCATCCCCCACTGCTCTTCCAGGTGCATTAGCAGGGAGCTGGAAGAGAAGTGCAGTAGCTGGGACTCAAACCAGCATCCATATGGGATGTCAGCTTTGAGGGCAGTCACAATGCTGGCCCCTCATGTCATGTTTCTGATGACTGTTCATTTTCAGATTGATAATAATGAGGTCTTAGCATATCATTATCCAAACAAATTAATCCTACTCTGTATAGGAAGTCATTAAGGAAAAATGTCTATTTGAAATCTATTTTCAACGAGGCAGTAATTAAAAGGAGTTATAAGACAACCCTATGCTAAGCTGAAAAAAATCTTTTAATGCATTGAGCATTACTTGTAACCTGATTCATCACAGGAGAGACAACTGGTACTAACTCTACATCTAATTCATGGAAAGGTGAGACAAATGGCTGGGCGCTGATTCCTTTTTTAAAAAATGAGTGATTTTATTTATTTATTTATTTTTAAAGATTTATTTATTTACTTGAAAGAGTTACACAGAGAGAGAAGGAGAGGCAGAAGAGAGAGAGGGAGGTCTTCCATCAGCTGGTTCACTCCCCAACTGGCCACAGTGGCCGGAGCTGTGCTGATCCAAAGCCAGGAGCCAGGAGCCTCCTCCAGGTCTCCCATGTAGGTGCAGAGGCCCAAGGACTTGGGCCATCTTTCACTGCTTTCCCAGGCCATCACAGAGAGTTGGATCGGAAGTGGAGCGGCTGGGACACGAACCAGCGCCCATCTGGGATGTTGGCACTGCAGGCAACAGCTTCATCTGCTACACCACAGCACTGGCCCTGAGTTATTTTATTTATAACTTACTCTGCCTTGAGAGAGAGAGAGAGAGAGAGAGGGATCTTCCATTTGCTGGCTTACTCCCCAAATGCCTGCAATAGCTGGTGCTGGGTCAGGCTGAAGCTAAGAGCCTGGAACTCCATCTGAGTCTCCCACTAGGGTGACAGGGACCCAATTATTTGGGCCATCATTTGCTACCTTCCCAGTCACATGAGCAGGATACTGGATGACAAGTTGAGGCAAGACTGATCTTAGGTACTTTGGCCGGCGCCACGGCTCACTAAGCTAATCCTCCACCTTGCGGCGCCGGCACACCGGGTTCTAGTCCCGGTCAGGGCGTCGGATTCTGTCCCGGTTGCCCCTCTTCCAGGCCAGCTCTCTGCTGTGGCCAGGGAGTGCAGTGGAGGATGGCCCAAGGCCTTGGGCCCTGCACCCCATGGGAGACCAGGATAAGTACCTGGCTCCTGCCATCGGATCAGCGCGGTGCGCCGGCCACAGTGTGCCAGCCGTGGCGGCCATTGGAGGGTGAACCAATGGCAAAGGAAGACCTTTCTCTCTGTCTCTCTCTCTCACTGTCCACTCTGCCTGTCAAAAAAAAAAAAAAAAGAAAAAAAAAAAAAGGCTGATCTTAGGTACTTTGATAGAGGATGCAAGCATACCAAGTGGCAGCTTAACCCACTGTGCCACACACCCTCCCCAAGCTGAATGCTGTGTGTTTGTTTTTCCTCTCTCTATCTCTGTATGAAATATCACCTGTTCGCAATATCTGCACACCACTATTAAATGGATACCACATTTCTCCTCTTTAGATTTACCCTAGTTATCTGGAGCTGATGACCACACAATGGTCAACACAGGGATTATAGGACTCACTGTCTGGGCCCCATCTCCTCTTAGTACTTTGGGACACACTTCTACCTTTCTCAGCCGTTAACTGGTAACAGCTCTGTTAATTGTACATCAGCATTCTTTCTCATACATACTTATTCAGTATCATTCATTGAGCAGCTACGGTGTGCTGGGGACTTCTCTGTGAATATTATAGACTGATATTTCTGTTCCCATGCATTTGATTTCCAAAGAGAGGAGACAAGCCGAATGCATAACTGAAAATATGAAACATGATATGCCATATGTGGGAAAGTGCTAAGTACCGTGTAGCAAGTATATGGGCACCTGGGCTGAGTACTTGCAGTTATAAATGGATTGGACTAGGCCAGCACTGAGGCTCACTTGGCTAATCCTCTGTCTGCGGTGCTGGCACCCCAGGTTCTAGTCCCGGATGGGGCGCCGAATTCTGTCCCGGTTGCTCCTCTTCCTGTCCAGCTCTCTGCTGTGGCCCGGGAGTGCAGTGGAGGATGGCCTAAGTGCTTGGGCCCTGCACCCACATGGGAGACCACGAGGAAGCACCTGGCTCCTGGCTTTGGATCAGCGCGATGCGCCGGCCGCAGTGGCCATTGGAGGGTGAACCAACGGCAAAGGAAGGCCTTTCTCTCTGTCTCTCTCACCGTCCACTCTGCCTGTCAAAAAAAAAAAAAAAAAAAAAAAAAAAAAAAAAAAAAAAAAGGATTGCACTCAGAAAGGTCTTGCAGAGAATGTGACATTTTGTTGTTTCTTTCCTTTTTCCCCTCCCTCTCTTACAAATTCATCCTAACTTTTGTGGGTAAAATTATCTCATTTTATTCTTATTTCTTCCTAAATATCTTTTCTTTTCTTCCCTCTATCCCATTCCATCATTTCCCTGTGAGGTCTCAGCATCACCTCAGCACCTTTAGAAAGAAGAGGAGGGGCTAGTATCTTGGCATTGCAGGTTAGGCCTCAGCCTGTGGTGCCGACATTCCAAATGAATCCTGGCTGCGTAACTTCTGATCCAGCTCTCTGCTAAGGCGCCTGGGAAAGCAGTGGAGGATGGCCCAAGTGCTTGAACATCTGCACCCACGTGGGAGACCCAGAAGAAGCCAAGAAGCTCAGGGCTCTTGGCTTTGGCCTGACCCAGCCCCAGCTGTTGTGTCCATTTGGGGAGTGAACCAGTACATAGAACCAGTACACAGAAGATCTCTGTCTCCTCTTTTCTCTGTTACTCTGCCTTTTAAGTAAATAAAAAATAAGTATTTTTAAAAAAGAGGAAGTATAAGTAGAATACTGCCAAGATTTTTTTTTATTAGAAGACAGAGTTCAATATTCAGGGAAGAATCTGGCAGAAAGCTAGCAATTTCTACCTTAGTGAATACTACAGAAGACAAAGAACAATTTGAAATTGTAAGAAAAGATTTACAGAGAATAATGCAGGTGAAAAAAAAAGAGAACTGGCAGCTCCTGGAAGAGACACTTTTCAAGAAAGAACTGTAATCACAGCAAATGGCCTATTTCAACAGCAAGCCAAACTGAGGTGATGGTGATGTAAACAGTGTTTCTAGAATGAAGAGGTAGTGGACCTATATTGCAAAAGTGGAGGTGGGGATTTGAAGGGAATAGCATCAGAGGACAAAGAAATCCCGAGCAGCTAAATTCCCATCTTTCATAACAACAAACTCAACTGGTTTTGTCTAGAGTTGATGCATCAAAAATAACAAGATGAACATTACTTTCTGTTTGGAGATCTTACCTTAAAAAAATAAACAGAGCTGTGCTTGTCCCTGGGGGCAGGGTCAGGTGGCTTAAGAGTGGACTAGACCATGGCAAGAGCCTCGGATGATAACTGACGTCATAAAAAAAGAGTGCTAGTTGTTAAAGGAAAACACTGCACTTGCTCCCCTGGGAGGACCTCTGTCCCTATTGAATTGTAATATAAGAATTGAATGCAAATTCTCTCCCCAAACTGTACTCTCTATGTTGTGTGTGGGCGTGGGTGCAAATTGTTGAAGTCTATGATTAGCATAGAGTTGGTCCTCTGTATATAAAGTCATATTAAAAATGATCCATAATGAAGGAGATGGGAGAGGGAATGGGAGATGGGATAGAAGCTGGAGGGGTATGGGGGAAGAACCACTATATTCCTAAAGTTGTGTCTATGTGAAAATGCATTCATTAAATAAAAATTTTTAAAAAAAAGAGTGGGCTAGAGACTGCTGTTCTCACACTGGAAGTCTTTAGGGCTATTTTGCTTTTAACTATGTGCATCTACTGCTTTAATAATGTTTAGAGTAAAAAAAAAAGTAAAGAAACAATTAAAGCTTAAAATGCATTGATAAATTGGATTTATGACTTATGATTAGATTAAATATTTGACTGCTTCATAGACCATCAGAATTAAACCCAAGCTTCAGAATTCACATTCCATTTTTCTGTTATGCCATTTTATGTGTTTGAATGGACAAAATTAAAAAAAAGCATCAAGGCAGAGTTAGACAGTGAGAGAGAGAGAGAGAGAGACAGAGAGAGTTATAGACAACGAGAGAGAGACAGAGAGAAAGGTCTTCCTTCCGTTGGTTCACTCCCCTAATGGCCAGGACTGCCAGTGCTGCGCCGATCCGAAGCCAGGAGCCAGGTGCTTCCTCCCGGTCTCCCATGCGGGTGCAAGGACCCAAGCACTTGGGCCATCCTCCACTGCCTTCCTGGGCCACAGCAGAGAGCTGGACTGGAGGAGGAGCAACTGGGACTAGTACCTGGTGCCTCAACTGAGACTAGAAGCCAGGGTGCCGGCACCACAGGCAGAGGATTAGCCAAGTGAGCCACAGCGCCAGCTGGCTGCTCCATTTTCAATACTGTTCCCTGTTAATGCACCTGGGAAAGCTCTAGAAGATGTCCCAAGTCCTACCCAGATGGAGTTCTAGGCTCCCAGCTTTGGCCTGGCCTGGCCCAGCCCTGGCTATTGTGGTTCATTTGAGGAATGAATCAGTGAGTGGAGGATATCTCTCTCTCTCTCTTTCTCTCAATCTCTCTCTCAAGTAAATGAACAAATTTTTATGGAAAAAAAAAAAAGATCCAACTTCTTTTGACTGCTACCTTTTAAAGTATAGGTTGTATTATAATGTGAGTATGACAAGACCAACAGACAGGGAGCTGGCTGCCATTGAAAGATGTTACTACTCACAGATCTCAAGGGAGAGGGGGGCGTGCCACATCACATGGAAACACCCCAGAGTGAGTCAAGAGGCAGAAGGAGTGAGGGAGAACACAGTCTGGAGCCTTTACTGACAAGACAGGATAAGCAGGCTTAAGATAACCACTTTGGATAGTTTTAGGGGACCCTGGGGCAGATTCTGGAGCCCTTAGGACACAAGGATAGTGCCCCCAACTGTGAAAGCCCTAGGGACTGGTTCATTAGCATTTGAAAGGCTCTCACTAGGGCTGAGTTGTTTAGGATCTCTAGAGTTGGCTAACCTTTGGCAAAGCAGTCCCTTCAGGGTCACCAAGGACGCGGAGGTCAGACCATAAGCATACAGAAAATAAAAAAGACATAGTTTTCACACATACACTCCAAAGTGTCAATAAAAAAAGGGACATCTTAGGAAGTGTTAACTTTGCCAAGTATTATCCCACAACATGCTCTCTATATTTCCTAACACAGAGCTTTTTTGGTCATGAGACCCATGTTCTTGACGGATTGTGCTTGTTTGAGAGTTTCACTTAGAGTTTCACTTAGATGCATTTGTAAAAGCATCTCCCACTTGGACACCTGGCACCACTGAAAGACAATTGCTGTGCAAATGACTTTGAAATCCTCCACGGAGCAGCCAATAAGCTGAACTAGTGCCTGGGCCTGCCAGGATTCCTCTCCCAAAGGACTTCATATCAAAACATTCTTTGCTTATTTTGCTACCCAAGAAAACTGTACTTATACAGTCTCTGGAGATTTTCTCAGCTGGTGAGCTACCTCAGGCACTGGTGGCAGCATCCATAAATGATCCTTGACCTTCTGTGTTCCTGAACTGATGAAAATAGAGATGTGTTAGCTCAAATAAACAAGTATCTAACTGTGTACTCTGGGGAAAATGCTGTGTTAAATGCTTTATTTATTTATTCAAACACATATTTATTGAGTGTTGATGATGTGCCAGACACTTTTGTAAGCACAGAGGATACCGCAGGGAACAAAACAGACGAAAGCTTGTTCATGGAACTTATTTTCTCATGGTTGGTGCCGGGGAGTTGGATGTCAAGAAACAAAGTAAAACTATATGGTCTGTCAGGTGGTGGTCACTGCTATGGGGTGAAATGACAGAAAAAAGGAGAGGGGGGAACGGGCAGTTTTTTAAAATTTTTTTTCACCACTTGCTAGAGATGTTCACGTTTTGTGCTAAATGTGCTGCTTAGCATAGAATTTTTAAAGCTGTAAAGCACTTTTTAAAAAAATTATTTGAAAGACACAGTTACAGAGAGAGGTAGAACCAGAGAGATAGAGAGAGAGAGAGAGAGAGAGAGGGAGAGAGAGAGGTTTTCCATCCATTGGGTCACTTTCCAAATGACTGCAACAGCCAGAGCTGAGCTGATCTGAAGCCAGGAACCACAAGCTTCTTTAGGATCTCCCACGTGGGTGCAGGGACCCAAGGACCTGGGCCATCTTCTACTGCTTTCCTAGGCCAGAGCATAGAGCTGGATCGGAAGTGGAGCAGCCAGGACTTGAACTGGTGCACATATGGGATGATGGCACTGCAGACCAGGGCTTTAACCTGTGCACCACAGTGCTGCCTCCAGATATTTTTAAATAAAGCAGTAAAAAAAGTATTTGTGGAGGTGATGTTTTAGCAAAGACTTGAAGGATGTGGTTTCCTAAAAAATTATTTTATTTTTCAAGATTTTGTTCATTTATTTGAAATGCAGAGAAAGCAACACACACACACACACACACACACACGCACACACAGACTGAGAGGTTGAGAGAGAGATTTTCCATCTTTTGCTTCACTCCCCAAATGGCAGCAACAGTCCAGGGTTTGGCAAACCCAAAGCTGTAAGATAGGAACTCCATCTCGGTTTCCCACGTGGGTGGCTGGGACTCAAATGCTTGAGCCATCAGCTGCTGCCTCCCACGTGTATTAGCAGGAAGCTAGACAGGAAGAGGAGTAGACGGGATTCGAACCAGCACTTCCATTCTGGATGTGGGCATCCTAAGTGTCTGCTGCCCTACCACAATGCCCATCCCCAAAGGATGTGTTTTAGAGAGGATTGTTGCAAGTGGGGAACTAGCAGTAGTAGGCCAGAAACACAAGAGTTATGGGGACACTTGGGTTGAATGAAGTAGAGATTTTGAAGAAAATCTGTAATGGTGATAAGAGTAACAGAAGAGACATGTAAACTCGATTTGCTGAGAATGTATTTAGAGAGATGAGGCTTATTAACATGTTATCTATGGAAAATGGAAATAGGGCATTTACGATGAACTGTGTTCCATGGCATCCACAATCAAGTGAATTCTCTATTAAAATACAACATGAGATTTATTTCACTGCTTTCCAGAATGGACATCAACCAGATAACAAGTTAGTAACCTGTAAGATGTAGGCAAATCCCCACACTCATAACCACTCTCAATTAAACATTACCTAAGCACCTACTAATTGCAGCCTACTCTGCTGAGTATCAGAAAGAGGCAAAGCCAAAACCTCCTGAGCAAGGATGACAATGTCAACCATTGCTTTCAAGGAAGGCTGGTTGTATTCTCTGCTGGCTTTAGAGGAACCAGGAAGGCCTTTAAGGAGGGGCCTGACCAGAGCTGGTTAGCTCCAGATTTGTGGCTAAAGGACACGAGTGAGGGAGTTTCCACAGACGTATGAGTGAAGAGAGATGAGAAGAATTTGGCTGTGATGTGTTCATCCCTCTCTCCTGCATCTTTGGAGGTATAAGCCAGAAATAGCAATGATTTCCAGAAAACTCAAGGGCAGGTCAGTAGTTGTCCCCGGGACAACTACTCTTTGGCACTGTCCTCTTCTGCAACATGGACAGGAACTATATAAGAAGGCCTTGCCCTTCGGGGACTTGGAAGAAAACAGACATGAAGAAGGGTAGGTGTGCAGGGCATAAGCAGGAGAGGATGGGTGAGACACCCTGAGGATCCCTAGCAGCAGCCCTGTGGAGTATGGGCATCATAAGGGGGCTGCTTAGAGAGTCTGTGTTGTAGGTGGAGGAAGATCCGGCGGGACAGATCTTGGCTATGAATGGAAAGTTGGAGGAAGTCACAGACTAGCCAGCATCATATGAGAGTACTTCGTAAAGTTTATAGGAAAGCAGAATTATAAGGTAAGTTTCATGCTGGCTGCACTCCTGTTCCAGCTTCCTGCTAATGCGCTCTCTGGGAAGCAGCAGTTGCTGATTCAGGTAGTTGGGTCCTTGCCACCTCTGTGGGAGACCTGGATTGGGTACCAAGCTCCCTGCTTTGGCCTGGCCCACCTCTGGCTTTTGCAGGCATTTGGGGAGTGAACTAGCTGATAGGAGATCTTTTTCTCTTTCTCTCTGTCTCTCTGCCTTTCAAAAAATAATAAAAATATAATTTAGTTTGGTGCAAATTTTTTTCTGAAATCCATATATAGCTGTTTCATAATATACTTTATCTAGGAACTTTATCAAATATTTTTGTATGTGAAGGTGTCATGGTACATAGTCCAGCATTATGTAATTTGTAGTAAATCCTAACAGAATTTAAAGGAATTATCTATCTAGTCTGTCTGGAAATTGATTGATATACAAGGCAGCAGATAATAAGTGCAGAGGGACACAGACATTCAGTTCAGAGGAGGGAGAAATGTTGAAACCCAGAATACAGGCAAACGCTTCACCTGCAAGGTGTGCTGAATGCCCACCTGTTCTTCATTTGCTTGCAGAAGCTCATTGATCAGCAGTTATGATGTGCATCAGGATTGTAAGGCGCATAGATCAAATAGACTATTAAACCTATTATTTTCCACATTAAGGACTTTTACAGGTTATTTTTACATCCTCTTGGACACACTGAGTTGTCATGCTGTCGTCTGAAACATCTTCCTGCCTACCCATACCATGGAAGCCCTCTGAACATCAGTGAAAGTACATTATGCATAGTGTTATGTGATAGATCTCTTCATATCATAGTTGTTCAAGACAGTAGTTTGGGGCTGGTGCTGTGGTATTGCAGTAGAGCCGCCGCCTGCAGTGCTTGCATCCCATATGGGCACCGGTTTGAGTCCCGGCTGCTCTACTTCTGATACAGCTCTCTGCTGTGGCCTGGGAAAGCAGTAGAAGATGGCCCAAGTCCTTGGGCCCCTGCACCCATGTGGGAGACCCAGAGGAAGCTCCTGGCTCCCGGCTTTAGATCAGCTCAGCTCTGACCATTGCAGCCAATTGGGGAGTGAACCAGCAGATGGAACACCTCTCTCTCTCTCTCTCTCTCTCTCTCTCTCTCTGCCTCTCTTCTCTGTGTGTGTATGTGTGTAACTCTTTCAAATAAACAAATCTTTAAAAAAAAAAAAAAAGACAGTAGTTCTTCTTAAGAACAGATATCCTTTTTTCTCTTTTCCTCAACCTCTTCATAATTTCTAAATATCTAAAAGCATGATCAGAGAAATCTTTTTCCTTTCTCTAAATCATTTCCCTTTCTCTAAAGTTTAAATAAATCAGGCTGTGATAACAATTACTCATTAATAGTTTAACATTTGGAGAAAGGCTTCGAGGTTTAAAAGACTTCATGGAACCTCAATGCAGAGAATGGTGAATGAAAAGTGTGACGGTCTCTATACATAAAGGTCAATACTAAGGCAGTGGGAAGGGCTGGCCAAGGCGCATCCCTGATATTGACCGCCCAGGTGCACATTGTGAAGGGATGTGATACAAAGACACTGGGACAAGACTGCACTCTAGAGGTTGTAGTTCAGAACTGCAAGTCAAGAAGTTGTTTTCATTTAAGTATCTATTGCTATGGAAGTGAAGGCAACAATTGATACCATTTACTGGATAAAATCCAGTCGCAAATAATCCTGGTTTTGTCTGACTTGTCTGGGTAATGACAGCTTCATGGTCTGAGCCAGGCTTTGGGGCAGTGAATTGTGTATTGATTCTATGTATAATTCTGCATCCCTAATGGCTAATCCAAGAAGTTTTTATCTCTATTAAATACAAACGCAATTTCTCATCAGTTAAATGAGCAAACAATGTCTCCTTGTCTGCATAATAGAGTTACTATGAGAATCAAGTAAAACTACATGAAAACAATTTAATAGTGTAAAACTGAACAGAGTGTTATCATGAAAGAAAATGCCTGCATATCTGTCATCATTTAAAATTCTAATTCAATCCTGTGTTTTAGCATTTTTACCTAGATATACAACATCACTGTGTATGTGTGTGTGTATTTACAAATAATGAGCAAATAATTTTTATTCTATGGAAGTACCTCCATTTCTCACCCTACTGACCATAAGAGTCTCATCATGGAAATATTTTGTTGGTGAGTCTAAACTCTGTGAAGTATAGATCTTCACTCTCTTATGATTCCCTTCACAGATGGCATAACCTGCAAAGCCAAAGCATCCACAGCTGCTGTGCAGCCATGCACATGAGCCTGAATGTCCTCGACGGACAGCAATGGGCAGTGGAGAGTGTTACCTCTGAGTCAGTAATAGTGAACTTTCCCAGTGACACCACCATCAGTTTGCTTTACATTGCTTTCAGGCCATTAAAACACAAAGTAAATGATCATAAATAGCTACTTATATTATTGAAGTTTTCAACATAATAGGATATAGTTGGGGTAATAATCCTTGGATTCAGATTTTATAACCCAAAATTACCTCTTTTTCACCACTATCAGAAAAGTATTCCCAGATTTAGAAACAAAAGTAGAGGAAATATATTCTAATCCACTGTGTTAGGGAGATGGGAAATGACGGGACATGTCCAATAATGAAAACATTCGATAATGACCCTCAAGGTATTTAAGATTTTGTTTGGCAAATGTTGATGACTATTTCAAATTTATACTTACTTGAAAGCTCAAGAAAACTGCAGCATAATTAGAAAGAATGCTAATACAACTAGGAATGGGCCAGATGTTTAATCTGCACGTGGAATTAAGTTATATAGCACAGGGCTTAGCACACCCACCCTTGTCCAGGTAGACCCTTAATTACTAAGGAATGAAGACATTGCTGTGTTGGTTCTTCAGTTCCAAACTGCATAATTTTCTACAATATATTTTTTTACTCCTCTTCTACAGTTTGGTGTTCTCTTTGTCACTCTGTTTCATTTGTCACAGCTTCAAGAAAAGGGAAATTTTTCAACCTCCAAAAATATTCTTTGTATTCAAGTCTGTGCCTTTAGTAGACATCTTTAATGTACTTTGAAATCTGCCTTTCGGAATGCATTGTCATCATATTTAAAATCTTTAAAGGTATCCTGTAGCATTGGTAAGCATATGGACTCAAGTGCACATTGGCTGTAGCTTGCTTGCTTAATATTGTTTTGCTTGTAAAGTTATGATCTGTATGTTTTGTGTATATAATATACACCTCTTTTCCATGCCAAAGGAACTAGAGTAGAAGAGTTTGAAGATTCCCAATGCAAACCAATAATAATATTTGAGGAGGTGTGGGGTGGGTATTTAGCCTAGCAATTAAGACACCCACATCTCACATTTGGGTGCTTTTGTTCCATATCCAACTCTGGACTCTGCCTACAGCTTCCTGTTAGGGCAGACCCTAGGAGGAGCAGTGATGACTGAAGTAATTGGGTCTGGCCATCCACATGGGAGGCCTAGGTTGAGTTCTGTGGACTTCACCCCTGGCCTACTCTCAGTTATTGTGAACATTTGGGGAGTGAACCAGGAGATGGGGGCACTCTGTCTATCTATCTATCTATCTATCTATCTATCTATCTATCTATCTCTGTATGTCTTTGTGTGTCTCTTTGCTTCTCAAACAATTAAACAAAACAAAAATAAACAACAAAGAAGGTTTAATGGTTTGAATAAAGAAGTCAAGAAATGAAGACTTCTATTCTAAAAAAAAAAAAATGAGGAAGTAAAAATACCCTTAAGTGATCATTACACATTGTATACTTGTATCGAATTATGAGACTGCACCCTACAACTAAGGACAGAAATATTGTCTATTAACAAAAAGAAAGTATATTCAAATGACCCATGGAGATAGAATGTTTACGGCGCCCAAATAGGAAAGCTCTGACGAATGCATATCATCACCATTCTTTTCAGACCTATGCTGACACACACCTTCAATGATTAAAAATGAACTAATATCCAGATACCCACTCACTCAGTAGCAACAAATCCAGAGGTTAATACAAATATAAAGAGGACAAACATGAAAGGTACATCTTAGATGTCGGTATAAGACATGTTTGATTTTTTTAGAAAAAAGAAACTGGTTTTAGTCAATAGAATACATTAGCATCCTCGTAATTAATACCATCAGCCCAGAACCTGGAGACCTTGCAGAAATGTTGAGCCCATCTGTAGGACTCAGGCATAAAGATGACTATAGCTAAAACTGGGCTGGTCTGCTAGACCAGGAAGGAGCATTTGGACCCAAGGAAACTCTGCCTGCAAGAGGAGCTGTTCCTAGTGAACGAGGGATGCTTTCTATGGCTGACTCCTCATCTTTTCAGTCTGGGAAACTCTTACTCAAAATTGCCAGAAATAACTCAAATAACTGTACCTCCTCTGGGTCAGGCATCTGGCCCAGAAATCAATACACCACCTGGTACAACCACATTCTGTATCAGTCCTTGGGCATGAGTTCCTGCTCTGTTTCCCTTTCCAGCTTCCTGCTAATGTGTACCCTGGGAGGCAGCAGGTGGTGGCTCAAGTACTTGGGTCCCTACCAGCCACATGAGAGACCCGGATGGAGTTCCTGGCTCCTGGTTTTGGCTTAGCCTGTTGCTGGCTGTAGTGGGCATGTGAGGACTGAACCAGCTGATGGAAAATCTCTTTCTTTCTTTCTGTTTCTCTCACTCACTCTCTCTTTCTTTGTCTTTCGCTGCCTATCAAATAAAATGAAAGTCAATTGAGGCGAGTGCCATGGCGCAGTAGCTTAATCCTTTGTCTGCGGCACCAGCATCCCATATAGGCACTGGTTCTAGTCCCGGCTACCCCTCTTCCAATCCAGCTCTCTGCTATGGCCTGGGAAAACAGTAGAAGATGGCCCAAGTCCTTGGGCCTCTGCACCTGCTTGGGAGACCCAGAGGAAGCTCCTGGCACCTGGCTTCAGATCTGCGCAGCTCCGGCCATTGCAGCCAACTGAGGAGTGAACCAGTGGATGGAAGACCTTTCTCTGTGTCTCTCCCTCTGTCTGTAACTCTATCTCTCAAATAAATAAATAAAATCTTTTTTTAAAAAAGAAAGTCAATCTATAAATAAGTAAACAAATAAATAATTTTTAAAAATACTTCCTCAGTGCCCCTGTGTCCTATTCTTTAGGCCCATGTTCCCAGTGTTTCCTTCCCACTCCTACTATGACATTCACCTCACTGCTTTATTACATTTGTTTTTGCCCATTCACTCCGTGCAGTCTGTGAGCAACTGTAGAACAAGAATTGTGCCCTGCTCACCTTGTTCTCCTCAGTTCTTGATACAGTGATGTGTGAATATATGTTGAGCATCCCTGGTTCAAAGATCTGGACTCGGAAGTGCTCTAAAATCTGAAAGTGCTGACACCACAAATGGAAAATTCCGCACCTAGCCTCATGTGCTGGGTCATGGCTAAAACAAAGATTCACTCAAAATATCATATAAAGTAATCTTCAGACCCTGGGTACAGGCACATATGAAATACAAATGAACTTTGGATATAGACTTGCATCCCAGCCCCCAAGATATCTCATTATGTATATGCAAATATTCCAAATTGGAAATATTTCCGATCTTAAGCATTTCAGATACGAGATGCTCAACCAGTAGTAGACACCTCACAGATACATGGTGAGTTGACAAATACTTCACTTCTGAAGCTTTAGCAGCACAGAGGCTTCCATCACTCACCAGTGAGGAGACCAGACTCCAGACCACCTGTGTCAGATCTCCAAGCAAAACAGAGAAGTCTGCCTCCACTTGAGACGTAGACAGCTTCCAGAAGAGATCACTCCCACCTCAGCAAGGAGGAAAATCCAGTTAATCTACAAGATTAGAATTACAAATTTTCTTAAGTATATCAGCAAGCTGAGGTTGCAAGGCAATGGAGTAAGCTCAGTTCTGAGCACTGGCAGGTCCCTTCAGAAATGGACAGCACAGGGGCTGGCACTGTGGCATAGCAGTTAAAGCCACTGCCTACAGTGCCGGCATCCCACATGGGCACCAGTTCGAGTCCTGGCTGCTCCACTTCCAATCCGGCTCTCTGCTATGGCCTGGGAAAGCAGTAGAAGATGCCCAAGTCCTTGGGCCCCTGTGTCTATGTGGGGGACTGAGAAGAAGCTCCTGGTTCCTGGCTTTGGATTGGCACAAGCTCCAGCCATTGTGGCCTTCTGGGGAGTGATGAAAGACCCCCCCCTCCTTTCTCTCCCTCTTCCTCTCTGTAACTCTGCCTTTCAAATAAATAAATAAATCTTTTAAAAAAAGGGCAGTACAGAATGTATGACCTTGGGCAGAGTCTGGGAGGGGGATGCAGCTGCCCTAAGTCAGGCTGGAAGAAAACAGCCAGATACATCAACAGATTCTTGAAGACCAAGCGCAAACCACTGAGATAGCTTAGATGCCTGGGGGCCTCAGGCAGAAGGAGAATTTGTATTCACCCACTAGCCACGCTCCAGTTTTCTACTGCGTGCACCTGGAAAGACTGGGACTAGGCAGAAAACCCTCCAGTTGACAGTCTTGGCGTAAGCCATGTTCCTAGAGAGGAGCAGAAGCCAAAGTCGCTTACCCTTGGGGGAGGGGCTGGGAAATAGTCAGGTGCTAGATCCTGCCCTGGGTATGAAACCAAGGGCTGTGAGCATTGAGAGAGAGGCAGGAGATGCTCTCCTGTCCAAGGCTCTGGGATGCTTTGCAGTCAGGAAAAGCAGGAGCTGAGAGAAAAGACACACACAGATAGGTCCTTGGCTACCAGCTGCCTCGCAACACCTGCAATACCAGAAAACAGGAGAAGAGCTGTGGCTGAGCTGGCTGGACCAGGCCTGCTCATGTAACGGTTCCGCACACACACCCATGCCTCTCCTCACAGAGGGTAGCCCTCCAAACTTCCCTGCAGGAAGTCTCAGACGAGGAGTTGCAAGCTTGTTTCTTTTGTTTTGCTTTTCTGCTCCTACAGTTCAAGCAGACATCCTAACTGTAGTGCCGAGAGTGATTCCGTAAATGGGTTGGGAGAGGAGCTGAAAAGCCAGCCCTGGGGTGGGCGTTTGGTCCAGCAGTTAAGACTCTGCTTCGGCTGCCTGCATCACATTTTGGAGTGCCCGGGTTGGAGTTCGGGCTCTGCTTCTGATCTGCTTCCTGCTAATGTGTATCCTGGGAGGCAGCAGGTGACAGCTCAGGTTGTTGGGTCCCTGCCACCCATGTGCCAGACCTGAACTGAATTCCTGGTCCCAAGATTTGCCCAGGGCATTTGGTGAGTGAGCCGGTGGAAGGGAGATACTATGTCTCTCTCCCTCCCCCGCCCCAAAACTAAATAATTTTAAAAAGAAAAGCCAGCCTCAAAATACATGAGATACCCTGTCTGTTTTCTTCATGGTGCCAGAGCACACAGGACAAAATAAAATACATGTGATGGTCTTAAAATGTTTATATGTTTAATGTCTCCCCTACTACATTCATGTCTATGTCCCATTCCTGCATTGTTCTTTGGGCTTTGTTCGTGGAATTCTTTGGAGTACCCTCTACGTAGTTGACACTCAGTAAACATTATTGAATAAATGAACAGACTCCTTGAGAGAGGGATACCAATAAAAACAAAAATGATTGCCCTTCCCATGGAAAACTCCTTAGAGAAACAGACACAGTGTTTGTGTTCCACTCCATGAGATACCTAGGAGGAAAGTACAAGAAGGGAACTGAAGTGCTGTGTGCTCTAGTTAATTTGCTTGAAAAGCAGTGATTTTGATCATGGAACTATTAAGATGTATATGGAAGCCACCACCCCTGCCCACCCAACAAAAACGAAGCAAAGAAAGAAAGAAGAAAATACATAAAACATTCCCAGTCTATGTGCAGGTAGGAGACACGTGTGAACAGCAGATCACTACCCTAGAAGTGCAGGCCATCAGCTAGAGCCATGTTTGGAAGTGCCCGACAGCCTGCAGCAACCGCTTTGCTAAGCTCTCTCAGTCTCTGACGCAAATCCCTGGACCCTGCGCCAGCTTGCTTTCAGACTGATTCATTGGCAACAGAGAGGAAGGGAAAAAATCCAAGGTCTTAGGGTGCATTTCTTTCATTCTCTTTCTACAGCTAAAAGGAGGCTAGAAGCTTGAGAAAGGATTCCAAGTAGCTGAAGAACAGCCAGAAAGGGAGATTAGCAAGGAACATTCTGAGAGCTGAGGGATTTTTCTTGAGTTTAGCATGAGAAGAATTCCGTGCATTGTCTGTGCATTCTGATGGCATTGCTCACCACTTCCCGTTTCCTCTACCATGCAGGGACTGAAGTGGAGCTGAGCACAAACAGGCAGCTCCGGGTGCCAGAGCAGCAGCCAAGTCCCAGCGCCCATCTCCGACTGTTCAGGTGGAACCAAAAGGAGGCCTGTTTGCCCTCCTCTGACTGCCCAGGGAGAGCTGCAAATCTCGTTGCCACTGGGACACCTGGGCTTGGCATGAAGACCTGTTCCTTCCAAGTGATTAACTTGTCAGCTTGCCAGGTTTCAAGGGCAAGCAGTTATGAACAACAAACTGCTGTCAACGTTCTGCTTTGGTTTTCTCTGTTTAATGAGAATTCTCCCTTATGACCTTCCCTCACTCCAATTGTGTAATTTTATCCAGTTAATGACCTTTTGACCTATTTTCTCCCCATATGAACTTCGAGGATATTCATGAAGGAAGGGGAGGGTCATGAAAAGAAAGTCCCTTTACCCTGGGGATAGCTCCTTGCGAGCATGCTGGTTTTTGAAATGCATTTTTTGACATGTTTCCATTTCCTATTGGTCTTAGTGCCTGAGCACCCCAGTCATGGAAGTGGTGGGTTTCCGTGCTTCATGGGCAATGCAGTTCAGGACCCCAAATACAGCACACTAGTGTTCTGATACTTAAAGTGAGGGCAGCTGAGGAGGAGCAAATAAAAGGCGATCTTTCCCAGCCCTTCTCTTACCTGCCTAAAGACAGGTCCTCCAAAAGCAACTCACTTCTCAGGAATCCCCTCCCCAGGACTCTGATCACTGGGGAAGTTGAACTCATCACAAGAGAGGACACCCAGACTGGTTTGGTCACAGGCTGTCACCTATGCTTGGGAGGGGACATTATCTTTCCCCCAGATCACTTATTCCCCCCTAAGCTTCCTGTGTCTCCTTCTTCTGTCCCCTCTGAAGAAGATACGCAAGCTTCCACTTTTCATTCCAGGAACACCCCTGTGCCACCTTTACTCCTGGGGACCTACCTCCTGACAGCTTGTTTCAGGGACTAACGTCCTGAATACTCAGAGGATAGAAGGAAAGTCTCCCCTCCCTCGCTAGGGAAACGGGGCTTCTTGCTTGTAGCTATATGCTTTGACCATCAAATTTGATTTCTCTTACTGTCTATAGCAAGACCAAGACAGGACGACCAAAGGCTAAACTTTGGAGAGAGGAAGAGAATGAGAAAGGACGAGCAAAAGCAAGAGAGAAAGACAGGAAGAAAGAGAAGCGAGTGTCATGGACGTCTCATGCATATAAAGCGCCTGGCCTAGATGTCTGAGAAGGCACCGTTTTGCCATGAGAGCAGGGAGGAGTCACCCTTTGTCCCTTGAGGGTGTGGTCAGGAGATGCAAGCTGTTGTACATCAGGAGGAGGTGGAAAGGGTGGGCGAGTAACAGAACTGCTGTGTCTGTTCCCTTGGTGTGGGGGGGCTGTGAGCTGGGAAACTGAGCATTGAAGGAAGTGAGCATTTACTAAAGGAACGATCGAATTTTATTGTATTAAAATTTGTTTTATTTATTCAAAAGTCAAGAGAGCAGTAGAGACTGAGACAAAAAAAACAGAAAGAGATCTCCCATCCACTGGTTCATTCCCCAAAAGCTGATAATAGGCAGGGCTGGGCCAGGCTGAGGCCAGGAGCTAGGAACTCAATCCTGATCCCTCCCACATGTGTGACAGGAACCCGACTACTTGAGCCATCACCTTCTGCCTCCTAGTGTGCACATTAGCAGGCAGCTATTGTCAGGATCAGAATTGGGGCATGACTCCAGGCACTGAATGAAAGATTTAAAATGAACAGAAGTTGAGATGAGCTAGATCTTGATTCACATTTGCACCCCACACCCCAACACCAGCAGGTTGACTTGCAGGAGCATGATGTGGTCAATGGTAGGGAAATTGAGGGGCTACCTTTTATTTACATATCTGACTCGTGTGTGAGTGATTTCACTACCCAGTCATAGAGTTAAACTTAGTGTTGGGGCCGGCACTGCGGCTCACTTGGCTAATCCTCTGCCTGTGGTGCAGGCACCCCGGGTTCTAGTCCCAGTCAGGGCACCGGATTCTGTCCCAGTTGCTCCTCTTCCAGGCCAGCTCTCTGCTGTGGCCTGGGAGTGCAGTGGAGGATGGCCCAGGTCCTTGGGCCCTGCACCCGCATGGGAGACCAGGAGGAAGCACCTGGCTCCTGGCTTCGGATCAGCGTAGCGGCCACTTGTGGGATGAACCAATGGAAAAAGGAAGACCTTTCTCTCTGTCTCTCTCTCTCTCTCACTGTCTAACTCTGCCTGTCAAACAAACAAACAAAAAAAACTTAGTGTTGATCAGTTCAAACTCAGAAACTAAGAAAAGAAAAAAAAGGCAATTTTATTCACAATCTTGGGACTTGCAATTCAGGAGACACAGATTCAGATGGCTCTGAACCAATGTTGCAAAGAAGGCAGGGAAGGTGGGAGCTTAATGCATGGTTTTGTTTTATTATTAAACATTAAAAATTCTTTTGTGGGTGAACTTCCATTGAAGCTAAGAGCAGAGGCTACATGATAGAGACCGTGTAATGGGCCAAAGAAAAGAATGCATATATTTAAACTGTCCCTAGGAGTTTGATTGCCTCTTGCCATACATCTTGAATCTCTGAATTCAGTGTGATTGATCATCTGTTCCAGATGACTGCAGTCAAGGGGAAAAGTGCCTAAAGTTCACATTCCAGGCAGCAGCTGGAGTCATGCATACTTTGTGATTCCCTAGTGGTCTCCTGATCCATTTGGAAAATTCCCTCAATGTTCTTTCATAATAACTTTTTCCTTTTATTTGCACATTTCCCCCCTTGTGATCATGATCTTTTTGAAGAGAGTCATCAATGACCAGTCTTTGCATTGTGTGTGATAGATCTGGTTCTTGGTGTTAGGAGAGCTTAGGCAACATCTGGATATTGTCTATTGGGGGATACTCACTAAGATTGATTAACGGTCTTGGCTCATTGTGTGATCACTCTCTTAGCAGCAAAGTGGTTAAACCATGAGTTAAACAATGTGTCAGGACTTTACAGGAAATACAGACAAGGAGAAGAGCAACTAACAATAACAATGTCATTGACAAGAATTCTAACCAGCTGGAACCTAATCCAAGGCAGCTCTCTAATAGGTTTCTTAAACCAGGTGTTAGACTTTTCACCGGCTCATGCTCCACGCAGCTCTGAAGTCTTCATCTTGATCCATTTCTCCTTCAAAGGCCCAATGCTTCCAAAGCACCTGAGGTTTTTCCAAAGTGATTTTCAGTCACATTCCAGAGAGAGATGTAATACCATCCCCCTGAACTGGCTCAAAGCCTGCTGCAAGTGCAACACCTGTGCAGATGGGCCAAGAACTGTCCAGAGGTCACCTAAGCCTTAATTTCCATGCAAAGATCACCTCCCCAGAAGGTGTGCCAGCCTCTTTTCTGTAACACGCGATGGATGTGGAGTGTGTTCCCGACCTATGCCTCGAATGAGCTTGTGTCCACCTCTGCATGTAACAACAAGAGTGCCTCTTCTAAGTATTCATTCCTCACCCAAAATGAGACGCCTGCTTTCTCTTGCTTGAGGTGTCAGGGCTCTGGCAATGGTTCTCCATGGTCTCCTTATTTACTACAAAGAAAATTTACTTTGTGTGATAACTAACTTCTGGTGGAGGTTTTGATTTCCACTCATCAGGAAGTGACTTCACTTCGGGTAGGTGACAGAGTCACTTAAGCATTAATTTGTTTCTTCGTGTGGTCTTCCAATTCTGCTTTGAAAAGCTCTTTCCAGAATGTGTTCACCAAGATTTTTTCTTTTATTTTCACAGCAGCGATTGCCTGTTTTATTGATGAAACTGTTCTGAGGGCGACAAAGGCAGATTGGGAAATGACACGTTGATGACCAAGTCCCTTCTCAAAATGAACCTTTCTGTTTGTTCTTCTTGCCATTGCTGTAAGACACTGTGGTAGGAAACTTTTTAAAAAGAAAAGGCAAAGGATATTGGCAAATCAGTATCTCCCTCACCTATAAGCTCCACAGACTAACAGAACTTTTTATGTTGTGACGTCAGTCAAGTCCAGGTCAGTCCACCTTGTTGAGCTACGTTCAGCCACAATCTGAAATGACTTGCTTGCGAAAAGCACTGTGTCTGCTTCCGGGTTCTCTCTTGAGAGCCCCAGGCTTATGTTAACCAGTAGAAGAATCCCTATTCAATTTGGAACTGACTTCTTTGTTGTAACTTGAAGACTGTTAATAAAGGCTACATAGTATCTAAGGAAGAACAGGGCACTCAAAAGGATATTGACATACTGTGAAGGAAACTGGGCCAACAGTCTAAAACAACAGCTCCTGCACTTGGGAAAGCATATTAACCCATGGAGAAGAAAGCAGGTGAAACTGTCTTCACTTGGACAGGCAAAGAAGATAAAACACCTGTCAGTCTTCTCAAATAAATTTTATTTTCTTAATAAAAAAGTATGTTTATATTAATATTGCTGCGTGAATGCAAAAGTTATTATCCTTCAGTGTACAGATAGATAATTGTGGATACACTATGGACTCCCAGTCTCTTTGCTTGGCCTTAGTGGCACACTCACCTCACTCCCCACCCTTACAGGTAGGGAGACATTTCTAACAATTTTTAAGAATGTTGATTTATGTATTTGAAAGGTAGGGTGGCAGAGAGAGAGAGAGAGAGAATCTTCCATCTGCTGGTTCCCATCCCAAATGCCCATAGCACTCAGCACTTGACTAGGCCAAAGCTAAGAACCTGGAGCCTTGTTCTCTTGTGGGTTGCAGGGGCCCAAGCACTTGGGCCATCATCTGCTGCTTCCCAGGACGCTCATGAGCAGGAAACTGGATCAGAAGCAGAGGAGCCAGGACTTGAACTGGTACTCCAGTAGGAGATGCAGGCATCGTGAGCAGTGAGTTAACCACTGCCTTACAATACCTACCCTATTTTATGAATTTTTGAAGACATTTTTTGAAAAATATTTCTAGTTATTTTTCCTACCTAAACATCTGTGCACTTATATTATTAAAATTAAGTTGCTATTAAATGCTTTATGAGGTGGAAAAAATCCCTGTTATTTTTGCTGTCAGAAACTCTCTGATAAATAACTCTTAATTGCCTATCAAGATCTCAGCCAACCATTCTTATTTTCAATATAAAGAGTAGACCTGCTTTTCTACATATCCAATAGCTATTTTCATAGGTCTGGCACATGTTAGGAGAAACTTTGCTAATGACATTTAATATAGAGAAAATGGGAGACAGGTAGAGATAATCAGTTATGCATTTATAAAGGAGGGATTGACAAGGCAGAGTTGAACAGCGTTCTCAACTCTGTATTTTTACATGCGTCTAAGACACTTGACCCATGGACTATAGGCCAAAGAATTAAAGCTGATCTGTTTCTTATGTTTGCTTGATACTTCCTAAGTACTCATGTTTCCAGTTTAGTTTTATTTTTAAAATCTTAGTGCTCACATGCAAATTTCATTTGTGAGCTGAGTTGAATCCAAATCTGTCACTTCAATAAACCCAGAAATACAGCATATGCAAGCCAGAGATAAATGTGGAGAACAAAATACAAAACACCGGCAGTTAAAATCACAGAGCAGCAAGCATCCAGAGAGCAGCAGAAAAGATGACATGAACAAATTAACTTCTAAGGGAGGAATTTGAACAAGGGTCCCAAATTCAATTACTAGCAAAGGACAATTAAATAATAAGAATAAATAAATAGGATAGGGGTGGGAATGGGGAGAACACAGGAAAGGAAATACTGAGAATGGATGGATGGTGAATGAGGTCACGGAAGCTAGTCACGGCTTCACTTATCAAGTCATTCATTGAACAAATGATTATTCAGAACAAAATTTTGGGAAAAAATTGTGTGGGACAAGAAATCCAAGAAACAGAAGGGAAGAAAAGAATAAACTGCTTCCCATCATGAATTACAAACTCTTCAGACTGGGAAAATGACTCTAGAGATAGTCTGATTTGATTTGTTTATTGCACACATGATATTGTCGATAAAAAGCTGTGCTCTTCCAGGCATATGTAGGTAAGAGAGATGAGGTTAAAAAACAGAGGAGACTTGGCAGGAAAGGCTGAGAACCAGCAGATGGAGCTAGGCCTGCACCAGGAACATGCAGGCACACCATGGGGCTTGTCTCAGTGAGGGGTTGGGAGGACTCTCAGGGCACAGGCTCCCAGAAGTCGGAGCCAGCACCCTTCCAGAGCCTAGAAGACAAACAGCTTAACGTTCAGGTGTAACACACTGACGTCACTCCGCTGTGTTTCCATAGACAAAGGAAAAATGCGCCCTGTAGATCTGTTCAACCAGCAGGAAAACCAGCTGCCATTTTTAACCCCTGCAAGAGAGCCCAAATCTCAAGGCCGCTGCAGGACGGAACGAGGAAAAGGGGAGGACACAGGAGCAGTATGGGAAGCCGTAGAGGCAAGCTTCGAGGGTCCAATTGTTTTCATCGCTGATTAACTTAGTCACCTAGTTACGAAACGGAATTTTACTTTGTCAGTACTTAGATTTCGGGACCTGAATTTTTTAAAAAAATTTATCTTGTTGCCCCATCTAGCGTTGCGTCTTGGAATGACAGGCTGCTTGAGCTCTCATAACCCAGAGGCACTGTGGATTACCTAAGTGGAAACAGAATGTGGAACGCGGGACCATTAGGCTCTCCTGTTGCATAACGTGAGAAGAGTTCCAGACAGAAGATTATGCATTCCTGGCACCAAATGAATATGGTATGTGGTTTTCAAGGAGACTGCTAAATCCGGGGCACAGTGGCAATTATGATCCAATTATGACTTGGAAGTTCAGCTATAGGATACAACTCTATCTCCCAGTACAAAGAGCATGAAGTTAGCCAAGAATAGAACCTCAGCAGGGTAGACTTAATGTCAGATTATTTGACGATTGCACCCTAAAATATAGAAGTGTATGTGCAATTCTAGCTGCAAGGAAGGTAGGAGGGAAGGAAAGAAAAAGGGAATGAAAGAAAGGAGAAATGAAGGAAAGAGGAGAGGGGGAAAAAGGAGAGAAAGGAAAGGAGGGAAGAGGAGAAGGAAGTTTCACACCTCTGCAAGCATATCTGGTGAGAATGAATGAATACGTTAAGTGAACTACTCTGTCAAAAGGTGATTTGATTATAGTTGGCATACTAATAAACTATTATACAGGAAAGTAAAATTTTTTTTTCTTTTTTTAATTTTTTTGACAGGCAGAATGGACAGTGAAAGAGAGAGACAGAGAGACAGGTCTTCCTTTTCCGTTGGTTCACCCCCCAAGTGGCCACCGTGGCTGGCGCGCTGTGGCTGGTGCACCGCGCTGATCTGAAGCAAGGAGCCAGGTGCCTCCTCCTGGTCTCCCATGCGGGTTCAGGGCCCAAGGACCTGGGCCATCCTCCACTGCACTCTCAGGCCACAGCAGAGAGCTGGACTGTAAGAGGAGCGACCAGGACAGAATCCGGCACCCCTACTGGGAATAGAACCCAGGATGCTGGCATCACAGGCAGAGGATTAACCTATTGAGCCGCAGCGCCGGCCAGGAAAGTAAAATTATCACTGGAGGTAACTAATAGTAATGATGATAATTAATTGACATTTACTATATGTCAGAAGTATACGTGGGCCGGTGTTGTGGCATAGTGGGCTAAGCTTCCACCTATGATACCAGAATCCCATATGAGTGCCAGTTCATATCCCAGCTGCTCCTCTTCTGATCCAGCTCTCTGCGATGGCCTAGGAAAGCGGTAGAAGATGGCCCAAGTCCTTGGGCCCATGCATCCACGTGGGAGACCAGGAAGAAGCGCCTGGCTCCTGGCTTCAAATCAATCCAGCTCCAGTCATTGTGGCAATTTGTAGAGTGAACCAACAGATGGAAGATATCTCTCTTTCTGTCTCTGTCTCTCCCTCTCTCTGTAACTCTACCTCTCAAATAAATAAATAAATAACTTTTAAAAGTATATGTACATTATTATATTTAGTCCTCACAACAGTTTTTTTTAAAGATTTATTTATTTGAAAGGCAGAGTTACATATAGGCAGAGGCAGAGAGGGAGGTCTTCCATCCAGTGGTTCACTCCCCAACTGGCCACAACAGCTGGAGCTGATCTGAACCAAAGCCAGGATCCAGGAGCTTCCTCTGGGTCTCCCATGCAGGTGCAGGGGCCCAAGGACTTGGGCCATCTTCTGTTTTCCCAGGCCATAGCAAAGAGCTGGATAAGAAGTGGAGCAACCAGGATACAAACTGGCACCCATATGAGATGCCAGCACTGCTGGTGGTGGCGTTTCCTGCTACGCCATAGCGTTGGCCCCCACAATAGTTTTTTAAAATAGATATCACAATGACCATTTTTCAGATATAGAAACTGAGGCTTACAGAGCTTAGTGACCTTGCCCAAGGTTACACATAATCATTAAATAGCATAACTATTATGTGAACCCCAATCTTTCTGATGACAAAACTGTGCTTTCCACTGCTATACTGTAATGCTTTTTTCTAACAAAAATGCTTTAAATTCATGACCAAACATAAACCTAAAAGTTAAGCCCAGTTTTTACTTTTGTGACTCTTTTTCTGTTCCCTATCACTTTCACTAAAATAGTATTACAAGTATATCCAGAAATAACCATTCAGTGTTGAAAAAAGCACAGCACAGCTGAAATAAGTAAGACTTGTAACACTCCCAAACATGAAGCAAAGGAATAGAAATTTAATGTCATACGGCATTTCCAAATGGCATTTCCAAATGCCAAGATGCAGATCTCTCCATCTGAGAGGCTCATGCAATGAGCCATACATTACCAACCAGCTCATCGATCATGTTAGAACCCACAAAGACAGTCTCTTCTGCAGAAATGTTGACTCAGTGATTTAATTAGGCAACAGAAGATTTGCAGTCCTCCAGCACAGTAGAGAAGATTGTCAAGCCAGCTGGTTCCTTGGCTAATAGGTAATAATTTGATTAAGGACTCATGTGTGTTTTATTGACTCAGGTCTAACATTTGTTTGTTGCTCAGTTAAGCTTGATACCAGAACTCAAGATGGAAATGATAAAATTCACATCTGCCTCTTCTCAAACTTTACAAGCTGACTTTCTCCCTTACTTTAAGGATAAAGACCTCAGTAAATTCAAGTCAGCTTGGAAACAAAGGTTTATCTCTTTACTATTCCCAGAATTTTTACAGGGGATAATTGTACAAGGGATAATATCCAGGAATCTGCCTGGATAGAAGTTTGTGTAACCAGGAGGTAAAGGTATAGCCAGAGATATAATACAATGGCCGCCTTTCCAGGGGTGAGCTTGTTGGCCCAATGGTGTTACATGAGGCAAACACTTGGTCATCTGAAGCGGACTTCTTTTTAAAAAAAAAAAAAATTATATAATCGTATAAGAAATCACATATGGAATGAACAATGTAGCCCATAATCAGTAATGTACATGCACAGTGGGCTATTGGAAACCTTGTGAAAATACAACTTCACTTTTGAATGTACTTCCCCATATGGAGTAAGGTGAAAGAGAACTTGTCTATAGCTTTCAGAATAAGGATTTGAGGAAAGGGGCCCATTGCAACTCAGAAACTGCCAATTGGTCTGAACTGGCTGGGAGAGGAGTAAAGAGAATTGAAAACCCAGGAGGTATGGGTGAGCATACTCATGCACATATCAAACTACTTCTTTTTATGCCTGTTGGAAACTGATACACTTCTCCAGAATTCATTCACTTAGCTACACGTAACTATAAATCAAGCAGGTTTTTAAAAATGCTTGTTGTTGTTTATTTAGAAGGCAGAGTGACAGAGAGGGAGATCTTCCATCCATTGATTCATTCCCTAAATGGTTACAAAAGCCAACGTTGGGCCAGGCCTAAACCACGAGCCAAGAACTCCATCTGGATCTCCCACATGGGTGGCAGGGACCCAAGTGCTTGACTCATCATTGGCTGCCTTCCCAGGTGCATCAGCTGGAAGCTAGATCAGAAGCAGAGCAGCCAGGGCTCAAACCAGCACTTCGATAAGGGATGTCAGTGTGGCAAGCAGTGGTTTAACTTTTTCAGAAAAAACACAGTGACTAAAAAGTAATGATATGAAAGTGTTTCCATATATATTTCAAGATCCTAGCAGGTGTTGGCAGTCTCTTTGCTGTAAGATATGGTAAGAATAAGATGTCTTGGTTCATTTTCTACATTTCCTGCCCTAGCCTGGGGATGATCAATTTCTCTCTTTTTATTTTTATTTTTATTTTTTTGACAGGCAGAGTGGACAGTGAGAGAGAGAGACAGAGAGAAAGGTCTTCCTTTGCCGTTGGTTCACCCTCCAATGGCCGCTGCGGCTGGCACGCTGCGGCCGGTGCACTGCGCTGATCCGATGGCAGAAGCCAGGTACTTCTCCTGGTCTCCCATGGGGTGCAGGGCCCAAGCACTTGGGCCATCCTCCACTGCACTCCCTGGCCACAGCAGAGAGCTGGCCTGGAAGAGGGGCAACTGGGACAGAATCCGGCGCCCTGACCGGGACTAGAACCCTGTGTGCCGGCGCCGCAAGGTGGAGGATTAGCCTAGTGAGCCACGGCGCCGGCCAATCAATTTCTCTTAAAAGTTTGATTTCTTTTAATGGAAAATTGTAAGTCAAAACCACAATCTGGGCACTGGCATTGGGGCATAGCAGGTTAAGCCACAACCTGCAACACCTGCATCGCATATGGGCATGGGTTCAAGTCCTGGCTGCTTCACTTCCAATCCAGCTCCCAGTTAATAGCCTGAGAAAGCAGTGGAAGATGGCCCAAGCACTTGTCCCCTTGCACCCATGTGAGAGTCTGTGATGAAGCTCCTGGCTTCTGGCTGTAATCTGGCCCAGCCCCAGCCACTGTGGCTATTTGGGAAGTGAACCAGCTGATGAAAGATCTCTCTCTGTGTCTCTCCTCCCACCCCCTCTCTGTGTAACTCTGCCTTTCAAATAAATAAAATAAACCCTAAAAATGTACAGTCTGATACTAAGAATTTTCATTATTTATGTTCCTAGACAGAATTTACACTAATGTTTCCAATCCAAGATGAGAATTATATATTTTTACTTGATTCTTTCATATTGTGTATATATCTTCTTTATTATGTAGTAAGCAGTTAGTTTTCAAGGATGGTGGAATTACAAAATCCAATAATTATCTAAATCTTGGCTACTGTTTTCCTGCCTTTGATAATTGTCATCTCCTCTTGAATTTGATTATAAGAATAATAAATCAAATCAACAGAATAAAGAACAAAACCATATGATCATCTTAATAGATGCTGAAAAAGTATTTGATAAGAATCAACCTCCCAGTATGATTTTTAAAATGGAAGAGGGGCTGAAAGCCCCCAACTGCATCAGCAGCATTCCCATGTGGATGCTGGTTTGAGTCCGGCTGCCCCACTTCCTATCCAGCTCCGTGCTAATGCACCTGGAAAAGCAGCGGAAGATGGCTGAGGTGCTTGGATCCCTGCACCACATGGGAGACCCAACTCCTGGCTCCTGGCTTCAGCCTGTCCCAGCCCTAGCCTTTGCAGCAGATGAAAGATTCCCCCCCTCCAATTTCTCTCTCTCTCCATAACTCTGCTTTCAAATAAATAAAAAAAAATCTTTAAAAACGAAGAGAGAAAATATTTGCAAGCTACTTATCCAACCAAGGATTGATATCCAGAGTATATCAGGACTCAAAAACTCATCAACAACAAAACCAATCCAGAGAAGAAATCAGCAAAGGACCTGAATAGACCATTCTCAAAAGAAGAAATACAGATGGCCAACAAATATATGATAAAATGCTCAATATTGGCTGGTGCCGCGGTTCAATAGGCTAATCCTCCACCTAGCGGCGCTGACACACCAGGTTCTAGTCCTGGTCAGGGCACCGGATTCTGTCCCAGTTGCCCCTCTTCCAGGCCAGCTCTCTGCTGTGGCCTGGGAAGGCAGTAGAGGATGGCCCAAGTGCTTGGGCCCTGCATCCCATGGGAGACCAGGATAAGCACCTGGCTCCTGCCTTCAGATCAGCGCGGTATGCCGGGCCAGCCGCAGCGGCCATTGGAGGGTGAACCAACGGCAAAGGAAGACCTTTCTCTCTGTCTCTCTCTCTCTTACTGTCCACTCTGCCTGTAAAAAAAAAAAAAAAAAAAAAAAGAAAAGAAAAGAAAATGCTCAATATTACCATCCATCAGGGAAATACAAATGAAAATCACAATGAACTATTGCCTCACCCCTGTTAGAACAGCTATTATTGAAAAGACAGGAAGTGAAAATGTGGAGAAAAGGTAACTCATGCACTCTTGGTGGGAATGTTAGTAGAGCCACTATGGAAAACAGTATGGATATTTCTTTAAAAACTAGACATAGAACTATCACATGATCCAGGAATCCCACCACTGGGTTTATATCCAAAAGACATGAGCTCATTGTATCAAAGACGTAGCTGCTCTATCATGTTTATTGCAACACTGTTCACAATAGCCAAGATATGGAATCAACCAAGGTGTCCATTCTTAGATAAAGGGTAAAGAAAATATGGTGCATATATATATATATATATATATATATAATGGAATTATTCCATGATTTTAAAAAAATGAAATCCTGTCATCTGCAGCAAAATGGATGGAACTGGAGGACATCATATTAAATTAAATAAGCCAGACACAGAAAGGCATATACCACATGTTCTCCCTCATAAGTGGAAGCTACAAACAGGCTGAACACAGAGTGATGATTAGTAGAGGCTGGAAGGGGTAAAGGATAGAGGGAGTTTACATAACAGGAAACAAACCAGAGTCAGATAGAAGGAATAAGTTCCCAGTGTTACACAGAGAAGTGGAAAGCCTACAGTTCATAGTGGCATAGTATATATTGTATGAACAAATAGAAGAAAGAAGCTATAATCCTCCAATCATAAGGTAATATCAAGAGGGTAATATCATTGATTACCCTCTTCTGATCACTACACATTACATACATGTATTAAAATGTCACCCTGCAGTCCAATAATTTATGAAATTATTATTAATAGAAATTCATACAAAAGGCAAAAATTATAACTCATATTTTTAACATACTTTACAACTCCATTAAGATGCTGTTAGAGATCTTAGGATTTCAGGTCTATTTTCTTGGTTAATATTATACAAATGGGGAAGTTAGTTAATACTATGTAAATAGTCCCTTATAGGGACTGGCCCAGAAGCACTCCTTATATTTTCTACCTAATTTATTCTCATGAATTGTTTTCTATGCTGCTTAGGGCATCTAACATCCTACTCTCTGGAATTCTCCTCTACTTGTTAGGTCACTCAAATACCTTCCAACTCTGCACTCAAACTGATATGGCATCAGAGAGTCAATTGTAATAGTGTTTTGTGGTTCCCTTTAATGCTGTCTTGACTCAATTTTGAGACCCTGGTAAACGGATACTCAGTTCTTCTTACTGAGGAGATGATTAAGTCTACAACTCAACCACTTCCCTTCTAGGGCTATCACACTTCAGGTCACTGTACACTCACCCGAATCACTTGATGACCAGGTATAAAACCAGAAGGGACAGTCACTATGCTCCCAAGGTTTCTGGGATTATTCAAATTATCCAACCCACATGAAGCTCGCAAAATCTATCTAACCCCTCCTCCTCAATTTACCATACCTAAACTGCCCTGTAGCTCCAGTTTGCTCTTACCTTGTGGATCTTGTTACCTTGTCAACCTCATGTGGCCAGGTCAGCTAGCCTTCTCTCATCTGGAGATGTAAGTAACAAATAGTTCTGCCTTTCACCTGCCAGACACTCATTGTATTGTTGTCTGTATCAAAAGAATCTGTAAATCCTATAAAACAGTTGAATGCTTCCAGTAATGAATGTGTATTTACTATTGTCAAAAGTTTTTGCTGCTTTAATCCAGATGATTGTGTGATATTCTCTTTCATCTTGTCAGTGTGGTACATTGCATTGATTGATACGTGTTGAGCTCTCTTATTGCACTCCAAGAAGAAATTCCACTTGATTATGGTGAAGTCATCTTTTAATATGTTACTGAATTTGTTCTGATAATATTTTTACTGAATATATTTACATAAGGTATGTTACCCCTAGTTTTCTTTTTTTGTAATGAGTTTGACTTTGATGTTACAGAGATGCTAGCCTTATCCAGTGATTTGGAAGTATTTCTTCCTCCTCAATATTTTGGAAAACCCTGAGAAGGATTGGTGTTAATTCTTCAATAATTTGGAGGAATTTGTCAATGAATACTTTTGGTCTAAGGATTCTTTTTTTTCATTTTTGGAGTGTCTTTATTACTGATTTAATTTCCTTATTAGTTGTAGGTCTATTCATATTTTCTATTGCTTCATTATTCAGCCTGGGTAGGTTGTGTGTTTATGGCAACTTGACTACTTCATCCAGGTTGTCCAATTTACCGGCATATGATTGTTTATAATCTCATAATCCTTTTCATTTTTATGAACTCAGTAAATAATGTCCCTGTTTCCCTGGTTTTAATAACTTCAGTTATCTCTTTTCTTAGTCGTTCTAGCTAAGGGTCTATCAATTTTGTTGATGTTTTAAAAACAACCTTTGGTTTCACTGATTTTCTCTGTTGTTTTCTTACACTGTTTCATTTATCTTCACTCTAATCTTTAGCGTTTCCTCCTTTTTGCTTCCTTATTCCTTGGGGTTTAGTTTACTCTTCCTTTTTTCAGTCCCAAGGTATAAACCTAGGTTGTTGATTTGAGGTTTATTTCTTCTTCCTTAATATAATTATTTAAAGCTATAGATTCACCTTTGACCTCTGTCATTTAAAAGTATTTTGTTTAATTATCCACATAATTGTGTATTCTTTAGTTTTTCTTCTGTTGCTTATTTATAGTTCTTTTCTATTGTGATTAGGAAAGACACTTTGTATGTTTACAATCTTCTTGAGTTTATTAACACTTGTTTGTGGCTTACCCTACTGTCTAACTCAGAAAACATTCCTGTACACTTGAGAAAAATATATTCTTTTTTATTCTGAGTGTTCTGTATATTAGGTCCAATTGGATCAGAGTACTGTTCAAATCTATTAATTCCTTATTGGTCTTGTAGTTGATTTTTCTATCCATTATACAAAGTGAGTATTAAAATCTCCAATTATTATCATGTAACTGTCTAACTCCTTTCAATCTGTCAACATTTGTTTCACGTGTTTTAGAGCTCTCATGTTTAGTACATGTACTCAACTATTTACAATTGGTGTACTGACACTTTTATCAACATATACTATCCTTCTTTGCCTCTTGTAGTAATTTTTGACTTAAAGTCAATTTAGAATGGTATTAGTATAGCCATCCCAACTTCCTTCTTGTTACCATTTACATGCAATATATATTTTTTATTCTTTCACTGTGTATTTGTTTCTCTAGATCTAAAGTGAATCAGCAATTGGATCATTCTCTGTCACTCATTCTACCAATCTATCCCTTTTCTTTGGGTAATTGGATGCATCTTTATTTAAAGTAAGTACTGATAAGAAATGATATTACTTTTGTCATTGTGCTATTTACTTTCTGTATGTCTTTAAAATTTGTATCCCTCATTTCTTCTATTATTGCACTCTTTTGTGTTTAGTTGTAACACATTTTATCCCTTTCCATTTCCGTTTGTGCATATGTTATAGGTAATTTCTTTGTGACTATCATGGAAATTACATGTAACATTTTGAAGACATATCGATTAAATTTGAATTAGTACAAATTTAACTCTAATTGTATATAAAACTGAACTCCTATGTGTTTAAATTCTTACCACTTTGTATTTTTGATATCCCAAATTACATCTTTGTATGTTGTGTACTCACTAGCATACATTATAATTATTTTAGTGCATTTTTATTTTAAATTTCAGAGAAAAATGTGAAGTTACAAACCAAAAGTACAATAGTACTGGTTTTAATATATATGTGTGTATTTTAAATATTTATTTGTTTATTTTTACGTGAAAAGCAGAGGGGCGGAGATAGATGGAGATCTCTTGGTTCATTCCCCTAATGCCTTCAAAGGCTGGGACTGGGCTGGACCAAAATCAGGAGCCAGGATTTCAATCTGGATCTCCCACGTGGGTAGTAGGGAACCAACTAATTGAGCCATCCATCACCTGCTGCCTCTCAGAGTGTGCATCCACAGGAAGCTGGAATTAGGAGAGGAGCTTGAATTCAGGCACTCTAGTATGGAATGCAGGCACACTGAGCTGTATATTAACTGCTAAGCCAAATGCCCACTCATAGCTTTTATATTTAACCACACATTTATGTTCATTGGAGATCTCTGTAGTGCTCTTTAATTTCAATCTGAAGGACTCCCTTTAGCAATTTTTTCCAGACTAGGTCTAGCCTTCAAGATTTGTGCTGACACCTCCACTAGGCATTTCACTGAGGATGTCTTGGATATATTGAGTCATTTCTCAGTTGCTGCTTTCAAGATTCTTTGTCTTTGCCTTTAATTTTTCTTGCAAAGTTTCACAATATTGGTTTCTTTGTGTTTATTATAGTTGAAATTTATTGCACTTCCTGGATTTGTAGATTTAGTTATTTCATCTAATTTGAGACATTTGAATCAATATTTCTTTAAATAGCCTGCCTCTCTCTCTCTCTCTCTCTCTCCTGGAGTTCCCATAATATATATATTGATCTGCTTGATGGTGTTGTATAAGGTCCTTAGGCTCTGTTCACTTTTCTTTGTTCTTTTCTCTTTGCTTTTCAGCTTTCCAAATTTTATAGTCTTAACTTCACTGTTTCTTTCTTCTGCCCATTTAAATAAGCTGTTAAACTACTCTAGTGAATTTTTCAATTCAACTCTTGTATTTTTCAGCTTCATAATTTCTGTTTGATTGTTTTAAACAAGCTAATATTCCCCTTTTGTTCACTTAGTGTTCTCATGATTTCCTTTAGGTATTTGCGTTTTCCTTTAGGTAACTGAGCATATATAAGGCAAGTATTTTAATTCTTTGTTTACTAAGTCAAATTTATAAACCCTAAATGTCAGTTTCTGTAAATATGCATTATTCCTTTGAATGGGCCATTTTTCCAGTTTCCTTGTATGGTTATGATTTTTTTTAATTGGGCGTTTGAAAAAATGTCTATTGCCCATTGTCCCAGTCTCTGTAAGCAAGGTCTATACTGGAACGGTTCTTCACTTAATTGATGGGGCTTGTTTTGAATCTTTTCACCAGCCTGAGAACAAGGCTTAGGATTCTCTTAGACTTTTCCTAAAAACGTTTCTAGTCTAAATTTGTATGTGGCTTTCTCAGTTTCCCCAGATGCATGGCTGCTTTTGAATATCTTAACTTTCCACAGTATATCATTACAGCTTCTCTCCAGGGTCTTAGATGTTCAAGTGTCCTTACCCATAATCTCTTGCCTCCAATATCTGGGTCTTCAGTCCCCCTGTACCTTTCACAACCTATCGCTGTTGCTCCTCCTATAACCCAGGACCCAAGTTACATGAACCAGAGACCAATCCTTAAGGCAGGCAAGAGAAAGAATAGAACATTGCAAATAAACTCTACTTCTCAACCTCCAGTTCAAAGAATTTAACTAAACCTGGGCTGTTCCTTCTTCCAGACCAAGATCATGTTGAATCAAGGAGGGAATGGGACAGGGACAAACAAAAATGACATGAAATTTTCTATTATTTAAGGTAATTTTTAAGTGATAGCATCTAAAATTTTTATTTGTTTATTTTCACTTTATTTGAAATACAGAGATAGAGATAGAGATAATAGAGATAGATAGAGGTGAAGAGAAAGGGGGGGGGCATTATGATACTGCAGGTTAAGTGGCCACTTGGGATGCCAGCATCTCATATCAGAATGTGGATACAAGTGTCATGTGCTCCACTTCTGATCCAGCATCCTGCTAATGTATCTGAGAAGGCAGAGGAAGATGGTCCAAGTACTTGGGCCCCTGCCACTCATGTTGGAAACCAGAATGGAGTTCCTGGTTCCTGACTTCAACTTAGCCCAGACCTGGGGTGTGAACCAATGAATGGAATGTCACTTTCTCTTCCTCTCTCCCCCTTTCTCTCCACCACTCTGTCTTTCAAATAAATGAATATGTAAATAAATCTTAACAGAGAGGAAGAGACAGAACGAGACAGAGAGACAGACAAAGATCTTCCATCTGCTGATTCACTCCTCAAATGCCTGCAATAGCCAGGGCTGGGCCAGGACAAAGGCAGGATACTGTAAGTTAATCTGGGTCTCCCGTTTGGGTGGCAGGAGCAACCAAATAGTTGAAGAATCATCTGTTGTCTCCTGGTGCACATTAGCAGGAAGCTGGATTAGAAGTGGAAGAGCTGGGACTCAAGCCAGGCACCCTGATATGGATGTGAGCATTTTAAGTAGTGACTATTAAGTATATATATATTGGCACTGTATCCAATGCCAATCCTCAGGTGAATTTTTATTCATTAAATGTTTACTTAGTTATTGGAGAGTCTTTTCCATTCCAATGGTCTGTTTTTATGTAAATATCATACTTGTTTGATTATTTTAGGTTTGTGATATATTTTGAAGTCAGGAAGTGTACCTTGGACTTTATTCTTCTTGCTTAATACTGCTTTGACTATTTGGAATATTCTATGGCTCCATATAGATGGTAAGACTTTATTTAACCTCTGTAAAAAAATACCATTGGAATTTTGATTGGGGTTAGATTGAATCTGAGGATAATTTTGTGTCACATGAATATTTTAAAATATTAATTCTTTCAATCTATGAACCTATCATTTGTTTCAATTTATTTTTACCTGCTTTCATCAGTGTTTTATATTTTTCAATGTACAAGTGTTTCACCTCTTTAGTTAAGTTCATTCTCAAGTATTTTATTCTTTTTGGCACTATTGTCTTTACCATAGCCAAGAAATGGAAGCAACCTACATGTCCATTAATGGTTGTATGGACAAAGCAAATGTGTTATATACACACAATGGAATATTGGTCAACCTTATAATAAAAATAAAGATAATTCCACCATTTGTGACAGCATGGGTGAACCTGAAGGACATTATGCTGAATGAAATAAGCCATCTATGGAAGGACAGATGACACCATTTCTATGATGAATCTAGAGCAGTCAAACTCATGGAAGCAGAGAGTGGAATGGTGGTTATCAGGGACTGAGAGAAGTCCCTAGACTAGAGAAGTATTGTTCAAAGGATGGAAAGTTGGGGTTATAGAAGATGAATACATCCTAAAGGTCTACTCCATGGCATAGTGTCTATAGTTAACAGTATGTATTTTATATTTGAAGATGTGTTAAGAGGGTAGATTTTATGTTAAATGTTACTATAAACAAAAGGAGTAAAGAAGGTGGGAGAAATCTTTTGGAGGTGATGAATAGATGTATGGCATAGGTTGTTGCAATGATTTCATGAGTATATACTTGCCTTCAGGCACTTCAGGTGATAAATGTTAAATCCATATACCTTTTCATAAGTCAATCATATTTTAACAAGGTGGTTTTTAAAAAAGAAAAAAGTCAAGCTCATTTCATGAAAGAAAAAAGATATCACTACTTTTCAATTACTTTGTAAAATTACAAAAACATAATAAAAATTAAAATTCATATCAAATCACAAGCTCTGTGTGGCAAACATTGGCTTCATTTGCAGACAGGGAAGTTCAAGGTCAATCCTGTCCAGTTGGTATGAGTGAGGATAGGGGAAGGACATAGTGTTACTTCCTTTCTTGTTAAAGTTCTTGCTGCCTTCTTGAACTAGCTGAAGTTCTGTGAGTAGAAATAGAAGTGACACTGCCAAGAGGAAATGTATCTTTAGAGAAGGGGTTCAAAAAGAAAATAAATTTTAAACTATATAGAGATCAAGACCATGCCCTTTCTGAATGGTGACTGGGAAGGGGGAACCATGGACACAGTTCACAATGACTGATGTTCTGGGGAAATTTTAGTTGTTGATATAGGTCTTTAATACACTCATCACATTAAATAGACATGAGAATTAAGAGGAAACTTACAATTTGTGGAAAATGTAATTAATGGCTAATTTTGGTGACAAAGTTTTGAAATCGGTGTCAGGTATTGTGGTACAGCAAGTTAAGCCACTGTGGGGAGCAATCCGGACTGGACTAAGTTACTCGAATTGGGACTTGTTCTATGCATCTGCTCTCCCACAATATGGCGCTGGGAGAGAAGTAAACAGCTTCCGCACAGCTGCCTCCAGTTCAACCAATTAACTGTAGGACTTGCTCCTGATTGGAGAGCAGCGTACTCAGCCGAGTTGGGATTGGCGGAGGAGGACTATAAAGGAGGAGAGAGACGGCATGCACCAGGAACATCTATGGGGAACATCTAAGGGAACCCGTGCAGTCCCCGAGAGAGCCGGCCGGCGGTGTGCCGCTCCCCTGCGGAAGTGGGGAATGCGGCCAGGGGGAACTGCCCTTCCGCGGAGGTGGAGGGGATAGTAGCCAACCCGGGAGGAACCAGCGGTAAACCCGGGGAGGGCCGAGCAGACGAAAGAACAGCGCAGGGTCCTGTGTCGTTCCTCCACGAAGAGGGGGAGCGACATAGTGGTGCCGTGACTCGGATAGGAAACCTAGGAGGGAAAGACCGGGAAGAAGTGGGAAAATACCGGAGAGAGAGACTAGCAAAGAGCCTAGGGAAAAGCCGGACGGAAAAGGTGCCGGAAGAAGCTATTGAAAGCCTAGGCATAGACTCGGATATGGACTGTGGGAAAGAAGTTAGGATTGACAGCGAAAGTGAAAGCTTTCATAGACTCGGATGCGGACTATGGCGGGGAAGCTAGGAGACTGAAAGCGAAAGTGAAACCTGGAGGAGGCTTGGACTCGGATACGGACTGTGGGGAGAAGCCAGGAGAAATGAGAGGAATATTGTTGGAAGAAAACTTAAGGAAACATACCGGGTAGAGAGAAATGTTAGGGAGGATGAAGCCGCGAGTGCAGGCCGAGGCGGAGATATAAGCCACCTTGGAATTCTTCAAGTCACCCCGGGGAGCAAGAGGCGAAGATCTGGAACCAGAGGCAGAGACGTGGGCCGCCAGGATTCGCCAGGTTAGTCCGGGGAACTTGGACTGAATGCCGGTGGTGGCGGAAACATTCGCGAAAGCCGCCGCGTGCAGAGAGAGCACGGGGCGTTGGCGCGAGGCCGTGGTGCGGGCGCGAAGTGCGTGGAGACCTCGGAGCGTGCGCGCAGAGCCGGGAACCCGCCGGCGGGGCGAGGCGCCGGGAAGCCGCGCAGAGCCGTGAAGCCGCCGCGGGGCGGGCGCCGGCGGGGCGAGGCGCCGGGAAGCCGCGCAAAGCCGGGAAGCTGCGCAGATGAGAGAGGCGCGGGCTGAAGCGGCTCAGCCGGGAAGCCGCCGAGAAGCAGCCTCGGGGCGGGCGCAGCCGGGAAGCCGCGGGGATAAGAATGAGAGCGGGAAGCCGCAGGGATAAGAGAAACAGAAGTTTAGAAGTAAAGTGAGAAAAATAGGAATGCTGGAAGATAGAAGTAAAATGGGAGAAATAGGAATGCCCGGAGATAGAGAAATAGAGAAATAAAAAGGCCTTCCTACAACACTGCAATGTGAGAGCTTGGATTCGGTCTGCCTAATCAAGTGAGGCGATGAGCACCTGCGGGCAGCTAGCAGCTTATGCGCCGCAGGTCACCGAAGACAGGCACGAATTAACATCAGTAAGGCTTCCCCACAATGTAACAATTAGGAGGCTTGGATTCGGTCTGCCTAATTTAAGGCGGTAAGCGCCAGCAAGCAGCTCGACCAGAGTATGAGCTGCAGGTCACCGAAGATAGGCACGAACCAACACTAATAAGTCTCCCCCACAATAAGGCAATGAGAAGGCTTGGATTCGGTTTGCCTGATAGGTTTTGTAAGCCCCTGCGGGCAGAGCAGAGCATGCGCTGCAGGGCACCGAACACAGGCATGCATCAGCGCCTAAAAACCTCCTCACAATGGCGAAGAGAGGACCCGGATTCGGTTTTCCTGATTGATAGGACTTGTAAGAGCCTGTGGCAACTCTAGCAAGTAGAGCAGAGTGTGTTCCGCGGGACACCGAAGACAGGCGCGTATCAACGCTAAAAAATAAAAAGAAAGGGGGATCTGTGGGGAGCAATCCGGACTGGACTAAGTTACTCGAATTGGGACTTGTTCTATGCATCTGCTCTCCCACAATATGGCGCTGGGAGAGAAGTAAACAGCTTCCGCACAGCTGCCTCCAGTTCAACCAATTAACTGTAGGACTTGCTCCTGATTGGAGAGCAGCGTACTCAGCCGAGTTGGGATTGGCGGAGGAGGACTATAAAGGAGGAGAGAGACGGCATGCACCAGGAACATCTATGGGGAACATCTAAGGGAACCCGTGCAGCCCCCAAAAGAGCCGGCCGGCGGTGTGCCGCTCCCCTGCGGAAGTGGGGAATGCGGCCAGGGGGAACTGCCCTTCCACGGAGGTGGAAGGGATAGTAGCCAACCCGGGAAGAACCAGCAGCAAACCCGGGGAGGGCCGAGCAGACGAAAGAACAGCGCAGGGTCCTGTGTTGCTCCTCCACGAAGAGGGGGAGCGACATAATGGTGCCGTGACTCGGATATGAAGCCTAGGCAGGGTTTAGTGTCGTTCCCCCATGAAGACGGGGAGCGACAAGCCACCACTTGGGACATCTGCATGCCATATCTGAGTGCCTGAGTTCAAGTCCCAGCTACACTGCTTCCGATCCAGTGTCCTATGAATGCATACCCTGGGAGGCAGCAGATGATAGCTCAAATACTAAAGTCCTTGCTATCCACATGGGATAACTGGATGGAGTTTCTGGTTCCTGAGTTTGGCTGGCCCAACCCTAGCTTTTGCAGGCATTTAGAGAACCACCAGTGGATGGAGATGCTGCTCACTTACCCACTCACTGTTGTCTTCACTCCCTATAGCCTTGCCTTTTTTTTAAGATTTAGCAATTAGGGTTACACAGAGAGAGAAGGAGAGGGAGAGGGAGAGGGAGAGGAAGAGAGAGAGAGAGAGAGAGAGAGGTCTTCCATCCGCTGGTTCACTCCCCAGTTGGCCCCAATGGCCGGAGCTGTACAGATCCGAAGCCAGGAGCCAGGAGCTTCTTCTGGGTCTCCCATGTGGGTTCAGGGGCCCAGGAACTTGGGACATCTTCTACTGCTTTCCCAGGCCATAGCAAAGAGCTGGATGGGAAGTGGAGCAGCTGGGACTTGAACCACCACCCATATGAGATGCCAGCACTGCAGGTAGTGGCTTTACCTGCTATGCCACAGTGTCAGCCCCATGCATTGCCTTTTAGATAAACAATTTTTTTATTTGAAATCCATGCGGTGGAAGAATCTCCCAAAACACACTGAAAATGCATATTACAAAAAAAAAAACTGTGAAGGAATTTCAAAAAGTTTTTCATCAAAATAATTTTTTATTCCTATCCCCATCCCCCCACCCCCCCGAACTTCTGAAGTACCTTAATGTTAATGATGAAAAGGAATAGCCTCACTTTGCCTTCCTGCTAACACAGAGATATGTGGACTGGTTCAGCCAATCTCCTTGTGTCCATTAATGTTTTACTGCTGAGATTTTTTTTGTACCAATTTGAATTAAACCTATACATGATATTGACTCCTTTAAATACCAAGTAGCTCATCAACTATTGAATGGATATTCATAAACTTAATTGCTCCTAAGCAATTAGTTCTGTCTTTATTTGGTCCCCACGAATGGAGGAAAGTGTAAGTGTATTGTTTGAGATTAACCTGCCTTTTCACACAGAAACACTGAGAGGAAAGTGTATGTTTGCTTCACAATTTCTATATACAGGAGTCCTACAAAAGGTTTATGGCACAAATGGAATTAAAAGATAGAGTGACAGAAGCTAAGATATGGAATCAACCCAGTTGTTCATCAACTGATGACCAGATAGAGAAATTATGGTATACACACACACACACACACACACACATATGTAATGGAGCATTATTCAGACGTAAAAAAGAATGAAATCCTGTCTTTTGCAACAAAATGGATGCAACTAGAAACCATTATACTTAGTGAAATAAGCCAGTCCACCAAAGACAGATGTCTTCCCTGATCTGTGATAACTAATAGAGCACCAAAAATTATAATGTATAGAGTGAAATTGACATTTTGAGATTAAATGATTGTTTACAGCCCTTGTCTCTATTGTTGAGGAACAGAGATTTTTTTAATCTTACTACTTGTTGAACTTTTTGCTTAGTATAGGGTTAATCTTATGAGTATAAAGTAAATTGAAAATAGACATTTGTAAAAACTAAGGGAATAAGAGAGGAAAGAGGAGGAAGGGTGGGAGCATGGGTGGGAGGGAGGTTAGGGTGGGAAGTATCACTATGTTCCTAAATCCATATATATGAAATTTGTTCACCTAAAATAAAATTTAAAAAATTAAAGACCACATAGAAGAATAAAAAAGTGAGAAAAAGTTGAATTCTCCATGAATTTTTTGAACTGTCTTTGTACTTATGAAAATGGTAAATTAGTATTTTCATCTGCTTATCACTTAGTCTTTGTAACTTGCTATTTTTTCAAGTCATTCTTCCAGGCTATTTGTATACATTATCTTATTAAATTCTCTTAAAAATGAACCCCCTCCAGTTGAAGGAGGAAAAACAGTAGAGATTGTATAAACTTTATACATTTAAGGGACTTTGGCTTACTGAATTTTATAGATCTGCTTGGAATAATCTGCCCCCCCCCCAAATTTTTATTTTATTTAAAGCAACAATATTTGCTTATTCTTCTAGAACTCTGGCAGGACTTATTGAGGACAGCTCAACTTCTTTCTGCGTAACATCAGCTAGGGTGATCCAACTGGCTCACCAATATGGCTTACTCATGTGGCTGGCAAGTTGATTCTTAGTGCTGAGTTGTAGCTGTTAGCCAGAACTTGAATTCTCTACACAGCCTTTGTACAGGCTTGGTCAGGTCTCTCATAGCACAGCAACTGAGTTCCAAAAAGAAACATCCCAGAAGCCAAGAGAGCAAATCCCAATGTGTAAGTGCTTATAAAACCTTGATGATCATAGCTGGTAATTAAAACTTGCTTCATGCTTGTTAACATTCCATTGGAAAACAACAACAACAAAATCCCATTGGCCAAAGCTAGTCATGTGGCCAACCCCAGAGTCAAGGTGGAGGAAGTACCCTGAAAGGGCTGCATACTAAAGAACTCTGGCTCATCAGAGACCAAAGTCCTATCTACCACAGAAGGTAACTGTAACACTAGTTCCATATTCAAAGATCTCACTTGGATGAAACCTTTTGAATAGTAGCTATATCTCATTGTATATCCCAATGGGTAGCAGACAATCCAGGATAACTGCGTATGGTATTATTTTACAGGTGTCACAACAAAAAAAATCAGAAAAGTCTGACATATGAGCCCAGTGACTATAGGGTGTCAGTGACAGGGCACTGTGCCCCGTGACACAAATTTATTTCTTGCTGTCAGTTTTGCCATCACTTCAGGCTGGTGACATGTGTCAGTTGTGCTGGGCTGTTTAATTACCTGCTTGCATAAAGAAGCATTAGGGTAACTTGTGGTATACTTATAGACAAATACTCTTTTAGGTTTCGTTTTCCTCATTTCTCAAACAAGGAACTTCCTTGTTTGAGATTAGTTTCGTTCTACAGTTCTTAGCAATTTTGGTTTTGCTCTTTAATGATATTGTTATAACATTATGTAACATTACATCAGCAATGAAAAAACCTGAATTTATTTCTTATAAACATATTTCTTTAACTGCTTGGGGTCATCAAAGCTAGCTGAGAACTAAACAGTAGGTTAATCCGAAGCGTCTCCAGGCATTCTTGTTAGTTCCCTAACTGCGGGAAGTTGTTAGGACTCTCATTAGCTTTGCCTACTGCCAGCTCTTTCTCTAGTGTGATCTAGAAGTGAATTTCTGCCTTGCTTATCTTACACAGCTGCAAAGATAAAGCAGTAGAAGAGAAGAGAAAGGCGTCACCAATGACGAGTGTTCTTCAGTCCTTCTGAGCACACAGGGCTCAAAGCTCACCCGTTCTCGGTTAAATGAAGCGTCCCTTTACCTAGAGATCCAGCTCCACCCACACCCTAAATCTTTGACCCTTTCACTGAAATCCAGGGGACTGTGTGGGGGCAGGGTCAGTTTTAGGAAGTGATTTAAAACACCTCATTGAAGTTGTGGTTCCCCGTTCCCCTTTTCTGCTTGGAAGACACCCAACATAAAAGCTTTTTTAAATTTTTTTTTTCAACTTTAGTTTCACTTTCGAGACTGCAGTCAACTTGCCACACAAACTTAACTGATGAAAGCTCCTGGACTGGGACTCATGGAAAAAGGAACAGCCGGCAGTCGTCAAGCAGTGAAGGTACACATTTTAACTTATGAGGCAGAATCTCTCTTGCTTAGTCATATTACTGCGTACTTTGGTTTTAGCAGCCTTTTCTCTTTCTGGATATGTGCATGAAATCTAGTCCTAATTACTCAACAAGGAAAATGGAAGAAAAGGGGAATAGTATAGGTGTGGGAAAATGTATCATAACTCAGAATACAGGTAATAATCATATCTAATTAACATGATAAATATTTTATGCAGTAAAGTTAAAGATATTTGACACTGTAGAATTCTGTGAAAGCACATTAGGGAAGGTATGGAAATCATTTTGCACAGTCTTTATGAAAACAAAAATTACATCTTTGCTATAGATTTAAAACCTTGGGATCTTAAAGAATTACATCCCCTTTTCTTAGTTTGGAAAGTTGGAGAGGAGGTAGGAGCTGGCATTTTATGATAATGTGTTTGAAAAGGACAGAAAAGTTCTAGGAGTTCCTAGGAATAAGCAAATAGCTTTCTTTTACCCAATTGAACAAAACAGAGGAAGAGGTGGGAGGATCAGAAATTAGCATCAGTAATTGTGGTATACTCACGTGAACGTGGAGTCAGCTCAATGGTATTCAGCGTTTAGTAATCGAGTTCCCAGCTTTATGATGTGATTACAGGTGATATGTGTCTGCATAGAAGCACCTGTGTATTAACCTAGCAAAAATATAGCAAAGGTTACAGCCAAACTGTTCCAACCACACTGTACCATGGTCCAGCCTCTATATCCTAACAATGATGCCATATGATCTCCCATGTGGAAAAAGAAATGTAATTCTATGTATGCACCCTCCAAAAAATCCTTTCCAAAGTTCCAGCTTCATTTCTTTTTTGCTTTCTTTGCTTCTGTTAGGTATCATTCAACAGTAACTTATTCACTTTGATTTCATTCTTTAATTGTACCTTTATTTATTTATTAAAAAACATCCTAGAATAACTTCATACAGGACATATGGTTATAAATTTACTGAATTTTTGCATATTTTAAAATATGTTTTCCCTTTCAGGGTTGGGGAACCCTTTTTCTGCCAAGGGCCATTTGGATATTTATAATATCATTCATAGGCCATACAAAATGATCAACTTAAAAATTAGCCTGCCAGGCATTCTGGTAGGGCTGAAAAGCCCATGAGAGCATTTGAGACATGGAAGGCCAAGACACTGTGGCTAAAAATGTCCTACAGGAAAGAACTCTGTGGGTGAGACCCCAGTGGAAATAAGGGGCCACCAAAGAAGGAATGTACTTTTCTCTGAAGGGAGGAGAGAACTTCCACTTTGCTTATGGCTTTGTCTAGCTTCCATGGCCTAGGCAGCTCATGTCAAGAGCCTCTGGTGATCACTGATGTCAAACATAAGAATGTTAGTTGTTAAATTAACTACAGGAGTCACTGTGCACTAACTCCCCATGCAGGACCTTGATCCTCAAAGGGTTGTAATATGAGACTAAATAGTAAAACTTGATCTGAAAGAATAACTTCATTTTAGTGTAGTAAGTGGAGGATGTTCTTATGTCTCATAAGAGATAATTAAGTTTAAGTGCTCACAAAAGATGTATCATTCTTGGCTTCTTCTTTATGTTCCTAATGTTGTATTTATGAGATGCATACAAATAAAGTTTAAAAATTAGCCTGCTATAGATTTCTTGAATTTAGAGTCCCACTTACAGTTGCCTTGGCAGGGTCAGACCAAGTAATTCCAAGGATCCTAAATGCCCACCCCTATTTTAGTTGTTCAGCTGGATATGAAATTTTAGTTTCAAAAACAATTTAAGTTTTTAGAAGAAATTTGTTTATGTATTTGAAAAGCAGAGAGCAAGAGAGTGAGAGCAAGAATGAAAGAAATCTCCTATCCATTCATTCACTTCCCAAATGCCTGCAACAGCTGGAATTGGGACAGTTTGAAGCTAGGAGCCAATGGATCTCCCATGTGGGTGGCAGGGAACCAAATACCAGAGCCATCACCTACTACCTCCCTGGGTGCACACCAGCAAGAAGCTGGAATTGGGAGCAGAGCCAGGACTCCAAACTAGGCACTCTGATATGAAATGCAGGCATCCCAAGAGTGATCTTAATCTCCAGGACAAACACCTGCTTTGTCACTAAGAGTTTTGGACGTATATATCTATTGTCTTCTAATGGTTTATAATATTGATGAAAACTTTTGTATCAAACATTACCTTTTCCCTTTGGAAATAATTGATGGCATGTTCCCCTTAGACAGGTTTAAGATGTATTTTATTTTGGTTATGGTGTCTGAAATTTCCTAAGAATCTCTCTATGTATTTTCCTTTTCAATCATCCTGCTAAGCCCTTGGTGAGGCTTTCTCATTGATGAAATATGTCTTCTAGTCATGCAGGGACACACTTCATAAATGGATTAGCCCTATTCAGTCATTCTGATCTCTATCCACAGCCCTTCCACAGAGGCAAATGTCACTTAATCAAATAGAATATTACATTGGAAAGACTGTGCCTATAAGCTGATATGTAGAGGTAGTAAGTCCTTAGGGGACTGGCAAGAACAAATTGAGAGAACTCTAGGTTGACTTTTAAAGATACCTGAAAGTAAAACTAGCTTAATTATCATACCAGAGAGTACCACACTGGAAACACATCTCACCAAAATAAGCATGACTATGCATATGGGGACAAAAGTGGTTTTTCTTAAGCTAATCAAATGCCAACAGAAAACTATTTTTTCAATATTTGTTTATTTATTCAGAACCAATCATATATAAATTATGGAATTATTGTACTGATAAAGAAGAGTACCAATGACATTAAATGTTGCTCTATGCCAGACACTATAAAGCTATACTTGACTGACTCTCTTTGATTCTTGTGGCAGCCTATAGAGCAGCTCATCTATTTTAAAGATGAAGAAGGAAGGCTAAGACATAGACCAAGTTGCCCAGGGCTGGAAAGCAGAGGCAGCTGGATAGGGTGCAGGCAGTGGAATTCCAGGCTCTCTTAACTGTTGAGTTTTTCTACGTCACCCTGATTCTATAGTGACTATTTACTTATATAAGCATAAAATTATAAAATATTTTTATAATGTAAATTTAGAGGTTTTAAAGTGTTTTTAGGCTTTCCAAATTAATCTACATGAAGCACCTCATATTTAATCTTAATTTTGGGACAAGATGCTAACATTTCACATCTTTTTATTTTTATTTTTTTGACAGGCAGAGTGGACAGTGAGAGAAAGAGACAGAGAGAAAGGTCTTCCTTTGCCGTTGGTTCACCCTCCAATGGCCGCCGCGGCCGGCGCGCTGTGGCTGGCGCACTGCGCTGATCCGATGGCAGGAGCCACGTACTTCTCCTGGTCTCCCATGGGGTGCAGGGCGCAAGGATCATCCTCCACTGCCTTCCCGGGCCACAGCAGAGAGCTGGCCTGGAAGAGGGGCAACCGGGACAGAATCTGGCACCCCGACCGGGACTAGAACCTGGTGTGCCGGTGCCACAAGGTGGAGGATTAGCCTAGTAAGCCACAGCGCCGGCCACATTTCACATCTTAACAATACTTTGGTATTGTCATAGCTGGCAGGTTTGAGAAATGTCAGGATGAAGGAAGTGTGGGGAACACACTAGGGCATGTATTTCCTGTGTTGCAAGGCAGGGCATCAAGAGATTTTTGTCTAGAGTTGGCTGATCAAAAGATTGAGTTTTAGGGATTTTTAAAAAAATTTTTATTTAACGCCAGCGCCGCGGCAAAGGAAGACCTTTCTCTCTGTCTCTCTCTCTCTCTCACTGTCCACTCTGCCTGTCCAAAAATTTTTTTTTATTTATGTATTTTTACCTAGAAGCCTTTTATTTAAGATATACAAACTTTATGCATTTCATCAAAATTTAGGAACATAGTGATCATAAATATGACAATATATTAAATAAACCAAATAAAAACAAAAGTTGGCAAGAAAATGAGGGAATGGTATAATTCAGTTCCTTATCTTTGTGGAGAGAAGGAAATGCTTACAGTTAGTAAATGAAGAAGTAGAAAGGCAAACATAGTATTATGTTTATGGAGTTGACCATGAGATTTTAAAATAGAAGCTCTCAAGAGAGGCCACCTTGGCACACTGCACCTGAGGTGGAGGATGAGAAAGTTTTTCATTGTTTATCTTTCCATGCTATTTAAGTTATCTCCATTTGATGTATTATTTGTATATCATATGCTTATATAGCATAAAAGTTATGAGTAAAAAATCATTCATAATCACATTTTAGTTATATATTTTCCAAGGAATTTGTCAGTGTAGAGGAAAGTTTGTGCTATTAATGTTGTCCATTACTTTTTGATGTTTCTTTTAGGAGGCAGAATCATGAGCCAGAGTGTGCCTTATCACATCTCCTCTCTTTGGGGACTGTTGTCCCTTTGGATGCTGTGTACCTCCTCCGGCAATAAATGCACGGTGAGACAGGAAGTAGCCGACTGCAGCCATCTGAAGTTGACTCAAATACCTGATGACCTGCCCACCAACATAACAGTGTTAAATCTTACCCACAACCAGATCAAAAGATTGCCACCTGCCAATTTTACAAGGTATAGCCGGCTTACTGTCTTGGACGGAGGATTTAACACCATCTCAAAGCTGGAGCCAGAATTGTGCCAAAGCCTTCCTTTGCTGAAGGTTTTGAACCTCCAACACAATGAGCTTTCTCAGCTTTCAGATAAAACCTTTGTTTTCTGCATGAATTTGACTGAACTCCATTTAATGTCCAATTCAATCCAGAAAATTCAAAATAATCCCTTTAAAAACCAGAAGGTAAGATGAAAACTTTGTTTCCTTATAAGAAATGAAAAATATGTGATCCAATGTTAAATCTTCAAGTCACCTATTCATTCTTAGACTTAATATTTAATTATCAAGGTAAGTGTAGGAAATCCAGTCTACCCCACTTGGAGCTGGGGACTCACATACAAACAGTACTGTTAAGATTGAAAATACTTTCAAATGCAAATGTTAGTCTTAAGTCAGTTTTAAGCTTAATTTTAAATATGTCTACCTCTCCTACTTTCTCTCATTAGTAACAGAATCTAGACAAGAGGTCAAGTCATGATCAGAGAAGAATCAGAATATCCCATAAGAATTAAAAAAAAATCCTGTTTCTATGTTACTGATTTAGTATGTGAAATAACAGAAAATGTTCACTCCAAATTGTGGCTTAAAGCTAAACAAATACATTCTCTTCCTTGCAGAAATCTCAAAGTACCACTTTCCAAATAACTACCACCTTTCTCCTTTCAACTCTTTGCTTGGAGTTTAAATCTGTGAAAAATGCACATTGTTGTCTCTAAATCTAAGACAATTACTAAGTGCTCTTCTTAGACCAAAGTCATTTTTTTTTTAATTTATTTGACAGAGTTAGAGAGAGAGACAGAGAGAAAGGTCTTCCTTCCGTTGGTTCACTTCCCTAATGGCTGCTACGGCCAGTGTGCTGCGCTGATCTGACGCCAGGAACCGGGTGCTTCCTCCTGGTCTCCCATGCGGGTGCAGGGGCCCAAGCACTTGGGTCATCTTCCACTGCCTTCCTGGGCCACAGCAGAGAGCTGGACTGGAAGAGCAACTGGGACTAGAACCCGGCACCCATATGGGATGCCGGCACCACAGGTGGAGGATTAACCAAGTGAGCCACGGCACCGGCCCCAGACCAAAGTCATTTTCTTTTTTTTTTTTTTTTTAACTTTTATTTAATGAATATAAATTTCCAAAGTATAGCTTATGTATTACAATGGCTCCCCCCCCATAACTTCCCTCCCACCTGCAACACTCCCCTTTCCCACTCCCTCTCCCATTCCATTCATATCAAGATTCATTTTCAATTCTCTTTATATACAGAAGATCAGTTTAGTATATATAAAGTAAAGATTTCAACAGTTTGCACCCACACAGAAACACAAAGTGAAGAATACTGTTTGAGTACTAGTGATAGCATTAAATCACAATGTACAGCACATTAAGGACAGAGATCCTACATGAGGAGTAAGTGCACAGTGACTCCTGTTGTTCACTTAACAAATTGACACTCTTGTTTATGGCATCAGTAATCACCCCAGGTTCTTGTCAGGAGTTGACAAGGCTATGGAAGCCTTTTGAGTTCACTGACTCTGATCATATTTAGAAAATTAATTGTATCGAAATGGAAGTTCTCTCCTCCCTTCAGAGAAAGGTACCTCCTTCTTTGATGACCTGTTCTTTCCACTGGGATCTCACTCATGGAGAACTTTCATTTAGGTTTTTTTTTTTTTTTTTTTTTTTTTTTTTTCCCCAGAGTGTCTTGGCTTTCCATGCCTGAAATACTCTCATGGGCCTTTCAGCTGGATCCACATGCCTTAAGGGCTGATTCTGAGGCCAGAGTGCTGTTTAGGACATCTGCCATTCTATGAGTCTGCTGTGTATCTCGCTTCCCATATTGGATCGGGCATTTTTTTCATGTGTCTGTTGGCCATGGATAATTGTTCCTACAAAAGTGTCAATTCGTATCCTTTGCCTATTACTTGACTTGATTTTTTGTTTTGTTATTGTTGGGTTTCTTGAGCTCCTTCTACATTCCTAATATTAATCCTTTATTATATTCATAGATTGCAGATATTTTCTCTGGTTCTCTCTGTATTCCCTTTGTTAATTGTTTCCTTTGCTGTACAGAAACTTCTTAGATTGGTCTAATCCCATTTGTCTGTTTTTGCTTTTATTGTCTATGGTTTTGGGCTCTTAAGCAATGTAATGAAGGCATTTTTCTTTGTTATTTTCTCAAAAATCTGCTAAAATGTGGATCTGCATTTTATCCAAAATTCAGTTTTTGTGTTAGGTGTGAGATGGGAATTGGAATAGACAATTTTCTTTTATTATTATAATTATTTTTATGAGCCTACCTAATTGATCATGTTCCATTTGTTGAAAAGATTGTCATTTCCCCAGTTACTTTAGCAGTGACTTTACTAAGTCAAGTGCTTCTATATTTGCTGGTTTATTTCTAGACTCTATTGCATTACATTGATCTATTTGTTTACCCTTGCACCAATAATGCTTTGCTAAATACATTTAATTAGTTATGACATCTCATAATATAAACCCTTTAGCTATGTTTTTTTTTTAAGATTCTTTACTTTTACTCTTTTGTGGTTTCATAAAAAATTTAGATCTACTTGTTAATATAAAATATAATTTGCTGAGAATTTGATTGAGATTATGTTTTGGGAAAGTCCAATCTATAAATGCATTATATTTCCCATTCATTTCAGTATACTTTAATTTCTCTCAGTAATATTTTATAGTTATCTGTACAGAGGACTTGCATACTTTTCATTAGATTTATTCCTATATCTGACTTTTTATGGTTCTGTAAATGGTATTCTTTAAAATTTCATTTTCTAAATGTCAATTATTAGTATACAAGAAAACAATTCATTTAGGTATATTGATTCACCTTGTATCCAGGGAACTTGCTAAATTCACTTATTAATTCTATTAGATTTTGTGAGTTGTTTTGTAGTTTTTATAACACAACCATGCTTCTATGAATAATTACAGTTTTATTCTACATTTCTGCTGCATATACTTTTACTTTCTATTACTTGATTTGTTGCAATAGATAGGACCTCTAATACAGAATTGCATTAAAGCATATTTTTTGCTCTGTAGGTCTGATATTTGCCTTTTAAAAAGTTATAAATGCTATCAAGTAAATTCCTTTCAGTTCCTGAGTTTCCTGAGTTAGTACTGTTGTTCCACATGCCTTTCTGTGTGGAATTTTGGTTTTATTTTGTGTTTTTTTTTTTTTTTAAATCATGAAAAGTAATTGTATCAAATAATTTACAAGTTCTGTTGCAATCATGGAATTTTTTTCCTTAGTATGTTAACATGGTAAATTCAGTTAATGTGTTTCAATTGTTAATCCACCTCTGCATTTGTAGAATAAACCCTACTTGGTGTTGATATGTTATTCTTTTCATAAGGAATTGTATTGCATGTGTGAATATTTTCTTTAAGATGTTTCTATCTGCATTCAAAAGGAGGTCATTTTACCCTGTCTTAATGTTTTTTGTCAGGTTTTGGTTGAATAGTTATGATAGTATCATGGAATGGGTTGGAAATTATTCTCTGTTTCTCTTTGGTCGGGTTTGTATATGTGTTGTGTGTGTGTGTGTGTGTGTGTATCTGTCTGTCTAAAAGTGCTTGCCTATAAATTTATTTGAACCAAAAGATTTCTTTGAGTGGAAAGACTTTTAATGAATATTCAGTTTCCTTAAAAGATCTTGAACTATGCAGGTTTCCTATTTCATTTTGTGTCCATTTTGATAATATCTGTTTTTTTATTATTTATTTTTTTATTTAATAAATGAGAATTTACAAAGTGCAACTTTTGTATTGTTGTGCCCCTGCAACCTCCCTCCCTCCCGCGGCCCTCCCCTCTCCCACTCTCTCTCCCATCCCACCCTTCATCGAGTTTCATTTTCAATTACCTTCATATACAGAAGATCAACTTAGTATACACTAAGCAAGGATTTCAACAGGCTGTACTCACACAACCGCACAAGGTATAGGGCATTGTTCGACTAGTAGTGTTGTTTTTAAGTTTCATAGTAAAACACATTAAGGACAGAGATACTATGTGGGGAGCCTGTACTCAGTGACTCCCGTTGTTGATTTAACAATTGGCACTCTTATTTATGACATCAGCAATCACCCGAGACTCTTGCTATGAGCTGTCTAGGCTATGGAAGCCCCTTGAGTTCACCAACTCTGAACTTGTTTAGTCAAGGCCATATCACAGTGGGGGTTCCTTCCTCCCTTCAGAGAAAGGCGCCTCCTTCCTTGATGGCCTGTTCCTTCTGCTGGAGTTTTGTTCATCAGGATCTTTCATTTAGATTGTTTTTTTGCCACCGTGTCATGGCTTCCCATGCCTGTGAGACTCTCATGGACCTTTTAGCCAGATCCGAATGTCCCAAGGGTTGATTCTGAGGCAGGAGTGCTGCCATTCTATGAGTCTGCTGTGTGTCCTGCTTCCCCCGCAGGATCATTCTCTCCCTTTTAATTCCATCCTTCATTGTTTGCTTACACTGGTCTTGTTTGTGAAATCTCTTCGACACTTACCCTATCTTTTTGATCGGTTGTGTATTTATATTTATCACTTTACCAAGTGCGCTGGCATTGGTACCTGCCTCCTTGGTAAGATTGAGCTGAAATCCCCTGGCACATTTCTAGTTCCACCATTGGAGGTAAGTCCGAGTGAGCATGTGCCAACCTATATATCTCCTCCCTCTCTTACTCCCACTCCTATGTTTAACAGAGATCACAAAGTCATTTTCAAGTCACTCTTTTTTTCACTTTATGGCCTTATAAAAAGTTGAGCATTGCTCATCCTCAGATGCACACATATGCTGGGAAACATGAAAGTGACTTGTCCAGCAGTTGTTTTAAGTCTCTTCTTGCACCCTCTTAGATTCTGAAATAGATGAAATGTCCTAGCCACAAAGACCTCAAATAAGGTTAAAATGATGATTGGCAAAATGTTGTTTTTCCTTAATATTCTGGGCTAGCCATGATCTAAAATTTATAGAACTATGAAACAATATAAAAACATTTAATATAGAGTAATGGATGGAAAAGTTCTACTCATGGTTTTTAAGGAAATATTTTTATTTTCTATTATTTATTTTCAAGGCTAATGCATGTCACTGGACGTTTGGCAAGCCACATGGACATTCCTTGCATCATGAATAAGTACTTATTTAAAATAAGCATAAATTAGGCCGGCGCCGCGGCTCACTAGGCTAATCCTCTGCCTAGCGGCGCCGGCACACTGGGTTCTAGTCCCGGTCGGGGCACCGGATTCTGTCCTGGTTGCCCGTCTTCCAGGCCAGCTCTCTGCTGTGGCCAGGGAGTGCAGTGGAGGATGGCCCAGGTGCTTGGGCCCTGCACCCCATGGGAGACCAGGAAAAGCACCTGGCTCCTGGCTCCTGCCATCGGATCAGCACGGTGCGCCGGCCGCAGCGCGCTGGCCGCGGCGGCCATTGGAGGGTGAACCAACGGCAAAGGAAGACCTTTCTCTCTGTCTCTCTCTCTCACTGTCCACTCTGCCTGTCAAGAAAAAAAAAAGCATAAAATTTTAAAAGTTTCTTTATCAGAAATAAGTGAGCTTAAACCCTTTTATGTAGGTAAGAGAAATAAAGTGACTCTTGAAATAAGAAGCTACATCAACAGTGGTGTTTTTATTCACAACAAAGTTTATTTAATATTCCTAATATCAGTTTTCTGCAGAATAATAGTGAAGTGACGATGTGCTGTTATATATTGTTAAGATTCACTTAGAGGAACTGTATTTGATGACAAGACTCTAACATATATATTGTATATTCCTTTTTCTTCTCAGAATTTAATCAAATTAGATCTGTCTCATAATGGTTTAAAATCTACAAAACTGGGGACTCAGCTCCAGCTGCAAAATCTCCAAGAGCTTCTACTATCAAAAAACAAAATTCAGGCACTGAAAAGTGAAGAGCTTGCTTTCCTCGGCAATTCTTCTCTAAAAAAATTAGAGTTGTCATCAAATCTAATTAAAGAGGTAAGAAGCAAAGTAAAATTATTTTGTATTCTATCTTTCAGCTTGGGTAGTCCCTAAATATGTCATATAGATAAGAATCTAAAGGTTCCTATAGAAGAGAGTAAGCTTTTGTATATCCCAGAAATCCTTCACATTTACTGCCTTGGGGTATTGGTGCCACTCACAAAAAAAGTTTTGGTAACAATTAGGGATGGGACTCTGCTGTCAATCAGCAGTATGTTAAAATTGCTATGATGTAGTAGAACAGGTCTTTGACCTAGGTGAACTTACTTGTTTCAGTTTCTTCATTGAAAAATTGGAAATAGTACCCTCTGTCTCATAAAATCTCTGAAAGAATCAAAATGATATAGTGGTAAGATGACAGATTTTAGAACTGGGTTAGCTGGTTTCCTCTCTGGTCTTAATCTGTGTAACCAGATAAGTTATTCAAGTTCTCTTTGCCCCAGTCTCCATGTTTTCAACCTGGTATAATAATACCACTACTTCATAGAACACTGGGGCAAACAATTTAGCACTGTGTCTGGCATACAACAACTAACTGCTCAATAAATAACTAGCTCAATGCTATTATACAAACTTTCCTGTAATGGGGTATGCCAAATTAACCTGCTTCTCTTGGATCTATGATCTTCAATTTAACCATTTTCATGTCCAAGTATATCTGTCTTCTGCACACATTTTATTCCTTTACAGGCTATAAGAATGTTGGAAAAACTAAACATGGCTTTTTATTTTTATTTAGATATATTCATCCATTCATTCATTCATTTGTTGATTTGAAAGGCAGAGCAAAAGAGAGCAGGAGGGAGAGACACAGAAAGATCTGCCATCCTTTGGTTCATACCCCAAATAGTTGCATTAGCTAGATCTGAGCCAGGCTGAAGCCAGAAGCCAGAAACTCCATCCTGGTATCCCACATGAGTGGCAGGGGCCAAGTACTTGGACTGTCATCCATTACCTTCCCAGGTGCATTTGCAGGGAGCTAGATTGGAAGTGGAGCAGCCAGAAGGTGAGCCAGCACTTCATATAGGATGCCAATGTTGCAAAGGACAGCTTAAACCACAGTGCCAAATGGCTTGCCCTGAAACACAGCTTTTTAAAGATTGATTTAAAAATGGACCAAGTGCAACATTTACCTGAAATAATTATTGTTTTGTGCAAGCTACTTATTTTAGTTTTTTAAACAGCATTTCCCCCAATTAGAATATTTATAGTACTATTATAAGACCTAAAAATATAATGAGAGACAATAAAAATCACTCAAAAGTAATCAGAATGAGTCACTGCTAGCATTTGGGCATATGTATCCATAATTCTTCTGCAAACAATGACAAGAAAAACAACAAAAACTAAAGTCAGGCATTTAACTATGCCAAGCACTGTGACAAATTCTTTCTTTTATGTTTTAGGTAGAGAGCATCTTTGTCAATGTATTGCTATCATTTTACACGAGAGTAAGTTGAGAGGAGGAAGGGTGAAGTAACAGGTGGCCTACTGGTGACAGCTGGGCTGCTGGCAGCCCTGCACCAGAGCCCTTGCTCTCAGCAGCATGCTACATGGCCTTTCCAGGGGGATGGTGTCTCCTGCTTTTTAGAATTAGCATTAACATCATATGAACATCTTCCATGTCACGAAGAATCACTCACTTAATTTTAGTGATTGCAATATAGTACAGCACAAGGTTTATCATAATTTAATGAGTCCCTGCTTTGCATTTTAAAACTAATTTTACTTACAATAAAGCACAATTTCCTCCACATCTGTCTCTCTTGTTTTCCTTTAGCCCTATCATCTCACAGCAACACATTAGAGATCAGCTTTGCTTCCTGGATAGGTTTAACTGCCAGGAGCTGGCTACTCCCTCTCTGGGTTCCTTGTTCCCCACTCCTTTTCTTTTGTCCCAGCACCGAATCCCAGATCAGCCAAGGGCTGGGGACAGAGTGGAAGTGAGTTGGAGACACTAGTGAAATAAAGTCAGGAAAAAACCTAGGTGGAAAGACATAAAGGACAGCAGGAACTCAGTCTCAGAAGGGAAAGTGTGTGCTTCTATTCATTAAAAGCCATCATTCATTCCTTCCACCACATTCACTGAAAATAAGAGGTCAACAAGACAGAACTAGAATCTGCCCCAGTGATGACACCACAAACAATAGTTATGAATTTATGAATCATAATTCTATTCAGTGTGATGATGTAAGAGCACCAGGAGACCTAACCCAGATTGGGAGGTCAGGGAAGGCCCCAGAAGAAGTGGCATCCATGCTGAAATGTGAATGCTGAGTACAAGTGAGTCAGCGGCCAGGAGAGGTTGAGGCTGGAGCAGGAGGCAAGTGTCCCAGGCACAGAAAAGAGAGAAGTGGAGAGAAATACCCTGCCCTGGCACTGTGGTGAAATGGGAAGGAGACTGAATAAAAACTCTGCTTGGGATGCCTGCATCCCATATTGGAGAGCTTGTTCCCAATTCCAACTTCTGGCTAATGGGCATCGTTGGATGCAGCAGGTGACGCCTCAAGAACTTGGGTCCCTGTCACCTACATGAGAGACCCAGATCATACTTCAGGCTCTTGCCTTCAGCCTGGCCCAGCCCTGGCTGCTTTGGGCACTTGAGGAGTGAACCAGCAGCTCTCTCTCTCTGTCTCTAAGCCTTTCAGATAAAATGAAAATAAATAAATAAAATTTAAAAAAAATCATTGTATTTAAGCTTTCCAAAGGTCACACAGAGTCTATATTCTATTTTGGTTATTAACTACTTTCCCCCCCTTACCTTTAGTTTTCTCCAGGGTGTTTCCATGCAATTGGACAATTATTTGGCCTCTTTCTGAACAATGCCCAACTTGGCCCAAGTCTCATAGAGAAGCTTTGTTTGGAGTTATCAAACACTAGCATTCAGAATCTGTCTCTGAGTAACAGCCAGCTGAACAGAATCAGCAATAGGACTTTGCTCGGACTGAAGCACACCAACCTCACCATGCTCGACCTTTCCCACAATAACTTGAATATGATCGATGATGATTCCTTTGTTTGGCTTCCACATCTCAAATATCTCTTCCTGGAGTATAATAACATAGTGCATTTGTCTAATCACTCATTTTATGGACTTTTCAATGTGAGACACCTTAATTTGAAACGATCTTTTCCTAAACAAAGTGTGTCCCTCACTTCACTTCCCAAGATTGATGATTTTTCCTTTCAGTGGCTAAGATGCTTGGAGTACCTTAACATGGAAGATAATGATATTCCAAGCATAAAAAGAAATATGTTCACAGGATTGATAAACTTGAGATACTTAAGTCTATCCAACTCCTTCACAAATTTGAGAACTTTAAAAAATGAAACATTTTCATCACTAGCTCATTCCCCCTTACTCATACTCAACCTGACCAAAAATAAAATCTCAAAAATAGAGAGTGATGCGTTCTCCTGGTTGGGCTCCCTAGAGGTGCTTGACATTGGAATTAATGAAATTGGGCAAGAACTCACAGGACAGGAATGGAGAGGTCTAGAAAATATTTTTGAAATCTACCTTTCCTACAACAAATACCTACAACTCACTAGCAACTCCTTTGCCCTGGTCCCAAGCCTTCAAAGACTGATGCTCCGAAGGGTGGCTCTTAAAAATGTGGATATCTCCCCTTCACCTTTCCACCCTCTTCATGACTTGACCATTCTGGATTTAAGCAACAACAACCTAGCCAACATAAATGAAGAAATGCTAGAGGGCCTTGAAAAGCTAGAAGTTTTGGATTTGCAGCACAACAATTTGGCACGACTCTGGAAACAAGCAAACCCCGGTGGTCCTGTCCATTTCCTCAAGGGTCTTTCCCACCTTCACACCCTTAACTTAGAGTCTAATGGCTTGGATGAGATCCCAGAAGGAGTTTTCAAGAATTTATTTCAATTAAAAAGCATCAACTTAGCCTTGAATAATTTAAATGTACTTCCACAATCTGTCTTTGATGACCAGGTATCTCTGAAGTCATTGAACCTTCAAAAGAATCTCATAACATCAGTTGAAAAGAAAGTTTTTGGGCCAGTTTTCAAGAATCTGAGTAATTTAGATATGAGCTTTAACCCATTTGACTGTACATGTGAAAGTATTGCCTGGTTTGTTAATTGGATTAATAAGACACGTACCAACATCTCTGAGTTATCAAGTCATTACCTCTGCAATACTCCACCTCAGTATCATGGGTTCTCAGTGAGGCTTTTTGATACATCATCCTGCAAAGACAGTGCACCCTTTGAACTCCTTTTCATGATCAATACCAGTTTCCTGTTATTGTTTATCTTTATTGTGCTGCTCATCCATTTTGAGGGCTGGAGGATATCTTTTTATTGGAATGTTTCAGTACATCGAATTCTCGGTTTCAAAGAAATAGATGGCCAGCCAGAGCAGTTTGAATACACAGCATATATAATTCATGCATACAAAGATAGGGACTGGGTCTGGGAACACTTTTCCTCAATGGAGGAAGAAGATCCATCTATCAAATTTTGTCTAGAAGAAAGGGACTTTCAGGCAGGTGTCCTTGGACTTGAAGCCATTGTCAATAGCATCAAAAGGAGCAGGAAAATTATTTTTGTTATAACACAGCATCTTCTAAAGGACCCATTATGCAAAAGGTAGGTTAATGTGAAATTTTAAGAATGTATGTGCTTTTTAAAGATTTTATTTATTTATTTGAGAGGTAGAATTACAGAGAGAGGGAGAGACAGAGAAGAAAGGCCTTCCATCTGCTGGTTCACTCCCCAGATGGCCGCAACAGCCAATGCTGAGCTGATCCAAAGCCATGAGTCAGGACCTTATACTGGGTCTCCCACATGGGTGCGGGGGCCCAAGCACTTGGGCCATATTCTACTGCTTTCCCAGGCCACAGCAGAGAGCTGGATCAGAAAAGGAGCAGTTGACAGCCATATGGGATGTTGGTGCCACAGGCAGAGGCTTAGCCTACTATGCCACAGCACCAGCTCCAGAATGTATGTGGCTTTCAGTTGGACTTTCAGTATTACTAACATCATTAGTCATAACTGAAAAATACTTTTAAGTAATATTGAGGAAAATACATAACCTGAATTTTTAGTGAGGGATTAAATTTTTAGAAGGTTGAACTTTTAGTTGTTAAAAAAACACTGTTTATTACATAACTTCATTTAACATGTTTTTTTTTTTTTTAACTTAGATTCAAGGTACACCATGCAGTTCAGCAAGCTATCGAACAAAACTTGGATTCAATTATATTGATTTTTCTAGAGAATATTCCAGATTATAAACTGAACCACGCACTCTGTTTACGAAGAGGAATGTTTAAATCTCGTTGCATTTTCTATTGGCCAGTTCATAAAGAACGGATAGAGGCTTTTCATCATAAATTGCAAGTAGCACTTGGATCTAGAAATTCACTACATTAAATGAGAAAAGAAATAACTTTCGCAATTTAGAAAGTTCCATGGAAAACTTAAGTTTCACTTGAAAATAATATAATCTGTAGATGACAATAGGTGACGGGATTCTATCATAATTACATCTCATCTATGGAAATGTATCTCTGTAGACACACTTTCAGGAGTCTTGTTGATGGATTAATTGACCCATAGTAAACATATTAGTGTATAAGAACATTTTCTACTAATGAATATATAAATGGTCAGAGAGTCTTGTGATAAATGAGTTTCAGAGTATTCTTCATTGAAAAGAAAGTTAGAAAAAAGAAAGAAAGAAAAGTTAGTGTTATGTAAGGGTTCATGATAATCGTTTTTGGATGCAGTTACAATTGAATGAAAGGTACTTGTTTTAATGGGTATGATGTTACTTAAATTATAAAAGAATGAAATACAAAGGTGACTCAAAAAGTTCATGGAAAAGGAAATAAAAATACTGTACAGGTTCCACAAATCTTTTGAAGATCCTTTTGTTTATATTTACATTTTTAAAAGCTTAATTACAATAGTTTTTCAACTGAAAAGGGTTGTATTTTAGTAGTGCCTGTCCAGTGTTAATTATATTAAATGCTTAAATAGCTTTTTAATATACACACTGTAGGGCAGAAAAAAAATTGCAATACATTTTGATTCATTAATGAAGTAAATATTTTAATAAATACTTGTGTTATTATGATATTTAAGTTTCTTCTACAGGGGGTAGAAACAATTCTTTTACTTAAAAGAAAGATTTGCTTCCTGAAGGTTATCAGTAGAATGGCTTTCTGGAAACAAGAATCTTCCTTCCCTGATCACTGACTTGGGAGGTGGAATTGACCACATCATTTGGTCCCACTGAGATTCTTTTACTCCAGATCTATGTTGTTAGTGACCAGGATTATGGTATAATAGATTCATGTGTAATATATTATTGTGCCATAAAAGAGTATGCTATGTGAAGTTAACCCTTATTTAGGAAGACAATTATTTTGTTTTTGGAGTCTAACTATTGAAAACAAACAGGACTAGCTTTTTGAATGTAGAGTTAATTTCTATACTTGCAGTACTCATTTGCATAGTTTAGGGGGCATTTGAGGTGTTACATTATTTTGAAACTTGATTTAAATGAATTTTTATTCTCAGGGTTAAGTGCATACAACCCTGAGATAAGTAACATTCACTGTCGTGCTGATTCTGAAAAAGTGAATGTGAATACATGGGGGACTCATTGTCACTTTCACATTGTTTGCCATCCTTACATCTGAGACATTTATGTTCACAGCATTTTAGGTAAGATTTACTTTTTAACTGTGAAATGTAACTGTAAAATTCATAACTACTTCGTTCTTGATACGACTTGCGTGTTGTTTATCAATGTTCTCAAGTTTTCATTAAAATTTGTTAAAATAACCTAACTATTGTTAATCAAAATATCATCAGAGTGTAAAATAAAAGGTAGAAAATAACTTCGTTTTATTCTCATGTTTATTTTCTTGTGCAATAGCTGATCAAATGGCCACAATTTATACTGAGTCCAAATATAATTTTTAGGGCTGGTGCCTGCGGCGCCAGCACTCCTGGTTCTAGTCCCAGTTAGGGTGCTGGCTTCTGTCCCAGTTGCTCCTCTTCCTGTCCAGCTCTCTGCTGTGGCCCGGGAAGGCAGTGGAGGATGGCCCAAGTGCTTGGGCCCTGCACCCGCATGGGAGACCAGGAGGAAGCACCTGGCACCTGGCTTTGGATCCGCTCAGTGCACCAGCTGCAGCGCACCGGCCGTAGTGGCCATTTGAAGGGTGAACCAACAGAAAAGGAAGACCTTTCTCTCTGTCTCTCTCTCTCTCTCACTGTCTAACTCTGCCTTTCAAAAAAAATCAATAAATCAATCAATAAAAAATAAAACAAATATAAACAAATATAATTTTTAAAGAGTTGGTTAATATGTTAAGAGATTACGATTCACTAGGAATGACTTTTTTAAATGAATACAAGTAACATTAATAATAGGTGCAAATGCTGACTTGTTGTTGACCTTCATAGGAAACAACATCCTGAACTTTTGTAGGCTGTCCTTTATAATTGTTCTCAGGAGGAGTTCTCTCCCCTTGGGTGCAAGACAAGAGGATTGCAGAAAAGGATGTTTGTCTGATGTCCTATTTAATTTCCACAAGCAACTTGCCAACTTTGAGTACTCTCAGGGTGCCATCACGGAATCTGTTCACTCCAGCTCCTTCCTGTTTTTTGCCTTGCAAAACAAAGCCCAATTGAATCAGTACTGAGTTTAAAATAGATCTCAGTATTTATATTGGACCTAAAATGATATCTTTTAGGTTGTAGTAAAAAGTAGATGCGAATCATTTTGTTAATAAGGAAGGGTGTTTTCAATGCCATTTTTTAATAACCTCAAACTACTCAAACATGTACCTTGGATTATTTGTAAAAGGAACTCAACAGTAAGTGATGGTCAACATTAGAATATGTAAAGATGCTTCAAAATCCAGGACTTAAAAAGTATCTCTTGCCCTCTACAGAGAAGAAAGCAGATTAGTGGTTGTCTGGGCCTAGGGGTCGAAGAGGAGTGACCCCAAAAAGGTAGAAGAGATATTTTTAGGGTGATGAAAAAATTCTGCCTCTAGGCCATCCTAAGAAATCTCTTCACATTTTTGCCTATAGAGTCAACATGAAAATGGAGTGAGTGTGGCTAAAAACTAATTGTAGATCTCTTACTTCTGTACATACGAGCTTTACTTGCTAATGGCTAAGGGTGTATCTTGTGAAACTATGCTGGCCCAAATTCCAAGGAACTGAGAATTCCAAGGAACTGAGAAAGGACACAACCCAAGTGTTCTGCCTAAGTTGACAGAAATGTGCCCTGTACCTGTTATCTTACAACCATACCTTGGGTTTGTTATTGTTCCTGGGTTAGTTATTGTTAACTGTTATCTTACAACCATATTTTGGGTTTTTTATTGTTCACTGCATACCAGGTTCAGTTTTAAATTGTGAGCCTTAGTGGACAGAATACTATAAAAAGCTGTGTAACTCGCTGTTGGGGGCTGCACTTTGGTAAGGAGTGTCGGTCCTGATCGGTTGCCTTGCCTCTCATTTTCAATAAAGTTCATGTGACTGTCACTGGTTTTTGTAATATTCTATTTTAGCTGAGTGGACGCAACATGCCCACCTGAGACCTCACACTTTGTTCTTCATTGCCTTCTCTACCACCTTTATATCCTTTTTCTAAGCTCCAACTAAACAGCACTGCTGCTGCCACACTACTCCATAGCCAGCATTTCAGTGGCTCCTTCTACCTCTTGCTTCAGGTACTGGATGCAGCTGCTCTTGGCTTCAGGATGAGCCAGAATGTGAGGAAGTGAATCAATGGGAAAGGAAAGGAGGGGCGATGAAAATACTTCAGTAGTAGAAGGCATATCTTCAGAGCTGTGTTCTGTTTTTTGTTTTAGGTAGGATGAGATAGTGGAAGATAGTGGAACCACTTGGGAAAAGGGTGAGGTTCTGAACACATATTGAAATGAACAAAGTTCAAATTACAAAGGGTAACATGTAAGGTCCTTCACCACTGTGCCAGGTTTATCTCCCTAGCTTGATTTTTTTGAAACCACCCTCCCATGCTTAGTACCACCCTGATGCGGTTGGAGTGAGACTCCCAAAATTTCATGTGTTGTGGCAGTGGACATAGGAAGCAAATGGACACATTGGATTTTGTGGGAATACACTCTTACCATCAGGAAATTTCATATCCATTGGTTTTGCTTCTCGGAGAGAAAATAGACAACAGGGACTCAGGCTGCTCCGGGACCTCCTCTGACCTCCCCCAGCTCTGCAGTACCTATTCCAAATACAAGCTAGTGCTGCATGAAGCAACAGCACTGACCTGCTTAATCCTTAGCTTGAATTCTACAATTTTTCATGAACTTGCTCTGTTTTTCCTATAATTCATGTCCAGTATTTCCCTCATAGGTATACATAGTGCCTGAAACACAGTACTTTGGCACAAAACATTTGCTGTTTGATGAGTAAAGGATTAAGTGAATGAACACACTCTAAGTGCAGTCATTCAGGAGGATTTGCAGTTCTGAAGCAGGCAGGCATACAGGTTAAATTGATTAGCTTTGTGAGCTGGAAGACCACGCCTTCACCACACCCCTGTGTGACCTCCTGCCCCTACCTGGCCACACCTGAGTGCTCACTGGCCAATCAGGTTAACTAACCACTCCCCTTTGGAAGTGGATTAAAAGCCTGGGGCAGGGTGTGTCTGCCCCTTTCCTGCATTTCCCTTGCCCTGGCCTCTTGCCAGGATGGGGCTGTCTGTAGCCCTGCACCTCCAGGGCCCATGGCCTTTGGGCCACTCTCCCTAGGCTTCCTGGCCTACCTGCCCTAGGCTTCCTGGCCTAGATGCTCTTCCATGTGGCTGGTTCCTGGTGCTTGGTATGAACCCAGATTTACCTCTCTCTCTTACATAAAGCTCTCACTCACCTCTGCATCTTTCACACTAAATAAAAGCTTAAAATGTACCATGCTGACTTGTTCATTCACGCCGGTATTTAGAATTCTTCTCTAAATATTAGGCAAGAACCCACTCAGACTTACTAATATTGGGGATTTATTAATAAGTGTATGGTGGGGCCGGCGCCATGGTTCACTTGGCTAATCCTCCACCTGCGGCGTCAGCACCCTGGGTTCTCGTCCCGGTTGGGGCACCGGATTCTGTCCCGGTTGCTCCTCTTCCAGTCCAGCTCTCTGCTGTGACCTGGGAAGGCAGTGGAGGATGGCCCAAGTGCTTGGGCCCTGCACCCACATGGGAGACCAGGAGAAGCACCTGGCTCCTGGCTTCGGATTGGCGCAGCGGAAGCCGAAGTGGACATTAGGGGAGTGAACCAATGGAAGGAAACCTTTTTCTCTGTCTCTCTCTTTCATTGTCTATAACTCTCTCTGCCTCTCTCTCTCACTGTCTAAATCTGCCTGGCCAAAAAAAGAAAAAAGCGTATGGTGATATTGTATGGCACCCCAAATACCAATAACATATGTGGCACCCCAGATGGGACTTCTGGGCTGTGGGGAGCAAACCGGACTAGACTGTTACTGGAATTAAGACTTATTCTATGCATCTGCTCTCCCACAATATGGCGCTGGGAGAGAAGTAAACAGCTTCCGCACAGCTGCCTCCAGTTCAACCAATTAACTGTAGGACTTGCTCCTGATTGGAGAGCAGCGTACTCGGCGTGTGGGCAGCCGAGTTGGGATTGGCGGAGGAGGACTATAAAGGAGGAGAGAGACGGCATGCACCAGGAACATCTATGGGGAACATCTAAGGGAACCCGTGCAGCCCCCGAGAGAACCGGCCGGCGGTGTGCCGCTCCCCTGCGGAAGTGGGGAATGCGGCCAGGGGGAACTGCCCTTCCACGGAGGTGGAAGGGATAGTAGCCAACCCGGGAAGAACCAGCAGCAAACCCGGGGAGGGCCGAGCAGACGAAAGAACAGCGCAGGGTCCTGTGTCGTTCCTCCACGAAGACGGGGAGCGACACTGGGCGAATTCTAAGGGGCCACATTCCGATATATTTTTAAGGGGTTAAATTCCGATATCAGTTCCACAAATGTGTCTCCTTGCCTTTTTGCAATTCCATCCCTGGGTACATTCCATGAGATTCTCTTTTCCTTGCTGTTCTTTCACATTTCCTTGCCTAAATTTTGCAGTTTTCAGGAGTACAGCAGGTATCAGCTTCTCCAATGAGCCTTTCTTTGTTTAAATTTTATTTATTTATTTGAGAGATAGAATTACAGACAGAGGGGGAGACAGACAGAGAGAGAAGTCTTCCATCTGCTGGTTCACTCCACGAATGGTGGAAATGGACTGAGCTGAGCTGATCCAAAGCCAGGAGCAGGAGCTTCTTCTGGGTTTCCCCTGCAGGTGCAGGGGTCCAAGGACTTGAGCCATCTTCTGCTGCTTTCCTAGGCCATAGGAGAGAGCTGCATAGGAAGAGGAGCAGCTGGAACACAAACTGGTACCCATATCAGATGCTGGTGCCACAGGTGGAGGCTTAGCCCACTATGCCACGACACTGGCCCCTGCACAAGCCCCTGCCTGATGAGTCTTTCTAAGTACATCTCCTCCTTAGGGTAGTGTGTTAGTCCCTTCCTCTGTGCCAAGGACTCTTGCCTGGAAATGGTTTCATCTCCTTGATGAAAGGAATGAGTGCCTAAAAGGCATCTGAAGAGGATATGACCTTAAAGTCTACCACATGGGTATATACAAACCTTGGGAAGGATGCGGGGAGAGAGAAAGAGAAAGGTCTTCACCCCCTGGTCCAATCTCCAATTGGCTGTAATGCCAGGGCTGCACCAGGCCAAAGCCTCAAGACCAGAATTCCATCAGGGTCTCCCACATGGTCGCAGGGGCCCAAGCACTTGGGCCATCTTCTGCTACTTTCCCAGGTACATTAGCAGGGAACCGGATCAGAGTCTCCGCTGAGACTCAAGCCGATTCTCTGATGGTATGCTGATGGCATAACCTTTTGCACCGTAATGTCTGCCCTTCTTGGGCATTTCTAGTTGTTCTTCTAAAATACATCCTTCTGCGGCTAGACACAATGATTTACCGTATTGACTTTCCTTTAATTATCCTGAGAGTGGCAGACCTTCACGGCACATCACCTGAGGCTCCTGCTATGAGAATAGCATGCTGCTTGTAATTAACAGAGAAGCCTGGTAGCATGTAACATCTGTCTGAAAGACTGTTGATGGATGAACAACGGCATAAAAGACCTAGCATTTTGCTATGAATTGCTTATCAAGTTTGTAATTATAGATCATTTTCAAAGCAAAGAGCTCCAAACAAAAGGATCAATCCTCCCCGCCTCGGCCCTCCTTGCTGAGGCTGGCTGGCTGGAATGCTGTGTCCACCACCATAATCCACAGTGATACTTCTCCCACCTTCCCCTCCCTGTCACGAGTCCTATCATTCTGCCTACAGATTTGAAATAATTGTTATCATTTTAATTATTTGTCAGCTTTTTAGAAAAAATAGATCCACTGATGACTTTCATAGGGGTACCAGCAAGATACTATGATCATGAGTCCTCAAATTAATTAATACCCTAACAATGTATTCATTTCCTAGAACTGCCATAATAAAGTGCCAACAACTGGATGACTTTAAAATAACAGAAATTCATTTACTCATTGTTCTGGAAACCAAAAGTCCTAAATTAGGTGTCCGTAGGGTCATATTCCCTCTGAAACATATCTTGATGGGAGTAGGAACAGGAATGACTAGACTACATTTCAGTAGACAAGGCAAATAAAATTGAAGGCTTATCTCTCAGCCTCAAAGAAAACATAAATGACCTAGCACAGCAACTATCTCACTCCAGGATCAGGTGGATTCACTGGCAGCAGTAGTTCTCCAGAACAGCTGGAGACTAGACCTCCTCACAGCCAAGAGAGGTGGAATTTGCCTCTTTTGGGGTGAAGAATATTGCTTTTAAACCAATAAATCAGGTATGGTAAGAGATGGGATCGAATGCATAAAAAGACATGCTGACAAAATGTATTCACGGCCAGCGCCGTGGTGCAGCAGGTTAAAGCCCTGGCCTGAAGTGCCGGCATCGAATATGTGTGTCAGTTCTAGTCCCGGCTGCTCCTCTTCCGACCCAGCTCTCTGCTATGACCTGGAAAAGCAGTGGAAGATAGCCCAAGTCCTTGGGCCCCTGCACCCACATGGGGGACCCAGAAGAAGCTCCAGGCTCCTGACTTTGGATCGGCACATCTCAGGTTGTTGTGGCCTTCTGGGGAATGAACCAGCAGATGGAAGACCTCTTTCTCTGTCTCTACCTCTCTCTGTAACTCTGTCTTTTAAATAAATAAAATAAAAACAAATGTATTCACAAGGTAACTCTGCCTCATTTTGGCCATCATTTCCAATGGGGGCAATGTCTCTAGTATCTCCTTTTGTCCTCATAATCATAGCACTCCTATTTCTGCCATGTATAATTAACTTACTCCAAAGGTTCTTGCAGGAACAAATAACTGCTGTTTCCCAAGCCATCTCACAGAAGCAACTACTCTCCTTCAATCAATTCAATCAACCTAATCTTGAGTATAAACACCACCACCCCTCAAGTCCTGGCTCCATGTCTATGCCGGGGATCAGCAGAAAGTAGCCAGAGAAATAGGCACCCCTTCTCCTTATCTATACTCAGAGTCAGGATTGATGGAACAATGCCTCAGACACTCTCACCCACTGCCCAAAAGATAGATAAACATTGGAATTTATTCCTTGCCCTTGAATCTCAATTGGTTCTCAAATTCTATTGCCTTTATAACCTCACCCCCACATTCTTTCACAGGTTCCCAAGGCCCGCCACAGCCATCTGAAAGAACAGTTCCATGAATTCCCCTCCACCTGCTACCCCACCCCCACCCCAACCCCAACCCATCTAATATATATAAAGGCCGGCCCCTGGAGGTTGGGCCTTCTTCCATGTGTTCCATCAATGTGCACAAAGCCTGCAGTTGGTCACCCACTTCTACAAATTTATTTCCTCTGAATAAATTCAGTCTAGCTGTAGATTCATACACTGCCTCCTCTCTATTCTGCACCTCTTTTCCTAACATTTTTGGTGTCCCCTGTGAGGAGGCACCAATTCTGGGCCTCTTTTCCTAATAACATATAGGGGAGAATTCTTCCCTACCTCTTCCTAGCTTCTGGTAGGAGCCATCAATCTATGGTGCTCCTTGGCTTGCAGTTGTCATCACTCCAATCTCTGTCTCTGTGTTCCATGGCATTTTCCCCAAGTGTCTGTCCAAACTCACCTCTTAAAGTACATCAGTCATACTGGGTTAGAGTCCATCTGACAGACCTCATCTTAACTTGACTACAGCAGTAAAGGCCTATAAGTTCACATTCACACAAACTGGGAGTTAGGACTTCACCATATCATTTTAAAGGACACAAATCAAATCATAACAGATAGGATCCATGCGACCAGATCTCAGGGATAGAGAGAATCCTTTCAAGGACAGGACCTGTAAGAGCATGTGGCTTTTCCATAGATTTACTGACAGCACCCACAGATGTAAAGAAAAGCTTGATCAAAAAGGGAAGAGGCTAGTGATGGATGCAGAGAAAAATCTAAAGTCAGAGACCAAAGTCAGCTGGGTGATGGCACTGGTAGGGCTGCTCCTCCAAGGAGGGTGATTTTCCTATGCTTAACATCTCTTCTGTGTGAACCATAGGACTCATTGCCTGCCCTTGTTTTGATTCCATGCTCAGTGAACAATCACTCAAATTAACTTGCTCTTCAGAGGAATTCCTCTTGTAAGGCAAGAGCAGGGGACGCAACACTCTGCATCAATGTCTTATGAGTCAGGTTGATGGGCTCACTCCGAGAGGCTGCTCCGCTGTGAAGGTGCTGGGCTGATCAGATCTCTGGGCCTGAAAAATCAGGAATCCAAGGATGTGGCAGCAAAGAAGGGCTGCCTCTCCGGAACTGGGGGAGATGCATCGGGCTGTGCTGTACAGTGGCCTCCCTTACAGCCTGGCCTTTGAACTTACGTCACATACGTTCAGAATCGATCCAGTGTCTGGCAGCTGCAACACTGGAAGCACACACTCTAGAAATAGTGAGAATGATCTCAAATATTATGCATTTCATTGCTCTATGAATCCAAATCAAGATGCTTCTCAAACAAACATAACAAGTCTGTAGAAAGCTGCAAACTTGAATGAGCGCTGCGTGAGGGAGTGCAGCGTTCTCAGGGACCTTCTTCCCTTCTGAAGCCACCTGCAAGTTCCTGAGAAAGGAACCAAGAGGACACGAGAAATGCAGATGGCTCCATGAGAATGTGAGAAACGCTGCCTCAGCATGAGCCTGTGTCTGATGTCCTTGCACTGTGACAGAGTAGGCACACATCCCTGGCCCGGCGCTGAGGCCTCTGCTTCTGGTTCTCATTCTGCTCTGGGACGGGTCTGTGACTTCCTCCCCCCTCCCCTCATTTTGACTCCTCACTGTGTGCAGGTGCTTCACATGGTGACACCTGCATGCTGCTGCTTCCCTGAACATCCGAAGCCCTTCCTTATCTGGACTTTATTATTATCTGGGCCCCATTTCTTCTTTGTCTTAGGCACACAAAGGCTCTGGGTTCCCCAAGCTACTGCAGCCCATGAGGAAGGCCACCAACTGGTCTTGTTTACTGGCGCCCTGGCCTGACATTTAGCATACAACACCCAGCTGCCTACTCCATGCTCTGGAAGACAATGTCTTCTACTTTCAGTGCTTCACACAGTCCTGGAGTAGAAAAGTGCCAGGTGCATGATTGTTAGTGGTAGATGGACGATAGACGCTTAGAAGAGGGATCATGATAGGATGTGGTATCACAAGTGGAAGACTGGTGGGGTGTCTGCAAAAGGCACAAAGCGTGACATCCCCATGGAAATTTGCCAAGGCTCAGAATGAAATGACTGAAGTATACAATAGTGAATGTCCATTTATTGGGCCATCTCCTTTCCATGCCTCAGATTAGAAAATATATCTCCTGAGATCAAAACAAAATCCCTCCTCTGAACATTAATCGTTAGACTCGCTATTAAACTTAACCTTGCTGAAAACTCCCCCCACATGCTTGCAGATACCCACACTCAAACTCTATCTTTCACATACTCGTATATGTCCTCAGATCAAGCAAATGCAATTCATCTCGCCTAATACAAACTCTTAACTTTTCTGTTTTTGAGTTTGCAGTTTGTGTCCAGTCAGCCTGATTACAGTCTGAGTTCTCATTTTGGTTACACAATTCCTGGGTTCACTCCCTTAGCTGCTAACACACAATGTTGTACATAGGTTGTCCCAGTTCAACTCTCCGAGCCCAATTTCACTTCCAAGTTCTTGAGTGAAGCACTTGTGTTCCCATGTCTTCCTTAATACCCACTTCTGACTTTTAACAATGGGATAGGGGGTGAGGGAATGAGGGTAGAGGATTGAGGGGGAGTGGGCCCTGCTGTTTCAAGCCCATCTTCCTGAAGACACTTTTTTTTTAACCCACCTTCCCCTACATCTGTGAGCTGACTGTGCCCTTGTGCTCATGAACTGTTCATTTTGGAGCCAGGATTATGTTCAACTTCCTCACTCTCAGCCCTAAGCTCGGTGAATCTGGAGAAGCTCTAGGAATGATGGAGAAATTGGAGGCTGTTCCTTTAAGACACGAATCCGGGAGGTAAGCTGGTGTATTTATCCAAGACGCATCCCTGAGCTACAGTCTGGGGCCCAATTAGCAGTGCGCTAAGCAGGGGTTTTGTTTAGCTTAGCAACCGCCGGAGTGATCCTGAGCCGTCGGGTGTCTCCAGTCCTGCCAAGGCCGCGATCTCCACCCAGGGTCTGCAGCAGCAACGCACTGCCTCCCTAGGCTCCCGGACCCCCAGCCCTCGGGGGTCTGCCGGCACTGGAGCAGAGAAGGTACCGCTCCCGCAGCTGGGGTCGGCGGCACGGGGACCACAGGCTCAGCACTCCTCGGGCCGACCACGCCGTCGAGGAGGCTCAGCCCGAAGCCGTGCGGAGCCGAGCGCCGGGCTGGGGAGAGCATCAGAGGCCTGCCGGGCTCCGCGGTGTGCAGAGACCCTGAGATCTTGGGCCGCCACATCCGGATCCCGGCGGGCGGTGGTGCATGGAGCCCGGCGGCCTAGCTCCGCTTGGTCTTGAGAGTCGGGCAGCATCGAGGACAGTCTTTGTAACGGCCAGGCATGAAGATGGCTGTGTTGGACCTTGGGTCTTTCTTTGCCAAAATCTTCAAGACCTCGACGGCGCCCCCCGCCGTGCCCTCGCCGGTCGCCTCCACCGGGCACTCCGGGGGCGCTGCCGCCGCGGGGTCTGCGGGCTCCGCCTCTGGGACCTCGCTGGGCGCCGTCCAGACGCCGACCCTCTTCCCGGCCCTCGTTCCAGACGCCCCAGCGGTGTCGCGGGGGGCGCCGGCCCAGCTGCACGCTCCGCTGTCAGTATCCTATCCCAGGGTGTTGACTGCGAGCCGCGCGACAGAGGCGGTAGGAACCCCCTTGTCATTGCCCGGTAGCCCCAGAGCGGCCAAAGTCCAGCCCCTGCCCTTACCCGTGCCCCCCACTCCCTCCGGCGGCGGCTGCGGCGTCGCAAGCTCCGCCACCCACCTCGCAGCCCCAGCGCGGCCGCTCTCGGGCCCCGGAGGGGTCTGGACCGCGCTGCCATCGGTCGCGGGCGCAGCGAGCAGCAGCTGTGGGGTCGCGAGCCCAGGGCACTCTCGGCGGCCCCCGGCTCCCAGCGATCGCCAGCCCAACATCGGGATGGCCCCTGGGCCCGGCCCCAAAACCCTGTTCTTCACCCTGCCGGACATCGGCGAGGAGTGGGCCTCGGACGGCGACTCGGAGGACAGCTGCTCCTGCTCGGAGGACGGCCCAGATGGGTGAGTAGCAGCGAGGGCCAGGCCTGCCTGTTTGTGTGGCCAGGACCCGCAGCCCTCCGCCTTCCCTGTAACCGCATTTGGGGTAACTGCCGCCGACTCCTCGGGGCACCCTCCTTGCACTCTCGCAGTAATTGTATTCCTCGGCTTTCTGATCTTTGAAAAGGCACGACGTACACGCTTGTGCTCAGCTTTCTCAAAGGCAACCTTGGCCATTTACCAGGCGAGGGGAAGGCAGATGCAATCGTATTTCTCCTCGACCCGCAGCAACGGAGCTTTAGCGAGTCTGATTCTTCAAGGACTCGCAAAACAGCCGCCCCATCCCTGTCTTGGCGGCAGAGTGGAGCAGGTGCGCAGGGTACCCCCCACACGCGTGGGCGGCAATGAGACTGTGCTTCCCCACTTTCCAAGGATCAGCCCCAAGCGGGATGGGTTTCCTGTGTGTGTCCCGCGTCACCTGACACACATGGAACCTGTAATGCTCAGGACGCCACAGGTTATTTACCCTGGAGTCCCTGCGTTCTTCCCGTCGGCCCCGAGTTACTACAGTAATGCTGGCTGACTCGAGGGACCAATTTCAGAGGGAATTGGGGACCACGCTCTCCTCTGACTCCAACCCCCAAACCTTCCCAACACCAACATGAATTTTTAATTTTAATGAACGGAGCATTTTAAAAAGAACTTATTTTATTTGAGAGAAAGAGATAGAAAATCTTCCATCTGCTGCTTCACTCCCTGAATGCTGGGCCAGGACAAAGTCAGGAATCCAGAACTCCATCCCGATCTCCCAGGTGGGGCAGGGGCCCAAGCACTTGAGCCATCACCTCTGCTTCCCAGGCGCATTAGCAGGGAGTGGAACAGCAAGCAGACTAGCCTGGATTCATAACCCACACGAGGAAGTGGGAGGCAGGTATCTTAAGAGTTGTGTGATTTTCATCCCTCTCAATGTCACAAAAGAGTCAAGGCAGAGCAGAGGAGCCCATTCCTTGGAATCTAGTGAGAGAAGCAGTCAGACCTAACAGCCCTGCCATTCTCATTCCCCACACCCCAAATCCTGCCTGAAAAACCCTGGCATTAAGACTGACTCTAACTCGTTCGTAATTTAAATAATTACAGTTTCACAAAATTGCAGCCATTCCTGTCAATGCTAAAGTAACCAATTAAGGGGTCTGCATTGTGGTAAAACTGCTACCTGAGATACCAGCATCCCATATGGGAGCCAGTTCCTGTCCCGGCTGCTCCACATCTGATCCAGCTCCCTGCTAATGTCCTTGGGCCCCTGCACCCATGTGGAGAACTAGTTGAAGCGCCTGGCTCTTGGCTTGTCCTGGCCCAGTGATGGCCTTTGCAGCCATTTGAGGAGTGCACTAACAGATGGAAGGCCTCTCTGTCTCTCCCTCTCTCTCTGTAACTCTTTCAGAATAAATAAATAAATCTTTTAAAAAGTAATATAAGGCCGGCAATGTGGCTCACTTGGCTAATCCTCTACCTGCAGCGCAGGCACCCCAGGTTCTAGTCCTGGTTGGCGCACCGGGTACTAGTTCCGGTTGCTCCTCTTCCAGTTCAGCTCTCTGCTGTGGCCTGGGAGGGCAGTGGAGGATGGCCCAAGTGCTTGGCTCCTTGTACCCACATGGGAGACTGGGAGGAAGTACCGACTCCTGGCTTTGGATTGGCGCAGCACTGGCCATAGCGGCCATTAGGAGAGTGAACCAATGGAAGGAAGACCTTTCTGTCTCTCTCTTACTGTCTATAACTCTCTCTCTGTCTTTCTCTCACTGTCTAACTCTGCCTGGCAAAAATAATAATAATATAAAATAAACTAAGCAGATAAATAATGTTGTTCCCTTTCACTGAAAGCATTCTTTTGAAATAATGTTTATCAAGTTTTTTTCCTTAGGAAAATTAGGTGCATTTGAAAACTAGATAGAAAAGAATGCCTAAGGAAGTAGGCAAGTAGGCTTTTGTTATTGGCAACCGGTCCTCAACATTGACGCCATTAATGTTTGATGAGCAAACAGATCTACACACTGACCTTCGGCTCTGCTCTTGGTGCTTTTAGCAAACAGATGCCGGAATAAGCCGCAGGAGCAGTCAACACCAGTATTAGTCTCGGTTCTTAAACATGTTATCCCACGCTTATATTGGCTCAACATTGGTAAAAGATAATTGTTAAATAGCAATGTAGTTGGTATTATTTACAGAATGCATTAGCAAATGCATACAGTTTTACTGAGAGTGAAAAATCTGACTTTTAGATAATTGCAGTTCCAAATACGGTGCATTGAGATGCTCTTTCAGGAAACCTTGTGATTATGTGTGCTTCCACTCTCTGGAGCAGTAGGAGAAGGCTTGGACAGAGCATACCCTTGTTGTTTTTAGTGACAACATATTTCCTTTTTCTCATAATGGCCCATTCTTTTCCTAACCATTGAAATGTAGAAAGGGGCAAAGGGGGAAGAAGAAAAAGATCAAGCTGATTTTTCCTACAGTTCTATGGACCTAGTGCACCTTGAAGTGTATTTTTTGCCTCCTGGATTTTTGTAATGGCTATTTATGACTTTGAATAACCCAACACCACAGAACTGCAAACTTAAATGATCTATCATCTCTTCTGACAGCAGATAACTATTGCTGTACACCAGCTTGGTTAATATTAAAATCTTATATGTTATTTTCAAAAGCCTGGGAACATGGGAGGGGGGGAGAAATGGAGAGAGAAGGAGAGAGGGAGAGAGGGAGAGAGGCAGAGAAGGAGAGAGGGAGAGGAGAGAGAGAGAGAGAGAGAGAGAGAGAGATTCTGGGCCTGTTGGCTAAGATCAAGTGGGAAAGAGAAAGAGAGAGAATGAGACTGAATGTAGTAGTAGGAAAAATAATTAAAGAAAATGTGAATACATGTAAAACAAATGTAAACATATCCTTGAGAAACACAGATACAGTTTTAAGAGTAGTTCAGCCTACTAAAATCCTAATATAAAATTTACATATATTTTTAAAACAATCCACATGTTTTACATTTGACCTGATGCTATATTTGACTTTTATTAAAAATAAAAATACTGAAATGAATTTGAGTGGGAAAATATGCAAGCTAATTTATTTCAGACTCCCTTCTTGCCAACCCATCCCCCCAGGAGTGATGCATGAGTTTTGCTCTCTGAGCCATAGATTCAATGAAGACTTGCCCTTTTCATCCTGCAAGATGTAGCAACTGCTACATCTGAGCCACAGGTGGACAATGTTGTTTTCTTTCTGAACTTCACTGTCTTACCCCCTCCCTTACCCAGATATGTGATCCAACATTTTATCTGCACCTTCACTTATGCATTTTAATTATACAGTATACTTTATTTACACTGTTTTCCAGTCTCATTCAACTCTCTTCAGTGCCTTTTTTGCACTTCTGGTTGAAGCCATGCAATAATCACCTTGTAAAGGTATTATTCTTTATTCTGCAAATAGAATTCCTCGGAGTAGATAGGTAGGAAGGTACATAGATAACTAATTGCTGCATAGGAATGATGTCAGATTGGAAACTTCATATGATCAGTAACTATTTATATCTTATGTAAGTTATCAACATCAGCATACCTGAATTCCTTTTTTGAGTGATAGAGGTTCCACTGTTAAAGTTATGTTAGTGTGGACATATAGGACTTGTAAACATGGCTGGTAATAAAATGATATGGGGGAACCAGCATTGCAGTACAGCAAGTTAAGCCACCACCTCTAACACCCACATCCCATATTAGAGCCGACCTAGCTCCCTGCTAATGTGCCTGGGAAAGCAGAGGAAGATGATGCAAGTACTTGAGCCACTGCCACCCATGTGGGAGACCTGGAAGGAGTTCCTGACTCCTGGCTTTAGTCTGGCCCTGCCCTGGCCTGTGCTGCTATTTGGGGAGTAAATCAGCAGACAGAAGATTTCTTTCTGTCTTTGTTTCTCCTTCTCTTTCTGTCACTCTGCCTTTCAAATAAATAAAAATAATTCTTTAAAACAAAAAAACAACAAGCAAAAATAAGGTGATTTGAGAAGATTCATATCTCAATTTTGATCTGCCACTGAGGCAGCCTAATGTTGGGTGACACCTGTGGACCCAGACTTCAGTTTCAAATCGTTGGCTAGCTGAGTAATTTTGCAAGTCATTCATCCTTCCCAAGCTGTAATGTTTCCTCCTTGATAAAATGAAAATGATAATCATACTTTCCACTCAAGGTGTTCCAAATATTAACTGAAATAATATTAAGGGCCTCATACACAGAGAGAAATGATGGGAGAAAGAAAAGTTTTCTTTTTTTAAAAAAAGATGTTTACATACAATTTCCATGCTTCTGAGTTCAAAATCTGGTCATTCTGATAGTTCAGTGTTACTACAAGTAAACAGGACAGGTATTTGAAAAGGGAATATTGCTATTCCAGATTTTTCTGTCTCTTTATAAAATTATATACATATATAACTATATATCCACATTTGTATATACAGATATCAATAATTATCTATATATGTGCATATATGGACACAGTATATATAGACAGATATGCTTTTCAACTAAGTAAGATTAGAAAGTAAATAAAAACTAAATATGTCTAAGGCCACAAAAATAGCAAGAAACTCTCATCTTCAAACGAAATAATCAATTATAGATAGCTGTACACACACATACATATACATATACGTATACATATGCATATGCATACACATACACACACACACATAAATGAAGGATTGTGAGTCTTTGCTGGTGGCATCTCAGAAACCTTTTATTTTCTCTCAGTACTTTTTCTCTAATGGCAGCTCAGGCCCTCAACTTGCCGTTTGCCATATGTGCTGGCTGTCCTACACCTTGAACCATGTCTTTTTCACTGTATAAATGTAGTAGGAGGACACCTGTCATGCCCACATGCTTGACCTCAGCTCTTGGGGAGGGAAGCAGCCCCAGGAGTTCATCAAACATAGAGCAAGGTTGCTCCTTTTCTATAGCTGACCAGAGAGAGCTTGGAATCCCGAGGAAGACAGTCTGTTATCTGGCCAGGACCTGATGGTGTGTTCTAAGAGGAAGCTCTGTACTTGGAAGGATTGAAATGTAATGAGATGAGTCTCTTATGAGAATATCGATGTGAGGTGGGGGAGTCAGTAGGCAACCCTGTCACAGAGTTGTTGATTTTAAGTGAGATGGTTCAGGTAAGGCGCTCAGCAGAGGGCTGGGATAAAATATAAGGACCTCATGAATATTTGGTAATCTTATTAATGGTTGAAACTGAAGCTACTCAGAAACTGTGAAGAACAGAGGCCATGAGATACAGGGCACCCCAAATAATCCAAAGCTCAAAAGCATTAGCCAGAAAGGAACCTTGGACATAGGATAAGATGTCAAAGAAGTGACACAGAGGCGCTGAACCACTAGAGTAATCATGGCATCACACTGAGTGCTGTGAACTCGACCAGGAAGAGGGCAAGACGGTGGCCTGTTCCCCGCTGCCCCCAATGCTGAATCAGCTTCACATTTTCCATGTTCCAATTCTCAAGAGCCTACAATTTCAGTTTCGGCTTTATGTTCCTCTTTGGGAAGCATTTCTTAGGCTCCTGTGTCATCTAGACTGTTTTTGATATTCCTATTTTAATAATCGCCACAAAATGAAACTCATTATTATCACCTTTCTAGTTTATGCTGCTCATTACTAGGGCAACTTTAGTAAGCCTGCTTCTTGTAACCAAAAAGGATATATTGATTCACTTTCCCTTCCTAATTAGCATCTTCCAAGTTTCCCTTTCTCTGTTGGATAGATATAACCTACCCATTTCTTCATATTCTTTACTCTGTGGGGATGTAATGATTAATTTTGTGCAATAACTGGGCTAAGGATGCTGCGATAGCTGGTGAACTATTGTTTCTGAGGTTAGCATTTGTGTCAGTACACTGAGTAAAAAGATCCAGTCTCAGCAACATACGCAGGCATCATCCAATCCATTACAGGCTCAAATCGAACAAAAAGGCAGAGGAAGGGCGAATCCTGTCTCTTCCTGCACTAGTACATGCACCTCTCCTGCTTTTGACATTGAAACCTGGTTCTCTGGCCTTTGGACTCCAAGACATTCCACCAGCAGCTCCCACCCTACTCCAGGATTCTCAGGGAGGTTCGCCAAGGTTCCACCATCAACACCCCCCCCATTCTCAGGCTTCCAGCCTCAGACTGAGTCACCCCACTGGCTCTCCTGGATCTGCAGCTGGCAGAGGGCAGGAAGTAGTTCTTTTCAGCCCCCATAACCACACAAGCCAGTTCCCATAATAAATCCCCTCATATATACACATGCACATACATCATGTGTCACTGAATAATGGGAATATTCCTGATCAATGCATTATGGCATAGTTTGTCACTGAGTGAACCTCTTAGAGTACACTTACACAAAACTAGATGGTATAGACCCGTCACTCAAGAGATGAGGAAAACAACAGATATGTGAGGCTGCTGCCAGCCTAATATGACATGCAGTTTTACAGTAAATGTTTTTTATGAGTACATACTGAAATAATTACAGAAAGTATAGCATAGTAAATATATAAACCTGTAACAGTCTCTCCAATCATTTCCAAGTATTATACACCATAGATAATTGTATGTGTTATACTTTTCGATGACTGGTAGCACAGTAGGAGGTTTGTTTGCACCAGTGTCTTCAGAAATATGTGAGTAATCCCTTGTGCTTTACGTGGCCACATTACAAGGGTTGCAGAGCTACAAGATGATAGGAGTTTTTCAACTCCATGTTATGTGGCCAGTCGTTGACCAAAACTGTTGCCATATGGTGTCTGACTGTGTATCCTGTTGGTTCTGTTTGTCTGAAGAACCCTGTCCAACACAGGGGGAGATCAAGGGAGGCTTGCTCTTTACAAATGGGAAGTCAATGTATTATAATCCTATGGTGTTTTCAATAGTTCTTTGCTTCAGAGCCACTGAAGATGTCTATTGAAGGTCAGAGTAGAATTTTCTAACGGTAAGGTTGTTGTGCATGCCATTTATAAATGTGGTTGGGCCACTGATTTTGCAGGCATCAGCAGTTGTTTGTGTGATTCTGAGAATTTTTCCCTTCCTGCTGGGTGGAATGTGGTAGGGTTGATGGTGCTGATTGACAAGAGCCAGTTGTGCACATCTCTTTCCCACTCCACTCTTAGTGGTAATACATGGATAGTTTGACCTTAGCTAAGGAGGGAGTATGTACAACTGCAAGCCAGCAAATACCTTAAGTTAGGGCTTTAGTTCCTTTTAGAGAGCTGGATTACCAGCACATGGCTACTGACAAGTATAGGAGCCATGTTTATTTACAAAGCCAGCATGGGAATGATCCATTATTCAAAGGATCATTTTGACAAACACCTTTGCAATTGTTGAAAATGGTTCTGGCCGGCGCTGCGGCTCACTAGGCTAATCCTCCACCTTGTGGCGCCAGCACACCGGGTTCTAGTCCCGGTCAGGGCGCTGGATTCTGTCCCGGTTGCCCCTCTTCCAGGCCAGCTCTCTGCTGTGGCCAGGGAGTGCAGTGGAGGATGGCCCAAGTGCTTGGGCCCTGCACCCGCATGGGAGACCAGGATAAGTACCTGGCTCCTGCCATCGGATCAGCGTGGTGCGCCGGCCGCAGCGCGCTGGCCGCGGCGGCCATTGGAGGGTGAACCAATGGCAAAGGAAGACCTTTCTGTCTGTCTGTCTGTCTCTCACTGTCCACTCTGCCTGTCAAAAAAAAAAATGGTTCTGTTACATGAATCCTCAAGGGAGATGCTGAGAGCTTGGCGTTTCAGAAGTCACACAGCTGGAATGTGGGCCCCAAGTCTCTGCATAAGTGGTTCTCAATGCTTGATATTTTTGTGCTACGGCACCCATCAAATGGATGATGATGTTACATGTAACACAAAGTTTCGTGAGTAATTATTAACATAACAACTGTGGTTATGTATCGCATACTGTTCACAAAAGCAAGAATAAGGGAATGTGAGTGAAAAGAGTAGATTGAAAATATTCTATTCTTAGGGATTCTGTTGATCAAATTATTGCTGGTTTTTTTTTTTTCTTTTTTGGAGATCATACCTCACAACTGATATTGAGTTAATCACCATGACTTTAGATGATATGTGGGTAAGAAGAAATTGTGTTCCATAGAACTCAAATTTCAGTTTTCCATCTTTAAGAGCAGCCCAGGAGCAAGCAGCAGGTGCAGAGGTTAAGATGCTGCTTGGAACTCTCACATCCCATATCAGAGTGCCTGGTTTGAGTTCTGGCTCTGTTTCTGATTCCAGCTCCTTGCTAACACTTAACCTGGCAGGCAGCAGGTGATGAGAGACCCAGATTGAGTTCCAGGTTCTTATCTTTAGTCCAGTTCAGTCGGCTTTTGCAAGCATTTCCTGCTGATGAAATATATCTCTGTCTTCAAATAACATGAAAATTGTTTTAAAATAATATAAAGATTTAAGAGAATTAGGAAAAGTAACCCAGCTAAATATTATAAAAATACAGATCAGAAGACACATTTAAAAAAAAAAAACTGGCCATAGAACATCATAGCGCACAGGATTTTTTTCTTCTTTTCAGTATTTTTCTCTTCCTTCGGGCCAAGAGCTGAGCTGTGCTCAATGAAAATCTAACTTTTCTATTCTAGAGATCATGATTTTTATGAATTCAAGGTCAATATTAAATTTAGTTTGTTTATGATTAAAATGTTTATCTTCACTACTAAATATGCTTCCTTTATTTGGTTCACACACTTTGCATTTACATTGTATGTGTGTGTGCATATGTGTGTGTGTATCATTGTTCCAAAAATACACTTCTAACCCTTATGATTGATATCCTTGTTGAAAGCCTCTGTTTTGCCCCACACTGACTTTGATGCTGTATGAAAACCTACTGTCCCATAAAGAATTAGTGAATTTTTGTTGCATTAAATAATTAGGAGAAAATACAGACTAATAAAGATTCCATAGAGAATATACCCTGGGATTGGATTAAGATGGCAGAGTAGGAAAGGAGCCTACTGCTCAAGTCTAGGAGAAGATAGCTTAGAAAAAGTGGGAAGAGTGCAGTCTTATGGAAGAGTTAGGGAGAAAACAGCAGAGGAAACTACACAAATTAGAGGAACACAGTGGACCTATGTAGAGGTCAAGGACATGCACAACTTAGTACTGCAGGTGCCGTGAGGCTCCGCACCAGCACTGGAGAGTGAGGTAAGACCAAACTGCAGCAGCACAAGCCACTGATGAAAAAGCTGCAGAGGAAAACCAGCTTGGAGCCCCAAGGGCAATAGTGTGCCCACCAAATTAGAGGAGAAAAAACAAAGCGGGGGCATGTTTTCTCTCTCCCTGATCACCCTGCAAAGACATCCTATAACAAACTGACAGAGAGCAGGTGTCATTTTGAACATAGGTAACAGTTGCAGCAGCTCATGTCCGTGCCCAGCAACCAGCCAAGCAGAGACTCCTGGGTCTGGTAGAGAGAACAGACAGGGAATTGGGTGCTCATGACTTGGGAGGCTTGTGTGCTGGGACTGTGAAAACACTGAAGTTGTTGGGAGGACTTAGGGTGTGGATGGGACATAGGGCAGTCACTGTGGAGGCTCCACACAATCAGGGCTCCCTGGTTACCTGGCAAGAGACATTGCTGGAGAATCTGAGCTTACCCTGAGGCCCACACAGATCCTTTGTGTGGTCCTTGTGGCAGAGCAGAAAGATAATATGTACTCATTGGGGCTATGGCCCAGGTACTGGTCTCTTCTGAGGAGAGGAATTCAGCTGACTCTATGCCAACAGACAAGAAGTAACCTCCCTTCTGATAAAAAAAGAGAGAGAGAGATTTATAAACCTGGGTGTGTCACCTCAGACACCCTTGACCCTGGAGCACTGAACAGAGTTCACAACAAGTCTCTAGATAATCCCTGAAGGCAGATACTCCACTAATCCACTCAGACCTCAGACACAGTTCAAAGATAAAAGTTGCCACAGCAAAAAAAAAAAAAAAAACAAAAACAAAAACAAAAACAAAACAAAACCAAACAAAAGAAGAAACCAACGAGTATCTCCACAAATGCCAAATAACAAATGTACTAATTCAAAAAACTAGAGTAAGGATGACAACATGACACCCCCAAAAGAACACACCACTTCAATACTAGATTGTGAAGACATTGAGATTGAAAAAATACCAGAAATGGAATTCAAAAAATTTATCATAGGATTACTTAGAAGTAATCAGAAGCAAATGCACGAACTAATGAAATCTATTCATGACATGAAAGAAAATTTCTCCCACAAAATTGAGATCCTAAAGAGAAATCAAAATTAAGTCTTAGAAATGAAGAATTCAATAGAACAAATAGAAAATGCAGTGGAAAGCCTTAACAACAGAATTGGTGAAGCATAGAAAGAATATCTGACTTAGAAGACAAAGCACAGGAATTTATACAGTCAGACAAAACACAAGAAGAAGAAATTGGAAAACTAAAAAAACACTGTTGGGAATCTAAAGGGTACTATCAAATGACCCAGCATGGGTTCTAGGAGTTCCTGAAGGTATGGAAAGAGAGAAATGATTAGAAGGCCTTATTAGTAAAATAATATCAGAAAATTTCCCCAACTTTTAATGGTTTTTCCAAAACCATTAAAAGAGACAAAGAAGGACACTGTGTAATGATTAAGGAATCAATTCAACAGAAAGACATAAAAATTATAAACATATATGCATCTAATTACAGGGCACCTGGCTATTTAAAAGAAATGTTAAGGTACCTAAAGGGAGATATACACTCAAATACAATAGTAATGGGGGATTTAAATACCCCACTTTCAGCAATGGACAGATCAACCAGACAGAAAATCAGTAAGGAAACAGCAGAGTTAATTGACACTATAAACCAAATGGACCTAACAGATATCTACAGAACTTTTCATCCTACAGTTGCAGAATACATGTTCTTCTCACCAGTGCATGGAAACATCTCTAGGATTGACCATATGCTAGGCCATAAAACAAGTCTCAGAAAATTTAAAAAAAATCAAAATCAATGACTTGAACAGCACTTGTCTTGACTGTCAGGAACATTTTTTTCCATAATGGAAAATGGGACTGGGAATGGGAGAGGGAGGAGGATGTGGGGTGGGAGTGGGAGTGGGAGGGCAGGTATGGTGGGAAGAATCACTATATTCCTAAAGTTGAACTTATGAAATTTATACTCATTAAATAAAAGGTTTCTTTGGGGAAAAAAGAACCAGGAACAGGCCCAGCTGGGTGTCTAGCTGCCCACAGCAATACTGCATGCCAAAGGCTTATGTGACATCAGACAAAAAAGTCAAGAGACCAGCAGAAACATCGCCTTGCTCCCTTTTGTCTATGATTTTTTGTCTTCTTGAAAAATTATCTATCAAATCATATAAATAAGATCAAATGTCTGATAATAATAATAGATAGAATTAAAAAGGAGATAATGTTCCAACATGGGAAGTAGTCCACACAGCAGACTCATAGAATGACAACTGCTTTAAATAGCACTCTGACCTCAGAGTCAGCTCTTAAGGCATTCTGCTCTCACTGAAAAGCCCATGAGAGTTGTTTTTTTCCCATGAGGAAAGCCAAGACACTGTGGCCAAAAAATGTCCTACATGAAGGATCTCTGTGAGAGAGACCCCAGTGGAAAGAAGGGCCATCAAAGAAGGATCTACTTTTCTCTGAAGGGAGGAGAGAACTTCTACTTCACTTATGGCCTTGTCTAAAAACTGACAGAGATTGTGGATTCAAGAGGCTCCCATAGCCTTGGCAGTTCATGTTGAGAGCCTCGGGTGATCACTGATGTCATGCATGAGTGTTAATTGTTAAATTAACAACAGGAGTTGCTGTGCACTAATTTCCCATGCAGTACCTCTGTCCTCAGTGAGTTGATAATGAAAATTAACTGTAAAACTTGTTCTCAAAGTTTTTTGTGTGTGCATGCATGTGCAAATTGTTGAAATCTTAGTATAGAGTTGGTCTGCTGTGTATAAAGTTAATTAAAAATGAAATCTTAATGGAGGATGGGACTGGGAATGGGAGATGGAAGAGGAGGTGGGGTGGGAGGACAGGTGTGGTGGGAAGAGTCACTATATTCCTAAAGGTGTACTTATGAAATTTGTACTCATTAAATAAAAGGTTTCTTTGGGAAAAAAGATTTTATTGGAAGGTGAATGGTGATTTATGAGATACTTTATACAATATTTCTCTACAAAAATCCCTTTAGTTCTACTTCCAGCAGTGGTGGGCTACACTGTTTCAGATTTGCCACTAGATGAGATCTAGAAAAGCTGAACGATAATTTTTTAAACATCCAGGAATTAAGATGAACTGGAAATAGAGCAACGTCACAGGAACTGGCAACCAGTTTTACATATCTCAGTTCCTGATTGGATTAAGGTGACCTCAGACTGTTGGAGCCCCTAGCTTAGTATACTATAAGAAGCAAATGTAATCTTCCCTGAAGCTAAGCTGCAAGCAACAGGTATATGTTGTTTGCCAGACACTCTTTAAATACAGTCCTGTATTGCCTAGTAACAGGGATGCATTCTGAGACATGCATCCTTAGACAGTTTTGTCATTGTGTGTACATCACAGAGTATGCTGATACAGACCTAGTGGGTACTGCCCACCACACACCTAGGACACATGATATAGTCTCTTGCCCATGGGCTGAAGACTTGTAGAGCAAACAATATTGTAGGCAATTGTAACACAGTGTACTTTTGTATCTAAATGTGTAATTATACAGAAAAGTCACAGTAAAAATATGGTATTAATGATAAAAACTGGTAAACCTGCGTAGGGCACTATATAGTCAGCTTTTCATCATGATAATGAAACACCGCAAAGAAGCTGCATGTGAAGGAAACAGGCTCATTTGGCTCGGGATTTTGAAGGTTCACAGTGCAAGGAAGGTCAGGTGGGCCCCTTGGGTTTGGCTGTCTAGTAAGGCAGGAAGATGGCAATGGTGGAACATTTACAGATGGATCACATCTTGAACTATGAAGCATGCACACACACACACACACACACACACACAGAGAGAGAGAGAGAGAGAAAGAGAGACAGACAGACTGGGCCCAAAGTGGCTTCTATAACTCCCCAGTGACCTAAGGCCCTCTGCTAGTTTGTGCTCTATTAGTACCATTAATTTATGACTTTGAGGATTAATTTCCTATTAAGACCACAGCAGGCACTGCCTGGGAGTGGAGTTTGCAGTACTGAAAGTTGATGTAGGTGATGCAGTGAGTGGTGAATGTGAAGATCACGGATGAGTCTGCACACTTCATAGTCACTGAACGTGTAGGCTATGCTACATTTATAAAAATATTTTTCTTTCTTGAATAATAAATTAACCTTAGCTTACTATAAATGTTTTACTTTTTTGTAATAACACAGGTTAAAACACATATTATACAGCTGTACAAACATTATCTTTAGATCTTTATTCTACTTTTTCCCTATTTTTAAAATTTTAATTTTTTTTTTGCTTTTCAAACTTTCCCGTTAAAAACTAAGACATAAGCACACACATTAGCCTGCACTTCTACACGGCCAGGATCATCAGTATCACTGTCTTCTGCCTGCACATCCAGTCCTACTGGAAGGTCTTCAGAAGCAAACAGGAGTGGAGCTGTGAGCTCTTTTGACCACAAAGCCTCCTTCTGGACACCGTCTGATGGGTCTGTTTGAAGCTCTTAAGGAGGTGTCGCTCTTTTTAGAAATAGGCCCATGTCATTGTTGGTTTTTCCATTATAGATTTGCCTGTGAGCAGGTAATATACCGTATATGTTTCTTTCTATTAAAAACTTTTTGGAGGTGGGATCCATGTTTTGCAAGTTTCTAAGGAGCTTGTTGAAGTTTGCAGAAGCTTCTGTTAAACTATTGCCTGCAAGTGTTCTTGGAAGATCTTCTCCTGTAGTTTCCTTTTTACTTTTGCTTCTTCTTCAGTTATGCATTCCCTAGGAGACAGGAGTTTTTCAGCTCCAGTATAACCTTATGGGACCACTGCCGTTGTTGTCCATCTAAATGTTATTGTGCAACACCTGACTATTTAAGGCTATTGAAATGTTAGCAATGAAGGCATGGAAGAAGTGTTGGTATGTGCAAATATTCTCAATAAAAGGATATTGCAAGCTTTATAATATCAAACCAAAGCAAGAAACATTAGTACAAATAAAAGAGCTATTTCATAGAGATAAAATAAAAGGTCAATCAATGAGAAAATGTAAGATGTCTTAACTTAGGTATTAATAACATACTTTTAAAAATATATGAAGATGAAACTGTTTGATAAATTTGGGATAGTTTTGTCTGCTTTTGAGGTTCCTCTACAGATGCAATAAAAAGTTGTTCTCAGATGTTATGTCCATCTGATTGTGGCAGCCAAGATTGAATGGGATAACATAGGGATTACAAAGTAGGGGGAAGAACAGCATTTTTGCAACTCAAATTAAACTTGTATAACAGTGAAAAACTTATGTCACTCCAAAAATCTAATCTAAAATGTGAGATTACAAAATATGTATGTCAACAATTGACAGAATTAAAAGAACAAATCCAAAATAGTAGTGAGGACTTTTTTAATTGATACTTACAAATTGTATATATTTATGGGATATTATGTGGTTTTTAAGTCTTTATTTAGTTATTTGAAATGGAAACCAACAGATAGAGGAGGAGAGGCAGAGATAGACATGTCTTCCATCCACTGGTTCATTCTACAAATAGATGTAATAGGTCTGGGCTAGGCTGAAGCCAGGAGCCAGGAATGCCATCCTGATTCCCACATGGGTGGCAGGGGTCAAAATACCTGGGCCATCTTCCTCTGTCTTCTCAGGCATAGTAGCAGGAAGCTGGATTGCAAGTGGAGTAGCTGGGGTTCCTGGTGCTCTGATATGGGATGTTGGTGCTGCAACTGTGGGTTAACCAGCCTGTGCCACAGTGCTGACTTCCCATGTAATGTTTTCACACTTGCATGCATTGTGGAATAGTCAGATCAGGATAAAGTTATCTGTCTCTTCAAACTGATCATTTCTGTTTGATAAAAACATTCAAAATTATTTATGATCATTTTTTAATAAAAGCATATAGTACATTATTGTTATTTGTAGTCACCAAACTCTACAGTGAACACCAGAACTTCTTTGTCCTATCAAACCAGAACTTAGCACCCAATAATCAATGCAGTGGGAGAGTCTAACAGTACCTTTCACAATAATTATGTATAATATTTTAGTCAGGTTCGTCCACTAAAAATACCATCATTACCTTAGAAGAATTCAAACAACACAGTCATTATTTAAATAGATATCAAATTTATTAAAAATTGCAGTAAATTAGTGTATTAACAGAGGCAAAGATAGACAAATAGACCCTTGGGTTATTATAAAAGTCAGGGCCAGACTTACTTGTACAGGGATGTTTGTTTCAAAGCTGGTATTACAGATATTAATGAAAAAATATTTGTCACGAGCTGGGTATTTGTGTGTGTCCCCAAACTCATATGTTAAAGGCCTACCCACAGTGTGCTGGTTATTTGGAAGCAGGACCTTTGGAAGGTAATTAGGTTTAGGTTTGGTCATGGAGGTGAGGCTCTCATGATGGATTATGCTTTTGTAAGAAGAGGAACACAGAGGTGTTTCAGCAGGCGATGACCCGAATATCTTTCCATATTTACACAAGATGTCATGTGAGCACAGAGCTGCTGCAAGCCAGAATGAGGTCCCTCACCAAGAATCAAACCAGGCAGCCCACAGGCCTCAGCCTTCCCAGCCTCAATGTCTGTAGTTTAAACCAGTCTCCGATGTTTTTGTTGCGGCTGCTGAATTGACTAAAACAATGGCCCTTGCAATTAATGGTGCATAGTCAATTGTACATTAAGAAAATTGAGTGACATTGACCACCTTTGTCACACTACAAACACACACACACACACACACACACAATTTCAAGTGGATTATAGATCTAAATAAGAAAGATAAAACAATAAAGCTTCTACAAGAAAACAGGATACAATCTTCATGCCCTGGGAAAGTTCTCTTAACCAACAAGACCAAAAAATTACTAACCAGACAACAAAGGATTTATGGTTTATACTCCGTTAAAACTAAGAACCTCTGTTAACCAAGAGAGACCATTTACTGGAAGGATTTAAATTACCACAAGCAGGCTTTGTGAGGCCAGCTGGCCCAGTAATTGTAATTAATTGTTGGAAATAAAGTCCTTTAGAAATTTGGTTTTGATTCAAGTTTAGCTTCTGTTCTGGCTTCATCTATTATCTCCATAAAAAATATCAGAGTCAAAAACCTAAATAGTCCCAGACTGTGCTTTCAAAACACGGATACATGTATCATTTCCACAGGAGAAACTTATTAATATTATCATTTGACAAACTATCTTGATACAAAGGTATTTTTCAGTTGATGCTGATTTTACTAAAGGGCAAATCTTTATAATGAATTATTAGATATTTCTATAAATTAAGACACTGTTGTTGAAAAATTCCTTTCAAAATCAGGAAGTAGGAGTGGGTGTTTGGTATAGAAGTAAAGAGGCAACTTGATGCCTGCATCCCGTATTATAGTGCCTGAGTTCCAGTCCCAGCTCTGCTTGTGATTCCAGCTTCCTGCAAATGCATACCTTCAGAGGCAGCAGGTGATGGCCCAAATATCTGAGTCCCCACCACCCATACGGGAAACCCAGATTGAGATCTGGGCTCCTGGCTTTGACTTGTTCAGAATGTATGAGAAATGAACCAGTGGATGGAATCTCTCTCTCTCTCAAATAAAAAGAAAATAAACAGAATTTTTAAAGAATCAAGTACTGAATTTGACTCTAAGACGCAGTTGATTATAAAGCATTATTATTTTACATTCACTATAAAGCAAAATGTCGCCTGTTAAGCTATCGTGTAACACTTCCTTATCATTTAGATTCTAGTTTTATTACTACAGTAGATATCTGAGATTTAATCAGACTCTAAAAATCACTTCTGTGCTGATACAAATTGAATATAGATGCTAAACAAATTTCTGAACATTATTAACATTCAAAGACTGTTTCTTAAGAATCCCTCTTCTGCTGGGCAATTGGTATTTTCTGTGCTGTTGGAGCACAGGTGAGGCAGCATTTTAACAAGAATCCATTTAGATAAAAGAGCTATGGGTGGAGGGCTTTAAGCTAGCTAGAGTGAGTCTAACTTGACACTGTGCATAAAGACATCTGATTCAATACTTTCCATACCTGCCCCCAGGACTGCTAAAGGTGAAACAGGTGCTCACGCAATGTCTGTAGACTTTCTTCCAGGTCACTGAATGAGGAAATTTTAAGAAATTGTGGTGAATGTACATAGCAAAATTCACTACTTGAATCATTTTTAAGTGTATGGTTTAGGGCATTACATACATTTGTAACACTGCACAGTCATTACCATCCACCTTCAGAATATTTTCAGATTCTCTGACCCATTGCCAGTAAATCCCCAGTCCTCCCTCCCTCCAGCTCCTGGCAACCAGTGTCTCACTTTCCATCTCTGTGAATCTGACTACTCCAGGTACCTTGTATGCGTGAGATCATACAATATCTGCCTTTTTGTGTCTGGCTTATTTTGTTTTACATGGTGTTGTTAAGATTCATCCATGATGTAGCATGAATTGGACTTTCACTCCTTTTTGACTGAGTAGCAGCATTCCATTACAGGTTCATACCACATTTTGTTTTCCCATTTATCTGTCAATGGACACTTGAGTTTTCATCTTTTGACTATTATGATTAAAACTACCATGAGCACTGGTGTAAAAGTATCTCAGAGTTCCTGCTTTCTGTTCTTTAAATAGTCAGAAGTAGAAGTAATGGGTAATGGTAATTTGATTTACCATTTTGAGGAACCACCAACCATCGAATTTTTCCATAGTAGCTGAAGCATTTTACATTCCCACCAGCAGTGCAGCAGTGTACAAGGGTTCTAGTTTATCTGCATCCTACATCTCTATCTTATGCCTTTTTCCATTTTTTTTCTTTTGAATAATAGCCACTGTAATGAATGGGGGGGGGGTTCAATCTTTGCTTTTTTATGCTCAGCAGAATGCAATTCTGGTTGCATTTAATGATGGACACTACCCAACATCCAAGATCAAATGTGAGAGACGCTATTCTTAATTCTTACATCTGTGACTACTTATGCTGGAATCTTCGTGGGTCTGAAATGGAAACAAAACTGTATGTGGAATATTTTTATGCCCAACCCTGTGCTAAGTGCTGCAGTGGGCATGGGGAAGGTAGGGAACTTGTGTGGCTGCCAAGTTCTCCTTTCAGTTTTACTCACTGGGCTGCGGTGGCACTGAGAAAAGAGGAAGCTCTTTTCTCTTCTCATGTCTGCTTGGGTCACCCTTTGGCTTCCTGGGTACCTTGTGCTGTCACTGAATCAGACGGGAGTTCTGCTGCCTTGCATTTGGAAAGGGAGTCTGCTGGTGTCCTCACCATCAGGAAAGAGGGTTATACTGAGGATGATGGTGAAACACTGCAGGAGAAAGCCCGGCTTAGAGGTTTTGTGCTGGTGTTTGCAGAAATCTGGTCCCCCAGAGTGGAGGCCTTGCCTCCCTCCTCTGCACCATGAAGACTGTGGTTAGTTCCTCCACTTCTTCGTACTTTGATTAAAGCCGATTATGTGCTCAGCTGGGGTTACAAGGCTAAGTACGACGTGATTCCTTGTGGGGCATTGGCGTGTGAATGAGAATGGGATAGAGGATAGACTTGTCAAACAGATGGAGTAGAACAGTGGTTCCCAGAGTGGCATCCTGGGCCTCAGAGCCAGACAGCACTTGGGATTCTGAGAAATACAATTGCTCACCCCAGACCTGCTGCATCCAAAACTCTCAAGGCAGCAACCCACACTAACAAGTGCTCAGCAGATTCTGACACGGGTGGTAAAATGTGAGGACCACTAAACTGAATTGTAATCTGACAAGCAAAAATACATTATGAATGGAAAATAGTGAGTACTACTACTTTGCCTTCTAAGCTTAGACTTTTTACTGTAGACCTAGTCCTAAAAAGTACATGGAAATGAATTTTATAAAAAATAATGAATAAATTTCAATGTTTGGCACCAAGATAAATTTATCCTTTAATTCTGCTTTCCCAAAAACTTTTTGAAGTGCCCTTGTATAGAACTTGTACCAACTCCCAACTGCAGTAATCTGAAATTCCGTTTGTCTATTCATCATAATTTAGTAAGGTTTTGAAATTAGGAGATATTTATGGAGACCCTGTATAGTAATGTTCTATAAACAGAGATCATACAGCCAATTCTCATTATTTCTAGTGGTTATGTTCTATAAGCCTGTGGCAAACACGGAAATAGTGAATGTTGAACCACTGCTTCTCTGTGGAAAACACAGGGCTAGGTTCCCATCAGTCATTCGTCTCAACATTTTTACCAGTTTATTAATACAGAATCTTGCCTAATGTGTGTATTTCTATTTAAAGACACTTAATATATATTGCTGGCGCATTAGCATTGAACTCAAGATCAAGAACACCATAACTTGCATCTGAACAACACTTATCTAACACATGACTTTGACCTTCCTAAAGCACTTCTCAGCCTTCTTGCACTTTGAAACACTACACAGCTGCTTAGCACAATGCTTGGGAAACATTTTCAACAGAGGAATAACTAACAAAAGGCACAGAATGCAAAACACTGGACACTGAATAAACTTTTTTTTTAAAAAGATTTTATTTATTTATTTGAAAGGCAGAGTCACAGAGGCAGAGAGAGAGAGAGAGAGAGAGAGAGAGAGAGGTCTTCCATCCACTGCTTCAGGTTCATTCCCCAGATGGTCCCAATGGCTGGAGCTGTGCCCATCCAAAGCCAGGCGTTTCCTCCATGTCTGCTATGCAGGTGCAGGGGCCCAAGGACTTCGGCCATCTTCTGCTGTCCCAGGCCACAGCAGAGAGCTGGATCGGAAGTGGAGCAGCCAGGACTCAAACCGGCGCCCATACGGGATACTGACACTGTAGACGGTGGCTTTACCCGTTATGCCACAGTGCCAGCCCAACACTGAATAAACTTCTAAATACACACACACACACACACACACAGCTCAGAGTATGCACTTTGGGCAACTCAAATTTTTCATCATTCTGCACATGTCCAAGAATGAGCATAAGTAAATACATAGTGAGCCTGATAAAAAAAATTCAGCATGTAGGCAAACTCAAAAATATTGAACCGAGAATCATAAGAGTCAACTGTATGTTAATATTTCAGTTACATAAAATGAAATAGGTCTTTAGAGTTAGCAGTACTATTACAAGAATATATCAAATAAGTTATTGAAAAATATATTTTCAAAAAATGTATTTCAGAAAATCTGATCATATTAAGGCTGCAATTTGGAAAATTGAATTCTTTTTTTAATTTATTTTTTATTTAGTAAATATAAATTTTCAAAGTACAGTTAATGGATTACAATGGCTTCCCCCCCATAATTTCCCTCCCACTCACAGCCCTCCCATCTCCCGCTCCTTCTCCCATTCCATTCACATCAAGATTCATTTTCAATTATCTTTATTTACAGAAGATTGATTCAGTACATATTAAGTAAAGATTTCATCAGTTTGCACCCACACAGAAACACAAAGTGTAAAATACTGTTTCAGTGCTAGTTATAGCATTACTTCACACTGGACAACACACTAAGGACAGATCACACATGAGAAGTAAGTACACAGTGACTCCTGTTGTTGACTTAACAATTTGACACTCTTGTTTATGGTGTCAGTAATCTCCCTAGGCTCTAGTCATGAGTTTCCAAGGCTATGGAAGCCTTTTGAGTTCACTGACTTCAATCTTATTCCAACAGGGTCATAGTCAAAGTGGAAGTTCTCTCCTCCCTTCAGAGAAAGGTAACTCTTTCTTTGATGGCCCCATTCTTTCCACTCTTGCAGAGATCTTCCATTTAGGTCTTCTTTTTTTTTCCAGGGTGTCTTGGTTTTCCATGCCTAAAATATTCTCATGGGCTCTTCAGCCAGATCCGAAGGCCTTAAGGGCTGATTCTGAGGCCAGAGTGCTATTTAGGACATCTGCCATTCTATGATTCTGCTGTGTATCCCGCTTTCCATGTTGGATTGTTCTCTCCCTTTTTGATTCTATCAGCTATTATTAGACACTAGTCTTGTTTGTGTGATCCCTTTGACTCTTAGACCTATCAGTGTGATCAATTGTGAACTGAAATTGATCACTTGGACTAGTGAAATGGCATTGGTACATGCCACCTTGATGGGATTGTATTGGGATCCCCTGGCACATTTCTAACTCCACCCTTTGGGGCAAGTCCAATTGAGTATGTCCCAAATTGTATGTCTCCTCCCTCTCTTATTCCCACTCTTATATTTAACAGGGATCAATTTTCAGTTAAAATTTAAACACCTCAGGATAATTGTGTGTAAGTCACAGAGTTCAACCAATAGTACTAGAACAAAACAAAGAGAAAATACTAAAATGGATAAAGTATTACATTGTACATCAACAGTCAGGACAAGAACTGATCAAGTCACTGTTTCTCATAGTGTCCATTTCACTTCAATAGGTTTCCCCTTTGGTGCTCAGTTGTCGCCGATCAGGGAGAACATATGATATTTGTCCCTTTGGTACTAGCTTAATTCACTCAGCATGATGTTTTCCAGATTCCTCCATTTTGTTGCAAATGACTGGATTTCGTTGTTTTTGACTGCTGTATAGTATTCTATAGAGTACATGTCCCATAATTTCTTTTTTTTTAACTTTTATTTAATGAATATAAATTTCCAAAGTACAGAATATTGATTACAATGGCTTCCCCCCCATAACGTCCCTCCCACCGCAACCCTCCCCTTTCCCACTCCCTCTCCCCTTCCATTCACATCAAGATTCATTTTCGATTCTCTTTATATACAGAAGATCAGTTTAGCATACATTAAGTAAAGATTTCAACAGTTTGCTCTCACACAGAAACATAAAGTGAAAAATACTGTTTGAGTACTAGTTATAGCATTAAATCTCAATGTACAGCACACTAAGGACAAAGATCCTACATGAGGAGTAAATGCACAGTGACTCCTGTTGTTGACTTAACAAATTAACACTCTTGTTTATGGCATCAGTAATCACCCTAGGCTCTTGTCATGAGCTGCCAAGGCTATGGAAGCCCCCTGAGTTCACCGACTCTGATCATACTTAGCCAAGGCATGGTCAAAGTGGAAGTTCTCTCCTCCCTTCAGAGAAAGGTACCTCCTTCTTTGATGACCCGTTCTTTCCACTGGGATCACTGGGATCTCACTCACGGAGATCTTTCATTTAGGGTTTTTTTTTTTTTTTTTTTTTTTTTTTTTTTTTTTTTTTTGCCAGAGTGTCTTGGCTTTCCATGCCTGAAATACTCTCATGGGCTTTTCAGCCAGATCCACATGCCTTAAGGGCTGATTCTTAGGCCAGAGTGCTGTTTAGGACATCTGCCATTCTATGGGTCTGCTGTGTATCTCACTTCCCTCTAGTACCATTGGTTGAACTGTGTAATTAACACACAATTATTCTTAGGTGTTTAAATTTAATTTCATTCTTCATAGGTTGTATTTGGGTAATTGTTTTTCATTTTGAAAGAATAATGAGGCTGGCGCTGCAGCTCACTAGGCTAATCCTCCGCCTTGCGGTGCCGGCACACCGGGTTCTAGTCCCGGTCGGGGTGCCGGATCTGTCCCGGTTGCCCCTCTTCCAGGCCGGCTCTCTGCTGTGGCCAGGGAGTACAGTGGAGGATGGCCCAAGTACTTGGGCCCTGAAGCCCATGGGAGACCAGGATAAGTACCTGGCTCCTGCCATCAGATCAGTATGGTGCGCCAGCCGCAGTGCGCTGGCTGTGGTGGCCATTGGAGGGTGAACCAATGGCAAAGGAAGACCTTTCTCTCTGTCTCTCTCTCTCACTGTCCACTCTGCCTGTCAAAAAAAAAAAAGACTAATGAATTCTTTATAAAAGTATTTGCTTCCATTTTTTTTACATTCTATTTATAAACATATAGTAAAATAAATATTAGAAATCAGAAGAAATATTAGTATTAAATAATATAATTGACCTCATATATCCAGTGTACCAGGGTACTTCAAACAATTCATGGAAAATGCATACTATGAAGAAACTATGCCTGGATTTCAAAATATTTTGCATCAAAATAAACTCATCACTTAATTCTATTTTTTCCATGAACTGTTTGAAGTACCCTCACATTGAATTAAAACATAGGGAACTTTCTGTTTCACTGGCTCAAAATAGTGTAACATTGACAATTTCATATGATCCTGCCTAATAATTATCATTCTTCAGAGATTTCAGCACTTACTTTAAAAATCTGGGTTATCATGACTTAGGTGTTTTATTTTGAATGGTAAACTAATTCCTTATCTTTCTATAATTTTAAAAAAGCTTATAAACCTTATATGTTATCTAGGACATTTTTATACTCTTCATATTAAAATATCTAGTAATTTTTCACCTGCTATCTTTTTTTGGATACATTTCAGAAATTAAAAATTTCCTTTATATTCTTTGGAAACCTAAGGAGCTTTAGCTTCTTCACATCCTTTGTAAAGACATCAGGGGTTAGCCCTGCATGGACTAAAGTATGGTGTTGAAATCAGCCATGCAGCTGACAGCTAAGTCAGAATGCTGGCTTTGCCATTCACCAACTTCTCTACAACTTCGTGTTCTAATCTGCAGAAGGATACTAACAGTAGTGCTTCCTTTAAAGAATGATTGTGAAGCTTAAATACACCAACATATGAGTATATTAAGTGCCTAAACCAGGGCTGGACATGTGGTACACATTCCAAGAAATGTTAGTAACTATTGTTACAAAATGTATTTGATATATATAAAATAGACCTATAGTGAAAGGAAGCAGCAACAACAGAATATTATTCAGACTTCAAAGAATGAAACCTGGCCATGTGTGCCAAAGTGGGTGGACTGGAGGACATAACGTTAATTCAAATAAGGCAGAGAGAGAAACACAAATAACACATGTTCTTCATATCTGGAATGGTGATTACTATAGGCTGGGAGGGTCAGGAGGGGATAGAATTTGGATTTTGGACAATGGGAGCCAAATTGGAGGTAGAGTGAAGGAATGAGTCTCTAGTATTTCACAGTAGAGTAGGAAGACCATAGTTCACAGTAACTATTATATATTTAATGAGGAGAGAGAAGAAAGGACTCCAATCACAAAGTGATGTCAGAGTGAGGGAAATATTGATTGCCCTGATTTGATCAGTTCACACTGGATACATGCATTGAAATGTGTCACCCTTACCCATAAGTATGGACAATTATTAATAAAAAATTCAAAAAAGCAAATTGGACTTGATATGAATCTTACAGGTAAACTGTTACAGTCAGGCTGGACTGATTGAAATAAATAGGTTTACAGGGGCCAGCGCTGTGGTTCACTTGGTTAATCCTCCGCCTGCAGCGCTGGCATCCCATATGGGCGCCAGGTTTTAGTCCCGGTTGTTCCTCTTCCAGGCCAGCTCTCTGCTGTGGCCCGGGAGTGCAGTGGAGGATGGCCTGAGTGCTTGGGCGTGTGGACCCTCATGGGACATCAGGAAGAAGCGCCTGGCTCCTGGCTTCATATCAGCGCAGCGCTGGCCGTAGCGGCCATTTGGGGAGTGAACCAACGGAAGGAAGACCTTTCTCTCTGTCTCTCTCTCTTATTGTCTATAACTCTACAAGTCAAATAAAAAAAAGAAATAAACAGGTTTACCTGTGGTATCTCAATATTTCTGGCTCTTGGTTTTCTTTTCTCAAATGAGCAGTCACTTTTCAGGGTAGTTGTGAGGGTAAGAAGCAAGGTGTGTGGGTCTCACTTCATTTGCCTGCTGAGTGAAGCACTCCATCCGGTGACTAATCTTGGAAGTTCTCTGTTGTGGGTGCCAGATATTGTTCACTGCAAGAAGAGAAATCCAGTAAATGCTAAGTCTTGAAAAAAAAGACGTGCTATTAAAATCCGTCTCCAGGAAGGTTTTTAGTGATAAAAGGGGAGAAATGGTGACACCCAGTGACCATCTGACAATATTGCATGCAAACATTTCCATCCCGAAGTGAATTATGTCATCGTATCTGGCTTTTCCTAGCCATTTTTTTTTTTACATAAAAAAGAAAGTGTCTAGTATTATTTAATATCAGATTCTCCTTATATTTTTAAAAAGTTTTTAAAATGTATTTGAAAGGCAGAGTTACATATATATATATATAGAGAGAGAGAGAGAGAGAGAGAGAGATCATAACTTCCAGCCAGAAACACAATCTTCCTCTGGTTCACTCCCCAGATGACCACAATGGCCAGGCCTCCCTGTGGGTGTAGAGCCCAAGGATTTGGGCCATCTTCCACTGCTTACACAGGCGCTTCAGCAGGGAGCTGGATAGGAAGCAGAGAGCCAAGACTTGAACCAGCACCCATATGGGATGCCAGCATTGCACGCGGCAGCTTTATTCATCTCTCCACACAGCTGGCCCCAGGTTTCCCTTATTTTAATTTTCTGTAATCATTTAAAAATAATAACCTTGGGGCTGGCATTGTGATATAATGGGTTCAGCTGCCATTTGCAAAGCCAGCATTACACATGGGTCCTTGTTTGAGTGCCTGGTACTTCACTTCCAATCCAGCTCCCTGCTAATGGCCTTGGTAAACAGCAGATGGCCAAAATCTTCGGACCTCTGACACCTACTTGGGAGACCCAGACTGGCTTCTGCCTGGCCCAGTGCTGGCCATTGTGGCCATCTGGGGAGTGAACCAGCAAATGGAAGATTTCTGTCTCTCCCTCTCTGCAACTCTTACTTTCAAAATAAATAACATTGTTTTAAAATCCTTATAACATTCAGTACTTAAGTAAATTATTTTTGTTTTATTTTCAATTATATACTAATTCCATATTTTTATATAATTTTATGTAAACTGTTTACCTAATACTTTCTAAAATTTTTATAATCCTACTATAAACTAATAAAACATGATATTATTTCATTTATCTTCTCTGAATGTAGCTATTGACTTGTAAGATAAATGTGTAAAGGTGGTTAATGGAAGCATTTTAAAAATACTTTTCATTTGAAAAGAGTTTTAGATTTACCTCTTGTGTTATTAACATCTTATATAATTATTAGTATTTTATATTACTATGGTACCTTTGTCATAATTGATGAACCAACATTGATACATTTCTATTAACTGGCTGTTTCTTTCTAACCTGGCCAGAGTGTCAGGGTTCTGCAAGAGGGTGTGTGTGTGTGTATGTGAGAGAGAGAGGGAGAGAGATCTGACATTTATTTAAGAGACAGGGACACAGGGTCTGAAAGAGAAAGAGAGGGCTCCCATTGGCTGGCTCAGTCCCCCAAAGCCCCTAATTGCCTGGATTGTTCCGGGGTAGAAGCTGGGAGCCAGATACACAATCCAGGTCTCTCACATCGGTGCCAGGAACTCAGACTAGAAACATCCTGGCTGCCTCCCAGGGTCTACACTGGTGGGAAAGTGGACTCGGGAGCCAGAGCTGGGAGTGGAACCCAGGTACTCTGACGCGGGACCCAGGTTTGTAGACCTGTGTCCCAGCCACCAGGCCAAAAGCCTTGCTTCTTTTAAGGAACTGGCTTACAGGATTGTGGAGGCTCGGTAACTCCAACATCTGCAGAGAGGGCGGGCAGGCTGGAGACCTCAGGGGGCCGCGCACGGCTGAGGACGCACCAAAGAGACACAGGAAACTACCTGACAGAGGCCGCAAGACCTAGTGCGGGCGGAACTCCTTGCTGCGAAGGGGAGGGTGAGCGGCAGTCCCTGGAGGCCTTGGACTGCGGGAACGCGGCACACGCCCACGGCGCTCCAGGCCCCCGCATCCACGCACGCCTTCACGGCCAGTTTCCACGGCTAGGGGCCCTCGTTCCCGTGGCAGGGCAGGCTCCTCTGCGTACGCGGCCGCGAGACCGCCTCAGTCTCCCTTGCTTTGATGGCAGACCCAGTTCGGACGCGCGCTGCTCCTGGGGTTCGCAGCCTGTCTCTCCATAGGGGCCTGCGCTCTGCGTTTATCAGTGGCGAGGCTCTCCTCAACACCTCATCTCCAGACCCCCGTCCGCCACACCTCACCGAGGCAGCGCACCTGCATGCCTGGCCGCAGCTCCCGGAAGGGGCGAGTGAGACCATCGTTCCTGTGCAGCTGGTTTGTAGGAGACCCGTGCCCTCCACGTATAGATTCATGTATTTATTTCTAACACCACGGCATGATTAGATGTTTTGTGCCTGAGGTTTGGGACGTTTGGGCCTCTGTCAGGTTGTTTCCTGTGTCTCTTCGGTGCGTCCTCAGCCGTGCGCGGCTGCTGATTTTCTTGCAATAAGCTCCAGGTGTATCTGGTATTCTCCCGGTCCCAGCCCCAAGTCAGCGGAGAGGGTGGGAAGGTCAGGCCCGGGGCCCGGGTCCAGCGGTCGCTGCGCTCCGCAGTGTGGCCTCGGGTGGGCAGAAGAGGCCGTGGCGCGCTTTTCCGGAGGTCGAGGCCCCAGGCCGGCCCCGGAGGACGGAGGGGCAGGATTGGGAGCAAGGGGGCGACTCCGCCGCGGAGGAGGAGGAGGAAAGGGCGTGTGCGCAGAGCTAGGGAGGCGTTGCCCCGCTGGGGCTGCGCCGGAATCCGGCCTTAGCTCGGCCGAAGGATCTGGAGAGGAGCCCCGCGAGCAGACCCGGCGGAGAGCGCCCCGGGCCGCGCCGCGCCGCGCCAGGCTCGCGGCTCCTGGGCGCGGCTGCGCTGCGTGTGCGGAGCTAGCGCGGCTGAACGCGCAGGGCTGGGCCGGCGGGGAGCCCAGGCCCCGGGCGCGCGGGGGCGCCCGGCCGCCCGCCGCCTGCGTGGGGCCTGCGCGGGCTGCCACCTTCTGGCGGCACCTGGAGTTCCGAGCTCGGGGCCGGACCCCGGCCTGGGGCTGATTGTGATTGGGTAAGTCTCCATCTGGGAAGGGAAGTGGAAGGATTTCCCCTGTGGTGTGCTGTTCGTGTGCGGTGTGCGTGATTTTTCCCTGCCCGCAGAGCCGGGTCCATTCATGAAATCCCAGCGTGCTGACATCATCATCATCCCCTCCCCGGGGAAGCCGAGCGGCAGTTGTCGCGCGTCCGAGGTGACTTCTCCGTCCACCCCAGGAGCCCTGCGTGCTGCTAGGACTGGTCAGGCTGAAATCTGGGCATTCTGAGTGTCTCATGTTGCAAGGAGCAGCTTCGTGATGGCCACCGCCGAGTGACCTGGCCTCTCTGAGCCTCACGTCCAGAAAATCACCCTGCGTTTTAACCCGTTCAGAATACAGCGCTCATCTCGGTGCTTCCAGATCAGACTGCAGCGTCTTGAAAGCTCTGAATTTCTGGGTGCAAGGTGGCAAGGAAAAAGTTAAAAAAAAAATTCAGTGCAAAAGTAAAAATAGATCCCTGAATCATTAAGTGGGCTGGAATGGAGTGATTCTTGGAGACTGGGGCACAGCCTTATCGGAGTGCACCAGCAAGTATTGTACTTGTGAACCGCGGCTCTGTTTCCAAAGAAGTAACTCTAAGTATGCCGCGCGGGACATTTTATCGCCCCTAAAATTTAAGCAGTATAGACAGGAACCAGCGCAAAATTGTTACACATCTCTGTTATGTAATATATGCTTGATGGGCATTCGATTTCATTCAAGTTTTCAAATATGGGAGATCACATGTAGGTTTGCATGCTTGCTTATTTATATATTTATTTATTTATTTATGACAGGCAGAGTGGACAGTGAGAGAGAGACAGAGAGAAAGGTCTTCCTTTTCCGTTGGTTCACCCTCCAATGGCTGCTGCGGCTGGCGCACGAAGCTGATCCGAAGCCAGGAGCCAGGTGCCTCTCCTGGTCTCCCATGTGGGTGCAGGGCCCAAGGACTTGAGCCATCCTCCACTGCACTATCGGGCCATAGCAGAGAGCTGGCCTGGAAGAGGGGCAACCGGGACAGAATCCGGCGCCCCGACAGGGACTAGAACCCAGTGTGCCGGCGCCACAGGCGGGGGATTAGCCTATTGAGCCGCGGTGCCGGCCAGGTTTGCATGCTTTTTAAAAAAATATTATTTATTTATTTGAAAGAGAAAGGGAGGAGGGCGAGACAGATCTTCCATCTGCTTGGTTCATTCTCCAAATGGCTGCAACAGCCAGGGTTGGGCCAGGCAGAAGCCAGGAGCCCGGAGCTTCTTCCGGGTCTCCCACTTGGGTGCAAGGACCCAAGCACTTGGGCCATCTTCCACTGCTTTCACAGGCCATAGCAGCTGGATTGGAAAAGGAGCAAACGGGACTAGAACTAGCACCCATATGGTATGTCAATAGTGTTGACCAAAACATGGCATCTCTTGTGTGGAAAGTATTTTAAATGCTACATATAAAATGAATATGGTGTAAAGATCACAATAAAAAGTTTGAGTGCCAAAAGAGATCTATGTAATATAAAATGCTATTTGGGGGCTGGGACTGTGGCATAGCAGGTTAACACCCTGGCCTGAAGTGCTGGCATCCCATATGGGTGCCAGTTCGAGACCCGGCTGCTCCACTTCTGATCCAGCTCTCTGCTATGGCCTGGGAAAGTAGTAGAAGATGGTGCAAGGCCTTGGGCACCTGTACCTGCATGGGAGACCTGGAAGAAGTTCCTGGCTCCTGGCTTCGGATTGGCGCAGCTCTGGCTGTTGCAGCCAATTGGGGAGTTAACCAGCGGATGGAAGAACACTCTCTATCACTCTCTCTCTCTCTCTTTCTGCCTCTCCTCTCTCTGTGTAACTCTGACTTTCGAATTAATAAATAAATCTTTGAAAAAAATAAAAATAAAATGCTATTTTGACCACAAAGAAACCATAAGAATACAGCATTTTTGTAGCATAGAATATGGTATTTATAGCAGTGAGTTGATAAACTGGTTTATTTAGCACTGGTTATATAAATGCTTGACATGTTTTATCTATTTTAAGTCTCTTACCCACACTTCTACCCCCTATAAAAAACCCTGCTAATACAGTAATATATGGTTTATATATACTTATTTACATATTATATGTAGTAATGTATGTTTCATTTCTATGGAATACATAATTCCCATAAAAGAGAAGAAGGTGCTTGCTGTTACATGTTAGGAAGATATTTTGAGTAGAGGGAAGCAAATGTTTTAAGAGGTTCATCGAAAGGACATTTTAATGATTAACATGAACTGTGCTGTGCCGGTTAGGTTTAATTTTATTCAAAAATTAAGCATTTTTTCTGTTTTAGTTACCCATTAAATTCTCATGCTTTCAAACTCTCCAAAGCTCAAAACAAAAGGGATTGAAGGTAGATGTTTGTCGGACTTCTTAGTGATCAACAGAATTTGATGTTTTTCACAATGAGTATGGGATCAGTGGTGAATGACTGGAGGCTGATTGGGTTGTGCAGGTGTAAAGGGCCCTGGTCAGGGGAAGAGTGGAACATGAACCCCAGCCCGTGTTCCACTTGCCTGGCTTTGTGCTTTGACGTGAGCTGCGTCTGACCTACTGTCAGCAGTGTGGGACAGCTTGACCAGTTCTGGCTACGTCACACGAGCTGCTGTTGTTTCCAGTTCCCAGTAAGGTACGTGTGGGTGAATGGCAGCCCTCTTCGAGTCCTAGACCTGCTTCTTGAAGATGGTGTATGTGTGTGTGTGTGTGTGTATGGCAGGAAAAGAGGAACTACTTCATACAGAAGGATATTTAAAAAGTCTTCATGAGTAATTCTATACGGTGACATTTAGGAAACTTCATGTTCTGTTTTTCAGAAGAGGACTGTCAGAAGGCGCTACAAAGCACAGTTTTCCTGTGAAAGGCAAAGATCCTTTACCTTCGCATTTTACAAGGAATGTGCAGAAAGCCATTGATAAATATACCTGGTAAGAATGGATGCTTGTGATTGCCCCTGACAAATGTGAGAACCAAAGTCAGTGATTGGCCATGCATTTCTTAAAGTAAGATGCAGTTTTATTTTTAAGCTGGTGAAACATGAGACCCTGCAGAAAAATATTTTAGAATTAACGTGCTGTGAAAAGAGCAAGCGTATAAGCATTTAATGAAAGAATGAATTGGGCAACAAGAGGTAAGGTCGCTGACTGGTGCAAGCTCTTCCCAGTGAACTCTGTTTCTGTTGCTTGTGTCCCTCCCTGCAGCACGTCCCCCTTGTCACTGTCATCCAGCGGAAGGCGCACGCCCACAGAGGCCCACAACCCCTGGTCTGGCTCTGCCACACACAGCTCAGCCACCGACTTGTCCACGGAGAGGAGCTCAGTGTGTTCTTGGAGAGATGATGTATGTCTCAGAATATTTTACATAATCCTAGGATTGTAATTTATAGAGTCGCTTTCTTATGTTCAAAAATCCTTCTACCAAGTATAAAAGTGTTATCTATTATATACAAACACATAAAAAAGCATTTACATGCTACATGTAACAATATTAAAATGCCAAAAGATGGAGGAAAAAAATCACTCATACCATCATAACCCAAAAATGAGCCCCCCCAACCACACCCAGTATTATACATGACTTCTTTTTTTATTATTTTTATTTTTTATTTTTTTGACAGGCAGAGTGGACAGAGAGACAGAGAGAAAGGTCTTCCTTTGCTGTTGATTCACCCTCCAATGGCCGCCACGGCCAGCTTACTGTGGCCGGCGATGGCAGGAGCCAGGTACTTATCCTGGTCTCACATGGGGTGCAGGGCCCAAGTACTTGGGCCATCCTCCACTGCACTCCCTGGCCACAGCAGAGAGATGGCCTGGAAGAGGGGCAACTGGGACAGAATCCGGCGCCCCGACCGGGACTAGAACCTGGTGTGCCGGCGCCACAAGGCAGAGGATTAGCCTAGTGAGCCGCAGCACCAGCCTGTATATGACTTCTTATATGGCAGCAATGGAATTCAGGACAGACTCTGACAATTAGGAGTGCAACAGAAAAATTGTGGAAAAGTGAAACACTGAAGCATCACCATGATAAAGAATTCTCTGCCCTCCCCCCAACAAAATTCTAAGTTAGTCATTCATTTTCACCCTACTTGTGTCCTTGTGGGAGTAGGATTCTTAGCTGGGTGAGCTTTTAGTCTTCACCTAGGGCTTTTGGTAAGAAATCTGCTGACTTTGCATCTTCTGTCTTCCTGTCTTCTCCAGTTCCCTTGAGAATCCTGGGAGAGCCCTTTAGACTGGAGCCCCCGCTACAGTGCCTGGGGTGTTGCGCTTTCCCTCCTTGCTCATGGCCTGTTTTCCTTTGCTTTCTTTAAAAACAGTTCTCTGTTCCTCACAGCACATCTGGCTCTGCTCCCTTGAATAGTTACACAACAGGAGTGGTAGCAAGAAGGGCTTGGGGGGGGGGGGGGTGGAGTATTGGAAGCGAGTCAGCCTGGAGTTGCCCAGAGAACTTTTTCAAACAACACATGACTCCCTTACTGTGATCAGTCGCCTCCTACTCCCCACTTCTGTGCCCCTTCCCTGTTGTATCCCCCTCACCTCCTCTCTCAACACAGCTGTGTCCTTGGGAAGAAGGCTGAGAGCTGTTCCCTCATGCCTTCCACATTCTGGGATTCTTTTAGTACAGATTTCCATGGAATGACTAGGGAGATTCTTAGAACTTCTATTTATAGAATTTAGAATATGCCAGATCTTCCAAGTTCTTTTCATTTTAATTTAAAAATTTCACTCTTTAATGAGAAACTCTTGCAAAAGCAACAAAATGCAAAAGAGAGGAATTGAAGTGAGCTCTTCCCTATACACTAGCTGCCCAGTTCCCTCCTAGGAGTCAGATTGTTTTCCCTCATTTACACTGTAAATGAAATAATTCAACTCCCCTATAATCTGGGAGTCTAGTTTATTATCAGTTTCAGAGAAGAACTAACATAGAAAATAGTGAATAGCATTCTACGAAAACCAAACATGAATCGGCCATTTCCGGTCAGGTATGGTTGACTTTGTTGCTTTGAGTGGAGGTTTAGATTTCAAATTCACATACTCCTAGAAGAAAACATGACCGAGGCTCAACCTGCGTGGGGTTGGTTCTTCCTGTTACTGTAATGTTTATGTTCTCATTATTGGCCGTGGGAGCTGTGGGATTGTTACCTTCCAACAGAGACCATTCTGGAAAGAGTTTCCTCAGCTACAATTCACTGCAGCCACAGTAAAGAAAATCTTTTAGGGCCAAACAGAAAAATTTAATACACAATAACCACACCTCTTGGGATGAGACAATCAAGGGCTTTAATTTTTTTCTGTTTCTTTTCTAAAAGGCTAGTAGCTCTTTCAACCAAAGTGGCTTTCTTTTTCATGGTGCTATCATAAAAAAAAGTAGCTTTTACAGTTTTGCAGGTATGCTTAAGTACCTCAGGTTCGATTAAGTAAGGTGCACACAGGTCTGTGAATGTATCTGCATGTATGTGTGTGGGTGTAGACATATAGGTGTATGTATGTCTGTGTATCTATATTCTTGTTTGTGTCAGTGTGCATACCTATACCTGTCCCTAAATGCAAAATCTCAAAACTCATTGCTCATTTGTTATAAATTATCCCTATTTAATAGTTTAAAAATCTGGAGTTCAGAATAAGATGTAATTTATCAGAAAATTAAAAAATTGGAGCACTGGTATGCTTGACTGCAAATCCTATATTCTTTTACCATGGTATACTTCCTCCTCTATAAGAGGTTATTTCGAAATTCTAAATATCAATGAGTGTGAAGCCAATAGCATATTTCTGCAACTTTCAGTGTTGTAACTAATGTGCATTTCTGTTTTAGGAATTTGACAAAGCAAATGCACAGAAAGTGCAACAGTTATTTTGGGAGGTCGAGGAGATGCTGTTTGAAGGGAAAGTGACCCTTCAGACCCAGAACCTGCTGGCTGAATGCAGCGAGTGGGCACAAAGGTCCCTCCATCTGAGGTAGGGATATCATTCATGGAAATTCTCTGGGATGGTGTGTGAACTACCCACCTCTGATCTGATCTTAATACAGTCAACAGAGTTTGACTGAAAGTACTTGCCCAGTCAAACCAAAACACAGTCCTTTATGCAAAATCACATCCTTTGTTACATTGTCTAAGGAAATAGTGAGACATCCCAATACTCAAGTGGCTTTAATTTCTGAGATGCAAAGCTAGCTCATCCTCAGAAAGACATGACATGACATATGTAGCAAATTTTGGAATAGCAGGAATGACCTCTGACCTCTACCTTCACTTGAATGTGGGCAGTGAGTGAATCTTAGAACGTGTAAAGGCTGTAATGGGTGGGCAAAGTGCATGCTGAACACCTGGGTGGGTGATCTGTCTCATCCCCATCCTCAGTCATCTCTCATCTTTCTATAGAAGGTGGAGAGAATAGATGGAGGATGAGTGAACGTTTACTTCCTTTGGTCACTCAACCACCATCCCTAGGGGAAAGTCTATCTCAGTGTCTCAAGTTCCTCTGTGTCATATTTGGGCAGAATAAACTAGAACACCCATGCAAATGTTGATGGATTTCCTGGTCACCTAACATAGGCAACTACTTTGACTAAGTTCTTGCCCATGCAGTCCTTCTTCAGCCCCTTGTCTTCAAGGGTGTAAGACATCTGCTGAGTACTGAGGGTGCCTTTTTTCCTGGCAATAGGGCCCTTACCAAAATGTCAGGAGCGCGCACTTGTTCCTCTTATGTGATCTTACATAGTGAAGATAAAAAGGGAGGAGGGAAGGTGGCAAATGAAATGAAGACAGGGAACATAAGCCAAGTATCCACTATGTGCATATTTATTAACATATATAGAGGGTGTCTGTGTGGACACTACCTTACGTGCCCCTGAGTCTAACACACATTATCTCTAAGCCATTATCAGTCCTGCAAGGAAACTGTAATTCTGTTTTGCAAGTGAAAAACGAACAGGTGAAATCATTGGTTTGGAAACCTGAGGAGACCTTTGCCTCCAGACCTCTAGTCAGTGGTTAACAAGGGCTATCTGGCTCTCTAGAAGCCTGGGCTTGTGTTGGGACACTGTGAGGCAACTCCTGTACCCGTGCACAACTTACATCACACATATGCCTTCAAAAGCATTATGATGTTCTGCTTTTAAAGTTGCAAAGCATCTCTCCCTTGGCTGAACAAATATCTACAGTTTTTTTGTGTCTGTTAATTTTTTTCTCTAATTAAAAAAGCTTGGTAGCTTCCTAATTGTTTTTCCTTGCAGAGTATTAGGAAGACAGCTCATCTTGCCAACTGATGAAGGGTTCCAACATTTCCAGGGCAGCGTGCCCTGCTGGCCAGTCCACAAACCCTTGCCTGATGTCTGTGAGCACAACAGCAACATCAAAGAGTATGTTCATATTTGTTTATTTAAAAAAAAGTTGTAAATTGTCTTCTAGTTATGCTTTTTGTGCATAAGTTTATCTCATCCATGTGCCATGACTCCACCAACTATGGAGTTTGGATTTTAATGAAAGACAAGTATATAGAGAATATTTTTGCATAAGATGCCTCTGATTCTAAATTGGTGTGTATATCCATGTCTCTGTGTGTTTAAGTAAGTATGTGGAATACACACACGTGTGCATGCAGGAGTGAGTTTTACCTTTTGTTCCAGAGGCACTGTGACAGGTGGACTAGATGTAGAATCAGACACTGTCGTGTTGTGATGTTTTTTCAACCTCAATACAGTAGCAGAAAAAGCAAATAAGGCTTTATCCTGTTTCCTTTTGCTAACAGGTTTTAGAAAATCATTTCATGCCATTCACAAGTAGTCGGAAGGTTGGAAGTGTGTCGTGACATTGTTCCCTTGAAGCAGAAGGGATTCACTCAGAATATTGTAGGCTTTAAGAAGCCTTAAAATTTTTGATGATGTCTGTATCAAAATAGTTTTAAGGATATAAGTTTTTCTGAGCACTCTATGAGTACTTAATGCTTTTATGTTCTGGATTCTGTGCTCTCTAGGTAGTATGAAGACCCCCACGATTATGCAGGCATTGCCTTGAGGATGTTTGACAAACTTCCATGTAGACTCCATTGTTTTCCTATAGGTTGTACATCTCGGGCTCTCAAATCATCCCTGTAGCACTCCCAGCCTCTGCCCCGCTGGGCCCTGATAGCACAGAGATTGATGACCGAAGGGCATGCTCATCCCAGGAAGAAGAGGTTTATGATGTGGATGGGAAGATTGAAGAGTATTTCGCTTTTGACAGAAAAGAAGAGTAAATGGATTTTCTTTTACATCAACTGTGTAACATAATACTAATTTAGTTGACATGCATTTTTATTATATGCTCATTTAGTGTTTTGTGTGTCTTTTCCTTAAAATATTCCTGTTCTTTGGAGAGTAATATACTGCCCAAAGCTTTTAGATTCCAGCAGGAAGTGTGAGTACTAGAGTGCTGCTTTCTACTTTTCCTGACAGTGTGGCACAGATGGAAAAGAAGAGTTCTCTTCAGTGTGCCATGAAACCGACAAGGATGGCAGTGACCCTGCCAGGGGTCTCCTGGGTCCCTATATCTGGTTGCCCAAAAAGTCAAATGGAAAATTCCAGACTCTGCATTAACTGTGTATTGTATCCTTAAATGGAAGCTGCAGATATTGTGTAGTAAGAATTTGCCTTGTTTTTGAAAATTGTGCTATAGTAAGTCTGGAAATGTTAATTCACAAGGATTGAAATCCTCCCAAGATCTTTTCTGACTATAATGGTATGGGATCACAAATCAATAGCAGGAGGAAACCTGGGAAATTCACATATGTGATGAAATTAAACACACTCCTGAACAATCAATGAGTCAAAGAGGAAATCAAAAAATATCTTGAGACAAATGAAAATGGAATCACAACATGTCAAAACTTATGGGACACAGCCACAGCAGATCTAAGAAGGAAATTTATAACAGTAAATGCCAACATTAAAAAAAGAATAATCTCAAAGAACTTAAATTGACAGTTGAAGGAACAAGAAAAAGCACAAATTAAGCCCAAAGCTAGTAGAAGGGAGGCAATAGTAGAGATCACAGCAAAAATACATGTCATATTCATTATGTATATAAATGTCCATAGATGATTGGATAGATATCTGGATACATGTTAAGTTTAACCATTGATACTTTCAGTAATTGGAATGGGTTTTTGTCCTTAGTGATGATGAATGTCTTGAACAAAACCCAGCTCACCATGGTCGGAAGCAACATAAACACGGACTACCTCCCATTTCTCCTCATGACTGTATCAAAGACGCTGTGGTGGCAGAAGTGTTTGATCACGTATGGACCAATATGATAGAAATATTGGAAGATATGATCAGGAAAAACTGGGAGACTACACTCACAGGTACTTAGTGTAGAATTTGGCCTGATGAATAAAAAATGTTACCCCTGTTCCTCAGCTTTGTACTCCCTCCCTCTGCTGTGCCCTAGGTGATCCATGAACATGACCAGAGTGAAGAGTAGGCTTCCATGCTTTTGATTGCAAGAGATCTTTAATCACATCAAACAGGATAGTATTATTTTTTCAGTTGTAAAAATAATTCATATACATTCGGAGGAAAAATACAGAAATAACACAAGAAAGAGTTAGAAGTCATGTATTTTTATTGTGGTAAAAAATATTACCTAACCAATCTCTAATAATGGGATATTTTTGGTTGCTCATGACCTTATTTGTAAAGTGAAATATAAATATAAATAATTTAGTGATCACTTCATTTACCTTCATTTCAACATATAGGATGTTCTCTAAGTTATTTAAAATTCAACAGAAAAAAATCATAACAATATATGTGGTAGACACTGAAAACTAGTGTGTAACCAGTTTGTACAGCAAGGCAATCATCATGTTAATTTAAATGTTTTATAGCCAGAAAGATTAGTTGGGCTTTTATCAACATTGAGAACCTGTATTGATCCACTGTATAATGTCTGTTTCTCTACACATCACTGACGTGACGGTCATGCCAGCTGTCTGTGGCAGTATTCTTTTACCACTGGCCATAGTATGAGTTTATGGTAACTCGGGAATAAATATTCTCTTTCAAGAGTGAATTTTAAGGATTTCGTGTAAGATAATGTTATTTCTTACCATATTGCTTTTTCTGTGAACACAGAAGGAAAAAAACCAAAAGAAAAGTTGAAAGTAGCTGGAAATCGATCTCCACATGCGCTCACTGCCCGTGGTGGCACCGATGTGTCGAGTGTTCCCCTATCCAGAAGTTCTGACACTCGCAGCCTAACCCTGCCTTCCCAGCTTCCCCCGCCCCAGGTAGGTGCTGTTATACAAGTCTGTCTTTTTTCTTTCCAGCTTTGCGTCTTTGCCTCAGCTTGTTAAGAGTGCTAGTCTATTCAATTCTGTGTTCATAATATTGGGTTTGTTTGTCAGTAAGACCAAAATGGAATGTGATTATTTCATGACATTAAAAAATACAATTATTACAGCACAAGAAAATTTAAAATTTAATCTTTTAATTCTATTTTCCATGAATCTTTTGAAGTATACATATACACGCATGTATGTACACATCAGAAAAGGCAATATAGTTGGTATAAAGAATTTGAGATTTATATAAAGATTAAAAGTTTGTAGCCTGACAACCATCTATTAGCTCTGTGATCTCAAATTAGTCCCTTTCTCTCAAAACCTCAATTTCATTATCCATGGATTTATCACATAGGAAGCAGTGAGAAGGAAAGAGTTAAGACTGTACAGTGTGTGGAATAGGGTAGGCACTCAGTAAGTGCCTAAAGTAAGTAAGTAGTAAAAGTAAGCTTTTATTATAACAAGATGCTAATTATATATAATATTTGTAATTAGATGTGCTTTAGCTCATAAGTGCTGTGGAATTCAGAAGAAAAATATCAGACCTTTCATACAAAAAAGATTAAGACATCAACTAAAATCTTACCTAAATCATAGGTAAGATTTGTTAAGTGGAAAGAAAAGGGTGAGATTAAAAAATGCACTTAATGTAAGAGCAAATACAGTGTTTATTCATAAGCTTGAAAGGGCAGGTCTGAATAGGTTCTGTGGTTCAGAGAACAGTGCATTAAGTAGACTCTAATTGGCTTGTTATACTATCTAGTGTAAGGTCTTTACAATAAACCATCTGTGTCTTTTCTGTTCCAAAGAAACTTGGGTGATTGCTACCCGCTTATTTTGTGGTGTTTTATACAGCTCTGTTGAATCCAATATAATATTCCCATTCTGCTAAATATGAGGTATGAATCTCAGAAACCTGAGATTTATATTTATAAAATATATTCTCTTCATTGAATTTTTCTCACAGCCAATTTGAGGGTGCCATTTGTTTCCTGCTGCTTCCAACAGGCACGGGTAATTAGAATGGTAGTGGGTTTTTAAAATTTTTCTCAGATTAAATATTTAAAGTATTAAGAATTACTCAGATTAAATATTAAAATATTAACAATTAAAATATTTTCTCAGATTCATCGCTTCTCCAACAATTTGTACAGTGATTTGAATGGTGTGATGACAATTCAAGCAAAACCACTTCAGCAAAGACCTGCTTATTTGGCAGACAGAATCCAGTACGTAGATGACTCACCCAGCCTCTTCCCCTGGCTGGAAATAATGGTGCACTAGAGATCATTAAGACCCATGGAAAATTGGCCTGGCTGATCCTCTGCCTACGGTGCCAGCACCCCGGGTTCTAGTCCCAGGTGGGGCACCGGATTCTGTCCTGGTTGCTCCTCTTCCAGTCCAGCTCTCTGCTGTAGGCTGGGAAGGCAGTGGAGGATGGCCCAAGTGCTTGGGCCCTGCACCCGCATGGGAGACCAGGAGGAAGCACCTGGCTCCTGGCTTCGGATCGGCGCAGTGCGCTGGCCGTAGTGGCCTTTTGGGGGGTAAACCAACGGAAAGGGAAGACCTTTTTCTCTAATATCTCTCTCTCTCTCTAACTCTGCTTGTCAAAAAAAAAAAAAAGACTCTATGGAAAATTAAGAATACAATTATAAGATTGTAACAGCCAGCGTGCAAAAGCAGTTGATTTTAATCTCAACTGGAAAGCAATGACTATTGTGTAAGAGTTTGAGAGAGATGAGAACAAGGAAAGGGAGCTGTGAACCTTTAATCTTGTTGGATTTCCTGTTTGATTACAAAGAGAAATGGAGATCTTTTTTTCTTACAGAAATGGACATTGAATGATAGTCTATGTCCAATCAACAAGTGGCTTAGGGGTATATTCTGTTTACTGGGCACTGTCTAGATAGTACCTAGCAAAGCACAGCTAGAAGGGTTCCCTGTTCCACACAGCATCAACATCTGAGTAACTGCATGAACTCCTCTCCCCAGGAATGAACAAGAGGACAAAGCATCAGGTGTGGGGACCAGTGCTGTTTCCTCTTCACGGCATCGGCCGGGACGCATGGCAGATACTCGTGGATTACAGACTTCTGCAAAGAAACCACCAGTGCATAGGAGGCTGCCTTCTCTTACTGCAGATTCACAGAGAATAAAAACCCCCAATGTGTCCAGTGATGGAGTCCTCAGGGGAACAAAGCTGTAAGTCTTGTTGGTCTTGTGGTGTACTGTGGGTCACATGGGACAGGGACATTTGTAGTTTGGGTTGATGCATTATTCTATATGAAGCATCCTCTGTCGGACTTTATGTGGATGCTTTCTAATGAGTTCCTTTGAGTATCTAACATTAATTCCATTCCAGTAGTGTACTTAACCATATGCAAGAATAAGAGTCAGACAGTGTACCTGTATACAGTACAGGCAACCAGTGAAAGGAAACTCTGAGAGTGGAATTATCTTGGGTTGATTTCAGTAGACTCATTTGTAAAACTAATAATAATTTTACATTACAAAATTAAGGCTTGTTTATAGAGAGATTTACATAAAATACTATATATAAAATACTATGAAGCTAAAAGTACAACCAATGTACATATTAACTTTTATTTACCTATTTAAATTTTTTTATTTATTCATTTGAAAGGCAGAGTTTCAGAGAGAAAGAGAAAGAGATGGAGAAAGAGGGGCGGGGGTCTTCCATCTGCTGGTTCATTCCTGGCCAGGGCTGCGTCAGGCAGAAGCCAGGAACCTGGAACTCCATCCAGGTCTCCCATGTGGGTGACAGGGGTCCATTCACTTGGACCATCTTCCACTGCTCTCCCAGGTGTATTAGCAAGGAACTGGATTGGAAGTGGAGCAGCCGGGACTCAAATCAGCACTCATATAGGATGTTGGTGTTGCATGCACTGGTTTAACCAGCTATGCTACAACACTGGCTTCTTATTTATTGTTAAGGTTTTTTTTCCTGTCATTCTATGTAGGGATTTCAGAAGATTTGACCTTAAGGATTAACCTGAAATCAGTGCCTATTAGAAAAGTATTTGTCTCCTTTATTGTATAATTTAGAAGGAGCTTTCCAGGGAGTTTCCTCAAATGTTAGGCAATACTTAGGTTAATAATAATAGGTAGTTTATTGATTGCTTTCTTCATTACCAACACCTGGTAAATGAATTACATTTGTTATCTTATTTTGTTCCCTACCCTGAACTTTCGAGTTGGTGCTCATCCCAAATCTAAGATGAGGAAGCAGAGGGTGAAAGGAGTAGAACAGCAGCAAGGGGCAGAGCTGGGGGCACCCACAGGGCTCTCTGGCTTTGGAGTGCACCCTAACTCTCTGCCGCTGGAAGGGAGGGAGCTATTGGAGGGCCTGAGTGTAGGACCCTTGAAGGAGCTGTAGGAGTGAGCAGCTGCGAACACTCAACCAGTGATCTGGACTTTGTCAAGATGCGTCCTGGCACCACTTTTAGCTTCTTGAAAGGGCAGTTTTTTTCCCCTGTTATTTGAGACTGATGTGAGCTGTTGAAGTTGTTCCCGTCAATTCTTTGAAGATAGCCCTCGTTCTTCTGTTTTCATGGCCACCTCACATCCTCCTCCACCCCACGCTGGTGTCACAAGTACATGGCTGATTGATTCTTCCTTCCAGCCTGCCTGGGCTCCCTGATCAAACTTCCATCAAAACGCATTTCTATTTCCTATTGAAATAAATTGAGAAACCTCAAGTGTTACAGTCCCTCCATGTTTTGTCCCACAACCTTAGTAGACCAGTGTTTTCAGCTTTTTTGTTCATAATTGCCTCGCTAAAAAGCTCTTTCTCAGTTGCTCCCAGACCCATTGAATTTAAATACTGTAGATGCAATGCATATCTATATGTAGAGCTATCCTTTATATACACAAGTGCATTCTTTTTTGTCCCCACAGGGCCAAAGATACTTTTTTTTTTAATTTTCAAGGTAATATAAGTTCACTTAGAGCATTAGGATAATACCAAAAATATAAGTAGAAATCAAAGCTCTCCTGTTTGCCTCTCACATAGAAATACAGAAATGATGCTTGTTAATAAATTTCTTATTATTTTTGCTTAGGGTTGTATTTTTTTCCTTTGTTTCCATTGTATTTTCCCCAACACTAGCATTGTCTTGCCATCATATAATGTAATAATTTTTCCATACACTTTTTTTCACTTAACATTATATCATTCATAATTTCCATACTGTCAAATGTTTTTGAAAGCATGGTTTTAGTGACACCAAAATAATCACATTGGTATATGATTCTCATTAAGTATTGCCCTATTATTGAAAAATTTTCATTTTTTCTATATTTTCATATATTGTGAACATCATTTTATATCAGTTTAAGTAAGAATATTTTCAATTCTTTCTTAGTGATACAGTTAGAGAGGGAAAGCTACTAGTCAAAAGTTATGGATACCTTTATGGTTCTTGAAGTATTTTGCCAAAATGCTTCCGAGATTGGCTGTACCTATTTATAGCCCTACTGGCGATAAAAGAAGACTGTCTCCCCTCAGCCTCTAAACATTGTGTACTACCTGTACTATTTTAAAACATTACAGTTTTACAGGTAAAGTATTATCATATGATAACTGTCAACTTTTTTAATAATAAATATATAAAATAATAAATAAATCCAAATCTGGTTTTTTTTGTTTTTTTTTTTTTTGACAGGCAGAGTTAGACAGTGAGAGAGAGAGACAGAGAGAAAGGTCTTCCTTTTTCCGTTGGTTCACCCCCCAAGTGGCTGCTACTGCTGGCGTACTGCAGCCAGCACATTGCACCGATCCGAAGCCAGGAGCCAGGTGCTTCCTCCTGGTCTCCCATGTGGGTGCAGAGCCCAGGGACCTGGGCCATCCTCCACTGTACTCCTGGGCCACAGCAGAGAGCTGGACTGGAAGAGGAGCAACCAGGACAGAATACGGTGCCCCCGACTGGGACAGAACCTGGTGTGCCAGCGCTGCAGGCAGAGGATTAGCCTAGTGAGCTGCAGTCCTGGCCCAAATCTGTTTTTAGAATATCTACTATTATGTAAAAACCAGATTTTTTTGATATTAATGTCTAGTAGGGATAGTCTCCTACCAATATTCTTCTTTCATTAAATTTTTTTAACTTTTGTTTAATGAATATAGATTTCCAAAGTACAGCTTATGGATTACATTGGCATCCCCCCACCCAATGACTTCCCTCCCACCCACAACCCTCCCCTTTCCCGCTCTCTCTCCCCTTCCATTCTTATCAAGATTCATTTTCAATTATCTTTATATACAGAAGATCAGTTTAGTATACATTAAGTAAAGATTTCAACAGTTTGCACCCACATAGAAACACAAAGTGAAAAATACTGTTTGAGTACTCATTATAGCATTCAATCACAATGTACAGCATATTAAGGGCAGAGATCCTACATGAGGAGTAAGTGCACAGTGACTCCTGTTGTTGATTTTACAAATTGACACTCCTAATTATGGCATCAGTAATCTCCCTATGCTCCAGTCATGAGTTTCCAAGGCTATGGAAGCCTTTTGAGTTCACCAACTCTTATCTTATTTAGACAAGGTCATAGTCAAGTGGAAGTTCTCTCCTCCCTTCAGAGAAAGGTACCTCTTTCTTTGATGACCTGTTTTTTCCACTGGGATCTCACTCACGGAGATCTTTCATTTAGGTTTTTTTTTTTTTTTTTTTTTTTTTTTTTTTTTTTTTTTTTTGCCAGAGTGTCTTGGCTTTCCATGCCTGAAATACTCTCATGGGCTTTTCAGCCAGATTGGAATGCCTTAAGGGCTGATTCTGAGGCCAGAGTGCTGTTTAGGAATCTGCCATTCTATGAGTCTGCTGAGTATCTCGCTTCCCATGTTGGATCACTCTCCCCTTTTTTTATTCTATCAGTTAGTATCAGCAGGCACTAGACTTGTTTATGTGCTCCCTTTGACTCTTAGTCCTTTCATTATGATCAATTGTGAATTAAATTTTGTTTTGACAAATACACTTCACAGGTTTTTTTTTTTTTTTACATACATATATATTTTAAAAGCAAAGTTACACAGTGAGTCAGAGAGAGGGAGAGAGAGAGATAGAGATCTTCCATTCACTGGTTTACTCCCCAAATGGCCTCTATGGCCAGAGCTGGCCTGGTTCAAAGTCAGGAGCCAGGAGCTTCTTCTGGGTCTGCCAAATGGGTGCAGGTGTCTAAGCACTTGGGCCATCTTCTGCTGCTCTCCTAGGGGCATTAGTAGGGAGCTGGATTGGAAGTGGAACAGCTGGACTTGAACTGGCACCTATATGGGATGCCTGCAGTGCAGGTGGTGGCTTTATCCACTATGCCACAGCACCAGCCCAGTTCACAAAACTAAGTTCACAATATTTAGTTTTCTTATCAAAGAACATTTTTTGCTTCCATGTTCAAATGTCTGTTTTTGTGACCTTAAATACATTTTGTAGTCTTCTTCATCTGGGTCCTGCATGTTTATAATTAATTTTATCCTTGGTGCACTGCACTACTCCCTAGGTTGTTCCTCTGCTTACATTCAGGACTGTATACTGTAGCACTGTGTTAAATGCTGTCTTGCATTGTTCTGTAATTACTTCAAGTGTTTTCATCCTGTTTTCAATAATTGTCAGCTCCCTAAGGGAAGGAGATACATCTGCAATTCCTTCTGTATTCTGCACAGTTCCTAGCTCAGCCAGAGATTCCGGAAATCCAAACTGACAGTCCTTTGAAACCGGGACAGGAGCTGGAGCCCTGCCTCCCCTGTGTCATCCTGAAACTCAGCTTGCTGTACTTGAGCTTCTCTTTGGAAGGCAGATTGTGAGGAAGAGCTCAGGCCAGAAGCTTCAGGGTAGGCTCACCTTTGTCTCTGCACCTCGGTGTTCAGCTATGTGTTGTTGTGTTTACAGGCAGACGGGCATAGACCATGTGTCTGCTCCTCCAGTTCAGACCTCCCGGAACAGGTTACCTCCGATAGGCTCAGAAACCAGGGAGCAGAGCACAGCGGTTCCTGGATCCCGCCCTGTTTCTGTAAGACAGATCTCATTATATTTCAGTGCACCGTTTCAATGGGCTGCTGGGAAAGAAATAAGTAAAAATAAAGCTGGCATGACCTAGTGAAATCAATAACGTGGCACAATGATCTGATGAGCTGTGTTCCCAAATGCCTGTGTAATCTGTCTCTGGAAAATAAGTGGTTTGTGAGAATTTACAGAGGGCGAAAGGGTTAATCCATTCTTGCGTGAAGTAGAAGCAGGGCTTGAGCTAGATCAGCAAGTCCAGTCGTCAAGGAAATATCTGAGGGTCAGGATGGTGTAGCAATGAGAAGGACATGAAGGTTAGATTAAGAGATAGGTAGACAGATCCGTGTCTGGATCATGCCACACAAATTATAGGATTTGGTTCAAGTTACCTTAATCTCCCTGAATATGAGTGATTTCTGCTCTAAAAGGAGAATAACAACTCCTAAGTCAATGAATTGTTACAAAGATTAAATGAATTCCTACATGTTAAACAACGCCTGGCATTGATGAGGAGCCCAGTGGGGTATGGCCCTGGTCGTTCTGATGAGATCTGGTGTTTACAGTTAACTTGTGCTGTTTCTTGCAGTGCAGAGGCAGTGTCTTCTTCACTCGAGCTCATCTCAGCCATGCGGTTGCAAAAGGTCTGGGGAAGGTTCCCGGCTGGGAGCACGTGTAGCCAGGTTCCCCAGATTGCCAGCGACCCCTTGCTGCATCCTGATATACATATCATGTGTCTATTTTATGCAGCACTGAGGGAACCCTATTGTAGGAACATAAAGGCCTAGAGAGAGAAAAACCACTGAGGCAAGGTTTTCTTTTGCCTTCCTCCCGTGTCCTTGAGCACAGCTATAGAATTCATTCCCAGGAGGCAAGAGTTGCACAGCTTTAATGTTTAACCTTAGAATGAAATAATGAAAAAAAGAAAAGACCACGTGAAAAAGTCTGATGCTTCCTGCACAAATGCAAAATTACACTTCTATTGTAACTTAATAGTAAGAATTTTATGTGGTCAAAGCTTTTTGATTCCTACTTCTCTGCTATGGTACTACTGCTTGTTTATCAAGTAATAATGCAATTATATAATTAAAATATATTTAGAGTGATTCCTAGACCTTACACTTAGCAATATCTAGATAAAAGTTTTCAGAGCAGTAAGTGAATGAGCAGATGAGTGAGTAATGGAAGCACGTATGGACTTTCTTTCATCGTGTTAAGGATTTCATTTCTTTTAAGCAAGAACATGTTATCCTTCATTTAGTACAGGGGACGGCACATACACAGCCGCGTGTTAAGTGCGATGCCTGACAGCATGGAGAGATCGCCCCTTCGAGAAAGAACGGTGACCCTGGAACAGCTTTCGAGGCCCAGCACCACTCATACGTTCCGGGTAGGTTCTCTGCTCACCATAACCGTGATTTTAAAAAAAACGTTTGATCAAATAAAACTAATCCTTCATCTGCTTTTCCTCCTAGCCATTGGATACGCCTCGAAAAGGTTCATTGACACCGATGGAATTTGCCCGACACACATGGACAGGTCAAAGTATTTTGACAGGTCAGCTTTTCCTACCTTTGAAGAAAATTATGTAATTTGTGAGAGTTCAGCTTTCAGGAAGTGAAATTGAAGATTATCTACACTGTTATCTACATGTTTGACTATGTAGTGGGGAGAAGCAAGTGTTTGTGGTTTCTGGTCTGACCTCAGAAAACTCTGTCCAGATCACACCTGCAGAGACAAGCACTTTGCTGCATTAGTTTCTAAAGGAGAAGATACTCAAACGCTCTCAGCTGGGGTGGGGGTGCTCCCTCTCATAGAAATAAAAAAGGCAGACACTGTTTTAGAAGACCTAACTGTCTCTGTTCTCTGCTATAGAGTTTTCATGCTTTTCTTCTAAATGAAACCCTAATCTAGGATTCTCTCTGAAGCTCTAATGATAAAAATGCTTGAGTAAATTAATACAGGTTTGTGCTATTGTTTAATAGCATAAAGTTTTATAGATAAATTCATATTCTCAACCTAGTATGCTGTTTAATGAATGAAGATTTAGTTTGAATACAAGCCAGTGATGTTTCAATTTCTGAAACTGTTGCCAATTCTTACATTATAATTTTAAAAGATTTGATTATTTATTTATTTATTTGGAAGGCAGAGAGAAAAAATAAGAGAGGGAGATCTTTGATCTGCTGGTTCACTCCCCAGATGACCACAATAGCTAGAGCTGGGCCGCACCAAGGAGCAAGGAATTTTTTCCCACAGGAGTGGTAGGGGTCAGAGTATTTGGGCCATCATCTGCTGCCTTCCCAGGTGCATTAGCAGGGAGCTAGATTGGAAGTGAAAGAACTCGGACTTGAATGGCATCTCACTATGGGATGCTGGTATGACAAGCAGTGGCTTAACCTGCCAAACAGCAACACTGGCCCCCCTGCAAAAATTTGTTTCCGGAGAGGTTGCATTGAATCTTCAATCTTCATAAGGCATGCTTCTCTGGAATCTGATGTTGGGTTTCCGTGCTAGCTCTACCTCCCCCATGCTGTGAATCTTAGGAATATCCCAACGTCTCTGGACCTCAGTTTCTTCTTTTGAAATTTTTTACTTATAGTTGGAGAGGGGTGGGGGAGACAGAGAAAGAGAGAGATGGGGGCTAGAGAGGGAGAAAGAATGAAGCGGGGGGGGGGGGGTCTTCCATCTGTTGGTTCACTCTGCAACTGGCCACAACAGCCAGAGATAGGCCAGTTGAAAGCCAGGAGCCAGGAGCTTCTCCTGGGCCTCCCACATGAGTGCAGGGGCCCAAGCACTTGGGCCATCCTCCACTGCTTTCCTTGGTGCGTAAGCAGGGAGCTGGATTGGAAGTGGAGCTGCTGGGACTTGAACTGGTGCTCCTGTGGGATGCCGGCACTGCAGGTGGTGGTTTTACTTGCTATGCCACAGAGCCAGCCCCAGTTTCTTCTTTTATAATTGACTGGGTGGATAAAATAATTGTTGGATAAGCAATGAAAGACACCTGCTGGATGCCTGGCATATATTGCTCAAAAATTACAAATCATTTATCTTACGTGAAACACCTAGGATAAATTAATATTTTAAGGGAAAATTTTAGTGCATTATAATTCTGAAAACAAATTAAGTAAAGTGTTGTGTAACACAGATTAATCATTGTGTATATCAGCCCTTCTATAGTTCTATAGTGTAATGAATATATAAAGGGCTTCTATATATAAATATATATGTAAGTATATATATATATATTTTAAAGAGCTTCTTTAGCCCTTTAAAATTTCCTGTTATGCTAATATCTCTAGGCTGCTGTGCCTTTTTGTTGCTTGTTTTCCCTGTATGTTCCTGGTAGTGTTAGCTGTCATTGTCAATGACAATGGTACTTTTTCAAAGGGCAACTGTGCCACATTATCAGGTATCACATTTTTTTTTAAATTTTTTGACAGGCAGAGTGGACAGTGAGAGAGAGAGACAGAGAGAAAGGTCTTCCTTTTGCCGTTGGTTCACCCTCCAATGGCTGCCGCGGCCGGTGCACTATGGCCGGCGCACCGCGCTGATCCAATGGCAGGAGCCAGGTGCTTCTCCTGGTCTCCCATGGGGTGCAGGGCCCAAGTACTTGGGCCATCCTCCAGTGCACTCCCTGGCCACAGCAGAGAGCTGGCCTGGAAGAGAGGCAACTGGGACAGAATCCGGCGCCCCGACCGGGACTAGAACCCGGTGTGCCGGCGCCACAAGGCGGAGGATTAGCCTAGTGAGCCGCGGCGCTGGCCACAGGTATCACATTTATCATAATTGTAGATGTCTGGGAAGAAAATAGGCACCCAACTTTCTTTATTAGTCAACAATAGTGTTCCAAAAAATACTTACTGTGTATTAAGTTCTTTGCTAAAGGTCAGGATTCACAAAGCAAGGATGTTTTGATCTGTGCTCATGGAACAAGATGGGAAGGGCTGTGAAGAGTTGGGGCGGGGGGCGGCACTGTGGCACAGCAGGTAAAGCCCCCATCTTCAGTGCCGCCATCCCATATGGGTGCTGGTTTGAGTCCCAGCTGCTCCGCTTCAGATCCAGCTCTCTGCTATGGCCTGGGAAAACAGTAGAAGATGGCCCAAGGCCTTGAGCCCTTGCATCTGTATGGGAGACCCAGAAGAAGCACCTGGCTTCGGATTGGCACAGCTCCGGACATTGCAGCCAACTGGGGAGTGAACCAGCAGATGGAAGACCTCTCTCCGCCTCTCCTTCTCTCTCTGTGTAATTCTGACTTTCAAATAAATGTTTAAAAAACAAACAAAAAAGAATTGCAGGCAGGACCACCACGCTCGATGTTCAGAGAGGCTTCAAGGGGGTTAGGAGCCAGAACTGGGCTGTGAATTTGTGTTATATTTGCCTTCTTTAATCTTTCACCAGATACCAGGGCAGTATATTCTCTTAGCAGTAACTGGGACACAGCTGTCATTATTGGTAGTCAGAGGCCTTTTCCATTTCTAGTGACGTGACCAGGGATAGATAAGGGAGATGCCCTTGCATTTCTAAGGATATATTTCCTTTTTCTCTAACAAATAGGCACACGGCCTCCTTGCTGCCTTTATTTCCAGGTCAAATGCAGCAGAACTCTTCACTTAGCAGCTTTTCATTTGTTCTGTGCTAGACAAAAAAATACGGAAGAAGCTGGGTGGGTGAGTGGGTGCCCACACTCATAGAGGGACGGCGCTCTGTAGGTTGAGGGCATTTCTCCTGCCCCGTGAAGTAGTGGAGCTGCCAGAGCGCCCTTAACTCTCTAGGCCCCAGAGACCCAGGTCTGCCTCGAAGTTCCTGCAAACCCACTGGTTCTGGGAGAGTGGCCAGCACCCAAGCCTGTGTAGCAGGGGGGCACCCTTCCTTTTTCTTGCGACCCTAATATAGGATGTTTTCAGGACTATGACTAGGTCTAGTTAGTGCAAGAATGAAAGTAAAACATTTTGTTCCTTTCCAAAAGTGCCATCCGTATGTTATGTACGAAGTACTCCTTCTAGGAGGTTGAGTTTTTAATGTTTTAGTAGGAATTCATTTTGGGTTGGTGTTTTAGGTTCACAGTATCTGCCGAAATCTTTTCAAAGGACAACTTTGACTTCAAGAAAGAGATTCCAAGTGGCGTCCTGATGTGACTTTCCCAGTCCTACAGCCCTGACTGGAGCATGCAAAGGCTCAGCACTCCATTCATCATGTGAACAATGGAAGAACCAGTGTTATGCTGTGTATCTGTCTGACTGTCTGAGAATGTGCAAGAAATATAAATAAACCACTTTAACTTTGCATTGTAGAGAATAAAAGACTCACTGACCTTTTTCACTGGATGCATTCCTAAGGCTCTTTAAACTTTGTTCAGATGACCCTCATGTGTGTTTCAATGCCATCATTTTATCAGTCACACACACACAATTAGTCAAGTGTCTGTGTCCACACTTTATATTATATTCATAGATTATTATATGAGTATATTTTCTAGAAATATGCCATTTTATAATATACCTTGCCTTATCTCATTCCATAAATAATTCCCCCCAAATACTAGTCACTATAGGTACTACTCCTTCCCTAACAAACAGTAAAGCCATATTTGAGACAATCTGTCACTTTGATAAGGTGCAGACTGTTTCAGGAGTTATGCGGACACTTTACTCATGAAAACCTCTTTGAGAAATGTTTGTGGCTAATTCTTCCAGGCAAATTTTGTTTTACTAGCTTTTGTTTTCAACTTTATGCAACTAATTTTAAAGTACCCCACATTTGTTTTTTTGTAGCTGAATATAAAGAGTTAAAATTTAAAAATTATGTTAGTATCAGTTCTTAGATCCATTTTGGTATTCTGATACCTCAAATCAGCGTTTTTCTCTTTTTTATAAGATATATTTTATTAACTGAATTTTCACCAATCCAAAATAAAATTTTATGCCTATATATCACATAGCTGTATAGTGCATTATTTTCAGATGTATTTCTGATTTCAGGGAAGGGATTGTTGCCTTCTTACAGAAGTTTGGAAATTGAAAAGTATGTTGAGACTGAATTTAATGCTGTCCTTTATCACAGTGAGAAAACAGAATTGAGCCCAGAGCCTCGTCTCCATGGTCCTTCATCTTCTCCACCTTCCACACCATGGGGCAGGCCAAGAAGAAGAAACAAGTGTCCACTCATCTTTTGGATGCCCTTAGCTCCTAACTTAGGGAAAATTCCTGATGTTCAGCCTCCACACAAATCAGACCAAGGCATTTTGAGAATTTTCTAAATTATTCCTGAACATCAGCTTTGGAAACTTAAAAAAAAAAAAAAGAGTCTTCATTTAGCAGTTGTTAAACTTGAAGACTTTCTCGTCCTACAAGTAGCCTGATCTGAGCTGCCTGGTTAGGTGCTCTCTGGTCCATCATTACAGCTATCAGAGCTGTCTGACGGGCTCTTGCTCTTTCAGAGCTATTTAGGGATTTTACATGAATTTCTAGGAACCATCCAGCTTCTTCCTTACTCTGCATAAGCTTCTCAGAGGGAGAATGGCTGGAATGCTACCTAAATGGACATGAAGGTAGTGTATTCAAGATAAATTATTTTTCTTAGAGAACCCCTGAATATATTTTATGGTACCTTTACCTTCTTTGGCCTCAGAGGTTTACAAATAAGAATATGTAAAATATTAGTTTGGTTAAAAAAATGCTTTCATAAATAGAACCAGGCACAGTGATCTTGACTATTCTCCAAGTACTTTTATTGGAAGATAAAACACCAGTCAGAGATTACTTAAGAAACTGGTTCTGTCAATGGTGTCAACAGTGAACTTCTTTTCTCATAGCAATTAATTTTTTACACTCATGCTAAAGATAATATTTTGTTTATTAGTTAAAGGAGATTTAGAGATTAATGAATAATGCTTATGCAAGATGGTGGTTTTTCAACCAACTAGGTAATAATTAGGGAAGTGTTTTCACAATAAACCACCTTGCTTGATAAAGGAGCCTTATCTTAGAGTTCTCTTTTAAAAATCAAGGAAGAAAAATTGAACTACTTCTGAGATCAATTTTTAAATTCAGGTTACTGACTACATTAATTAAAATGTCAATTTTTCTGAAACCAAAGAGTAAATGAAGAAATTTAAAAATAGTCTAAGAAAATATAAAATGCCATAAAATTTCTGGATTTTACAAGTTTAATATAAAAAGTATATTCATGTTGTCTTGATCTAGAATGGAATTTCTAAACCAATCGAGAAGTACATTTTTGTAATATAAACCATTTGTGTACTCTATTTTTAATGTTCTTATGATTATGAATAATAATCAAGAGTTTTTAATTCTTTAATAATTATAAAGGTGTTGAAGAAGTTTTCAAATATTCATTATATTTGCAAAAGCATCTGCAGATTCCCAATTTTTATATAGTTCGTGCAAATCTCTACTTTGCAGTTTTTAATACCCAAGTATTCATTCATTTATTTCAAAGTACATAGCAAACTTTTCCCAGTGACTGAAAATGTACATCCATATACATTTTTAATGGCTTTACCTCCTTCAATGTAATCTTTGCTTCAGAAGATGAAATTCCTTTGTGGTAATCATCATGAATTATTACATTTAATCAGATTTCTTTCTGTAGGACTTTGAACCATTGGGCTGAGTAAGACAAAATCTTTTCCCTAAATGAACTCAGATTGCAGTGGAAGAGACATACTATAAACAAATAAATACAAATGTAAGATAAGGCCAATAAGTGCTAGGAAGAACAAAACCAGGCAAGATGACAGTGGAAAAAACAAACTTTAGCTAGAGCAGTGAGAAAGTCTATATTACAAGGTAATATTTTAGCAAAGACCTAAACAAGATGAGAGAAGAAGCCATGTAGATACCTGGGAAAAGGAAGTCTAGGTAGAGGACAAAATGCACACACCTAAAACAAGGGTAAACGTGCAATGTTTGAGGACAGCAAAGGGGTCCAAGGAACATGTAATGCAATTAGCAGGAGACGGCACAATAGGACATGAAATTGGTGAGGTAACAGAAGCTGAGAGATTAAAATCCTTTTTTGTTCTATAAGAAATTGTAAGTACAGTCATTCCTCTGTATCTAATGGGATTTGTTACACCAAGTGGCTACCAAAATTTTAGGATGCTCAAGTCTATTGCATAAAATGGTATAATATTACCCACACACATTCTCCTTTATATTTGAAATAACCTTTAGATTACTTATAATACCCTATACCATATAAATACTATGTAAATATTTGTTATACTGTATTGTTTAGGCAATAATGATTAAAAAGTCTGTACATACTCAGTACAGATGCAATTTTTCCCCTAATAATTTCAATCCACAGTTGGTGTAAGCCACAGATGCAGAATCCAGAGGTGCATAATCTGAAGTCACAAGCTACTTGAGTTTTGAGGGTAGAGTGATATAATTTAACAACAGATAATCATGTTTCAGATTAAGTGATAGTGACAGGTTAAGAATAAATGTTAGGGTAGGCCAATGAGAAGTCACAGAACTTTGGATATGCTTGAAATTTGGGCCCATGATATTTGATGTTGGATTAGATGTGAAGTGTAGCTACAAAAAAAAAAAAAAAATCAACAATGATCCCAAAGCTTTTGGCTTGACACTTAGAGCATAATGTTAACATTTACCAAAACTGGAAAGCTTGCAAGTTTGAGAACATGTTGGGACATATCTGCATCAAGATGTTGAGGTACTTGTATATCTCTCTCTAGGGTTTGGAGAGGAGGTATAGACTGAGGCTATAAGTTTGAAAATTGTCAGCATATACAGTAGATGGTATTTAAGTACTACTATGAGGTAACCAAGAGAGTGAATTAAGAGAATTGGGGAAATAATTGTGAATCTTGGACATTTTAATATCTAGAGTTCTCAAATGTGAAGAAAAATTAGCAATGCAGACCAGGAAAGAATAGCTGGTGAGGGAGAATAAAAATAAGAAGAATGTGAATCCTCCAAGTCAAATGGAAAGGAAAAGGTGTTTAAGGGAAATGATGGGAACTCATATATGCCGAATTCTTTGATAAGTCAATTTACATAAGATCTGAGAATTGACTTAAAGATTTGGTTATGTGGAAGTTACTGGTGACCTTGACAAAAATCTGTTGGTCAGATGGAAAAGGCAAGTTCCTGCTTGCAGTAGGTTTAGGAATGAAGAAGACAGCAATTGAAAACATTAGTCATCGGCAAGTCTTACAAGGTATTTTTCTGTAAACCAGATAAAGTAATGGATCTAGAGGGAGATACAGATCTATGAGTGGATTTTGGGTGGGATAAATTGCAAATTACACAGGGGGAGAAGGGAAACTAATAATATTAGAAAGAGGAAAATTATCTGGAATAATGTCCTTTAGAGGTCTCAAGGAGATGGGATAATTTGAAACAGGACACCAATCTTGGATAATTTACAAATACCTATACTTTTTACAAATGTTTTAATTACCTGTTTTTATAGTATTGAAAATAGAAAAAGAGTTTTACCCCAAATTCACATATCCTTCTATTAAGCAGTGCTCTGAGGTCTCCTTTGTAGAAGTTTCAAGTTTGAGGAGAGGTTATTGTGGGAGAAATGTGGTAAAAGCAACCACAGGCACAGAGGCCTCTAGTCACACAAACACAACTGGATCCATGAGAGCATATACTGATGAAGACGAGGGAGGGATGAAAATAGAAGAGGAAGAATGGAACTACAACGGCACCTGGTAAGACACTCTATTCTACTGAAGACAACTTACGACTAGATTTAGTCATTGTAAGCAAAGTAATCTGGAGTCTGAAAACAATTTTTCCCTGTACTTGAGTCTTTTTCTTAGTTTCATTGTATATGTGTGTGTGTTCCCTAGTGAGGTTTAGCTTGATAGATGTCTTCTTTATTCAAAGGTTAACATATATTTAGGGTTAAAATATTATAACACTAGCATAAAGTCAGTAAGTGTTTGTTAAAATATTATAAACACATTATATTGTCCAAAAGTATTATGTTAAGATAGAATTTTATAAAAAAAGTTTGTGGCATAATCCTTTAGTTAATAACTTAAAAATACTAAAAATGCTTAAGATGCTAAGAAAGGAGATAAATGAAAACATTAAATAATATATTTGATCTCAGAGTAAGAATTGGAAACAAAACATAGAACAAGATGGGACAAACAGAACAAAAGATAAAATACATTAAGTAAAATGGACCAAATAATCTTATTAAGGAACTAAGATAATCAGAACAAATTTTAAAAAACCCCCCCAAAAATGCTGATTATATGAGAATGCCCTTAATTTAAGTACAGAAAAACAATGAATGAAAAAGGATAGACAAAAGATACACATTCAAATTCTAAGTTGAAGAAAGGGTGTTTCTGCCAGCAATAGACCAAGAAGATTTACAAGCAGAAGTATTTCCAGAGATAAAGTAGCTTATTTCATAATGATAAAATAGATAATTCATACATAAAAATGTGTGACAATGCTAAATCTCCATGTATTCATAGCACAGATTCAATTATATGAAGCAAAACTGACAAGGTAAAGGAGAATTGTATAATCAAAAATTAAAAGGAAGATTTGAATATCTTTTTCATAAAGATGGAATAATACCACATACTGCAAGGGATACAAGTACCACATTTGGCATAACTGACTCAAGTAGAATGCTGCATCTTGAAAGTGAAGAATATACACTTTACAAGTACAGATGGAATATTTACTAAAACATCATACATTGATACATGAAGCAAGTCTCTACATATTTCAAAGGATTAAAATCACTCAGTATGTTCTTCAGTTAGGTAGAATTAAACTACAGGTTAAGCATCCCTAATCCAAAAATCCAAAATCTGAAATGCTCCAATAGCTAAAACATTTTGAGGATCCACATGATGCCACAGGTGGAAAATTTCACACTGACCCCACATGACAAGTCATAATATACACTAAAATACCATATAAATTGCTGTCAGACTATGTAGTGATATGAAATATAAATGGATTATAATCCTAGATTTGTATTTTATCCCTGTTTTACCTCATTATATATACATATATATGAAAATATTCCAAAATCTGGAAAAAATGCAAAATCTGAAACAATTCTGCTCCCTTGGATTTTTGTTTAAGGGATGTTTAATCATAGAAATAGAAAGATGAACAGAAAGTCCACAAATGTATGAAAATTGAGAAATAAAAAACAATCTAATTCTAAAGTTTCTGTGCACTAAAGAAGAAATTACAATAAGAATTATGAAATATTTCAGGTATAATGTGTCTGGAGTCTTGGAAGAAATATTTCAGGTATAATGATAATAAAAATACGACACCTCAAAATCTATAGGTAGACAAATGTCATAACAGCATTACTGACAATAGCCGAAAGCTAGAAACAACACAAATACCATGAAAAGATGAATGGCTTAAACACAATATGGTATGTATGTACAAGGCAATAGTACTTAGACTTAAAAAGAGATGAAATTCCAACATATGACACAACATGGACAACTTTGAAAATATGTAAACTGAAATAAACTACAAAAAGACAACTATTGCATGATGTCACTTATGTAAGAATCTAGAGTAGTCAATTTCCTAGAGACAGAAAGTAGAGGTTATAAGAATGGAGGAAAACAGAGAGAAGACAAATTGCAAAGTGGATTCAAAAAAAGCAGGACATCTGAAATAAGGATAACAGCAAAACACAGTAAAATAAAAAATATATGCACACCAGAGGGGGACAAAATCAACAACGCCAAAAGTTGTTTTATTGGAAAATATTTATCCACATAGATATGTATGCAATCAATTAAAAACTATAAATGTTTTAGCTATTATTGTCTATGGAATGGGAGATAGCAAAGGGCACGGACGTGCTTACAGGCATTTAGAGAAGTGACTCTCTTGCCTAGGACCAACAGCATCTTGATAGGACACTAGGAAAAATTAATCATGCAGTGGGCCTGTGTTCTAAGTTCTTTATATGTTTTAATTTACCCTCGCACTGCCACGTGGTAAGTATATTATGAACCCTATCTGACAGATAAGGAAATTGAGGCACAAGGAGATTAGTTACCAAAGGTCACACAGTTAAGATGTGGATTTGAACCAAGGCGTGATGGCTCCAAGTTCCCTCTTAATCTTTCCGACCATTATACTGTAGTGTCTACCCATAAATATTTTCAGGAGACAGTCTACATATCTCAGTAATTTGTTCTCATAGAGGAGTTGTGAAGATTAATGAAATTAAGCTAGAAAGAACATTTTAGAAATGGATTTTCCCTGTGATGGAGAGTAACTTGTCCAAAGTAAGTCTGTGTGCCCCAAGTGGAATAATTCTGAGTTACTAGGCAACCTACTGTTGTCTTATTGCATAAGGTTAAAATGAACTGGAATGATGCTCATTGTGCTCTACTTACATAATCAGACTTTATACCTATTCTCCCAGTACAGGCTGTTGTTCTCTGTGCACGGGGAGGCAGCCTGTCGGGTTTTCCCCACTCGACAATAAACTTTTTCCCTTAAAGGAAAATCAGATTTTATAAGCCATAAAGTTAATTGTAGTGTTTTTGTTTTTGTTGCTGAATGTCTAAGAAATTCTACAAAAAAAATTGTAAAGGCACTGTGAGATGATGTGGAGTTGAATAATTACCCCACATCCTTTATAACCTGCATAACCTTTTGCACTGAAGTCAAACTGTGTGTGTATATAAGAAATAATTGTTGGAAATATTAATCATGTACAAAGTAATCTATAATGACACTGTTCAGTGAATTTTTATATTTTTAGTATGTGCAAGTCAAACTGTGTGTGTATATAAGAAATAATTGTTCGCTGGAAATATTAATCATGTACAAAGTAACCTATAATGACACTGTTCAGTGCATTTTTATATTTTTAGTATGTGCCACTTTTTGCAAATATTCTCAAAGAAGGCTGATAATAAAATGTGTTTCTGTATCACCTAAAAATGATTTATCAAATTGACAGCAAGAAAAAAGGATAGATGGTGCAACATAGCAATATCAGGAACCAAAACAGGCATGTGGTGACAGATTCTACAGACGTTAAAATAGATTATCAGTACACCATGAATAATTTTGTTTGATAATTTTGATAAAGTGCTAAAATTTTCTGAAAAATATAACTTATTACCAAAGGAGAATAGAAAAGTATGCAATGATTTAGAAGACTTAACTCTATTAAATCTTCCCACACAGAATTTCATGTCCTAATGATGTTACTGGCTAATCCTTCCAAATATTTAAGAAAAAATTATCATTATCATCAATAACACTAATATATAGAAACTCTTCAAGTTAGTAGTTATTTTGCATGGTTACCGTAACCATGATTTGAAATCTGATAAGAATGTTACAAAAATAAAGCAAGTTACAAGCTAACCTCATCCCTGAACATAGATGATAAAAGTCCTATACACAATAATAGCAAATCAAATCAGACATATATGAAATGCACAACACATACCATCCAAATCAATTCCAAAAATACAAGTTTGGTCAATAATTAATGAAACAAGTAAAGTAGAAGAAACAACCATGTGATTTTCTCAATAAATGGAGAAAAATCTTTGAAAAAATATCCATTCATACTAAAAATTCTGAGTAAAGTAGAGATAAGAGAACAGCTGTCTTTTTTTTTTTTTTTTTTGACAGGCAGAGTGGACAGTGAGAGAGAGAGAGACAGAGAGAAGAGAACAACTGTCTTTTAATAACAGTATTATAGAGAAAACATACCCCTACAACAAACCTCACACTAGTGTAAAATATTGAACTATTCCACATGAGATGAAGAAGTATCAGCTGCCACCACTGTTATTCATCATTATACAGGTATCTCCTCCAGCCCGAGAGGGCAAGATTGAATTATTAGTCTTCAGAATTGGGAATTTTGCCTTGTGGTTAGGACACATCCCATATCAGAATTCCTGGGTTTCATACACAGCTCTGGCTCTTGACTTCAGCTTTCCACAAATGTAGACCCTGAGAGGCAGCAGTAATAGCTCAAGTAATTGGATTCCTTCCACTCATATGAGAGACCTGGATTGTGTTGCCAACTCTTTGCGTCCAGATTTAGGGTTTGGGGACATGGAAGTGAACCAGTGAACAGGAGATTTAGCACATTTATTCATTCTCTCTCTCTCTCTCCCCAACCTTACTTCCTGTCCCCCTATTCTACTTCTTAAAAAATCTAGGAAGAAAAAAGTTTGATTTTCCCCACCAAAAACAGATTTTCAAAGACATATTATAGAAAATCCTAAATAATCTTCAAATGCAATTTAAAATAATGTGATCATAGTCAGATCCATGAAAACAAGATCAATATAGTCATTTTCAAGGACCTATACTAGCATGAATTAGATAAATATTATAAAAATACAATTTATAATAGCCTCAAATAATCAAGTACCTATGAATCGACTTAATGAAAATGTGTGTATCATATTTCTCCAGGGAAGCAGAATTAAGAGGAGGTAGAGAGACAGACAGATAGGGAGATAGATGATAAACAGATAGGTGATAGATACGGAGAGAGAGGGAGAGATTTCTTTTAAGGAAAATTCTGACATCTAGGGCACACTGGAAGGCTGGAGATTGAGGAAGAAGCTGACATCGCAGCATGGAGGCTGAGGTCCACAGGGAGGGAAGCTGGAATTTATAGGGTTGCTATCTTGAGGACAAATTATTTCTTCTTCAGGAAACTTGCCTTTGCTCTTGAGGCCTTCAATTAGACAAGGCCTACTCACTTTCTGGAGGGCAATCTGATTTCCACAAAGTCTGCTGATTAAACGTTAATCACCTCTAAATTTCAAAGTAGGTAGTCAAACACCTGGGAACTATAATGGAGTTGACACATAAAATTATCCATTACAGTGGACAAGACTTACTCACAGAAAGCCATAAGATGTTTCTGGGGGAATTAAAGAAGATCCAAATAATGAGTTGATATTTCACATTCATGGATTAAAAGACTCAGTATTATAAAAATGATCATTTTCTCCAAATTGATTTCTGTATTTAGTTCAACCACAATCAAAATCTCTTCAGGGAATTTGTGTGTGTATGTGTGTGTGTGTGCACACGTGCTAATACTATCCTAAAATTTATATGGAAATAATAAGAGCTCAAAATATCAAGATAGTCTTGTAGGGTTTGAAAAATAAGTTACATAGCTTAGTCTATGAAATACATAATTATAATAATTAAAATAATCTGTTGTTGGCACAAGGCTGGGCAAACAGAGCAATAAAACAGAAAAGATCACAGGTATGTAAACAGTCACCTGATTTGTGACAAGCTGTCATGGCAATGCATTGATAAAAAGGATGATTTTTCCATTAAATTTTAATGAATCAATTGGATATTCATATTGCTTCTGAAAAATGGATGCTGCACTGTACCACCCTACCACACACACACAAATATACTACAGCTGGTCCATGGATCTAAATATGAAAGATAAGATTATAAGGCTTCTAGAAGTTAACATAAGGATAACCCCTTTGTTGTAGGCAAAGATTTTCTAAACCATATATAGAAACTGTTAACCATAATCTAAAATATCAATAAAATGGATTTCATTAAAATTTAAAACTTTATATTCATCCAGAGATAACCTTAAGAGAGTGATAGGGAAACAGATATTTGTACTATATTTTGACAAAAGATTAATAGTCAATTATATAACTTTTATATAATTATTGATTAAATATAACTTTAATATTGCTAAAATATATACAATTCCAATGTTAAACATGGGCAAGCAATTTAGTAGACATTTTCAAGATGACTTATAATCTTATAAAAAGATGCTCACCATCATGTCATTAGTAAAATGAATATTAAAACCTCAGTGCAATACTACTATACAACATAGTGAATGTCTTCAAAAAGATAACACCAGAAGTTAAGAAATATATGGAGCAACTCAAACTATTTTAGATTGCTGATGAGTATGTAAACTGCTACAACTTTGGAAAACTGGCAATAATTATTAAGGCTAAAGATATGTACACCGTATGACCTAGCAATTCCACTCTTAGGTATATATTCAGCAGAAATAAGTGTATATGTATATGTATATCAAAAGACATCAAAAAGGGACCATTAAAGTTATTCATAACATAGGAAAATTGGAAATAACTGAAACACCCACTGGTAGTAAAATGAATAATAAACTGTGATATATTCAAACAAAATGGAGCAGCATACATCTATGAAAAAGGGAAAATACTACATGCAGTAATATAGATTCATCTCACAGACATGACATTGAGTTTGAGAAGCAGATACAAGCAGTATATGCTATAAGGCTGCATGGTTAGCATGTGATCTAAGTGATAGCTACATGGAAGTGATGATGTTTGTCCATCAAATTGTACTGTGTACTTTATTTGGACTTGGTATCTGTGATTCAAAATTTGATGACAAAGTTAAGTAAACAGCTAACATAGTTCCCATCAGGAACTTATTTTTTATAATTTAAATTACATATATTTTTTATATTTACTGCAAGTGATGGAAAATTTAGAACATAAAAGTCTTAGCATTTCCAAAACTTTTCTTGAAGTTTATAACATAATCTGTCCCCTGGCCATACTCTGAAAAGCACTGGTTTTCAGCAGGGGCCAATCTCAAAGAGGATGGGAGGGGCTCCCTTTCCATAGAACGGATATTCTGGAGGGAAAGAAAGGAGATACCTTCTCCACTTGGGTTAGTGTGGTGAAGCTGACAAGCTACAGATATTATGCCCAGATTGCCTTCCCTTTGGTAATGCAGTTGCTCATTCCAAAAACACCTTCACGTTTATTTCATGGTGAACATTCTAAAGTACCACACTGCGTACTTTGTTGCCCGAACCACACTGCGTACTTTGTCGCCCGTGTCCTGTAGGAAAGATGGGGACAGGAATAAAAAGATAGAACTTTTATTTTGTTGTCCCTTTTCCTAAATACCTTCTGGACTCCTTAAAGACAAAATATATTAGCCTGGCAGTCTAGGTCTCCTTACTCTTGCACGACCCAGCCTCGACACAGTCTCTTACACTGTTCTCCGCAGGAGATCCTGTGCTTCGAGCAGGACCCCTCACTGCCTCTGGAAGCCTTCATACCCTTCCCCGTTCAGCAGCATTTTGTAGTCGTGCCATACTTGCTGCTCCTGTCTCCACTTCTTCAGGGCAGAGGTTATAGCCTTTGCTCTGTCCACAGAGATTAGCAGAGTCAGATGCAAATGGTAATCCTAGTAACATAGACCTTGTCTTGGTCACAAATATTAGAGCGTTAGATAGAGACAAACAATAATGCTGGTTAGAGTCCTTGTCTTGTTCACGGAGATGATCAGAGTCAGATACAGACAAATCACTCACTTTTATAGCTGCAATTGACCTTCCAGCTCAGTCTCAACCCCTTAGAGAGGAAACTAAAGCCCACGGGACACACTTAAAAATATTAAATAAATATGTTAATTTTTTTAGAAAGGCTTAAAGTGATTAAACAATATAGAGGAGAGTAAAACAAAAAGTCTAAATTTCCATTCTCCAATCCCAATCTATAGAGTTGACGAGTATTTTTTTCCCCAGATTTTAGCGTACATGTACAGAAACTTTTTTTTTTTTTTGACAGGCAGAGTGGACAGTGAGAGAGAGAGACAGAGAGAAAGGTCTTCCTTTGCCGTTGGTTCACCCTCCAATGGCCGCCGCGGCCGGCGCACCGCGCTGATCCGATGGCAGGAGCCAGGTACTTATCCTGGTCTCCCATGGGGTGCAGGGCCCAAGCACTTGGGCCATCCTCCACTGCACTCCCTGGCCACAGCAGAGAGCTGGCCTGGAAGAGGGGCAACTGGGACAGAATCCTGCGCCGCAACCAGGACTAGAACCCTGTGTGCTGGCGCCACAAGGCGGAGGATTAGCCTAGTGAGCCAACCGACTTTTTCTTCTAAAAATGACATCACGTTCTGTACTCTCTTCAACAACTTTTTTTCCCCCACTTAATGCTTTATTAATCTCTCTCATGTCAATTCCACAGAGACGACTTCGAAAAAACTCAACTAGAGAGAAGTCTCGGGCATGTTTTTCCTCTACATTAACCAGGCCTCAAAGATGGCTGTTGGCTACCTGCACAGTAGCTGCAAGTAAGCAAACCCAATTAAGCTAAGCGGGAATCAGGGCGTTCCCAAGGCTATGTCCCTAAGACTGCTCTGAGGCATCGGCACAGTGGTTTAAAGTCTTGGTCTGCAGTGCCGGCATCCCATATGGGCACCAGTTCAAGTTCCGGATGCTTCACTTCCAATCCAGCTCTCTGCTATGGCCTGGGAAAGCAGTGGAGGATGGCCCAAGTCCTTGGGCCCCTGTACCGGCGTGGGAGACCCAGAAGAAGCTCCTGGCTCCTGGCTTCAGATCCGTGCATCTCCCGCCATTCTCTCTCTCTCTGTCTTTGCAGGCTGCTCTGCAGGATTTAGCTGCAGCAGCCAGGCCACAGCCCGCCCCGTCGGGGGCCGGTGCCAGGATGCACCACAACCTGGCAGGTTGCGCAAGGAGCTGTGAGGTTAGAGAATTCCAAGGCAGCTACCTCTTTATTTCAGTTTTACAGCCTACCGCTCACGCTAGTCTAACCCCTCACCCCTACCCGGGCCTAGCAGTGGGGTCCCCTAACCCAAAACTCAGCCCACCCTGGCTGGCCGCAGGCAGTCTTAACTTCCTCTCCACTCCGAAGGTGCCCTACATGTAAACCTTCCTTTTCCCCCGTTTCGCCCCAAGCGTCTTCACACAGTTCAAAACAGGAGCCCAGAAACCGTGTTCCGGTCTTCGGCTTTCGGCCGGCGCCCCTCGGAGGCCGGCGACCATCACGGAGTCTTGGCCGCTCTCTCAACCCCCAAGGCGGCGCTTTCTCCCCAGGCGGCGGAGCCTGGAAACCTCTGCCCTGGGGCCGGGGAGGGGCAGGGGCGATGCCGTGGGCGTGCGGCCAGCTCTGCTTCCTCCTCCTGGGCACGCAGACACCCCACCCCCGGCCGCCATTCCTGCCTCCAGGCCTCCTCCCGGGACCCGCGCACTTGAACTTGGAGCCGGACTTCGCCGGCAGCTCCGCCCCGGCCGTGGCCCCCGCGGTCCCCGAGCCGCCGGCCGCGAGCGCCCTGAGGGAGGATGTGGCTCTGGCTGGGGCTCGTCGGGCAGAAGCTGCTCTTCTGGGGCGCGGCGAGCGCCGTGTCCCTAGCCGGCGCCTCGCTGTTCCTGAACCTCCTGCAGATGGTGGCGAGCTACGCGCGGAAATGGCAGCAGATGAGGCCCATCCCCACCATCGGCCGCCCCTACCCCTTGGTGGGACATGCGCTGTATATGAAACCGAGCGGGAAAGGTAAGGCTGCGGGGTTGCGCGCGCGCGCTCCCGGCACATGCAGCTGGAGCGCATCCCGGAGCCACGCCCGGGGGTCCGAGCGGCTCCTCCCCCCGCACCTTCGCCGTGGCCGGGACCCCGGAGCCTGAGACCCGGACTGCCAGATGAGAGGAATCCCGGTTGTATCCAGTGTTCCCTTGCCCACCTGTTAGAGTTGCTAGTGCCACCCCCCAGCACTGCCACTTCATCCCGCAATACACATGTTCTGTGTCTAACGTAGAATGAAGTATTTCCAAACATCTGCTCTCTTTTCTCTTTTTTGCCCTCTTACTAGTTGCTCAGAACTCTCGCACTAGGGAAAACAAGAGACTGGAGCTTTGCATGCCCCCTCTCAACCCTCCTCCTGCATCACAAGTCTGGGCCGCTACTTCCATTCCTTCTTGACCTTCATATTTCTGAGGAGGTGACATGATCGCAGGCGTTTGCATGGCAAATTTCCCAAGTCTTGTTTATTGAAGGGTGAATTAAGTTAGAATGTTCTCAAAAGCACCTGGCGTTTGCAGTCTTCCATCAGCAAGTGTGAGTTAAGCCTTAGCACTTCATTTTCATGAGAGTGTACGTTGGAACACCCAGAGTTGAAAAGATTGTCCCTAAAGCTCATGTGTTAAAATCTGGGGCCGGTGCCATGGCGCAGGTTAATCCTCCATCTGTGGTGCTGGCATCCCAAGTGGGCGCTGGTTCTAGTCCCAGCTGTTCCTCTTCCAGTCCATCTCTCTGCTATGGCCTGGGAAAGCAGTAGAAGATGGCCCAAGTCCTTGGGCCCCTGCAACCTCGTGGGAGATCAGGAAGAAGCTCCTGGCTCCTGGCTTCAGATCTGCGCAGCTCTGGCCATTGCGGCCATTTGGGGAGTGAACCAATGGAAGGAAGACCTCTCTCTCTGTCTCTTCTCACTATCTGTAACCCTACCTCTCAAATAAATAAATTCTTTAAAAAAAATCAATCCCATTCCTCTGCAGGTTAGTTGTTAACATTTTTACAGGCTGGGCATTAACTGCAAAGCTTAACAGACAGTTTCACTTTCACTTCTGTTTCCCCAAATAAAAACAACACTGTCATTCCAACTTCATGGGAACTCTCATGAGAGAATCTTTACCAGAATATTGGACTTATTTTCTGGCAGAAGAAATTCAAGTAAAATGTTTTGCCAACCAAATATCAACATGACTAATTTTACAAGCACTTCAACAACACATATATGGAGATGAAAATCACATTGGTAAAAATCAGCTTGATTCTCACTAAAAGAAGAACCAACTTCCTCTTCCGAGATTTATGACATTAAAAAAACTGTGTAGAAATATAAGCCCCCCTCTACCCCTTAAAACTGACGTCCTTAAGAAGTCTCATGGGCCGGGCATTGTGGCATAGCACATCGCCTGCTGTGATGCCAGCATCCCATATGGGCCCTGGTTTGAGTCCTGACTGCTCCACCTCCTATCCAGCTCCTTGCTGATGTGCCTGGAACGGGAGTAGAGGATGCCCCAAGTACTTGGGCCCCTGCACCCACATAGGATACCTGGGTGAAGCTCCTGGCTCCTTGTGTTGGCCTGCCCCAGCCCTGGCTGTTGTAGCCATTTGAGGGGTAAATCAGTGTATTGAAGATCAATTGATCTCTCTCTCTCTGTAATTCTGCCTTTTAAACAAATAAATCTTTCAAAAAGGAAATCATACAATATTTTTATGGGCATCCCAAGAATTAAAATTTCTAGTAAGACTTGTTTCAAAACAAACTGTGAACTGATTGGACTATTTAAAGTAATTCTCTTTGGAGTTACTTTCTCAAAGAGAATGACAATATACTACTATTTATAAAGTGACTTTTCATTCCATCAATAAGTACTGGATTTTGGCACCAGGAGAACAGTTGCTCATTTTCTAGCTTTGTAACCAAGTTGTTTGAGCAGTTGTTTAGCGCTGTTAGAGGTATTTCTGTCTTTATTTGTTAAGGTGGTTATATATTAAAGTTATTTTAAAGGTTAAGTTTAATGCATGCAAAGTGTTCAGATCACTTTGTTAGAATAAGTTCTTTGTCAATCAAGCATTTACTCAGGGTTGAGGGCTCTGCTTTGCGCTCAGCATTCAGCTCAGCCAAGCTGAGGGTGCTGAGAACATTCTAAGATGTAATCTCTGATCTCAGTTACACTGTTTCTTTCTTAAGAGGCAATCTTTTCAGTGGCTATGTCCCAATTCTGACCTCAGGAATCTCGAGTATGCAGTTGGCTACCAGCTGGCCTCTGAACTCTAGCCTCAGTGTCTGTTTTGTTCATGTCTGCCTGCCCCAGCGATTGGGCCTGGTAACTTAAACCGAAGATTCAGACTTCCCTGGCCCGAAGGCAGGCACATCAGAATGGAGCAGGACATTTGGATGGTGGTGATTTGACCCAGCCTTCTTTACAGCAACTTTGATAGCTCTTGAGGCACTGTCGCAAGGTACTGGTTATGGTGGTATGCTTGGTGTCCTGATACAGAGTCAGATTCCACCATTCACTAGCTCTGTGGTATCAGGCAACAATGAAAAGGAATGCACATTTTGGTACATCAAATCTTAAAAGTAATTATTCCCTAATAACTAACATTCATTATGTTGTACTTACTTGCTATGAAAAATATTATTTTGAAATCATTTTAGGCCTACAGAAAAGTTGCAAAACTAGTACAGAGTTCACATCTGTCCTCTACCCAGCTTACTGTAATGATACCATATTATATAATTTGTCTGTTTTTCAAAATGAGGAAATACACATTTGCACGATACTATTAGCAACATTTTTTTTCTTCTTGAATTGAAAATTAATTTTTTTCTTCCAGAATTTTTCCAGCAGTTAATTCAGTACACAGAAGAATATCGACACCTGCCACTGCTGAAACTCTGGCTTGGGCCACTACCAATTGTGGCTCTTTATAATGCAGAAAATGTGGAGGTGGGTATGTGGTAAATAAGACCAGTATTGCACTGTATATCGGGCAGTAGGAGAATCTCATCAGAATAAATATAAGAAATGTGTTCTTGTATTTCATTTAGTACAAAGAGCATCTCATTAAATATTTTAGGCTTTTAAAAATATTTATTTTCTTTATTTGAAAGGCAGAGTAATAGAGAGAGAGGGGGAGAGATAAAGAAAGAGAGAGAGTGAGAGAGAGATCCTCCTTCTGCTGATTCACTCCCCAAATGACTGCAATGGCTGGGGCTGGGCCAGGCTGAATCCGGGAGTCAGGAGCTCCATCTGTGTCTCCCACGTGAGTGGCAGGGACCCAGGCACTTAGGGCATCTTTAGTTGCTTTCTCATGCACAGCATCATGGAGCTGGAGTGGAAGCAGAGCAGCCAGGACTGATGCTCTGATATGGGATGTATGGGATACCAGCATAGCGTAGCAGGAGGTGGCTTAACCTGCTGTGTTGTAGCATAGGCCTCATACTTGAGGCTTTGTATGTACCATCCATTGTCTCTCAGGTGAACACTGGGGAGACCAACATTACTAAATTATCTATGCACATGCTTTATCAGGTAACAAAATATTTGTTCTCTTTTAGAGTTTGCAGAAAGATATATATTTTTTCCAAGTGGCCCTTGAATATGCAGGTAGAGATGTGTCCATAGCAGGACACTTGTGCAAAAAGCCTGGGGAGCATCCTGTGCCCATCCTCGATGCTCATCATTTCTCCTACCTGACTTTGAGTCCAGGTGATCCAATCACACTCGTGCCTTCCGATGTGACTTGAATGCTGGAGATAGCCAAATGTGTATTTCTAGCTCCAGGCTTTGACCCAAGTTTCACAAGTGCTTTCAGATCATGACAACTTGAATGCCTCAAACTCATGTACCTGAAAATGAACCCCAAATGTCCATCTCCTCAGGTGTAGTCCTCCTGCAGACTCACCTGCTGCCCGTCCCCTCCTCCCCACTCAGTAAGTGAGTCCTCTTGGTTTCTAGTTCATAGCAGGAACTGGAGAATTACCTTGGGCATTTTTCTTTCCCCCAACTCTGTTTAGTCCCCTAAATTGAATGAGTTATACTCTAATTGAATTTCATTGAGGCACAGGAATGGAAGTGAATGAGAGAGGAAATAAAAGTTGTGAATATTGCCTTAAAAGCAGTTGTGTTCTAGCCAGGTATTCCTGAAATTAAACTTGCTCTGATGTCTATATATGTTTCAAATATTTTTTTCTCTCTTCCAAAGGTAATTTTAAATAGTTCAAAGCAAATTAACAAATCCTCTATGTACCAGTTCCTAGAGCCATGGCTTGGCCTAGGACTCCTTACAAGGTATGTCAGTGTACATGTAAAAAGCAGTCTGATAGAAACAGTTGCTTCTATGTATAACTTGTTATTTCAGAATGTGACACAAAGTCGGTTTTCAGCAGCAATGCAGTACTGTTAGGAAGCAGAAGGAAGGCTGGTGGGAAAGGTTCTGCTAACTGACGGACAGGCTTCCTGGGTGGGCAGTCATCTCCAGCCATGCTGTGACTATCACAAGGTGCCAAGGAGAACTAGTGGGTCCCGATGCATGAATGGAGTAAAGCAAATGAGTGTCTGGAGCAGGAGAATCTAGAGAAGCCAATCAAAAAGGCAGTCAGCCCCAGAAAAGTACATGGAGCACAGTGACCTCAATCCTTGAATGGCGTCTGAGGAACTGTGACCATGACGTCATCCTCTGAGGGAGGGCCAAGCAAGAGAAAAACAACGCTTCTGTGGGGACTTTGGAGAGTTGGATCACAGTAAGGTCAGGGAAGGATCGTGGACATGTGGACATCTGAGGACTAAGGGACTGATACAGTGGCAAAGACATTATTTTTAGAAACTTGGAGCTTAGAAATTATGAAAAATTCTTAAATTTTTCAATTTTATGAATACCACTTTAAATATTATTATTATGGAACAATACCCACGATATTCATATTTTATAATAATATATGAAAATTATATAACCATCTTTGTCATGATGACCGAAGCATTTGAAGATCTATAGATTAAACTGCTTCAGAATTTTGTTGATTTGGCTATGTTCATGCTTTATCTGTTTCGGATGTCACTCTCTTTGATTTGTAACCATATATTGCATTTCTAGTACTGGATACAAATGGCGCTCCAGGAGAAAAATGTTAACACCCACTTTCCATTTTACAATTCTGGAAGATTTCTTAGATATCATGAATGAACAAGCAAATATATTGGTTCATAAACTTGAAAAACACGTTGACCAAGAAGCATTTAACTGCTTTTTTTACATCACTCTTTGTGCCTTAGATATAATCTGTGGTAAGTCTCACGGGTTTGTTTACAAAGTTATGGTGGAATGGCCCAAATAGAAAATAGCATTCCACTGGGAAGACAAGAAGGGGTTGGAAAGGACACTGGAATCCTCGGGATGGTGCTGCTGACTCAGCCTCCTGAGAAGCAGCAGCCACTCCCAGGGAATAAAGAAAAGAACAGGGAGGAGGAGAAGCAGGAGGTACGAGAAAAGAGCAATGGGGAAAGAACAATTCTGAACTATATAAGAACAGAACAAGACTTGCAAAATAAAGACAAGATGTATGCATGAATTCAATGTTTGCTTCTCACTCATCTTTTATAGAAACAGCAATGGGCAAGAATATTGGTGCTCAGAGTAATGAAGATTCTGAGTATGTCCGTGCTGTCTATAGGTAAACACAGTCCTTTTAATTATTTTTAAATTATTAGTGATTGAGGCTTAACACATCGCTAATAACTTTGCTGTTTTGTATCTCTTGTTATTTCAAAATTTTTGTTATTTCAAAATTTTGTTATTTCAAAAATTTAACTTGGTCTACCACTGTTGCTTAGTAGGTTAAACAGCTGCTTGAAATGTCAACATCTCACCTTACTGTGCAAGTTGGAGACTGGCTACTTTGCCTTCAATCCAGATCCCTGTTAAAGTGCTTGGGAAGGCAGTGGAAGATTGAATAAGGAGTTAGGCCCCCTACTGCCCACGTGGGAGAACAGGATGGAGTTCCTGACTCCTGGCTTTGGCCTGCTCAGCCCCAGCTGTTGTGGGCATTTAGGGAGTGAACTGGTGGGTGGAAGAGTCTCTCTTTCTCTTCTCTCTCCCCCTTTCTGTCTGTCACTCTGCCTTTCAAATCAATCAATAAGTAAATCTTAAAGAATAATAAATAAAAAGTAATAAAAATTTACCTCATTGTTTATTTATTTATTTTATTTTTTTGACAGGCAGAGTTAGAGAGAGAGAGAGAGAGAGAGAGAGAGAGAAAGAGAAAGGTCTTCCTTCCATTGGTTCACTCCCCAAATGGCCGCTACAGCCAGCGCTGCACCAATCCGAAGCCAGGAGCCAGGTGCTTCTCCTGGTCTCCCATGTGGGTGCAGGGCCCAAGCACTTGGGTCATCCTCCACTGCCTTCCTGGGCCACAGCAGAGAGCTGGACTGGAAGAGGAACAACTGGAACAGAACCAGCGCCCCAACCAGGACTAGAATCCAGTGTGCTGGCGTCGCAGGCGGAGGATTAGCCTAGTGAGCTGTGGTGCCGGCCACCTCATTGTTTAAGCACGTATAAGGGAGCTTCAAAACTTCGTGGAAAACTGGAATTAAAAGATAATGCTAGGGGCCAGTGCTGTGATGCAGTGGGTTAAACCTCTGCCTGCAGTGTCAGTATCCCATATGAGCACTGGTTTGGGTGCTGGTTGCTCTACTTCTGATCCAGCTTCCTGCTAATGTGCCTGGAAAAACACTGGATGAAGGCCCAAATCTGTGGGCTTCTGCTTCCCACTTGGGATACCCAGGTGAAGCTCCTGACTCTGGCTTCTGTCTGGCCCAGCCTCAGCCAGTGTGGCCATTTGGGGAGTGAACCAGCAAATGGAAGATCTTTCTTTACCTCTCTCTCTCTATTACTCTGCCTTTAAAATGCAAAAATACGTTTTAAATATAAAAAGATAATGCAAATTTTCCATGAACTCTTTGAAATTTCTTCATATTTTAACAGTAAAGAAGTGGTTATACAAATTATGGCATATCCAGATTATGCAGTAATTTAAAATGATTATTTTAATATAATTGAGGTTCCATTATGATGTGATGTGATACTTAGTGACAACAGAAATATAAAAATTTTTGGTAGTTATGATAATCACTATAGTATAAAGATTCATAGAAAAGAAAACTTAAATACTATACCAAAATGTTAGTTGTGGTTTTCATTATTTTGTGTATGTGCTTTTCTTACTGTGTTTTGTTTTGGTTTTAATCTTATATATTCTTTTCTGAATAGGCATTCTTTTTAAACTGGAATTATCATTTTTACATTAAAATTGCTTGCAATTCTTCAGCTATTAAGAGACAGGACCAAGATTTGATTTGATGTATCCTAAGTCCATTGCACATTTAATTGCTTCTTTAGAAAAGGTTTATTTATTTATTTGAAAGACAGAGTTACAGAGAGAAAGGGAGAGGCGCATTGAGAGAGAGATAGGAAAAAAGAGAGAGAGAGAGAGAGAGATCTTCCATCCACTGTTTCACTCCCCCCAGTGGCTGTAACAGCCAGCTCTGGGCCAGGTTGAAGCCAGGAGCCAGGAGCTTCATCTAGGTCTCCCACATGGGTACAGGGTCCCAAACACTTGGGTCAACCTCTGTTGCTTTCTCAGGCACGTTAGCAGGGAGTTGTATTGGAAAAGGAGCAGCCAGGAATTGAACAGGTGCCCATTTGGGAAGTGGGTGCTGCAGGTAGAGGCCTAACTCAGTGTGCCACAGCGCTAGCCCCAACATTTCATTTTAACAAACATTTTTTGAGAATGTATCATCTGCCAGCCCTTGCACAGGCACTGATTGGCTTTATGGTGGTACATGAAAAAGTACAGCATGGGGGACAGGCATAAACTTATGAATTACTGTAATTATTGTAAAACAATAAACCTGGTGTTGGAGAGGGAAGCAAGCACACATCCTCTGAGAGGAACTCCAAGCTGGTCCTGAAGGGACAACCATGCTATGGTCTTTCTGCTCTGTCACTGGAGACAAAGCAGGTGTTGGGGGCAGCACGTGCTAAACATGAATTTAATGTGCACTTCTTATAGAAGAGGGCAGTCAATTTTTGTTTTATTCCAGGGGAGTGATCAAATAAATAAATAGACTTCAACATGAGGTAGATATCATATTAGCCTTTGATACAAAAACCCCAGCTGGCCTTGGGATATTGGGAACTCTCCTGAAAAAACAGAAGTAGAGACCAGAAACTATTTGGTAGAGCTGATTTACAGAAGATTCTTCATTCCTCTAAAGAACTTCTAAAGTTTTATTTTATTTACTTGAATGGTAGAGTTACAAAGAGAGGGAGAGACAGAGATAGAAAGAGATGTTCCATTCCCTATTTCACTCCCCAAATGGCCACAGCATACAGGGTTGGGCCAGGCCAAAGCCAGGAGCCAGAAACTCCATCCTGGTCTCCCATGTGGGTGGCAGAGGCCCAAGTACTCATCTTCTGTTACTTTTCCAGGCACATTATCAAGGTGCTGGATTGGAAATGGAGCAGCCATGACTCAAACTGGCAGTCAATGGGATGCTGGCTTCTCAAATGCTGGCTTAACACATTGTGTTGTTGTTGTTGTTGTTGTTTTTTTTTTTTTTTTTTTTTTTTATCTTTAGGAGATGTGTAATATTCCAAGTCTTTGTTGTTGATCGTAGAATGTGGAGCTCTTAGCACTCTCTAGGACTAGTCATCATCATTCCCACCATTAATAGTTTCATCGAAGCCAGACTGCAAACATGTGCCTAAGAAACAAATATTTCCAACGGAATCACTGGTGCTGCCTTTGCCTTCTTTGTAGGATGAGTGACGTGATATTCCGAAGAATGAAAATGCCGTGGCTTTGGCTTGACCTTTGGTACCTTATGTTTAAAGAGGGATGGGAACACAAAAGGTGCCTTAAGATCCTACATAGGTTTACCAACAATGTAAGTTCTTGATGGTTTTTATTGTGGTAAGGCAAACATAACATAAAACTCCCCATTATAACCATGTTATAACTCAGTAGCATTCGGTGCATTCACAATGCTGTACAATCACTGCAACTATCCATTTCTAGAACTTTTTGGAAGTTTGTGATTTTTGTGTTTTATATATATACCAATGTAGAGCCATTTGTCTGTGCTTCATGAAATAAAAGTTGAACTAAATGATCATGGAAATGACTGGTCAGCATAATTGCCTTTAAATTATGTACTCAGCAAATACTAATTAAGCATGTGCTAAGTGCCAAATAATATACAATTGTTGGAAATATAATAAGGAGTAAAACTTGTGTGTTCCCTACCCTAAAGGAAGATGGCTTAGTAGCAGAGGGTATCTACAAACAAATAATTGCAAAGTGTGCTTTGATCTATTTTAGTAGCAGAGGTTATCCATAGTAAGTAATTGCAAAGTATGATAAGGGATATTAATATATATTAATACATAGGATGCTGTGCTAAAGGAATAAAGAGACAAAGATCTATGTATGAGTCTACTGGAAAATTTTGGATTAGACAGTGGTTTTGTTTTTCTTTTCTTTTTTTTTTTTTTTATTTGACAGGTAGAGTTATAGACAGTGAGAGAGAGACAGAGAGAAAGGTCTTCCTTCCATTGATTCACTCCCCAAATGGCCATTACAGCCGGCGCTGCACCGATCTGAAGCCAGGAACCAGGTGCTTCTTCCTGGTCTCCTATGCACGTGCAGGGCCCCAAGCACTCGGCCATCCTCCACTGCCCTCCCCGGCCACAGCAGATAGCTGGACTGGAAGAGGAGCAACTGTCTCTAGAACCGGTGCCCATATGGGATGCCAGTGCCGCAGGCGGAGGATTAACCAAGTGAGCCACGGCGTCGGCCCCAGACAGTGGTTTTCAAAGGCAAAGGACTTTAAAGCTGTGACTTGAACTTGGAAAAGATTAACAAGTAGATGCTACTATTTTATTTCCAATTCAAAAATAATAAGGAAATAGAAATCTTGTGAATATAAGATATCAATCTTTGTGTTTAAAGATATGCTTATCACAAAGAAAGATTTCTTAGAAAATATACACCAAATTATAATTTAAATGTACTGAAAAAAGAAGCTATTTTTTTGTTTGCCATAAATTTTGGTTAAAGATATTGAAATCACTTCCTAAACTTGAGCTAGGCTCTACCACAAACAAATTAGATGGCTAATAATTCTATAGGTGCTAGATGAATGAGGTGCTGGCTTGAGTTCTCACAGTGGATTATATAGTAATCACCTGGTAGTAGAAAAAAAGCCAGTAGGTCCTACTTTACAATTCTATTTCCCTTAAATCGCATGCATTAATATCAATGTTTACTGAGATTCAGACTACATAGACAATATTACTCATTTAATAAATCTTGAAAATTACATTCACAACTGAGCACTTGACACCTGGAATTTCATAATGAATAAAAGAAGGAATGTTGTTTTGTCCTCAAAGAGCTTAGAATATATTCATGCCAGTCACTAGAAGCAGCTTATGTTAAATATAACCAGATTAAGTTTATGGGCTTTGATTCTTTTATTCATCCATTCTTAAAATGCCAGGAAGGACTCTAGAGGCTGAAAATACATCATTGAACAAAGACAGATTCATTGCCACATGGCTGGAAGTGTTAGAGGAGAAGGACACTAAATAATATGTCGGGGGAACATGAAAGAGGGTTTGGAAGATAGAGAATGTTGGGGACTAAGGTAGCAACGATCAGGAAACCTGATTCTGACAATGTGACAATGGCTGAGAACTGAAAGTGGAGAGGGAGTAAAGCAGGCAGGCATCTGAGGAAAAAGCATTGCAGACAGGACGAGCAAGCACCAGAGTGAACTGACCAGGTCAACGCACCGTTTCTTTTCTCTAGTGCAAAATGAAATTAAGAGTGATAAGTGATTAGTCTATTATATAATGATTGCATTCTCTCTGCCACTTGCTTGAAATCTCTAGGGCATTAGTTAGCAGACTATGATGCCATCCCCTTGTCGCAAAGATAACAAAAATAACACTTGAAAATGAGGGATTTGACCAACATGAAGTTTAAAAGTTTCACTAAATAATGCTGTAAATGTTAACAGGAGACTTTACTCTGTTTTCAGAAGAGACTAAGTTGTTGTTGGGATGGAAACAGAAGGACAGGTTTAGAAAAATATAAGTTAAACTAAGCATATTTCCATGGACAAAATGTGCTAGGAGGCTTTCTCAAAGTGCAAACAGAAGCATGGCTGGCATTTAAATCTTACAGGTCATCGCCGAGCGGGTCAGTGAGATGAAGACAGATGAAGAACACAGAGATGCTGACAGCAACTGTGCCCCCTCCACCATGAAGCGCAAGGCTTTTCTTGACTTGCTTTTGACTGTGACTGATGAAGAAGGGAACAAGCTCAGTCATGAAGATATTCGAGAAGAAGTCGACACCTTCATGTTTGAGGTATTTTATCACTGTCTTAGTATTTTCAGATATCATTAACAACTTCTAGTTGGTTTTAATAAATTGGTCAAATGATAAAGTAGTTTAATATAGCTAAAGAATATTCATGTATTATCATTGGAAAGTACAAAATTTAAGAACTTCATTAAGTACCAGTCAACTTCCTTCTTCAGAAAATGATTTGACCAATGATTAATATTTTTTTTAAGAAAACCCAAGGTTAGTCAGACTTTTTCCCAGCAAGAGAGCAACCAGAAATTGCTCTCAGTTCTTTTTATTTCTCCTGCTTCCTCTTAACCTCCCAATCCTACAAGTCCATTTTTACGACCTCCTTTGTAAAGTTCTAACAAGTGAGCCCTTAGTGCCATGAGCTGTGTTAGCGAAACATAATAACAGCCCTCCTATAAAGACTTTAACAGGGTTGTGATTCTAAAGGGATTTCTGGTCTCTAATTTTAAAGAAAAAGTGCATTTTACAATTATAGTTTTAAATATTATATTAAGTATTACAAAGAGTGGCGTTCTCTATGTGTGGAATGCAAAATGAAGATAACAAAAATGGGTTTTGAAATATGCATATACTAATATCCCCCAAGGAAAGTGAAAGGTGTCAAGTTTTCAATGGCTCATTGCATGCTAATCTTTGTGTTGGCTGCTGCTACTGAAGCCACCTAGATAGAATGCAAATGTGAATGCATTCTTATTTTTTTCAAAAGAATTCTGTACTTATTTGAAAATCAGAGGGGAGAGAGAGAAGGAGAGAGAGAAAGAGAGAATCTCTTCCATCTACTGGTTTACTTCCCATATGGCTGCAACAGCTTGTGCTGTACTGGGCCAAGACCAAGAACCAGGTGCTTCATCTGGGTCACCCACGTGGGTGGCAGGGGCCCAAACACTTGGGCCATCTTCTGCTGCTTTTCTCAGGCCACTAGCAGGGAGGTGGATCAAAAGTAGAGCAGGCGGAACACAAACTGGCACCCATATGAGATGCCCACATTGCAGGTGGAAGCTTTGCCTGCTATGCCACAATGGCAGTCTTTCAGGCATTCTTTTTTAAAAAAATATTTTACTTGGAAAGTAATGATTGTATATGTTTATGGGATACATATATACATTGTGGAATGACCAAATCAGATTGAAATGCCTATATCACCTCACATGCTTACATCTGTGGTGACCATTGAAAATTCATTCTTTCAGCAATTTTGAAGTATGCATAATTATTTGTCACCAAGCTATGCAGCAGAACACCAGAACTTATTACTACTATCTAAATGGAACACTTTTCTTTAAAGATCTATGAGAGAGAGAGATAGAGTGAGAGAGAGAAGCAGTGACATGACAGTGGCATGAAAACAGACACATACACCAATGGAACAGAGTAGAGAGCCCAGAAACAAGTCCACAGCTTCATAGCCAACTGATTTTTGACAAAGATGCCAACAACAAAGAGGAGAAAGACAGTCTCTGCAATAAATGCTGCCGGGAAAATGCTGGATATCTACACACAGAATAAAGACATTTTCTCTCATCCCATATACAAGAATCAAGTCAAAATAGATTAATGACTTATATGTAAGACCTGGCACTGTAAACCTATTGGAAGAAGCTGGCACCACAGCTCACTAGGCTAATCCTCCACCTGCAGCGCCGGCACACTGGGTTCTAGTCCCGGTCAAGGCGCCAGATTCTGTCCCGGTTGCCCCTCTTCCAGGCCAGCTCTCTGCTATGGCCCAGGAGTGCAGTGGAGGATGGCCCAAGTGCTTGGGCCCTGCACCCCATGGGAGACCAGGAGAAGCACCCGGCTCCTGGCTTCGCATCAGCATGATGTGCTGACCATGGCGGCCATTGGAGGGTGAACCAACGGCAAAGGAAGACCTTTCTCTCTCTCTCTCTCTCTCTCTCTCTCACTGTCCACTCTACCTGTCAAAAAAAAAAAAAAAACTATTAGAAGAAAATAGGGGAAAACCTCAATGATAATGGTCTAGGCACTACTTTTTTGGATATGAACCCAAAAGCACAGGCACAAAAGCAAAAAGAGACAAATAAGATTGTATTATCATTCTTTGTGGAGTAAGGTTGTCCAACACAGTAGAAGAAAGCTGTTACGATTCTGAAAAGCCTAGTTCTAGTTCTGGCTCTGTAGTAATTAGCCATATGAGATAATTCTGATCAATTCAAATCTGTCACAATTTCTTTTTGTGTTAAAGAGAAGAATGGAATAAATCATTTTAAACTTCTTTTTCAAGAGAGTACTTTATTGAAAAGAAATCTTAAGCAGAAAACGGAAATTTGAACATGCTAAAAAGTAAAGAGATGTTAAGTATGTGTGCTCTGGAATCAAATCCTGGCTCCAGCATGTTCTAGAAGTATGACTTTGCTCACCTCACCTGGCCTTTCTGGCCTCAGTATTTTTTTAAAGTCTATCTAATTTTTTTTTTTTTAATTTATTTGCGAGAGAGAGAGAGAGAGAGAGAGAGAAATCATCTGGTGGTTCATTCTCCAAATGCCTGAAACAGACAGTTGGCCCAGACCAAAGCCAGGAGTCAGGAACTCCATCTGAGTCTCTCAGATGGGTGGCCAGGGACCCAAGCACTTGAGCCATCACCTGCTGCCTCCCAGGGTGGACAGTAGCAAGATTCTGGATCAGAAGCTGAGGCAGGTCTCAACTCCAGGCACTCCAATATGGGATGTGTGTGTCCTAAGGGACATCTAAACCCACTTTTCCACAACTCTCACCCATCAGTGTTTTTATTTTAATAGCACAAGCCTTATTTAATAGTCACAATGACTAGACTTTGAAAAGTGTACCAAGAACTGTGCCTGACACATAGAAAGCATACAACAGGTGCTAACGCATAGTATTTGATGTTGAAGTGAAAATACCTCACTTCTCCTCCCCGCTCATGGACACACACCAGCAAACACACACACATACTCAAGCACACTCATACACACATGTACACATATGTGCACATGCACACATAGACATACACACGACTCCCACCAGTAATCTCTGACTTATGGAAACATTGAACTAATGATCTCCTATGTCCTTGGTCCTTGAAATTCTAGTTCTTTTCTTCTTTGCATTGAATAGGTGGTATCCCATGAGTTACTATAACACTGTGACCACCATGGGGTATGTGCAGCCCCAGACTCCTTCCATTTCATCGCCCAGGGCCCAGCCATTAGATACTAAAGTGCTTGTCCCTCTCCTCTTCCACCATGTGCTTCAATAAACTGTGCTTTATGTCTTGCTTCCTCTTGCTTGGGGATAGCAGAAAAATGAAAAAGTAAATTAAGTCCAGTAGATGTGTTTTTTTACAATTTGATTTGGCCTTCCACTCACAAACTCAGGAAAATATATTGAAAATTATTTAATGAAGGCAAGAGAGTATTTCCAAAAGTTGTGGCAAAATGGAATTAAAAGAAATGCATTTGGGTGCAGAAGTTTTTGAAATCCATGCATAGTTTTTTTCATAACATGCATTTATCACAAACATTTTGAAGACCCCTTGTGTCTTCAAAAAATATGTTGCTCCAAAAATAAATGTCTTTTAATTTCATTTTCTGAGTCTTTTGAGATACACTGATACTTTTCATGTAACTCAGTAAACAACTGAGTGAAATGGGTCAGATCTCGTCTGAGAGTTTCAGAATTTATAAAGGTACTGCCAGTAAAAGAAAATGCAGTGAGGCTACACTATCAGAGACTTGTAAAATACATACTTAAATAAATCACAGAGGAAGCTTCAAACAATCCAATTTCATAGCTGATTTATAAAACAAGAACCTCAGCTGTTTCTGTTCAGAGAATGAAATACTACAACAATCACATCGGGAAAAGTAGAAAAGTCAGATCATCATAGAAGACATAATTTCTCTCTCTTTTTATTCTAGAAGTCTTAGTCACAGAGCTCTGCTACAACTACTGATTTTCCCAGTACTTCTTTTGTCCCTAAAGGCCTCAGCATTTTGAAGGCGATCAGAGGCTAATGCTAAAAAATGGAATGGGTGGTGGCTAGGGATGCAGTGTAGTCAACATCAGGCTTAACCAGGCCACACCATAGTTGTCCAGGGGTACAGCCTGGGCTCTGCCTTGTCATGGGAATCAGTTCCTGTCTCTGCCTCCTACTACACTCTCTGGACCCGAGAAAGTGATGTAAAAACCTTTTAATACAATTTTTGCCTCAGTTTTTAATCTCTAAAATGTGAATATCAGTAATGAGCATTTCTTGGGAGTTATCCTGAAGATACGTTGAGTTAGTTTCGGCACAGTTCTTAGCATTTCGCCTAAAAAGGAGCAAGTATTGAATGAGGCTGTTGATCAGCTTCTGAATGTGGAGCATGTAAGTGTTACCCAGGACACATGGTTGCCTGTGGTGACCTCCGTCAACAGGAAAATCCTGCCTTTCAAGTGAGGGAAGGTAGAGAAGTACGGACCTGCCAGGTCAGCTCATGAGAGACATGTTTTCTCATTAAAAAGGTCTAACGCCTCATTTCCTTGGAATGCCCCCTCTCAGAACAGCCCACCGCTTCCCTCTGGGTGGGCGACACCGTGAGGCAGGGAAATGGCATCTCCAAGCACAAACCTCCACTCTAGAGAGACTGCTTTGCTTGCTTGTTTGCTTCTCAGTGAGATGAGATCCTGTATGGAGTGACGTTCTGATGGTCTGAAGCCACATTGCAGCTGTCAAACCCAGAGACCTTCAGAACAGTGACTAAAGCCACTCCTAATGTTCTCAATGTAAGTCTGCTTTTAAAGCTACTCTTGTTTCCTTACATTTGTAGGGCCACGACACAACTGCAGCAGCAATAAACTGGTCCTTATACCTACTCGGTTCCCATCCGGAAGTCCAGAGAAAAGTGGACGATGAACTAGATGAAGTGTTTGGTATGTGTGGCCCCTCTGCGAGTTCGGTTGTGGGTGATCCACCTAAGAGAGGAGCGCTGTTTGCTCATTACGTGAGCAGGATGTGCAGGAGGATGTGTTCCTAAGGCACTGGCATGGGCAGGAGGGCTGATACCTTCCAGTTCCTGTCTCGGTTGCAGAACCTCCTCCGTTCACTCACAGTCATTCGGCAGTTGCCCGCCCTGTGCCTGCACTGCGAGAGATGCCAGAGATGCACAGAGAAATGTGATTGCCCTCCAAAGTCCCCTGTCTCATGGGCTCCACAACCCATGTGCATAAAGCATGGAGTCGTGGGCTGAGTGCTTGAGTGAAGTGAAGAAGGCACACAGGAATCAGGTGATGCTAAACACAGGGGTAAAGTAAAGTTGTTTCATACTGAACTGCCTGACTCCAAATGAGAGAGAAACTGTGTGAAGCTGGTAGGAGATAAAATTCTATTCTACAATGAGCAAAGGGCCTGAGGCTGAAGCCATGGGGCTATCCCAGGCTCTCAAACCTGCCTTTTCCCTCTGCTGTCCTTATCATCCTGAATTTTGTTTGCCTGATTGTTGCTCCAGGCTACGTGTACATGTTCAAAACAAGAAAAAGGGGCCGGTGGGAATGAAGGATGTGTGTGTATTACTTTCCTGCTGCTGTAACAAATTCCACAAACCAGGAGGCTTAAAAACACAGACATTTATTCTCTCAAAGTTCTTAATACGAAGCATCCAAAATCTGTATCACTGAGCCTTAATCAACTGATTGGTAAGGCTACACTCTTGGAAAAATTTATTCTTTGCATATGAAGAAATACTGACTGCTAGTCTTCCTTGGGTTATGGCCACATGATTAAAATCTCTGCCTCTGTTTCACATTGCCTTCTCGTCCATGTGTGTGCCTTTTTATTGTAAGGGCAGTTATTGTAGCATTCAGGGCCTATTTGGATAGTCCAGTGTCATCTCCCCATTTTAAGACTCTTGATTTAATCAAATTTGCAAAGATCTCCCCTGCTTTTTAATTCAAATAAGGTAACCTTTACATATTCCAAGGACTTTGACCTGATATTTTGGGAGGGCTGATTGTTCTGCCTACCACAAAGGGGCTACCCTCAGTTTTATCCTTTCTTTTTTTAAAAAAAATATTTATTCATTTATTTGAAAGGCGCAGTTACAGAGAAAGAGAGAGGGAGATACAGAGGGAAAGAGACACAGAGAATCTTCCATCTGCTGTTTCACTTTAACTCACCAAATGGCTGCAAGGGCCTGAAGCCATGAGCCAGGAGCTTCTTCTGGGTCTCCCACATGGGTGCAGGGGCCCAACGACTTGAGCCATCTTCTGCTGCTTTGTCAGGCTCGTTAACAGGAAGCTGGATTGGAAGTGGAGAAGCCGGGGCTTGAACTGGCATCACCAATGTCAAAGTGGTGACTTTACCCACAGCACCATAACGCCAGCCTGTTTTATCCTTTTTTTAAAAAAATCATTGGAAGGTTCCCAATCGTTGGAAGGTGAGAAAGAAACAATTTGGGTCATCCAGCCATCAGCGTGGTATCTGATGTCCTTTCATGGAGTAAAAAAAAATGGAGAAGGAAAAACAGCTGGAGAAGTAAGGCGTTTTAGAAAGAGGAACCAGATACACAGCCACACAGAATGGAGAGTTTGTGGCATGGAGGGTAATTGTGATGAATGAGGGGCAGCTGGAACTCAGGGCATGCGGTAGAACGCATTCAGGAGTGAGGGTGGAAATGCAGTTTTGTGTTCAGATTGTATTGGAATTGAGATTTCATTTCAAGAGGTGAGAATGCAGACAATTTAAGCTTGTTTCTATTCATGTAGTAGTGTAACATCTCTCGGATTGCCTCAGGGAGGTAAATTTGGTCTTGCAAAAGCTCACAAATTCTTTTGGAATAGGTTCATATTTTTTTTTTTGTATTCCCTGCAATTTCTAGCTCATTGCTCATTTCACAAGTGTTTTTTACTCTCACATAATCACCAGCACAAGATTTATTCCTGGAATCTGTTTAGCTGTTCCTCAGATTTTTCTCTGTATTGTGCCTCACTTTTTCTTTTATCCCAATATTAGTTCTAAAATTTTTGAGCAAATAATCTTTGGGTGCCAAATTGCAAGTATTGATTCCTTTTGCTATTTTATTTAAATGTATTTATTAGAGAGAGAAACAGAAAGATAGCATGCTCTCCATCCACTGGCTCATACCCCAAACTCCTGTAATAGTGGGGACTGGTCCAGCTGAACCATTACCACTGCCTCCGATGGTCTAGGTTAGCAGAAAGCTGGAGTCAAATCCTGGCCACTCCATTATGGGATACGGACAACCTAACTGGCATCTTAACTGCTAGGCCAAATACCCGCTCCACACAGTGATGTTCAGTACTTGCTGTGTGATTCTCACTACTGTCCAATTCCAAAACATTTTACCTTCAAAACAAAACAAAACACTGCACCATTAAGCATCATCCCTCACTCTCCTTTTCCTTAGCCCCTGGAAACCACTAATTTACTTTCCGCCTCTGTGGATTGGCCTCTACTGCGTCCTTATTGGAAATGGGGTCATGTATGGCCTTTTGTGTTTGGTTTCTGTGTGCTCAGCATACTGTCTCATTTCATTATGGTTGTGCATTATATTAGGAGTTCTGCTTTATCTGTGGGGATTTAACATTCATTGTGTTGATTCATATATTCTTCTTTGATGCCCCCTTCCTCCCAGCCCCCATAGTTCCTTCACTGTCATCTTATACATTTGCTTTGATCAGGGAAGTCCGATCGTCCTGCTACCTCAGAAGACCTGAAGAAACTTAAGTATCTGGAATGTGTTATTAAGGAGACCCTTCGCCTGTTTCCTTCTGTTCCCTTATTTGCCCGTAGCCTCAGTGACGACTGTGAAGTGGGTAAGTTTTCCACAGCAGGACTAGGAGGGCCAGTGGGTTTGTCTGCGGCGCCTGTCTCGCTCCAGTCTCACGGCATATTGACCACTTCTCGACAGCGGGTTTCAGAGTCGTCAAAGGCACGCAAGCAGTCATCGTTCCCTATGCATTGCACAGAGATCCAAAATACTTCCCCAATCCTGAGGAATTCCGGCCCGAGCGGTTCTTTCCCGAAAACGCACAAGGACGCCATCCTTACGCATACGTGCCTTTTTCTGCGGGACCCAGGAACTGCATAGGTTTGTATTCTCCAGGCTGCACCTGCCCCTTCCGGCCCACAAGAGAGGGTTTCTCACTCTAATTTCTCAAGCATGGTGTACCATTGCCCTTGTGCAACAGTCTTAAACTCTGGTTTCCTTTCCCCTCCACTTTATTCTGGCATGCATTATAGCTTTAAAACATTACTGTCAGTGCCAGTGGTTCGGCGAATGCAGGTAAAGTCGCTTCCTGTTACTCCAGCGTCCTTTTTGAGTGCTGCTTTGAGCCCCAGCTGCTCCACTTCAGGTGAGCTCCCTGCTAATGGGCCTAGGCAAGCAGCAGAAGATGGCCCACATGCTTGGGCCCAGCGCCCATGTGGGAAACCCCTAAGAGCTCCTTGAGGCCATTTGGGGAGTGAACCAGGGGATGGTAGATTCCCTCTCTCTCTCTCTAACTCTGCCTTTCAAATGAATAAAATAAATCTTAAAAAAAAAATTACTGTTAGTTTGCTAGGGCTGCCATAACAAATTAGCACAGACTGGGTATGTTATAAAGCAGAAATGTATGCTCTCACAGTTCTAGGGTCTGGAAGTCCAAGATCAAGGTGTTGGCAGAACTGGTGTCTTCTGAGGGCTCTCTCCTTGGCTTGCAGATATCATCAAAGGAAGAGATGATAACACCACAGGCACCCGGCAAGCACCACAGCTGCCTTCCCCTGTGGCTGCACTTGGTCTTGTCTGTGTGTGCCTGTATTCAAACTTCTCATATCAGATTCTATTAGGGCCCACCTTAATGACCTCATCTAAGTAAGGTGGATCGATTAGCCTGAATGATCTTTTTAAAAATTTATTCATTTACTTGAAAGGCAGAGCCAGAGAGAGAGAGAGAGAGAGAGAGAGAGAGAGAGATAGGTCTTCCGTCTGCTGGTTCACTCCCCAAATAGCTGCAATGTCCGGAGCTGAGCCAATCTGAAGCCAGGAACCAGGAGCTTCTTCCGGGTCTCCCATAAGGGTGCAGAGACCCAAGGACTTGGTCCATCTTCTACTTCTTTCCCAGGCCATAATAGAGAGCTGGATTGGAAGTGGAACAGCCAGGACTCAAACTGGCACCCATATAGGATGCTGGCACTGTAGGATGCTGGCACTGCAGGCAGTGGTTTTCCTGCTACACCACAGTGCCGGCCCCCTTGAATGACCTTTTTAAAGATCCTATCCCTAACTATAGTCATAATCTGAAGTAGTGGGGTCCAGACTTTTACAACTGAATTTTGTGGGGGACACAATCCAGCCCATAATCAATTTCATGGTGGAGTCTAAAAATATTGTGGATTTTAGATGAAAGTATAATTTATTATAATAGAAAATTCATTTATATTGTTTTTTTTAAAAGATTTATTTGAAAGGCAGAGTTAGAGGGAGAGATAATCTTCTATCCACTGGTTCACTGCCCAAATGGCCCCAACAGGTGGTGCTAAAGCTCCATTTAGGTTTCCCACATGGGTGGCAAGGGCCCAAGCACTTGAGCCATCTTTGGCTTTTTTCCCAGGCACATTATCAGGGAGCTGTATCAGAAGTGGAGCAGCCAGGACTTGAACCAGCACTCATATGGGATGCTGGCATCACAGGCAGTGGGTTACCCTGCGCCACAGGCCAGTCCTATATATGATTAGTTATGTTTAAACTGATTTTTGTCTTTGTTGCTTTTAAGACTTGTATTTTGCAAAACAAAGAATACTTACCTTATGTTAGCTGAAGTACCTAAGAGAAATGAATGCACACCACCGTGTATTATAAAAACTTGATTTTCTCCTTCTATCATTTATATAAATGCAGGCATGAGAAAAAGGGGCCAGATTTAAATGAGTGAATCAGAATCATGGTTGGTGACTCTCTTGCAAAATGAAGACTCAGTTTGGACACAATCTGAAGTAGTGCTTCTCCAGTCATCCTGACTGAGTCCAGGATGCTTCCAGGATACTGCTGAAATGCAGAGTCCCTGGTTGACCCCAGCTATTCAGGTGTACTGGGTGGGAACAGGAAAAGACACTAAAAACTTTCATTTTTGACTCCAAGTGATTTTGATTCTCCTTGCTTACTATGAAAATATAAAATTGCTAAAGGGCCTATTACTTCCTATCTGTTTAACATGTACCTGAAATTAAAGTAATGGTTTACATTAATTTGAAGGTCAAAAGTTTGCCATTATGGAAGAAAAAACAATTCTTTCCTGCATCCTGAGGAAGCTTTGGGTAGAATCCAACCAGAAAATGGAAGAACTTGGTCTGGCAGGAGAGTTGATTCTTCGTCCAACGAATGGCATCTGGATCAAGTTGAAGAGAAGAAATGCAGATAAAGCCTAACTATATTATTGGGCTGTTCCCTTATCATGGAAAAAGTCTTTCTGTAACTGAAACTTGGCATTACAATTTATAGAACAGAAGTTCTCTACTCCGAATCCCTATACCAAATTTTTCTTGTCATCTTGGGGTCAGGTCCACCAAAGAGAGAGTCTTTGTATTTTAATCACCATCATAGATGCAGAGCTACCTGAATCAGTCAGTATCCAAATAAAGATATACACATTTCTCAACAGAGGGATCCACAGACCAATTCCATTTCAACCGATGGATCCAAAAGATAGACTTTAGTTGAAGTTTCAGGATTTTTAAAAGGTGTTTGTTGACTCATATTTACACATATATGTATGTATGTATCTACATAAAATATCATTTGAAAGGATGAGGAATTAAGTGGTTTGATTTAAGGAGATTAGTTATTTGAATTTTATCAGTGATTCAGCTATGGTAAGAAAAATTATTATAGTACTTTTCAGATTTTACACTTAGTGCAGATTATTTATAAATAACTTCCAGTTTTCCTTTTGACTGTGCCCATATGGCCTTTATTTCATTCATAGAATCACGGTTGTCTTTATATGTAATATATTATGGGAAGAAATTCCTTTTGGTAGCCTTCAGTCTCTCACTGTGCCTCAAAGGGTGGGTTAATGACTTTTGCAGCTGGATTGACCTTAGGATACACCTGGCTTATTCTCCTGTATATTAGAAGGGAATGGAATCAACAGGCAGATAAGCTTCTGCCAGAGGTTGAGACAGGGTTGGAACTAGATAGAGATCTGTCCTTTATCATCCCCACCCCTACTCTGATACAGTTTCTTCTACAGTATACTGGTGCTATGTGGAGCTCAGGTCCATGACTAGATGTACTGTGAGAACGTAAGATTTCTGCCTCTGATTCAATCATATTTGTTCTGAAATTCTTCCCCGTTTAAAGTCAAAAGGAAGTCATTCATCTATAGTTAGTAACCTAGAAATATCTCACTTGGTGTAGGGTTAGACTTCTAGTTAATTCAGTCCTCGCAAACATGACTCTCAAGCTGATGACTAACACCCATTCCCTGAATTTCCGTTCCACCTCTACTCCTTCACTGATTTTTGAAGATTTCTTTTAAGAACTAATTTAGCAAGTTTCTTTCTCAACTTCTCGAAGGCAATAACAGAAACAGCAAATTGCTTGGAAGAATATCTGTTCTTCATAGGAATCAAAGGAAGAGATGCTAAAATCACAGCCATCTGGCAAGCGCTGCAGCCTGTGACATTTAGGGCAGGGCCAGAGCTCAGTCATTGCCAACAGCCACAGTGCCTGCTGATGAGAAGTCAAGGAAATGGGAGATACAATTGGAGAAGATGCCCATCAAATGCTGTTATCTAGAAAATGGATATATGCAGGAAGTCTCCCTCACAGATGATTTTGTATCATTAAAGTTTTAATTGTCATCAGTATTGTCATTGTCTCAATTTTGTCCACTTTCATTTAATCCATGTTTTTGAAAATTTGTAGTGAACCTACATTAGACATTGAATTACATTTAAAGTAAGACATTGCTTCATATTACCTTTTCATACAAGATTTTCATTTAGCCCCAGAGTAATTGGTTAATCATATTTTAATTGGTAATTCATTTAAAGCATGTCAGAATTGGAACTTATAAATTATGCCAAATTCTGTAATATCAAAATATGGTTGCTACAGCTCCCTGCTAATGCACTTGGGAAAACAGCAGAAGAGGGAGATCAGGATAGAATTCCTGGCCCGTCTTCAGTCAGGCCCGGCCTTGGTTCTTGTCATTTGGGGATTGGATCAGAGGATAGAATATCATTCTATCTTTCTTTCTCTCCTTCCTTCTCTCCTTCTATCCTACCCTCCCTCTCTCCCTCCCTCCCTCCCTCCCTTCTTTCTGCAAAAATGTTGATGCAAAAATTTTATTAAGAAGGTGATCAAATATCTGTCTGTTTCCCTATTACCTGTCATATTCCTGATTGAAAGAGGTAGCTCAAGGAAAATAAACTACATTTTAGTCATGGTTGCTACATTTTATTCTAAGAATTGATGCTGGTTTTACTCCAAAAAGTGAGTCAGTGTACAGCCAATTCATAATGGGTGATAAAACAAATGCCACATTTGAGTGGATGTCTGCCCTAACAAAGTATTCCTGGTGCTGTTGTCAGAGAGTGACTGTGAATTTCTCTAATCTGAAGAATAAACTGGAGGGGAAGAAGAAATAGCAGAATATGTTGCTCTATTAATAGCAGGAAATGAAAAGGCTACCTATGAATCAGCAATCCACAGTATCACTGGGGCCATGGAGGCAGATGGTGCACTTTGGAATTGGGACTTTATCGGTTGTCAGCCAGCTGAGGAATGTCAGTATCTAGACCAGCTGACTTATCTCATAGTTAAGAAATGATGATCACAAAAAGATAATCTTTATTTTTTCCTTACCATGGAATGTAACTGAAAGATCAAAATGTCTTTCTTTCCATCATCTAATGAGATGCCAGATAGGTGCATTTAGAATTTTTTAGTTTGGCTGGAAACTCCCCTTTTTATGGCAACAGCATCCTCCTTGTTTGGGGAATTACCCTTCAATAAATGCTGCCCTTCTTTCCCCTTGTCCCTTTGCTTCCTGACACCCTATGCATGTGATTTTACTTGGAGCAGGTGGTGCACTGACACCCTATGTATGTGGTTTTACTTAGAACTGTCGAGTCTTAGTTGGCTCCACTTTCGCAGTCTGAGTGGACTGACCCAAGCAAATTCAAACCTCCATGGGTATTCCCAGTTGGAAGTGAAGAAATGGAATTGTCTGTCTCCTTTGGAAGGAACTTCAGGTTGTGAGGGTCAGTGTGAATCAACCATGGAACCTCAGGAGCAGCTGCTGGAAGATGGAGTGAAGGTGATATGGAGAGAAGCAGAACAGAGAAGACATGGAATCCTGAAGAAGTCCAGATGTATTCCCTGTGATGCTGAGGCCCAGCTGCAGGTTTTCCCCGACCACTGTTCAGTGATTCGGCTCCACTGCTTTGCTGAAGGTGATTGTCTTTTTTTTTTTTTTTTTTTTAATTGACAGGCAGAGTGGACAGTGAAAGAGAGAGACAGAGAGAAAGGTCTTCCTTTTCCGCTGGTTCACCCCACAATGGCCACTGCAGCCAGCGCACCGCGCTGATCCGAAGGCAGGAGCCAGGTGCTTCTCCTGGTCTTCCATGCACTTGGGCCATCCTCCACTGCCTTCCCAGGCCACAGCAGAGAGCTGGACTGGAAGAGGAGCAACCGGGACAGAATCCGGCGCCCCAACCGGGACTAGAACCTGGTGTGCCAGCGCCGCAAGGCGGAGGATTAGCCTAGTGAGGCGCGGCGCCGGCCAAGATGATTGTCTTTTACTAACAACCTAAAGCAACTTAGTGTTTATAAGGTCAGCCGCAGGATGAAGAAAGGGGCCCCATTCTTTGAACATGATTTTAGCTCTTTACTCTATTTTACTTATAGCACCCAATAATTCACCTCTAGGCTGGATTAGCAGCACATGACATACATTTATCTGTGAAACTTGAGAAAACAAAGGGCTTTTGTTTCTTCTATCCAGTAGAAAAATTAAGGGCCCAGTCTTCATTTTAGAACACAACATAACAGTCTTGTTTCTTAGTTCTACCCTAATGAATCTCCAGAGTAATTACTCATCTTTTTCTTTCTCTAGCTAAATTGGTTCTATTCTAGCTAAACTGGTTCAGATTTTCTTTCTGGCTGGCTGTATTCTAAATTTCAGGGACAAATTTCTTATCATTCAAGGTATTTACTAACATTGGACTCATGGATCTTGCCCCTCATTTTCTTATCCAGAAGTTCAAAATATGGATACTTTTTTGGGACTCTTGGGCCCAATTCAGTTTCTAAATTAACTCCAGCCTTTAACTTCCCATGCCTGTCTTTTTGATTCTAGGAGATATATTTTGGCACTTTCTCACTTCTTCCATCATATTTTCTCTTTGTCTCTCTTTCTCTCTCTCTTTCCCTCTCTGTTTCTGCCTTTCAAATAAATAAATGTTAAAAAGCTTTATTTTATTTATTTGAGACAGAGATAGGGGGAGAAAGACAAAGAGAAAGGAGATGTCTTTCATGTACTGGTTCACTCCCCAAATGCCTTCAAAGCCAGGACAAAAGCAAAAGCCAGGAACTCCATCTGGATCTCCCATGTAGGTGACAGGAACCCAATTCCATCTTCTGCTGGCTCCCAGGTGCATTATTAGCAGGAAGGTGGGTGAAAAGCAGAGTAGCTAGACTTGAACTCGCACTCTGTTATGGGATGCAGGTGTCTGAAGCAATGGTCTGCTGTAATAACAGTTTTAACAACAACATAAGAACATTCAGCAAAGTTAAGATCACACTGGTGACTGGTACAATAATCATTTTCAATTCATTTAAGACCAACAGCTAAACGTGGCCTACACGTATGACTGTGACTGTGATATGTAAATTAGATGGCGTACAACTGTGCATAAAGGGACCACACCATCTTGAGTCTTTTTTTTTAATGATTTAATTTTTTTGTTCATGTATTTCTTTATTCATCATTTTACTCTTTCATTCAAAAAATGTCTGCCAAATACTACTCATGGTAGTGGTGAAAGAGCAGACTGAGGTTCTAATCCCAACAGCAGGACATGGTGACAGCGGGCAGCAGAAACACAATAGAGAAATAAGCAAAGAGGTGATAGAATGCCAGGTAGTGATGACTGCTCTGAAGAAAAATAAAGCATCATAAAGAGGCAGGAGCGAGGGAAGATCCATTTTAGATGAGAGGATCCAGGATGGTGTCTACGAGGAGATGACGTTTGAACAGAGGTCTGGCTGAAGTGAGTCTCGCGCACCATCTCGGACAAGAGTGCTGAGGACAAGGGAGAAAGAGGACTTGGAGCAGAGAAGTCTGAGCTCTGGAGAATTCTCTCTCAAGCTCACTGAGTTTGCTGGAAACGTTCAGTTTGTTTGTTTGTGTTTGTGGTTGTGGGACTGAAAGCCTCATTTTCTTCGTGACTCGGCCAGAGGTCGCTCTCAGGTCCTTGCCCACAGCCTTCTCCATCCCAAAGCCAGCACCAGGGAGAGTCCTGCCGTCGGGTCTCTCTGAGCAGCGGATTGCAGAGAACTCTGCATTTACAGGGTTCTTGTGCTAACAATGCTGATTGGCCTGAAGTCAGCTGTTTAGTAATCTTAATTACATCTTCAAAATTGCTTTTGCCAAGTAATAAAATCACAACAGACCTGATAGCTCATTGCATTCAGTCTCTAGGATTAGGAAGTTTGGGAGAACAATTTAGAATTCTGTCTGCCATTTGTATCTTTTCCACTTAATTCTGATTTGCTTCTCCTGAATCCACAAACAAATTTTAGTTTTATATATTGTATTACTAGAAAATAGCTTATGTTTCAGCATGAGAAAAATTTAAACTAAACCCAGAAGAATACCTAAGTAGGTTAAAATTTATAATCTAGGGAAACAAACACCCTCTGAGGATTTCTGCTGTGATTTGAAGGCAGCTACTTTTGTCCCAGCCATCTTGTTTACTGTTGAGTCTGGTAACAGATGGGATCCAAAATTAAAAGTCTCTTCTGCTGCATAAAGCAGGGGTTCTCTTTTGTTGATTGCTGGTGTACCAGTTGATATCCTGAATTTAAAATCAGTGCTACATGCATATTTATAGATGCTATTTCATTACAGCCAGAAAATATTTTATTGGCACCATTATTCTACATTTTTAACAAATACAGTTCAGCATTCCAGTAATTTACATAAAATATTTATTTATGAATCAACTTGCACAAAATCTAATTCACTTGTTAGAATGATGTATTGTAATTTTGAATAAAAAAACAAAGAAGATTTAGTGGGCAAGTGATTAAGGTCTTTAAATATTTTAAAAAGCACAAAAAGAGAAGTAAATTATTCTGTGGGGGTATAGTAGTTGTAAGGAGGTGTATTTCAATATATAGGAAGGCTCTTTCTTAAAAATAAAATAGAGCTTCCTGAGCAGGATCCAGGCTGCCTGAAAAACCATAATGTTTCTTTCCAGTTGAATAATCCCAATAGGGAACGCTACACTCTATGACAAAATGCTATCATGCGGTTTCAGCCAACTTCATCTGTAAAGGGCCAGATACTAAATATTTTTTGTCTTTGTAGGTTATACTGTATCTGTCACAAGTTTTCACCTCTAGTTGTAAGATGAATGTAGGAGCCAGCGCCGCGGCTCACTAGGCTAATCCTCCACCTAGCGGCGCCGGCATACCGGGTTCTAGTCCCGGTCCGGGCGCTGGATTCTGTCCCGGTTGCCCCTCTTCCAGGCCAGCTCTCTGCTGTGGCCAGGGAGTACAGTGGAGGATGGCCCAAGTCCTTGGGCCCTGCACCCCATGGGAGACCAGGAGAAGCACCTGGCTCCTGCCATCGGATCAGCGCGGTGCGCCGGCCGCAGTGCGCCAGCGGCGGCGGCCATTGGAGGGTGAACCAATGGCAAAGGAAGACCTTTCTCTCTCTCTCTCTCTCTCTCTCTCTCTCTCACTGTCCACTCTGCCTGTAAAAATAAATAAATAAAGAGAATAGAAAATGAATCTTGATGTGAATGGAAGGGGAGAGGGAGTGGATAAGGGGAGGGTTGCGGGTTGGAGGGACGTTATGGGGGGGAAGCCATTGTAATCCATATTCTGTACTTTGGAAATTTATATTCATTAAATAAAAGTTAAAAAATAAATAAATAAATAAAAATTAAAAAATTAAAAAAAGATGAATGTAGGTATAGGCAATGCATGAATGAATGTGACTGTATTCCAAGAAAAGTTTATTTACAAAAGGAAGTGTTGAGCCAGATTTTTTTTGAACTATAGTTCCTCAACCGTGATGTATCACATTTCCTGGGTTGGGTTGGAGGAGGACCTAAACATCAACCAAGTTTTTTATATATCTAAAAGTTTAATATTTTAGGATTCATTGGTTGGGTTATAGGAAGACACAGACACCATTTGCTGAAGTAACCCCCCTGGGAGGAGTTGTCCCTATACAACCCCTGTTCAGGTGTGCCTGTAGGCAGATCTGATGGAAAAATCTATTAGATGGATGAGATTTAAGCTGACTAGCACTAAATAACTGGGAATGTTATGCACATTTTTAAAAATGGAAACATGTGCAGGCATTTTGTGATCCTAATGTGAAGCAGGATTTTTTCCTCCTGAGTTATGCATTGTAACATAGTTTTCTATTCTGATGATATTTGCATTTCATTGGTTGAGGTCAGATAAGAAGAGGAGTGACAATCAAGCCAATAATAGATAGTGACCAAAGGATTCCAGTTAAATAATACATTTGGATGAAGTTGGAATTTCTCTTAACAACCAGGTTGCAGGATTGTTATAAAAAAAACTTGGAGGGAGACATAAAGTCTCTTTGAAGAACAGCTCCCCTTTGTTTGGTCCCATGTTTTGTTTTGCTTTATTTCTGAAATTTTGAGAGAAAAGAACATTATAATTTGTTCAAATGAAATTATTCTTTAGAGCATGAGTGCTCGTTCCCATGGACTGGAACACAGGAAATGAGGGCCAGTCATTTTCACCCTCTCCTGATGTTCAGAGATTATTCCTGCATTGATTTATTCCTGAAGTCTACTGTATGTTTTTCTTAAAGGTTATCGTGAACCTTAAAAATATTTTATAATCATCATTTTATGTTATAATTTACATTTTGTATATAATGTATCCATTAATGGATTTTTATAGCTATGGTTATTTTTAATACTTTGGTAGTTTAACTTTTATACTAGAGTTAGAAGTGATTTTTGTACATTATGGTATTAGAGTACCCTGAATATGACTATATTCTTACAATGTTTTAACTTTTTCATGTGCTTTCATGTTGTTAGTTAGCATCCTTTCATTCCAACTTTGTGAACTTCTTTCAGCAGTTTTTGTAAGGCAGGTTTAGTGATGATGAACCCCCATAGTTTATATTTGTCTGGAAAAGTCATTATCTCTCCCTCCTTTCTGAAGGCAAATTCACCAAGTAAAATACTCCTGGTTGACAGTTTTTTATATCAACCCAAAAGATTTCTGCTAAGAAATCTGATAATCTTATTACAACTCCATTCCACACAACAAGTTGCCTTCCTCTTGCTACTTTCAAAATTTGCTCTAACTTTGGAGAAGGTGATGATAATGTGTCTTGGTAAAAGATCCCTTTCTATTTAATCTATACAGGGTTCTTTAGGCTTCATAAACCCGAATGTTCATTTCCCTCCCCAGATTTGGGAAGTTCACTGAAGTTATTTCTGTAATTACTTTGCTAAGCCTTTCTCTTTTCTCTAGTACTCTCATAAGGCATAAAGGCTTTCTTGATAGGGTTCTATAAGTCCTATAGGCTTGCTTGCTTCTTTTTGTTTCTCTAAGTGGGTTATTTCAAATGGCTTGTTTCAGATGTTCCTGATTGTTTCTTCTGTTGTATTGAATTTACTTGAAGCTCTATGTAATTTCTTGATTTGGTCCTGTGATCTTCAGTTCCAGAATTCCTATTTGGTTCTTTTTTAGGGGTTCCATCTCTTTATTGTCATTCTCATGTTGTCCATTTGTTATTTTCTTGTTTTTGTTTAGTTGTCTCTCTATATTCCCTTGTAACTCATTAATCTCCTTTAAAACAGTTATTTCAAATTCTTCGTCAGACAGTTTGTACATTGCATTTCTTCAGGGCCAGTTACTTTATTCTGTTCCTTCAGTGCTGTCATGCCCCTCTGTTGGTTTATGATTCTCGTGGCCTTGTGCTTGGCTTGTGAATTTGAAGAAGTAGGTATTCAGTCCACTCTTCACAGACTGCCTTCAGCAGAGGAAACCATTCATCATCCTGTCCATTAAGGGTTTTGGTGCCTGCCATCACATAGGACCCATGGGCAAAATTGTTGCTGGAGTCCTTGGGCATCCTGGTCTGGTTCCTGGGTCAGTGGATGGGTGCACCCGAGTTCACAGGGGCTGCTCTGTTGCCTGGGTCATCAGGGGTGAGTCTGGATCTTAGGTTTGTGTGCGTCAGCCTGGTGCCAGGGTTCATTAGGATGGGCTGGATCAGTGGAGCGAGAGGGGAAGGCCTGGGTTCAGTGGGGCCCCCTGGATCTTGCGTGTAAAGATTTGCTTGAAGCCTAAACCTTTGGGGAATAACTTGGTACTGGGACAGATTTTGAGCCTGAATGTACTGGGGTTAGCCTGACACTGGAGTTGCTTGGCACCTAAATTCACAGAAAGGAGGCATTTCCTGAATCCATGGAGGCTGTCCTGGCACTGGGGCCCGTCATGGTGGGCCTAGCACCTCTGCCCAAATGGGGCTGGCTAGAACACAGGACCATGGAATTTGGCATGGTCCTGGGAAGTCCTGGGGACCTGATTCTTCAGGTGCATCCTAGAGTTTAGAATTATGGGGGGCCAGTTTGGGGTTGGGGCAGGACTAAATTCTGGGTTTGTGGAGACCATCCTGGAGCCTAGAATCCCATAGGCAAGTCCAATCTGGAGGTGACCTGAACTTGGAGCCCCAGGGGCTGTTCTGGCACTAGTGTGGCCCTGGAGGCTGGATCTGCAGGAGACAACCTGGAGATTGGGTCAGCCCTGGTACTGGGGTCTGTGGTGAAGTTTGGTGCTCGTGTTACTCTCCTTTCCCTTTGCATAGGGTAATTCTCTCCAAACTGTGTTTTCCAGGCTCAGGGACAAGATGATGCAGGTAATGTGAAAATGTTCTTCCTATACTCTTTAATGTATCTTTTCACATTTTTATGCTCTAAGCAGGTACTATAACCTCTTGCCTGGATTCCTTAGCTTTTCTTTTTATTAAAGATTTTATTTATTTATTTTAGAGGCAGAGTTGCGGTCAGAGAGAGGAAAAGATAGAGACAATGGTCCTCCATCCACTGGTTCACTCCCCAGTTGGGCACAATGGCCAGAGCTGCACTGATCCAAAGCCAGGAGCCAGGAGCTTCCTCTGGGTCTCCCACATGGGTGCAGGGTCCAAGCGCTTGGACCATCTTCCACTGCTTTTCCAGGCCATGTGATAGTTGTTTGGCAAGAGGATGAATACTGAAAACTCCTATTCCATCACCTTACTGACTTCCCTTCATGAAATAGTTAATACATCAAACAGCTGAACCCAGGAATAGGATGATCGTGGAATATGTTGACAGGACAGAAAGCTGAAACTGTTGGCAGAAACCTAAAGTCAATATTGGAGACAAGTAAATAGTGCCTGCAATGCCACATTAGGAGGGCTTGAGAACTGCTCATTTTTAAGTGACAAGAGACTCCCTCTTCTCCAGAACCACAGAAGCAATTGTGCTTTCAGGTAGCAAATTTCTATCATTCTCAGCTTCCAAATAAAGTGGGGGTTTTTAAGGTATAGTTTTTACTTTAAGAAGAAGCTATCAGCTTATGCTCCATTTTCCTGGGTATTTAGAAAGTCTAGAAGGAAATGGTATTCTTGTACATGGGAATGTTTAAATGTGAAATATTTTTAGATCAAAGATAATATGTGATTGGTTTAAAATTTTTAAGTGGGCTTGAGTATTTTCAGAGGTTTGTGGGATTAGGGACAGGTGTGTGTGTGTGTGTGTGTGTGTGTGTGTGTGTGTTTGACAGGCAGAGTGGAGAGTGAGAGAGAGAGACAGAGAGAAAGGTCTTCCTTTTGCCGTTGGTTCACCCTCCAATGGCCCCCGTGGCCGGTGCGCTGTAGCCGGCGCACCGCACTGATCCGATGGCAGGAGCCAGGTACTTATCCTGGTCTCCCATGGGGTGCAGGGCCTAAGTACTTGGGCCATCCTCCACTGTACTCCCTGGCCACAGCAGAGAGCTGGCCTGGAAGAGGGGCAACCGGGACAGAATCTGGTGCCCCGACCGGGACTAGAACCTGGTGTGCCGGCGCCGCAAGGCGGAGGATTAGCCTAGTGAGCCGCGGCGCCGGCTGGGACAGGTGTGTTATTACCATTTACAATGATTTTCTTTTTCTTAAGTCAGGACGTTTCATAGCTGTTTAATTCTTCTCTCCCAATTACCCCTCCAAGATTACTAGCAATAGATGTGGCAAATAAACAATAAAAACCATAGTCCTCTAGTGGTCTTAATTTGTTTCTTGGAAATAATACATTTTCCAAGTCCCTAGATACACAAATGTACCAGCCCTCCCCCTTTTCTTTATAGTGGTGATCGTATGCTTTGATTTGTAATTCAGACATTTATGAGAAAAATCTATGTCACGGTAAATTAAGGGTCATGTTAAATACATTTTAAATATGTTCTAAAGTCAGCACAGTTACATATGCATTGTTTTCTTTTTTAGGATGATTCCATTCAGGCAGGCAGCTTATTTCGTTTGCCTGTTTACTACAGTTTCCTGTGGTAAGTGGATTATTTACAAGGCACAAAATGAAGGGATTGGGGAGGAGAAGCAAGACACACCACCCCTGGAGAAAGCTTCCAAGATTGTTCAGGACAAGTATCCTTTCAACGTCTGGTGGCAAGGACCACTTGCTAGATGTATTGCCCTGGAAACACACGGCAGAGTCGGGGGGAGCCCCGGAGTGATGAGGTCTCAGGGCACATGAAAACAGAAATGTCTGTTTGGACACAACTTTCTACAAAGCAGATTTCAAAATAATCAGCCCTCTATTTATATCATCAATGTTAAAAAGCAAACTTTGCCTGAAAATTCTAAAGAACGCCAGGCATTTGGTGGTGTCAGGATGCAATCGAAGTATCTGATAGGTACATGTTATGGATTTTTTCACTCTCCTAGGGAACCATTTCAGAAATCAAAGTACCTAGTTTAACTTTAACTTAGTAGACCATTTTTCTGAGTAGTTCAATGTGAATCATTTGCAATAGCAGGCTTTCATCTTGTTTCTTTCTCTATTCACTCCATTAATTTTCAGAGAATTAGAATGATTCACTGTTTTTCATTAGCCATTGTAGAGTGGAGTTTTCTCTGTGCTACTACTGGGGATGGATTTTTTAAAAACTTACTTATTTTTATTTGAAAGGCAGAGTTATAGAGATGGGGGTGGAAAGAACGAGCTTGATCTTCCATCTGCTAGTTCACATCCCAGATGGCTGTCACAGCCAGGGCTGGGCCAGGCAGATGCCAGGAGCCTGGAACATCATCAGGACCTCCCCTGCGGTGGCAGGGGCTCAAGCACTGACGCCATGTTCTGCTGCTTTCCCAGTGTGTTAGCAGGCAGCTGGATGGGAAGCGGCTGGGCCTCCAACTGGAGCCCACGTTGGGTGCCAGAATCACGGGCAGCAGCCGAATCTGCTGCACCACAGTGGCAGCCCTAGTGGTGGATTCTGAATCATGTCAACTTCAGATGTCTACACCACAATGGTTCTCTACTCACCTCTCAGATATATGACTAAGGAAAAACACAACACCTGTGTGTAAGGTTTACATTTGTAAAGAAATAAAATTCCTCCAGGAAAGAGCTTGTCTTCCACCCCACCCAAATCACTACGCCCCTCCATCTGTTCCCTCAAACCCAATTACCTATCTGAGCCACCATCAATACTATTGACAAATCCATTCAAGACTGGGAAAGAGATGCTATGGCCCATGGTCACTTCAGGTTTTTCCTCTTCTCTCCAAATAAATCATTCTAGGAAAATCAGAGGAGTAAATAAGAAGAAATGGAGAAGTATATATCACAGGCAGTCCTAAAATGTAGAAACAGACACTGTTAAAAGTCGTCTGTTTAGTAGGCTGGTGCTGTGGCATAGCAGATAAAGCCACTGCCTGAAATGCCAGCATCCCATATGGGCACTGGTCCATGTCCCGGCTGCTCTACTTCCTACCCAGCTCCCTGCTAATGGCCTGGGAAAGGTAGTGGAAGATGACCCAAGGATTTGGGTCCCTGCCACACAAGTGGGAGACCCAGATAAAGCTCCAGCTACTGGCCAAGCCCCTGCCACTGTGGCCATTTGGGGAAGTGAACTGACAGATGGAAGATGTCTCTGTCTCTCCCTCTCTCTTTGTCCTGTGGACTTTGAAATAAATAATTAAATCATCTGTTTAGTCCTTCAGATTTCTTTGGTCTTAGATATTTTTCTACATGGATTTATTTATAAATTTTACAAAGCTGTTAACTACAGATACTTAATTGGAAATGATTTCCATTTACAACCATCTTTTAATGTGAATAAATATGCATTATATTTTTTAGAGTTTTTGCTCTTACTTTTTAATGATAACTTGGTATGTGCATTTTTGCACACATATTCAATTATTTCTGTAGAATGATTTCAGAAGTGAAAATACTAAATACATAGATGTGAATGGTTTGGAAGGTTTTGTGACATACATAATGAAATTATTTTCCAGGAAGTTTTCCTACTTGAACTTTTCTGTCAGTCTATGAGAGTGCTCATTTATCCTACATGGGTCAGCTCTAAGAGCTAATGCTACTTCCTGGCCTTGCATATATTCACCTACCCAGAGATATGATCCTTACTTATTTTTGAGGATCTGCTGTCTCCCAGTTTTCATCCATGTAATTCTGGTGATGTGGCATCTGATGATGGAGCCTGTGACCCAGTCAGACTCAAAGCAGGAAGTTTACACATCATGCTGGTTTAAGGGCCCAATGAGAGCCAAAATCTTACAATCAGGCTTTTGCTTAGACTCCGGAAATAAGACTCAAGTTTTCTTCCCCACCCCCAAATTGACTTGAAATATAAGAGATTGCAAAGGCCTGACTGCTGGTACTATCTTGCTACTTTGTGGAACCTGATACCAATGGCAACACCAGGCAACAGAACAAACGGATGGAGAAAATTGTAAACTGATGCTATCGATTGATCACAATGTTCAGTTATTCCTGAAGCCAAAACCACTATCACATTTTTGGTTTCTGTATCAGTAAATTCCATTTGTACTAAAGCAATTCTGAATTGCATTTTCTATCATTTATAACCAAAGTCACTACATGATTTAGGCTTTTTTACTGATTTTGTGGAAAAAATGGCATTTAGTTGCATTAAATCACCTGTATTTTTGATTCTTTTTTTTTTAAAGATTTATTTATTTATTTGAAAGGCAGAGTTACAGAGAGGCAGAGGCTGAGGCAGCAAGAGAGGTCTTCCATCTGCTGGCTCACTCCCCAAATGGCTGCCATGGTCAGAGCTGGGCTCCAGTCTAGCTCTCCCATATGGGTGCAGGGGTCCAAGCACTTGCACCATCTTCTGCTGCTTCCCCAGACTGTAAGCAGAGAGGTGGATCAGAACTGGAGCAGCTGGGACTTGAACCAGCACCCGTGTGAGATGCAGGCACTGCAGATGATGGCTTTACCCACAACACCACAGTACTGGCTCCTGCATTTGTGATTCTTACTATATCTTATATACATACTAGTCACTTATATTTCTTTTATAATTTATCTCTTCATATTTGTTAACTAAGTTGTTTTGTTTCTAATTATTTACTTTCAACAAAGTTGGAAGAGACCTAATGTAGTATAGAGTTGACAGAACTCAGTATTAGATCATTATGTGATTTTTGACAGTTCAGAGAAAGAGTTTAAAAATTTAGTGTCACTATAATAACAAAGTTTCTTCTATACCTATTTGTGTATATAAGATTTCTCACTGCTTAGATTCTTTTTTCTTTAAAAATTATAGTGATTTTATTCTCCTTATTTTCTTAAAGATTAATTTTAATTAATTAATTTATTTATTTGAAAGAGTGACAGAGGTAGAAAGACAAACAGAAATAATCCATCTGCCATTTCACTCACCAACTGCCTGCAACGACCAGGCCTAGGCCAGGCCAAAACCAGGATCCAGGAATTCCATCCTAGTCTCCCACATGGGTGGCTGGAAACCATATAATTAGGCCATCTGCTACCTTCCCAGGCACATTAGCAGGAAGCTGGATTCAAAGTAGAGCAGCTGGGACTCAGGCTGGCACTCCGACATAGAATGCTGATGCAAATGGCAGCTTAACCCAGGACACTGCAATACCAGCCCTTGATTTTCTTCTCCTTACTGCTTGTGTAATTTTTACAAAGAAGGTTGAATAACTTGCCCAAAGTGCATGGGCATGGAGGCCCATGTGATAGCTTTGCAAGCTATGGGTTTTATGATTTAACATGTAACAGTGCTTTATGCACTCTCTAAAAATAACACAAACTAGACTATCACTGCCATTATTGACATTACCAACTTAGGAGGTCAAGTGAGAACATCTAATATAACTTTGCTTCCATTAAGCTAAGAAGCTGATGTACTTCCCTTTCACTGTCTGACTCACATGGCAGTTCACAAAGGCTGGATCACAGAATGACACTGGCATTCTTGTGTCCCTGCATGTGCACTGGCATGGGCAGGAAGAATCTTGATACTTATGAATGACAAAAAAAATCCATTGTCTAAAAATGGGCTCTTTATAACTAATGTTGCCACTGGACCAATTACTCACTGTTTTCTGCATCTATGAAATCTAGGTATAGACACTTGAGAGTTTGTATTCCCAGAAGTTTCCATCTGAAGAGATCTGTGCTCTTTCTAAATATAAATGCTACCTAAAGAGGTAGTCATTTTAGCTACACTTCTGGGCGAAAGAGTAGCAATCTTGCTGAGTTTTCATAATGGAGTTCAGGGTCAGAACCCCCAGAGAAGCAGAGAAAATGTTCATCTTCAGCGCTTAATGAAATACATATTGTCTAAGCTGCACAATCTCTGAAGGAAATTAAAAAATACATACTACTTAAATGAGTGCCTACTGTCCCAAGGGATAAACAAGTGTGTCACCGGAATACTTTGTGGTTAGCAGACCGTTGACTAAAACAAACATGCTACCTGAGCTGGAAGGCTTATTAAGTGGACTTTGGACTTTGAAATAATGTCTTTCATGGTAAACCTAAATTATCTACTAAAGCCAGACACTTAATTTTCTAATAATAGGTGGGTTTCAAGGGTTCTTTGGAGCTGTGATTAATTCCAATCAGCAAATAATTCTAAATTTATTTTCAATTTTGTCTATGCATGCATTTGCTTACACCATCTATACAAATGAGCTTGTAAAAAGAAGTAAATATGCAGTAACTGTCCATTTTCTTGACTTGAGCTGAGCTGAGGATCCATATTTAACACTACATCATAGAAAGGGGGAAATGACTGGAAATCAGAAGTGCTGGCTTTATGTCCCAGGTCATTCATCAGCTGTGCGGATCTCGGGCAAGTCAATCCATTCTGAGATTTAGTTACTTAACTTCTTTTTAAAATAAGAAACAGGGGTTGCCTCTGTGGTATAGCGGGTAAAGCCACCACCTGCAGTGCTGGCATCCTATATGGGTGCTGGTTCAAGTCCCAGCTGCTCCACTTCCCATCTAGCTCTCTGCTATCGCCTGGGAAAGCAGTGAAAGATGGCCCGAGTCCTTGGGCCCCTGCACCTGTGTGGGAGACTAAGAAGAAGCTCATGGCTCCTGGCTTCAGATAGGCACAGCTCTGGCTATTGTGGCCATTTGGGGAGTGAAGCAGCGGATGGAATATCTCTCTCTCTTTCTCTCTCTGCCTCTCTTTCTCTCTCTGTGTAACTCTGACTTCCAAATAAAATAAAATAAAAAATAAAACAAAATAAAAAACAATTAAATGTATGTAATAAACCTACCTCAAGCTTAAGTGGTGAGATACTAGAAATATTTTTGTTATGAAAATTTTCTGATAATAGACCAAATATCATTGTTTTTAAGGCATGATATTTTCATAGCACGTTAGGCAATGGGAGAAAATCAAGCGAGGTTTGCGTTTTTAATGTGGGTAATTCATGTGCAAATTATTGTATGACTTAATGAAAATGAACCAAGTGTTTTATACAGAAACACCAAAAGTATTCAATAATATTATACATTGTTCAAATAGTTTCCTCATTATATTTTATTCAGCCTCTATAATTGGAGTCACATTGTAAAGCTCTTTAAGTCATCAGCAGAAGAAATGAGAAGGTTAAGACTACAGATGCATTTCTATTAAGATTATTTGCACTCATTCCAAATTAATTTTTCAATGATTCCATCATAGGGTGTCTGACTCAACTATACAAGAATGCCTTCTTCAGAGGTGGGGATGTGACTTCCATGTACAGCCCGAATGCCCAACACTGTCAGATGATGTGCACCTTTCACCCCAGGTGTTTGTTCTTCAGTTTTCTTCCAGCAAGTTCAACCAATGATGCCCAGAAAAGGTAAAAGCTGATATTGGTGAAGCCAATAGTTTCTCATAATGGTGTCAGTTGTGTGCAAAAAGGTGTAGCAAATCACAGGGTTGTTTCTCAAATGGGGTTCAAGGATCAGTTTCATCAGAATCCCCTAGATTCTCACAAATGCAGGTTCCTAGGCCACAAGCCAGATCTACTGATCCATAGTCTCTTTGGCTTGCATACCTTCATCCAGGGTTGGGGAACCTTTGTTCTGCCAAAGACCATTTGGATACTTATAACATCATTCGTGGGCCATGTAAGATTATCAACCTAAAAGTTAGTCTGCCATAGATGTATTGAATTTTGAATCTCACCTGCAGTTGCCTAGGCAAGGCCAGACCAAATGATTGTGTGGGCCTTGTATAGCCTGCTGGCAGGACATTCCTCAGCCATGCTAAAGTGTAAGAGGCTAGTCATTTGCATTTTCCTTTTTTTTTTTGTTTTTTTGACAGGCAGAGTCAGACCATGAGAGAGAGAGAGACAGAGAGAAAGGTTTTCCTTTTTCCATTGGTATGGCTGGTGCTCTGTGGCCGGTGCTGTGCCGATCCGAAGCCAGGAGCAAGGTGCTTCTCCTGGTCTCCCATGGGGTGCAGGGTCCAAGCACTTGGGCCATCCTCCACTGCACTCCCGGGCCACAGCAGAGAGCTGGACTGGAAGAGGAGCAACTGGGACAGAATCTGGTGCCCCGACCGGGACTAGAACCTGGGGTGCTGGCGCCACAGGAAGAGGATTAGCCTAGTGAGCCGCGGCGCCGGATTTTCCTTTTTAAAAATTAATCGCTGTATTTGTTTTGAAAGGCAGAAAGAGAGAGTATCTTCTATCCACTGATTCACTACAGATGCCCACAGTGGCCAGGGCTGAGTTAGGCAGAAGCCAAGAATCTAGAACTCATTAGAGGTCTTGCACATGTGTGGCAGGGACCAAAGTACCTGGGCCATTATCTGCTGCTTCCCACGGGGTCCAATAGCATGAAGTTGGATTGGAAGTAGAATTGGGATTCAAACCTAAGAACTTGAATAGGAGATGCAGGTGTCAAAAGCAGTGTCTTAACTGCTAAACCAAACACCATCTCAGAAGCTAACCAACTTCTAAGTCTTCAAGAAAAATGGCTGAAAATCATCATTGTTTCAAGAAAGAGTCTAACAACAGATGAATATTTCACCTGAATAAGAAAATGCACTTAACTGTCCAGTGTATATTATCGTTATGGATGGTACAGCCTTAAGAAAATATAAATTTAGACAAGGATTTTGTTGTGAATAGAATTAGTAAGATACAGAAATTGCAGCCTTGGGATACGCTAATTCTGAATGGTGCCTAGGTAAGCCAGTTTGGGCACCCATAGTACTTGTGTTGTATGCATGTATCTATGGGAGTTTGTATGCTTGTGAATATGTACAGTTGGCTTGTCATTTGGAAAAGTATGAGTATTTTAAAAATAGCTGGCAATTAAAAATCTTGTTAGGTAATGAAGATGCAGCCACAATTCACCTTAATTTTCTTTCATTTTGATCAATATTCAGAATGAATTTTTTATTGTTCCCTTTCTGTATCCATAAATCAGGGTCACTCACTTTGTGTTTAAAAACTAGAAATTGGATGATTATTCTCTGATCTTACATATTAAACTTGTAGAGAAAACGCAGACTGTATATGAGTATCCTCATTAAAAGTTGAGTTAGAGTCTACACTTCTTATAAATAATGAAAATAACAGTAAGAATAACATTAAAAACAAAAATAAGCCTTCCATTAAGCATAGACTATAAGGAATTAATAAGCAAGGTGAACACCGTTCAAAGATTCAACTTTTATGACTGACATAATTTTTAAGCAAATATAAAGTATTTACTAAAACACTCACCTGTTGGGAACATAACTTCTCCAAAGTTTAGGAACACAAGAAGTATCACTGACTCTTTAATTAGCTTTTTGTACTTAAAAATCGATGAGTATGAAGAAAATCAATGCTCAGGTGAGCTATCACAGGGGCCATTAGATGTTATGGAATTTCCTTTAAAAATGGTCCCTCCAGCAAGTATCAGAGCAACGGTATATTTTCCTTATTCCCTGATTTGTATTAGTGTACAGAAAATGCTAGACATTTTCTTAATGCATGTTTATTATTCTACTTCCTAAGTGGAGCTACTTTTTAAAACAGGTTTGGCTGCTTCTTGAAAGACAGTGTTACAGGAACCTTGCCAAGAGTGCATCAGACAAATGCAATTTCTGGACATTCCTTAAAGCAATGTGGCCATCAAATAAATGGTAAGATATGGATTTCCTCCTGAATTTGAGTTCGTAATGGCTCCATCGGAGAACATCTTTCACTCAGAGCCTGAACTGCCATGGACTTTGGAAAGGAGCACTCAGAAAGACAACAGAGTTATGGCAGTAAAATGGACATCAAAGAGGGGACCTATTCATCCTGACAATCCTGGTGTCTTTATCAATAAGCACACACATGCTCAATGAACTTGTATTGTTAATGAGGTTACCACTACAGTGTAAGATTTGTAGAAAGTGAATAAATATCCAAGAAATAATCTCCCCTTTCATTCTAGGTAAGAATCTTTAAGGAAACAGAGAGAACATCTCTATCCCTCTCCCAGCTTCACTTCCAGTTTCATTTCACCATTGACAATTTTGACACCAGTCATTTTCAACCAGAAGTGAATTTGTCCTGACTTATCTCCCAGGGGCACATGGTAGAGTCTGGAGACACATTTGTTTGTCACAACTGGGGAGCTGCTACTGGCATCCTGTGGAGTGAGGCCAGAGATGCCTCAAACCTTCTTACAAGACACAGGGTAGAGTTCCATTGCAAAGAATGTTTGGCCCCAATTGTCAATTGTACTGTTGACAAAGGATTTAGGAAATTTTATTGTATGCCCTTAAGCCCAGGTTAAGAGACTAGATTCTGTACATCTTGCAAGGAATAATACTTCCTAGAAGAAATTTTCAGGATTAGGATGATGGAGAACTTTAATTTGATACTTGTTGCTATTGGTGCTTGGGAAACAATTTCTAATAGTATAGTAATAAATTTAAGATAGAGGAGCTATTTCTCTAACATGACTAGAACTTATCAGAATGTGAAAAGTGCTGAAAATATTTTCTCAACTGATAGGTTGGTGGAATCTTTTAAAAAATGCTGAAATTATATATCATTACTAAATTATCCATATTATATTAACTTTATAAGTTAATTTCAATTCCCTTTCCTTTCCCATTACCACCATCCCCTCAACACACACACACATAGTCATTGCACTTTGCGTGTGTTTTAAGATTTATTTATTTGAAAGGCAGAGTGACAGAGAGGGAGAGAGAAAGAGATCTTCCATCTGCTGGTTCCTCCCCAAATGGCTACAATGGCAGGGGCTGTGCCAGGAACAATCAGGAGTCAGGAGCCCCATCCTGATCTCCCACATGGATAGCAGGGACCCAAGAACTTGGACCATTTTCTGCTGCTTTTCCAGGCACATTAGCAGGGAGCTGGGATCAGAAGTGGAGCAGCTGGGACTTGAACTGGAGCTCTGATATGGGATGCTGGCACTGCAGGCAACCACATAACCCGCCGTGCCACAATGCCAGCCCCTGACATCTGTGTTTTAATCAGTTAACAAAAAGGTGCAAAGTCTTAATCATAATCCTGACCTAGCAAAGACAATACAATAGCTTACCTGAAATGGAATGCATTTTTCGTTTTATGAGCTCAAATTTATAGATTAATTTATTTTGTATAAATTATTCAATTAACTATTTTTTGCAATTATTCCTTCTGATAGAAAAATTAAGGGAAAAAGAGTAGTTGTGCCTTTCTCAGTACTCCATAGTTATTGTTAGTTTATTCCAAAACTGAGTCTTACTGTGTCTGGTTTTAATGTTCCTTTTTAACTCTCCCCAGATATCTTGAAGTGAAAAATTGCTCTCAGGTACATAAAGTGTTTAAACTCGGGATCAATTTTAATTAAAAAACATTTACAGGTAGATGTATGGCTTTCAGATAACCGTAAAGTAACCACAAAGAAAACTTTGTTTGTAAGTATTCTATCACAACTCTTAGCCTAGCTTTTCTTTTTTCGCATGTGCAACAAAATTAGATTTCATTACTATAACCAGCAAATCCCTCTGCACATGAATGACTGGGGATAATCCACCCCCATGATCACTTCAATATATTGTTTGCCTGATAATTGGTCTAATTTCTGTCTTTTTTTACCACTGAATTTAGTTTTATGACTTCAACCATATTTCCTAGGAGTAGGGAAACTTACATATATTAGGTTATTGGTTCATACTGCTGGTTATACTGTTTATTTAAGCAACAGTTTAGCTAATAAATCTGAGACTTTTAAAAATAAATCTAATTTTTCTCATTGTCTGTTAAAATATACTATTTACATAAATGTCTATGGGTGGGTGTTAGGTGCAGCAGTTAAGATGCCATTTGGGATGCCTGCGTCCTGTATTGGAGAGCTGTGGTTCAAGTCCTGGCTCTGCTTCTTGCTCCTTCTTCCTGCCAAGGTGCATTTTGGAAGGCAGTAGGTGATAGCTCAAGTACTTGGTTCCCTGCCATTCATGTGCAAGGCCAGGATGGAGTTTCCAGCTCATGGATTCAGCCTAGTCTAGCCCAGCAGGTATTTATGGAGTGAACCAGCAGATGGAATAACTATGTTCATCTGTCTCTATGCCTTCCAAATAAATAAAAATGAATAAGAAATTAAGAACTTTTTTCAATTAAAAGGAGCTTAAATGAAATTTAACAAAAATTCAATCAGAAATGGTAATGTTGGCCGGCGTCGCGGCTCACTAGGCTAATCCACCTAGCGGCGCCGGCATACCGGGTTCTAGTCCCGGTCGGGGCGCTGGATTCTGTCCCGGTTGCCCCTCTTCCAGGCCAGCTCTCTGCTGTGGCCAGGGAGTGCAGTGGAGGATGGCCCAGGTGCTTGGGCCCTGCACCCCATGGGAGACCAGGAAAAGCACCTGGCTCCTGGCTCCTGCCATCGGATCAGCGCGGTGCGCCGGCCGCGGCGGATATTGGAGGGTGAACCAACGGCAAAGGAAGACCTTTCTCTCTGTCTCTCTCTCTCACTGTCCACTCTGCCTGTCAAAAAAAAAAAAAAAAAGAAATGGTAATGTTTCATCATACATATATAAGAAGTCTCCACATACTATCATGATCCAACACAGAGCTCTCAATGGCAAGGATTACAGATGCAATTCACAATCAGGAATTCAAAACAGAAAAATAAGGAACAAAGATAAAGAAGCTCCTGCATTCAGTGTAAGAGGTTAAAGGGATATAACACAGGGCCCTGGCACACACTATCAGGGTCCTTGCTATTATTGCCTTGTTCACTTTCCAACACCCACTAACAATTTCAGTGTGAAGTATTACCCGTTTTGCTTCATGCACCTTGCCTTTCAGGAAGCAAAGTAACTCCGTTCAAATTCTGCTATTCCTGGGGGAAAATAAAATCACATTTGGCTTTGTTTATTTCAAGTAGAGTTTGATAATTAAGTAATATAATATTTAAATCTCCTGTTTAATAGAGTAGTTGTCAAATATGGGATGTTATCATTCAAAATTAGCCAACACTGGGGCCAGCGCTGTGGCGGTCAGCATCCCATGTGGGTGCAGGTTCGAGTCCCGCCTGCTCCACTTCCTGTCCAGCTCTCTGTTATGGCCTGGGAAAGCAGTAGAATATGGCCAATTCCTTGGGCCCCTGCACCTGTGTGGGAGACCTGGAAGAAGCTCCTGGCTCCTGGCTTCAGATTGGTTCAGCTATAGCCGTTGTGGCCAATTGAGTAGTGAACCAGTGGATGGAAGACCTCTCTCTCTCTCTCTGTCTCTGCCTCTCTGTAACTTCCTTTCAAATAAATAAATAAATCTTTAAAAAAAAATTAGCCAACTCAAATAGTAGTTGATCTACCTCCAGAAAAGAAATTAATTTTCTCTATGTCCTTCATTTGTACAGCTTGCCACCGAGCCACTTACGAAGGAATTGATATGAGAGGAACCAATTTTAATATATCTAAGGTTCAAAGTGTTGAGGAGTGTCAGAAACAATGCACTGACAATATTCACTGTCAATTTTTCACATATGCCACACAAACATTTTATAATGCAGAACACCTGTAAGTAAAATTCAGCGTTTGCTGTTTATGATGATGCTTTTAAGATTTAATTGTATTCTGCATGACTTCATTTATTTTTTCAGCTGAAGGCTTTTAATGACCACTTTCTTTATTTATTTCCTACTACTAGTGTCATTTTTTCTAAAGCGAGTAAGTTCCATTTGGTCTACAGATAGGCTGTTCTTGTGGAATGAGGTATTAGTGATGTAAAATAAGGTCTTCCACTCCATTCTCACCCTAATGTTCTCTGTGTGGAAGGCTGATATCTACTGGATTAAGAATGTAAATCCTTAACCCACTCTTTATCAATGACATTGTTCTGATTGCCTTGTTTGTTTTCTACTGCCCATGAATCATTTCTTTGCTAACTATTACCTGGACTGTTGCATGCATCCCAAAATTTAGGAAGCAAAGTAACCTCTTTTCTTCTCCTTCAGGAACAATTGCATTCTAAAGAAAAGCGCAACGGGAACGCCCAGCAGTATAAAGTTGCTGGAGAATGTGGTGTCTGGATTCTCACTGAAGCCCTGTGCGCTTTCGGAAAGTGGTAATTATGTGACTATTTTTCAATCTGCGATTACAGTGAGCAGAATAAGAGCCCCGAAGAGATGTCCAGATGCTAGTCACTGGGATCCGTGAATGTGCTACTTTACTTGGAAAATGGGTCTTCGCAGATGTGATTACATTAAGGACTTTCAGATGGGGCGACTGTCCTGGATTATCTGGACAGCCCAATGTAGTCACAGAGAATCTTATAAGAGAAAGAGGGAGGCGGAAGAGTCAGAGTCAGACACAGAGAGATTTGAAGATGTTGCACCACTGACCTGGAAGATGGGGAAAGGATCCGCAATCCAAGGAATGTAGGGGCCTCCAGCAGTTGAACAGAGCAAGGAGACAGGTTCTCCTTTACAGGCTCCCAAAGTAACAGATATCTGCTGACGTCTTCATTAGACCATTTGCAGGCTTGTGATTTCTAGAACTGTAAGACAGTAAATTTGTGTTGTTTATTTAAGTCACTAAGTTGGCAATCATACTCCTATTACAGCAGTAATCGGAAACTAATATAGTGATATTGTGGAGAAAACTATAAGGACATTTCATGATGGTGTCCATTTCTAGAGAATGATCCTGTGATGAATCAATAAAACCTTACGGTTTCAGATATACGAGTATAGGTCATTTCCATTGAATCATCCAGAAAACTGCTATAAAATTTCCCATTACTTAGCATATCAGGGTACAGCTGCTCCCCAACATAAGACAGGTTATATTCCAAAAAACCTGTTGTAAGTCAAAAACACTGTAGGTCAAAATTATGTTTAATACACCAACCTACTGAACACACTAGCCTAACACACAGCACCCTGTAGAGTGTTGGTGGTTTCCCATTGTGCTTGCAGGGCTGTCTGGGTGCTGTAGTTCATTGTGCTACCCAGTATAGTGGTAGAATATCATACCATCTATCACTAGCTCAGGGAAAGATCAAAATTTGAAGCATGGTTTCTATTGAATGCACATCACTTTTGTATCGTCATGAAGTTGAAAAATCATTAACAGAGTCATTGTAAGTCGGGGATCAGTTCTGCACAGGACTGAGTGCTGGCTCTGTGCCGAACCCTGTATTGGTTGCTGGGCCAGGGCCTCTCTGTGAAGACTCGGAAATTGGCAACAATGCATCTCTTCCTATTTGTCTTTCTTCCCTGGACCCCTCCACGGTGTGTGCCTGCTTTTTTGGTTCAGATTTACTGATAATTTAATTTTAATATTCATATTCTGCCTGGGAGAGCTTCGGAAGGTATGGTCTACAGGAGGAAGGACTCTGTTCACATGCTTTCCAGCCTGCATACAGCACTGTTGCGCTCTCCCTGAGGAATTGACAGCTTGCACTCTGCCTCAGGCCCTTCATAGCTGTTGTCCACAGTCTAATCTCCAACTGCTCTGTGCTTGCTTTCTTGTTGAAATGCAATGAATCCTCATATTGCTTCAATCTAATTAAACGGCCTTACAGAGTGATAAAAATGTTGGATATTTCAGGAAATGGCTAGCGATCCTAAGGGCATGGCTTTTCACTGGGTATGATTTCCATATTCCTCAGGGAACACCTAAAGGCCAAATGCCTCCTAAATCTATAGCAACTGTGTCTCTGATTCTAACTCGTCAGACAAAATTTCTAAGTTGGACATGATTTGTAGTCATCACCATTCATTGATGTTTTGTGCTTAGTACTTCTCAAAATTGAAAATCCTTTGTACTTTTTCAAAACGGATATGACATTGCTGGATTTTTTTTTTTTTTTTGCCTTTCCAGAAGAATTTTAGGAAGCATGTTTATTTCTGAAAAAAAAAAATGATAGCTGGTCTTTTAAGATATATATTTGAGAAGCAAAGAGACAGAGCAGTCACCTGCTGGTATACTCCCCAAATGTCCTTAATGGCCAGGACTGGGCCAGAACCCAGGAACTCAGTCCAGATTTCCCACACAGGTGGAGGAACCCAATCATTTGAATCATTGCTGCTGCCTCCCAGGCTTGCAGTAGCAGGATGCTGGCGTAAGAGCAGAGCCAGGGGTCAAATCCAAGCACTCCAATACGGCACACAAGCATCTTTACCACCAGGCCAAATGCCCACTCCTGACTAGGATTTTGATTAGGCAGGCACTGAATCTGGATCATTTGGGGGCGTTTGCCATAATAACAATATTAACTTTTCTAGTCCAAGAAGATGAGTCTTCTATTTATTTAGATCTTTTATAATTTTTTTCAGTGGTGCTTTATGGTTTTGAGAATGAGGTTTGTAATTTTATTGTTAAATATACTCCCATGAATTTTATACTTTTTGCTATGATTGTATATGGATTTATTTTATGATTTTAATTTTAGGATTGTTCATTTCTTGTGTGTGGATAAAAAATTTATATTTGTATGGATCTTGTAATCCTGCAGCTCTCTACTGAGCTCGTTTATTAGGGCTAATATTTTTTGTGTACAACTTTTCTATGTACAAGAGTATGCCATCTGTGACTAGAAATGATTTTACTTCTTCTATTCCAATCTGGATTTTTTTTTTTTTTTTTTGACAGGCAGAGTTAGACAGTGAGAGAGAGAGACAGAGAGAAAGGTCTTCCTTTTTCCGTGGGTTCTTCCCCAAGTGGCCGCCACAGCCCATGCGCCGCGGCCGGTGCGCTGCGCTGATCTGAATCCAGGATCCGGGTGCTTCCTCCTGGTCACCCATGGGGGTGCAGGGCCAAAGGACCTGGGCCATCCTCTACTGCACTCCTGGGCCACAGCAGAGAGCTGGACTGGAAGAGGAGCAACCAGGACAGAATCCAGCACCCCAACCAGAACTAGAATCCGGGATGCTATTTAGCCTAGTGAGCCGCGGCACCAGCCAATTTCTTTTTCTTCTATAATTGCCCTGTCTAGACTCTCCAGTATAATGTTTAAGTTTTGAGACATCTTGTCTTATTCCTGATCTTATGAAAAAGGCATCCAGTCCTCCACGATTATCTATGATAACTGTGGGTTTTCCATAGATTATTATTATTATATTTAGGATAGTCCCTTTTATTCTTTTATTATGAAAATATAGGGGGATTTTTCTCAATTTCTTTCTGCACCTATTACAATGATTGAGTGTTCTTCCCTCTTTATTTTAATGATATTACACTGATTTTTTTATGGTGATACAATTTTGCATTCGTTGCCTAGCCCCCACAAAGTCATGGTGTATGTTTCCTTAAGGTTCTGGCTTTCATTTGCTAGCATTTTCTTTAATGATATTGAGTCAATATCAAATAGTAGGAGATATTATATAGTTTCTTTGTAGTGTTTTTGTCTATATTTGTATTAAGGTGACACTGGCTTTATAGAGTAACTTGGGAAAAATTCTTTATTTTTGAGAGAGCTTATGAGTTACTGGAATTGAGTTTTTACATATTTAGTAGAATTCAGTAGCAAAGTTATCTGAACCTAGGTGTTTTTTTGTGGGAAGTTTTCTGATTAGTAATTCCATTCCTTTACCTTTAATGTGTCTATTCAGATTTTCTGCTTCATATTTTGTCAGTTTCAATCATTTGTGTTTCTAGGAATTTGTCCATTATTTAAGGTTATCTAAGTTGTTGGCATACTGTTGTTCATAGTATTTTCTTATAATCCATGTTATTTCTGTAAGGGTTGGTAGTAAACTTCTCTCTTCCAATACTCATTTTTATAATTGATTCCTTGTCTATTTTCTTCTTCGTCAGTTTAGGTAAGTTTGTCCATATTGTTGATCTTTTCAAATAAACAACTTTTGGTTTTGCAGATTTTTTTGCACTCTCTATCTCATTTCTTTTCACTATAATTTTTATTATTTCCTTCCTTCTGCTTACCTTTGTTTTTTTTTCCTTAAATAATTTCTAAGGTAAAGTATTATTTATGCATTTGAAATTTTTCTTCATTTTTTAATTTTTTTAAGATCTATTTAACTGAAAGTCACAGTCTCTCTCTCTCTTTCTCTCTCTCTCACACACACACACACACACAGAGAGAGAGAGAGAGAGAGAGAGAGACTCTTCCATCCACTGATTCACTTCCAATATGGTTGTAATGGCTAGTGCTGGGCTAGACTGATGCCAGGAACATGGAGTTTCTTCTGAGTCTCCAACATGGGTGCTGGGGCCCAAGGACTTGGGCCATCTTCCACTGTTTTCCTAGGCACATTAGCAGGGAGCTGGATTTGAAGTGGAGCAGTGGAGACTGGAACCAGTGTCCAGATAAGATGCCGGTGTCACAGGCTGTGGCTTAGTCCACTGTGCCACAGCACCAGCTCCATTTTCTTAAATGCCCAGAAACAGTGAGTTTCTCAGCCTTTCCAAGTTTCCAAAGGGCTCTGTGGGGGTGGTATGGCATGCCTTTGATAGGCAGCCTCTATATAAGTTTGCCTTAGCCTTTACTTCCTGCTGGTGAAGGTGCAATTGCAGGTTGGGGTAGATATAAGTTTTCTTCCAGCTTTAATAATCTATGATGTTTTCAACAGTTTACTTATTTATTTATTTTATTTGAGAGGCAGAGCGTGGGACAAGGGTATCCTATCTAATGGCTCACTTCCCAAAAATGCCTGCAGTTGCCAGGCGTAGGCCATGCTGAAGTTGGGAGCTGGGAACTCAATCCAGGCCTGACCTAAACCATCACTTGTGGGGAGCAATCCGGACTAGACTGAGTTACTCGAATTAGGACTTATTCTATGCATCTGCTCTCCCACAATATGGCGCTGGGAGAGAAGTAAACAGCTTTCGCACAGCTGCCTCCAGTTCAACCAATTAACTGTAGGACTTGCTCCTGATTGGAGAGCAGCGTACTCGGCGTGTGGGCAGCCGAGTTGGGATTGGCGGAGGAGGACTATAAAGGAGGAGAGAGACGGCATGCACCAGGAACATCTATGGGGAACATCTAAGGGAACCCGTGCAGCCCCCGAGAAAGCCGGCTGGCGGTGTGCCGCTCCCCTGCGGAAGTGGGGAATGCGGCCAGGGGGAACTGCCCTTCCACGGAGGTGGAAGGGATAGTAGCCAACCCGGGAAGAACCAGCAGCAAACCCGGGGAGGGCCGAGCAGACGAAAGAACAGCGCAGGGTCCTGTGTCGTTCCTCCACGAAGAGGGGGAGCGACATAATGGTGCCGTGACTCGGATAGGAAACCTGACTCGGATAGGAAACCTGACTCGGATAGGAAACCTAGCTCGGATAGGAAACCTAGGACGGATATGAAACTTAGGAGGGAAGAAACGGGAAGAACTAGGGAAAATATCGGAGAGAGAAACTAGCAAACAGCCTAGGGAAAAGCCGGACGAAAAAGGAGCCGGAAGAAGCTATTGAAAGCCTAGGCATAGACTCGAAACAGCCTAGGGAAAAGCCGGACGAAAAAGGGTGCCGGAAGAAGCTATTGAAAGCCTAGGCATAGACTCGGATACGGACTACGGGGGGAAGCTGGGAGAAATCTCAAGTCGAAAGCGAAAGTGAAAGCTAGAACAAACAGACTCGGATGCGGACTGTGGGGAGAGGCCAGGAGAAATGAGGGAGGAGTATTGTTGGAGGAAAGCTTGGGGAAATATACCGGGTAGAGAAAAATGTTAGGGAAAATGAAGCCGCGAGTGCAGGCCGAGGCGGATACGAAAGCCACTTTGGGATTCTCAAGTTAGCCCGGGAATAGGGGGCGAAAAGTTGAAACCAGAAGCTGAGACGTAAGCCAGATTGGGATCCGTCTGATTAGCCCGGGGAGCAAAGGACGGGAAGCCAAATCGTGGGGCGGAGACGTACGCTGGGTTGAATTCGCCAGGCTAGCCCGGGGAACTTAGATTGAATGCTAGTGGCGGACACGTGAGCTACGCTGTGTTACTCGCGGAAGCCGCCGCGTGCAGAGAGCACGGGGCGTGAATAGATAGGGAACGGGGCTGGCGTAGGCCGTGGTTCAGACGCGAAAGGGTTAAGCGTCGAGACCGCGGAGCGCGCGAAGCCGAGCTGCGCAAAGCCGGGAAGCTGCGCAGATGAGAGAGGCGCGTGGGCTGAAGCGGCGCAGAGCCGGGAACCCGCCGGCGGGGCGAGGTGCCGGAAAGCTGCGGGGATAAGAGAAACAGAAGTTTGGAAGTGAAGTAAAAGAGAAATGGGAATGCTGGAAGATAGAAGTGAAATGGGAGAGGTAGGAATGCCCGGAGATAGAGAAATAGAGAAAAATAAGGCCTCCCCTCAACATGCCAATTAGAAGGCTTGGATTCGGTCTGCCCGATTAGTGAGGCGATGAGCACCTGGGCGGCTAGCCGCAGGTCACCGGAGACAGGCACGAATTAACATCAGTAAAGCTTCCCCACAATGCAACAATTAGGAGGCTTGGATTCGGTCTGCCTGATTTAAGGCGGTAAGCGCCAGCAAAGCTCGACCAGAGTATGAGCTGCAGGTCACCGAAGATAGGCACAAACCAACACTAATAAGTCTCCCCCACAATACGGCAATGAGAAGGCTTGGATTCGGTTTGCCTGATAGGTTTTATAAACACCTGCAGGCAGTTCTAGCAGAGCAGAGCATGCGCTGCAGGGCACCGAACACAGGCACGCATCAGCGCCTAAAAACCTCCTCACAACATGGCGAAGAGAGGACCCGGATTCGGTTTGCCTGATAGGACTTGTAAGAGCCTGTGGCAACTCTAGCAAGTAGAGCAGAGTGTGTGCCGCGGGACACCGAAGACAGGCGCGTATCAACGCTAAAAAATAAAAAGAAAGGGGGATCTGTGGGGAGCAATCCGGACTAGACTGAGTTACTCGAATTAGGACTTATTCTATGCATCTGCTCCCCCACAATATGGCGCTGGGAGAGAAGTAAACAGCTTTCGCACAGCTGCCTCCAGTTCAACCAATTAACTGTAGGACTTGCTCCTGATTGGAGAGCAGCGTACTCGGCGTGTGGGCAGCCGAGTTGGGATTGGCGGAGGAGGACTATAAAGGAGGAGAGAGACGGCATGCACCAGGAACATCTATGGGGAACATCTAAGGGAACCCGTGCAGCCCCCGAGAAAGCCGGCCGGCGGTGTGCCGCTCCCCTGCGGAAGTGGGGAATGCGGCCAGGGGGAACTGCCCTTCCACGGAGGTGGAAGGGATAGTAGCCAACCCGGGAAGAACCAGCAGCAAACCCGGGGAGGGCCGAGCAGACGAAAGAACAGCGCAGGGTCCTGTGTCGTTCCTCCACGAAGAGGGGGAGCGACAATCACTGTTGTCTCTCAGGGTCTGCATTAGCAGGACCTGGACTCAGGGGCCAGAGCTGGGCATCAAAACTAGATTCTTAGATATGGGATGTGGACCCCCCAACCGGCACCCCAATAACTAAGCTAAAAGACAACCTCTGTGCTTTATTTTTTCCTTTAATTAGTTGAGGTCTAATTTCCTAGTCTACCATATTAAGGTATTATGAGATATGATATCTCTTGACTCAACTACATTTATTTAAATTATGATGGTTTTTTACTTCCCATAATTGCTGTCATCATTCTTTAAGGTTCCATAATTTTAATGAAATTTCTATTGTTAAATTGAGTAAACTGAGTACATAATAAAACTGAAGAAAAATAGGAAATATGCTTTTTTTATTTGTATGTATCTCATAAATACAACATTAGGTACATAGTAATTCTTCCCATCGCTCCCACCCTCTCACCTACTTTCCATCCCCATTCCTCCTCCCTTTTCTGTTTGGTCTGAGAAAAAAAAAACAGAAGCAGAATGAAAGAAAAAAAAAGCAAGAACAGAATAAAAAAATAAGATAATTGTTTCTCAACAGTCTAAACAAGAGAAATATGCTTATTTAAGGAGAAAAGTGGATTCTTTCCTATTCTTATTTCAGTGCATAAATGTGACTTTTGTTCAGCTGCCAAGTATTTTTGCTAATCTCTTTTTATTAAGATCTTTTTCATAATACTCAGGGAAATACAGCATAAAATCTCATGTTTCTTTGGCCCAATTTAGGGTCAGGATAAAATACATGACCCAATTTAGGGTCAGGATAAAATAAACAAGAATATATGCTGAGTAACAGAAACACTTTGCATTTGTGGAGAATATAGTTGACCAATACTATTTCTCTAGCCTAGGGATTTGATCTTATTGTTGAGATCTTATTAGTGAGGCCAATTGTGGTTTTTCCTAAATGGCAAACAGCAAGTTTGGGAATATTTGAAATGACATTGTTTCACTCAGAATGTCTAGTGCCGTGAGTAATCAATATTTCTGATTTCTTTAGTTGATGATGGCAAAGTATAAGCAACTTGAGCTTTCTGTCATTGAGGAACATCTTCCCTCTGTGAGTTCACAGGATGCCACATGAACCTTTTCCAGCATCTCGCATTCTCAGACGTGGATGTCGCCAGAGTTCTCACTCCAGACGCTTTTGTCTGTCGCACCATTTGCACCTATCATTCCAACTGCCTCTTCTTTACGTTCTACACAAATGAATGGGATACAGAATCGCAAAGGTGAGTATGAATGTGTGGTGTCTGCTGCTGTTCTTTTCTTTTTTTTAAGATTTATTTATTTATTTGAAAGGCAGAGTTACAGAGAGGCAGAGAGAGAGAGAGAGAGAGAGAGAGAGAGAGGTCTTTCATCTGCTGGTTCACTCCCCAGATGGCTGCAATGGCCAGACCTGCACCTATCCCAAGCCAGGAGCCAGGAGCTTCTTCTTAGTCTCCCACACAGGTGCAGGGGCCCAAGGACTTGGGCCATCTTCTACTGCTTTCCCAGGCCATAGCAGAGAGCTGGATGGGAAGTGGAGCAGCTGGGACTTGAACTGGTTTATATGGGATGCCGGCACTCAGGCAGCAGCTTTACCCACTAAGCCAGAGTGGCAGCCCCTGCTGCTGTTCTTTCAACACTTTTGTATCTCAAGTTTGAAAAAGGATTTTTTTTTCATTTCCCTCAAAACACACAATTCTCCAGTTTGAGTAGGTACTAATCTGCCAGGTGCAGATCAATTAGGAGATTAGCAGGCTTTTCTACCCACCTTCTCTTACAAACACATCAATGAAACAACCGCCATGAGGAAAAACAGATCTGATGCTTTTCTTACTGATCTCAATGTTTATTATTAGCTTGAAGTAAAACCCACTCGCTGGCAATACGTCCTCAGTGTGGGAGCTCTAATGGCTCCATATTTCAGAAATGAGAGCTCTGTTGAAAATGATCAAGGTTCTCATTCAACCTCTTTATCCACAGATAACCCACGCCTTTCTTTACACACAGTGTAGGGCTAAGAGAATAGGATATAGCTATATAATCACATCAGCAGCATAAATCCCCAGAATTCATTCTTTGATCTATTTTGTGTGCTGCATTTCTAATTAGAAGGCAGAATTTTACCACTGTCCTCCCTTCAGGTTATCTGTACATATTAATTTTCACCAGAAGGAGATGTGGCTTGATTTACATTTAATCCCTTTAATTTGTTAGAGTTCTGTAGTCAAATTACTTTGAAGAGAGTATCTCAGGAGAATAAACTTTGCAGAGTTGCTTTTTTTAAAATGGGAGCTGCTTTTCTATTTGCCTAGTGCCTGTAATTCAGTTTCTCTTCTGTTGTTTCTTTTTTTTTTTTTTTTAAATAGAAATGCGTGCTTCCTTAAGACTTCTGAAAGCGGTACACCGAGTTTCCCTACTCCTCAAGAAAACACGATATCTGGTTATAGCCTTTTAACCTGCAAAAAAACGTTGCCTGGTAAGGTGACTCAATAATATTACATTAAAGTGACAATTTTTATGATTTTTTAGGAAGTAACAGTGATGAAACAGTCCTCAAGGTACCAGCAACTTGAGTGACTAGGATTTATTGCTTTTCTCATTCTTTATCTTTTTACATTTATAACTGGCACAGAACCCTGCCATTTCAAAATTTACTCTGGAGTCGACTTTGGAGGAGAAGAATTGAATGTGACCTTTGTTAAAGGAGTGACCCTTTGCCAAGAGACTTGTACAAAGACAATCCGCTGTCAGTTCTTCACCTACTCTCTACTCCCAGAAGACTGTAAGGGAGAGAAGTAAGGGGATGTTTCCTTGACAATCGGCAGTTTTCTTGAGTGCCCTTCCCTTCCGTGAAGGCTTGACGTACATGCAGTCCATTTTTTCTAGGTGTAAGTGTTCCTTAAGACTGTCTTTGGATGGTTCACCAACTAGCATTACCCATGGGACACAAAAGAGCTCCGGTTACTCTTTGAGACTGTGTAAAACTGAGAATGGCTCTGGTAAGTAAACCGCACTTTTTCATTGAACTGTAACTGTCTGTGTTGCTTGGAGAGCTTGCTTAGTCTTTCATAGTGGACTCATATATTCTGTTTTCTTTGATGGAAGGGGATTCTGGTTGACTTCTAATTCCAACCATTAGCTTCAATGCTTTCTTTGTAGTTTGCACCACAAAAATAAACGCACGCATCGTGGGAGGAAGCAACTCTTCAAGGGGAGAGTGGCCCTGGCAGGTGAGCCTGCAGGTGAAGCTGGCGGCTCAGAGCCACGTGTGTGGAGGGTCCATCATCGGTCACCAGTGGGTCCTAACTGCAGCTCATTGCTTTGATGGGTGAGTTGTGGACGCAGCTTATTTTGCCTTTTCATTTTGAAGGAGTTTCTCCATCATCATGTGACTTTATTAATGGAGAGTTATTCTCTTCTCATACAAGACATTTTCAAGAAGGATGGTGTTTAAATTATTTAAAAGCTACAAGGATCAGGGAACTGACTAATTTGACCCATTAGAACAGAGTGAGGCCTTTTGGTGGGACTGACTCCAGGCGGATCATTTGTCTAAAGAGACTAACAAAATGCCCAGCTGCTGCTGCTTCTACTCACCTCTCCCTAAATGCATTTTTCACAGACTTGTTTTTCAGACCAAAAGAAATTTTATTTTCTGCTCTTTGATTCACAAATGTACTCAGTAATAATAATACAAAATAAAAGTGATAGCATATTGCTATGCACATTTCAATGTATATAATTTGATGTAATATTTCTTTTATCAAGCAAATAGTACATATAGAATTCTGAAGTTTTAAAACACTTAAACTTTATAGTTAGGACAGGGCATGAGTCACAGCTTTGCCACTTATTAGAAATACAACCCTGGATAATTGAGTAATAAAATAGTGGTCCCTTGATTAATAACATAGTAGTCCTTTAGAATCCAACATCCCTGAGGAAACCAAAATTTGAGGATGCTCAAGTCCCTTATAAAAGATGACACATTTCTATGGTGCCTATTTGTTAGGTTACTGAAAGGGTTAAATGACAAATTTAAAATGTATAGCACTATATCCAGAACATAAAAAGCATTCCAAAGTATACACCATGATTACTTCATTCAATAAGAAAAGTCAAAACGGACAAAAAATATGAATAAATACAAGAGATAGTGAAAGACATTTTAATCTCTCAAAAATAAATATGAATCAAGGTATTTTTGTTTGAGGAAAATTCATCCCTTCTTTATCAAAGGGGAGGGCTCAGGTTGCCAGGTACCAGGATTGAAGATATTGCCTCCCAAATACAGCAGAGTCAGAGGCACAGGTGGACAGAGCACGTTGCCACCTGGGAGTATATGGCTTTGCTAAGGGAATGAAGTTGTCTTGAAGGAAAAGGCCCAGAAATGGGAAATAATAAGTTTCTTTGTTACTAAATGCATCCCAATTTGGAACTAGGAATTTTTGCCCTTTCAGGCTTAGTGTTGTGATTTAGAAGACACAATAGACGTGGAAACACTGTGATTTAAATGCAAGAAGACCACCTTGCACTGATGGCTCCATTCTGCTCCTCTGTAACCTGGGCAAGCTTGACTTGCACACTCAGCTGAAACTAATGAACATTTCCGGATCTTTTCAAAGACTTTATTTTTAGATGATAATTTTAGGTTTGCTTTGTATATATTCTTTTGAATGTGAATTTAAATTTTTCATACTTTCTAAAATACAAATATATTTTAGACAACACAAAAGTCCTCCCAATTTGCTCTAGTTGAAGGGGTTGTGTAAGATCGGTCTGACTTGATAGCTCTGAATTCAGTGAAAGCAATTCCTTTCAGATTTTGTGAATTTAGGTTGACTTTCCCATTATAAATTGTCTGACTCTCTCCCCATTGCTGCTTTTCTCAGAGTTGGGCAACAGCAGTCTTGTATTTTTACCTGAAGCAAACATGATATAGTTGCAGAAATGCACATTGCTCAATATTTCAAGTCTTCAGAGATTTAGTATTGCTGCTGTTGGTGATGACAAATTGCCAGGAGGAGAAATTAACTAGGAAAATACATGGCATATGTAGTATTTCTTTGCCAGTGCTTTGTGGAAAGGAACGTGAAAGAGAAAAGGGACAGTACCAGAGGACAGTCCTTCCAGTTTCAAACAGGCATTGATTTTTCTTTCCTAGGCTTCCCTTTCCAGAGATTTGGCGCATTTATGGTGGAATTTTATATCTATCAGAAGTTACAAAAGAAACCGCTTTCTCACAAATAAAGGAGATTATTATTCACCCTAAATATAAAATCTCAGAGACTGGTCATGATATCGCCTTAATACAACTTCAGGCTCCTTTGAATGACACTGGTATGTAGCATATTTAAAGGGAAGCTGCACAGCTGTCTTGGATTAGTTCTTCCTGCCAGTTTGAATGAGAAGGGACATCTGGAGAGATTATCTTCATTTTCTGGCTGGTGCAGTTGAGGGAAATTGAGATTACTGGGGAAGTGAAGTTACTCAGGGATTTCACACAAAATCTTTTCTCTTTAAGGGGCAAGAAATTTTCAAAGAAGAATACAAATGCACATACAGGATTGAGATAATAGGCTTTGGAAATACCTATGCCCCCTGGACTTCATTAGACAAGAATAACAGAACCAGCGTTGCCTTGGGTTTAGGAATACAAGAAGTATATTAGGGCGAGTGAGACCAGGTTATGAACTTCTCGACGTAGTGTGGCTAGGGAAGAGCCTGATGCACAAGGCAGCCCAGGAAAACCCAGAGCATCATGGTTTGGGGGGCTGACTTGGAGGCGTGGGGCTCCACAGAGCTGCCTGCCTGCTATGTCTACTAATGACTGTGACCTTGGCAAGTTACTTTACTCTGCACCTTGAATTTCCTCACCTGTAAAATGGGGCTGATGATTACCTCATTGGTTTGATAACAATTCAGTTAATAAATGAAAGCACTTCTTGGAACAGTGCAGACTCCTGCTCCAACTATTAGCTATGGGGTAGCACACTTTGAATAAGGCACAAGAACTTCTAAATGCTTTGAACATTAAATTGGGGTTCTGGGTTTTTGATAAAATTCAGAAAATTTTAACGTCAAATATCATGTGAATCCTGATGGTGAGAAATTTTCTTGAATCATTGACCTTAGAAAGAAAGCAGAAGGGAGATTATTGGTGCTACTCTGTGGAAAAAGCACTACAGGAGAAGGAAAGCATGTCTTTTTATGACTAATATCCATAACTTTAGTTAACCAAACTCTAATTTAAAAATTACCTTTCAGATATCCAAAAACCAATATGCCTCCCTTCCAAAGATGATACGAATGCAATTTATACCAACTGCTGGGTAACTGGATGGGGCTTCACGAAGGAGAAAGGTACAGCCCAACATTTTCAGTGTTTGTCCCAGAGCGAGTCTTGAGTTGAACCAGTTTCTGTCTAAAGTCATGGTCTTTCCAATTTATTTATTGCCAAATATTTATTCAGTGATTCCTAAAGAAGATGTATTTTGACTTGGGCCTCGAAAAATCTGTAAGGTAACATCTTGAGCATTATACTTCATAATAAAGATCATCTGTTTGGCTTCACATCGAAGATTGGATCATTTAGGGCTGAAAAACCCACTCAGTTTCATCTTATGCTTAGTATTAGTAGTGTTCCTGTCTCCCAAAACCATGTTCTCCTTTGATGTTAACAACCAGGAGATGTGTCAACTCTTTTTGTGCCTAGTTCTTAATTTTCCTACAATCTGATAAAGCTTGTGAACCACTTCTCTAACAATGCTTTTGCATGCTTAAAGAAGATGCATAAGATTATAAATGAAGCCAGTTAAATTGTACTGCAGGTTATCAAATTACTTAAAAAGATGACATATGGTAATATGTGTGCTTGTTTATTCACATATATTATTTAATAGGTGTTCTAATATGTCATAATTTTGAAACCATAGTGAGCACAAATGATATTTTCAGTTATCTTCCATGAATGTATTGTGATATGAAGCTATCTGGATCTTGATTGATGGCAAAGTCATAGGTATTGCTAATACTAGTATGTTTGGTGCCAACATTAATAACTAGAGAGAATATTGGACTTCAGTTGGAGGTTAATGAAAACAAGAGTGTACTTTTTCCTATTCATGTTCATGGGCCATGTACATTTTTGTGATAGACCCTAGGTTAAGAAACCCAGTTGGAATATTTTAATTGTCCTTAAACTTTTCATGAAATGGACCATACTTCCTTTCCAAAATTCTGTCTCTGAGAGATACTATGGGGAGTAGCTCTCTAAACTCCCTCCATCTTTTCTGATTTAGTTCTTTATTTAACTAACAAAAATCTTCCCTTGGGATAGGAAGAAATTAAAAGTAACCTTAAATAAAATAAGCCTCTCACCAAATTTTCAGTGGGGCACCTGAACACTGGTGAAAATTAAGTTATTTCTAAATAAATTGATCTTCATGGAAATACTTGCATCTACGCAAAGAATAAAGTCACCCTCCACTGTCAAAGGGTTTTTTCCCCCAGAAATTTATAAATTTTAATTTGAATATATAGAATAAAAAAAGAGGTAAGAACTTCCAGAATTTTGAATTGTAGGCAATAAATATAAAAAGGGATTTCTGAGGGAACTTCTGTTAGGAAGAGAGAATTGTAGAAAATCTGGAAGCAAAGTGTGTGGTCAGCCTACATTGCTGGGATTGTCTTAACAATAGTAAGATACGAGGGACCAGCACAGGGTTATCTCTCTCTTTCTCTCTGTCTGTCTCTCTCTCTCTGTCTCTCTCCCTCTCCCTCTCCCTCTCCTTCTGTTTACCTCTAAACTTCCAGACCTCACTGCCTGATTTTCTCCAAAGACATAACCCCAGTAGTTTTAAGACTCCAGTCTTCTTTCCATATTTATTTTATTCCCTCCCTCTGAAGTTATATGCTGGTTATTTCACAGGTGAAATACAAAACATTCTACAGAAGGCAAATATTCCTTTGGTAACAAATGAAGAGTGCCAGAAAAGCTATAGAGATCATGCAATAACCAAACAGATGGTCTGTGCTGGCTATAAAGAAGGGGGGAAAGATGCCTGCAAGGTAATTATTATATAATACACAATAGGCTCCTTGAGATAATTTATTTCAAAATATTTTATGATAGTGTATTTCCTTTCAGTTGTTTTTAAAAAATTTAGAGATAAATGATCTAGTGATTTTATTTGTAACTTTACCAGTTTGATGTGTATATAATGTACATCTAGTAAGGTTTATGGTACATATGTCACAATCTGTGTGCATGTAGCATTTGTGCTAAAATATAAGAACATTACTTATTAGGACACTTACTTATTAGGACAATGATGTTAAAATTTCCTTGTAGAATTTACTTCCTAATCAAAAAGGGAATAAACTGAAAATACAAGCACACACTATTAAATCATTTTTATCACATTCAGCAGCTCAATGCATGAGATATATGAAGAACTTCAAGAAACGGCGTGTTTGTGTTGTGTGTGATGTGTGGAGTTTGATTATAGAATTTAAAGAATATTGCTATTTGAATGACATGTGTCATACAACATTCTATAATTTATTTTTCTGCCTATTGTGACACAGGGAGATTCAGGTGGTCCCTTGGTTTGTAAGCACAACAACATCTGGCTTTTGGTGGGCATTACCAGCTGGGGTGAAGGCTGTGCCCGCAGAGAACAGCCAGGTGTCTACACCAAAGTTGCTGAGTATGTGGACTGGATTTTGCAGAAGATGCAGGAAAAGGATTGAGACATTTAGGAGGCAGCTGGCTGTGTGGAGAGGCCGCACAGTGAAGGAGCGCCACTAGTTCCACAACCTGGGTTCAAGTCCAATTCTGAGTGTTGGAGCCCTTGTCTGCAAAACACGGAGAGCGCGTCTACCTCACAACCTTGTCATAGGATGGAAAAGACAATACACACACAGCTGCTGAGCACCCTGTCTTTCAAGGCATGCTTTCAGCTCCGACTCACTGGGAGCTAATAGCAGAGGATGATGGAAATCGCCACGACTGATTGTGAAATAAAAGGGCAGAAGAGCATGATGAGAAAGTGTGACACACACTGGAAATAGGTTAATCCAGATTCTAGCCCTGAGCCTGGGGTCTTTCTAATCTTAGTGCTTCTTCTGGAGCTCCATGTATCTCAGAGATGTAACTCTCTGTGTCTCACCTGCCTGCTCTTGGAAACCTGCCACTGGGGTGGGCACTGTGGCACAGGAAGATAAGTCGCCACTTGCAATACCCTCAGCCCATACTGGAGTGCCTCATTCCAGTCCCAGCTCCTCTGCTTCTGACATCCAGCTTCCTGCTAACCTCATGAGCAATCTAGATTCTGTTCCAGGCTCCTGGCTTCAGCCTGGCCCAGCCCTGGCTATTGAGGGCATTTGGAGAGCGAACCAGTAGGTGGAAGATTTTTCCCTTTCTTTGCTTTTAAAATAAAATGAAAATAAATATGAAAAACAAATCTGCCTGCTTCACTTGGGGTGAAGAGCCAGGAAGCTTGGGTTTTGCTCGGGCCTGTAGGGAGATGACCTTGCAATGTCCACTTCTACAAGGAAGAAGGATTACCTGATTCTGGGAGATTAAGCCACCTTTTCATCATGGCTGCATTGTTACCCAGACATTGCTAAAAGAAAGGGCATATGGAGGGGCCCCTGGGGCTACAAGTTTTTCTAGTTGCTGCTCTTGCAATATGACAGGGACTTTAGAACGTTTGTGGAAGATAGGATTAAAAGATACATTTATTTGGGTGCAAAATTTTGAGATCTATGCAATGTGTTTTTGTAATGTTCATTCTCTGTGAACTTTTCGAAAACCTCTCAAAGGTTCAGTGCACAACCTGCCCATGGGACAAGGAATCTGCCTTGCACAAAGGCACTGATTTTGAGGTTTCAGAGGATATTCGGTTCTACAATGGTGGTACAGGGAACATTGTTAAGTATAAAGTTAGGTAGAAGGCTCAGACTTGCAAAGGAATGGTGGTAGTAAATTATCATAAACTGCTGGTCTAAATCCTTAGGCAGCACAAATTCCAAACTTGATAGTGAACACCACAATTGAAACTAGGTGGCTTGATTCAGTTCGGTTATGCTGAGTATCATTTACACAGAATTGGTTGTTTACAAAATGCTGTGTAGGTCAAGTAAAAAAATAAAAGAGTAAAGATTTCTAAAAAAGGTTGAGTTTTTCCTTCCATACTCAAAGATACAGTGAGTGGGGGCAGGGATAAATATGGGAAGAGCTGCAGGAAATCATGAGGTCTGACTTATCCTTAGGCCACTGAGTAGGAAGCTAAAGAGTTAAGAATTAACGGCATCGTGGCTATAATCCTCCACCTGAGGCGCTGGATTCTGTCCTGGTTGCCCCTCTTCCAGGCCAGCTCTCTGCTGTGGCCTGGGAGTGCAGTGGAGGATGGCCCAGGTCCTTGGGCCCTGCACCCGCATGGGAGACCAGGAGAAGCACCTGACTCCTGGCTTCAGATCAGCGCAGTGCGCCGGCCGCAGCTTGCTGGCCGCAGCGGCCATTAGAGGGTGGACCAACAGAAAAAGGAAGACCTTTCTGTCTCTCTCACTGTCCACTCTGCCTGTCAAAAAAAAAAAAAAAAGAGTTAAGAATTTACTTCAGAAGCCAATGGCTTTTGTAAAATGTGGCTAGATCCGTGAGTTGATTAAAAAGTACAATTTCACATTTTACCCTTGAATGCAATAAAGGTTTTTGTTCTTGTCATTTGTGGATATTGTTTCATAGTTCAAAGGGAAAAATGATTTGCATTGAAATCTTGTATCTTGGGGTTTTGACATTGATAATTCTAGTGGGTGTTTAAACAGGATTTTGGAATGCTCACAGAGTAAACCTTTGGCTTTTGTTAGTCAGGGAATGAGCTAGTTTGGGCAAAACAGAGAATTGTGAAATGTGGACCTTTCCCCAGGCATCAGTTATCATTTTAAAGTTGCCAACTGGAATCCAGAATACTGGAATATTCTCTTTATTACTCACCATGTGTTCATGCACAGGGAAGAACAGAGAAGCCCTTCATATAATAAGTGCCTCAAGGGACTAAGAATCACATAAGAGGCTAAGCAAGTGAGGTTACAATGACTTCCCCCTCTCTGCTCCATTGCTCTGTGGGCAGCTTTGATGGGTGCTCTCTCTCTCTCTCTCTCTCTCTCTCTCTCTCTCACTCATATTGCATATACATGGGCATTCAGTAAACGTTCCACAAATGAATGCTCTTTACTACAAGGATGAGGCAATGGAGGCTTGAAGAAATAAAAAGAAACAAGTTCAAGGTCACTGGCAAAGAAAGGGCAAGGACGAGGTGTGGCATTCATATCCCAGATTATGCCTTATAGACCCACATTATATCACCTCAAACTGTGAGAAGAATGATAACAGAGGTATTTATAACCATTATTTGTTATTTTCATTACATCTAAATTAGTAGTTCTCAACCAGGGCTGATTTCGTTCCCACTGGGGCATCTGGCAATGTCTGAAGATATTTTTGGTTGTCACAATTTGGGGAGGGGGGTTGGCACCGGCTGTAGTGGGTAGAGGCCAGGGATACTACTCAACATCCTACAATAGGCCCTCACACCAAAGACTCATTGTGTCGCAATGTTAATAATTCCAGCACTGAGAAACTCCGATCCAAGTTCAGCAGTGAAGTGCAGGGACGGTAAGACAAAAGTTGCGGACGTGGGAGTCTGTGCCTTTTGTCAACGTGAATTTGGTGAGAAAAAGAAGGGGCTGCCAGAGAAAGTTGCTTGTGGTTGTGACTGAGGGGGCACCTTGTCCAGCACTGCGCTTTTGTGAGCCTCTCGTCCCAACCTGGATTTTAGATCACAATAAGCCCAACACATCCCTCACCTGTGATCCTAACTGCTGACTTGAACTTGGATCCCTGTGCACTACATTCTAGACTCTTCCTGAGATTTTTCCCTGTGTTTCCCAATTTTCTTCAGGTTTCAAAAATATTTTATTTCTTAACAAAGCAGTTTACCATTAAGAAAAAAAAGTAGTCAACATCACAATTTTGAACTGCAATGCTTACATTGAAAACTTTTAGAAGGCTCACTGTCAGTTTGAAAGAAAGGCCTATTTAATCTCAAAGAATCGCTGTGTAGTTAAGACACTTATTCTGTGTCTTTTCTAACATTTATTTCACAGGATTTAGAGATTCCACTAATTACATCAATCAAACTTAGGAACATATTATTTGGTTTCCAGTGAAGTTTGGAGTTCTGTTTCTCTCCAATGGGTTATTGCTTTCCTGTTTGGACTGGAGCTTTAGGAGAGAGATGAGACTTCAAAGAGTAAGCGATATAGGGAACTTAGGGAACTTCTATCATCTCTTGTAGCAGCTTTCCACAAAAACTTTTCTTGGTGTACATTTGTTACTCGATATTGGAGCCTCATAAAACACATTGCATCATAAAGATGTGCTTTTTAAAAATTTATTTGCATGCATTCATAAATACAACATCAGGAACATAGTAGTTCTTCCCACCATACTTACCCTCCCACTCCTCCTCCACTTCCCTCTCCTGTTCCCTGTCTTTACCAAGATCTATTTTCATTTGAAGATGTGCTTTCTTTTTAATGGAAATAGAATGTACTTAATTTTCAATGGGAAATTCAGGAAAGCAACTAAGACTCCTTATACCAAGGATGGGTTACAACACATTGGTAATAGATCAAATAGATCAAAATATCTGAGGAACTATCTTCCAGATGGAACATTACAATGGTGTCTTAGCACTTTATATAAAGATCCTTCCAAGTTCAAATCCTCCTTAATTTTATTCCTCATGGAATAACATGCTGGCTTCTTTCTTCAAAAGTTATGTAATGGGGACTGGCACTGTGGCGCAGCAGGTTAACACACTGTCCTGAAGCACCGGTATCCCATATGGGCGCTGGTTCGACACCTGGCTGTTCCACTTCCGATCCAGCTCTCTGCTGTGGCCTGGGAAAGCAGTAGAGGGTGGCCCAGGTCCTTGGCCCCCTGCACCTGCATGGGAGACCAGGAAGAAGCTCCTGGCTCCTGGCTCCTGGCTTCAGATAGGCGCAGCTCCAGCCATTGTGGCCAATAAAGGAGTGAACCATCGGATGGAAGACCCTCTCTTTCTCTCCCTCTCCTCTCTCTGTGTAACTCTGACTTTCAAATAAATAAATAAATCTTTAAAAAAAAAAAAAAAAACTTCTGTAATGAGTTTGTGTGGGGCTCCATTTCAAGTTTACCTTCATGTTGGTGTCTCTCACTGTCTTCCTTAGTAAGTTCTTTTTGTTCTCATGTTGCCTTTTCCACAGGAAGTTTTGAAAGGGCTGCCCAGTGTCCCTCATCTGGGGTCATCTTTCCTCTCAGGCATTGGGCCATGATGGACTCGACACTCTTTGACTACAGAAAGTGTTCAGATAAAGTCACTGGCAACCGAATTATGCTAGACGGGAAGTGAGATTATCAATGTCCCCAAATACTTAAATACTCAAAGCAAACTGGTGTTGTTTTCTAGGTTCAGAGGGTCACACTCACATTATTAGCACATTGTCCCTGAACAAAGTACAATGCTTCCTTTGGTACACACAACTTCAGCAAGATCTCTAAAGGGGATAAATGTTGTTTTGCTTCTCCTCTGCTCTTCAGAATATTGATTCTATTTATAAACCCAAGATCTAATTTTGCTTTTCTATGGAAAATTAGGAAATTTTTCTGAACCATAAAATTACATTTCTTAAGAATGTATTTAGGGGCAGGCATTCGTTTGGTACAGTGGTTAAGTCACTGCATTTCATATCAGAGTGCCTGGTTCAAGACTCAGCTACTCTACTTCCAGTCCAGCTTCCTGCTAAGGTGCATCCTGGGAGGCAGCAGAGGATGGCTCAAGTAGTTGAGTCCCTGCCATCCATCTTGGAGACCCGGATGGAGTTCCTGACTCCTAACTTTGGCCTGGCCCAACTCTGGCTGTTGTGGGAATTTGGGAAGTGAAACAGCAAATGGAAGATGGCTTGATTTTTATTTTCTTTCTTTTTTCCTCTCCTCTCCTTTCTTTTTTTTCTTTCCTTTTTTTCTTTTCTTTTCTTTTCTTTTCTCTTCTCTTCTCTTCTCTTCTCTTCTCTTCTCTTCTCTTCTCTTTTCTTTTCTTTCCCTCCCTCCCTTCCTCTTGTCTCTCCTTTAAATAAATGAAAAATAACTAACTAAATAAGAACTTTTTTAGAGTATCAGTTTTCAAAAGTGAGGTTTTTTTTTTAAAAAAAGGGGTTGATTCCTTAGAACAAATCATATCTGACTAGGTCCCTGAAGAGATAACATTATATGATGAATATCATGGGAAGATGGATTTACAAGAGCATGACACTTGCAGCTCACATGTTTTTTTTTTTTTTTATTTTTTAAAGATTTTATTTATTTACTTGAGAGGTAGAGTTACAGACAGTGAGAGGGAGAGACAGAGAGAGTCTTCCATCTTCTAGTTCATTCCTCAAATGGGCCCAATGGCTGGAGCTGAGCTGATCCAGAGCCAGGAGCTTCTTCTTGGATTCCCATGCAGGTGCAGGGGCCCAAGTGCTTGGGCCATCTTCCACTGCTTTCCCAGGTTATAGCAGAGAGCTGGATGGGAACAGGAGCAGCCAGGACTAGAACTGGCACCAACAGGGATGCAGGCACCCCAAGTGGAGTATTAACCTGCTGTGTCACAGCACTGGCACCTACAGGTCACATTTTACCTCCTGTCAATTCCTCTACCCACAGCAGCTGAAGTCTCCTCCTTCCACTGCACTGCAAATCAGAAAGTTCATCTGGCTTTCCATAGTTTATTTTCAGGCTCAAGTTAGGCTAACAGTTGATATCTGGAAGTGTGGTTAAGTGCAGCTTGGCTAGAAAGCATACTACAGATGAGTCTGCCTGTCTCCTGAAGCGCACAGGCAAATTCAAGTTGTTCAGCTGCCTGTGTGTGACACCTGCATGAACCCACAGTAAAAAGAAAAAGAAATTTAATGTATTAAAAAGCTAGCAACTCCACAGTACATTTCTGGCACACTTTTAGGACTTTCACAGACATACAAAGAAACAATGTTACATAACATTGGAAACTGGTAAAGTAAATATTCAAGTGAAGGGAACATTACCTACAGAGGCTCATTTAGCTCAGGATGAAGACAGTTTTGAAAGAAGAAAGGCGTTCTTACTAAAGATTGTAGCAAATAAGCACAAAGGTGTTTCCAGGTATGGTTTCAAAAATTATTATTTAATATTTCTCTCAATGCTTGAAACATCCTTTTTAACCATGGGTAATTTGAAAAAATTTTTACAGTAGAGAATGATTTTAAAGTGGGTCTAATTTAATGATTTAGTTAATATCCATAACCAATATGAGAGGAGATGCAGAATGAAAGAAGAGTAGAAATGTCTACTTAGTAAGTATTTTACTGATTAAAAAAGACATTCAAGAGCAATGCTTAAAAATCAGAAGTGTTGATTTGTCTCACTAATGAGTCAGTTTTCATAGGAAATTCTGTTCAATGCTAAGTGGAGATAAGTACATTGATAATCAACTACAACTATTTATCAAAAAATACATCTATAGCATATTCATTAAATACAAAATTCCATAAGTAGAAATTCATTCAGAGCTCTCAAAAGATACACAGACAAACCTCAAAGATGGAAATCAAGGGAATAAACTGAAAGAGGAAATGGAAATACAGATGGAAAACTGGAGTGGGGACAGCAGTCAGATAGTGACGATGAGAAGGACCTGATAGGTAGTGAGCTGGAGGCATAGAGAGGGAGGGAAGGAGGAGAGGGGGTCACTTTGCAGAACTGTGACAGTCTTGAACATTGCATAAAACCTCACTAAAGAATGTTCTGGAATTTTGAAGCAGTTTGATTAAATGTTACAATAGGAATTCTGTGAACATTATTGAATTAACTACTCCTCTCCCTCCTTATTTCTTATAAATCCTGATGTCAGTAAACTGCTTCTAAATTTACATTTTGTGTCCTAAAAATATGCACATTTTTTTCTTTTTGTAGGATGATTTTATCATATCAAATGTTACATTTCATTATACTTGCCTCAGTTTCTGGTGGTAAGTAGAACTTTTTCTTAAGTACAGAGTGAAACAAAAACATTGCTAACTTGTAGATGGCAAAACAAGGGCGCATAAGCCCAGAGAGGGAAATAACACCACTCTTCCCACACATGTGAGAGAATCCTACGCCATCTACTCCAGGGAAAGAAATGAAATACTTTGGTTGATTTTCCACCCATGACTCCAGGGATGTTTAAAGCAGGGAAGGAAATTGAGGTGAAGAATAATAGTGAGGGTCTATATGTATATCTTAAGCTATCTGTATCTTTACATCAAATATATATCCTTCTATATAACACATTTAAATAATATTTAAAAATATTAAAAAGAGAAGTCTGATTTGGCTCATTGATTAGTTTTCCATCAAACAGTTCAAAACAACACACATTCAAAAGCAATTTTGTGCTGAAAAATGTATGTAACTATTCATACATCATTTATGTATTTCAGTGATTTAGCTACTGTTGCAGCCTACATCATGCTCACTATACTTGTTTATCAATTACTTAACTAATATTTAGTAGGACAGATTAGTATTTCTTAATTCTTATGTTTATTCTTTATTCAAAATAAAAGTTCAAACATTCCTTTGAAAATAACTTATGTATGTTTTGTGTGATTTCTAGCATTGTTATTAGCATTTTAGCCACAATCGACCCTTTTTTCTGGCTTATATTAAAAATATAAAATCTTGGTAAAGATATTTAAAATAAAATAAATTCCACTTAATGTATTAAACTATTCAGTACTTTTCATTGTGACAAGATTGTTATCCAGGTTATTATATTCCTTCATGGTCATTGTTTTACAATTGTATTGATATTTTATTGAGAAAAACTTTCAGTATTAATTCTAATGATTTTTTTTAAAAATGGCTACAAAAACTTCACACGTTTATATACATTCTTTACACATGGATATGGAACATTAGCAAAACTTGACCACATCCAAGGTCTAAAACAAGTCTCAACAACTGTTAAAAGCTAAAAGTATACTGAGCATAGTATTTACATTAGGATTGAACTAGAAAAACGTAACAAAAAGGCAACCTGAAAATTCTAAATGTTTGAAAATGAACCACAATCTTTTTGTAAATATGGCTCAATGAAGAGAAAACATTATGGGTTTGGAAATACATTGAATTTAGTTATAATTAGAATATGGCATATTGAAATTATAGGATGTAGCTGAAACAGTCCTGAGATCAAAGGTCTAGACTTGCATATTTACTTTAGAATAGGGAAAAGGTACAATTTAATCACATGAGACTACAGCTCAAGAAGGTAGAAAGAGAATAACAAATTAGCTGTAAAGAACCAAGCAGGCAAAGATAAAGCAAACAGCAGATATTAGTTAAATGGGAAGCAAACCCTCTGTATATTAGAGAAGGTCAACACAGTCACACTTTCCAGTCCATTCTATAGCTGGTGTATTCTAGGCAAAATCTGAAAGGAACATTCTGAGAAAGAAAAAACTCACGGGCCTTTTTTTTCTCATGGATATACATGTAAATTTCATAAACAGAATGTTACCAAATTTAATCCAGCACTATGTTAAACACAATAAGGATGATTACATTGCAGCATTGCAACACAGTTGGGTTATTCCATGATTGAGAAGCTGTTTTAAAATTGAATAATCAATACATGCACTACTTTTGAGTATATACCAAGAAACGTGAAAGCAGGGACTCAAAGAGATATTTATATGCCCATATTCAGGTACCATTATTTGCAATAGATAGAAGCAATTCAAGTGTTCATAAGTGGATGAATGAAGAAAGAAAGTGTGGTATATATATATACACTGAAATATTATTCAGGCTAAAAAGGGAAGGAAATTCTGACACATGTACAACATGGATTAATTTTGAAACATTATACCAGTCACAGAAGCACAAATAGCATAAGTTGTACTTATATAAGGCACTTAGTCAACTTCACAGAAACAGAAAGTAGAACTAGAGAGGCTACCAGCAACTGAGAGGGGAATAAGGAGTTAGCATTCAATGGGTACAGAGTTTCCATTGGGGAAGTTGAAAAAATTCTGGAGATGAATGGTGTGATAGCTGCACAGCATTGTGAATAAACTTAATTCCATAGAACTAAACACTACAGATGATTAAAATAGCAAATTTTATGCTATGCATATTTTACCACAATATTAATAATTTAAAAAGTAAGTATACTGCAGAAAAATATTTGGAAAAATTCAATTCATAATAAAAAACTCTCAGTAAGCTCAAAATAGAAGAGGATTTTCCTCATTCATTAAAGTTTATCTTAAACAAAAACCCAAACCAAAATGCTTAAAGGTGAAATACTGAAAAACTTCTCAAGGTACTAAGAACAATCTAAGAATACCCACTGTTATTTCCATTAAGTATTACACTGAGTCAGTGTAGTTAGAAAAAAAATAAAGGGGAGGATTAGGTGAAAATTAACTATTCACAGATGAGAAAAATCTAAATTAACCCATCTAAAAACTATTTGAGTCAAATTACATTAACAAGAAGTTTATATACAAAGTCAATACACAAAAGTAAGCATTTGCTGGTCATGCACACATACACACACATGCAGAGACTAAACTAAATTAAACTTTTTACTGGCATTAGCTGCTGTGTTAGGAATTTGAAATTCTGCCTTCTGAAATTAAGAGATCTAATTACTAAGCAATATATTCTAAGATTAGCACATAAAATATAACTCATGACATCTGTTGAACTTATATATAATTTCTATATTAGCAATATGGAATTTACCAAATAATATTTAATCTCCCAAATAATATTCTTATTAAAAGTAATATTTTAGTGCAGTACAAATGCTTTACACCAAAAGGTAAGACTTCTGTGGTTAATGGGAATTTTTTAAGGCAGATGGGCTCTCCATTAATGAGAAGCTGCCATACAGTTCAGCTGGAAGTAGAGTGTTGGGAGAAGAGACACATTGCCAGGTAATTCTTGGGATGGTTGCGAATTCTGGGGAAAATCATGTGCTATACAGAGGTATATTTGTGCAATTTAGAAGGTGTTTATGATTGTTTTTGAGGAGGGTCTATCACAAGAACCTTGGCTCTCTTGTGCCATTGATCCCTTTGGCAGTTAATGAACAATGTAGACTCCATTCTTGGAGTAATGCTTCTAAGTACATAAAATAAAAAGAGAACAAGCAAGGGAGTCATTATACTTAAGTATGGCTAGTAAAAATATAAAACAATGTGATATAGAAATAGACAGGGTTTTTATGAACACATTATGTGACAGGATTTGGTGGTGAGTCAAAAACTGCACAGTAGTAATTACCACCAGGTTACTAAGGAGTCATAATGAGTTTTTTTTAAGTCTGTGATTAATATGATGAAGTCATAGATATAATGAATATTCATGTGGTTTACAGCTTCCATCAACAATAGGAGAATTTGCTACTGTTTCAGTTACATGCTAGTGAAAATACAAATATTTCCTTTCCCAAGTTTATAGGCTACAAACCTTTTGTGGTAGTTCTTGCTACCTTGCACCCACATACTTTCCTACATATCTGTCTGCATGATGATTGTTACAATAAATATTTGAGTTTTATTTAATTCTGTTCAAAGTGTTTTCATTTTTGTTCTCTATATTTGTTTTTAAATTTATTTGACAGGTAGAGTTATAGCCAGTGAGAGAGAGAGAGAGAGAGAGAGAGAGAGAAAGGTCTTCCTTCCATTGGATCACTCCCCAAATGGCCGCCACGGCCAGCGCTGCACCAATCCAAAGCCAGGAACCAGGTGCTTCCTCCTGGTCTCCCATGTGGGAGACCAGCACTTGGGCCATCCTCCACTGCCTTCCTGGGCCACAACAGAGAGCTGGACTGGAAGAGGAGCAACTGGGACTAGAACCCGGTGCTCATATGGGATGCCGGAGCTGCAGGTGGAGGATCAACCAAGTAAGCCATGGTGCTGGCCCCTCTCTCTATATATTTTTTGATATTAAGAAGACCAAGAGGTATATAGCAGTACCCTTCAACGCCAAGATTAAAAACTGCAAACTTTTATCCAATGACTAAGGAACAAATAGCCTAAACACTACACACAATCAGAAATATTAGATATTTCTTTTTCTTTTTTTTTTAAGATTTTTTTATTTGAAAGACAGAGTTGATAAAGAAAGAGAGAAACAGATCATCCATTTGCTGGCTCACTCCCCAAATGGAAACAGCTGGGTATAGGTCAGGCCAAAGCCAGGAGCTAGGAACTCCATTCGGGTCTCTCGCATGGGTGACATGAGTCCAAGAACTTGGGCCACTGTCTGATGCCTTCCCAGATGCATCAGCAAGATCAGAAGCAGAACAGCGTGGATTCCAGCCTTTGCTCTGACAGGGGTCATAAGCAGTGACTTGGCCCAGTGAGCCAAAATATCAGTCCCATATATCTCTTTCTTGAAACAGAAAAATCTAAATGTTATGCAACTTACTGTTTCAAAAAACACACTTATTTATAGTTTCAGCTAAAAAGGATTCAATTATGTTTTGAGGGTCTAAAGTTCTTTTAGTACATTAGCTCATTTTAAATGGTGAAACAGTGTGGTCTGCTATCATATCCAGTGCCATCAGACACTACTGGAAAATGACCACTCCGGAAGGGGCCTTTGTGTCACATAAGCACAGAATTTGGAAGAACAGTGATGAAGAAAGGGAGAAGCATGGGGCCATTCCAGGCCTGGATGGGATCCTAAAGACCATCTTTTGCCAATAAAAAGCTGTGAATGATTCAATTATCCACAAAGCACTCTGTGTGTCTAAGACAATCACTCACAGGCACAGTTCCAGTGAGGGAAATGTGTTATTCTGTGAGTTTCTTTTCCATCCAAAGCTAAAATTCAAGAAACCAATATAAAGCTGTTACTGTCTTGATTTCCAAGGTCAACTACAATCTTGTTGAGTGGACCTACTTGCCTGGCCTCTGTGAAGTTATTACCTGACTCAATACGTGTACACTAAACTCCAAAGTAACCTGTCTTGTACATTGCTTCACAGAATGTGTGATTAAGCTGTTCAGTGACATCTACTTCCAAGGAGGAGACATTACTACTGTTTATACACCAAATGCTAAGCACTGCCAAGTGGTTTGCACCTATCACCCAAGATGTTTGCTCTTCACTTTTATGGCGGAGTCATCTGTAGATTCTACTAAGTGGTAAATGGTTAAGTTTCTAAATGGAGGAAAGAGATTTGAGAATCCAATTATCCATTACAAAATTTCCATTATTTTATAAAATTTAATGCTAACAAGGGGAAAACAAATAGTACTTCAACTAAAATGTTAAATATCACAGGGAAAAAAGGGTGGTGTTTAGCAGGTTAGAGAAGAACAAAAATGCTTATCACTGTAGATTTTTCAGACTCTGTTGCAGTCACAATATTAATACTATAATTTCTTTCTTGTTCTTTTCCATTTATTATTGATATTTTGTATTACTTAAACTAGAACTTTATCCTGCTATTAGAAAAAATTAAATATTTATAAACATAAGTTGAAATATTGTGTACAGTGTTCCCATCATCACCAAGACTTACACTTTTCTTTATCTAACTATATATGTATACATATTTAACCATTGGAAGTAATTTTAAAACATCATGACATTTTGAGCCGGCGCCGTGGCTCAATAGGCTAATCCTCCACCTTGCGGCGCCGGCACACCGGGTTCTAGTCCCGGTTGGGGCGCCGGATTCTGTCCCGGTTGCCCCTCTTCCAGGCCAGCTCTCTGCTATGGCCAGGGAGTGCAGTGGAGGATGGCCCAGGTGCTTGGGCCCTGCACCCCATGGGAGACCAGGAAAAGCACCTGGTTCCTGGCTCCTGCCAGGATCAGCGCGGTGCGCCGGCTGCAGCGGCGGCCATTGGAGGGTGAACCAGCGGCAAAGGAAGACCTTTCTCTCTCTCTCTCTCACTGTCCACTCTGCCTGTCAAAAAAAAAAAAAAAAAAAAAAAAAAAAAAAAAAAAAAAAACATCATGACATTTTAACCCACAAATGCTTTAATATTCATAAATCTATGCAAATGACATAAGAAATTTTTTTAAAATTCCCTCTTCTGGTTGCTTTTGTACCCCAAATATACTTTATTGCTACTAATCAAACTGTGTCAAGATTCACAAATTACATTTGGTTGTTTTGTCTCCATAGTGATGTTTTTAAAATTCTAGAATAGTCTCCTACCACTTTTGTGTCCATGTTGATCCTGAAAATTCAATGATATAGTCTTTCCACCAATATTAAGTTTAAGACATTTTTGTGTATTATGGCTACATTCACAGATATTTATAGAGCACTCTGAAATTATAAAATTTATTATTCTGTCATTTAGAACTGGGATCATAATATTAACAAGGCAGTGAGTAAATACATTAGGCTTTGTGGGTCAAAAGGCAAAATTGAGGTTGCTATGCAAATACGTATACCATTTAAATTGTGACCAATTAAAAATATAAGAATCATATTTAGCTTATGGGTTGTACAAAAACATGGTGATTTTAAGCTACATTCCACCAACAGGCCATAGTTCATCTATGCTTGTTTGTTTCCTGTTAAAGAGGAGTGTCATGTGTGGTCTCCTCAATGCAGGAATGTTGAAATGAAATGCAAACTCAAAATCTTGCTAAGAAAATATTTGCTTTGGCATGAGCTGGAGGAGTTTGTTCCTTTCTCTTTGAATTTCTGCTGAATTTTAAAATCCACTATTTTAAAACATAAATTCTCACTCAGTAATTTTTTTTTTAAATAGGTTTTCTTGCATCCTGAAAGACAGTGTTACAGAATCACTGCCCAAGGTGAATATGACAGGAGCCATTTCTGGGTATTCTTTCAAGCAATGCCCACACCAACTAAGTGGTAAGATGTCCTGTTAGAATTAATAAATAGTAGTCATTGTGATATATACATATTGTCACATCAGATATAGCTTAATGGCTTTAAAATAAAATGCTGCTATGTGGAAATAAACTCTCTTTAATATAGAGTAACTATTGCAAATGCAAGCCTGCCTCCTCTTTCCCCTGTCCCACCCTATAGTTCATCAAAATTTCTTTGCTTGGTGGTAAGACATCTTAGTACTTAGCTATCATCATTCCTTATTTTCTTTTTATTTGCCAGGCTAAAATTTTATGTGGAAGTCTTTATCAAACCTATTAAATCAAATGTTGCAAATATAAAGATTGAAGTGACCCTTGTCTTCACAGAGAAATAGCACTTGAATAGGTTAATGAATGAATCAGTCAGGAGTTAAGGAGACAGGAGAGGCTAGGTCAGAATATCAGATGTGAATCTACAAGTTTAAAACCTTTGTGAGATAAGACCTTTGGAATTCTTGTAGTGCTTCCATGTGAATACAGCAATTTAGTAGGTTAAAATAAAAGCAGAACAGGCCTTTGGCTTAGCAGTTAAGACACCTATGCTCACATCCCCCCACCCCCCAACCCCTGGTCAGGGAGCCTGGTTTCCAGTCCTACTCAGCTCTCCATTCTGGCTTCCTGCTAATGTACACACCTTGAAGGCAGCAGGTGATGGCCCAAGTGGTTGGGTTACTGACACCTACATGGGAAACCTGGATTGAATTCCTAGCTCCCGGCTTCCCCTGGCCCAGTCCTGGCCACTGAGGACATTTGAAGAATGAACCAGCTGATGAGATCACTGTCTTAAAAAGTTAAAAAGAAAAAGGGTATCTGAGGAAAAGTGGATGAAAAGTGTAACAAGTCAGGAGGAAACAACTGCTAATATGGAAATATTGCAGTGGCCCCTGGAATCTGTTGGATACTGTTATTTTCCATTTTTATTTCCAGCCTGCAACAAAGATATTTATGTGGATCTAGACATGCAAGGTATGAACTATAATGGCTCTGTAACAAAGAATGCCCAGGAATGCCAAGAGAGATGCACGAATGATGCCCACTGTCACTTTTTCACGTATGCGACACGGCAGTTTCCCAGTGCGGAGCATCGGTGAGTGAGTGTAACTTAAGCCCAAGGACGTTGGAGTGTCCAGTGAAAAACAAAATGGTGATTTATTACAATTTTTTCAGCAACTTAATGCCAAAATTTATTTTCAGCTTCTAAAAGACACTTCTATTACTCATAGTTTTCTTCATGAAAAGTGCACTGAAAGCCTCATTTGGATGCATTTCATGGCAAGGAGTCTTTTAATGACTTTGTTATATAAAATACATATGCTTAACTTCTATCAGCTAATTTTAGTGGTGCTGTGTCTTACATTTGATAACTTTGAAATAGCTACAATTGATCTGATGGGAAAAGCCCTTCCCAGGATAAAAGATGTCACAACCTAGCCCTACAGAATAAAAAATAAAAACACACTCATCTGTCTCTGTAATGATAGTTGCATATCAAGACAAAATAACTGAAGTCAAGGTGAAAAGTTTTATCTTGCTCCACTCAGGATTTCTGAAAAATTTCAGGGATAAATCTATTGTATATGAATATAAAAATGTCTCTAATGACTAAATCAGTGTTCACGTTTTAAAAAATTTATGAAGAAAATGTATTAATTTTTTTAAACTTAGAAATATTTGAGATGATCTCTATTTGCGCAGTGAACTGCATTTATCCAGAATCCAATGAAGAAAGTGAAATAAGTTCAAATGACTAATATTTGGATTTTAACATAGGACTTTAATATTCTGCTTTCCACAGATATAGAAAGGAGAAAAGTGAGAAGGAAGCAAAGTATCAAAGATTTATTTTAAAACAACAATGATTTTTTAAAATTAGGAATTAGTTTTCCATGGCTTGTCTGAAGCTCATATCGAGAAATATCTTTGTCAAAGAATTCACACAAGGTGAACTGCAAGCCAAGAAATTGGGATTTCCTTATCAGTACTTTAACAAAAATGTTCAAGTGTTAAACTTGAGAAGGGCTTGAGAAATCAGTCATTCATTCACTCCTACTCTTTGTGTCATGACCCTTCTTCAAGCTGTCATTTTACTGATGAAGAAATCAAGTTCACAAAATTCTCAGGACTACTGGGAGCCTAGGAGCAGTGCTGGGACTCAAGTCCAGCTGTCTAACCTTCCCTATGGCTGATCTTCAAAGTCATTCCTGTGTTCTCAGGTCCAAGTCATCTCTCCAAATGGAACTTCTTATCATCTCATAGTTTTCCTTGCACTTAGAAAAATAAGAATTTTTTCCACTTTTGTTTTTATTCAGGAATATTTGTCTATTGAAGTACACCCAAACAGGGGCACCAACTGGAATAAGGAAGCTCAAAAAAGTGGTGTCTGGATTTTCCTTGAAATCCTGTGCACTTTCTAACCTTGGTAACTATTGTTTTCTTAATGAGGTAGTCTAACCATTCAGAATGTACAAGGCTGATGATATGTACAGTAGCTCTCACTTAGGATGCAAGTTTATACTCACTGATACAATGGACCCAGTGATCTCTTACCTGCTTCTTGTGATAGGTTTTCATTGTGTGCTATAAAGTCACAGCTCAATTTTGTTCCATTTTTATTTTTTAATATATAGAAAATGGATTTCATGAATTTCATAGGTAGGATTCCAAGAATCCAACAATAGAGCTCATTTTTAAATTTCAAGTTTAAAATAATTGCAACATTGTTCTTAATTTAAACAAATTTAAAGATCTTGGGATAAACTTAAGATTTTAATATGGAATTTACAAGTAGTATGACTGCAATTTCCATGATAATGCTGGTGAATTGATTTCCTAATGTGCTTTCTTCTGTCACACAGCTTGTATCAGGGACATTTTCCCTAGCACGGTGTTTGCTGACAATAACATTGACAGTGTTGTCGCTCCAGATGCTCTTGTCTGTCGCCGCATTTGTACTCATCATCCCAATTGTTTATTTTTTACCTTCTTTTCCCAAGAATGGCCCAAAGAATCTCACAGGTGAGGAATTAGGGTGAAGGGTAACTTGTATTTCTTTAAAAACAGCTGATCACTGTTCATCATAAAATTATTCTTAGTAACTAAAAAGTTAATCTAAGTGTACTGTGAAGAGAAAGTATTGGAAAGGGAAGTATTGTAGATTAGAGAAAATTAAAAGATTAGACAATCAAATGAAATGCATAATCGTTAAGTGGATCCTTGTTTTTAACAAATATGTAAAAGAAGTTTTGGGGAGAATTGGGCAAATTTGTGGACTGGCTATTAAATGATGTTGAGGAGCTGGCATTAACTTTGTTAGGTGGAAAATAATATTGTGATTATGTAGAAAAAACCCCCCTTTTTAAAAAAAAATGCATTCCAAAGTATTTGGGAGTTAATTATCATAATATTTATCATTTAAATACCTGAGCAAAATAAATAGAAAACACAGGAAATATATTTTTTTCCAAAAGGCAGTTCAATCTATTGCCCTGTTTAAGATCATTGAACCAGAAGCAGAAATGGCAGGAAATGTCAGTGAAATGTCAAACTCAGTGTGGAAAGGGAGAAATGGAAATGAAGACTGACATCAAGAAGGTTGAGTGATAGTAGAGGGGAGCCAAAGAATTGAGGCCATTTCTCTCCTGATGGGAATTAACATAGGAAACACAATGGCAGAGAAAATGTCTTTGATCATCAAAGGGACACTTGCTGGGGTTGCTGACCCTCATTACCAAAAATATTTAGAAATCATAAAGTTAAGTTGGCTCCAAAACCCAGATCCAATATTGAGTCAGCTCTCCATATTTGTGAATTCTGTATTCATGAATTCAATCAACTTTAGAAAATATTTTTATAAAATTGTGTCTGACTGAAAATGCACAGACTTTTTCTTGTCCTTATTCCATAACAACTATTTACATAGAATTCACACTGCATTTGGTATTATAACATAAAGATGATTTCAAGTATGTGAAAGGATATGCACAGGTTACAGGCAAATACACCATTTTATATAAAGGATTTGAGAATACACAGATTTTAGTATCCTTGGGGTCATGATATTGAGTGACAACTGCATTATCAGATTCAGAACTCTCAGGGATCTTGATATTTGCTTGACTTGGCTGTGTCATTGTTGCGAGTGCCCCCAAGGCCAATGCAGCAAAGGTTAAGTCCTTGAGTTCCTCGCCTATTAGGCAAGTCTTATTTTCCATTGAGTATGGCTGTAATTTTAGAAACACCTGGCCTATTAACAAATATGTATCTATTACTTTCACTTACTAAACACATTTAATACAATTTAGTTGGTGCCTACTGTGTTTCAGGTATTGTTCTAGATACTGGGGATATTGTTAGTGAATTATAAAGATAAAAATCTTGCCTAGTTGGCCCAGAGTGGAGGTGACAGAAAAGCAGTTAGATTAGGACATACTGTCAATAAATTTGGTGATAGATTGGATGCAAGTTTTGAAGGAAAGACAGTGAGTGATGTCACCAAAATCCTTGGGTAAAGGAATTGGAAAGATGGAAATGCCAATGACAGTGATGTGGAAGACTTCACGAGGAGCAGATATCATGGGGAAGAGATATCTTTCAGACATCTAGGGAAAACCATTGAATTGGCAATTAGAAATGGAAGTCAAGTTCATAAGAAAGATTTATACTAGATACCAACACTGTACAGTCAGCAATTGAAGCCATGAGGTTGGTGAGATTATTGAAGAATTAAATGAAACATAGAAGAAAATAGATTCAAGGATTGAAATTGGCAAATTCAGAAATCAGAAAAATGCCTTTGTAATTTATTATTATGTTAATCGCTACTCTTTTTTCTTTGTCTTACTCTCATCTTTTATAAAATTACCAATCACACTTGTAAGAGGAGTATGACACATAGTCCTTAACACAGAATATGATAGGAACATGGCTGATATAAACCAAGACTTGGCTATCCAAATTTAAATTAAGTAAATCAATCTAAAACATTCACTTCCTCATATAGATTAGCCACATTTCAAGTGCTCAATAGCTACATGTGACTAGTAGCCATTGTATTGGATGGAATAATGAATAATTCATAGATCATTGTTCTATTGGACAGCTCTGCTCTGGACTGTGATTTTGTGTTATTCAGAAACAGGTACCTCCAAGAAGATGCAGCCATGTTGTGGAGTCGCTGATGACTTTCACTTGCCCCCTAAAAATCCTGTAACAACAGCAGATAGGAGATTTCTAGTTTATGTGAAAATTCTTAAATCTTTTAGAGGAATGGAAGAAAATAAAGAAAGAAGATACTAAGAATAGTGAAACAGAATAAGCTCAGAAAAATTTTACAGAACCAAGTGGTCATTTTGAAACTCTGTCTACAATCAATGGGTCATAGAGTGAAACTCAATGATTCATGGCACATTCTTTCAAAATAGGAAAAGTTTTGCTAATAAATGCCAGCAGAAGCTGATCTTACCTTCCATAGGTGCTGTAAAAATGTTTTTTCTTTGATATGTTTTATGTGTTGTGTTTTTATTTCAATTTTCTTTTTGGTTAGAAATCTTTGTCTCCTTAAGACATCTGAAAGTGGATTACCAAGTACACGCATTCACAAGAACCAAGCTCTTTCTGGTTTCAGTCTACAAAACTGCAGGCATAGCATCCCAGGTAAGCAATGAAAGTACTTCCGATTGATATCAGCAAGTCTTTAGGAGACTGATGAATGTCAAGGTTCTGAGTCTTATATCTGATATGTGATTTGTTGTCTAGTGTTCTGCCATTCTTCATTTTACTACGACACTGATTTCTTGGGAGAAGAACTAGACATTGTTGACGTGAAAGGGCACGAAGCCTGCCAGAAAATGTGTACCAGTGCCATCCGATGCCAATTTTTTACCTATTCTTCATCTCAAGAATCTCACAACAAAGGAAAGTAAGGCATATTTATGTTACCTAGATGCCCATGTCCCATTTCTTTGAGAGGTACATTACATTCATACCACTTTGTTTTTAACTGTAGGGGCACATGTTACTTGAAACTTTCTTCAAATGGATCTCCTACTAAAATACTTCATGGGAGAGGTGGCATCTCTGGATATACATTAAGATTATGTAAAATGGATAATGGTGAGTGCAATATCACTCAAAAAACATATGAATGTGTTATTCTGCACTGAATAAATCATAACAGAGTCAAAAATAGAGAAAGGAGAAAATTAGAAAAATAGCTAATTTAGCAATTTTCTGTTATCTTCACTCCTATCACCCAAGCTAATCATGTTTTGAAGGTAAATACTGGGTCTTGACCAAATTATTAAATTTCTAATATTAATTGAATATGTGTTTAAATTTGATGCATTTATTCAACTGGTAACACTCAAACTCAGCTAATGCTCTTATGTCTGGCCGTTATCAAGACCAAGGATGTTTCTTATTATACCTGATAATTGAATTAATCAGTACTTTGGCTAATCAAATTTTTTTTCTTATAATCTTTGTATGAAACCTAAATAACCATCAACTGTTCTCAAAATTATGTATCTATTCATGAAACACTAGAGTGACTCATTTTCAGGGGGCTTCATTCTTCCATATTCCCTGCAAGAGTTCTGCAGATATGAAAATTGGCCAAAGTTAACCTTGATTTGTAACAATGAATATGGTTAGGCACAAATACAAAGGTTATCTGTATACAAGACTTACAATTAACAATAATTATGATGAAAATCAGATCAGCAGTGTTTCCATCTCAGTGGCCAGTTTCTAAGCACAGAACCAAGGGATAATTTATGTACAAGTAGAGTTGTTTTAAGGGACAGAATCCCAACAGGAAAGAACAAACTACAAACACTTCCCCCTAAATCACTGTGGTAATATATTATGGCTTTGCTATTTTAGGATTATTTTTAAAAATGTATTTAATTTATTTCAGAGGCAGAGAGACAGATTCAGAGAGCTCCCAACCACTGGCTAACCCTCCAAATGCCCAGAATGGCCAAGGCTGGGCCAGGCCTAAGCCAGCAGCCAAGAACTCAGTTGGGGTCACTCATGTCGGTGTCAGGGACCCAAGTCCTTGATCCATTACCTTCTGCCTCCCAGGGTGCTCATTAGCATCAAGTTGGCACAAGGAGTGGAGCTGGTCAAACCGGGCACACACTCGATCCTGGGATGCAGATGCCCTGCGTGATCTCAACCACTGAGGCCAACATCTGCTCCATCTTACTATTTACTAATTTACATAAAGCTACATATTTTTGACTTTATTGTTTAATGTCCAATGTTATAATGCATTATGAATTAAGGTGCAACTGAGATTTAATGGATAAAGTGAAAGTGATAACCATGCTTTAGAAGTTTACAGTTTTAGATGTATAAAAATTGGGGCAGTGAGAATGCTTGCTGTACTGGATGAATCAATCTTTAATGTCTGTGAACTTATCTCATGGAAAGTACAGAAGAATATTTCGCTCAATGCTAACGTCCTAACTAGTAAATTTTGCCTGCCTAGAGTTTATAGGTGCTCTCATGAAAATCTCTGGATGGCTTCAGCATCTTATAAAAACCAATCAAGTTGTATTTCCTACTTTCTCTATTTTCCTCACAGTAAATTTGCCCAAGACAAGAAGAAGCACTCAAAATAATTCAGTCATTTTGATTCCACTTCTTTTTTCAATTTTTAAAAATTTATATAAAGGGAATAAATTTTATGTATTTCATATTTACAGATTTAAGAGTATAGTGATACTTCCTACACTATCCTTCCTCTCCCCCATGTTCCCACACTCTCTTCTCCTTTATTTCTTATTTTCTTTTAATTTTTACTATGACATACTTTAAATATACTTTATAACCACAAGTTTAATTCTCCACTAAATAAAGAATTCTACACAAGTAGTAAGTAGAAAAACCACTGTTCCTCAAGAGTATAGACAAGGACTTTAAACAATAGTCAATGGAGGGACACTTAGAAAATTCTGTTTTGTACTCAACATCTTTCATTATATTCTCTGCTGAAATTATAGACTCTTGCCTGTAGGATATACAGAATATATATCAGGTGGAGATTGATAATTGTGGGAGAAAACATTAGAGAAAAGAAAAGAGAAAACTTTGGGTTTTTTAGTGCATTTTCTGAAGTAAGAAAATTAGATCACAAGTTTTACTGTACATTAGTAGATGAAATAACACCCTGAAAGGACAGGATATGTCTGTCTGTGATGTTTATCATGTCCTAGACTATTATTGGTTTAGAACATAAATTCATTTTCTGAAGATAAGTAACAATGCTATTAAAATAAACATTTCTTAATAAATTTGAACATTCTATTTTCAGAATTTTGTTTAAACTGAGAAACCAAATAGTGAACATAAAGAACTATGACCTGTACCTCATTAGGTCTTACATTGAGCTATTTATAAGCAGTTATAGCTTTCCTTCGTAATTTTCCTAAAATTTGTTTTATGCTCTTTATGTCAGAAGTTTCAGAATAGAGTTAAAATATTTTAGAATGTCCCTTCAAAAGAAATATCCCCACTCTTTTTTTAAGATATATTTTTAATTTATTTAAAAGGCAAAGTTACAAAGGGAGAGGGAGAGGGATAGACTCACTCCCCAAATGTCTGCAACAGCAAGGGAAGGGCCAGGAGGAAGCCAGGAGCCAGGAACTTCATCTGAGTCTCCCACATGTATGCAGGGACCCAAGCACTTGGGCCATCTTTTGCTGCTTTCCCAGGTGCATTAACAGGGAGCTGCACTGAAAGTGGAGCAGCTAGGTCTTGAGCCAGCACCCATATGGGATGCCAGTGTTGCAGGGGAGTGGCCCAACCAGCTATACTACAACGCTGACCCCCCTCCTCTTCATACATAAGTGAGAACACCATCCTGGCTCCCACAAACACATCACATTCATTTTTACCTCAGCTTGCTGGTAGCTTGTGTTGCCTTCTGAACTCCTTTTCCTGTTCTGTCCTTCTATTTGAAATCTCCTCCAGTATTGTATGTTCATTTTCCTATTGAGGGAAAATAAAGGCTTGGAAATATTGCGTACTCGTACAAAACTAGTAGACATCTAGGACCTGATGTTTCATGGGGGGCTCTTCTGCTAACTGCACAGTCCTCCTGTAGCTCAGGACATGAAGCTGCTCTCACCCTCTGAGCTCTGCCATTGGAAGTAGTCTGGCCCCAGCATGTTGGCATCAGATGGGAGTTTGGTAAAGCAAATTTCAGCATTCCCCACAGACCTACTGAATCAAAATCTGTGTTTTAAAAGATACTCAGGTGATCTGCAAGCACTTGAAGTTTGAGATGCGCTGCTCTAGAATACCGCCACCTGTGAACATCTCCCTCCTGCACCGTCTGGGTTTTGCAGCCAATTTGGCCAAAACACCAGTCAGGAGCTTGCATTAGTGTGTTATGCAACGCAGAAAGTAGATAGGAGATGGACTATCCTGTCCAGGGCAGCAGCCAGGAGGGGAAAGAAAAAGGGGATGAGTCAGTTAAATCATTAGAGAGGGCCAAGGTGGTCCCAGGAGAACCTCAAACTGTCAACAAGGCCAAAAAGTGGAAGAAATTCATGGAAAGAAACTCAGTCCTGTTTTGGATGTGGATAAAGCAGGAGTGTGGGTAGGAGCCAAAGTCTGCCCCCTGAGAAGGGGAGGCATCAGGCAAAGGCTGCAAACTGAATGGAAGGTTCTCAAGTTTTGTTCATAAAATTAATTCTCAAACTTCCCTTGGGCTGATTCAAAACCCAGATTTCTGGGCTCCACAGCTGGAGTTTCTGATTCACTAGATCTGGGGCGGGACTCAGGCATTTGGATTTCTAGCAAGTTCTCAGGGGGTTCTGTTGGTCTGGGAACTGCTCCTGGGGAACTTAAAAACCGTCAGTATCATCATTTGAAGGATAGACTGCCTTGTGGCAGCAGATGGAGATGGCAGCGTTTTGTGTGGCCTGCGATTACAAGATGACTTGGTCAACTTTCATGTGCATGGTTTGCTTTATCAATTTGATGATAAAGTCTTCAACTCAATGTCATGGTGAACTATGGAACTGAAGGAATATTTCTTCTTTTTTTAATTTTTTTTTTACTTGAAGGAGCATAACTACTGATGGGAAGTTAACAGTGGGAAGCTACTCACTGCAATCTTTCTGTTGTAGTGTGCACAACCAAGATCAAGCCCAGGATTGTTGGAGGATCTGCCTCTCTTCCCGGCGAGTGGCCTTGGCAGGTAACCCTGCACACTGTGTCACCCACCCAGAGACACCTGTGTGGAGGCTCCATCATTGGAAACCAGTGGATATTAACAGCTGCTCATTGCTTCTATGGGTCAGTGCCATTGCTATTTTCATTAGCTCACTAACTACACACACACACACACATATGCAAACTATTAGTTGAGTATCAGTAAACACATATTTAAAGGTAGATTTTCTTATTTATTAAGTTAATTTCCTATCTTTAGAGGGAAAAAAAGCAAAAAAAAAAAAATCAAGAAATACTCATGATCTACCAGTAGTTGAATAGGTGCAGGAACACCGCTGTTTGACTGCATGTTATCTCATTTTCCTAATTAAATGCACACATACTTTCCGAGGCTTTCTTGCTTTCTGTAAGAGCTTATCACCCCCTGTGCATTGTGCCCAGAACTAAACTCACATTGAAACTCCTGTTCTCTGAACCAAGTCTCATTCATATTCATCCTCTCTTTCTCTCCTTCCCTTCTTTCCAAATACAGAGAGTTCATTATGCATCCTTGAATTGGGTTCCTTGTTTATGTCATTTTCAATATTGGCCAAACCTAAATCTCCATCTGAGGAAACAATGCAACCCAGAAAATTACAGTATGCCAAACTTCCTCCTTGCTCGTTACTGTCCTCTGAGTTGTTTCCAGGCACAGCTTTGTGTGCTGTTTTTTTTGTGTGTTTGTTTTCTGCTCAGTGTGCAGGTTCATACTATAACCCAAGGATACATCTGAGCTCTGGAGTTCCCTTTACCTTTAACATTTGGGGAAATGCAGTCAAGCAAGTCCACAGGAATTTCTCAGGGTCACAGACTGTCACGAGCAGCATAGAGACTAGCACCCAGGACGTGTGTATGTGTGTGTGTGTATGTGTGTGTATTGGCAAGTAGGAAAAGCATTTGTTCATTCTATATGCACAATATACGGTTAATGCTACCTCAGTACATTAATTTTAAGCAGGATAGATGAAAAAAATTTAGGATGAAATCACTTTTTTCTACCTAAAAGCCTGTCATTGGCAGAAAATATTAATAATATTAGTAATAGTTAAAATGCTATGAAGTTCAACATGTTTGTGAATTATTTAGTAAAGTTAATTTCTTTCCTCCTATTGCTTGCTCCTTAGGATAGAATCTCCTAAAATTTTGCGTGTCTATGGTGGAATTTTAAACCAATCTGAAATAAAAGAGGATACGGCTTTCTTTGGGGTACAAGAAATAATAATTCATGATCAATACAAAACTGCAGAAAGTGGGTATGATATTGCCCTGTTGAAACTAGAAACAACAATGAATTATACAGGTAGGTGTAATTTTGACTGGAGAGTTAACCTCAATGGAGACCTAGCTAAAACAGTTATCACTACTAGGTTCATGGCCTGTGCCTGCCATGCTCTCTGTGTGTTATTATCACATCAGGGGTTCTGTAGAGCTAGTCTCTCAATTTGTTGAGAATGAAATTCCATTACATTTTATTTTGGGATTATTGTGAAGATATGTTTCCTCCAGGCTTCTTTAGGTGCCTAGAATGACATGAACATGGGATATAGAAATGTATAACCAACCAAAAAATGAATATAGAAAATGGAGAAGATATAAATAATGTAAAAGAAGAGAATCTCTAAGAGAAGCGAGATACATTTTGCTTCAGACAACTAACCTATGATTTTAAAAATTTAGATTCACAACGACCCATTTGCCTACCTTCCAAAGGAGACAGAAATGTAATATACACTGATTGCTGGGTGACTGGATGGGGGTACAGGAAACTAAGAGGTAAGACATGATGCCTTTAAATATGCATCATCCTAAAAAGAAAGAACACAGTTTAATCATCACCTTTTCTGCTCTATCAAGCCACACAGCTGAAATGTGAGTGAGACAACACTATTCCAATGTAAGAAGTATATTAATCCATGTGGAAAGACAAAGCCACCCACATGAGGATAATGTCATGTTTGATTGGGAATTTTTCACATGACTAACTCTCTGTAAAGACTAAAGACTAATTATGTTTTAATGAAATTTAATGTGAAACAGCCCTTTTTAATAAATGTTCTAAGTTGGTTATCCAATTGTTTTCCCTAGGACATAATTCCAGTTAGAGTCATAGTTAATTTTTAAACTTAACTAACAGTAACAAAATACCACTTCTAATAGTGGGAATAGCATCTCCTTTACACTCTGCAATGACAAAAGGCCTAGAGTAAACCTATTTTTTCCTTCTAGATTGTTATGTAGATATGACATTGACTGTAAATGTGTCTAAATATTTACATAAATTGTATCTATGATTATTCTACCAAACAAAACCAATATTTTTTTCAGACAAAATACAAAACACTCTCCAGAAAGCCAAGATACCCTTGTTGTCAAATGAAGAATGCCAGAAAAGATACCAAAGACATGAAATAACCAGTGGGATGATCTGTGCTGGCTATAAAGAGGGGGGGAAGGATGCATGCAAGGTAAGAGATGTTCTCAACCAATCGCGTATATCCAACCTGCAATGTTTAAAGCATTTTAAGAGTTTAAGAGTATCTTCGGGCTATGAGCAGACACCACAGGATTTGTCTTTCTTAGGCTGAAACGTAAAATGCTCAGACTGGGTGAGAGCCAGCAGTTGGGTTCTTTGAGTTTATGAAAGGACCAGAACAGAACTTGAGGCAAAGTCACTCAGAGCAAAATCTGTTTAAGATGGGAAGTTCTGAACCAATCTCTTTGTGTGTGTGTGTGTGTTTTTCTTTTTTTCATTTTCTTGTCATAGGGAGATTCCGGAGGCCCCCTATCCTGTAAACACAACGAGGTCTGGCACCTGGTGGGCATCACGAGCTGGGGGGAAGGTTGTGCACAGCGGGAACGGCCAGGCATTTACACCAATGTGGTCAAGTACCTGGACTGGATTTTGGAGAAAACTCAAGCACCGTGAGGGAGCTCCAGGCACCATCTGACTCCCTGAAGTGCAAACCAGATCATTCCTGGGAAGAGGGCTTTGAATTCACTGACAAAGGCACCAGGCTACCATGTTGCCTCCACAGTAACGAATGGAAAGTGCTTCATGGATGTAAAAAAATACCAGTGAAAATGCCACTTTCACAACTCCCATCCTGTGACATTCATCATAGGTTTTCAGCATCTAGTCTTCTTTATTCTACTGGGCCAATGAATGATATGTTTGATTTGTTTGAATATGATGATATGTTTGAAGATTAACACAGGAGACATAGGCAGGTATCCCAGAGAAAGAATCTAGCAGAGGCAGCAAGGGATCAGATAGAACTGCTGAAAGAGACTACCATAAAAAGATTTGTTAAATAAAAAATGGGAACTGGAAGATAAGGGAACAAGAAAAATAATCATCAGCTTTCAGGAATCTATACTCTGCCTCTATGAACACATGTCTTTTGTACAGGAATTCAATAGCAGCTTTGCAGAATAGTCAGGAATTTATGTCATTTCAATTTTTAATATACCTCTTTTTCAAATCAGTGTTGCTAGACACAAGGTTAGAGGGACTAGAAATGAAGACTCCAGAATTCCTGTGTGGCAGAGCATTATGAATAGTATTTTTCCTGAAACAGTACCTTAGGGAACAAATCTTGAAGATCTACTTGCCTAAGAAACTATTTGGGGATAATGGTGTATTTATTTGGAGTGGTTTGGGAGAGAGAGGCTGGAATAGATAAGGGAAGAAAGCTAAACTCCCCTAAGACAAGCTGTTGTCCTGAGTGTGGGCTGCATAATAAATGTATTGAACAATGATCAGTCTAAAGTGTATCAGCAATACAGGGAAAACTGATTTGGAACCAAATGGATAGCTAGAGTCTTGAGCCTCTGCAAACGGCTCCCTGTTTCCAAGGTCTGGATTTTTCCCTTTAGCACAAATATTTACACAGTTATTGTTCTAATAAAGTGCAATAACCTAGAATTTGAACTGTCTCCAAATAGTTTTCAACCCTTGTCAATAACTGTGGGAAGCAACTGAGACTAGACTAAATTACTGGAACTAGGACTAATTCTATGCATCTGATCTCCCACAATATGGCGCTGAGAGCAAGCAAACAACTTCTACACAGCTGCCTCACCAGTTTGACTGATAAACTGCAGGAGCTGATCCTGCTCCTGATTGGAGGAGAGCAGCGTGCTCGGCGTGTGGGCAGCAGGGTTGGGATTGGTGGAAGAGGACTATAAAGGAAGAGAGGGACAATATGCACTGGGGAACATCTGAGGAACATCTGAGCAACCCCTGATAGAGCCGGCCGGTGGTGTGCCGCTCCTCCGCGGAAGCGGGGAAAGTGGCGGGGGTGCCGCCCTTCCACGGAGGGGGGGGGAGGGCGGCAGCTAACCCGGGATGGCGTCGTTCCTCCGCGGGTGAGGGAATGGCAGCTAACCTGGGAAGGGCCGGGCAAAAAGAACAACGCAGGGTCCAGTGTCGTTCTTCCGCGAATGGGGGAGCGACAATAACTATACAGTTAGTCCAATATGAAAATATTTATTGAATACAATTAATAACATGCCATTGAGCACTGGGGGTACAATGGTTTGCAAATAAATGCATCCCCAGCATCATGAAGTTTACAGTCTATTTAGTATAACAAAATAAAATGATTACACAAAATCCTTAATTTCAAACTGAAACGAGTGGGAAACATAGGATCCTGTGAGAAAGAAAGGTAGGTAGATGTGTGAGGTTGCCTCAAAGGTTGGACTAAAAAGTTCTTTGGGGAAGACCAAATTGACTGTATGGCATAAAGGAGCCAAAATACTTGTAGATTTAAGCAAACCTGGAATGGAAAATTGGAGTGCCTCTCAAGATTAGCAAATAATATTATGTCATTATCTCTTTATTACTTTAACAGTCTTGAGACAACAACTGACATAGAAAAAGGCTAGGGTGTAATTTCTGAAAATATGAGAACTCTCTGTAAAGTTTTTCTTGTGAAGTGTTGGAGAAGAACATGGCTGTGGTTGGATCTGGTTGGTCTCCCCAAGCTCATGTGCTGGAAGTTTGGACCCAGTGTGGCTGTGTGGAACATTTAAGAAATGGAGCCCTGGGTAGAGGTTGGGGTGCTGACCTTGGAAGGGATTAATATAGCTCTTTTGGTACCCTGGTTAGCTCTCACAAGAGCAGGTTACTGTAAAGTGAGGATACCCATGTGCTTGGCCCCTCTGCTCACGGCCATTTCCTGTCCCACTTCTTTGCCACGTTGCAAAGCAGCCAAAAGGGCTCTCACCAGAGGCCAAATAGATGAGGCCACCTGATCTTGGACTTTCAGCTTCCAAAACTAACTAAATAAACCTTTTTTTTTTTTTCACGAAACACCCAGTCTCCAGTATTTTGTTATAGTAACAGAAAACAGACTAATACTAACACACATTTTTTTTAAAGATTTTTTATTTATTTATTTGACAGGGAGAGTTATAGACAGTGAGAGAGAGAGACAGAGAGAAAGGTCTTCCTTCCTTTGGTTCACTCCCCAAATGGCCGCAACAGCTGGAGCTGCGCTGATCGGAAGCCAGGAGCCAGGTGCTTCTTCCCAGTCTCCCATGTGGGTGCAGGGGCCCAAGGACTTGGGCCATCTTTTACTGCTATCCCAGGCCACAGCAGAGATCTGGACCGGAAGAGCAGCAACCGAGACTAGAACCGGCACCCATATGGAATGCCAGCACCGCAGATGGAGGATTAACCTTATGCGCCACGGCGCTGACCCCACAAACACACATTTTAACTTTTTAATATGTAGCTTTGTAGTGTCTTAATTTTTGAACAGTTAGAACATAGCCGAGATTTCTAAGTGAAAACACTATAAAAAGATATAAAACATGCAGAAAAAAGATCTCCTCTCTCATACCAAAAGATTGCACATTTGCACACCATTTAGCTCTTTTCTCCTCAACATTCTGTCTTGGAGATTTTCTGATTTGCACAGAGAGGGCTTCCTTGGTCTGATACAGAAGCCTGGTCTCCATTACAGGGGTTGCAAAGGGAATGCCCTTTAGCCAGTCCTCTGTTCAAGCAGACTTAAGTTGCTTGCAATTTTTCCCTCTTTCAAAAATAGATAAATCTGCAGAAAATATTCTAGAAGTGAAATTCTTGAAAACGAAGCAAAAAAAGTGTAAATGCACTTACAGTTTTGATGAATATTGCCCAAATTTTCTTCAAGAAATTGCAACCATTTTCCTTCCTGTTAATGATGTGAGAAAGGGCCACACTTTGGCTGATGCTATGAAATCAAACTCAGGAATCTGAAAGGTGGGAAAAACATACGTCAACTTCGGCTCATTTTGCAATTCTTTTAATATAAATATGTGATATGAATGTGGTAAGATCCTTGAAAGATAACTGCCTCAGTTTTTACTTAAATATTAATTTGGTAGTTATCACATAGACAAAAATAGAGTATGCTCTCCGCAGTCATACAAACATGGTACGAAGACTGGCCTGAAGAGACAACCCATGTCTCAAAGCTTGTATGGGGCCAACGCCGCGGCTCACTAGGCTAATCCTCCGCCTTGCGGCGCCGGCACACCGGGTTCTCGTCCCGGTGGGGGCACTGGATTCTGTCCTGGTTGCCCCTCTTCCAGGCCAGCTCTCTGCTGTGGCCAGGGAGTGCAGTGGAGGATGGCCCAAGTGCTTGGGCCCTGCACCCCATGGGAGACCAGGAGAAGCGCCTGGCTCCTGCATGGTGCGCCGGCCGTGGCGGCCATTGGAGGGTGAACCAACGGCAAAGGAGGACCTTTCTCCCTGTCTCTTTCTCTCTCTGTCCACTCTGCCTGTCAAAAAAAAAAAAAAAAAAAAAAAAAAAAAAAAAAAAAAAAAACTTGTATGGGTCACACGCTGGCCAGTGGTGGATCAGTGCCCTGCGTACCCGTGCTGTGCTCCTTCCTCCCTGTGTGTCAAGACATGAATGTGAGGTGGAAGCGACCTCATCCCCAGTCCCAGGGGTGGGTTTCAACTGGTGCATGTTCACTGCTGTGATCCCATCTTTCCTGCCCTGGGGATCAGTTGATGGTGGGCAGACCTAGGTCCCTGGCACATGGCCTTTCCAGCCACAGCGACTCGCTCAGAGGGGACAATTTGAGCAAACTTCAAGTCCTTGGGTTACTTGCTGAGGCAGCGGTTTCTCTTTCCCCTCTAAGTGAAGGAGGAATCATGGCCTTTGCTGTGACAGCAGCAGTGTGGAGAAACCAATCTGGGAGCACAATACAGTGGGGACACAGGGCCTGCGCCCAGAACAAACTCTGGGCTCCCCTGTTGCACAGCAAGAAGTTCCCTGTTGTGTTCAAGCCAGTTTGCGTTGGGGATTCTATGACTTGAAGTGGAGACATCTGGATGACCGGGGCTTAATCACTCTGTTAGTAGTAACCTGATTCCTTCCCATTTAACCTAGGCTGTCAGGCAGTTACTGGGTACTATTCTATAGCATACAAGGTTTTCTTTTTTTAAGTTTTTTCTGATTTTAAAAGTTTTGTTTCCTTGCATAATTGTGTTCTTTTTTTTTTTTTTTAAAGATTTATTTATTTATTTGAAAGAGTTACAGAGAGAGAGGAGAGGTAGAGAGAGAGAGAGAGAGAGAGGCTTCCATCCGATGGTTCACTCCCCAAGTGGCCACAATAGCTGGAGCTGTGCTGATCTGAAGGCAGGAGCCAGGAGTTCTTCCAGGTCTCCCACACGGGTGCAGGGGCCCAAGGACTTGGGCCATGTTCTACTTCTATCCCAGGACATAGCAGAAAGCTAGATCGGAAGAGGAGCAGCCAGGACTAGAACCAGTGCCCATATGGGATGCCAGCACTTCAGGCCAGGTCGTTAACCCGCTGCGCCACAGCGCTGACCCCACATAATTGTGTTCTAAGCCTTCAAAGAAACAGGGTAGATTATGACCCTTCCTAGAACTGCCCCTGTTTCTGAAATGCGTGGCACTTTTGGCCACCCTGCTGATGATACCAGGGTTCTCACACTAGGAGGCTGCCACCATCACAGACCCTAAGCAGGGACTCCAAACTTTGGTACCGAATCATATAAAAGACTAAAGGTATGGGTATGTGACTCAGTCATTGAGTTGCTGCTTGGGATGCCTGCATCCTGGACCAGAGTCCCTAGTTTGAGTCCCAGCTACTTTGCCTCTGATTCAGCTTCCTGCAATGTACACCCTAGGAGGCAGTGGGGAATGGCTCAAGCATTTGGGTCCTTGCTAGACATGTGGGAGGCCCAGGTCAAGTTCCTGGCTCCTGGCTTTGACCTGGCCCAGCCTTGGCTGTTGTGGGAATTCAGGAAGTGAATCAGCAGATGGATGATCAGTCTCTCTTTCTCTGTCTCAAAAATAAAATGAAATATAAATTAAAAGACTGAAGTGTAGGCCGGCGCCGTGGCTCACTTGGCTAATCCTCCACCTGCAGCACCGGCACTCCGGGTTCTAGTCCTAGTTGGGGTGCCGGATCCTGTCCCGGTTGCTCCTCTTCCAGTCTAGCTCTCTGCTGCGGCCCAGGAAGGCAGTGGAGGATGGCCCAAGTGCTTGGGCCCTGCACCTGCATGGGAGACCAGGAGGAAGCACCTGGCTCCTGGCTTCGGATCGATGCAGCACCGGCTGTAGCGGCCATTTGGGGGTGAACCAACAGAAAGGAAGACCTTTATCTCTGTCTCTCTCTCACTGTCTAAATCTGCCTGTCAAAAAAAAAAAAAAAAAAAAAAGACTGAAGTGTATGTTAAAGAAAGCTTTAAAAGTAGTAACTTCTACACTATACATGTTCCACATATAGCCTTAGCCTTAGCTATTGTCCTGTCCCTTAGCTATTGTCCTGTCTCATTAAAGCATTCGAGATGTGTACCCATCTTGTTAAGGTGCCTGGCTCCTCGCGGGCCTGTTCCAATTCTCTGTTCTCCCTCTGTGCTTTCTCCACTGCTCATTATGCCCCTGTGTCTGGTGCTTTTCCACATCCTTCCCGGGCTCTGTGAGAGTGGGGCCTTCCCTTTCCCCCTGGGAGAGCATTGCCTGCACACTGCTTGGAAGCCTTCCAGAGTTTACAATGTGAGAGTGCACTGGCAGCTGGAATGCTGCAGCAGCGGGGAGCCTGGGGCCTTTGTGCTCACCATAGGCTTCTCTGTTCTCCAATAGGGGCTTCTCTTGGTGCCAGGTGGGGGGTCTGTGAGCTCCAGCCCAGCCCACAGGCCCCTTAGCTGTTGTGCACCGGCTCATCCATGAATCAGGGCAGGGACCACTTCTCTCTCTCTCTCCATAAGTCAGGCTTTCAGAGAAGCCACTTATCCAAAATACCTCATGTAGTAACTGGCAAAAATAGCACTCAACAGATTAGTTCTGTCTCTTGCCCTTGGATACCAAGCAATTTTATTACACATGTAGGAGTACCCAGTGGGACTCCCAGATGGAGATAATTGTGTGCCTGTATGTGTTTGTTTTACCTGTTCTTCCTAGAGAGATGTCTACATTTATCTTTTCTCTACTGATGCAATTTTTTCCCTTCACACAGAACCCCTGGTGGTGGTCACACCTTGTTATCACCACAACTTTCAAAGGACTCTGGGCTGTGCATAGGCAGCAATTCATAAACCCTATGGTGGTTACACAGACTCTGCCAATTCTGGATTTTGTCAAAAGAACAGTAAAGATGGCATCCGTGAGCTTGGTGGGGAAGGCAGCTTAGCAAAGTCATTGCAAGGAAAAGAGCATCAGCCAGGGGATGCATTTTTTTTTGTAAGACTTATTTATTTATTATGGAAAGTCAGAGAGAGAGAAAGAGATCTTTCACCTGCTGGTTCATTCCTCAAATGGCTGCAACTGCCAGGTTTGGGCCAGAAAAAAACCAGGAGCCAGGAACTCCATCCTGATCTCCCATGTGGGTGGTAGGGGCTTAAGTACGTGGGCCATCCTCTTCTAACTTCCCAGGTGCACTAGCAGGGAGCTGAGTGGAAAGTGGAGCAGCGGAGACTTGAACCAGTGCTTTGACATGGTATTCTGGCAACACAGGCCATGGCTTAACCCACTACACCACAACATCAGCCCCTCTTTTATTTGTAAATAGCCATCATTTGAAATCATTATCACCACTGTAAGAATGGGAGAGCAGTGAAGAAAAATTAAGCCAAAAACTCACCTCTCAAATATCTATATAATTAAGCAAATCGACATTTGATTTGGGTGTCTCTGAATGTATTTCTCAAGTCATTTTTTTCACCGTAGTTAAGGGAAACGTTAACCAAGTGTTTAAAAATTATTTTTCTGCATCATATCTACTTCATGATGTTTTTAATATGGTTAGGAAAATCGAAGTAGATCTCTTTTTTCAGACTTGAAAGTTACTCTTTATTCAGGTTCTACATTGTTAACAAGAACTAAAATGAGGACTCTGAGCTCTGATGGGCAGCCCATAATATTCAATCTGATATCCACATAGGGGGTTGGTGATATATTTATGAATGTGCTCGAATTCATAAAAATAATTTCCAGCTAAATTAAAGCTCAGCCTCCCAATTTTCTCACTGTTTCCATTCAGCCAGGTTCTGAGCATTGGGCATTTGTGCCTGTGGTTCCACTTTATTCTCTGCTGTAACTCGGGGTGTTAGAACACACGTGGAGAATAGTACACAGCTGTCCTGGAGAATCAGAATAACAAGCTGTCTGATCAGTTCTCTCCTTCTGATTTGCTGCCTTGACCAGAGTGTTATTGGCAAAGAAGCGATGAGACCAGTGTAAAGTGATATTGCATGTGAATGACTGGGAACCTTTCATCTGTTAGAGGTGAAAGACATATCAGTGATGTCAGTGATCATAACCAGAGAGGGGGAGCCAACAGTGGTGAAGTTCTCTCTCCCAGCTCCCGTGCCTGAAGGCCACGTGCTGAGCCACAGGTCAAGGGGAGCAGAGCATGGGACACAGCTCTTCAGGGTCCACTTATTATTATTTATCGTTTACTGTTTATGTATTGTCACCCCATGCCAAAGTTCAACTGTCAGAAAGGAAACCAACAGAAAGACAAATTGTTTCCAAGGATGTTTGAGGGATGGGAAAAGACAGGAAATGTTTAAATTGCATACAATGCAGTTGCACTTTAAATTTAAAAAAAAAATTAAAATTTGTTTGCAAGGCCGAATGACAGAGACATCCACTTCCATACACTCACTCACTCTCCAAAGACCAGCTGCAGCTATGGCAGGACCAGGCTGAAGTCAAGGTCCCACAACCCAATCTGGGTCTCCCACAGAGGTGGCAGAAGCCCAAGTCCTTGGGCCATCACCTGCTGCCTCCCAGGAGGCACTTCAGCAGGACGCTGAAATTGGGAGCAGAGCCAGGACTGGACCTAGGGCCACTCTGGCATGGGATACGGTTGTCCTAAGTGGCAGCTTGAGCACTGTGCCAAATGCTTGCCCCACAGGATGGTTATTTTGAACAGGTCTGTTCTGTGACCTTAACTTTTAGGTTTCTTTAGGGCAATGCAATTTAGTAAATGCTTGTACACATTAAGCGATCATTAATTTAAGTGTCAATTTAAATGGAAAGAGCAGCTGGGCAGCAGAGGGTGATGGGAAGGCAGCCCGTTTGCCAGGCACGTATTTCTCTCTGCTGCTACACACGTACTAGCAACAGGTCTCTCAGATGCTGCATGCATCGTAAAAAGGCATTTTATACTCCCTAGCTACTCAGTCTTCCCTGGTGGTGTGAACCGAAGGTAGGATATGGTTCTCAGGGCAGGGTATGCATGTTCTCTGCTCTATCTCCCCTGAACTCCCCCAGCTTCTCCTACAGGGTAGGGGAACAGTCTGTGTTGAAATCAATGAGGAGCCTTTAACTTTTTGTTTGATTTATTTGAGTGGCAAAAAGACAGCAATGGCGGGGGGGGAGAGAGAAAGAGAGAGATGGAGAGACTGAGAATGTGTCCATATGAGATTTCTCCCTGTCCAAATGCCCACAAAGGCCAGAGCTGGGCCAGATGGCGGTCAGGAGCTGGGAATGCAGGTCTGCCACGTGGGTAGCAGGAACCCCATCACCTGAGCCATCACTGCTGCCTCCTTGCTGCCTTCTGTCTCAGCAGGAAGCTGGAGTCAGGAGCTGGAGTTGGGAATTGAACCCTGGCACACTGAAATGAGATGCAGATGTCTCAACTGGTGTCTTGGCTGCTGTGACAAATGCCCAGTGGGCAGCGTTTTTAACAATTCTCACAGAAGATGTGATCACAGGAATATCACTTATATCATTAACCCTGAATTCTACAAAAAAATGAGTTAAAATAAACATTCTTGTGTTAAGTGAACAGTTTTTTAAATGGACACCATAGAGCTTTCTGTATTACCTGGCGAGTGGTCCACATGGTGTTCTTCTTGATCCCCAAAACTTACAGGAAAGCTGTCACAATGTCCGAGCCCTTGACGTCCCACAAATGAAGGATGAGGATGTCCTCAGATTCCTTGCAGCAGGAACCCAAGGTGGCACCAACCTTGACTTTCAAATGGAACAGCACATCTACAAAAGGCAAAGTGGTGGCATCTACATCACACATCTGAAGAGGACCTGGGAGAAACTTCTGTAGGCATCTTGTGCCATTGTGGCCATTGAAGACCCTGCTGATGTCAGGATGATATCCCTCAGAAACGCTGGCCAGAGGGCTGTGCTGAAGTTTTCTGCTGCTACCGGAGCTACTGCTACTGCTGGCTGTGGCACACCTGGAACCCTCAATAACCAGATCCAGGCAGCCTTCCAGGAACCAGAGCTTCCGGTGGTTCCTGATCCCAGGTCTGACCATCAGCCTCTCACGGAGGCGTCTCATGTGAACCTGCCTACCACTGCTCTGTGTCTCACAGACTCTCCTCTGTGCTCTGTGGACATTGCCATCCCATACAACAAGGGAGCCCACTCAGTGGGTCTGATGTGGTGGATGCTGGCCTGGGAGGATCTGCGCATGCATGGTACCATCTCCTGTGAACACCCCTGGGAGGTCATGCCTGATCTCTACTTCTGCAGAGATCCTGAAGAGAATGAAAAAGAAGAGCAGGCTGCCGCTGAAAAAGCTGTGACCAAGGAGGAGTTTCAGGGTGAATGGATGGCCCCAGCACCCGAGTTCACAGCTACTCAGCTTGAGGTTGCAGACTGGTGTGAAGGCAGCAGGTGCCCTCTGTGCCTATTCAGCAATTCCCTAATGAAGACTGGCGCACTCAGCCTGACCCTGGCATCCGGGCTGCAGCACCCACTGCTCAGGCCACCGAGTGGGTGGGAGCAACCCCCGAGTGGTCTCAAGCTGCTCTTCATAGTCTCTGAAGCAAAAACAGAAATGAGGCTGATGGAAGATAAACATGTTTCTAGAGAAAAAAAAAAAAAGGTCATCATGGAGACATAAAGGTTCAGTGGATCCAACAATCACTCATTAACAAAACTCATAATGTTTTGTTAATATCTTGATTAACACGAATAAGAAAAAAAACACCAGTAAGAATATTACGACACCCAACTCCTACAGGATGCCTGCTGTGTGCTAGGCACTGAACCACATACTCTACTGCTGGCCACCATGGAAGACAGAGCTTTATTTATTTTTATTTGAAAAGCACAGTGACACACCCACACCCACACCCACACCCACATTTGGTTTTCCATCTGCTGGTTTACTCCCTCAATGGCCATAAAAGCCAGGACTGGGCCAGCATGAAGCAAGGTGCCCATGTCCGTGGCAGGAACCTGAGTGCTTGAGCCATCGCCTGCTGCCTCCCAGGGTGCACATTATCAGGAAACTGGACTCAGAATAGGAGTGGGGACGCAAATCTAGGCCTGCTGCACCAACCATCCATCCTAAGGTAAAGGTTATGTTACTGTCTTTCTCAGGGGGAAAAAAAAATCAGTTTGTAAATATTTTCAAGGAATTCTCCATTGTGCCACTAGATGGCACTTTTGCACCTGTCTTTGTTCCATCTTAAGGTGCGTGGGTAGAATGCACTTAGAGGCTTAAACAAATGCTGTGTTTGTCTTATCTGGGAACATTCAATCAAATCAACTGCTTCCATTCAAACACACTTGACTTTTTCAAATACAATTGCACATATGCAGGCTCAGGACAGCACTTTCTTCTTCCCTTCCTTTCCTTTCCCTTTGCTGGCTGGTCTGAGCCCCAGTGGCCTGCCCGCAGTGGGCCAGTGTGAACACTGCTGTCCTTCTGGGACAACTCCAGGGCTCAGTGGGAGAGCGGACCTGTGTCCCACCTTTCCCTGCTGGCACTCAGCTCAGCGCCAGCTCCTGCCATTTCTTCAGTTTCCTTTCAGCTATGCCTCTCCCCCTAGGTTCATGGCCCCAGCTTTCTCTCCCTCTCCATGTCTTCTGTGCTGAATGTGGGAGCTTAATTCCCATCTTGGTTATACAAAGTATAAGATAACACTGTGTATTTTTTAAAAATATTTTTAAAATTTATTTGAAAGGCAGAGTTACACAGAGGAGGAGAGATCATCCATCTGCTGGCTCACTCCCCAAATGGCCTCAACAGTGAAGCCAGAAGCTTCTTCTGGGACTCCCACATAGGTGGCAGGGGCCCAACAACTTGGGCCATCCTCCCCTGATTTCCCAGGAGCATTAACAGGGAGCGAGATTAGAAGTGGAGCTGCAGGAACCCAAACTGGGGTCCTTATGAGATGCTGGCACTGCAGGCAGAGGCATAATGTCACTGATATTGTATTTTTATTTTATTTTTAAAAGGTTTATTTGAAAGGCAGAGTTACAGAGAGGCAGAGAAAGAAAGAGAGGGAGAGAGAGAGAGAGAGAGAGAGAGGTCTTCCATCTGCTGGTTCACTCCCCAGATGGCTGCAATGGCAGAAGCTTTGCTGATCCAAAGCCAGGAGCCTCCCCAGGTCTCCCATGTGAGTGCAGTGGCCCAAGCACGTGGGCCATCCTCCACTGCTTTTCCGCGGCCACAGCAGAGAGCAGGATCAGAAATGGAGCAGCCGGGACTAGAACTGGCGTGCATATGAGATGCTGGCACTGCAGGTGCAGCTTTACTCCCTAAGCCACAGTGCGGGCCCTGACATTGTATTTTTAAATCCAAAGAAAACCCTTTGAATACTGAAGGCTTAGTGACCATAGAAAACATCCTTCCCCTTCCCCCGATACACCCATTAGAACACACACACACAATCACTCCAAGCCTTCATAGCTAGATTCCTCCGCAGAGGTTGTCCCGTTGTCCCTGCAGCTCTGAGTTTCCTTTGCCCCTCTATGTCAGGCCCTGCCTAAGCATACTCCAGCCCTAGGCGCAAAATCAGATTCTGTGTGGCTGCAGCTTCCACTATTTGTGAAGAGGTTTTAGAACTCCTTCTAGGTGCACAGCGTCAATCCGGATTTGTTCGTGCGGTCAGTGAACAAGTCTGAGGAACAGTCCGGACCTCCCTCGTGGATGGTGTCGCCTAAGTGGGTCTGCTAGTTAGAGATTTGGTGACAAGAATTTCTGGGGAACTGGGATGTAGGCGCGACTATTCAAAGGGAGCCAGGGGAATCCTTCGTCGCTCCCACATATGTTCACCAGAGGGCGCCGTTACCCCGTGAACATACCTGGACTCCCCTCTAAATCCCATTTACCCGGTCTTCAACTTCGAGCCCTCAGGTTTCCTACAGGTGCCACGGTCCAGCCTCAGCTTGAGTGCCCTCTACCAAAACTATAATTCAGTCCACAAGGTGGAGAGATTTAGGCATTGTGGGGGATCAAACCTGCAGAGCCTCTGAAAAGTTGCAGTTAGGATCATTCGTGCCTGGCTCCCTGGAAGGTCAGAGACCTGTACCACCCAGCCCTGCTTGGCAACCGAGGACTGGGCCTGAACCACCCCAAGGCTTACTCACTGCACTGTTCCGCTAAGTTTACCTCCAGGCAATAGAGTTCCCTTCTGAAAAGGAGTTTATATGACACACCTCTGGCAAGCTGACACTTATTTGAGTGCCAGGTACTTTGGAGGGTAGGGATGAGGACTTAAGTATTTTATGCAGATGGAAGCCCTCACACTATTCATTAAAGGAAGACACTGAATATTAGAAAATATACAGCAAAGCCTTCACATTTAAGTACGATTTGGGAATGAATTTGAGTTCCAGAATTCTTCAAACTTACCCTAAGTAATGACTGTTATAACACATAAGACTCAAAAATTCAAATATGAAAAATATTCGGAACTCTCACACTCAAACTAATGACACTGATTGTCATACCTATTATCCAATTCATCAAAGAAAAGTCAATTGGAGGCCGGCGCCACGGCTCAATAGGCTAATCCTCCACCTGCGGCGCCGGCACACCGGGTTCTAGTCCCGGTCGGGGCACTGGATTCTGTCCCTGTTGCCCCTCTTCCAGGCCAGCTCTCTGCTGTGACCCAGGAGTGCAGTGGAGGATGGCCCAAGTGCTTGGGCCCTGCACCTGCATGGGAGACCAGGAGAAGCACCTGGCTCTTGGTTTCGGATCAGCAAAGTGCGCTGGCCGCAACGCGCTGGCTGTAGCGGCCACTTGAGGGGTGAACCAACGGAAAAAGGAAGACCTTTCTCTCTGTCTCTCTCTCACTGTCTAACTCTGCCAGTCAAAAAAAAAAAAAATCAATTGGGTTTTTGAGGCTTGTAACTGTAATTTTTAAATACTTTTAAAAACACCACAGATAATTAAATGAAGATTGATAATTTATTTTTTATTAGGAACACACATTGAAATCTTTAAAATTATATTTAGATGATTTTTTTCTTTAAACAATTGTGGTGAATCTAAAATATAACTAATTGATAAATATTCAAGAAATGTCCTAAAATTCTTTCAAGATTTTATGTGGGTGCTACACATCTAGTTGTAATTATCTTGTTGTCCATGCTTCTAAGCATATAAAATTTCTGTTAAATGTTTTATTATGTGATTATCTGCTGAAAGTCAGAGTTACAGAGAGAGACGGAGAGACAGCTAGAGAGAGAGAGATCTTCCATTCACTGGTTTACTCCCCAAATGGCCACATCAGCCAGAGCTGGGCCAGGCCCAAGCCAGGAGTCCGGAACTCCATCCAGGTCTCCACATGGGTGGGGCGCTTTCTGATGCTTTTCCCAGGCACATAAGCCGGGAGCTGGGTTAGAAGCAGAGGAAGCAGGACTCAAACTCGCACTTGGCTCTGGGATGCCGGCACTGCAGCAGCAACCTAGCCTGGTGCACCACAATGCCAGCCCACACGTTTTTAGAAACTTTTGCCTGCATTTTTACGAATACAAACACAAGGCATGTTTCTTGTTTTTATGAATGCTTGTTCATGAAAACATCAAAATTCAGAGATGTGTATAAAAATTACCCATGATCCCAATGTGCTGCTCATAGTTTGACTTAATTTTTTCTGGTGATTTCTATATTTACAGACTCTGGCAATAATGGAATTAAAAAGTTTATTTTGGTGCAAAAAAATTTTGAAATCCATGCATAATTTTTTCATAATATGCCTTTTCTGTGAATATTTTTGAAAACTTCTCATATTTGAATACAGATTAACAAAAAGTTCAGCACAGAACACAGGCGGATTTGGATAAAAATGAGATAAATCACATTTGATGTGAGTAGATTTAGGCTGATTTGATCTCTGGGTAAATGTGAGGTTCCTTCCATGACCGTTTCTCATGAATAGAGGAACGCATCAGCTCTAATGCTAATCCCCATAAGCTCACTGTGGATACATCTTTTTCTGATTTCTGCCAAATCTGCAAATGTTTACCAACAAGCAGGTGCAGAGGCAACTGTAGAAGCTGCTGTGTAGCTTAGCCTGTCTTGCCCACTGCCTTGATATCCCGCCTCACACCTGGTTTAAAAGGTTACTGAGAGGGGGAAACAGCACCTGGGGGGAAGGACCAGCTAGCCTGGAGGTTGGGCTCCATGGGCAAAATCTCAGCCATAGCCAGTGGGGCTAGAGCCGTGGCCGTCAGACTCAGCACTGTGGGCACAACTGTGGGATGAACGGGCTTCTTACACTCTACTCGCCCAAGGGTCTTGGGATCCATAGAATGTTTCTAACACCAAAATTTTGCTCCTTTATTAATTAATAAACTCCCTGGCACAGATTTCAATATCACCATCTGAAATACAGGTTAAACATTCGTAATCAACAATGCTCCAATTTCCAAAACCTCTGAGCACTAATGACATGCCACAAGTGGAAAACTCCGAACCATAAAATGTTGTTTCATGCCCCAAATTATTTAATAACATCCTTTTTAACCTATGTGTGTACAATGTATATGAAACACAAATTTCATGTTTAGGGTTGGCTTCCCTCCCTAAAATACTTCTTTATAATAAAAAAAAATTAGAAATCTGAAACACTTCTGACTCTAAGCATTACAGATATGGGACATCCAACTTGTAATACCTAACCACAACTGGATTAGTTTTTTTTGTTGGTTTCCTTTTTAATTTTTAAATTTTTATATATTTAAAAATTATTTATTTTATTGAAAAGCAGAGATTGAGAGAGAGATAGAGAACGAGAGATATCATCTATTGATTCACTATCCAAATACCATAGCAGTTGGGGCTGGGACAGGCCAAAGCCAGGATCTAGGAATTCAATCCAGGTCTGTTATGTGGGTGGCAGGGATACAAGCCATCACCTGCTGCACCCCATGGTGTGTATTAGCAGAAAGCTGCAGTTGGAAGGAGAGCTGGGGCTTGAGCTCAGACACCCCTATGTGAAATGTGGGTGTCCAAAGCAGCACCTTAAATACTGCACCAAATGCCCACCCCACTCTCTGCCTAGACTGTTGATTAGGGTGTGCTGGACAGTAACTAACCATTCCTTTCAGAGTAGCCTGCTCCACACATGCACCACACAGTTTATATTCGTCTGCTCACTTTCATTCTGCCTTCCTTCCATCTGTTTTCAACACTGAAGTCAGTGACCCCGACCACACGTGCCACTCTCTCCCTCTCTGAACTCGCAAAGCTCCCCGTCAGTCACATCCAGAGCAAAAGGCATCATCCTTCTGGTGGGTCACGAGGCCCTCCCAAACCCTGCTGGGCATGCACAGATTAGACATTTGATATTTTTGCATAAATAAATGAATGAAATGACTACTGAAATATTTTAAAAATAAATTACTATACTGGCAACATAATAGATTTCTCATTATAGTTCAAGTGTGTTTTTGAAAATTCCTCCTTTAATATTTTAAATCTCTAGCTATTATGCACTAGCAGAATGAAAAGTTGTTCTACTGTTGTAGGGAGTTCCCAAATTTAATCTAAAGACAACTTAACTATTGGAAGGAGCTTATTTATCATGAATTTAATTTTTAGTACCATTGTATCCTATAGTGAAACTTCATAGCATGGTACCATCTGATAGTGACATGTTTATTTTTCATTAGCATTTACATCCAATACTTTATTTTATGTCATCACAGATAACTATTATCTGCTTCTTCTTACTGATCATCCATTTTTTTTAGCTTTAAAGACAAAATTTTTAAGAAATAAAAAATATGTTCAATTGTACAGTACTCAAGGCTGCCATGATCAAATAGATGCCATGGATATTTTACTAATTTAATATAATTTCTGAAAATTTCTTACTTTTCTTTTTTTCAAGTTTTATTTATTTTTATCTACTTGAAAAGTAGAGTTGCAGAGAGGAAGGGAAGGAGGAAGGAAGGGAGAAAAAGAGAGTGAGAGAGTGAGAGAGAGAGAGAGAGAGAACTATTATATCTTCTGTTTCCTTCTCCAAATGCCCAGTACAGCAAGGGTTGAGCCAGGCTTAAGCCAGGAGCCCAGAACCCCATCCAGGTCTCCCATATGGGTGGCTGGGGTATAAGCACTAGAGACATCATCTATTGCCTCCCAGGATGCATAGCAGGAAGCTGCACTGGAAGCAGAGTCACCAGGACTTGAACTGGTGCTCTGCTAGGGGATGTAGGTGTCCCAGGCAGCAGCCTAACCTGCTGAGCCACACACTTTATCCTTCTACTGAGTGGTTATTCTGTCTGACTGAAGCTACAGCTGTGTCCTCTGCTCTCTGGGTGTGTGGGTATATTCACATGGAATGGGGTGTGGTCAGACCCACATGGAATGGGGTGTGGTCAGAGTGTGGACGGAGACAGTGTGGTAGAGGGAGTAATGTCCTCCCCATCCATGTGGTGTCCACATCCGGGTCCCTAGAGCCTGTGACTAAAGTACCTGACACAGAAAACAAGGGGTCTGACTAATGTGATTAAGTTAATAATCTGGACGAGAGAGAGTTCTGCATTGTCCTAGTGGTCTAAAAGGATCTCAGGGTCCTCTGAGTTAGGAGGCTCAGAGTCAGGAGAAGAGGTGACCCAAAAGCAACATGGTGGAATAGTGTGAGGAAAAATCCAGAAGCCAAGGCACACACGTGGCCTCTAGAAGCTAAAAATGGTGTGGAAATGAGTTTGCTCTCAGAGCCTTCAGAAGGAACCAGCCCTGCATACACTTCGACTTTAGCCCAGTGAGATGAGATGGAATTGGACTTCTGCCTTCTAGAAGGGAAGAAATTTGTGTTGTTCCCAGCCACTAGGTTTCTGGGGATTTGATATGGTTGTGGCGGGAAATGACGCACATGGCTTTAAGAGCTTCCTTCTAGGTGGACATCACTGATTTATTACATGACAGGATCAAAGGGCCAATGACTACACTCAATGATTCGTTTTATAGGGGCAGTCACTGCTCAGTCTCTCCTGAATGTAAACCCTTCTTATTCCAGATGGCCATTTGTATTTGTAAGATTTGCACCATGGGTCCCAAGGCCCCAGTGATTTTGTCATAATTGTCGGAAACTCCATACCTGTGCAAGATAAGCAACAGGAGATAAGGCAGAGAGTAAATCTTGAAGAAGCTGCCTCCACTTAGAACTGTCCTGTGGTCAAATGCCAGGGTGCAGGTTAGCCACACTGTCAGTCCATTGCTCCTGACCACATACAAACTTAGGGGCTTTGTCAGCACACACAGGGAGGTGGACGGCTGATTTCATTTGTGCAATGCACCATGAGGCCAAGGCCTACTTGGCTTTGCTCTAGCCCAGTTCACCTTCTTCATAAAGTCATAGCTTCTGAGGAAAACTAACTTCTTTAAAATAAAGCATGTCCCTTTCCTGTAAGAAAAATGGACATGTAGCAAAGCAAAACTCAACTGCCTAGAGAGCCAGGGACCTGCTCTTAGGTGCCCCGTGCAGCCACTCTGTGACACTCTTGTAGTCTGTGTTAAACAGATTGTAACTTTACATTGTCAATTCCTTCCAGTCAGGAACCCTGAAATTGTTTTCTTCTCTGATCCATCACCAAGGCCTTTGCATTGATACCCCTGTATACGTATGCTTCTCTTCATCTTTTCTGCTGCCAACCAAAACCAAGTCACCATCACCACCACCTCCTTGCTGCTGAACTTATGTGGCAGTCTCCTAACGGGTGTCTGAGCCTTCACTTTTTGTTTTCTTGCAACTCATTTTCTGTGATTAAGCCCTACCAATATTACCCTAGGTCTTTGATTTCTATCAAGATTCCTACCTATTGCTCTACGATTCTTAAGGCCCAAAGTTATCTGGATCCTGAGTCTCTGTTCAATTCTATCCTAGTAATATTCGTCCTCATGCATCATTTTCCACTGCAGAGGACTGAGTGACTAAATCCCAGCAATATTCTTTTTTTAATTTTTTATTTATTTATTTTTTGACAGGCAGAGTGGACAGTGAGAGAGAGAGACAGAGAGAAAGGTCTTCCTTTGCTGTTGGTCCACCCTCCAATGGCCGCCGCAGCTGGAGCGCCTCAGCCGGCGCACCACGCTGATCCGATGGCAGGAGCCAGGTGCTTCTCCTGGTCTCCCATGGGGTGCAGGGCCCAAGCACTTGGGCCATCCTCCACTGCACATCAACAACTGCTGTCACTGTGCACTTTCTCCCCATGTAGGACCTCTTTTTTATTTTATTTTATTTTTTAATTTTTTGACAGGCAGAGTGGACAGTGAGAGAGAGAGACAGAGAGAAAGGTCTTCCTTTGCCGTTGGTTCACCCTCCTATGGCCGCCGTGGCCGGCGCACTGCGGCTGGCGCACCGCACTGATCTGATGGCAGGAGCCACGTATTTCTCCTGGTCTCCCATGGGGTGCAGGGCCCAAGTACTTGGGCCATTCTCCACTGTACTCCCTGGCCACAGCAGAGAGCTGGCCTGGAAGAGGGGCAACCGGGATGCAATATTCTTATGTTGAAACACTAACCCTCAAATAGATAGCATTAGAAAGTAGGACCTTTTGGGAGGGTAAGGTCTCAAGGAGATCAGTATCCTTTATAAAAGAGAATCTAGACAACTAACTAATCTCTTCCACTATTTGAGGACACACTGAGAAGGAGCCTTCTGTGAGCAGATGGGCTCTCTCTGGACACTGGATCTGCTGATGCTTTGATTTTGGACTTCCAATTTCCAAGACTGTGATTACTTTTATAAGCAACTGAGTTTACAATATTTTGCTATAGCAACTGGATCAGTCTAAGACAGCTGCTGATATATTTTCTAGATTTTTTTTTTGCTTTCTTCTGCCTGGAAAATACCATCTTCAGCTCGTCATTTGATGACTCTTAACTCATTTTTAGATCTTAGCTCAAATGCCACATCCATGGAAAAGATTTCTCCCTCACATTAACTAAATTAGACCCTCCCCACAGCCAACACTCGCACAATACCCTTTTTATGTCCTTATCACAATTAAAAATACCTTATTTTTCTTCCATTTATTTTCTATCATTGATCTGAATAGATGTTTAAATAGCTTCTAAAATATAATTTGCTTTCAATAACTATTCAATAACCATGTGAATGAAAATAACTAAATGCATGAATGAGTTAATGAATCAGCAGAAAGTCCATTGCTTCTTATTGGCTATCATGAAAATCTATTCACAAAACCAAAGCAACATAGAATTTTAATTCACAATGTTTTTCTGTTATCCCATGATTGCTACTAAAATTCAAGTTTCTGTGCAGTTTTCCACAGTATGAAATAATTGCTCTGAAATATATGTACCCAGGAACAGACATCTGCCACGAAGGAAAGTACTACCATCAATACAGCAAGCAGATAGCTGAATAGAGCCTTCTATTCACTGACGGGACTCCATTAAAGGTCAACAAAATGTTGAGATGGGTTACCACTCTAAAAAGTTGCTGTTTAGCACTCTGGCCTCAGAATCAGCCCTTAAGGCATTCGGATCTGGCTGAAGAGCCCATGAGAGTATTTTAGGCATGGAAAGCCAAGACACTCTGGCAAAAAAAAAAAAACCCAAACAAACAAACAAAAAACACAACAACAACAACAAAAACCACAACCTAAATGGAAGATCTCTGCTAGTGAGATCCCAGTAAAAAGAATGGGCCATCAAAGAAGGAGGTACCTTTCTCTGAAGGGAGGAGAGAACTTCCACTTTGACTTTGACCTTGTCTAAATATGATCAGAGTTGGCAAACTCAAAAGGCTTCCATAGCCTTGGCAACTCATGACTAGAGCCTAGGGTGATTACTGAGGCCATAAACAAGAGTGTCAATTTGTTAAGTCAACAACAGGAGTCACTGTGCACTTACTCCTCATGTAGAATCTCTGTCCTTAATGTGCTGTACATTGTGATTTAATGCTATAACTAGTACTCAAACAGTATTTTTCACTTTATGTTCTGTGTGGGTGCAAACTGTTGAAATCTTTACTTAATATATACTAAATTGATCTCCTGTATATAAAGAGAATTGAAAATGAATCTTGATGTGAATGAAATGGGAGAGGGAGCAAGAGAGGGGAGGGTTGCAGGTGGGAGGGAAGTTATGGGGTAAAAAAGCCACTGTAATCCAAAAGCTGTACTTTGGAAATTTATATTCATTAAATAAAAGTTAAAAAAGGTTTACTTTTTATTGTAAGAAGTAAATAATTATATAAGCCCTGAAATGAAATATAGCTCAGTGACCAAAGTTGGAATAATTCAAGCAATATAATGAATAATGTGGTATGAGTTGAATATCCCTTATCCAAAATGCTTGGGATGAGAAGTGTTAGAGATTTCATAATTTTTTAAAATTTTGATATTTATCTATAGATAATGACATATCTTGTGGATAGAACCCAAGTCTAAATGGGAAATTCCTTTATGTTTCATATATACCTCATTAATATAGCCTGAAGTTTTTTTTTTACAATATTTTTAGTGTGTCTGCATTTTGTCTTTAATTTATCCATCACATGAGGTCAGGTTTGGAATTTTACACTTGTGGCATCACATTGGCACTCAGAAAATTTCAGAATTTGGAGTAATTCAGGTTAGATTTCCAGATTAGAGATACTTAACCCATATTGAATTATATTCTGAAGTAAAAAAAAATCATGAGTTCATGCTGATACAGAAATTATTGAATGAATAAAAGATGAAAGAGAGAGAGGAGAAATCTCTCATACAGATGAAGTCCAACTACCTTACACAGATTACTCCTCTCAAGGAGGCAGGACTTTATTCTCTACCCCCTGCTTAGTGACTTGCATCCAAAGAATCAGGTACAGGTGGGCACAAAAAGGTAAGTTTATGGAGGAGAAACTGGTTAGATAATCAAAGTTAACATAATCAGTATTATGTCATGTTGATAACATGCATTCTTTTAAAATAGAGTTATTGATATAGTATTTGCATAACACATCATTCACTCGGAGTTCGCAGTTCAGTTACTTTCAGCATATTCACAGAATTTTGTCACTATCAGTCTAATCTTAGAACATCTTCATCTCTCCCCAAAAGAAATGGCTTTCCTATGAGTTTCTCTTACATAGGCAATCACCAATCTACATTTGGCCCCTCTAGGTTTCCCAACTTTGGACATTTCATATAAATGGAATCAGATAATACATAATATCACATCATACTATATGATTCTTTGTGAATGATTTCTTCCACTTTGTTTTAAAAGTTCAACCATGTTGTATCAGATATCAGTACTTCATTCCTTTTCATCACCAAACAATATTCCTTTGTATATTGGATATACCCATTCTATCCATCTACTCATTCTGTAGAGATTCGGATTTTCTAACTTTTTTGGATATCGTGAATAATACTGCTATATATATTCTTGGACAAATGTTTGGGTAGACATATGTTTATCTTTTTTCTTTGGCATGTATATGTATGTGTGTATGTAGAATTTCTGGTCATATGCTTAACATTTTAAAGACCAAACTATGTTTGAAAGCACTGATATCATTTTACATTCTTAGTGGCAAAAGTCAATTTTTCTATACCTTTGCTAACACTTGTTATTGTCTTTTTGATTCCATAGCCTTCCTAGAGGGTATCTCATTGTGGTTTGATTCACATTTCCCCAATGACTAATGACATTGAGACTCTCTTTATGTGCTTGTTGGCTATTTGTGTATCTTCTTTGGAGAAATATCTTTTTAAATACTTTATCCACTTATAATTGGGTTATTTCTACTTATTATGAAGTTATAAGAGTTGCTGAGATATTCTGGATACTAGTCCTTTGAGGACAAGTGATTTGAAAATTCTTTTAGCCATATGGTTGGCTATCTTTTTCACGCTCTTGATGATGTCCTATGAAGCACAAGGTTTTGCTTTGGGGACTGGCTTTTCACCTAAAGGTTGACATTGCTTAGGATACCTGAATTACATCTTGGCATGGTTGGGTTCAAGTCCAGCTCTGCTCACAACTCCAGCTTTTGCTGATGTGCACTCTAATAGGCAGCAGGTAATGGCACAGCTAGCTGGGACACTGCCACTCATGTGGGAGACTTGGAGGGAGAGTTTGGCTCGCAGCTTCAGCCTGGTCCAGCCCAGGCTGTCTGTGGCACATATTTGGGGAGTACATGGGAATTCTCTCTCTATCTCTCTAATAAATAAAATAAATAAATGATGTTTCAAAGCTTTTATTTTTGATGGAATTCAATATACCTATTGCTTTTCTGTTGTTGTTTATCATTTTGATTTTATATCCAAAAAACCATGGCTTAACCCAAGGACACAGATTCAATCCTATGGTTTATTCTAGGAGAATTATAGATTTAGTACATACCTATGGTATATGATCCACTTTGAGTTAACTTTTGTATATGGAGTGACTTAGGAGTCCAAATCTATATTTTCCATGTGGATTCCACTTGACCTAACACCATTCATTGGAAAGATTATGCTTTCCCTGTGCAATGGTCTTGGAACCCTTGTAAAAATCAGTTGACCTTAAAAGTGGAGGGTTATTTCTGGACCCTCAGTGCTATTCCATTGATTTGTGTGTCTAGACTTAAGCTAGTTTCACACATTGTGCATTCCCATAGCAAATTCATTAGTAAATTTTTGAAATTGGGTAATGTGAGTTCTGAAACTTAATTATTCCTTTTAAAGATTATATTAGATATTTTATATCATTTGCATTACATCATTAATTTTTTGATCAGCTAGTCTATTTTTGCAGTAGAAACATCTGATATTCTCCTAGTGAACCAAATCTATAGATCACTTTGTAGAGCATTGCTGTCTCAATAATATTGAGTCTTCTGATTCATGGATGTGGATTATCTTTATATTTATTTAGATCTCTACTTCATTTTATAGTTTTAGTATGTGGTTATTTTGTTAAATGCCTCTTTTTAAAATGTATCCTTTATAATGCTATTGTAAATGGAATTTTCTTAGTATAATTTCTGAATTGGTCATTTCCAGTGTGTAAATTTGATTTTTAAAAAAAAGGATTTACTTAATTTATTTGAAAGACAGAGTTACATAGAGAGCTAGAGACCGTGAGAAAGAGGTGCTTCTTCCAGGTCTTCCAAGTGGGTGCAGGGGCCCAAGGACTTGGGCCATCCTCTGCTGCTTTCCCAAGTATATTAGCAGGAAGCTGGACTGGAAGTGGAGCAGTTAGGACTTGAACCAGCATCCATATGGGATGCCAGTGCTGCAGGCTGGGGCTTTAACCTGCTGCACCACAGAGCTAGCCCCAATAAAATTAATTTTTGTGTATTAATCTTGCATCCTGACTCATTACTAAATTGGTTTATTAGCACTAGTAGTTATGCGTGTGTGTTTATGTGTATGAATCCCTTAGGATTTTTAAAAAATACATATAAAAATGTGTTGAGAGAAGATATTTAATTTTTTTTTCTCAAAATAGGAACTCCTTTTTTCTTTTATAATTATCATTGAGGGCAGTGTTGAATGAAAGTGGTGAGAGCCGGCATTCTTACCTGGTTCTTGATCTCAGGGATAAATCATTGAGTGTTGCTCCATTAAATATGATCTTAAGTCTGAGTTTTCCATATAGGCTTTATCATGCTGAGAATGTTTTCTTCTATTCCCTACTTTGTTAAGTTCTTATGAAGGTTCTCCCTAGACAAAGCTTATTAAACATTTTTTTTTTATCATGAAAGGGGTTTGGATTTTGTCAATAGCATTTTTTGTATCTATAGAGATGATCAGCATGATTTGTCCTTTTTTCTGTTAATATGATGCATTTGATGTATTTTTGAATGTTAAAGTGAACTTTTATCATGATGATAAATCATACTTGGTTGTGTGTCTATTTTTTATATGCTGCTAGCTTAAGTCTGCTAATATTTTATAGTGTGATGTTGAGTATATAGGGATATCAGTTTGTAATTTTATTTCTTTACAGAATCTTTAGTTATAGCATCAGGATGATACTGGCTTTATAGAAGGAGTTGGGAAATATTCTATGGTTCTATGTTTTGCTGGCATTTGTGAATAATTAGTATTAATTACTTTCAGTGTTTTATAGTACTCACTAGTAAAGCCCTGTGGGCCAAAGGTTTTATTTCCTTGTCAAACTTTTTGAGTTGCCAATTTAATCTCTTTCTTGTTACAGGTCTTTTTAGATTATCTATTCTTTCTTGGGTAAGTTTCAGTAGTTTATGTCTGTCCAGGAATTTGTTCATTTCATTTGAGTTATTTATCTATGGCATACAGTTGTTCACAGTGTTGCATAATATATACCTTTTTATTTCTGTAAGCCAATAACGATATTGCCTCTTTTGGTCCAGATTTGAGTCTTGTCTCTTTTCTTGGTGAATCTCACTAAAGGTTTGTTTATTCCATAAATATTTTCCAAAAATAATCAGATATTTTACTAGGTTTTTCCTTTTGTTTTATATTCTCTTTCATTTATTTCCACTAAAACTTTCATTATTTCCTTTTTCTTCCCTCTTTGGGTTAGTCTGACAAAATAAGGATGATGCATACCGATGGCCCTCAATTTAACAATGGTTCAACTTTGTGGTTTTTTTTTTTTTTTTGGCTTTGCAGTAGTATTAAAGTTGTATGCATTCAGTAGGAACCAGACTTTGATTTCTGACTTTTGATCTTTCCCTAAGCTACTGATATGTAGTATGATATTCTCTCCTGAAGCTTGGCAGCACCAGTCAGTAGCAACTTCCAGCCAGCCACGTGATCATGAGCATAAACAACCTACACTCACAGCAGTGCTGTGTGGGTACCATATTATATATAGATGCTCTTCAACTTATGTTGACAAATTCTAGTTGAAAATATGTCAGAAATCCATTTAACACACAGAACCTACTAGCTTATCTGCTTTTTCTTTTAATGGACTTTATGACTACCCAACTTGAAGTTCTAACACCACATGATGTTACTGTCAAGTGCTTGAAAAATGATTTGTTTTTCCTCTCAAAACATTTGTATAACTTTATGACAGGCATTTCCTGTTTTGATTAATATTCTGCATCCACAATACAAAAGATTTTACTAGATTTGTATTAAGCTGAAGCCAGGAGCCAGAAACTCTATCCAGGTGACTAATGTGGGTGGCAGGGTCCCAAGTACTTGGGTCATCTTCCATTGCCTTTTGAAATGCATTAACAGGGAGCGAGATTGGAATCAGAACAGCAGGGACTGAAACTGGTGCTCTAATGTGGGATGTCAGCAGTCAGTGGCTTTACCTGTCGCAACACAACATTGGCCCTGGTGGGCTGATTTCTACTTGGAAATAGAGCATGAAATACTGACAATGCACTCAGTACATGCCCCAGGAGGAGGTGTTATTCTCATTTTTATTTCACATATGAGAAAACTGAGGCAAGTAGAGGTTAAAAATGAGAGGAGCTGGTAAAAGACAGCCACAAAACCAAAGCTCTTGATGTATGTTTTTCTCTACTCCACGAGGGACCAATGAATGTGACTTCAGAACCAGGTTTAGCCTTTTGTCTGTTTGGGCAAGCACAATTTTATTGGAACATAGCCATAATCATTTACTTGCATACTATCTATGTCTACTTTTGTGTTATAACTTTAGAGCTAAGTAGCTGAAACAGAGACACTGTGGTTCCCACAGCCTGGAATATTTACTATCTTGTGTTTAATCAGAAATTGTGCTGATTCCAGCTCAGTTCTGCACTGCTTCTCATCATAACACCACCTGTTTCCTGAATACTGTGAAAAGCAAGGGTACACTATATACTCATCAAAAGTACCTAGAAGAATGCATGGCACATTCAAGAAACTGCTACAAATTATTGTTGTTTTCGGTGCTGTATTATAAACAAAAAATGAATTTCTTTTTCTCATCCATCTGTCTCTCAGTAATTAGTAGTACCCTAAATTATTTCTGTTTTAATCTTAGGGATGAGATTAACTTACCAGGCTGCTTTATGTTCTTGCTTGATGCCTTGTTTGAGCACTGTTTCCATCAGTCACATTCACGGAACGTCTGTGAAAGCTGTGGACACTTGTCACGAGAAGAGGCTGTGTTTCTTTGGTGGTAAAGGATGCTGAGATGATCCACACTGTAAGAAGAAGAAAAGAGAAGTTCATTTGCAGAGAAAGACATTCTGATTTTTGGCAGTGCCAAAATGAGATTATCCTGTAATTCCCATGCAAAGGAGAGAGAAAAATCCAGGTTTTTTTTTTTTTTTTTTTTTTTTTGACAGGCAGAATGGACAGTGAAAAAGAGAGAAATGTCTTCCTTTTCCGTTGGTTCATCCCCCAATGGCTGCTGCGGCCAGTGCGTTGCGTCGATCCAAAGCCAGGAGCCAGGTGCTTCCTCCTGGTCTCCCATGGGATGCAGGGCCCAAGGACCCGGGCCATCCTCCATTGCCTTCCTGGGCCACAGCAGAGAGCTGTGGAAGAGGAGCAACTGGGACAGAATCTGGCACCCTGACCGGGGCTAGAACCTGGGGTGCCGGTGTCGTAGGCAGAGGATTAGCCAAGTGAGCCACGGCGCTGGCCCAGAGCTGGTTTTAAACTGGATTCTTGGCCGACACCTCTCGCTGTCTAACTCTGCCTGTCCAAAAACAAAACAAACAAACAAAAACAAAAAAACCCAGCTCTGACTAGATTTTCCTGCAAAGCAGAAGATGATACTGAGCTGAGTAATTCACACTTCTCTTTGGAACCCAGGGTCTATGTGGGGCATTCATGCTCTGCTGACAGGAACCAGTGATGTGGCTGCAGCCACTCTAGGATCCAGCGACTTCTGCGTCTCACTTGGCTGCTCTAGAAAACCCGAGGTACCTCTAGATGTCACCCAGGGACCACCTGGTGGGGAACAGGAGCTGCTTTGGGAAGGCAGAGTCTCTCCCCAATACCTCACATGTGGTTCATAAGAAACAGAACATTGGAAAAGATTCAGTACTGTTCAAGATAGAACAAAGAAGGTAGCTATTTTTTTTTAATGGAAGAGTGGTTGTCTAACTCACTGGAAGTTTGTCAGAGGCACACAGGAAAACCTCTATTTCATTTGCAGAGGTCATACTTTGTCTGAGTTCCCTTTCATGGAGTTTTCTACAGCCCTCCTCTGTGGGGAGCAATCCGGACTAGACTAAGTTGCTCGAATTAGGACTTATTCTATGCATCTGCTCTCCCACAATATGGCGCTGGGAGAGAAGTAAACAGCTTCCGCACAGCTGCCTCCAGTTCAACCAATTAACTGTAGGACTTGCTCCTGATTGGAGAGCAGCGTACTCAGCCGAGTTGGGATTGGCGGAGGAGGACTATAAAGGAGGAGAGAGACGGCATGCACCAGGAACATCTATGGGGAACATCTAAGGGAACCCGTGCAGCCCCCCAGAGAGCCGGCCGGCGGTGTGCCGCTCCCCTGCGGAAGTGGGGAATGCGGCCAGGGGGAACTGCCCTTCCACGGAGGTGGAAGGGATAGTAGCCAACCCGGGAAGAACCAGCAGCAAACCCGGGGAGGGCCGAGCAGACGAAAGAACAGCGCAGGGTCCTGTGTCGTTCCTCCACGAAGAGGGGGAGCGACATAATGGTGCCGTGACTCGGATATGAAGCCTAGGCAGGGTTTTGTGTTGCTCCTCCACGAAGAGGGGGAGCGACATAATGGTGCCGTGACTCGGATAGGAAACCTAGCTTGGATAGGAAACCTAGGACGGAATAGCAAACTTAGGAGGGAAGAAACGGGAAGAACTGGGAAAATATCGGAGAGAGAAACTAGCAAACAGCCTAGGGAAAAGCCGGACGAAAAAGGAGCCGGAAGAAGCTATTGAAAGCCTAGGCATAGACTCGGATACGGACTACGGGGGGAAGCTGGGAGAAATCTCTAAGGTCGAAAGCGAAAGTGAAAGCTAGAACAAACAGACTCGGACGCAGACTGTGGGGAGAGGCCAGGAGAAATGAGGGAGGAATATTGTTGGAAGAAAACTTAGGGAAACATACCAGGTAGAGAAAAGTGTTAGGGAAATTGAAGCCGCGGGGGGCAGGCCGAGGCGGAAACGAAAGCCACTTTGGGGTTCTCAAGTTAGCCCGGGAATAGGGGGCGAAAAGTTAAAACCAGAAGCTGAGACGTAAGCCAGATTGGGATCCGTCTGATTAGCCCGGGGAGCAAAGGACGGGAAGCCAGATCGTGGGGCGGAGACGTACGCTGGGTTGAATTCGCCAGGCTAGCCCGGGGAACTTAGATTGAATCCTAGTGGCGGAGACGCAAGCTACGCTGTGTTACTCGCGGAAGCCGCCGCGTGCAGAGAGAGCACGGGGCGTGAATAGATAGGGAACGCTGGCGTAGGCCGTGGTTCAGACGCGAAAGGGTTAAGCGTGGAGACCGCGGACCGCGCAAAGCCGGGAAGCCGCGCAGATGAGGCGCGGGCTGAAGCGGCTCAGAGCCGGCGAGGCGCGGAGAAGCAGCCTCGGGGCGGAGCCCGCTGGCGGGGCGAGGCGCCGGGAAGCTGCGCGGAGCCGTGAAGCTGCCGGCAGGGCGAGGCGCCGGGAAGCCGCGGGGATAAGAGAAAACAGAAGTTTAGAAATGGAATGAGAGCGGGAAGCTGCGGGGATAAGAGAAACAGAAGTTTGGAAGTGAAGTAAAAGAGAAATGGGAATGCTGGAAGATAGAAGTGAAATGGGAGAGGTAGGAATGCCCGGAGATAGAGAAATAGAGAAAAATAAGGCCTCCCCTCAACATGCCAATTAGAAGGCTTGGATTCGGTCTGCCCGATTAGTGAGGCGGTGAGCACCTGGGCGGCTAGCCGCAGGTCACCGAAGACAGGCACGAATTAACATCAGTAAAGCTTCCCCACAATGCAACAATTAGGAGGCTTGGATTCGGTCTGCCTGATTTAAGGCGGTAAGCGCCAGCAAAGCTCGACCAGAGTATGAGCTGCAGGTCACCGAAGATAGGCACGAACCAACACTAATAAGTCTCCCCCACAATACGGCAATGAGAAGGCTTGGATTCGGTTTGCCTGATAGGTTTTGTAAACACCTGCAGGCAGTTCTAGCAGAGCAGAGTATGCGCTGCAGGGCACCGAACACAGGCACGCATCAGCGCCTAAAAACCTCCTCACAATGGCGAAGAGAGGACCCGGATTCGGTTTTCCTGATTGATAGGACTTGTAAGAGCCTGTGGCAACTCTAGCAAGTACAGCAGAGTGTGTGCTGCGGGACACCGAAGACAGGCGCGTATCAACGCCAAAAAATAAAAAGAAAGGGGGATCTGTGGGGAGCAATCCGGACTAGACTAAGTTGCTCGAATTAGGACTTATTCTATGCATCTGCTCTCCCACAATATGGCGCTGGGAGAGAAGTAAACAGCTTCCGCACAGCTGCCTCCAGTTCAACCAATTAACTGTAGGACTTGCTCCTGATTGGAGAGCAGCGTACTCAGCCGAGTTGGGATTGGCGGAGGAGGACTATAAAGGAGGAGAGAGACGGCATGCACCAGGAACATCTATGGGGAACATCTAAGGGAACCCGTGCAGCCCCCCAGAGAGCCGGCCGGCGGTGTGCCGCTCCCCTGCGGAAGTGGGGAATGCGGCCAGGGGGAACTGCCCTTCCACGGAGGTGGAAGGGATAGTAGCCAACCCGGGAAGAACCAGCAGCAAACCCGGGGAGGGCCGAGCAGACGAAAGAACAGCGCAGGGTCCTGTGTTGCTCCTCCACGAAGAGGGGGAGCGACACTCCTCTGCGTAGCCTGCTCTTCCCTCCCTGGCTGGTATCCCCCTTGCTCCTGGGGTATAGGTGGTCCTGAAAGCTTTTGCAACCACACAGGGTCTCTGATATCCTTGTGGGATATCAGCCACATCCTTCTCCCAGCAATTGGTCAAATGAAGTAAAAATAAAGCATTTCAGTATTTATTTAATTACCCTAATTATTAGCCTGCCCTTTCATTTTCAATTTATTTTTACACTTTTTTTTAATGAGTCATGGTGTTTATTAGCTGCCTTTAAATGCTTATTAAGCTGACCAAAGACTGAATCTCCCCTCAATTACAATTAATGTCCTCTAAAAACAAATCTATTTGTACAACATAGCATTATATATATTTGAGATCCCTGGATAAGTCAGGGATGTGGTGCATGAGCAAACATAAGCAAGAAAAGAGAAAATGTGTATCTATTAATTCAGCAAGTTTAGATATGCAAGTTCACGACAACAGGGTTTGCTGTTTGGTACCATTGCGGGGTGAAAATTAGCACCAAACTCTAGGTTTTTTTTTTTTTTTTTTTATCTCGTCTCAGCTAATGTTGCTTTAATTACTTCTTGAGGACACTGTCTAGTGGAACTATCTGGAATGATGGAAATATTCTTTACTATGCTGCCCAGTGGAGTAATCATGAACCTCACATGGCAACTGAACACTTGTAATACAACCAAGGAACCAAAGAATTGAATTTTTTATTTAATTAAATTTAAATGGTCCTATGCATCTTGTGGCAGTCCTACTGAACTTAACAACTCTGGAGACTTGTGAATATTTTGCCATCCATTCTATGCACACTACACTTTGTTGACTGCAGATACTTGTAATGAGCTTAATCCCACAAATTCACATTATGCTTGACCTAGAAGAAGCATATGATCACACGCATTGATTGTAGCTATGGCCACGCTGGACTCTTAGAAGCATTGAAAACCTTCGTGATGCCAATATCCTGCCACTCCTTGCCTTCATGCTGTGTGTAATTAAATGCAGTTTTATATAAATACACTGTATTTTATATACAGACACACAAACATCAAATACATTTAACAACATCATACAAAGTATAACAAAGTCCTATAAAGTTCTATTTGTTCCCTATGTTTTAGCTTTTTCACTTCAATGTATTTTTAAGTCATCACATATAAAATTCTTTAGACAGCAAAATGCCCCCACTTTGCTAGTGCTCAAAGCACCTGTGCCTACTTAGTTAAGCCAGCACTGATATTGCACTGAGTAGTACAGAAAGCTATGGGATGGGAGTTGAGCGATGAGGAAAATTTCCCATCTCAAAATTCCTCAAGAGAGGGGAGAAGGGTTATAGAATGCCAAGGTTCTGATGAAAAGCTAAGTGATTTCTAGAGAGGCTAACATACACATTCATTTATCATCTCACAGATGCACAAAACTCCGAGGAACTGTAGCTGTTGTCTCAAGTGGGCTGTTTTTGTCTGCAAAAATATTTCTTTTGGAAAAATTATACATAGAAACCTGCCATAAAAATGAGAAGGAACCATTAAGCAGGAATGTAGAGAGGCTCTAGCACCATGCAGGGTCCCTGGAAAAGGGGCCGTCTGAGATTCCCGGGACACTTCAGGAAATGAGTTCAAAACAAATGATATCACTAGATGGAAGAAAATAAATACAGAAAAACCCCTAAGTCAGCTATAGAAGCAGTTCTTGGCTTAAACCTATTCATTCATGGCTTAGTGCTAAGAGGTGTTTCCCTATACTCAAGTCTTCAGCACTGTGGCATTTCAGCTGGAGACTGGCTGGCCAATCTCAGCAGGGCCCTGATAGGCCAGTTAAGAGTTATTGAGAGGAAGGAAATAAGGATTCATTGGCCATTACAGCAAGACATAACCATAACCTTTGTTCTGGTGAGATACTTCTGGGATCAGAGCCTCCTGTTCAAACATGAGTCTGTTGAGGGTTGAGGAGGGAGTAGTGAGGAAGCAAGATAAAGAAGGGAGAATGAGATGAATGAAACCTTTCATTACATAATCTCTGTTCTTTGAAAATATCCAAAAAACTAGTTAAAATATTAAACCTGTTATAAATATCTTAGTTATTCATCATAGTTAATGAAAGATCAGGTTGACAACACTTGTTCTATGGACTCCAGTTTAAGCTGGTCTTAAGTACTTCCCCACCTCAGCCCAGCCCCAGTATATCAGATATGCATATAATAATAGTTCAGACTTTTCTTGGTTTTGATTACCATGGCATATTTGAGGTGCACTGGTCAGGAATTTTGTAGAAAATCTTAGCCTGGGTGTGTGCTGTTTTTCTTAGGATTAGGCTGGGCTATGAGGTTTTGGGAGGACAAGAGAACACTGTTCCCATCTCAGCATACCAAGGGTACATCCTACTACCATGACTTATATCCATTGATGCTGACCTTCATCAGCTGGCTGAGACAGAGCAGGTCAAGTTTCTCCAGAGTAAAGTGACTCTTTCTCCCTATTTCCATACCCTGAACTTTGGAAGGTGGTAACTATGTGAAGCCCACATTTAAGGAGTTGAGAGATTTTTCTACTTCCTTGATGGTTGGGTATTTACAAAATTATCTGGCATTCTTCTGTACAGAGATTTGTCTAGACTCCTGCATATATTTACTAGACTAATTATATAAAAATTGATTTTGTATTTTGGCTTGTAATCTGATAATACATTATGGATTTTGTTGAAATTGTTCCAACTTTGGTCATTGAGAGCTCTTTCAACTGGCCCTCAGGCATCATCTTGGGCAACTCACTGATGTACTTTGACATCAGTGCACTGTTATATTTTGAAATCATATACACAAGTGGTCTTAAAAAATTCATGGAAAATATATATTATGGAAAAAATGTGTGAAAGTCAATTTTTCACCAAAATAAACTTATCCTTTGATTCCACTTTTCATGAACTTTTTGAGGTAACTTCATATATCATAGATTACTGTAGACTATAGTAGGCTAAAAAACACTAGGACTAATTCCACCTTTTCAACCGCCTCTCATCTAATCTCTGTCTCACTTATCTCTGCTCATTCTTTTTATCACTAGATAAGATTCCATTATATAATATACCAGTGCAAAAGGTTCTCAAAATCACCACTGTCTTAACAACCAGAAAGAATCTGAACAGAATTAAAATCAGCAATTTTTGTTAGATCCACCAGAGAAAACTGAGATCAAAGGGAAATGACTACCTCCAAGTTGGAGAGATTGACACGTACATAGAGAAAATTATAGCTTATCAGAATTAGGGCAGACAAAGCCACTGCAGCCGGTACTGGAGTAGGAAAACTTAAAATGTAATTGACAAATATCCAGGAGATCAATATACATAAGCTTGAGAGCTTAAGATGCCAGGAGCAGCGAGGGCCCTGTCCTGTGGGGGACTGTTTATGAGTTTTACCTGCAGGATCTCTAGACGGTTCTCAAAGTGAAAACCAGAGAAAAATCCTGCAATGCTTCCTACGGTGAAGGGCACTCTGGCAAAATGCCCAGAACATTCTGTTCTCCTTATCAAGGTCTGTCTTCTGAATTTCCTGGAAAGGCAAAGGATCCAGATTAGCCAAGAGAATGTTGAAGAAGAAGAGCAAAGCTAGAGACCGACATTACCCAAATTCAAAACTTATTACAGAGCTATGATAGGACAGCAGAGGTATGGGTAAAAAATTAGACAAATAGACCACTGGAATAGAATGGAGAGCCCAGAAATAGACCCACAAAAATGCGGTCCACTGGTTTTTGACAAAGAAGCAAAAGCAGTTCAATGGAGAATGGAAAATCTCTTCAAAAATGACTCTGAAACAACTATATTCACACATAAAAGAAGGCATCTGGATAGATATCTCACATATTTTATAAATAATAAATTCAAATCAGGTACATGTAAAATGCAGAACTAAAAAATTTTTGTAAGATAACTTCAGAAAAACATAGGTGATTTTGGGTATGTCAATGACTTAAAATACAACACCAAAAGCATAATGATTGGTAAGTTGAATTTCCTTAAAATTAACAACTTCAGCTCTGCAAAAGCTACCATTAAGAGAATGAACACACATGTCACAGATTAAGAGAATCTTTTAAAAAGGCTTGAATCCAAAATATATAGGAATCTTTAAAACTCAGTAATAAGAAAATAAACAATCCAATTAAGAAATGAGCAGAAGCTCTGAACAGACAGCCCATCAAAGATACACAGATACAGAACAGGCATATGAAAAGATGTTCAACACTATGTGCCACTAGAGAAATGCAAATTAAAATGAGACACCACTACATATCTATTAAAAATCCAAAGCACTGACAAGGCAAAATGCTGTGTTGATACAGAATAACAACTCAAGAATACAAAGCTGGATAGCCATTATGGGAGATATCTTGTCAGTTTCTTGCAAAATTAAATATAATCTTAGACATATAGTTCAGATAACATGTATCTTGGTATTTACCCAGATGAACTAAAAATTTGTGCCCACAATTAAAACCTGCACACGAATTTTATAGCAGCTCTTTGTAATTGCCATAACATGGAAATAATCAACTGCCATTTAACAGGCTACTAGATAAACAAACAGTGGTATAACCATATAATGAAATAACTGAACAACAGAAGGAAACAAACTATCAAATCATCAAAATATATGGTGGAATCTTAAAAGCATATTAGTAAGACAAAGAAGCCAGCCTGAAAAGTCTATTGTGAGATTGTGATATTTTGAAACGCTAAAAAAGTCAAAACTAATGAGACCTTAGGAAAAACAATGATTGCCAGGGTTTCGGGGATGAAAGAGGGGGAAAAAATAGATGATGTATGAAATTTTTAGGGCAGTGAAAGTCTTCTGAATTATACTGTAATGATGGTTACATGTCTTCATGCATTTGTCACAATCTGTAACACACACTCTACCACAAGTAAACCCTGTTGTAAACTACAGAACTGATTTAAGAATAATTTTATAAATATGATTTATCAATTGTAATATATGCAGTATAATAATACCAGATGTTAATGGGGGAAATTATGAGTGAGGGACATGGGAAATATATAGGAACTCTACTTTCTGCTTAATGTTACATACATCTCAAGCTTCCTATAAAATATAGTCCATTAACCTTTAACAGAGGTACTCTGGTCTGGAAATGAGCTCAACAATGTAGAACATGATGGATGTGAGATAGCTCTGAGTACAGCTGTCCAAGTGACCTTGAACAAGTACAGAGTGGAAAAAAAACATCAACATTGGCTGGGTCACATGGCTAGTGTGAGGATCAGATGAGAATCTAAGGGGAGCACAAGACCAGCTCTCTGGATGACTGTAACATCACCATTAGAGTTCTTGTGGAGAAAATTTGTAATAACCGAATTGCTCAGAATGGCACTGGGCTCCATTGTGAATAGTTTGCTTTCATGTCACTGGAGTTTTTGAGCATAGATTGCTTAACCATAGAGTCAGCATTGATTTCGAAAAGAAACACACTATCACAGAAATGAGCAGACAATGTATCATCTAATGTCCCTTCCAATACTGAAACTGTAGCGTGCTGAGAAAGGAGATGAAGCATATAAAACCACTTAGGAAACTGCAAAAGTCAAACACTACCAGCATTATCTTGTGATATCTCCTGTCTCTACAGTGTGTTTCAGCTCACTGCTAAGGACGTTTCTCCACAGCCTTAATTATGCAGTGACAGAGAAAACATTGGTGCTTATAAATTCAAACACATTTTACATATGCAGTTTATGAAATAAGAAGAGACTGATTTCTCATGGTTATAAAGCTAGTCAGTGATAAGGATGAGTTGAAACACTGGGCCGAAGTCTCATTTCAGGTCTTATTTTAGTTTCCAGTTACAGCAACAGCTTCAAAAGCCTACAGATTCTATATTTGCCCTTGAACAAAGATTACATCCTTTTCTCATTTTAAGCTCCATAGGCATTGGCTTTTGGGTGAGAACATTTCCACCTGCTGCCCTTTGTAGGTGTTACTACAACTGGCAGTTCTTTCTGCATCTACTGACTGCAAATCAACTATTACCACTACACATGGGCCATGACATCTCCTTACTAACATCATAATAATAATCACACTAAACAATCTTCAAGTCATTATTATACTACCACTTGGTAATAGGCTTATGAAATCGAGAAGATGGGATTTTATTTTAATCTTCGTTTCATAGATAGGAACCCAGAGAAGTTTTAATTCACAGAGTTAATCGTGGATGAAATGGGTTTTGACATAAGTCTTCTGACTCTATTTGCTATTGCTATTTGGGAACAAAGTATGGCAGTAAATACAAAATATATACCTTGCTTTAAGCCACTTATTGGACTGCAGAAATTATGTGTTCACACTTACTCTTTAAAAAATGATTGTGCCACATTTGATATACACAAAAGAATACAGGTAAGCTACATATTATTATGCTGAAGCATGGTAATAAGAGGAACACCTATGAACTCTATCCCCAAATGACTTGAATCTACCTGTGTGAGACTTCATCCTATTAATTTCTCTTACTCTGGAGGTAATGCCCATCATTATTTCTTTTAAAAAACTTTTAAAAAAGCTTGATCACAAAATCATATGTATTTTTAAAAGATTTACCTATTTATCTGAAATGCAGAATTACAGAGATGCATAGGCAGATAGAGAGAGAGGTCTTCCATCAGCTGGTTGACTCCCCAAATGGTTGCAACAGTTGTAGTGAGCCAGTCTGAAACCAGGATCCAGGAACTTCTTCCAGGTCTCCTACACAGTTGCAGGGGCCCAAGCCCTTGGGCCACCCTCTGCTGCTTTCCCATGCATTGCAGAGAGCTGAATCAGAAGTGGAGCGGCCAGGTCTTAAACTGGTACTCATATGTGATACTGCCACTGCAGGTGGTGGCTTTACTCACTACACATGGCACCAGCCCCAATCATAGGAATTTCTAATGCAACATTTGTTAGTTTGTTTTTGTTACGTAAAACATTTTTTTCTGGGCCCTATGCTGCCTACAGCAAATTATTCTATTTATTGAAGACTACATTTCTTTCTTTTTTTAAAAAAAATATTTTATTTATTTATTTGACAGGTAGAGTTATAGATAGTGAGAGAGACAGACAGAGAGAAAGGTCTTCCTTCCATTGGTTCACTCCCCAAATGGCGCAATGGCTGGAGCTGTGCTGATATTCATATCAGCAAGGGCCTTCTTCCTGGTCTCTCATGTGGGTGCAGGGAGGCCATCTTCTACTGCTATCCCAGGCCATAGCAGAGAGCTGGACTGGAAGAGGAGCAACCAGGACTAGAACTGGCACCCATATGGGATGTTGGCACCACAGGCAGAGGATTAACCCAGTGTGCCATGGTGCTGGCCCTGAAGACTACATTTCTAAGATTCAAGTTATCTTGTGTAACTGGTATTTATTCATTTTCTACCAAATGAAATTTCACTATGTAAAACATTTGGACATACATTTTCATCTCTACATATGTGGACATATGGATTATTGATAACTTTTAGCTGTTATAAACAACGATATCACAGCATTTTTGTGTTTATCTGCTACATTTGAAAGCGTTTTACATCTAGGAGTGAAACTGTTGGTTTAAGTGACAAGCAATATTTAAATTTATGAGATACTACCATATAGGCTTCCAAAACTGTTATAACAATTTGAATGATCATGAATCTTTTTTTAATCTAGTGTTTATAAACTGCTATTTCATTGAAAGCTCAAGCAGAGTAAATTTTCTGTATGGTGTTTTCATTTGGCTTCCTTCTCTTTGAAGTAACTCTTCATGTCTTTTACACATTATTCTACTTGGTGTTTCTTTTTCTTTTTGATAGGTAGCAGTGTAGAATACCACTGTTGTGGGCAGGGCAAGATGGCAGTACAGCAGTGGGACATTCTGAGTTGCACAGGGAAAATTGGATAATTAATGAGTAGAGGGGATACAAGCAGATGGTGTAATCACAAAAAGCTCACGCAGAGTGGCCCAGGAGTCCACCAGAGACTGTGCAGGTCCACACCAGGGGAAGTAGAGAGGTAGCTGATATGCAGAGAAGGAGTGGGGCAGGGACCCAGTGAGGAGACAGGCAATGCTTCCTCAGTGAACCAGGTGAGAGGTTGCCAGCCCACAGAGATGCAGACAGTGTTGAGATGTGAAGTTTTTGTGAACAGCGCTTAGAACTCTAAGTGGGAAGAAGGAGAAATTCTAGGGGTTGGGCAGAGAGGTTGAACATGGCACAATCCATCGGTTTCTTTCCTCTCCCCCCAACCAGAGCTACAGCTGGTGGGGATTGTTTACATTTTTGAGTGTAGGCAGCAGGCAGCTGCTTTCACATCCTGCACACAAACCCATCAGTTGTGGGGTCCACCACACAACACACCCAACTTGGGAACAAGGATCACAACAATTCAGAGTAACTCCCTTCCCCCCATCATTCAAGTTGTACAACAATGAATAATACTAAACAGTGAAAACCCAAGCTCATTTTAGGAACAATCGAGCAGGGAGCTCAGCCCCAGTAGGTGGGGCTTGGTATACCAAAGCCCTGGTGCTTGTCTCCATAAGTACCCAGAAATAAACAAAGCTCCAGGAGGTGGAGTTGCGTGCTTCCAGTTGCAACAGGCACAGACATGTAGCAGCTCATAGTGGAGGGAAATCAATTTGAAAACAACACCAATCAGAAACCAGACAGAAATGCCAAAGAATAAAGGAAAAATCCTGAATACGAATAAGGAAGAATTTAGGAACTTGCAATGGAGCAATCTAAATCTTCAATAATGGAGGCAAATAGGAAAAATTGAGACCATGCCAGAATAGGAATTGATAAAATTAATACTCATATTACATGGAAGCAATCAGAAAAAGACTCAAGATCTGAATGAAAAGCACTCCCAAGAAATTGAGATTTTAAATAGAAGCCAAAATTAAATACTGTAAATGTTAAATTCTATTAACCAGATAAAAAATGCAGTGGAATCTCTTAGAAATAGAACAGATGAGGCTGGCGCCGTGGCTCACTTGGCTAATCCTCCACCTGTGGCTACTACCCCGGGTTCTAGTCCTGGTTGGGGTGCCAGATTCTGTGCTGGTTGCTCCTCTTCCAGTCCAGCTCTTTGCTGTGGCCTGGGAGTGCAGTGGAGGATGGCCCAAGTGCTTGGGCCCTGCACCCCGCATGGGAGACCAGGAGGAAGCACCTGGCTCCTGGCTTTGGATTGGTGCAGTGCACCAGCTGTAGCTGCCACTTAGGGGGTGAACCAACGGAAAAGGAATACCTTTCTCTCTGTCTCTCTCTCTCTAACTCTGCCTGTCAAAAAAAAAAAAAAAAGAAAGAAATAGAACAGATGATATAGAAGAGTGACTATCAGAACTAGAAGACACATTTCAAGAAATAATAGTCAGGCCAAACACAAGAAGAAATTAGAAAATTAAAAATCACGGTTGGAAATTTACAAGATTCTATCAAGCAATCCAACATACAGATCATAGGAGTTCTGGGAGGTGTGGAAAGAGAGAACAGGGACTGGTGCTGTGGCTCACTTGGCTAATCCTCTGCCTGCGGTGTCAGCACCCTGGGTTCTAGTCCCAATTGCTCCTCTTCCAGTCAAGCTCTCTGCTGTGGCCCAGGAAGGCAATGGAGGATGGCCCAAGTGCTTGGGTCCCTGCACCCGCATGGGAGACTGGGAGGAAGTACCCAGCTCCTGGCTTCAGATCAGCTAAGTGCTGGCCATCGCGGCCATTAGGGGAGTGAACCAACGGAAGGAAGACCTTTCTCTCTGTCTCTCTCTCTCTCACTGTCTGCAACTCTGCCTGTCAAATAAAAAAATAAATGTACATGCACCTAATTACAGGGTGCTTGGCTATTTTAAAGAATAATTAAGGGAGTTAAAGGGAGATATAGACTCAAATACAAAATAACAGGGGACTTCAATACCTCACTTTCAGCAATGGACATAGCAATCAGACAGACGATCAACAAGGAAACAACAGAGCTAAGTGACACTATAAACCAAATAGACCTAGCAGATACGTACAGAGCCTTCCACCCTACAGCAAATGAGTACACATATTTCTCCCCAGTGCATGGAAATTTCTCTAGGATAGATCTATGCTACGCCATAAAGTGAGTCTCAGCAAATTCAAAAAAAATTAAAAATCATACCATGCATCTTCTCAGACCACAATGGAATGAAGCTGGAAATCAACAACTCAAGAACTCTACATTATATGCAAACACATGGAGAATGAACAACATGTTTCTGAATGAGCAGTGGGTCACAGAGGAAATTAAAAGAGAAATCAAAAAATTTCTGGAAACAAATGAAATGACAATACAACTTACCAAAATTTGTGGGATACAGCAAAAGCAGTGTTAAGAGGAAAGTTTACAGCAATTGGTGACTACATCAATAAACTGGAAAGGCACCAAATAAATGGACTATCTATGAACCTTAATGAATTAGAAACACAGCAGCAAACTGAACCCTAAACCAGTAGAAGAAAAGAAATAATTAAAATTAGAGGAGAAATCAATAAAATCGAAACAAAAAACATTACACAAGATCAGCAAAATGAAGAGCTGTTTTTTTTAAATAAACAAAAAAAGGAGAAAGAAGACTCAAATCAATACAAGTAGAGATGGTAGAGAAAATGTAATAACAGACACCACAGAAATAAAAAGAATCATCAGAAACTACTACAAAGAGCTGTATGCCAACAAATTGGGAAGCCTAGAAGAAATGGATAGATTCCTGGACACATACAACCTACCTAAATTGAGCTATGAAGACAAAGAAAACCTAAACAGACCCATAAGCAAGAAAGAAATTGAATCAGTAATAAATGCCCTTCAAACAAAGAAGAGCCCAGGACTGGATGGCTTCACTGCTAAATTCTACCAGACATTTACAGAAGAACTAACCCCAGTTCTTCTCAAATCATTCAACACAATTGAAAGGGAGGTATTTCTCCCAGATTCTTTCTATGAAGCCAATATCACCTTAATTCCTAAACATGGAAAAGACACAACAGAGAAAGAAAACTATAGACCAATTCTCCCTGATGAACATAAAAGCAAAAATCTGCAATGAAATCCTGGACAATCGAATCCAACTAAACATCAGAAAGATCATTCACCAGGACCAAGTGGGATTTATCCCTGGTATGCAGGGATGGTTCAACATTCGAAAATAATCAATGTGATAAACCACACTAACAAACTGAGGAAAAAAAACCATATGATTATCTCAATAGATGAAGAGAAAGCATTTGATAAAATAAAACACCCTTTCATGATGAAAACTCTAAGAAAATTGGGTATAGAAGGAACATTCCTAAAAACAATCAAGGCAATTTGTGAAAAACCCACAGATGGCATCATTTTGAATAGGGAAAAGTTGGAAGCATTTCCACTGAAATCTGGTACCAGATATGGATGCCCACTCTCACCGTTGCTATTCAATATAGTACTGGAAATTTTAGCCAGAGACATTAGGCAAGAAAAAGAAATCAAAGGGATACAAACTGGGAAGGAGAAAGTCAAACTATCCCTCTTTGCAGATGATATGATTCTATATATAGGGGAACCAAAAGACTCCACTAAGAGACTATTGAAACTCATAAAAGAGTTTGGCAAAGTAGCAGGATACAAAGTCAATACACAAAAATCAACAGCCTTTGTATACACATACAATACCATGGCTGAGAAAGAACTTCTAAGATCAATCCCACTCACAATAGCCACAAAAACAATCAAGTACCTGGAATAAATTCAACCAAGGATGTCAAAGATCTCTACAATGAGAATTATAAAACATTTAAAAAAGAATAGAAGAAGATAAAGAAAAATGGAAAACTCTGCCATGTTCATGTATTGGAAGAATCAGTATCATCAAAATGTCCATTCTTTCAAAAGCAATTTATAGATTAATGCTATACCAATCAAAATACCAAAGACATTCTTCTCAGATCTAGAAAAAATGTTGCTGAAATTCATATGGAGGCACAGGAGACCTGGAATAATTAAAGCAATCTTATATAACAAAAACAAAGCTGGAGACATCACAATACCAGATTTCAAGACATATGACAGGGCAGTTGTAATCCAAAAAGCCTGATACTGATACAGAAACAGAGTGATAGACCAATGGGACAGAATAGAAATGCCAGAAATCAACACAAACATTTACAACCAACTTATATTTGACAAAGGATTGAAAACCAAACACTGGAGCAGGGACAGTGTATTCAATAAATGGTACTGAGAACATTGGATTTCCACGTGCAGAATCATGAAGCAAGACCCCTACCTTACACCTTACACAAAAATCCACCCAACATGGATTGAAGATCTAAATCTATGACCTGACACCATCAAATTAATCAAGGACATTGGGGAAACCCTGCAAACATTGCACAGGCAAAGAATTCCTGGAAAAGACCCAGAGGCACAGGCAGCAAAGCCAAAATGAAGAATGGCATTACCCAAATTGAGATGCTTCTGAACAGCAAAAGAAACAGTCAAGAAAGTGAAGAGACTACTGACAGAATGGGAGAAATTATTTGCAAACTACACAGCTGATAAAGGATTAATAACCAGAATCTACAAAGATATCAAGAAACTCCACAACAACAAAACAAACAACCCAGTTAAGAGATGTGCAAAGGACTTAAACAGACATTTTTCAAGAGGAAATCCAAATGGCCACAGACACATGAAAAAATGTTCAGGATCACTAGCAATTAGGGAAATGCAAATCAAAGCTGCAATGATTTTTCACCTCACCCCAGTTAGAATGGCCCTCATACAGAAATCAACAAACCATAAATGCTGGAAAGGATGTGGTGAAAATGGCACCCTAACCCACTGTTGGTGGGAATGTAAACTGGTAAAGCCACTATGGAAGGCAGTGTGGGGATACCTTAAAAATCTGAATATTGACCTACTATATGACCCATCCATCCCACCCCTGGGAATTATCCAAGGGAAATGAAATCAGTACATGAAAGTGCTTTCAGCACCTCCATATTTATTGCAGCTCAATTCACAATAGCTAAGACATGGAAGCAACCTAAATGCCCATCACCTGAAGACTGGATAAAGAAATTGTGGGATATGTACACTATGGAATACTAAACAGCCATAAAAATGGATGAAATCTGGAAATTTGCATCAAAATGGAGCAAGCTGGAAAATGTCATACTTAGTGAAATAACGCAGTCCCAAAGAGAAAAATACCATATGTTCTCCCTGATCTGTGAGAATTAATAGTGCTCCTAAAATGAAAACTATATAAGTAAAATTGGTACTTTTAGAAACAATGACTAGTTCTTGTCCTGACTGCTGAGGGACAGTTTTTTATTATTACTTTTTATTCTGTATTTCCTTTTTTTCCTTTGTTTTCTTTCTTTTCTTTTCTCCATACTATATGTTGAACTCTTTATGTAACATAGAGTTAATCATATGTATATAAAGTCAATTGAAAAAAGATCTCAGTAAAAAATAAGAGGGGGAATATGAGAGGGAGGAGGTAGTCTATAACTGTTAAGCTGTATAGTTCTGCATACAGTCCTACAGACTTACTTCTAAGGCCACAGCCTAAAAACTTGTTGTGGGACTCCAAACCCATTAAAATCAGTGGTATAAATTCCATCTTAATTGTTGAAATAATCATATTAAATTTTAAAGCCAATATATAGATAGGATTAAGTATAAAAGTGATTATATAAATAATATCAAGTGCCTGGTAATAATAATAGACAGAATAAAAAGGAAGAGATGTCCAATATGGGAAGCAGTCCACACAGCAGACTCCTAGAATGACATTCACTGTAAATAACACTCTGACCTCAGAATCAATCCTTGAGGCTTCCTGGTCTGGCTGAAAGGCCTATGAGACCATTTCAGGCACTGAAAGCCAAGACTCTGTGGCAAAAAATATCTTACATGAAGGATTTCTATGAGATCTCAGTGGAAAGAAGGGGCCATCAAAGGACATATTTTTCTTTCAAGGGAGGAGAGAACTTCCAATTTGCCTATGGCAGTGTCCAAATACTGATGGAGTCTATGGTCACAAAAGGCCCCCATAGCCTTGGCAACCCATGGGAAGAGCCTTGGGTGATCACTGATGCCATAAATAAGAGTGTTAATTGTTAAAGGAACAACAGAAGTCACTGTGTACTTCCTCCCCATGTAGGACCTCTGTCCTTAATGAGTTATACTATGAGAATTAATTGCAAATCCTGTTCTCAAACTGTACTTTATATGTTGTGTGGGTGTGTGGGTGTAAACTGTTGAAATCTATACTTAATATAGAGTTGGTCCTCTGTATGTAAAATCAAACTAAAAATGAACCATAATGAAGAAGGGGATGGGAGAGGAAGAAGGAGGTGGGATGGGAGTCGGAGTGAGAGGGTGGATGTGGGGGAAAGAACCACTATATACCTAAAGTTGTACCTATGAAAAATACATTAGTTAAATAAAAGCTTTTAAAAAAGAATACCACTGTTTTGTCCATTATATATTTTGTATGCATATTCTCCCAGTTTATAGCTTGTCTTTTGAAAGGATTTATATTATCTTATGTACTCAAGTAAATAATTTGATATAATTATAATTACCAGTCTTGTCTTTCATTATTGATATATTTAAATCACATTAAAATTCTTCTCCTTCATTAAGTTCATACAATTGTTTTCCTGAAGTGGGCATTTGGCACAGTGGTTAAGTCAGTGCTTGGGATACCTGCATCTCATATGGAAGTTCCTAGTTGGAATCTGGGTTCTGCTTCCGATCAACTTCCTGGGAGGCAGCAGGTGATGGCTCAAGTACTTAGGTCAGCCATCCATGTGAGAGACCTAGACTGAGTTCCAGATTCCTGGTTTCAATCTGGCCCAGCCCCAGCTGTTTCAGGCATTTGGAGTGCAACATCTCTTTTCCTCTGTCTCTCCTACTTTGCCTTTCAAACAAATAAAAGAGTTGCTATAAAACTATTTTCTCAAAATTTTTTCCTAAACTATTTTAAGATTTTAGTTTTCAGCTAAGTCTAATCTATCAAAATTAATTTTGGTACAAGTTATGTAGTGGTGATTCAATGTTTTACCATATGCATTAACAATTATCTGAGCATTATCTTGAAAATTTTAGTCTTTCTTCAGTTATCAGAAAGGAATTTTCTTTCCTTTTTTTTTTTTTTTTTTTGACAGGCAGAGTGAACAGTGAGAGAGAGAGACAGAGAGAAAGGTCTTCCTTTTGCCATTGGTTCACCCTCCAATGGCTGCCGCAGCAGGTACGCTGCGGCTGGCGTACCGTGCTGATCTGAAGCCAGGAGCCAGGTGCTTCTCCTGGTCTCCCATGAGGGTGCAGGGCACAAGCACTTGGGCCATCTTCCACTGCACTCCCGGGCCATAGCAGAGAGCTGGCCTGGACGAGGGGCAACCGGGACAGAATCCAGCGCCCTGACTGGGACTAGAACCCCGTGTGCCGGTGCCACAGGCAGAGGATTAGCCTATTAAGCCGCGGCGCCAGCCAGGAAGGAATTTTCTTATTTAAATTTTTATTCATGTTTTGGTCTATTCCTAGGCTCTTTAATCTATCCTTATTGTCAGTTTGTTGATTCCAGTGCCAGTACTACACTGGTTTAATTAACCATTGATTTATAGTATATCTTTATCTCCGGAAAGGAAGGCTGTCTCCAATTGTTTTTCATAAGTCTCACTTATGTGATTGCTGGTCAATATTAAATTTAGAATTATAATGTCATCTCCCCCCCAAAAAAAAGGAATAAAGAACCTGTAGGACTTTGAAAGTGGATTGAACCTAAATTAATGAGGAGAGTGAATACTATTGTGTATATTATTCAGAGCTTGATGATAGTGAGTCTGCCTATTATTAATTAATGGAAGTTCTACTGCCCTATGTGCACAAAGAACAATCTCTGATACTGACTATATTTTATGATTTATTTATTTATTTGAAAGACAGAGTTATATATAGAGAAAGAGAGACACACACACAGAGAGAGAGAAAGAGAGAGAGAGAGAGAGAGAGAGAGAGAGAGTCTTCCATCTGCTGGATGGCCACTCCCCAAATGGCCACCAAAACCAGGATTAAGGACTTTCTTCCGGGTTTTCCATGTGGGTTCAGGGGCACAAGCCAGGACTCAAAGTGGTGCCCATATGGAATGCTAGCATTGTAGATAGCAGGTTAACTTGTGCCACAGCACTGGCTCCTGATACTGGTCTTTTGAGAAAAGAAAGGCTTTGTTTTATGCAGGATGAAGGTATTTTCCAGTGAAAGGCCCCTTCATGCTGAGTGAAATAAGCCAGTCCCAAAGGGACAAATACCATATGTTCTCCCTGATTGGTGACAACTGACTGAACACCAAAAAGGAAACCTGTTGAAGTGAAATGGACACTATGGGAAACGGTGACTTGATCAGCATAGCCCTGACTGTTAATGAACAACTTAATACATTATCCCTCTTAGCAGCTTTTTGTCTGTTCTACTTAATATGACTGGTTTAATTCTGTAATTAATACACAGTTATTCTTAAGTGTTGAAAATTAACTGAAATGTGATCCCTGTTAAACATAAGAGTGGGAATAAGAGAGGGAAGAGATGTATAATTTGGGACATGCTCAAGCTGACTTGCCCCAAATGGTAGAGTTAGAAACATACCAGGGGATTCCAATTCAATCCCATCAAGGTGTCATGTACCAATGCCATTTCACTATTCCAAGTGACCAATTTCAGTTCATAATTGATCATAATGAAAGGACTAAGAGTCAAAGGGAGCACATAAACAAGTCTAGTACCTGCTAACACTAACCGATAGAATAAATAAAGGGGAGAGTGATCCAACATGGGAAGTGAGATACTCAGCAGACTCATAGAATGGCAGATGTCCTAAACAGCACTCTGGCCTCAGAATCAACCCTAAAGGCATTCGGATCTGGCTGAAAAGCCCATGAGAGTATTACAGGCATGGAAAGCCAAGACACTCTGGCAAAATATCTCTGTGAGTGAGATCCCAGTGGAAAGAACAGGTCTTCAAAGAAGGAGGTACCTTTCTCTGAAGGGAGGAGAGAACCTCCACTTTGACTACGACCTTGTCTAAACAAGATAAGAGTCGGAGAACTCAGAGGGCTTCCATAGCCTTGGAAACTCATGACTGGAGCATAGGGAGATTACTGATGCCATAGACAGGAGTGTCAATTGGTAAAGTCAACAACAGGAGTCACTGTGCACTTACTCCTCATGTAGGATCTCTGTCCTTAATGTGCTGTGCATTGAGATTTAATGCTATAATGAGTACTCAAACAATATATTTCACTTTGTGTTTCTATGGGGGTGCAAACTGTTGAAATCTTTACTTAATGCATACTAAACTGATCTTCTGTAAAAAAAAAAAAAAGAAATTATCAATTCCCAACTTGACTCTCACTGGGATTAAACATGACAATAGGTCTGATCTGATTTCATCATCATTTAAAAAAAATCATCTATTATTTTTCACTTTATGTTTCTGTGTGGGAGCAAACTGTTGAAATCCTTACTTAATATATACTAAGCTGATCTTCGGTATATTAAGATAATCGAAAATGAATCTTGATGTGAATGGAAGGGGAGAGGGAGTGGGAAAGGGGAGGGTTGCGGGTGGGAGGGACGGTATGGGGGGGAAGCCATTGTAATCCATAAGTCGTACTTTGGAAATTTATATTCATTAAATAAAAGGTAAAAAAAAAGAAAGGTCCCTTCAGAATATCTAATCTCACACATTCTGTCACAAATAAACACATCTCACATTTAGCAGCTTTTCTGGTTCTCAATTTCTTAAACAAAACAGAAATACCCTAAACAACAACAACAAAAAATGAGGGATGTTAAGGTTGATGATTAAGAAGCATTCTCTTAGTGTGCTTACGTGAGGTGCGTAGTGATCAGACTCTGACATGGCCACAGATCCCCTGGTTTTCCACACACCTACCAGTCAGGATGGTCAAAGGAAAATATCTCAGTCCAGCAATGCTGCTCTTGTGAATGCTCACCACAAGTAGGCAGCACATGCAGTCATATGATTCCTCCTATTTATTTATTTACCTTTGCTGAAATAATTAGCTAATCTATCATTATTGAATTCTAGTGAAATCTTCAGGTGGCAAGTGTGAGCCAGGAGTGGCCAACTAAACTATCATTTGTGATCATGCTCCAACCTTTCCAACCTGTCTGTTCATTTGTGTTTATGCAGTCCTGAACACTTGGACATTGCTCTCAAGGTTTTTCCTAGGAATACCTTCCATTCATTATCTTTGAAAGTGAGAGTTGTGCCTTATTCATTCCTATGTCTACCACCTAGCCTGGTACTTGTTGACGGTATTGCACTCTTCAAATGGGGTAAGAATAAATAAACTTATCCCATTTTTGCGTGGAGTTGGTTATATATGACACTTTAATATAAATATAGCATGATTCTACCTACTAGTTTATATGAATATATATATTTATATATATATTTAGAGAACTCTGAACATACCAAATAAATTGAAATATACAATGACTATTTTGGAGAGTATAATTCACAGAAAATATATAGACTTGGCAAGTAGAGGTTTAATTGCATCTCATTCTAAATGCCAGAAACACAGCTAGAAAATCACTCATCAGACTCATTACAGTTGAGCTCCACTTAAACGATGTGCCCAATCTGTGTTCTCATTGATTTTAAACCCCATATGTGTACTGTCTAGATTCTAACCTATCCTGTTAAATCATTTTCACCATTTGTTTTTTCAAATAGCAAATATATGTGATTTTATTATTTCATATACTTAGGAATACAATAAAATTAAAGAGGAAAAAAATGGGTGTCTGCCCTATTGGAACTCTGATTCTCCAGGAAGAGACCGATGAACAGTTGTAAGAGTGTCAAAAGTATTTTGGAAGAGGTATATACAAAGTATCTGGACAATCTGAATAATTACTTCTGCCTAACAGGAAAAAATTAATATAAGTAATTATATTTGTAGCAGATGGCAAAAAAATGAGTAGGAGTTTTCCAGGAGGAGCACAGCATGAACATTTCACTCAAAGGGAACACCATGAGATAGTGGTATTACAGAAGACCATGAGTTATCTCTGGAATCACTACTTCCCAAATTTTCATTAACAATCACTTTGCTCTTCATAAATCTTTCCTTCTTTGCAAAATACGCATAATTATCTGAGAGATAACACAGGGCAGTCACAGGATTGATGGAGATAAATTATAAATGGCATGGTACAGCACTTGGCTCAGAAAGATTAGACAAAAAGTGGTAGCTGTAGCTCCCAAAGGCAAATAAGTCAGGGTCAGGAAAGCAAAAGCAGGGCAATAATTAAAAAAACAAGAGTGTCAATTTGTTAAGTCAACAACAGGAGTCACTGTGCACTTACTCCTCATGTAGGATCTTTGTCCTTAATGTGCTGTACATTGAGATTTAATGCTACAACTAGTACTCAAACAGTATTTTTCACTTTATGTTTCTGTGTGGGAGCAAACTGTTGAAATCTTTACTTAATGTATGCTAAACTGATCTTCTGTATATAAAGAGAAACGAAAATGAATCTTGATGTGAATGGAAGGGGAGAGGGAGTGGGAAAGGGGAGGGTTGTGGGTGGGAGGACGTTATGGGGGGGAAGCCATTGTAATCCATATTCTGTACTTTGGAAATTTATATTCATTAAATAAAAGTTTGAAAGCAAAAAAAAAAAAAATAAAAAAAAAATTTCCAGTGAAGTCCAACATATCTAGAGAACAATCTGTCATTATTTATTTGTCACTTGTATTTGATCTGACTCTGTAAAGACCTTTGAATAAACTGAAGAGATTGAAGAAGGTAAAGAGGAAAGAGACTGAAGATGGGGAAAGTGAAAAATGTTTACTTCATCTTTACTTTTTTAAAAGAATAAACTTGCTCTTTAAATCAAACATTGTGTTTGGAGATAATGGTAGATTAATATGCAGTTTTAAGGAAAGATAAAGGAGGATCCTATGTACTCCTAACCCAGTTTCCCCCAGCGAAAACAACTTGAAAAACTATAGTATAATATCAAAACTAGATATTGGAATTGGAACAATTAAGATACAGAGAATATTTCCATCATCAAAGGTATCACTCCTATGTTTTTTTTAAATTATTTTCTATCATTTTGTTATTTGAAGAATACACTTTAAATGGAATCCTATAGTAAATTACCTTTTGGGATTGACCATTTTTAAACTCATAATTCCCAAAAGATATGTCCAGGCCTTTTCATATGTCAATAGTTCATTCCCTTTATTACTGATTAGTAATTCTAGGAAATAGACGTACCATAATACTCACCATTTAAGAATACATGTATTATTTCCAATTTTTGGCTATTATGAATAAAACTGACATAAATAGCAGCTTATATTTATTTCTAGTTTGTATGATAGGGAAGATGCACACATACATACCCACACACATACACAAATAGAGAACAAAAATTTGTGTGTATTTATTTGAAAGAAACTACCAAAGTGTCCACAAAGTCACTGTGCCATTTTTACATTCATACCAGTGATGGATGCAGGTCAAGTTTCTCTGCATCCTCTGCCAGCATTTGTCAAGCCACTCTAACAGGTATGCAGTCATATCTCATTATTATCTTAGCCTGCATTTCCCTTGGAACTGATTTGGTTTTTTTATATTCTTATTTTCCATTTGAATAGCCTTTTTAATAAACTGTTTCTTAATGCCATTTTCCCCTTTTTAATTAGTCTTTTTAAATTGAGTTTTGAGAGTTCTTTATATTTTGTAGATACTATTCCTTTGTCACATATATTGGTTCCAAGGATTTCCACTACTTCGTAACTTGTTGTTAATCCTCTCAACAGCAGCATTTACAAAGCTAAGGTTTATTAATTTTAATGAAATATTTGCCAATTTTTCCTCTTGTAGATTGTGCCTCAGTATCTTCTATTCCTCTCTCCATTTCTTGCTCTCTTCCTTTATGATTTAATGATTTTCTATGGTAGTATGTTTTAAAACCTTTCTTCTGAGTGTCTATTATATATTTTTGTACTTTGTGGTTTCTGGGAGGTTCACATAAAGCATCTATACTCATAACACACTATTTTAGGCTGATCACAACTTAATTTCAACCACTTCCATAAACTCTATACTTTTTTTTTTTGCCAGGCAGAGTTAGTGTGAGAGAGAGACAGAGAGAGAGAGTTATAGACAGTGAGAGAGCGAGAGAGAGAAAGGTCTTCCTTCCATTGGTTCACTCCCCTAATGGCCTCTACGGCTGGCATTGCGCCAACCCAAAGCCAGGAGCCAGGTACTTCCTCCTGGTCTCCCATGCGGTGTGCAGGGACCCAAGAATTTGGGCCATCCTCCGCTGCCCTCCTGGGCCACAGCAGAGAGTTGGACTGGAAGAGGAGCAACTGGGACTAGTACCCAGTGCCCCAACTGGGACTAGAACCTGGGGTGCCAGCGCTGCAAGTGGAGGATTAGCCAAGTGAGCCACAACACCGGCCAAAACTCTACACTTTTATGCTCTCTGGTCCCACAATTTGTTTTTGATGAATGTTTTGTATGTCTTATAGTTTATGCCCGCTAACTGATTATTATAGTGATAGTTGCTTTTATTATTTTAACCCTGATGCTGAAAATATAGTTGATGCCACAATTACAAGATGAGTGTTGACTTTGACGATATGTTTCAAACTACCAATGAGTTTTATATGTTCATATTTCTACTTAGCAACCTCTTCCTTCAGCTTGAAGGACTCCTTTCAACATTTCTTGTAAGGCAGATTCAGCAGTAATAAATCCACTCAGCTTCTAGTGGTCTGAGAAAGTTTATATTTTTCATTCATCTTTTTTTAACTTTTATATAATGAATATAAATTTCCAAAGTACAGAATATGGATTACAATGGCTTCCCCCTCCCCATAACTTCCCTCCCACCCGCAACCCTCCCCTTTCCCTCTCCCTCCCCCCTTCCATTCACATCAAGATTCATTTTCAATTCTCTTTATATACAGAAGATCAGTTTAGCATATATTAAGTAAAGATTTCAACAGTTTGCACACACATAGAAACACAAAGTGAAAAAGACTGTTTGAGTACTAGTTATAGCATTAAATCACAATGTACAGCACATTAAGGACAGAGATCCTTCATGAGGAGTAAGTGCACAGTGACTCCTGTTGTTGACTTAACAAATTGACACTCTTGTTTATGGCATCAGTAATCACCCTAGGCTCTTGTCATGAGTCGCCAAGGCTATGGAAGCATTTTGAGTTCACCAACTCTGATCATATTTAGACAAGGTCGTAGTCAAAGTGGAGGTTCTCTCCTCCCTTCAGAGAAAGGTACCTCCTTCTTCGATGACCTGTTCTTTTCACTGGGATCTCACTTGTGGAGATCTTACATGTAGGTTTTTTTTTTTTTTGTCAGAGTCTCTTGGCTTTTCATGCCTGTAATACTCTCATGGGCTTTTCAGCCAGATCCGAATGAATTTAGGGCTGGTGCTGAGGCCAGAGTGCTGTTTAGGACATCTGCCATTCTATGGGTCTGCTGTGTATCTCGCTTCCCATGTTGGATTGTTCTCTCCCTTTTTTATTCTATCAGCTAGTATTTGCAGACACTAGTCTTGTTTATGTGCTCCCTTTGGCTCTTAGTCCTATCATTATGATCAATTGTGAACAGAAATTGATCACTTGGAATAGTGAGATGGCATTGGTACATGCCACCTTGATGGGATTGAATTGGAATCCCCTGGTATGTTTCTAACTCTACCATTTGAGGTAAGTCAGCTTGAGCATGTCCCAGATTGCACATCTCTTCCCTCTCTTATTCCCACTCTTATATTTAACAGCGATCACTTTTCAGTTAATTTTCAACACTTGAGAATAACTGTGTATTGATTACAGTATTCAACCAAAAGTATTAATTAGAACAAATAAACAAAAAAATACTAAGAGGGATAACGTATTAAGTTGTTCATCAACAGTCAGGGCAAGGGCTGATCAAGTCACCGTTTCTCATAGTGTTCATTTCACTTTAACAGGTTTCCTTTTTGGTGCTCAGTTAGTTATCACCGATCAGGGAGAACATATGGTATTTGTCCCTTTGGGATTGGCTTATTTCATTCAACCTAATGCTTTCCAGATTCCTAACAGGGATCTCTTTTCAGTTAAAATTTAAACACCTAAGAATAATTGTGTGTTAATTACAGAGTTCAACCAATAGTACCAGAACAAAAAAAATACTAAAATGGATAAAGTATTACATTGTACATCAACCGTCAGGACAAGAGCTGATCAAGTCACTGTTTCTCATAGTGCCCATTTCACTTCAACAGGTTTCCCTTTTGGTGCTCAGTTAGTTGTCGCCAATCAGGGAGAACATATGATATTTGTCCCTCTGGTACTGGCTTAACTCACTCAGCATGATGTTTTCCAAATTCCTCCATCTTGTTGCAAATGACCGGGTTTCGTTGTTTTTGACTGCTGTATAGTATTCTATAGAGTACATGTCCCATAATTTCTTTATCCAGTCTACTGTTGATGGGCATTTGGGTTGGTTCCAGGTCTTGGCTATTGTGAATTGAGCTGCAATAAACATTAATGTGCAGACAGCTTTTTTGTTTGCCAATTTCATTTCCTTTGGGTAAATTCCAAGGAGTGGGAATTGAATGGGTTGAATGGTAGGGTTATATTCAGGTTTCTGAGGAATCTCCAGACTGACTTCCATAGTGGCTTAACCAGTTTGCATTCCCACCAACAGTGGGTTAGTGTCCCTTTTTCCCCACATCCTCACCAGCATCTATTGTTGGTAGATTTCTGAATGTGAGCCATTCTAACTGGGGTGAGGTGGAACCTCGTTGTGGTTTTGATTTGCATTTCCCTGATTGCTAGTGATCTTGAACATTTTTTCATGTGTCTGTTGGCCATTTGGATTTCCTCTTTTGAAAAATGTCTATTGAGGTCCTTGGCCCATCTCTTAAGTGGGTTGTTTGTTTTGATCTTGTGGAGTTTCTTGATTTCTTTGTAGATTCTGGTTATCAACTGTCGCTCCCCCTCTTCATGGAGGAACGACACTAAACCCTGCCTAGGCTTCATATCCGAGTCACGGCACCATTATGTCGCTCCCCCTCTTCGTGGAGGAACGACACAGGACCCTGTGCTGTTCTTTTGTCTGCTCGGCCCTTCCCGGGTTTGCTGCTGGTTCTTCCCGGGTTGGCTACCGACCCTTCCACATCCGTGGAAGGGCGTTTCCCCTGGCCACTTTCCCCACTTGCGCAGGGGAGCAGCACACCGCCGGCCGGCTCTCTCGGGGGCTGCACAGGTGTTCCTTCAGATAGATGTTCCCCTTAGATATTCCTGGTGCATGTTGTCTCTCTCCTCCTTTATAGTCCTCTTCCGCCAATCCCAACTCTGCTACCCACACGCCGAGAATGCTGCTCTCCTCCAATCAGGAGTAGGTCCTACAGTTTATTGGTTGAACTGGAGGCAGCTGTGTAGAAGCTGTTTCCCTTCTCAGCGCCATATCGTGGGAGAGCAGATGCATAGAATAAGTCTTAATTCCAGTAACTTAGTCTAGTCCGAGTTGCTCCCCACAATCAACCCTTTATCTGTTGCATAGTTTGCAAATATTTTTTGCATTCTGTCGGTTGTCTCTCACTCTCCTGACTGTTTCTTTTGCAGTACAGAAACTTCTCAATTTGATTTTGGCTTTGACTGCCTGTGCTTCTGGGGTGTTTTCCAAGAAGTCATTGCCGGTACCTATATCTTGCAGGGTTTTTCCAATGCTCTCTAATAAGTTGATGCTGTCAGGTTGTAGATTTAAGTCTTTAATCCATGTTGAGTGAATTTTTGTGTAAGGCGAAAGGTAGGGGTCTTGCTTCATGATTCTGCACGTGGAAATCCAATTTTCCCAGCACCATTTATTGAATAGACTGTCCTTACTCCAGGGATTGGTTTTAGATCCTTGATCAAATATGAGTTGGCTGTAGATGTTTGGATTGATTTCTGGTGTTTCAATTCTGTTCCATTGGTCTATCCATCTGTTTCTGTACCAGTACCATGCTGTTTTGATTACAACTGCCCTGGAGTATGTCCTGAAATCTGGTATTGTGATGCCTCCAGCTTTGTTTTTGTTGTACAAGATTGCTTTAGCTAGTCGAGGTCTCCTGTGCCTCCATATAAATTTCAGCACCATTTTTTCCAGATCTGAGAAGAAGGTCTTCGGTATCTTGATTGGGATTGCATTGAATCTATAAATTGCTTTTGGGAGAATGGACATTTTGATGATGTTGATTCTTCCAATCCATGAGCATGGAAGATTTTTCCATTTCTTGGTATCCTCTTCTATTTCTTTCTTTAAGGTTTTGTAATTTTCATCGTAGAGATCTTTAACGTCCTTGGTTAAGTTTATTCCAAGGTATTTGATTGTTTTTGTAGCTATTGTGAATGGGATTGATCTTAGAAGTTCTTCCTCAGCCATGGGATTGTCTGTGTATACAAAGGCTGTTGATTTTTGTGCATTGATTTTATATCCTGCTACTTTGCCAAACTCTTCTATGAGTTCCAGTAGTCTCTTAGTAGAGTTCTTTGGGTCCCCTAAGTAAAGAATCATATCATCTTCAAAGAGGGATAGTTTGAGTTCTTTCTTCCCAATTTGTATCCTTTTAATTTCTTTTTCTTGCCTAATAGCTCTGGCTAGAACTTCCAGAACTATATTGAATAGCAGTGGTGAGAGTGGGCATCCCTGTCTGGTACCAGATATCAGTGGAAAATCTTCCAACTTTTCCCCATTCAATAGGATGTTGGCCGTGGGTTTTTCATAAATTGCTTTGATTATATTGAGGAATGTTCCTTCCACACCCAGTTTGCTTAGAGTTTTCGTCATGAAAGGGTGTTGTTTTTTATCAAATGCTTTCTCGGTGTCTATTGAGATAATCATACGGTTTTTCTTCTACAGTCTGTTAATGTGGTGTATCACATTGATTGATTTGGGAATATTGAGCCATCCCTGCATACCAGGGATAAATCGCACTTGGTCTGGATGGATGATCTTTCTGATGTGTTGTTGCATTCTATTGGCAAGAATTTTATTGAGGATTTTTGCATCTATGTTCATCAGGGATATTGGTCTATAATTTTCTTTCAGTGCTGCATCTTTCTCTGGCTTAGGGATTAAGGTGATGCTGGCTTCAGAGAAAGAATTTGGGAGTACTCCCTCTTTTTCAATTGTTCTGAATAGTTTGAGAAGTATTGGAGTTAGTTCTTCTTTAAATGTCTGGTAGAATTCAGCAGTGAATCCGTCTGGTCCTGGGCTTTTCTTTGTTGGGAGGGCCTTTATTACTGTTTCAATTTCTGTCTGAGTTATGGGTGTGTTTAGGTTTTCTATGTCTTCCTGGTTCAATTTAGGTAGGTTGCATGTGTCCAGGAATCTATCCATTTCTGATAGATTTTCCTGATTGCTGGCATACAAGTCCTTGTAGTAATTTCTGATGATTCTTTTTATTTCTGTGGTGTCTGTTGTTACATTTCCTTTTTCATCTCTGATTTTATTGATTTGGGTCTTTTCTCTTCTTTTTTTAGTTAGTTGGGCCAATGGGGTGTCAAATTTGTTTATTTTTTCAAAAAACCAGCTCCTCGTTTGGCTGATTAATCCTGTTGATTTCTTCTATGCTTTTAATTCTTTCTCTTCTCCTACTAGGTGTGGGTCTGGTTTGCTGCAGATTTTCTAGATCCTTGAGGTGCAGTGAAAGCTCATCTATTTGGTGCCTTTCCAATTTCTTGATGTAGGCACCTATTGATATAAACTTTCCTCTTAACACTGCTTTTGCTGTATCCCACAAGTTTTGGTATGTTGTGCTATTATCCTCATTTGCTTCCAGAAAATTTTTGATTTCTCGTTTAATTTCTTCTATGACCCAGTGTTCATTCAGGAGCATGTTGTTCAGTCTCCATGCATTTGCATATTCTCTAGGGATTCCTGAGTTGCTAATTTGCAACTTCATTCCTTTATGGTCTGAGAAGCTGCATCATATGATTCTAATTCCTTTGAATTTGCTGAGACTTGCTTTATGGCCTAGTATGTGGTCAATCCTAGAGAAGGTTCCATTTACTGCTGAGAAGAATGTAAATTCTTTCTGTGTAGGATGAAAAGTTCTGTAGATATCTGTTAGATCCATTTGGGCTATAGTGTCATTTAAATCTACTGTCTCCTTGTTGATCTTCTGTCCTGTTGATCTATTTCTGAGAGTTGGGTACAGAAGTCCCCCCAGTACTATTGTATTGGGGACTAAGTCTCCCTTTAAGTCCCTTAACAAATCTTTTAAATAAACCGGTGCCCTGTAATTAGGTGCATATACATTGATAATCGTTATATCTTCCTGTTGAATTGATCCCTTAATCATTATATAGTGCCCCTCTTTGTCTCTCCTAACAGTTTTTGTGGTAAAGTTTATGTTGTCCGATATTAAGATGGCTACGCCCACTCTTTTTTCATTTCTGTTGGCATGGTATATCTTTTTCCAGCCTTTCACTTTCAGTCTGTATGGATCTTTGTTGGAAAGATGTGTTTCTTGTAAGCAGCAAATAGATGGGTTTTGTTCCTTTACCCAATCAGCCAATCTGTGTCTTTTAACTGGACAGTTCAGGCCATTAACGTTCAATGTGACTATTGATAAGTAGTAGCTTTGCCCTGCCATTTGCCAAAGATATTTTCTGATATATGTTTTGAACTTCCTGTGATCTTTTGGTGTGAGATTTCCTTCATTTACCTTCTTTCATATTGATCACCATGTTTCTGTGTTTCTGTGTGTAACTCATCTTTAAGCATCTTTTGCAGGGCTGGACGAGTGGCAACAAATTCTTTCAATTTCTGTTTGCTATGAAAGGTCTTTATTTCACCTTCATTCACAAATGAGAGCTTAGCAGGATATAATATTCTGGGCTGGCAGTTTTTCTCTTAGTACCTGGGCTATATCTCGCCATTCCCTCCTAGCTTGCAGGGTTTCTGATGAGAAGTCAGCTGTGAGTCTGATTGGAGATCCTCTGAGAGTAATCTGATGTTTCTCTCTTGCACATTTTAGGATCTTTTTTTTATGTTTCACTGTGGAGAGTTTAATTTCCATGTGTCATGGTGAGGATCTCTTTTGGTCGTGTTTATTAGGGTTTTTATGAGCTTCCTGTACTAGGATGTCTCTGTCCTTCTCCAAACCTGGGAAATTTTCTTCTAATATCTCACTAAAAAGGCCTTCTAATCCTTTTTCCCTCTCCATGCCTTCAGGAACTCCTAGAACCCGAATGTTGGTTTTTTTAATAGTATCCTGAAGATTCCCGACAATATTTTTTAGATTTCTAATTTCTTCTTCTTTTCTTTGGTTTGATTGTATATTTTACTGTGCTCTGTCTTCTAAGTCTGATATTCTCTCTTCTGCTTCACCCATTCTGTTTGTAAGGCTCTCTATTGTGTTTTTCATTTGATCTATTGAATTCTTCACTTCATTATGATTTCTCGTCACTATCACAGTTTCATTTTCTACTACTTGTTTCATTTCATTTTGATTCCTCCTTAATGTTTCATTTTCATGAGAGAGATTCTATCTTGTCCATTAAGGATTTCTGTAGTTCGAGAATTTGTTTTTGAGAACTTCTTAATGTTCTTATCAATTTTTTGAGATCTGCTTCTTGCATTTCTTCTATCTCATCATCTTCATAATCTTGAATTGGGGTGTCTATTTCATTTGGGGGCGTCATAGTGTTTTCCTTGTTCTTGTTACCTCAGCTTTTGCGTTTGTTTGTCATATTGGAGATATTCTTTTTTTTTTTTTCTCGTTATACTGTGACTCTAGATTAAGAGCACTGTCTGTTTTTGATGCATCCTTAGAGGCTATGGTGGTTGTGGCCAGAGAGCTCTGGTTCTACAGGGTTAAGGGTGTGCCAAAGTGATTCACCCTGATTGTTCTCTTCCTTGCTCTCGCTCTCTTTCTCTTTCTCTCTCTCTCTTTCTCTTTTTTTTTTTTTTTTGACTCAATTGGGAAGTAATTCCACACAGCTGAGTGGAATTGAGAGTAGTTGATGTATGAAATCTGGCCCCTGTGAGTATTTGCTTGCTTACCAGAGTCAGGTTTTTCTGCTTGGCTAATGAGAGACACCCGCTTTACATATGCAAAATGGCGCACACCGCTTTACTTACATAAAATGGCGCATGGCCTTTGTCTTGCTCGGCTTTGTAAGGTGAGTGGAGAGAGAGGCTAAATGTCCATGCAGGTTCCCTTTATTTATTCGATTTTTTCTCTCCTCCAGCCAGCCTGGTGAACTTTCCCCAATGGGGTTTCAGGCCTCGTTCTCTGCAGGCTTTTTCTGCCTTTCCCCGCTCATGTCTCAGGTTACCGAGAGGTTTTTAGCTCACCTCCTCTTCCAGAGCTGGCGCACAGACAGCGGCTCCGGCATGTCTCTCATTCATCTTTTAAAGGATAGGATGGCTGGGTATAGAATTCTTGGTTGGCAGTGTATCATGCCCCTGAACCCAGCTTTTGGAATATATATCATCCTACTCCCTTATGGCCTGCAAAGTTTCTGTTGAAAAGAAAAGTCTGCTGATGGTCTTATGTAGTTGCCCTAGTATAAGCACCTTTTCCTTGGAATTTCCAAGGTGGTTTTTTTTTGCATCTAGTTTTGACAAATTGTTTGTAATGAGTCTTAGTGTGTCTCTTCATATTCATCCTCTTAGGTGTCTGTTGAGTTTTCTGTATCTGAATTTTTAATTCCTTCCTCAAACCTTGCAAATTTTCTGCTATTATTTCTTTGAGAATGTTTTCTATTCCATTGTCTCTTCTGGCACTCCAGTAATGCATATATTGTTTCACCTGATGGTGTTTTGTAAGTCCCTTAGGTTGCCTTTCATTCTTTTTTCTTCTGGTTCATTAGACTGGATGACTTCTTGTGACTTATCTTCAGGTTTCACTACTTCTTTTTTGTTTGATCTTGTCTACTCTTCAATTCCTCTATAATATTTTGAAGTTGGGTTATTATATTCTTTATCCCAACTATTTGTTTGATACTTTCAAATATTATATCTTTGCTAAAATTTTCAGTTTATTCCTTCTTTGGTCTCTTTACCCTAGTGAGCAACTTTCTGTCACTTGGAATTCCTTTTCAGGTAAACCACAGATTTACATTTCATTAAGTCAGCTTCTAGAGACTTTTCTTTTTCTTTCACTTGGAACATATTTTCTATTTTATTTTCCTTGACACTTTGTATTGGTTTACATGCATTAGATAAGATTCACCTCTCCCAGTGTTATTAGTTTAGTCTCATAAAGGAGATGTTCCTTCCCAATAAGCCAAGACAGAGATCTAGTTGTTGCTAAATCCTTGTGCTTGTCAAACATGCTGTCATTGTTTTCAGTGACTCCCCCCAAAATTAGAGTTTCCAGTTATGATATTGACTTGGAGAGGTGGGATAGAAATTTCCCCTAAAGATGCAGCTGGGGAGACTGGAATATTAAGATGTGGCTCCAGTTCCTTATTTCTTTTCTAGAATCTTAGAAACAGAGTTTTTATCCCACTCATTTTGTGCTACACCAAGAAGAGGGCAGAAGCTTATATTCTCGATTAAGTTCTCACTTTGACCCTGAGGGATAACTTCAGAATGTTTTCAAGTTTAAAAGCCAAAGGTACCCTGGTCTACTGTTGGTGGGAATGTAAACTGGTGTAGCCACTGTGAAAGACAGTATGAAGATACCTCAGTAATCTGAATATAGACCTACCATATGATCCAGCTATCTCACTCCTGGAAATTATGTAAACCAAAAGAAATTAGCATATGAAAGAGTTATCTGTACCCCCTCTATGGTCATTGCAGTACAATTCTAAGCTAAGATATGGAATCAAGCCATATGTCCATCAATTGTTGACTGATAAAGAAATTTTTATGGTATATTTACACTATGGAGTACTACTAAGCTATAAAAAATGAAATCCTATCTTTTGCAACAAGATGGACACAACTGGCAACTATTATACTTAGTGACTATTGATGTACAATGTAATACTTTATCCCTTTTAGTATTTTTTTTTGTTCTAGTACTATTGGTTGAACTCTGTAATTAACACACAATTATTCTTAGGAGTTTAAATTTTTAACTGAAAAGTGATCCCTGTTAAATAAGAGTGGGAATAAGAGAGGGAGGAGATATACAATCTGGGACATGCTCAATCGGACTTGCCCCAAATGGTGGAGTTAGAAACGTGCCAGGGGATTCCAATTCCCATCAAGGTGGCATGTACCAATGCCATCTCACTAGTCCAAGTGATCAATTTCAGTTCACAATTGATCACACTGATAGGTCTAAGAGTGAACCAATGGAAGGAAGATCCTTCTGTCTCTCTCTCTCTCACTGTCTATAACTTTACCTGTCAAATAAAAAAACTTTATAATAGTAGCTCAGCTACGTCAGTTTGAACTCAAACATCTCTTTTTGCTCTCTGTAACACAGAAACTCTCTCAAGATGTCAATAAAAGTAATTTTTAAGAATTGAACTCCCCAAATGGCCACTACAGCCAGTGCTGCACCTATCCAAAGCCAGGAGCCAGGTGCTTCTTCATGGTCTCCCATGTGGGTGCAGGAGCCCAAACACTTGGGCCATCCTCCACTGCCCTCCTGGGCCACAGCAGAGAGCTGGACTGGAAGAAGAGCAATGGGGACTAGAACCTGGGTGCCCATATTGGATGCCGGCACCACAGGTGGAAGATTAACCAAGTGAGCCACAGCACCGGCCCCGTAAAGTTTTTCTAAAGTGGTGCATGGTGCTGGCAAGGATACTAGATCCAAAAATGTGAGGAATGAGGAAAGAGGTGATGTAGGCTGAGTTTGGGGTTTGGGAAGTATAAGAGAGAAATGAGAGAGAGACAGATAGGGAGATTGAGGGTAGTGTTGGAAGAAGGATGCTGAGTGTGTAAGTTATGGGGAGGAAGGTGGAGTGGATATTGCTATAGCCTATGCTTGGAAGTTTGCAATTTCTTACTAGTCTCAGATTTTTAAAAGAATCATGTTGAGGGCTGGTGCCATGGCTCACTAGGCTAATCCTCCTCCTGCGGCGTCAGCACCCTGGGTTCTAGGTCTGGTTGGGGCGCCGGATTCTGTCCCGGTTGCTCCTCTTCCAGTCCAGCTCTCTGCTGTGGCCCAGGAAGGCAGTGGAGGATGGCCCAAGTGCTTGGGCTCTGCACCCACATGGGAGACCAGGAGGAAGCACCTGGCTCCTGGCTTCAGATTGGCGCAGCGCACCAGCCGCAGCGCATTGGCCGTGGCGGCATTTGGGGGGTGAATCAACAGAAAAAAGGAAGATCTTTCTCTCTGTCTCTCTCTAACTCTGCCTGTCAAAAAAAAATCATGTTGAGTGACCTCTAGAATTGTCTCTTTTTGTTCCACTGAGGGTTAAATGAGGACAGGGCTAGCAACCCAGGGTCACAGCACTTGAGAGAATTAATTCTCTTTCCATCACTAGAGTAGTTCTAGCAACAGAGCATGATAGCCACATGCCATAGAGAAGCACACCTGCCCAGCCTTCATCATTACATTGAGTTCATCAAGAACTTCTATTTCTGATCATTCATCCCTTTGAAAACTATTGCCATAATCGTTTGATGACTGCCTGCTGTCTTTTTGAATAAGTATTTGTTTGAAGAAAGGTAGGACTTCAGCTAAAAGTTTGCTTTCTTTGGGATAATCAATAAATACTATTTATTTCTAATTTCATATTCTTTTAAAAATATTTAATTATTACATAATTAATTACACTCCAAATGCCTGCCACATCCAGGGTTGGGACAAGTCAAAGGCAGGAGTTGGGAACTCAGTCCAGGTCTCCCACATGGATGACAGAGACCCAACTACTTGAGCAATCACCTCCTGTCCCCTAGAATGAGCATTAGCAGAAAGCTGGAATTGGGATGAGGGCCAGGACTCACGCCCAAGCAGGAATCTCAATTGCTACATCAAACGGCCACCCTAATTTAATATGCTTATTATGAAAATTTGTTTTCCTTTGTAAGTCACGTGAAATCCTTATGGAATAGGGGGTATTATAATTACTGAAATGAATGAAATATAATTGATTTACTCAATTTGAATTATTTGCAATTTTGATTCATTGGTTTTCTTGGAAGAGGAATTTAAATGATTACCTTTCATCTTACATTATACATCTATAAGTAATGATTAGGTTGGCATTTATATATCACTAAACTAAGTGCATCTATAAGTAATGATTAGGTTGGTATTATAAATCACTAATCATGGAAATAATGTCTCAGAATTTTAAAACAAGTTAACATCCAATGACCTATAATAAAAATCATATTCATCGGCTGGTGCCGTGGCTTACTAGGCTAATCCTCCGCCTGCAGCACCAGCACCCCAGGTTCTAGTCTCAGTTGGGGCGCCGGATTCTGTCCCGGTTGCTCCTCTTCCAGTCCAGCTCTCTGCTGTGGCCAGGGAGTGCAGTGGAGGATGGCCCAAGTGCTTGGGCCCTGCACCCGCATGGGAGACTAGCAGGAAGCACCTGGCTCCTGGCTTCATATCGGCGCAGTGCACTGGCTGTAGTGGCCATTTGGGGGGTGAACCAACAGAAGGAAGATCTTTCTGTCTCTCTCTCTCTCTCAGTCTAACTCTGCCTGTCCCCCCCAAAAAAATCATATTCATGTTAAATTTGGTGAGTTAAATACAAATTAATTATGAACAAATGGGTGCAATTTGCTTTGAAACAGGCAAAGATTTAAGAATAGTAACATAAGAATATGTATTTGATAAAATATTGAGTTTAAGCAATATAATAGTTTACTTAATAAAAGCCACAATACCACATGAATTCCTATGGTTTAATATTAAATGAATACAAAATTGTATATTTAAGTAAATGTAGGTTGGCTAAATCATGCACTGAACATCAAAACTTTCATGAGAATAGAAGACAAGATCTAATTTAACATGAACAGTCTATTTGAATAAGCTGTCAACCCTCTAGATAGCATCAATAGCATTTACAGAGCAAGAGACATAGCAATGTGGGAAGAGAGGGACAGTCAAGAAGCTTATAAAGACTGAAGTTTGATGGGGGCTGGTGTTGTGGCGTAGTGGGTTAAGCCACTGCCTGCAATGCCAGCATCCCATGGGCACCAGTTTGATCTTGGCTGCCTCACTTCCAATATGGGTCCCTGCTAATGTGCCTGGGAAAGCAATGGAACATAATCTAAGTGCTTGGGCCCCTGCACTCATGTGGAAGATTCAGATAAAGCTCCTATCTCTTGGTTTTGGCCTGGCCCAGCCCTGGCTGTTATGGTCACTTGAGGAATGAACCACTAGATGGAAGATTTCTCCCTCCCTCCCTCCCTTCCTTCCTTCCTCTTTTCCTAAATTCCTTCCTTCCTAACTCCCTTCCTCCCTAACTCCCTTCCTCCCTTCCTTCCTCCCTCCTCTTATTCTCTCTCTCTTTCTCTCTCTTTCTCTCTCTCTCCCACCCTCTCTCTTTTGGTTACTCTGATTTTCAAATAAATAAATGAATCTTTAAAAAAGACTGAAGTTGGAGATGTATAAATCATATCTATTTCTTACCCCTAATATTTTACTTCTTGTTAACATAACTGAAATATTGGGTTAAATGATATTTTAACACAATATAACCAATTTCTTACAAGTTTATAAATTATATTTAATAGTGCATTTTTCCTTTTTTATATATAGAAATAATCTCCTTGGTTTATTTGTATAGTTCCATTCACTGTGCGTCTTTTTAACTTTTATTTAATAGATATAAATTTACAAAGTACAGCTTTTGGATTACAGTGGCGTTTTCACCCCATAACTTCCCTCCCACCCGCAACCCTCCCCTCTCCTGCTCCCTCTACCATTCCATTCACATCAAGATTCATTTTCAGTTATCTTTATATACAGAAGATCAATTTAGTATATATTAAGTAAAGATTTCAATAGTTTGCACCCACACAGAAATACAAAGTGTAAAGAACTGTTTGAGTACTAGTTATAGCATTAATTCACATTGTACAACACATTAAGGACAGAGATCCTACATGGGGAGTAAATGCACAGTGACTCCTGTTGTTGACTTAACAATTGATACTCCTGTTTATGGCATCAGTAATCACCCTAGACTCTTGTCATGAGCTGCCAAGGCTATGGAAGCCTTTTGAGTTCACCAACTCCAATCTTATTTTTTTTTAAACTTTTATTTAATGCATATAAATTTCCAAAGTACGACTTATGGATTACAATGGCTTCCCCCCCATACCGTCCCTCCCACCCACAACCCTCCCCTTTCCCACTCCCTCTCCCCTTCCATTCACATCAAGATTCATTTTTGATTATCTTAATATACAGAAGATCAGCTTAGTATACATCAAGTATGGATTTCAACAGTTTGCTCCCACACAGAAACATAAAGTGAAAAATAATAGATGATTTTTTTTAAATGATGATGAAATCAGAGCAGACCTATTGTCATGTTTAATCCCAGTGAGAGTCAAGTTGGGAATTGATAATTTTTTTTTTTTTTTACAGAGGATCAGTTTAGTATGCATTAAGTAAGGATTTCAACAGTTTGCACCCCCATAGAAACACAAAGTGAAATATATTGTTTGAGTACTCATTATAGCATTAAATCTCAATGTACAGCACATTAAGGATAGAGATCCTACATGAGGAGTAAGTGCACAGTGACTCCTGTTGTTGACTTTACCAATTGACACTCCTGTCTATGGCATCAGTAATCTCCCTATGCTCCAGTCATGAGTTTCCAAGGCTATGGAAGCCCTCTGAGTTCTCCGACTCTTATCTTGCTTAGACAAGGTCATAGTCAAAGTGGAGGTTCTCAGGCCGGCGCCGCGGCTCACTAGGCTAATCCTCCGCCTAGCGGCGCCGGCACACCGGGTTCTAGTCCCGGTTGGGGCGCCGGATTCTGTCCCGGTTGCCCCTCTTCCAGGCCAGCCCTCTGCTGTGGCCAGGGAGTGCAGGGGAGGATGGCCCAGGTGCTTGGGCCCTGCACCCCATGGGAGACCAGGAAAAGCACCTGGCTCCTGGCTCCTGCCATCGGATCAGCGCGGTGCGCCGGCCGCAGCGCGCCGGCCGCGGCGGCCATTGGAGGGTGAACCAACGGCAAAGGAAGACCTTTCTCTCTGTCTCTCTCTCTCACTGTCCACTCTGCCTGTCAAAAAAAAAAAATAAAAAAAAATAAATAAAAAAATAACAAAGTGGAGGTTCTCTCCTCCCTTCAGAGAAAGGTACCTCCTTCTTTGATGACCTGTTCTTTCCACTGGGATCTCACTCGCAGAGATCTTTTGCCAGAGTGTCTTGGCTTTCCATGCCTGAAATACTCTCATGAACTTTTCAGCCAGCTCCGAATGCCTTTAGGGCTGATTCTGAGGCCAGAGTGCTATTTAGGGTTTGGAAGGAACATTCCTCAATACAATCAAAGCAATCTATGAAAAACCCACAGCCAACATCCTATTGAATGGGGAAAAGTTGGAAGCATTTCCACTGAGATCTGGAACCAGACAGGGATGCCCACTCTCACCACTGCTATTCAATATAGTTCTGGAGGTTCTAGCCAGAGCTATTAGGCAAGAAAAAGAAATTAAAGGGATACAAATTGGGAAGGAAGAACTCAAACTATCCCTCTTTGCAGATGACATGATTATGTATTTAGGGGACCCAAAGAACTCTACTAAGAGACTATTGGAACTCATAGAAGAGTTTGGCAAAGTAGCAGGGTATAAAATCAATGCACAAAAATCAACAGCCTTTGTATACACAAGCAATGAAAAGGCTGAGAAAGAACTTCTATGATCAATCCCATTCACAATAGCTACAAAAACAATCAAATACCTTGGAATAAACTTAACCAAAGACGTTAAAGATCTCTACGATGAAAATTACAAAACCTTAAAGAAAGAAATAGAAGAGGATACCAAGAAATGGAAAAATCTTCCATGCTCATGGATTGGAAGAATCAATATCATCAAAATGTCCATTCTCCCAAAAGCAATTTATAGATTCAATGCAATCCCAATCAAGATACCGAAGACCTTCTTCTCAGATCTGGAAAAAATGGTGCTGAAATTTATATGGAGGCACAAGAGACCTTGAATAGCTAAAACAATCTTGTACAACAAAAACAAAGCTGGAGGCATCACAATACCAGATTTCAGGACATACTACAGGGCAGTTGTAATTAAAACAGCATGGTACTGGTACAGAAACAGATGGATAGACCAATGGAACAGAATTGAAACACCAGAAATCAACCCAAACATCTACAGCCAACTTATATTTGATCAAGGATCTAAAACTAATTCCTGGAGCAAGGACAGTCTATTCAATAAATGGTGCTGGGAAAATTGGATTTCCACGTGCAGAATCATGAAGCAAGACCCCTACCTTACACCTTATACAAAAAACCAACTCCAATCTTATTTAGACAAGGTCATAGTCAAAGTGGAAGTTCTCTAATCCCTTCAGAGAAAGGTACCTCCTTCTTGGATGGCCCGTTCTTTCCACTGAGATCTCACTCACAGAGATCTTTCATCTAGGTCATTTTTTTTTTGCCAGAGTATCTTGGCTTTCCATGCCTAAAATACTCTCATGGGCTCTTCAGCCAGATCTGAACGCCTTAAGGGCTGATTCTGAAGCAAGAGTGCTGTTTAGGACATCTGCCATTCTATGAGTCTGCTGTGTATCCTGCTTCCCATGTTGGATCATCTCTCCTTTTTAATTCTATCAGTATTAGCAGACACTAGTCTTGTTTATGTGATGCCTTAACTCTTAATCCTATTATTATGATCAATTGTGGACTGAAACTGATCACTTTGGCTAGTGAGATGGCATTGGTACATGGCACCTTGATGGGATTGAATTGGAATCCCCAGCGTGTTTCAAACTCTACCATTTGGGGAAAGTCCGACTGTGCATGTCCCAAATTGTACATCTCCTCCCTCTCTTATTCCTCCTCTTATATTTAACAGGGATCAATTTTCAGTTAAATTTAAACACCTAAGAATAATTGTGTGATAATTAAAGAGTTCAACCGATAGTATTAAGTAGAACAAAAAAATACTAAAAAGGATAAAGTATTAAGTTGTTCATCAACTGTCAGAACAAGGGCTGATCAAGTCTCCGTTTCTCATAGTGTTCATTTCACTTCAACAGGTTTCCTTTTTGGTGCTTGGTTAGTTGTCACTGATCAGGGAGAACATATGATATTTGTCCCTCTGGGACTGGCTTATTTTACTCAGCATGATTCCTTCATTTTGTTGCAAATGACCAGATTTCATTGTGTTTTTTTTTTTTTGTTTTTAGTGCTGTATAGTATTCTATAGAGTACATGTCCCATATTTTCTTTATCCGTCTACTGTTGATGGGCATTTAGGTTGGTTCCAGGTATTAGCTATTGTGAATTGAGCTGCAATAAACATTAAGGTGCAGACAGCTTTTTTGTTTGCCAATTTAAATTCCTTTGGGTAAATTCCAAGGAGTGGGATGGCTGGGTCATGTGGTAAGGTTATATTCAGGTTTCTGAGGAATCTCCAGACTGACTTCCATAATAATAGATGATTTTTTAAATGATGATGAAATCAGATCAGACCTATTGTCATGTTTAATCCCAGTGAGAGTCAAGTTGGGAATTGCTAATTTCTTCTTTTTTTTTTTTTAACAGAAGATCAGTTTAGTATACATTAAGTAAAGATTTCAACAGTTTGCACCCCCATAGAAACACAAAGTGAAATATACTGTTTGAGTACTCGTTATAGCATTAAGCCTCAATGTACAGCACATTAATGACAGAGATCCTACATGAGGAGTAAGTGCACAGTGACTCCTGTTGTTGACTTTACAAATTGACACTCCTGTTTATGGCATCAGTAATCTCCCTATGCACCAGTCATGAGTTTCCAAGGCTATGGAAGCCCCTTGAGTTCTCCGACTCTTATCTTGTTTAGACAAGGTCATAGTCAAAGTGGAGGTTCTCTCCTCCCTTCAGAGAAAGGTACCTCCTTCTTTGATGACCTGTTCTTTCCACTGGGATCTCACTCACAGAGATCTTTCATTTAGGTTTTTTTTTTTTTTTCAGAGTGTCTTGGCTTTCCATGACTGAAATACTCTCATGGGCTTTTCAGCCAGATTGGAATGCCTTTAGGGCTGTTTCTGAGGCCAGAGTGCTGTTTAGGAAATCCGCCATTCTATGACTCTGCTGAGCTTCTCGCTTCCCATGTTGGATCACTCTCCCCTTTATTTATTCTATCTGTTAGTATTAGCAGGTACTAGACTTGTTTATGTGCTCCCTTTGACTCTTAGTCCTTTCATTATGATCAATTGTGAACAGAAATTGATCACTTGGACTAGTGAGATGACATTGGTACATGCCACCTTGATGGGATTAAATTGGAGTCCCCTGGTATGTTTCTAATTCTACCATTTGGGGCAAGTCAGCTTGAGCATGTCCCAAATTGTACATCTCTTCCCTCTCTTATTCCCACTCTTATGTTTAACAGGGATCACATTTCAGTTAAATTTCAACACTTAAGAATAACTGTGTATTAATTACAGAATTAAACCAGTCATATTAAGTAGAACAGACAAAAAGCTGCTAAGAGGGATAATGTATTAAGTTGTTCATTAACAGTCAGGGCTATGCTGATCAAGTCACCGTTTCTCATAGTGTCCATTTCACTTCAACAGGTTTCCTTTTTGTGTTCAGTCAGTTGTCACAGATCAGGGAGAACATATGGTATTTGTCCCTTTGGGACTGGCTTATTTCACTCAGCATGATGTGTTCCAGATTCCTAGTATGTGGTCAATCCTAGAGAAGGTTCCATGTACTGCTGAATGTAAAATCTTTAGCTGTAGGATTAAAAGTTCTGTATATATCTGTTAGATCCATTTGGGCTATAGTGTCGTTTAAATCTACTGTCTCCTTGTTGATCTTCTGTCCTGTTGATCTGTCTATTTCTGAGAGTGGAGTATTGAAGTCCCCCAGTACTATTGTATTGGGGTCTAAGTCTCCCTTTAAGTCACTTAATAAATCTTTTAGATAAACCGGTGCCCTGTAGTTAGGTGCATATACATTGATAATTGTTATATCTTCTTGTTGTATTGATCCCTTAATCATTATATAGTGCCCCTCTTTGTCTCTCCTAACAGTTTTTGTGGTAAAGTTTATGTTGTCCGATATTAAGATGGCTACGCCCGCTCTTTTTTCATTTCTGTTGGCATGGTATATCTTTTTCCAGCCTTTCACTTTCAGTCTGTATGGATCTTTGTTGGAAAGATGTGTTTCTTGTAAGCAGCAAATAGATGGGTTTTGTTCCTTTACCCAATCAGCCAATCTGTGTCTTTTAACTGGACAGTTCAGGCCATTAACGTTCAATGTGACTATTGATAAGTAGTAGCTTTGCCCTGCCATTTGCCAAAGATATTTTCTGATATATGTTTTGAATTCCCTGTGATCTTTTGGTGTGAGATTTCCTACATTTACCTTCTTTCATATTGATGACTGTGTTTCTGTGTTTCTGTGTGTAACACATCTTTAAGCATCTTTTGCAGGGCTGGACGAGTGGCAACAAATTCTTTCAATTTCTGTTTGCTATGAAAAGTCTTTATTTCACCTTCATTCACAAATGAGAGCTTAGCAGGATATAATATTCTGGGCTGGCAGTTTTTCTTTCTTAGTACCTGGGCTATATCTCGCCATTCCCTCCTAGATTGCAGGGTTTCTGATGAGAAGTCAGCTGTGAGTCTGATTGGAGATCCTCTGAGAGTAATCTGACATTTCTCTCTTGCACATTTTAGGATCTTTTTTTTATGTTTCACTGTGGAGAGTTTAATTTCCATGTGTCGTGGTGAGGATCTCTTTTGGTCGTGTTTATTAGGGGTTCTGTGAGCTTCCTGTACTAGGATGTCTCTGTCCTTCTCCAAACCTGGGAAATTTTCTTCTAATATCTCACTAAAAAGGCCTTCTAATCCTTTCTCCCTCTGCATGCCTTCAAGAACTCCTAGAACCCGGATGTTGGGTTTTTTAATAGTATCCTGAAGATTCCTGACAATATTTTTTAGATTTCTAATTTCCTCTTCTTTTCTTTGGTCTGACTGTATCCTTTCCTGTTCTCTGTCTTCTAAGTCCGATATTCTCTCTTCTGCTTCACCCATTCTGTTTGTAAGGCTCTCTATTGTGTTTTTCATTTGATCTATTGAATTCTTCACTTCATTATGATTTCTTGTCACTATCACAGTTTCCTGTTGTACTAGTTGTTTCGTTTCATTTTGATTCCTCCTTAAAATTTCATTTTCATGAGAGAGATGTTCTATCTTGTCCATTAAGATTTCTGTAGTTCAAGAATTTGTTTTTGAGAACTTCTTAATGTTCTTATCAATTTTTTGAGATCTGCTTCTTGCATTTCTTCTATTTCATCATCTTCATAATCTTGAACTGGGGTGTCTTTTTCATTTGGGGGCGTCATGGTGACTTCCTTGTTTTTATTACCTCGGTTTTTGCGTTTGTTATTTGGCATATTGGAGATATTTGGTTTCTTCACTGTGTTGCTTTTTCTTATTATACTATGACTCTAGATTAAGTGGACTGTCTGTTTTTGATGGAGCCTTAGAGGCTTGAGATGGGTGTGGCCTGAGAGCTCTATTTGGTGTGCCAAAGGTGACACTCCCAGGTTAGGCATGGTAGATCTCTCTCTCTCTCTCTCTCTTTCTTTCTTTTTTTTGATTCAAAAGGGAAGTAATTCCGCACAGCTGAATGAAGTTGGAGGTAGTTAGCAGGCAAATGATATACCCACAGGAGCCAGAGATCAGAAGCTCTTTCCCAAGGACCACACAGGAAATCTGTTCTGCCTTCAGAGTGGGCTCAGATTCTCCTTCAGTCTCCCACTGGGTTGCCAAAGTTACGGAATTGTAGCGTCTCTGGAGAGCACTCACGTGAATTCCGTGAGTTCTCTCCCCCACCGTCTCTTTTTTCACAGTCTCAGTTCAGTAGCACCACAAATTTACTAGGTCCTAATCTCCTGTTAATTCGCCCCACCCAGAGTCAGGTTTTTCTGCTAGGTTCAGGGCCGGTGCAGACCTGAGGTCGCTCTGCTTATGATGTATGTCCAAGATGGCGCATGCTCTTTGTCTTGCTCACCCTTGAGAGGTGAGCAGAGAGAGAGAAACCCGTTTCCGTACCAGTCACCTTTCTCTCTCTCTCTCTCTCTCTCTCTCTCTCTTCCAGTTAGCCTGGTGAACTTCCCCCCCACCCCGGGGGTCGTTCCCTCTAGTCTCCTCTCTTGGCTTGCCTGCCGGTGTCTCAGGCTATTGAGGTTCGGCTCACCTCGCGTTCCAGCGCTGGTGTGTTGAGTCTGCTGCTGGTTTCCCGAACTGTGGGCTCCCATGCTCTCCACACAGGTCCACTGTGAATCACACGTTCCGGAAGAGTTTCTTCTGCTGTTTCCTCCCCTACTCTTCCTTGAACCTGCAGTATCTCCACTTTTATTAAACTGTCTCTCCCTGGACTATCAGTGTGCTCCCTTCCTATTCCACCATCTTGCCTCCTCTCCACTTGGCTAATTTTTTGTAATTTTTTTGGATTCAATCCTGTTGATTTCTTTACCCTTTTTGCTAATTGCATCCAAAGCATTCTTTCTAAGGACATTCAAATATGGATTAAGTGTCCTTTATTCAAATGCTTGATTTTTTTCAGATATTGGAATATTTTCTTTTTTCCTATTTATTTATTTAGGCCGGCATGCTGCAGCCGGTGCACAATGCTCATCCGAATCCAAGAGCCAGGTGCTTCTCCTGGTCTCCCATGGGGGTGCGGGGCCCAAGGAATTGGGCCATCCTCCACTGCCTTCCCGGTCCACAGCAGACAGCTGGACTGGAAGTGGAGCAACCAGGATAGAATGCGGCACCCCGACTGGGACTAGAACTCGGGGTGCTGGAACCACAGGCAGAGGATTAGCCTATTGAGCTGCAGTGCCAGCATGGAATATTTTCATAAAGGCAATGAAACATCTTGGGGATGAGACCCAAGTATAAACATAAAATTTATTTATATATATATACACATAACCTAGGGGCAATTTTACACAATGTTTTAAATAACTTTGTGCACTTTTATTATCATGTTGGCACTTAAAAAGTTGTGGAATGTTGAGCATTTCAGATTTTTGGATTAGGGTTGAGACCTGTATTTCAGAAACATTTCCAGTTGATTAAAGTTTACATAAATTACTTTTTTTTGGCAGGAACTATGGTGAATTTAAAAAAATGTTTACACAAGGATATTCCATTTAGAAATGTTTTTTGCTTAAAAACCTACCATGTAATACTTATGAAGGGTTGTGCTATGGCACTAGGAAAGTCCTAAAGCTAAAGGCAATGCAGACTGCTCCCTGTTTCACCATGAAATGCAAATCACCCACTTGGAAAAATCTGGTAGATCATGGGAAAAACTCATCCTAAGAAGGTACTACAGTTACAAGTATGCTTCCTGGATTGTAGTTTGTGGTGAATCAGGAGTCAGCCTCTAGCTGTCCTGCTTGTCTGCTGCTTCCGATGTGGGGTCAATAGGTTGGCAGCTAGTTTAGTTCTGCTTGAGCTGGAATTCAGTGCAAGGCCCAACTGTAATTCTATTCTCCTGCTTGTCAAAATATCTGCTTTCGCAGGATGTATCTACTTCATCTGGACCTACTTGGGTATAGCATGAAAATTTGAGAATTAAGCTCCATGTCAAACTTATGTAGGCATCACATAATTCCTAGATGGCTTCATGTCTCTAGAGGCATCACCCCCTTCACCTGTCTAAAAAAGGGGCCAATAGCGGGGAAAGGCTCTGTATTGAGTTGCAGTCAGCTCCTGAAATTCTTAGAAGTTCCATATCCTTTTTTTTATTTCACAGATAGAGTTAGACAGTGAGGGAGAGAGACAGAGAGAAAGGTCTTCTTTCCGTTGGTTCACCCCCTAAATGGCCGCTACGGCCAGAGCTACACCCATCTGAAGCCAGAAGCAAGGTATTTCTTCCTGGTCTCCCACGTGGGTGCAGGGGCCCAAGCACTTGGGCCATCCTCCACTGCCCTCCTGGGCCACAGCAGAGAGCTGGACTGGAAGAGGTGCAGCCGGGATTAGAACCCGGCACCCATATGGGATGCTGGCATCACAGGCAGAGGATTAACCAAGTGAGCCACGGCACTGGCCCCTCCACATCCTTTGAACCAACATTCTGATCAGTCACAAGATTAGCAGCCAGCCTTTGTTAATTAGAATGTGAAAAGGAAAGGAAGATGTATTCAGTATGCTTACATGAATAATTTAATAGACTAAAAAAATCTTAATTTATTTGAAAGACAGAGTTACAGAGAGAGAAGAAGCACAGAGAGAGAGAAAGAGAGAGAGAGAAATCTTCCACCCAACTTTTTCACTCCCCAAATGGTCACAATGACCGGGGCTAGGCCAGGCCAAAACCAGGAGCCAGATGCTTCTTCCAGGTCTCCCACATGGGTTCAGGAGCCCAGAGACTTGGGTCATCTACTGCTGCTTTCCCAGATGCATTAGCAGGGAATGGTATTAGAAGTGGAGCAGCTGGGTTGTACACCAGAGCCAATATGGGATGCTGGCACTGCAGGCCACTGCTTAACTAGCTATGCCACAGGGCCAACCTAGATTTTTAAAAATTTATTCTGATATGAAACTATGGTGGTTTTATTACTTTGCTTCACTTATTTCATAACAGGCTGGAACTTGAATGGTTGGAATAATGGTAGTTGATTCTCTGAGAAAACAGCTTGTTTCCTTGTTTTACAAATAAATTTTACATTCTAGCTAACAGCCTATTGTCATTAGGAAATAAAGATTCTGAAACCCATTACCTGCCCCCCTCCCTTAATAACACCTGAAGCAAGCTTGAACCCAAACAGAACTGCCTGCACAATTAACTGTTACCTTGGGTTCTTTCAGGAATTGCCACCTATCAGACACTCATCTGTGGTGGAATGAGGTGAAAAGGTCATATCCAGATGGCTGCTGAGGTGAAAAGTTCATGCCAAGATGGCCACTGAGGTGAAAAGTTCATGCCAAGATGGCTGCTGAGGTGAAAAGGTCATGCCAAGATGGCCACTGACAACAGAAACTGCCTGGCAACAGGCTGTGATTGGATGGCTTTGGAAACCACATGACAACATAGCCTGACTGATGGCAGGCCGTGATTGGATGGTTTCAGAAACTGCCTGGCGACAAGAGCCTGACTGGCAACAGGCTGTGATTGGATGGCTTTGGAAACTTCCTGGCAACAGGCTATGATTGGTTGGGGCATAGACCGCCCCTTGACCGGATTGGCTGGTCTTGGCTATATAAGCTGTTGTACTAACTCAAATAAACGAGTCTGCAGGCTGCTCGCCTCAGGCCTGCTTCCAACTGACTTCCAGGGTCTGTGTGGTGACTCTGCGCCTCTTGCCCCCACCACGCTCCTCCTCTCAGAAACGAATCCACTGCAACATTGTTGAGAAATCAATTGCAACACTCACCTAGAAATGCTTTTAGCAAGATTTCTGGGTCTATCCAAAATAAATTATTGTCAATAAACCTGCAATTTGAAGGCTGCAGCTGTGTTGAGGAATAGACACTGGAAATAAAATCAGAAAGAGATACAGTACATGTTATCAAACAGCAGATCTCCCTACCTGCATACACACTATGATTGTTATAAAAAACACCCAATTCATCTTCTGAGAGAGAGAACATTTGTTACTAACTACAGGTCTTATAAGAGAAATGGGAAGGTCATGTTGAAACCCAAATCAATCTCCCCATTCAGCACAGGGTTTGGGAATTTATGGAGTTAGGGAATTGATATGAAGTGGGGTGAAACAAAGCAACAGAACATGATAGATACAGAGGAAATGGGTGGAGAAAAGTCTTTGATCTTACATCTTGACAAATCACATCTTTGCATGCATCATGTGTTCAAAGATGGCTGCTGCAATGTCATTAGAGGTGTGTCATTTAACATTGTAATGAACATAAGACAACTCTCAGGACAGTCTCAGTAGATCTGTACAGGCTCCAGTTGCAAGGTTGGCTGTGGCTGGTTCTGTTTTGTTACAATCAGGGACACTGGAAAGACATCTCAGGAGGTTTTTTAGGAAAGTAACGGTTATGGGATTTCAAGTAACTATCCAACAGGCAGGCAAAGAACTATAATGGTCTATTAGTACATTAGGCAGACATGGGGAGCTTGATGTTAAGTAAGATGAGAAGGATCCTTTGTTGTCAACGGTTGCATATTGAAGGTAAAGACTTTGAGACCCCCCAAACTCAATGGCAGCTTTATGGTAATATATCTCCTACACAATTAACTCATGGAAACCCAAACTCACAGGGACAGAAAAGTAGACTTGGGAAGGAAGTTCTATCTGATGGGCTTGAGAGCTCCTAACTATTGACATAGCATATACTATGACTTCATTGTGTTTATTTTATTAATAATTAATAACAACCTATAATATGGATATGAATGTATTTCATGCAAATCTAATTGAGAAGTAAGGTCACTGTATTCATGTGATTTTAAAGGTTACTGAAAAATCCAACTTTACGTTATCTTTATGCAAAAAAATGACTACTCAAGTTATACATTTGACTAAAAGTTGAAATGTTAGGTAAATACATTCTCATTTTTGTTTGGATTCAGACATCCTGTATCTGGAGCTCTGGGCTGCTATTATGTGGCACTCTTGATTTTATTAAGCATGTAAGAAGTTCTTCTGGAAAAAATACTTTATACTTACTATTAAGAAGACTTTACTGACAATGTAATGGAACTTTTCTGACAATGATAATGATCTCATTAGTTATTTCAATAGTGCCTCAGAGAGTAAGAAACTGTGCCATTAAGGGAAGAGAAAGCACAGCAGAGTTTGTCTCATTAATGAATTGAGCCACTAATTAGTTAATCTATTCCAACATCTCTAATGATGTCCTAGTTAATGACCGCTAGAAATGCAGCGGTATTTTAATATACAAATCTGAACCTATAACCTTTGCAGATGTAACATTGATTACTTCATACATAATAATAACACAAGTAAGAATAGCAGCCAACTTTTCTTGAGTGCTTATTATGTGTCAGGCATTTACGGGAATAGAGAATAACTGAAGGAAACTGAGCTATTTCTTGGCTAGTTGATAGATATCTTACTCAAGTTGCATATACATTTATTAAATTGGGTAAACTGACATAATTAACCAACTGTTCTCAATTATACAGATGGAGGGTACAGGTGGATCCTGAAGGTTCATGACTTATGAGAAGATATATATCAAATCTTGCCTCTATTGGGAAGAAAATTCATTTTTTTTGCAGGTGACATAGGGAAGAGGACTGTAAGGTTGTTTTGTTATTGTTTTTCTTTGTCTCCTTTATATTCTCAACATGCATTTATAAGTCAATCAAGGCTGGCGCCGCGGCTCACTAGGCTAATCCTCTGCCTAGCGGCGCCGGCACACCGGGTTCTAGTCCCGGTCAGGGCGCCGGATTCTGTCCCGGTTGCCCCTCTTCCAGGCCAGCCCTCTGCTGTGGCCAGGGAGTGCAGGGGAGGATGGCCCAGGTGCTTGGGCCCTGCACCCCATGGGAGACCAGGAAAAGCACCTGGCTCCTGGCTCCTGCCATCGGATCAGCGCGGTGCGCCGGCCGCAGCGCGCCGGCCGCGGCGGCCATTGGAGGGTGAACCAACGGCAAAGGAAGACCTTTCTCTCTGTCTCTCTCTCTCACTGTCCACTCTGCCTGTCAAAAAAAAAAATAAGTCAATCAAAAGATAATGAAAGCTTACCTATCAAATGGAGTTCATTGTTATGTGGTATGAAAGAAAAGACAGTGTTTCCCATTCCTTTACAGTTTCTGATCATTGATTCAGGCCATCTCGTCCATCATCACATTTAACTAGGACAGACCATATATCTGAGAATTTACCAACAGTAGTGTCAGTTATCACCAAGGATATGGGTGAGGGAACTCAAAGTTTCCTTTGAAACTCCATCTCTGTTACTACTCTTGTGACTTTGCTTCAGTTATTAAAACTATTAAAATTTCACTTTCCTTATCTCTGAAAATAGAGACACCAGTAACTATCTCATTGGAATGCATGTTGTAAAGATTGAATCCAGATGAGATAATATGTGTATAACATACAGGTATAAAGTAAGTATCTGATAGAGGGTGACTTGATCTATTTTTGTGTATATTAATGATAATGCAAGTACCACTTGGACCAGTTCAATTATTGTGTCTCTTTTCCTCTGCCCAAGATTTCAGTACCCCTCCTGCCAATGTGAACTTGAACTCTGACCAAGTTCCTATTTCTATGTCTTAGCTTTATCAAACTTGCTTCCCAGAGACTGAATCCCCAATAATGCTGTTGCCCACAACCTTCTCCCCAGCTCTCAGTCTACTGGCCATATACCTCCTTCGATTATATTATCAAAATGATTCTGGCCTCCACTTGGTCTCCTTCTCCTTCTCCTCCTTCTCCTCCTCCTTCTCCTCCTTCTCTTCCTTCTGCTTCTTCTTCTTCTTCTTCTTCTTGACAGGCATAGTGGACAGTGAGACAGAGAGAAAGAGAAAGGTCTTCCTTTGCCATTGGTTCACCCTCCAATGGCCGCCGCGGCTGGCGCGCTGTGGCCGGCGCACTGCACTGATCTGATGGCAGGAGCCAGGTACTTATCCTGGTCTCCCATGGGGTGCAGGGCCCAAGTACTTGGGCCATCCTCCACTGCACTCCCTGGCCACAGCAGAGAGCTGGCCTGGATGAGGGGCAACTGGGACAGAATCCGGTGCCCCGACCGGGACTAGAACCCGGTGTGCCGGCACCGCAAGGCGGAGGATTAGCCTAGTGAGCCACAACGTCGGCTCCACTTGGTTTTGAGTACAAACTGATATTTCTCTGTATCCCTGCTATCACTAACAGCTGGACACCCGGAGACTTTAAAAACAGCCTCAACCAAGACTAGGTTGCCTTTTGTGCAGTGAGTCACTTGGCTGCCATGGTTGGGGGAAAACACTGTATTATGTGGTGTTTCCTAGGTTCTTTATCTAGCTTCTTTCTCCTTCCAGTTGGCATCAGTCCTTGCATGTACTACATATGAGCATTTTATGTTAGGCAATGTGAAGAAACAACTTCACAGCAACTTCATCAAAGGAGGTTGCAATTTACTTTTCAACATAAAATGCTTGGGGAATTGGCATAAAGTATTAGTATTTTACTACTTTTGCATTAGTAAAATTAGTAGAATAAATATTAGTGTATCAAACAATTTGGGAACATAGACCTATGTTTTATCCTGCTTTATATTGGCTTGCTGATGTAGAGGTGCAACTACATGGGAAATACTTGCAGAAGTGTCAAATCTGTATTAATTTTTGTTAGTCTATAAATAAAACACAGCAACTATAGTTTAATACTACTATAAAATTAAGTATCATTAATGCCAGCCAGTATTATTCTAAAAAAGAAAGTTCTAGATATTTATCTGAGGTAAAAATGGCTTCAAAGAAGAAATCATAGTCTTTTTTCCTTTAGATTCTCCACACCTATCACAGGTTCTTTTGTAATCATTGTGTCCCGATTTATAGCATTGGAGTTGTTAGACACCATTTTAGCCAAAAAACAGACAACTGATAATATCTTTCAGATGGTATTATATTGAGTATAGCCAAACATAGTTCTCTAAAGAAAAACCTTCTTGGTGTGTTATTTTTCCCACAAAACTCTTTATAGTGGGTACTTAGCAATAGACAAATATCACCCCCTAATCTAAGTAGTATCCTCATATCACTATAATAATTAGTTTTCCTTGCAATGAGGCTGAGATATAATCTAGTAATTCTATCAATCTAATATATTGATCATATATTAGTCAAGGTGTGCTATCTTCTGTGATAAGCTCAAAATCTCAGCACTGAAGTTTTATTTCTCAGTCATACAAGTCCAAGTGGATACTCCTGAATGGCAGGACTCACATGCACCTTTCTTCAGAGTGGTGACTCAGGATTTCAGGCCCTTTCCATTTTAAATGATCCTATATCCATGCATGGCTTCTAGGTTTGCTGTCTGAAGGACAAAGGGTAGCATGAAAGATTTCATAGCAATGCTCATGTCCAAGTCTGGAATAATCATGTATAATTCCTGTGTCCATTCCATTGACTAGAAACTGGATATAAAGCCTCTGTAACTGTAAAGCAGACTGGAAAACACAGTCTTTCAGAGTGTCCAGAAGGGAAATGGAATGGATTTAGAAAGCATAGCATTGCCCTTAAATTACACTTAATAGTTAAAATTAAGTTGGATCTGTAATGTGAATAAACTGCATTTAGCTTTCAGTATCCATGCATCAATATCCTTAACCATTTTAGGTCATCAAGGGTAGAGCTAATGTCTGGTGATTCTCAGCACGCAGGGCCTATGTCAATAGATAGTTGAAGAGGTACTCTTCATATTGATGTTCAGAATGACAAAAGCATATTTAGGTGTGTGTTCACTAAAACAAAGGTGATTGTGGAGTAGGGAAGGACAAAACAAGCTGGTCCATTGTCATAGCCAGTATTAATTATAAGGTGGAGAACCCCTGACATAAACATGACACAGGAGTAAATTAGGCCATACTGTACACATTCTACTGGAGTATTCTGTAGCTCCTTATGCTTCCCAAATGTCCTACATAAAGCAATTAATACTTGTAAAAGACCTCTATCAAGAGTGGAATTTCCCTCAGATAAGCAGGAATAATTTGGTTGCTGCCAGATGAAGGAATTCAGAAGCAATTCTTGACATGGAAATAGACATTCAGACCTTCCGCATGGGCAACCAAAAAGAAAAGGAAATCTAAATAATTTAAGACAATGACTTCCCACATTGAGCACATACTCTATTGACCATTGGCATGTTTGCTTTTTGTAATAAGAGCTTCTTTATGTAACATGGGTAATTAGTTTTGTACTCTGTTCTGGGTTTAGCTCAACTTCTGTCCCAGAAAACAGAATCAGGGGGAGATTAGCTCTGGTGTAGGATGTCTGCCAAGTGGCAATCCCTATTGGAGAAATAAAAATAAGCCATTATTAAAAAGCCTTGTTTTGGCTTCAAACATTTCCCAACATTTTCACTGTACTGCTAGAGCTGACAAGTATGGTTTCTCAAGCTGCGCACTACCCTAGGGAAAGCCATTCTCATACATTCCCATGTTTCTGTTTCTGTACAGGTAAACATTTCTGTTGGTAAATGTATCTATTCACTCCAGAACGGCACTTTCATAATGACAACCTTGGTATGTAATCATCTTGATTGAAACACTGGAGTGCTCCCCATCGCTCTTAGGATAAAAGAGCCAGGTTCTTCCCTTGCCCCTTCCCCAGCCTCCTGCCCCTTACTGTATGTCCTCAGGCACCAGTACCTTCTCTCACTCCCTGGGTTACCTCCCTTCAAAAGGCCTTGATCATTTATTCCAGGACACTGTCCTTTCCAACTGTAGCTCAGTTGTCACTTTCTCAAGAAGCCTTCTCCAAATTTTCAGCCTCCATGATAATCCCTTGTGTGTGCTTTCTGCTTATCAAGTGCCACTCCTCTGCATCATGTGCCACTCCTCTGTGTATTTCAATAGTATGTGCATCTGTGTGATCACTGGGTTAGCACTGGTCTCACGTCACAAACTCTTAAGTTTCATCAAGGCAAAGACTATGTTGATTTTGGGTTTCATAGCATTTTCAGGGCAAGCACAGTTCCTGTGTCACTCACTGCAAGTTCTCAATAACACATTTCATTAAATTCTGGGAAGAATTAGAAGGTAACCAAGCTTTACTTGTCAAAGGAGCCTGCCCATTCCCAGTCAGTGCCTCCCAGGTCAGGTTCTATTATTCTAGTTCCTCCACCTGCCACAGCTGTACCCTACTGTTCACGATTCTCTCTCAGGAACTTTATTTTTCCGGCTAATTTTTGTGTTGCCCCACTTCTATTTGTGATTCTGCCTGGGAAACTGCAAGTCATTGATCTCTCATTCAATTGGCTCCTGGATGCTCATCACAGGTTCAGTAGGGTGCCTTCTTCTAGTCCAGGTCACCTTCTGTAAGTACCATGCTTAACACTTTCTATTTAATGCTGTTGCCAGGAAGCACGAATGAAGCCATTCACAAAGGTGGATGATGGTGGAGGAAACATCACTCTTCGCACAGTGCTTCCCACATTTTGGTTATTCTCACCACAGCGAGCTGTTTGCTTTCTGGCATCTTGCCTCAGACAGAGATTTATTGTGTTCAGAGCTTCATCTCCATGTCAGCTATTCTGTCACTGTTTCTTTGTATGGCTGAATTAGTAAAAAACACTCTTAAGATTATAAAAAAAGGCAAAGTCCTTAAACTTCACAGGGATATGTTGAAAAATAGATAAAAAGGTTCACAGATTGCCTCTTAATAGCCCTGACACACAAAAATACAGTGCCATACACACACACACACACACACACACACACAGAGAGAGAGAGAGAGAGAGAGAGAGAGAGAGAGAGAGAGAGATTCTTTGTTAAGGTCTAGGGTCCATCTTTCAAACTTATGGGTATCACTGAAAAATCTTTTGCATATCATTGGAACCCTAGTGTGGCCCCAGTCTGAATATGTTTTTATAAATGTGTTAGTATGGAAAATCCTGGATCATTTTGAAAAATTGCTTAAATATATTCTGAACTTGACGTGAATTCTAAATTAATTCTGAGCTCTTCTGCATAGCAACCCAGGGACCCTTGGGAATTAGGAGAATGGGCAGTTATAAATCACTCAAATGTACTAGCTTTGCTACCAGTTAAGTAAACTTGTCAGATTGTCATCTTTACAAACTACAGGGGAGACCTGGGAAAAGAGCTTACTGTTTGCGAGATTTTTCCCAATCAAGATCCGAACCCCTAAGATCTTCCTTTGTTGTTTTTTCTGACTCTTATTTGACCTTTTCATTGTTTCTGATTTCTCATCTGGTCTAGCTCTTCTTAATTTACTGTCTCTTTTTGTTACTTTTAATATTTTCATCCATGCATGTATTTAATTTGTCCTCTAAAACTGGACCTGTTTCAGGCTACATTATTGATTAGAAACTTCTTACCTTGGACCCTTTCCTCTGTGTTGCTCTGATATGTGAACTCAGACCTCTGAGGGTCAAGTTCATCCAATTCTGAAATATTTTATCTTTGGATTAAAAAAATTTTATGGTTCCTAATTAGACATCCATTTTGTATTCTTGAAAAATAATTCACAGATTCTTTTGCAATAAAATGTTTGCTTCATGGTTAACTCATTTATACCAATTTGTGCTTCACTAAGGAGCATAAATTTGCAAATTTTATATCATATGTCATACAGAACATCATAGATGCAATAGTATTAGAAAATATATTTTAATTAATTAAGTGTTTCTCAAAGGTGATTTGTGAAAGGCTAGTGGGCAGGTCACAATTACTACAATGCATTTTTCAATGAAAACTGAGATAATTTTGAAAATGAAAGGGGACCCTATAACAATTATACTGGTTTATGGGGGCGTAAATCATGAACTCTCATGGGCCAACTGGAATGTATGATCACTTTAGTCATAACTGTTCTGAAGTGTGCTGCATAATATTTGAATAATAAATAATTACATACTACTACTGAATAATTACATACTAATACATGTAAATGAGATCAGATTCAAAACTATTGCTTACTTATAGCCCAACAGCTTACTTGAGTGCAGGGAAAATTACATATTTTTAGAAAAGATTTATTTATTTATTTGAAAGGCAGAGTGAAAGAAAGGTAGACTCTCTCTCTCACACACACACACACACATCTTCCATTTGCTAGTCCACACCCAGAGGTGGGCCAGGTGCAGTAGCTTCTTCTGGGTCTCCCATATGGATGCAGGGGCCCAAGCACTTAGACCATCTTCCACTGCTGTCTCAGATACATCAGCAGGAAGTTGGATGGAAGTGGAGCAGGCGGGACTTGAATCAGCACTCATATGCGATGCCAGTGCTGCAGGCGGTGGCTTTACCTGCTATGCCACAGTGTTGGCCCTTATTTTTTAATTGTAAATCTACTTTTGAGGAAACTGAAATTGAATATCTGTGAAAAGTAGGGTTTGTAATTATATCAATTTACTAGTTTTTTTTTCTTGCATTCCCAAGGAGGCCTTAGTCCCACAAATCACTTTTTAAATCTCAAAACATCACCTTCCTTCTCATCCCAGACCAACATTTTCCAGAAACCTGTACCATTTCCTCAATTACTTTTAAGTTTATATCTAGATAAGATTATTTCCACTTGAAAACTTGATATAAAGTTAGGTTTTAGGTAGCAGCCCTGTACTTTTGTCCCTTCTGATTGACTAGGTCCCTAACACTGCTTGGTGGGAAGCTTGGAGCCAACTGTCTGGTCTTCCTTTGCCTAAAACTCTCTTTTTATGGTCTGAAATCACTGGTTTTGTGCTTATAACACCGGAGTACAGAATAGGCTTCTGTAGTTGTGTCATTAATGGACCTACAAGTCAAGGCTAGGACCTGACACTCCTATAAGCAGCAGGAGTTTCTTTTTTCCCTCATCTATTTTCAAGTAGACTCTAGAGAAACAAAGATGTAGGGGCTCTGGATTCATGATAAAGTAGTATGCCTAGTTTTGGGAATTATATTTTACTTTCTCAAAAAAATAAAAGAGCAAACATTTTACTATAGCCTATCTCCAGAGAGACTTTATAAAGGGTGTACTGCTCTAGGCTAAGGGTAAATAATAATAATAAAACATGTGGAGGAAGTACATTTTCAGGTCAGAGTTAGAGATAAAAACAGCAGTGGAAATTCTATAGAAGAGAAACACCATGGATCTGTGGAAGGTGTGGACATGCAGCAAAAGCATGGACACAACATACAACCCCAGCAGCTGAGAGCCGGAGAAAGCACCAGCATTGGAGAGTGAGATGAGATCAGAATGCAACAGCATATGACACTGGTGATATAACCAGAGGGAGAGCTTGTCATGAGCCCAGCCTGGAGCCCTGGAGGTAGGGTACCTGCTGATCCAGTTAAAAAAGGGGCACGTTTCTCTCTCCCCATCCCCTTCATAACAGCAACTGGCAACCAGCAGAGAGAGGGTGGGTGCCATTTTTGGAATAAGCAACAGCTGTGGAAGCTCTTGTGCACATGCCCAGCTACTGGCCAGGACAAGATGTCATCTTGTTAGTGGTAGTGGTGTGACAGCTCAGGTGCATGCACTCAGCAACACTTGGGGAGAAGATAACGTTGTGAAATGAGTGGGGGCTGTGGTTGGCGGCTCTTGTGCATCCACGTGATTCAGACATTCTACCAGAGGCAAACATATGCATTCCCCACTGACTTTTGAGTGGCTGGGAGGATTGTCAGGGGCTGGGCACCCACGTAGGACTGTGAAGTGCCCCCAGCCTCTCAACACATCACAGGCTCTTGGGTTCAAACTGCCTAGGTGGAGCACCCACAGGCAGTTGGCTCTAGGAACATCTCCGCCTCTTTGGGGACTGGCCAGGTTGGCAGAGTGGAGCAGATCCTCTGTATGCCATGACTGTGGGAGCCTTGTGTGCTGAGACTGTGGAAATTCAGTGACTACATGAGAGGGTGCAGGGTGTAGCTGGGTCTCTGGGCAATCACTGTGAGCTGCTCTACACACTCAAAGCTCCCTGATTGCCTGGGGTGAGTCATTGCAATGGGATCTGTGCTCACACTGAGGACAGAACAGATCCTTTTTTTGGTTCTTATGGCAGCACGGATGAGTATTTCACCCACTGGGGGCTAACACCGGGCACTCAGAAGAGATGAGATGAGGGTGTGACTATACCAACAGAAGTGATCATACTCTCCTTTCAGCTAAAAAGAGATCTACCAGGGCCGGCACTGTAGCACAGCATGTTTTTGCCCTGGTCTGAAGCGCCTGTATCCCATATGGGTGCTGGTTCGAGACCCAGCTGCTCCACTTCCAATCCAGCTCTCTGCTATGGCCTGGGAAAGCAGTAGAGGATGGCTCAAATGCTTGGGCTCCTGCACCTGCATGGGAGACCTGAAGGAAGCTCCTGGCTTCAGGCTCCTGGCTCCTTGCTTCAAATCAGTGCAGCTCTGGCTGTTGTGGCCATTTGGGGAGTGAACCAGTAGATGGAAGACCTCTCTCTCCCTCTCTCTCTCTGCCTCTCCTCTCTCTGTGTAACTCTGACTTTCAAATAAATAAATATTTTTTTTAAAAAGAGAGAGATATCTAACACTCCCAATTTGGGTGTCACCCTGGACACTTGGCCCACCCTGGAGCACCAAACAGAACTCCCTGGACACACCCAGCTCACACCTCTGGGTATTCACTGAAAGAACAGAAACTCCACTAAGCCACAAAAGCATAGTACAAAGATAAAATCCATCTAAGAAAAAAAAAACCCAACAAGTATTTCCACAAATGCCTAAAAAAACACAAAAATTCAAGAAACAAGAATAAGGAAGACAACATGATGCCCCCAAAGAAACACAACAACACTCCAATATTAGAATGTGAAGATGAATAGATTGATGAAATGCCTGAAACAGAATTCAAAAGATTAATCATAGGATTACTCAGCAGCAAATTCATGAAATAACAAAATCATACATGACATGAATGAAACATTTTCCCATGAGATGGAGATTTTGAAGAGAAATCGAAATATTAGAAATGAATAATTCAATATGTCAAATAAAAATATAGTAGAAAGCCTTAACAACAGACTGGGTGAGGTAGAAGAAAGGATAGCTGAGCTAGAAGACCAATCTTTTGAAATTTTTCAGTAGAACCAAAAAAAAAGAAGAAATTATAAAAATTAAAAACAGTGTTGGCGATCTTATGGGATACTATTGAATGACCCAACATTTGGGTCTTAGGATTTCCTGAAGGCATAGAAATAGAGAATGGATTAGAAGGTCTATTCAGTAAAATAATTTCTTTTCATTGAAAAGAAAACTTCCCTAATTTGGAAGGGATGTCCAAGTACAGGAAGCACATAGAACTCCTAATAGAAATGACCAGAAAAGATCTTCACCATGACACATTGTAGTCTAACTCTCCACAGTAAAACATAAAGAAAAGATTCTAAAATGTATATAAGAGAAATGCCATATTACTTTCAGAGGATTTCCAAGTAGACTCACAGCAGACTTCTTTTCAGAAACCCTACAGGCCAAGAGAGAATGGTGAGATATATTCCAAGTCTTAAGAGAAAAAAACTGCCATCCCAGAATATTATACCCTGAAAAGCTCTCATTTATGAATGGAAGGTGAAATAAAGACCTTTCATAACAAACAGAAATTGAATTTGTCCCTACTGACCCAGCCTTCATGCTTAAGGATGTGCTGCTCACAGAAACATGGTCATCATTATGCAAGAAAGTAAAGAAAATCTCCCAGTAAAATTACAAAGGAAATTCAAAGTAAAAAATAGGGATAATTTTGGAAAAATGGCAGGGCAAAGTCTTACTTATCAATAGACACCTTGAATGTAAATGTCCTCAACTCTCCAGTTAAAAGACACAGACTGGCTGAATGGATTAAAAAACAAAACCCATCTATTTGCTGCCTATAAGAAACACATCTCACCAACAAAGATGCACGCAGACTGAGAGTGAAAGTATGGAAAAAGACATTCCATCCTAACAGAGAACAAAAAAGAGCTGGTGTAGCCATCCTAATATCAGACAAAATGGACTTTAACAAAAGAACTGTTAAAATAGACAAAGAAGGGTATTGCACCACCCTCTGGCTATCTCTCCTCCTCTCTAGATCCATAATGTGAAAATGTTGGTTCTGTCTTAAAATTTCCAAAATCATATCTTCCAACTGCCTTCCTTATTTCTTCTACAAATCTCTCTAATGCCAGCTCCTGATTCATGGCTATCCAGCCTTAAAAGTTGCTAGAAACATTCTTTCTCCAGTTTTTAATAATGAATCTATCCATTTATGACTTTGTTTTATAGTGATTATAATTTTAAGAGTTTCTAGCTGCCAAAAATATAAAGAAGAGTTGCTTTTACTGAGGTAGGGTGAGGTGGGCTCTCAACCCTATCCTAGGTGACCTCTCTTAACCTCCTTGTGTTGCCATTTGAGATAACCTGCTGAATTCCCAGGATCAGGAGACAGTGTTTATCTTTGCATTTAAGATACCAGAGTCCCACATCAGGAGGCCTGAGTTTGATTCCTGGCTCCCACTCCTGACCCCAGCTTCCTGCTAATACAGACCCCCAATTGGCAGCAATGATAGCTCCAGTAATTGGGCTCCTACCACTCATGTGGGAGACCTGGACTGAGTACCCAGATCTCAGTTTTGTTCTGGCCATTGCAGGCATTTGGAGAGTGAACCAGTGGATGGAAGCATGCACTTTCTTTCTTTCTCTACCTCACCAATCAATAAAAAAAATTTAAGGAATACCAAGGCTATGTGAAACACAGTTTGTAGAACACTGGTTTGAATTATAATTTGAATGTGACCTCTCTAATTCTGGCCGTTGTCTTCTTGTGTTAGTTGAGTATTTTTTGGAGCTAGCAACAACTCTTTCATTCCATTTCAAAGCTACATCTCATATGGACTATCCCTTTACATTGCTATTTCTGTTCTGAGGAACACACCTGGTTATCAGTTCATTCATTCATTAGTTCATCATTTTGAATAGAAAATCTCTAGAGAGAAATAGAGGATTTTATTGAGGTATTTCACTTTTCTCTTTCTAACTTTTTAATAATAACAGTACCCATCTTCCAGGGCTGCTATCAAATAGGCTGAATAGCTTAATCAAAATTTATTTTCTCATACTGCCGAAGGCTAGAAGTCTGAGACCAAGTTGCCAGCAGTTAATTTCTTTGTGGCTTGTGGACTGCTACCTCCTCACTGCCCTCTCCTGGTCTTACTCTGCACATGTGGATGGAGTGAGATTGCAGTGCTTCCTCCTCTTGTAATGACACTACTCCAACAGGATAATGGCCCCACCCTTATGACCTTATTTAACCTTAATCATCTTATTAAGGTCCAATTCCAAATAAAGTCACATTGGATATTAGGATTTCAATATATAAACTTTGGAGAGCCACAACTCTGTCCATAACAATGACCTGCATTAAAAATAAAATTTTGAATCTTTCCTCCAAAGTAGACAATCTCTTATGTTATTGACCCATTGGGCCCTACAGCCTAGGGTTTTGGATGTAATGAGGTTGTATCCAGCAGACAACTTAAGAGCATTTGATTATGGAATAAATCATGTAGGAAAAATAAATAGAAATCCATTTTGCTAACATAGACCCAGCAGGGGTGGCAGGATTCTGGAGCTAATAGCAGCTTCCCAATTTGGCCAGCTGCTTCCTGATTGGGCAACTTCTTGTGGCATCAGTGGGTAGCTTTCCTAGTCAAGACCAAGGTAACATGGTTTTTATTGTTCATGCATTTGTTCATTCGCTCAGTATCACATATTTATGTTAAAAGTGATCAGATGAATGCATCAGGATTTATTTCAGAACTAGAAAGCCCCAGATGGAGCTTCCTGGTTTGAAGGTTTCCTGCAGTGGTGGTAAATGCTTTTTTCCTAATCAAAGTAGAGGCAGAGTGGTTTTGAGAGATGGTAGTGGTTGTCAGAGCTCAGCATATAGGATGCATTCTGGCACAGTAGATTAAGCCTTCTCTTACAACACTGGCATCCTATGAGGGTTCTGAGTTGAATCCTGGCTATTTTACTTTCCATCCACCTTCCTGCTAATGTACCCTGGAAGGCAATGAAGGATAGACTATGCTCTTAAGTCCCTGCCACCCTTGAGGGAGACCAGCATGGAGTTCCTGACTCGGGCTTTGACCTGGCTCACATCTGGCTTTGTGGTTATTTGGGGAGTGAACCAGTGGATGAAGATCCCTCTCTTCCTCTTTTTCCCTCTCCCTCTCCCCTCCCCCTCCCTCTCCTACCTCTCGCCCTCTCTATAACTCCACCTTTCAAATAAATAAATAAATAAATACAACTTTAATAAAAAGAGCTTATCCTAGAGCTTGCATCTTTAGCACTTCCCAACGGTTGTTGCAAACACTAAATACCTACACTGGCTAGAGTATTTCCAGCTGCTTCTAACACTTTTACTTTCCCAGGGAGGATGAAACAGGTTTCAGCTACAGCCCCACCAGGAAGAGTTATCTCAGAAATGACAGACCATTACACTGTGGATTTGCTCTGTGTTACAAGTCATATTCAAATGTAAACAGCAATGTGAATTTGGTCATTTATAACAAGATTAAATCATCTCTGTGATTTCTTTCCTGATGTAAGAGTTCTCTTGTTATGGACTGATTGTGTATCTTTTGAAAATCCATATGTTGGAGCTGTAACACTTCTTGTGGCTTTATCAAGGTGCTTTGAAAAGTTTGTGGAAAAACAGAATTAAAGGATGTGTATTTTCATGAAAAAAAAAATGAAATCAAGCAGCGTTTTCATATTTTTGACACATTTGTCACATTTTTGACAAACTTCATATATTTGGAGATTGGGCCTCTAAAGAAGTAATTAAGGTTAAGTGAAGTAAAGAGGATGGGTCCCCTATCATCGGATAAGTACCCTTATAAGAAGGGAAAACAACCACCCCTGCATTCCCATTCCACCCCTCACTGCACACACTGAGGAAAGGCCATGTGAGCACACAGTGAGAAGGCATCCACGAGGAATCCAAAGAGAGAAATTTCACCTGATACTAACCCTGCTAGAACACTTATCTCGTGTTTCTAGTCTCAAGAACTAAACTTCTGCAGTTTAAGCCACTTGCTGTATGATATTTCTTATAGCATCCTGAGCAGCCTAATGTACCCCAGCATAGTGTGTCTTGGTGTCCATGGAATTATCTTTTTTTTAAAGATTGTTTGTTTATTTATTTGGCAGGTAGAGTTACAGACAGTAAGAGAGAGAGACAGAGAGAAAGGTCTTCCTTCCGTTGGTTCACCCCCCAAATGGCCACAATGGCCAGAGCTGTGCTGATCTGAAGCCAGGAACCAGGTGCTTCTTCCTGGTCTCCCATGTGGGTGCAGGGCCCTAAGCACCTGGGCCATGCTCAACTGCCCTCCCGGGCCACAGCAGAGAGCTGGACTGGAAGAGGAGCAATCGGGACTAGAACCCATTACCCATATGATATACCTGCACCGCAGGCGAAGGATTAACCTAGTGCACCATGGCGCCGACCCCTGGAATTATCTTCTTAATCCTCCCATCCATTGCTTTCTGGATCTTCTGCCTTTCCTTGAAATGCAGCAGCCACATTGGCATACACTGTCCCTAGAATGATCCCTCCAAAGAAGAGCAGGTGGTTATTCAAGGGGACTCTCAAGCATAAGGCAGCTTTCCAAAGCAGTTTTGTCTGGGACATCAGTATACAAAATCATTTTATCAGTGATGATACTCAGAATCTCCTCTCTATTTTCCATTCATATCTGGGTTATGGGCCCCTGGCCAAAGGGTGTACTCACAGAATGCTAAAGAAGAAAGAATGCAAACTAGTCCTGTTGACATCTGCTTTGCCTCATGTTGTGTGCAGTGTGCTGTATATGCACATTGCCCATATGACTGTCTCAACTACTATATAAGGTAGGGTTTTTAGGGAAAAGAAAAATGAGGAGGTTCAGCATCAAGCCTCCCATGTTCTGTCTGGCATTTCTTGTCTTTCTGGCTTGATCACACTAACACACTCTCACTCTGAGTTTTCCTGAATGCCAATAATTTCTTGTCCTGTGACTTACAACATTTTGCTGTCTCTCCTGCTCACTGTGTACACACTGCTCTCCTTAACCACATTTTATGTTATGGTCCTTGTAATAATGAGCTTTTTCATTAGCCCTCAATACTGTTTCCATTTCTTTCTTTCACTTTAATTACTCAGCTCTACCTCACCTAGGGATAAATCTGGTTTTATATCTACTCCATCTCTGAGCTTGGAAAGCTCAGACATGCAGTACACTCATGCCCTATACTCAAAGGAATCATGAGAACTCCCAGGCAACATTCCTCTACTGTCCTGATTATTTTATATCTTTATTCTGGATTCTCAAAATGCCCCCACAATTCTCACATGTGATTCTCATTTCAGTGAGAAAATGTCCCTGTTAGAAAACCCACTGACCATTGCAACTCTAACCTGGTTATATGAATTAAAAAATAACTTGACTTTAATAATGGTCACAAGTAATGCCAACTCCTGTGCTTATACAGTAGCCCATCTGTCTTCCCTACCCAAGCAGTTGTCCTCCCTCCTGCACTGTCATGTCTTCAGTCTCTACTGGTCATCCCAACAGCTATATGCATGCTATTATTCACACCCCCCTTTAAAAAATCCTCTTGTACTCAATTCTACCACATTTATCACCGCATTCCTTTGTTACCATTTGTAGTCCAATATCAAACATCTCACAACTATCTGCAATTCTTCTGATCCCCTCCTCCTTTAAATGCATTTCAATTTGGCTTTTATCTCCATTGCTCCTTCCAAATTGCACTTGTCAAGATCATCATCAACCCTACCATGACAGCAAATATTTGGTGCATGAGTTAGTAAAAATAAACTCTGAGTACAAAATGGTAAGTAGAACAAAACAATCCTTGCTTAAATCATGATTTTGCTGGGGGCCAGGCATGGTTAAGTATTAAGGATTAGTACCATTAACACAAAAACATTTAGAAGAGCAAAGAAACTGTTTTTATCAGCAGAAGGAACAATAATAAAATCAAATTTCTTCGAAGTTAAATATACTGAAATTTTCACCAGCCACCTTAATGAATCTATTGATGTGTTGATAAACTCATTCTTAATTTCTGGCAGCTTCTAAAACATTGTCAATCACCAAAAAAGTCCATAGATTATTATACAAAGATATGTATCAGTATGAGTCGATATGATACAGAATTTCTTAGAACGAATGCTGGGGTGGCTGGCAGGCAGAGAGCTCAGGAGAGAAAGTTTTGCATTATACAGGTGTGTGATACCCCAGGCTCTCCAACAGCACAAGGTTATTGCCTTCCTAGCCTTTCTTCTGGGATCTCAGTAACACTGGTAGCCATGTCAAAAAAGGAAGGAATCACAAACATTTATATGTATAATTTTAAAAAGCTGTAAGTTACTGTGAAATGATGACATACTACATTGGTATCAAAGAATTTTAAAGTGTGTTAAAATTGTTGCTTGTATTTTCATACTTTACACTCATAGATACAATAAAGAGTTGAAGAGTTAATAATATGGACTTAAGCAGTTAAATTCCACTGAGTTGGTGAAAGCAGTCCTCTAGCATTCCTCAGGTCACAGAGGGGTTTATGGATAATGTGGACATCCCTTGGGTTGATTCAGCCTGTTAGTATCAACAAATACCATCTACTGCATTTTGCCCACTGTGTAAAGGGCACTATGTTAGTCATTATCCAAGGTCAGCCAACTCCAGGTCACTGTATGTTTCAGCCTTACAAAATGAGCCTTATAAAATGAGAAGATTTGATATTCACAAAATTCCAAATTTCGAAAGGCTTCAAGGTAAATGTCCAAAAATTCAAATATTGCTCCAGCACATGCAGCTCCTTTTACTAATCCATTTAATTAGGAGAGTGCATTTGACTACATTGGAAAGAACTTGAGGTCAGACGAAGAAAAAATCATTCTGAGCCTTTTTAGATACCTCCTCAGGGAAGAAAAGCAAATTTGTTTTTCTCATTCTTTTAGCTTTTATATTATCCTAAGGGATTCCTTAGATCATTAGTGTCTATACCTACGAGATAAATCTAAAATTAACCTTCCATTTTGTTTATCCCAACTTGATAAGGGCTAAAACAATTTTTAAGCAAGATGAGAAGCCCTGCGGTGGTCCAAACAACCAAGAATGCTTCATAGGAGAGTTTAGGTCCATCCAGATCACAAATACAAGTTCAAAACAGCATGTCTCAGAACATCTTGGTTTCTATTCCTTCCCTGTAGGATCATACTCACTGATGGGACCTAGTGGTCTACATTCTCCCTGCTTTCCAGATGCTTCTCCAAAACCCACTGGTTTCCAAGTCAAGTTAAATGATAAAGGGGAGAGTATCTTTCATGTCTTAACTGCTTGTATTAGAAAAATTGGAGAATAGATGAAGATGCACAGTATGTCCCACAAGCCTGTATCTATTCACTTAAAGACTTTGTTCAAACCCTGTGACTGAAAATGTCTCCCATCTATTTAGAATTTTCAGCTTAATAATCCTCCTCAAATTATTTCAATTTTTATGACACTAAAGTTTTGCCTGTTGACTGTCTGGTGTGAATTATATTTCAATCAATGGGAGCAAGTAAAAATATAAAAAAAACACCGATCTTTAGTAGTAACAATTTGTGCTGGAAAATTGCACTTTTATTTGTTACAAGTGAAGCAAATATTTTAGTTCTTTGGTTGAACTTATTACTTTCACACACTATCTTGCCTTACTTTCCCGGTAGGAATTCATCACCCCCAAATTCTTAAAATCTTTAAATTTTATGAAAATCTAGAATAATGAATAATATTAGACATGGAAAATAAATTTCTCTGTATATTTTAACTTTGCATCCAATTTTATTAAGATCCATTTATGAATAAAGATAACATTCAAAAGTATAAAGAGGATTAGAAGCAAAAATTAAAAAATATATAGATGTTACTTTTAAGGAGTTACATTTTAATTACATCTACTAAATAAGAAATATAATAAGTAGGCATACTGACAGGGTAAATAATATTCTAATATTCTTTAAATAAAGGAAACTATTACTTCAAGTGACTCTAAAGTCCACACAGGCATCAATATATTGAGATTTCTTACAGTTGGATCTATAATATCCTCCAAGAAACACTAGCCATTCTTGTAAGGCTTTCTTCTATCATTTTGCATTTTCTTGGTGTATCCAGCATACCAGCAGAGCCTACATACCATCGGGGATGGCCAGTTTTATGTGTCAACTTGGCTACGCCAAGTCCCCATTTATGTTATCAGATGTATTTATCCTATCCACGTGTTGCTTTGAATTTTGTAGATACAGAAACATTCATACTTCATTGACTTTATGAAAAGCAGATTATGCTAGGTAGTCTGAGTGGGTTTGATTTTGTCAGTTGAAAGGCTTTAAAAACAGAGCTGAGGTGTTCCTAAGGAGAAATAAATTCCACCATGACTGAACTTGGGCTGTATGAATTCTAGCTTGCTCTTCCTAACATATTATCATACCAATTTTGGACTTGCCTGAAAGTGTACAAGCCAATTCCTGGCAATAAATGTCTTACTATATATTCTTTATTGGTTCTGCTTTATTGGTTAAATCCTGATTGATACACCAGTGTTTTTTTATTTATTCACATATCCATTCACAAATGTGTTTCATTTTTCAAATTCAATATGTGGTTAGGTATTAAAGATTCAAAGTATTCAATGCCTAAGCAATAGCTTTGACATGAGCAAGAAACACATGTATTTGAGGGTGGGAATGCTCAAACAATATTGAATTACTTGACTATAAGTAACCAGCATAGTAACCAATAGTCCCGAGAGAGATTTAGTAATAGTATTTGGGAACTGCCATGATTTGGATATTAATTTGAATGTTGTATGATGTCCACAGGGCCAATATGTGTTAAAGGTTTGTGCCCCAAAGTACTATGTTAATGGTCTTAAGTGAGTGGAAACTTCAATCAATTATAGTACTTGAAGGTGGGGCCCATGGGTGATTGATTTGGATCATTGGATGAGGTCTTCATGATTAAATTCTGATGACTTTCTAAGAGACCACATGGACTTAGACAATCAAGGCATCACATGTGTAAAGAATAGCTGGAACATCTGCTCTAGTCTGTTAAACAAGTCCATTTGCAGGTGTATTTCCAGACTAGAGACAGATACATCAAACTGCTGTGGTACAATGATATCTGCTGCTAAAAACAAACCTAACCAGCCAACCCTTGTTATGATACTAACTCCACCAAGCAAATTTCTTACAATAATTCAGCTTCTCATAAAAGCTTTTTAAGGAAAGAATATATTGAACTATGTTCACATGTATTCTGTTGTTTAAGAGTTGTATTTCTCATTGGAAATGAATGAACCCTCTCCTGGTTTTTATACTTCAACTCTGTGACATTATATAAGGGGAGGATATCAACTGAGTGACAGATCTGATCTCTGTGTTATCACATCAGGGTCTGGATCCTACACACAGAAAAATCCAACCCAGGTCTGTGCTAGATTTGCTGAAGTAAAGCCATGCAATTTTCCCCCCAAGGTATTTGCTTTCCTCCAAGTGACCTTTCTTCAGACTGCAATATACACATACACACACAGGCACTCACACACACACACACACACACACACACACTTTAATTGGTCACAATTGGAGGATTTTAAACTCAATATTTTTAAAACTCATAAAAGAAAAAAAAAGAAAAGAAACAAGCTAGATTTATCATGCCATTTCTTTACCAATCATATCAATGAGAAACCTAAAAGTAGATGGGGAAAAGTTATACATTATAGAAATATTGTAGCTAGTAAAAGAAATGGGATAATAAAATGAGAATATACTGATTTAGCAGTCCCTAATCAGTTAATGAAAATCTCTGATTCTTAAAATTGCTGTTAATATCATTAAAAGAGACAGTTGGAAATATGTGACTCTTGAAGAAGAATACAACACAACTTCTAATGCAACCTCACCAAAATAAATACATAAAATCAACGAAGCATGTTACACTAAACTTTTCTATTCAGCTATCAATTTACAAAATAAATACTGAGGACATAGGAGAACACTGAAGGCCAGAGAGATGTAACCTACAAAGCCCACAATGTTGGAAAATCTACAGGATGTATCTTCAATCCACTTTCTTCAAGAAAGAAATTCTAAGAGGAAACTGAGATGCAGGGGAATCTATAGATTAAAGTAAACTTAAGAAATATATCAGTCAATAACACTAGAGGGCCATCGCACATCTACATCTTGATTTCAACAAATTACTTTTAAATGACATTGATGAGATAATTGGAAATTTTAGTATTGACAGGAAAGTTTAGGATTTAAGAAATTGTTTTATATGAGACAATCCTCTGGTGGTTATTGTATTTCTAAAGTATATCTTTTAGAGATACATGCAAAATATTTCAAGTTATTCTGTATGGGCTTGCTTCAAAATAATATGTAGTAGGAAACAACAAGTTGTGTATGAAGCAAGATTATCTTTGAGCTGACAATTTTGCAAGCTGGGTGATAGGAACATGGGACTCATTAGATGATCAAGATAAATTTATGTGTGTTTGAAATGATTATTTCAACATTAGGAATATTCCTTCTCATAATAAAAGATTAAGAATCTTCACTAATCATGACAATCTGGAAATTCTCAGCAGGAACCTCTCACAGAATAACTGACCCCATGTTAGCCTGTATATTAACAAAGGTAGATTTCATTTTGTGGTTGTCAACTTCTTTTTACAATTTCAAAACAAGTGGGTAATAAGATTGAGGTATAGTTGTATTCCACTTAGAACAAGTGAATTTTAAAAGCTGTAAAAAAATATTAATAGCAGTATTAAGAAAGTCTATATACCATATGCTAATGAAGTTGTTTTTACGAGCTTTCTAGGATGGTGAGTCAGCCCAAATTTAGTATCATGAATAAAGATTATTGTTTTTGCCAGGTTTACACAAATATTTTGCATATTAAAAGAAAGCAATAAAAAGATATTAAAACAACGCAGAAAAATTTTAAAATGTGTTGCATAATAGACACAAAGTGATATATTTCAAAATGCATTTCAGATTTCTAAAATATATCTTCATACTGACTTAACTAACATACTCTATTTGGCCAATGTTACTTTTTTTAAAAAAATCATAAAAAGGACATATATACACAAACACACACACATGAGGGCCTTCAAAAATTTCATGGAAAATGTGTAATATGAAATAAACTATACATGTGTTATAAAAATTTTTGCACCAAAATATATATTTATTTTTAATTCCATTTTCCAGAAACTTATCAAAGCATGTTTGAGTGTGTGTGTGTGTGTTTGTATCTTTTTTTACTTCTTTTTTTCAACTTTTATTTAATAATATATACAACTTTTAGATTATAGTGGCTTTTCCCCCCATAACCTCCCTCCCACCCACAACAATCCCATCTACCACTCTCTCTCCCATTCCATTTATATCAAGATTAATTTTCAGTTATATTTATATACAGATCAACTTAGTATATACTAAGTAAAGATTTCAACAGACTGCACGCACACAGACACACAAATTATAAAGTACTGTTTGAGTAGTAGTTTTACCATTAATTCACATAGTACAATACATTAAGGACAGAGATCCTACATTGGGAATAGGTGCACAGTGACTCCCATTGTTGATTTAACAATTGACACTCTTATTTATGATGTCAGTAATCACCTTATTCTCTTGTCATGAGCTGCCAAGGCTATGGAAGCCTCTTGAGTTCACCAACTACAATCTTATTTAGACAAGGCCATAGTCAAAGTGGAAGTTCTCTCCTCCCTTCAGAGAAAGGTACCTCCTTCTTGGAGGGCTCGTTCTTTCCTCTGGGATCTCACTCACAGAGATCTTACATTTAGTGTTTTTTTCCCAGAGTGTCCTGGCTTTCCATGCCTGCAATACTCTCATGGGCTTTTTATCCAGATCTGAATGCCTAAAGGGTTTATTCTGAGGCCAGAGTGCTGTTTAGGACATTTGCCACTCCATGAGTCTACTGTGTATGCCGCTTCCCATGTTGGATCATTCTCTCCTTTTTAGTTCTGTCAGTTAGTATTAGCAGATACTAGTCTTGTTTATGTGATCCCTTTGAAACTTCATCATATCATTATGATAAATTATGAACTTAAACTGATCACTTTGACTATAGGATGGCATTGGTATACGTCACCTTATTGGGACTGAATTGGAATTTCCTGGCATTTTTCTTACTCTACCATTAGAGGTAACTCTGGGTGAGCATGTGCCAAACTGTACATCTCCTCCCTCTCTTATTCCCACTCTTATATTTAACAGGTATCACTTTTCAGTTAAATCTAAACACCTAAGAATAATTGTGTATTAATTAAAGAGTTCAACCAATGGTACTAAGTAGTAAAAAAATATACTAAAAGGAATAAAATAATAAGTTGTTCCCCGACATTCAGGACAAGGGCTTATCAAGTCATTGTTTTACATAGTGCCCATTTCACTTCTACAGGATTCCTTTTAGGTGCTCAGTTAGTTGTCAAGATCAAGGAGAACATATGATATTTGTCCATTTGGGACTGGCTTATTTCACTCAGCATGATATTTTCCAGATTTTTCCATTTTGTTGCAAATGTCCAGATTTCATTTTTTTTAACTGCTATATAGTATTCTATAGAGTAAATATCCCATAATTTCTTTATGCAGTCTACTGGTGATGGGCATTTAGGTTGATTTGTCTTAGGTATTGTGAATTGAGCTGCAATAAACATAGAGGTGCAGATAGCTCTTTTATTTGCAATTTAATTTCCTTTGGGTAAATTCCAAGGAGTGGGATGGCTGGGTCATGTGGTAAGATTATATTCAGCTTTCTGAGGAATCTCCAAACTGTCTTCCATAGTGGTTTACCAGTTTGCATTCAAACCAACAGTGGGTTAGTGTGCCTTTTCCCCCACATCCTCGCCAGCATCGGTTGATAGTTTATTTCTGTATGTAAGCCATTCTAACTGGGGTGAGCTAAAACCTCATTGTGGTTCTGATTTCCATTTCCAATATGAGTATTGATCCTGAACATACTGCAGTATGTCTTGAAATCTGGTATTGTAATGCCTCTGGCTTTGTTTTTGTGGTACAATAGTGCTATTCGAGGTCTCCTGTGCGTTAATATGAATTTCAGCTTCATTTCTTCCAGATCTGAGAAGAATGTTTCGGTATTTTGATTGGAATCGCATTGAATCTATAAATTGCATTTAGGAGAATGGACATTTTGATGATATTGATTCTTCCAATCCATGAGCATGGAAGATTTTTCTGTTTTTTGGTATCCTCTTCTATTTCTTTCTTTAAGGTTTGTAATTCTCATCATATAGATCTTTGACATACTGGGATAAGTTTATGCCAAGGTATTTGATTGCTTTTGTAGCTATTGTGAATGGGATTGATCTTGGCAGTTCTTTCTCAGCCATGGTATTGCCTGTGTATACAAAGGCTGTTGATTTTTGTGCATTGATTTTATATCCTGCTACTTTGCCAAAGTCTTCTATGAGTTCTAATAGTCTCTTAGTAGAGTTCTTTGAATTCCCTAAATAAAGTATCATATCTTCCGTGAAGAGGGATATTTTGACTTCTTCCTTCCCAGTTTGTATCCCTTTAATTTCTTTTTCTTGCCTAATGTCTCTGGCTAAACTTCCAGAACTATGTTGAATAGTAGTGGTGAGAGTGGGCATCCCTGTCTGGTACCAGATCTCAGTGGAAATGCTTCCAACTTTTCCCCATTCAATAGGATGCTGGCTGTGGGTTTTTCATAAATTCCTTTGATTGTATTGAGGAATGTTCCTTCTATACCCAATTTGCTTAGAGTTTTCTTCATGAAAGTGTGTTGAATTTTATCGAATGCTTTCTCTGCATCTATTGAGATAATCATATGGTTTTTCTTCTGCAGTTTCTTAATGTGGGGTATAACATTGATCAATTTGTGAACACTGAACCATCCCTGCATACCAGGGATAAATCCCTCTTGGTCTGGGTGGAAGATCTTTCTGTTGCGTTGTTGCATTCTATTGGCCAGAATTTTATTGAGGATTTTTGCGTCTATGTTCATCAGGGATATTGACTGTAATTTTCTTTCAATGCTGCATCTTTTTCGGGTTTAAGAATTAAGAATTTGGGATGATTCCTTCTTTTTGGATTGTTCTGAATAGTTTAGGAAGAATTGGAGTTAGTTCTTCTTCAAATGTCTGGTAGAATTCAGCAGCGAATCCATCCAGTCCTGGGCTTTTCTTTGTTGGGAGGACCTTTATTACTGAATCAATTTCTGACTCAGTTATGAGTATGTTTAGGTCTTCTGTGTCTTCATGGTTCAATTTAGGTAGATTGCATGTGTCCAGGAATCTATCTATTGCTGATAGATTTCCCTGTTTGCTGGCATACAACTCTTTGTAGTAATTTCTGATGATTCTTTTTATTTCTGTGGTGTCTGTTGTTATATTTCCTTTTTCTTTTCTGATTTTATTGATTTGAGTCTTTTCTCCCCTTTTCTTAGTTAGTTGGGCCAATGGTGTGTCAATTTTGTTTATTTAAAAAAAACAGCTCTTTGTTTTGGTCATCTTTTGTAATTTTTTTTTATTGATTCAATTCTGTTGATTTCTTCTCTAATTTTGATTATTTCTCTTCTACTAGTTTTGGGTCTTGTTTACTGCAGTGTTTCTAGATGCTTGAGAAGCATTGATAGCTCATTTTTGGTGCCTTTCCAATTTTTGATGTAGGCACGTACAGTTATATACTTACCTCTTCACACTGCTTTTGCTGTATCCCATAAGTTTTGATATGTTGTGTTGTTATCCTCATTTAATTCTTGAAAGTTTTTGATTTCTCTTTTGATTTCTTCTATGACCCAGTGTTCATTAAGGAGCATGTTTAGTCTCCATATGTTTGCATATGTTCTAGAGATTCCTGAGTTGCTGATTTCCAACTTCATTCCGCTGTGGTCTGAGAATCTGCATGGTATGATTCTAATTCTTTTGAATTTGCTGAGACTTGCTTTCTGGCCTAGTATGTGCTCGATCCTAGAGTAGGTTCCATGCACTGCTGTGAAGAATGTAAATTCTTTAAATGTAGGATTGAAAGTTCTGTAGATATCTGTTAGATCCATTTGGGCTTTAGTGTTGATTAAATCTGCTGTTTCCTTGTTGATCTTCTGTCCGGTTGATCTGTCTATTTCTGAGAGTAGAGTATTGAAATCCCCCAGGACTACTGTATTGGAATCTAAATCTCCCTTTAAGTCCCTTAACATATCTTTTAAATAAACTGGTGCCCTGTAATTAGGTGCATATACATTTATGATAGTTACATCTTCCTGTTGAATTGATCCATTAATCATTATATAGTGCCCCTCTTTGTCTTTCTTAACAGTTTTTGTGTTAAAGTTTATTTTGTATGACATTAAAATGGCTATGCCAGCTCTTTTTTGGTTTCTGTTGGCATGGAATATCTTTTTCCAGCCTTTCACTTTCAGTCTGCATGCATCTTTGTTGGAAAGATGTGTTTCTTTTAAGTAGCAAATAGATGGGTTTTGTTCCTTAATCCATTCAGGCAGTCTGTGTCTTTTAATTGGTGAGTCTAGGCCATCTACATTCAAAGTGACTATTGATTTTCCCTGCCATTTTTCCAAAGATATTTCTAATATATGATTTGAACTTCCTGTGATCTTTTACTGAGAGATTTTCTTCCTTTATCTTCTTTAGTAATGATGGCCGTGCTTCTGTGTTTCTGTGTGTAACACATCTTTAAGCATCTTTCACAGTCTGGACAAGTGGTGACAAATTCTTTCAATTTCTGTTTGCTATGAAAGGTTTTTATTTCACCTTCATTCACAAATGAGAGCTTTGCAATATAATATTCTGGGCTGGCAGTTCTTTTCTCTTAGTATTGGGCTATATCTCGCCATTCCCTCCTAGCCTGTAGGTTTTCTGATGAACTGTCTGCTCTAATTGGAGATTCTCGGAGAGTAATCTGACGTTTCTCTCTTGCACATTTTAGAATCTTTTCTTTATGTTTCACTGTGGTGAGTTTGATTACAATGTGTCATGGTGAGGATCTCTTCTGGTCATGTTTATTGGGAGTTCTGTGTGCTTCCTGTACTTGGATTTCTCTTTCTCCAAACTCGTGAAGTTTTCTGCAATATCTTACTAATAAGGCCTTCTAATCTTTTCTCTCTCTCCATTCCTTCAGGAACTCCTAGAACCCGAATGTTGGGTTTTTTAATAGTATCCTTTAGATTCCCAACAATTTTTTAGATTTCTAATTTCCTCTTCTTTTCTTTGGTTTGAGTGTATACTTTCCTGTGCTCTGTCTTCTACGTCCAATATTCGCTTCTATCTCATTGATTCTATTTTTAAGGCTCTCAACTGTGTTTTTTATTTGTTCTATTGAATTCTTCATTTAATTTTGATTTCTCTTCAATATCTTAATTTCATGTTCTACTAAATTCCTCATTTCATTTTGATTCCTCCTTAAGATTTCATTTTCACAAGAGAGATTTTCTGTCATGTCCTGCATGGATTTCAGTAGTTAATGCATTTATTTTTGATTATTTCTAAATATTCTTATCATAAATTTTTTGAGTTCCATTTATTGAATTTCTTCTATTTCATCACTGTCATATTCTTGTATTGGAGTGTCATGTTCTTTTGGGACCATCACGTTGTCTTCCTTGTTCTTGTTTCCTCAGTTTTTGCATTTGTTGTTTGGCATCGTGGAGATATTTTTTTTTTCCACTGTGGTGGCTTTTCTCATTACACTATGACTCTAGATTAAGTGGACTGTCTGCTTTTGGTGAATCCTAGAGGCTTGTGGTGGGTGTGGCCAGAGAGCTCTGTTCAGTTCTTCAGGTTAAGGGTGTGCCAAAGGTGACATACCCAGGTTTGGCATGGTAAATCTTCTCTCTCTTTTTTATATCAGAAGGGAAGTAATTCTGCTCAGCTCAGCTCTTCTCCTCGATGGTGTTCAGTGCCTAAGTGCTAGCCCCAGTGGGTATAATATTTGTCTGCTCTGTCCCAAGGACGACACAAAGGATCTGCGCAGTCCTCAGTGTAAGTTCAGATCCCCCTGAAATGTTGCTGACCAGGCAGCCAGGGCCTCCTGAGCTTGTGGTGTCTCCTCTGAGACTACTCAAAGTCTTAGCCACACCATGAGTTCTCCCACACACCCTCAGTTTTGTTTTCTTTTTTCACAGTCCTAGTTCATAAGCTCCACACATTCACTAGGTCTTAGTCTCCTGTTTTTACTCCCCACCAGAGTCATGTTTTTCTACTTGGCTGAGGGCAGGCACAGCTCCGGGCTGGCATAGCTGTTGCATATGTCCAAAATGGCACCTGCGGGGAAACGGGGGTCAGAATCTAGAGGGGGGCCGGAAAGTGCAGCAAACTCACTACCGGAAAGAAGGAAAAAAAAAAGCTTCGGGGTTTCTCTTCCCCCTAACCTTGCAAAGGTTACAAGCCTGCAAGACTTGAAGAATTCCCAAGAGACAAAGAGCAGGCCTCCTCTTTGGATTTACATATCAGTGGGGGAGAGTTAAGGAACTGAGTCACTACAATTCAGTAGCCTAGGCAACCCAGTGGGAGTCCAGAGGAGCCAAAGACTGGAAGCTAAATACCATCAATTCTGCACAGCCCTGCCCTGCAGTGTTACTTACCCCCTGAATAAGTAAAATAAATAAATAAATAAAAAGAGAGAGATTTACCACGCATAACCTGAGGGTGTCACCTTTGCACACCCTTAACCTGGAAGAACCAGGCAGAGCTCTCAGGCCCCACCCATCTCAAGCCTCCAAGGCTCCTCCAACAGCAGGCAGTCCACTTAACACGGACACAGTATAAAAAAAAAAAAAAAAGAAAAAAAAAAGCGCACAGTGACGCAAGAAGAATTAACTATGCCGAGTAACAAACACAGAAATAGAGGGAGCAAGATCAACGATGACACTATGATGCCTCCAAATAAGCAAAACACCCCAAGCCAAGAGTATGAAGATGATGAGATAGAAGAAATGCAAGATACGGATTTCAAAAAATTTATGATAAGAACATTTAGAAGTTTTCAAAAGCAAATCCTTGAACTACAGAAATCCTTAATGGACAAGATTGAAAATCTTTCTCGTGAAAATGAAATTTTAAGGAAGAGTCAAAATGAAACTCAGAAACTAGTAGAACAGGAAAGTGTAATAGTCAAGAGAAATCAAAATGAAATGAAGAGCTCAATAGATCAAATGACAAACACATTAGAAAGCCTTAAAAACAGAATGGGTGAAGCAGAAGAGAGAATATCGGACTTAGAAGATAGAGCACAGGAAAACATACAGTCAAACCAAAGAAAAGAAGAGGAAATTAGAAACCTGAAAAATATTGTTGGGAATCTACAGGATACTATTAAAAAAACCAACATTCGAGTTCTAGGAGTTCCTGAAGGCATGGAGAGAGAGAAAGGATTGGAAGGCCTTTTTAGTGAGATACTAGCAGAGAACTTTCCAGGTTTGGAGAAGGACAGAGATATCCTAGTACAGGAAGCTCATAGAACCCCCAATAAACATGACCAAAAGAGATCCTCACCACGACACGTGGTAATTAAACTTACCACAGTGAAACATAAAGAAAAGATCCTAAAATGTGCAAGAGAGAAACGTCAGATTACTCTCAGAGGATCTCCAATCAGACTCACAGCTGACTTCTCATCAGAAACCCTACAAGCTAGGAGGGAATGGCGAGACATAGCACAGGTGCTAAGAGAGAAAAATTGCCAGCCCAGAATATTATATCCTGCCAAGCTCTCATTTGTGAATGAAGGTGAAATAAAGACCTTTCATAGCAAACAGAAATTGAAAGACTTTGTGGCCACTCGTCCGGCCCTGCAAAAGATACTTAAAGATGTGCTACACTCAGAAACACAGAAACACGGCCATCAATATGAAAGAAGGGAAAGGAAGAACACCTACCAGTAAAAGAGCATGGGAAGCTCAAAGCATATACTAGAAAATATCTCCGGGAAAATGGCAGGGCAAAGTCACTACGTATCAATTGTCACATTGAACATTAATGGTCTGAATTCTTCAGTTAAAAGACACCGTTTAGCTGACTGGCTCACAGAACACAACCCAACTATTTGTTGCCTACAAGAAACACATCTCTCTAACAAAGAGGCATGCAGACTGAAAGTGAAAGGTTGGAAAAAGATATTCCATGCCAACAGAAACCAAAAAAAAGCAGGTGTAGCCATATTAATATCAGACAAAATAAACTTTAATACAAAAACTTTTAAGAGAGACAAAGAGGGACACTATATAATGATTAAGGGTTCAATTCAACAGGAAGATGTAACTATTATAAATGTATATGCACCTAATTACAGGGCACCGGTCTATTTAAAAGATATGTTAAGGGACTTAAAGGGAGATTTAGATTCCAATACAATAGTACTGGGGGACTTCAATACTCCACTCTCAGAAGTAGACAGATCATCCGGACAGAAGATCAACAAGGAAACAGCAGATTTAATTGACACTATTGCCCAAATGGATCTAACAGATATCTACAGAACTTTCAACCCTACATCTACAGACTTCACATTCTTCTCAGCAGCGCATGGAACCTTCTCTAGGATTGATCACATACTAGGACATAAAGCAAATCTCAGCAAATTTAAAAGAATTAGAATCATACCATGCAGCTTCTCAGACCACAGCGGAATGAAGCTGGAAATTAGCAACTCAGGAAACCCCAGAAAGTATGCAAACACATGGAGACTGAACAACATGCTCCTGAATGAACACTGGGTCATTCAAGAAATCAAAAGAGAAATCAAAAACTTTCTGGAAGTAAATGAAGCCAACAACACAACATATCAAAACTTATGGGATACAGCAAAAGCAGTATTGAGAGGCAAATTTATAGCAATAGGTGCCTATATCAAGAAATTGGAAAGGTACCAAATAAATGAGCTTTCAGCGCACCTCAAGGACCTAGAAAAACTGCAGCAAACCAAACCCAAATCTAGTAGGAGAAGAGAAATAATTAAAACCAGAGAAGAAATTAACAGGATTGAATCCAAAAAAACATTACAAAAAATCAGCCAAGCGAGAAGCTGGTTTTTTGAAAAAATAAACAAAATTGACACCCCATTGGCCCAACTAACTAAAAAAAGAAGAGAAAAGACCCAAATCAATAAAATCAGAGATGAAAAAGGAAACGTAACAACAGACACCACAGAAATAAAAAGAATCATCAGAAATTACTACAAGGACCTGTATGCCAGCAAACAGGAAAACCTATCAGAAATGGATAGATTCCTGGACACATGCAATCTACCAAAATTGAACCATGAAGACATCGAAAACCTAAATAGACCCATAACTGAAACAGAAATTGAAACAGTAATAAAGACCCTCCCAACAAAGAAAAGCCCAGGACCAGATGGATTCACTGCTGAATTCTACCAGACATTTAAAGAAGAACTAATCCCATTTCTTCTCAAACTATTCAGAACAATCGAAGAAGAGGGAATCCTCCCAAATTCTTTCTATGAAGCCAGCATCACCTTAATCCCTAAGCCAGAGAAAGATGCAGCACTGAAAGAAAATTACAGACCAATATCCCTGATGAACATAGATGCAAAAATCCTCAATAAAATTCTGGCCAACAGAATACAACAACACATCAGGAAAATCATCCACCCAGACCAAGTGGGATTCATCCCTGGTATGCAGGGATGGTTCAACATTCGCAAATCAATCAATGTGATTCACCACATTAACAGACTGCAGAAGAAAAACCATATGATTATCTCAATTGATGCAGAGAAAGCATTTGATAAAATTCAACACCCTTTCATGATGAAAACTCTAAGCAAATTGGGTATAGAAGGAACATTCCTCAATATAATCAAAGCAATTTATAAAAAACCCACAGCCAGCATCCTATTGAATGGGGAAAAGTTGGAAGCATTTCCACTGAAATCTGGCACCAGGCAGGGATGCCCACTCTCACCACTGCTATTTAACATAGTTCTGGAAGTTTTAGCCAGAGCCATCAGACAAGAAAAAGAAATCAAAGGAATACAAATCAAGAAGGAAGAAGTCAAACTATCCCTCTTTGCAGACGATATGATTCTGTACTTAGAGGATCCAAAGAACTCTACTAAGAGACTATTGGAACTCATAGAGGAGTTTGGCAAAGTGGCAGGATATAAAATCAATGCACAAAAATCAACAGCCTTTGTATACACAAGTAATGCCATGACTGAGAAAGAACTGCTAAGATCAATCCCATTCACAATAGCTACAAAAACAATCAAATACCTTGGAATAAACTTAACCAAGGACGTTAAAGATCTCTACGATGAAAATTACAAAACCTTAAAGAAAGAAATAGAAGAGGATACCAAAAAATGGAAAAATCTTCCATGCTCATGGATTGGAAGAATCAACATCATCAAAATGTCCATTCTCCCAAAAGCAATTTATAGATTCAATGCAATCCCAATCAAGATACCAAAGACATTCTTCGCAGATCTAGAAAAAATGATGCTGAAATTCATATGGAGGCACAAGAGACCTCGAATAGCTAAAGCAATCTTGTACAACAAAAACAAAGCCGGAGGCATCACAATACCAGACTTCAGGACATACTACAGGGCAGTTGTAATCAAAACAGCATGGTACTGGTACAGAAACAGATGGATAGACCAATGGAACAGAATTGAAACACCAGAAATCAACCCAAACATCTACAGCCAACTTATATTTGATCAAGGATCTAAAACTAATTCCTGGAGCAAGGACAGTCTATTCAATAAATGGTGCTGGGAAAACTGGATTTCCACGTGCAGAAGCATGAAGCAAGACCCCTACCTTACACCTTACACAAAAATCCACTCAACGTGGATTAAAGACCTAAATCTACGTCCTGACACCATTAAGTTATTAGAGAACATTGGAGAAACCCTTCAAGATATTGGCACAGGCAAAGAATTTCTGGAAAAGACCCGGGAGGCACAGGCAGTCAAAGCCGAAATCAACTATTGGGATTGCATCAGATTGAGAAGTTTCTGTACTGCAAAAGAAACAGTCAGGAGAGTGAAGAGGGAACCGACAGAATGGGAAAAAATATTTGCAAACTATGCAACAGATAAAGGGTTAATAACCAGAGTCTACAAAGAAATCAAGAAACTCCACAACAACGAAACAAACAACCCACTTAAGAGATGGGCCAAGGACCTCAATAGACATTTTTCAAAAGAGGAAATCCAAATGGCCAACAGGCACATGAAAAGGTGTTCAGGATCACTAGCAATGAGGGAAATGCAAATCAAAACCACAATGAGGTTTCACGTCACCCCGGTTAGAATGGCTCACATACAGAAATCTACCAACAACAGATGCTGGCGAGGATGTGGGGAAAAAGGGACACTAACCCACTGTTGGTGGGAATGCAAACTGGTAAAGTCACTATGGAAATCAGTCTGGAGATTCCTCAGAAACCTGAAGATAACCCTACTGTTCAACCCAGCCATCCCACTCCTTGGATTTTATCCAGAGGAATTTATATTGGCAAACAAAAAAGCAGTCTGCACCCTAATATTTATTGCAGCTCAATTCACAATAGCCAAGACCTGGAACCAACCTAAATGCCCATCAACGGTAAACTGGATAAAGAAATTATGGGATATGTACTCTTTAGAATACTATACCGCAGTAAAAAAACAATGAAATACAGTCATTTGCAACAAAATGGAGGAATCTGGAACACATCATGCTGAGTGAAATAAGCCATTCCCAAATGGACAAATAACATATGTTCTCCCTGATCAGTGACAACTGAATGAACACCAAAAAGGAAACCTGTTAAAGTGAAATGAACACTATGAAAAATGGTGAGTTGATCAGCCCTTGCCCTGACTGTTTATGAACAACTTAATACATTATCCCTCTTAGTACTTTTTTTTGTTTATTTGTTCTACTTAATACCTTTGGTTGAATACTGTAATCAATACACAGTTATTCTCAAGTGTTGAAATTAACTGAAAAGTGATCACTGTTAAATATAAGAGTGGGAGTAAGAGAGGGAAGAGATGTGCAATTCAGGACATGCTCAAGCAGACTTACCTCAAATGGTATAGTTAGAAACATACCAGGGGATTCCAATTCAATCCCATCAAGGTGGCATGTACCAATGCCATCTCACTAGTCCGGTGATCAATTTTTGTTCACAATTGAGCATAATGATAGGACTAAGAGACAAAGGGAGCACATAAACAAGAACAGTGTCTGCAAATACTAGCTGATAGAATAAAAAAGGGAGAGAACGATCCAACATGGGAAGCGAGATATACAGCAGACCCTTAGAATGGCAGATGTCCTAAACAGCACTCTGGCCTCAGAATCAGCCCTTAAAGCACGCAGATCTGGCTGAAAAGCCCATGAGAGTATTTCAGGCATGGAAAGCCAAAACACTCTGGGAAAAAAAATAAAGAAAGAAAGAAAAAACCCTACATGAAAGATCTCTGCGAGTGAGATCCCAGTGAAAAGAACAGGTCATCAAAGAAGGAGGTACCTTTCTATGAAAGGAGGAGAGAACTTCCACTTTGACTACAACCTTGTCTAAATATGATCAGAGTTGGTGAACTCAAAAGCCTTCCATAGTCTTGGTAGCTCATACTGGTACATAGGGAGATTACTGATGCCATAAACAGGAGTGTCAGTTTGTTAAGTCAACAACAGGAGTCACTGTGCACTTACTCCTCATGTAGGATCTTTGTCCTTAGTGTGCTGTACATTGAGATTTAATGCTATAACTAGTACTCAAACAGTATTTTTCACTTTGTGTTTCTATGTGGGTGCAAACTGTTGAAATCCTAATATATGTTAAACTGATCTTCTGTATATAAAGAGAATCGAAAATGAATCTTGATGTGAATGGAAGTGGGGAGGGAGAGGGAAAGGGGAGGTTTGCAGGTGGGAGGGAAGTTATGGTGGGGGGAAGCCATTGTAATCCATAAGCTGTACTTTGGAAACTTATATTCATTAAATAAAAGTTAAAAAAAAGAAGGCAAAGTAGAACTTCCTATTGTGAGATATAAGGAGTGCCGTTTTCAGTAAACAATTTATAAGTTTTTATAACTATGGTACAATCAATACATGGTTTGATTGGACCCATCAAGTCATGGCTCAGTTCCTGACCAAATGAGGACTTGGCTGATCTCTTCTGTTCTCCTACCTCCTGCTCTGAGGCTCAGTCTTACATGTAGGATGGAAGGATAACATGGGGGGGGGGCAATCTATCAATGATCTGTGTTCAAATAGCTAAATGGTTGATATTAACTAGAAAGAATCCTTTAAAATTAGCTGAGTTTTTCAACCTTCATCCATGTGTTTTGGCATAGCATAGACTGAATCTGTGATTTTTCAGCATGTTTATTTGTATGGTTGTCAGCTAGATGAGACTGCTGACATCACTAGTCAGTCTGCAACTTAGTCATATTAAAAAGCAGACAATCATATTCAAATGAGATTTGTATTTTGTAACCAAATGATAAAGTTTTTATAAATTATTATAAAAGCCCAGGACTATCTTTTCATAAGGATTTATTTAATTTATTTGAAAGGCAGAATGATAGTGAGAAGAGAAGAGACGGAGAGAGAAAATAATTTTCCATCCTCTGGTTCATTTCTCAAATGGCCACAACAGTCAGAGCTGGGCCAGGCTGAAGCCAGGAGCCAAGAACTCCATCTGAGTCTACCACATGGGTGGCAGGTGCCCAAATACTTGGACCATCTTCCACTGCTTTCCCAGATGCATTAGCAGGGAATTGGATCAGAATTGGAGCAGCCAGGACTTGCACCATTGCTCCAATATGAGATACCAGCATTGCAAGTAGTGGCATAACCCCAGGACTATCTTTGCAAATCTCAATTTCATAATCATCTGAAGCAGAGAAATCAGTAAATGTTAATGTTGTCTACATTATTTAAACCTTGGCCTAAATGTCTTTTTAAGAAATTCACTTGAGGCCGGCGCTGCGGCTCAATAGGCTAATCCTCCACCCGCAGCGCCTGCACCCCGAGTTCTAGTCCCGGTCGGGGCGCCGGATTCTGTCCCGGTTGCTCCTCTTCCAGTTCCACTATGGAAATCAGTCTGGAGATTCCTCAGAAACCTGAATATAACCCTACCGTTCGACCCAGCCATCCCACTCCTTGGATTTTATCCAAAGGAATTTATATTGGCAAACAAAAAAGCTGTCTGCACCCTAATATTTATTGCAGCTCAATTCACAATAGCCAAGACCTGGAACCAACCTAAATGCCCATCAACGGTAAACTGGATAAAGAAATTATGGGATATGTACTCTTTAGAATACTATACCGCAGTAAAAAAACAATGAAATACAGTCATTTGCAACAAAATGGAGGAATCTGGAACACATCATGCTGAGTGAAGTAAGCCAGTCCCAAAGGGACAAATACCATATGTTCTCCCTGATCGGTGACAACTGACTGAACACCAAAAAGGAAACCTCCTGAAGTGAAAGGGACACTATGAGAAATGGTGACTTGATCAGCATAGCCCTGACTGCTAATGGACAACTTAATACATTATCCCTCATAGTATTTTTTTTTTGTCTGTTCTACTTAATATGACTGGTTTAATTCTGTAATTATCACACAGTTATTCTTAAGTGTTGAAAATTAACTGAAATGTGATCCCTGTTAAACATAAAAGTGGGAATAAGAGAGGGAAGAGATGTATAATTTGGGGCATGCTCGGGCTGACTTGCCCCAATTGGTAGAGTTGGAAACATACTAGGGGATTCCAATTCAATCCCATCAAGGTGGCATGTGCCAATGCCATCTCACTATTCCAAGTGATCAATTTCAGTTCACAATTGATCATAATGAAAGGACTAAGAGTCAAAGGGAGCACATAAACAAGTCTAGTATCTGCTAACACTAACCGATAGAATAAATAAAGGGGAGAGTGATCCAACATGGGAAGTGAGATACTCAGCAGACTCATAGAATGGCAGATGTCCTAAATAGCACTCTGGCCTCAGAATCAGCCCTAAAGGCACTCGGATCTGGCTGAAAAGCCCATGAGAGTATTTCAGGCATGGAAAGCCAAGACACTCTGGCAAAAAGATCTCTGTGAGTGAGATCCCAGTGGAAAGAACAGGTCTTCAAAGAGGGAGGTGCCTTTCTCTGAAGGGAAGGAGAGAACCTCCACTTTGACTATGACCTTGTCTAAACAAGATAAGAGTCGGAGAACTCAAGGGGCTTCCATAGCCTTGGAAACTCATGACTGGTGCATAGGGAGATTACTGATGCCATAAACAGGAGTGTCAATTTGTAAAGTCAACAACAGGAGTCACTGTGCACTTACTCCTCATGTAGGATCTCTGTCCTTAATGTGCTGTACACTGAGGCTTAATGCTATAACGAGTACTCAAACAGTATATTTCACTTTGTGTTTCTATGGGGGTGCAAACTGTTGAAATCTTTACTTAATGTACACTAAACTGATCTTCTGTTAAAAAAAAAAAAAAAGAAAGAAAAGAAACTATCAATTCCCAACTTGACTCTCACTGGGATTAAACATGACAATAGGTCTGATCTGATTTCATCATCATTTAAAAAAAAAATCATCTATTATTTTTCACTTTATGTTTCTGTGTGGGAACAAACTGTTGAAATCCTTACTTAAGGTATACTAAGCTGATCTTCTGTATACTAAGATAATCGAAAATGAATCTTGATGTGAATGGAAGGGGAGAGGGAGTGGGAAAGGGGAGGGTGGTGGGTGGGAGGGACGGTATGGGGGGGAAAGCCATTGTAACCCATGAGACGTACTTTGGAAATTTATATTCATTAAATAAAAGATAAAAAAAAAATGGCACCTGCTCTATTGTCTTGCATGCCTCTGTAAGGTGAGTGGAGAGAGAGAATCATGTCCATATCATCCACTTTATTTTTTCTCTCCTCTAGTTAGGTTGGTGTACTTTCCCCTGCAAGGTTTCGAGCCTCGTTCCCTTAGGCTCTTCCTGCCACTTTTCTGCCAGGGTCTCTCGGGCTATTGCGGTTTCATCTCACCTCTCTTTCCAGCATTGGTGCAGAGACTCTCGGCTGCTGGGTCCCGAGCTGTGGGCACCCATGCCCTCCACATAGATCCACTGTGTCCCTCTAATTCCAGAAGAGTTTCCCCTACTGTTTTTTTCCAAACTCTTCCCTGAGACTACACTATCTCCACTTTTATTAAATAGTCTTTTCCTGGACTATCAGTGAGCTCCCTCCCTAATCTGCCATCTTGGAACCTCCTCGTGTGTATGTATCTATTAAATGATAGAGATAGGTAGGTGGATAGTAAAAGAGTAAAGTATATATATCTATATATTTACTTTGTATGATTTTAAGGAAATATGTAATGATGATATATGACTAGATTAATGCCATTATTTAAAAAGAATTATGAAATGGTTTCACTTGGATTTAACATGTATTTCTATATGTGTTTAGGCAATCTGGAGAGCTGGAGCTTCAGGCAAGGGCTGAAGCAGCAGTCTTGAGTCTGAGGTTTTGAAGGCAACCCAGAAGACTGCAATTCAGGCAAGGTTTCTACAGTTTTGAGGCAGAATTCCTAGTTCTCAGAGAAATTTCAATTTTTGTTCTAAAGGTCTTCAACTTATTGAAAGAGGCCCATTCACATAGTTGATGGCAATCTCTTTTACCTCAAGTCTGCTCTTTGTAAATTTGACCTCGTTCACAAATTACCTTCACAGCAACATATACACTGATGTTTGACCAAACAACTGGGAGCCACAGCCTCACAAATTTGATACAGAAAATAAGTTACCACAGGTATAATTGTTAAACCACAAGGTTTTTAATTGGAGGAGACCTTTGTGCTCAAAGATTATATATATTACGTAATTTATCATAGTATAAGAAAGGTATTTTTCTCTTTTACCTAAGGTGCCACATTGTTATGATGTTGCAGAAGAATTTCCTATACATCAGTCATTTATTGAGCATTTACCACAGGCCAGAAGACTGTGTTGAGTGCTGGGACCATGGTGGTGGCAAAGTTAGCTGTTGCTCTGAGAAATGTATAAGGGGGATGTTGATATGGTTGTAGCATCAGGCTTCAGTGTGGAAGGTGGCTGCTGATGCTGTGACATTTAAACTCAGACCTATAGAAGGGGGAAGACTTTGCCAGGTGAGGATGGGGGTGGATGAGAATATTCTAGGCATAGAAAAGAGCGCAAAGGCCTGGATTAAGCAGAATCATGGCATGCTGCAGGAGCAAGAAAAAGTTCAGTTTGCCTTCAGTGCATATAGCAAAAAAGGAAGAGGTGGAATATCAAACTAGAGAGACGAGCTGGGGCCAGCACCTGCAAGCTCCATCAGGCTTAGAATTTTATCTTAAGGATAGGAACAAACACGTGTATTAATTCACTCTGATATTTTCTCTTGTATCAGAAAATGCAACAATATACATCTTCATGAAGAAGGAATGAATATGGTGTATAGCACATCTTCTGTTGCACTCATTGTTTAGAAGCAGAACATTTGATTGCATGAACCAATATAATGTCGCTTTATCTTTAAAAAGGTAGGTGATGTTAATATGTGACTTAAGATCTGAAGAAACAGATCTGTGGGGAGCAACTGAGACTAGACTAAGTTACTGGAATTAAGATTTATTCTATGCATCTGATCTCCCACAATATGGCGCTGAGAGAGAGACCAAACAACTTCTATGCAGCTGCCTCAAGTTCGACCAATAAGCTGCAGGAGCTGATCCTGCTCCTGATTGGAGGAGAGCAGCGTACTCGGCGTGTGGGTAGCAGAGTTGGGATTGGTGGAAGAGGACTATAAAGGAGGAGAGAGACAACATGCACCAGGAACATCTGAAGGATCACCTGAGGAACATCTGAGCAGCCCCCGAGAGAGCCGGCCGGCGGTGTGCCGCGCCTCCGCAGAAGCAGGGAAAGCGGGGGGGGGGGTGCCACCCCTCCACGGAGGTGGAGGGAACGGCAGCTAACCAGGACGGCGTCGTTCCTCTGTGAGTGAGGGAACAGCAGCAAACCCGGGAAGGGCCGAGCAGACAAAAGAGAACAGCACAGGGTCTGGTGTTGTTCCTCTGCGAATGGGGGAGCAACAAGATCAACATCTAATGTGTTCCTAGTCAGGAAGTTATTGTGTGATTCCTGATCACTTCAAGAACACTGTAATATGTACACTTTGTTGGTCCAAAATTTTGTCATAGGCTACTCTAATTTCAAAGTTGAAAGAAAATTATTCAAATAATGGGAGTCCTTTTTGGGTAAGAACTAGAGTTTAGGCCAGCACCATGGCACACCAGGTTAATCCTCTGCCTGCGGCACCAGCATCACATATGGGTGCTGGTTCTATTCCGGTTGCTCCTCTTCCAATCCAACTCTCTGCTGTGGCCTGGGGAAGTAGTAGAATATGGCACAAGTGCTTGGGCCCCTGCACCAACATGGGAGACCAGGAGGAAGCACCTGGCTCCTGGCTTCGGATTGGCGCAGCTCTGGCCGTAGCGGCCATTTGGGGAGTGGACCAACAGAAGGAAGACCTTTCTCTCTCTCTCTCTCTCACTGTCTGTAATGCTACCTGTCAAATAAATAAATAAAATCCTTAAAAAAGAGCTAGAGTTTAAATACACCTACATTACTAGAATCGCCTGACCACTCTTATCCTGGTGTTTATTTTAATTTCCTTATTTTCATGGGAGCTGGGATGCTTTCTGAGAACAATATTTATGGTTGGTATCAGATTAGAGTTCAGATTCACAGGAAAGTCTTATAAAGTAGTGCTACGAGTGGATAAACAGAATCAAATTATAAGGAAACTTTGCATAGCTCTGGGAGTGTCTTTACCCCAATGCGAAAACAAGTGTGGCAATGACTGTGCAAATCCAGAGACTTTGGGCAGCAGTGACCATGGTGGTTATGGAACTCAACACAGCCACCTTCTTGCAGTATGCACAAGCTTGGAAATGACCCTTAGGAGAAAACTAGCCTTTGTGTGGTTGATCAAAGCAATGAGTATAGGGTCTAAACTCAGAAGAGACCTCACAGGTGAAAGGGGACCATCAATAGGTCTGGCCCGTAGCAGCAGCAACAGCAGGGGCAGAGCCATCATTTGTCGCTCCCCCATTCGCGGAGGAACAACACTGGACCCTGCGCTGTTCTCTTTTGTCTGCTCGGCCCTTCCCGGGTTTGCTGCTGTTCCCTCACTCACAGAGGAACGACGCCGTCTTGGGTTAGCTGCTGTTCCCTCCACCTCCGTGGAGGGGCGGCACCCCCCCCACCCCCCCGCCGCTTTCCCTGCTTCTGCGGAGGAGCGGCACACCGCCAGCTGGCTCTCTCGGGGGCTGCTCAGATGTTCCTCAGGTGATCCTTCAGATGTTCCTGGTGCATGTTGTCTCTCTCCTCCTTTATAGTCCTCTTCCACCAATCCCAACTCTGCTACCCACACGCTGAGCATGCTGCTCTCCTCCAATCAGGAGCAGGATCAGCTCCTGCAGCTTATTGGTCGAACTTGAGGCAGCTGCATAGAAGTTGTTTGGTCTCTCTCTCAGCGCCATATTGTGGGAGATCAGATGCATAGAATAAGTCTTAATTCCAGTAACTTAGTCTAGTCTCAGTTGCTCCCCACAATCATTGTGACCCAGAAGGGTACAAATGCAGTTGTCAGCTGAGTGACATCCAGGACAGGTGGACCAGAGCAGGTGCTAGCATTCCAGAGCATTAGAAGGATTATCCAGAACATTACAACAGCAGTATGGTTTGCTCAGGAAGGGTCTTTGCACTTCAAGCAGGCTAGTGTAGGGGAGTTTTGCCCACGTGTTAGTAGGCACAAGGGATCTGTTCACTTCTGGTATTACTAATCAAACTCAAGTAGGAGTTGCTCAGGGGAAAACTTTATTTACATTTGACAGGTAAAGGAGATAGGAAGAAAGTATAGTTCCCTAAAGAAACTGCCTCCTTGGGAAGCAGTTGATAAAGCTTTTGTGCAAGGCTGAATGGAGTACTAAGCTGTAGAAAGGCAGCAAGGGGAGTGCCCTTCCTTTGTGCAACATACTTCTTCATACATTGAGTATTCCGAAAAACTGACTCCAATGAATTTCTTGCAACTTTCAAGGCTTCTTGTTTTCGGGTGGTCTGGCCTTCTCAAAGTGCAATCTTGTAAGATAAGCTCTCCTGGGCATCCTCTGAAGAAGTTCAAAGGGAGGAAACTGTTTAAGATTCTCTCCCTGAGTTCCAGTGCTCCCCTTTCTGCTTAAATTCTACATTCTTAGTTACACCGGCATTAAGCTGAATTCTAATCAGAACCTGGAGAAGTCAGTAGCAAAGCTATTCTGAGAGGACAATCAACATCATATCCTAAGCTGTCCCAGACAAGAATGCTTGTTGCAAAGTCCTGTGCACTAAGAAAGTACTGCGGTAGCTAAGGCAAATTGAAAGCAGCCCAAACATCATAGCTCCTTGCGTAAAAGAATGGAAGATTCTTTCCCTAAAATTTTACTCACTTTGGTTATTCCACATCAAAGCAGGCGTGGGCTTGTATCATTGTCAAAGTTCTTTAATGATAACTCTTTACCTAGGACTTGCTCATAGTCAGGATAACAATTAGGAGAGGATCTAGGCTCAGCCACCCATGCTGAACAAAAAGAAGAAAAGGCTTCCCCCATAACATCAGACATAATCTGGTAACAGAAACCCCTAAGGGAAATTTGTGAAAGAAATTCCAGGGGATCTCTGGAAGCTCACTTTTTTTTTTCGCTATATCTAAACTCTATCTTTCTTATACTCCAGAAATCAATTTGCTAAGGCAAAGCAATCTGTCCAGTTTTACCATTGCCTAAATAAATGGGGACTTTCCCTACATCAACATAACTGCAAGCCCCATTCCCCTAGAAATTTGCCAAAGGAACCAGAATTCTTCTATAAACATGACTGTATTACTAATTTAAAAAGTGCCAGCGGCCCCCAAGTGGCCACGGTCTTACTTTAATAATTAGAATTCATGTTCCTTCTCACCGGGTCCCCAGAAGAGACCATATAAAGACTTGCAGAGCATGTGCAGTTCCTTACTGAATTGGTCCTTAGGCATGCTAGAGACAGTACGGAGCCTTAGGTATAAGAAATATTTTAGAATTGTATGAAATTAAAGAATTAGTGAATTTAAATTATTATGTTGGGGCCGGTGCCATGGCTCACTTGGTTAATCCTCTGCCTGTGGCGCCAGCATCTCATATGGGCACTGGGTTCTAGTTCCCGTTGCTCCTCTTCCAGTCCAGCTCTCTGCTGTGGCCCGGGAGGGCAGTGGAGGATGGCCCAAGTGCTTGGGCCCCTGCACCTGCATGGGAGACCAGGAGGAAGTACCTGGTTCCTGGCTTCAGATTGGTGCAGTGCCGGCTGTTGCAGCCATTTGGGGAGTGAACCAATGGAAGGAAGACCTTTCTGTCTCTCTCTCTCTCACTGTCTGTAACTCTACCTGTCAAATAAATAAATAAATAAATGAAGTATTATGTTAGAATATGGCCAAAAAAATTAAAGCATCAAGAGAAAGCTTCAGATGTCATCCCATTCAATTGTCATAATTAAATGTAAAAAAAACCTGAAAGTTACTAGCACTAATTTACCATTTTGCATAAAATGTGATTTTTGATAGAAAAATTACCTATACATGTCCTGAAAACTCTGAAAAATAATCTGAAGAGAGAGCTTCTTCTTCCTTAAGTGAAATTACTGCGATCATATTAATTTCTATCAAATTTATTTCTGCTTAGGATCACATTTCATTTGCGTAAATGGGAAAAAATCTAATAACTCTAAATGACTTCGGTAATCTTAATGAAACAATCAGTTCTTTGAAACATGAATTAAATTAGACAGCAGTTCCCTACTATCATATTGCTAGTCAGATAAGACTTAGCAAAAGAAATCAAGCCAATGGCAAGATACGATATTTTCAAAACATCTAACTCCTGTTGGCCCAGTGTGCTTCTGGAAACAAATTTTTAATTATAAGAAAAGAACCCATCAATATCAGACTTTGACTTTATAAATTACACAATTGGTAAGGGGCCTTCCACTTTATTACTATGAAGAAAATTAATGTAAAGAGGAAATAAGTGTAAAGACTACTCCAGAAGTGTTACTTCTTAGTTTGGATTTACTTCTTTCTCTAGATTGATACTCTTGCCTTCACCTGTCTATTTTTAACTACTTAATTGCTCAGTGAGCCTTTTAAAAAGTTCTGCTTAGAATTATAACAATAAGTGGTAAGCTACATTGCAGGAGGCAAGATATATTATACAGACTGGTGTTTTGGTGCACAGGGTTAAGCTATGGCCTGCAACACGAGCATCCCATATAGGGTGCTGGTTCAAGTCCCAGCTGTTCCACTTCTGATACAGCTCCCTACTAATGTTCCTGGGAAAGCAGCAACAATGTCCCAAATCCTTGGGCCCCTGCCATCCACGTGGGAGCCTCAGAATAAGCTCCAGGCTTTGGTCTGGCCCAACTCTTGTTGTTGTGGGCATTTGGGGAGTGAGCCAGCTGATGGAAGATATCTCTCTCTCTCTCTCTCTCTCAAATAAATAAATCCTAAAAAAATCAACACATAGGTGGTTTTAATCCATAGAGTATTACTAACATACCCAAGTTTTTCAAGATGGCAGAATAGGGAGGGAGCTTACTGCTCTAGTCTAGGGGAAGATAGTTTAAAAAAAAAGTGGAGAGAGCATAGTCTCAGGTAAGAGTTAGGGAAGAAAAGGCAGAGGAAATTCCCTGAAAATCAGAGTGACACTGTGGACCTATGTGGAAGGTTTGGATGCACTTAACTCAGACTTCAGCAGCTGAGAGCCTCAGTACCAGCTTTGGAGTGAGGTGAGACCAAACTGCAGCAGCCCAAGGCCACTGGAGATAAAGCTGTGAGAAGAGCCTGGCATGAGTCTGGCTAGGAGCCCTGTGGGAGACAATACACCTGCCAACTCAGAGGGGAAAAACAGGAAGCACGTTTCTCTTTCACCACTGGGCACCAGCATCCTGTAACTATCAGAGAAGGCAGGTGCCATTTTGGACATATATAACAGCTGCAGTTGCCCATATCCTGGCCCAGCAAGCAGCTAAGATGAGATGCCAGAATCTGGCTGGGAAAAGTGACATGGGGCTGGGAGCTCATGACTATGGGAGCCTTGTGTGCTGGGACTGTGATAAAACAGTGGAGGAGGGCACAGGAAGTGGCTGGGACTATGGGTAGCTCCACATACTTGGGGCTCCCTAATTCCAGGTGAGGGTTACTGCAATGGGATCCATGTTCACATCAAGGACTATACGGATAGCATGGATCCTTTGTGTGGTTCTTGTGGCAGCGTGGATGAAAACTGTATCCATACACTGGGGCTAGCCCCATGCATTGGTCTCCTTTGAGGAGAGGAAGTGAGCATAATATGCCAACAGAGCAGAACAAACCTTCCCTCTGATTTAAAACAAAAGAGATTTACCACACCCAACTTTGATGTCACCTTGGACACTATCCTTACCCTGGAGCACTGAACAGAGCTCCCTGACCAAATCCAGCACACAACTCTGGGTATTCACTGAAAGAGCAGACACTCCAATAAGCCACAGAAGCATAGTTCAAAGATAAAAGCCATCACAGGGGAAAAAGTAACAACAAGTAGCACCACAAATGCATAATAATAAGTGCAGCAATTAAAGAAATAAGAATAATGAAGACAACATGATGCCCCCCAAAGAACAAAACATGTCACTGTCAAAATGTGAAGATGAAGAGATTGATGAAATACCAGAAACAGAATTCAAAAAAAATGATTGTAGGATTACTGTGGGGAGCAACCCGGACTGGACTGAGTTACTGGAATTAAGACTTATTCTATGCATCTGCTCTCCCACAATATGGTGCTGGGAGAGGAGGCAACAGTTTCTACCCAGCTGCCTCTCACCAACTTGACAAGCTGCAGGACCTGCTCCTGATTGGAGGAGAGCAGCGTACTCGGCGTGTGGGCAGCCGAGTTAGGATTGGCGGAGGAGGACTATAAAGGAGGAGAGAGACAACATGCACAAGGAACATCTAAGGGGAACATCTAAGAGGAACACCTGTGCAGCCCCCGAGAGAGCCGGCTGGCGGTGTGCCACTCCCCCGCAGAAGTGGGGAATGTGGCAGGGGGAACCGCGCTTCCACGGAGGTGGAAGGGTCGGTAGCCAACCCGGGAAGAACCAGCAGCAAACCCGGGGAGGGCCGAGCAGACAGAAGAACAGCGCAGGGTCCTGTGTCGTTCCTCCACGAAGACGGGGAGCGACAGATTACTTGGAAGCAGTTAGAAGCAAATTCATGAACTAAAGAAATATGTACATGACATAAATGAAAATTATTCCCATGAAATTGAGATTTTTTAGAAGGCTTTTATTTAATGAATATAAATTTCATATGTACAGCTTTTGGGAATATAGTGGCTCTTCCCCCTATTCCTGCCCTCCCAGGCCCACTCCCATCCCACCTCCGACTCCCTCTCCCATTCCATTTATTGACTTTATATACAGAAGACCAACTCTATACAAGTAGAGGTTTCAACAATTTGCACCCACACAAACCACAAGGTATAAAGTACTGTTTGAAGACAAGTTTTACGGTTAATTGTCATAGTACAACTCTTTAAGGACAGAGGTCCTACATGGGGAGCAAGTGCACAGTGACATCTGTTGTTGATTTAACAATTAACATTCTTATTTTTGAGGTCAGTGACCACCTGAGGCTCTTGACATGAGCTGACAAGGCTATGGAGGTCTTTTGAGTCCAAAAACTTTGTCAGTATTTAGACATGGCCAAATGCAAAGTGGAAGTTCTCTCCTCCCTTCAGAAAAAAAGTACATCCTTCTTTGATAGCCCTTTCTTTCCACTGGAATCTCACTCACAGAGGTCCTTCATGCAGAACAGTTTTTGCCACTAAGTCTTGGCTGCCCATGCCTAAAATGCTCTAATGGGATTTTCAGCCAGATCCGAATGCGTTAGGGGCTGATTCTGAGGTCAGAGTGCTGTTTAGGGCATTTTTCATTCTAGGAGTCTGCTGTGTGGACTGCTTCCCATGTTGGAAGTTTCTCTCCTTTTTAATTCTATCTATTGTTATTACCAGACATTTGGTCTTATTTATGTGCTCCCTTTGACATTTAATCCTATCTATTTGATGAGTTCCACACTTAATATGATCACTTTATCATGTAAAATGCGATTAGTGCCACCTAGCTTAATAGGATTTGGAGTCCTATGGAAAGTTTTTAGCTTCTCCCTTAGGGGTAAGTCCATGGGAACGTGTGCCAAAATGTACAGCTCCTCCCTCTTTCATCTCCGATCTTATTTTTAACTGTGATCTATTTTCAATTGACTTAATATACCTATGATTAACTCTATGTTAAATAAAGAGTTCAACCAATGGTATTAAGTATATAAAAGAATATATAAAAATAAAATGAAATAATAAACTGTTCCTCAACAGTCAAGAGAAGGGCTGTTCAAGTAATTGCTTCTCATAGTGTTAGTTTCACTTTGACAAGTTACCTATTAGGTGCTCTATTAGTAATCACAGATCAGGGAGAACATATGGTATTTGTCCCTTTGGGACTGGCTTATTTTACTAAGTAAGATGTTTTCCAAATTCATCCATTTAGTTGCAAATGCCCAGATTTCATTCTTTTTTAACCACCGTGTAGTATTCCATAGAGTACATATCCTATAGTTTATTTATCCAGTCTTCTGTTGACAGGCATTTAGGTTGATTCCATGTCTTAGCTATTGTGAATTGAGAGGCAATAACCATGGAGGTGCAGATGACTCTTTCATTTGCTGATTTAATTTCCCTTGGGTAAATTCCGAGGAGTGCAATGGCTGGGTGGTATGGTAGGACTAGATTCAGATTTCTGAGGTATCTCCAAATTGTCTTCCATAGTGGTTTTACAAATTTGCATTCCCACCAACAGTGGGTTAGGGTACCTTTTCCCCCACATCCTTGCAGGCACGTGTTGTCTGTTGATTTCTGTATGAAAACCCTTCTAACTGGGTGAGGTGAAACTTCACTGTGGTTTTGATTTGCATCTCCCTGATGGCTAGTGACCCTGAGCATTTTTTTCATATGTCTGTAGGCCATTTGAATTTCTACTTTTGAGAAATGTCTGTTTAATTCCTTTGCCACTTTTTGACTGGTTTGTTTTCTTTGCTGTTGAGTTTTCTGATCACTTTATATATTCTGATTATTAATCCTTTATCAGTTGCATGGTTTGCAAATAATTTCTCCCATTCTGTTGGTTGCCTCTTTACTTTCCTGTTTCTTTTGCTGTACAGAAGCTTCTCAATGTGATGCATTCCTACTTGTTAATCTTGGTTTTATTGCCTATGCCTCTGGGGTCTTTTCCAGGAACTCTTTGCTATGCCAATGTCTTACAGGGTTTCCCCAATGCTCTTTAGTAATTTGATGGCATTGGGTCATACATTTAGGTCTTTAATCCATTTTGGATAGATTTTTGTGTAAGGTGTAAGGTAGGGGGTCCTGCTTCATATTTCTGCTTGTGGAAATCCAGTTTTCCCAGAATGATTTGTTGAAGAGACTGTCCTTGCTCCAAGAAATAGTTTTAGCTCCTTGGTTGAATATAAGTTGGTTGTAGATGCATGGATTCATTTCTGGCATTTCTATTCTATTCCAATAGTCTATCCATCTGTTTTTGTACCAGTACCAGGCTGTTTTGTTTATAACTGCCTTGTACTATGTCTTGAAATCTGGTATTATGATATCTCTGGCTTTATTTTTGTTGTATAAGATTGCTTTGGCTATCCGAGTTCTCTTGTGTTTCCAAATGAATTTCAGCATTTTTTCTAGATCTGAGAAGAATGTCTTGGTATTTTTATTTGTATTGCATTGAATCTGTAACTTATTTTTGGAAGAATGGACATTTTGATGAAATTTATTCTTCCAATCCATTAACATGGAAGTTTTTTCCATTTTTTTCTATTTCTGTTTCTTTCTTTAAAGTTTTGTAATTCTCATCGTAAAGATCCTTGACCTCCTTGATTACATTTATTCCAAGGTATTTAATTTTTTTGGTAACTATTGTGAATAGGATTAATCCTAGAATTTCTTTCTCATCTGTGGCATTGTCTGTATACAAAGGCTGTTGTTTTTTGTGTGTTGATTTTATATCCTGCTATCTTACGAAACTCGTCTATGAGTTCCAGTAGTCTCTTAGTGTAGTGTTTTGGTTCCCTATATAGAGAATCATATCATCTGCAAATAGGGATAGTTTGACTTCATCTTTACCAACTTGAATCCCTTTGATTTCTTATTCTAGCCTGATGGCTATGGCTAAAATTTCCAGGACTATTTTGAATAGTAGTGGTGAGAGTGGGTATCTTTGTTTGGTTCCGGATCTCAGTGGAAATACTTCCAGCTTTTCTCCATTCAGTAGGATGCTGGCTGTGGGTTCATCATAAATTGCCTTGATTATGTTGAGGAATGTTCCTTTTAGATCCAATTTGCTTAGAGTTTTCACCATGAAACAGTGTTTTATTTTATCAAATGCTTTCTTTGCATTTATTGAGATCATATGGTTTTTGTTCTTTGATTTGTTAATGTGATGTATCACGTTGATTGATTTGCAAATGTTGAACCATCCCTGCATACCAGGCATAAATCCCACTTGTTCTGGGTGGATGATCCTCATGATGTTTTGCTGAATTTTCTGGAAACAAATGAAGACCATAATACAACATATCAAAACTTATGGGATACAGCAAACATAGACTTAAGAGGAAAGTTTATAGCAATTGGTGCCTAAATCAAGAAATTGGAAATGCACCAAATAAATGAGCTATCAATGTATCTAGAGGACCTAGAAAACAACAGCAAACCAAACCCAAACCTATAAGGAGGAAAGAAATAATTAGAGAATGAATAAAATCAAAACCAAAAAACACCACCAAATATCAGCAAAATGAAGACCTTTAAAAAAAAATTAAATAAAATTGACACACCATTGGCCCAAATAACCAAAGAGGGGGAAGACTCTAATCAATAAAATTACAGATGAAAAAAGGAAATGTAAAAACAGACAACACAGAAATAAAAAGCATTATCAGAAATTATAACAAAGAGGCCAGTGCTGTGGCTCACTTGGCTAATCCTCCGCCTGTGGCGCCGGCACCCCGGGTTCTAGTCCTGGTTGGAGCACCAGATCCTGTCCTGGTTGCTCCTCTTCCAGTCCAGCTCTCTGCTGTGGCCCAGGAGTGCAGTGGAGGATGGCCCACGTGTTTGGGCCCTGCACCCGTGTGGGAGACCAAGAAGAAGCACCTGGCTCCTGGCTTCGGATCGGCACAGCACTGGCTGCAGCGGCCATTTGGGTAGTGAACCATTGGAAGGAAGACCTTTCTGTCTGTCTCTCTCTCACTGTCTATAATTCTACCTGTCTTAACTGCTGAGGAACAGTTTTTTTCTTTCCATACAATTTGTTTGGACTCTTTCCTTTGTATAGAACTATTCCTTTATGTGTAAAATTAATTGAAATAGAATCTTAGTAAAAAATAAAAATAGGGGCCGGCGCCATGGCTCACTAGGCTAATCCTCTGCCTAGCGGCGCCAGCACACCGGGTTCTAGTCCAGGTCGGGGTGCCGGATTCTGTCCCGGTTGCCCCTCTTCCAGACCAGCTCTCTGCTGTGGCCAGGGAGTGCAGTGGAGGATGGCACAAGTGCTTGGGCCCTGCACCCCATGGGAGACCAGGAAAAGCACCTGGCTCCTGGCCCCTGCCATCGGATCAGCGTGGTGCACCGGCCACAGCGTGCTGGCAGCAGCGGCCATTGGAGGGTGAACCAACGGCAAAGGAAGACCTTTCTCTCTGTCTCTCTCTCTCACTGTCCACTCTGCCTGTCAAAAAAAAAAAAAAAAAAAAAACAGGAACAGGAGAGGGAGGAGGTAGAGGGGTGGGAATATGGGTTGGAGGGTGGGTACATTGGAAAGAATCACTATATTAAAAAGTTTCATTTAGGAAATGCACGAAGTTTATATTCCTTAAAAAAGTTTCTGGGGAAAAATAAATAAAATTTAAAAATTAATTACAAAATAAAAATTCATAGTGTATTATTAATATAACTGTGAAAATGCTGAGGTAATTTTTAAAATGAGGATTAAACCCGATATGACTTCTATGAATAATTTCAATGTCATCCCCTAAAGTAAGAAAATGGAATAGACTATTAGGATCTGAATGTGCCTTCCCAAAATTTACAAACTTCATGAATGGAATTAGCATCCTTTAAAAACAGGCTCAATCCTTGGAATTTACCCAAAGGAAATTAAATTGGCAAACAAAAAAGCAGTCTGCACATTAATGTTTATTGCAGCTCAATTCACAATAGCTAAGACCTGGAACCAACCCAAATGCCCATCAACAGTAGACTGGATAAAGAAATTATGGGACATGTACTCTATAGAATACTATACAGCAGTCAAAAACAACGAAACCCAGTCATTTGCAACAAGATGGAGGAATTTGGAAAACATCATGCTGAGTGAGTTAAGCCAGTCCCAGAGGGACAAATATCATATGTTCTCCCTGATTGGCGACAACTGAGCACCAAAGGGGAAACTTGTTGAAGTGAAATGGACACTGTGAGAAACAGTGACTTGATCAGCTCTTGTCCTGACAGTTGATGTACAATGTAATACTTTATCCATTTTAGTATTTTTTTTGTTCTGGTACCATTGGTTGAACTCTGTAATTAACACACAATTATTCTTAGGTGTTTAAATTTTAACTGAAAAGTGATCCCTGTTAGGAAGTTGGAAAACATTATGTTGAGTGAAATAAGCCAATCCCAAAGGGACAAATACCACTTGTTCTCCTTGATAGGTGACAACTAATTGAGCACCAAAAAGGAAACCTGTTAAAGAGAAATGAACACTATGAGAAACAGTGACTTGATCAGCCCTCACCCTGACTGTTGATGAGCAGCTTAATATGTTATCCCTCTTAGTATTTTTTTGTTTATTTGTTCTACTTAATACTTTTGGTTGAATACTGTAATCAATACACAATTCTTCTTAAGTGCTGAAACAACTGAAAAGTGATCGCTGTTAAATATAAGAGTGGGAATAAGAGAGGGAAGAGATGTGCAATTCGGGACATGCTCAAGCTGACTTACCTCAAACGGTAGAGTTAGAAACATACCAGGGGATTCCAATTCAATCCCATCGAGGTGGCATGTACCAATGCCATCTCACTAGTCCCAGTGATCAATTTCTGTTCACAATTGATCCTAATGATAGGACTAAGAACCAAAGGGATCACATAAACAAGAATAGTGTCTGCAAATACTAGCTGATAGAATTAAAAAGGGAGAGAATGGTCCAACATGGGGAGTGAGATACACAGCAGACCCATAGAATGGCAGATGTCCTAAACAGCACTCTGGCCTCAGAATCAGCCCTTAAGGCATGCGGATTCAGCTGAAAAGCCCATGAGAGTATTTCAGGCATGGAAAGCCAAGACACTCTGGGAAAAAAAAAAAAAAAAAACTAAATGAAAGATCTCCGTGAGTAAGATCGCAGTGGAAAGAATGGGTCACCAAAGAAGGAGGTACCTTTCTCTGAAGGGAGGAGAGAACTTCCACTTTGACCATGGCCTTGTCTAAAAATGATCAGAGTCAGTGAACCCAGGGGGCTTCCATAGCCTTGGCAGCTCATGACAAGAGCCTAGGTGTGGGGAGCAACTGGGAGCAACTCGGACTAGAATAAGTTACTGGAATTAAGACTTATTCTATGCATCTGCTCTCCCACAATATGGCGCTGGGAGAGGAGGAAACAGCTTCTACACAGCTGCCTCCAGTTCAACCAATAAACAGCATGACCTGCTCCTGATTGGAGGAGAGCAGCGTACTCGGCGTGTGGGTAGCAGAGTTGGGATTGGTGGAAGAGGACTATAAAGGAGGAGAGAGACAACATGCACCAGGAACATCTAAGGGGAACACCTGAGGAATATCTGAGCAGCCCCCGAGAGACCCGGCCGGCGGCGTGGCACTCCCCCACGGAAGTGGGGAAAGTGGCAGAGGGAACCGCCCTTCCACGGAGGTGGAAGGGATGGTAGCCAACCCGGGAAGAATCAGCAGCAAATCCGGGAAGGGCCGAGCAGACAAAAGAACAGCTCAGGGTCCTGTGTCGTTCCGCCACGAAGAGGGGGAGCGACACCTAGGGTGATTACTGATGCCATAAACAAGAGTGTCAATTTGTTAAATCAACAACAGGAGTCACTGTGCACTTACTCCTCATGTAGCATCTTTGTCCTTAGTGTGCTGTACATTGAGATTTAATGCTATAACTAGTACTCAAACAGTATTTTTCACTTTATGTTTCTGTGCGGGTGCAAACTGTTGAAATCTTTACTTAATGTATGCTAAACTGATCTTCTGTATATAAAGAGAATCGAAAATGAATTTTGACATGAATGGAAGGGGAGAGGGAGTGGATAAGGGGAGGGTTGCGGGTTGGAGGGATGTTATGGGGGGGAAGTCATTGTAATCAATATTTTGTACTTTGGAAATTTATATTCATTAAATAAAAGTTAAAAATAAATAACCTAACAGTAAGCCTTTGAAGTGGACGTAGGCTACTTAGGGTATGTATCTTCAGACCCCAGAGAACTGGGTGTCAATCATGCTAGGGTTTATGATAGCCACAATCCTGGTGCTGTGTGATTCAGAAGGTCTGTCATCTTGTCTCAGCAGGCAATACTGAGTAATGCTGACATTTCCAGCAGGAATATCTCTGTGAGCGAGATCCCAGTGGAAAAACGGGCCATCAAAGGAGGTGCCTTTCTCTGAAGGGAGGAGAGAACTTCCACTTTTGACTATGACCTTGTCTAAATAATGTCAGAGTTTGTGGACTCAAAAGGCTTCCATAGCCTTGGCAGCTCATGACCAGAGCTTCAGGTGATTACTGACGTCATAAATAAGAGTGTCAATTGTTAAATCAACAACAGGAGTCACTGTGCACTTGCTCTCCATGTAGGACCTCTGTCCTTAATGAGTTGTACTATGAGAATTAATGGTAAAACTTGTCTTCAAACAGTAAAAAAAAAAAAAAAAAAAAAAAAACAGAAAAACAGGCTCAATAAAAATAAGTGGAAGTCATAAAAGTTGACTATTGGGAACACACTTTCAAAGGGACATAATTAGCTAGCATGTCCCCAAGCTTTTTATCTTTGCCTCTATTCTCAATTTCCTAGCTGAAATGTTCATATATTGTATGCATATGTAACAGTATTTTTAAAAATTTATTAATTTTTAAGAAGTTTATTAGAGTAGCAGAGAGGCAGATTAATAAGGAACAGAGTTGTCATCTACTGGCACTCTGAAAATGGCAACAATGGTTGGAGCTGGGCCAAATCAAAGTTGAGAGCTGTAAGGAATCCATCTACTGTGTCGTCACCACTGCCTGCATGGGCAGGAAGCTGTAAGCAGGAGTGGAACCAGGTATCAAATCCAGATACTCCAATATGGGATGCAGGCATCTTAATCACTAAATTCCCATGCTTGTAGCGGTCTTTTGTAATGACGAGAAAATGAGCATGAAGAAGTCTGTATTTAAGCATAATAAGGAGTTTAACTCCAAATGTCTTATGTTAATGATGTTAAAAGGGCAAATCTTAATCTGACTGTGGGATTTAGAGTTGAAGCCTTTGAGAAATGCTTCAACTAAATTAAGTCTCCGGGGAGGGGTGGGTGGTGAGAAAGAAAGATTAAATTTTTAGAGTGGAGCTCCCATGACAGAATCCTTGGTGGCTTTATACAAAGAGGGAGCACACAGACGAGATGTGCTTGCTACCCATCACAATGTAGTGCCGCCAAAGAAGGGCCCTTAGCAGAACCCTGGCATGATATTGAGAGCTTATGCCTCCAGAACCATGTACCAAAATAAAGTCCTTTTCTTTATGAAGTAGCCTGTCTCAGGTATTCCATTACAGCAATAAAAATCAGGCTAATACATGGCCCCTTTCTATGAGCTTTTGGTTACCACCATTCTACTTTTTTCTCTGTGAATTTGACTATGACAGCTACCTCATAAAATGGAATGACACAATCTTTGTCCTTTTGTGTCTAGCTTACAACAGTTAGCATAATGTCCTCAAGGTTTATTCATGTCGTGTCATATATTTCTATCAGAATTCCATTCCATTTCATAGTTGAATAATATACCACATTTTAATGTAAGGGCTACACAAAGCCCTTTGGGTATTTTGAAAAAGGATGTTTGTGTTACTATAGTATAATTTGAGTGTTGAAAACAATGTATGTCTCCTGTAGATATTCTTATATCACTCACGAACTTGTTTAAAATTTTTTAAAACCTTAAGTTGCTTTTAAAATCCCTTTTCAAAGTTATATATGAATTCATCTGCTTCTTAACAGTGTGAAAGGACAATTGATTAAAATCAGACGAGACAAAACTGAAAGTTTCAAGGACTTCAACAATACTCCTTTCCTAATTACTAAATGGAACTGAAATGTGATTGCTAGGCTTTTCTCAAAGGGAATCAGTTTTGATTTCTTGATGTTAGAGATCTTCATACATTATCTTTCACAGCTGCAGAAAACACAAAAGCTGAGTAATGATTTTATCAAACAAAGTTAAGTCTAATTCTTTGAGTGGCTGTGGGCAGAGTATTAAATGTAAATTTTAAAATGTAATGAGGCATTTTCTACCATATTTTACTCTATAAATTAGTAACAATATTTTTGTGAAAGACAATGGTATTTTTATTTTTAATAACTTAAATATCTCAGAAACATAATTTCCTCTTCATCACATACTTTTCAAGTCTTTTTTTAGCATGTTTTATACAATAAGTAGTGCATTGGTAGAATAATGCTTTGTAAACTTCCCAAAGGAATAAATATGTATATGCAGAATATACAGGTTTAAAGTTCCCAGTGACAGAGATGCACTATCAAGAAGATTAGGACACTGGTGTTTTTGGCAAGGTTATTTACATTAGAGGAATTCAGAGCTCCTTTTTTTTAACTTTAATGAATTGAAATAAATATATCCATATGAATTAAATAAAGTTAGTGGGAAATAAAAGTATGATATTTTAAGAGTAAAAACAGAAGATTTGGAAAAATTTTTAGACCCTCATTTTGCAGGTCTTGAGACACTGACACTGACCATGCTTCTAACCAGTCCTTCTGACTGGCTTTAGCCAACCCTCTCTCTGCTTTTTAAGTCTCTCTTTGACTTTCCCTATCTACTTTTTCTATCTTTTCAGCCCATGTAGCAGTCAGGGTTTTCCAGAGAAACAGAACCAATAGGAGGTGTGTACACAAACAGAGATTTATTCTGAAGAACTGACTCATGTGATTATGGAGGCTGGCCATTGCAAAGCCTGCAGAGTGGTGCAGCAGGCTGGAGATCAAAGAAGAGCCAACATTTCTCCTTGAAATACAGACACCATCTTATGCCTCACCTCTTTCTTGTTTGGGGGAGGTCAGTTTTTATGTTTTATTCAGGCCTTCAACTGAGTGGATGAGACCCAAATCACTATCAGCACCCAGCATAATGTTTGATCAAGTGTCTGGGCAATGTGGCCAGGCAAATTGACACATGAAATTAACCATCATATCATATAGACATAGTCCCATCTCACCAATTCTCCAACAAAATCAGCAATAAGCACCACTACCACAAAATGACAGCAAACAATGTATTTTTAGCTTTTCTTCACCCTTTTCTCAAGCTACTGTCCTATTATTCCCTTACTTTAATTACTAACTTGATTCAGTATTGAATAGGTTAGAAATTAAATACAGATGCACCTTGGCTTATGATGAGGTTTATCCTGATAAATCAATGTAAGTTAAAAATTTCATAAATTGAAAGTATATTTAACACATCTAACTCATTGAACATCGTAACTCAGCCACACAGCTCACTGTAGAGCATCATTTGTTTTTCCTCATGATCTTGGTGATTGAGTGGGAGCTTTGCTCACTGCTGCACACAGAATCAGAAGAGAGGATGATACTGCATATTATTAGCCTGGGAAAGATAAAAATTCAAAGTCTGGTCCTACTGAATTCATTTCACCTTCACAACACTACAGTTACATCAATGACCTTGGTGTTTGCGTGTGAAGCAGGTTCACAGTGCATTGGTTATCAATCTACTTGCATAAGTCCAGTGAGACAGAACACTGACACAACAGGTTAAATAAAGCATCTTTATAACACATAGACAGTCAGCAAGGGAAGTAGAAGTCTAAGATTCATGGTAAGCCAGTGTCCCAAGAGTTAGGTGAAGGACCACAAAAGTGGTGCCCTTTTGTGACGACCCCAGAAACACAGACTCCAGACCAGGCGATGCAAAAAGCAAGAGGTAGTTTTATTTCATTTGCGCAAATGGGCCCCCTACTGCCGCAAGCAGCGAGAAAGAGAGGAGCCCTGAGCAGTCATCTCACACAGCTTTTAAGGGGCAAAACCACAAAATTAACATACCATAGGGTGGCATAAGTTCATTGGATAATTCTCAGCAATTGACCTAATATGGCAGTTTGGAAGCGGTAGGGAGGTATAGTCAGTGGAAAAGTACTAGGTCAAAAGGGTATGATGGGGGGGGTCGTTTGAGGAAGAGAAGCGGGCTGCTATGTGCCTTACGTGCCTTGGGGTTTTCCTTGTTAGGTTTGAGCAAGCACAGGGGAGGGGGCTTATGTACATAACAGGATGTTCTGTTGCCCGTATCTCTGAATAGTAGCTAACTGCTTTCTCTGTGAACCAGTTTACTCCCCCATTTCCCAAGACTGTTTCTGGAACTGTTTGTCTCAGTTCCTGTTTTTCTATTTCATCAAGGCCACTTTTATGGCGGCTCACAGCCACTCCCTTCATTCCCCCATTTTCTCTTTGAACTAATTTTAATCCGAAAATTGTGTGCCTGTTACTGTTAAAGCTGTTGATGAGGGGTTTCAATACGGTCACTGGTGGCCAGGGCTTGGTACTGCTGCGTGAGGACTAATGCCTGCACGGTGGACAGCCTGTCCCTAACAAACTGGAGTAATCGGTTTATAATGCATGGCCTGAGGTCAGAATTAGGATTAAGATAATAAGGGGGCCCGCTATGGTGGAGGGCAAGGTTGTCAACCAGGGCGACCTGTTATACCATCCCTCAAACCAGCTCTGAGTCTGTTCCCTTTCTCGTCGTCTCTTTTCCAGCCGCTCTCTTAGTTTGGCTAAAGAATCTTTTACTACCCCGGAGTGGTCTATATAGAAGCAGCATTCTTCTTTGAGGGCAGCACATAACCCCCCTTCTTTTAGAAACAACAGGTCCAAGCCCCTGCGATTTTGGAGTACTACTTCTGAGAGGGAGGTGAGGGACTCTTGTAGTCGTTGGAGGTTCTGTTCTATCTCCATTATATCTGCGTCCACCGCCTGTTGAAGGATTGCCAGCCCGCTGTTTCCTTGGGTCAGGGCGGCCGTCCCTGTGCCCAGCCCAGCAGCCGCTATCCCAAAGCTCAGTAGCACTGCTAGGGTCATGGAGGCCGGGTCCCTACGGAACCTGGTTAAAGCGCCGTCGTACCGCTCCTCAAGTGTGTTCTCTGGGTGGTAAATCACCTTCGGGACGACTGTCACCAGGACACAGAAGTCCCCAGTCCCGTTGAGAACATTAGTGGACACACAGGGAGTGAGGCCACGAGAGCATGCCCACCAGGTTCTGGGGGTGGCACCAGGTATGAGTTCTGTTCCACCAGGGAGGGGTTGGTAGTGGTGTTGTAGAGGCGCCGGTAGGCCGAGGGTGGGTCTCCGACACAGGTTCCCCTTCCTGAGACCTCTGCCAAAGTTATTAGGGGGTTAGCAGCAGGGCACTGCCGGTGGGACGAGTAGGTATTGTAGGTTCCAACGACAGCTATTCCCTCATAGTAGGGCGGGCTTGCGGACAAGCATAACCAACAGGGGTCGGTCAGGTCAGGGTGTGACTGATTCAATGCCGAAAAGGCGCCCCGTATTAGCAACATCGCTCTCTCCCCTGCAGGCAGGCTTGCGAGGGGAGCCGGTGAGCCTGTTCCCTTAGAGGTTGGCGCCGGTGAGTCTATTCCCTTAGAGGCCGGCTGTCCGGTTGTCTCAGGCCGAGGGTGGCTTGGTCAGTAGGCAGGGGCCAGAGCCCTGTTGGGCCCTACTGGTAGGGGGTCGGGAGAGGTGATTCTTAGTCTAATTTTGAACCAAAACCCAAAATCGTTATTAGTAGCATAATAGCGCAAACCCCAGATTTTCCCTTTCATCCAACTGGACAGCGTTGTGTATTGCTTTCCTGAAGTGGTAAAGGTAATATTGAGGGGATTGCATGTAGGGAGCTTCCACAGGGGGTGCTCTGGCAGGCACTGTTGGCTAGATAGGAGCCCGAGTGGGCAACAGTGGTATTACGCTTCACAGTAATCCAATCCCAAGAAGAGGAAGGCTTCCAGTATGCCTCCCCTATAGTTTTACACCCCCAAGCCTTACAGTGTAGGAGCTCCAGCCCCCCACACCGGTAGATCTGATCCTTTCTTCTACCATCCCTGGGGCACACATAAAATTCTAGTTGGCGGAGTTGGCATCTCCGAGTTGGGGTTCTACATCCCGCTGCTACGGGGTAGGATCCCGGGGGATGAATGAAGTCTAACGGAGGTGAAGGGTTGTGGGGAATATCTTCCTGATCAGGTAGATCCCAGGAATCTAGTCCCAGGACTATCTGGCATACATCTGGGTGGAGAGAAGGCCACCACGTTCCCAGTACCCGAGTGTCGCTGGTCGACCAGGCCACGCTACCCGAAGGAGAGATCACATCCCAAGTGAGCTTTTGCGGCCCGTGGGGGTTAGAAAGGGACGAGCTGGATAGGGTGAGACTAGGGTGAATCATAAGCAATACAGGCAACGGGTAAGTGATCACAAATATTAAGCAGCTTTTGAAAGTCTTATCTTGAGGGGGTTTTGAGTGTGTTGGAGTGTCCATTTGGCTGAGTCGTCCGCGGGGCCTCCTCCCTCCAGCGGTGCCCTCTTGACGTGAGAAGCGTGAACCCAAGCGGCAATCCCATCGACTTTCACTGCAGTGGGTGTCGTCAGCAGCACCGTATAGGGTCCCTTCCAACGCGGCTCGAGGGTCCTGGACTGATGTCTGCGGACGTACACTGAATCTCCGATCTGGAAAGAGTGTGGCACTGTAGGGCACTTGGATTGGTACACTGCTGCTAGAGGTTTCCACACGTGCTTTTGAATCAGCTGCAAAACTCTCAGTTGGGTCTGCAGACTGGGGGAACTGGCATAAGAGTCAATGCTGGGTCCCAATAAGTCAGCTATTGGGGGAGGACCCCCGTACAATATCTCATACGGAGTTAACCCAAATGCGGAGGGAGTGTTGCGGGCCCGGAATAGGGCCATCAGTAATAACTCTACCCAGTCTCTAGTGCCAGTCTCCATCATTAATTTGGTTAAGGTCTCCTTAATTGTTCTATTCATGCGCTCTACCTGTCCTGAACTCTGGGGTCTGTAAGCACAATGTAATTTCCAATCAATCCCCAGTACCTTGGCCACCAACTGACTTACCCCGGAGACAAAGGCCGGCCCATTATCGGATCCCAGTACCTTAGGCAGGCCAAACCGCGGAGAGATTTCTTCTAGGATTTTCTTGACCACCACCTGCGCTGTTTCCTTTTTTACCGGAAAAGCCTCTGTCCAGCCGGAAAAAGTGTCTACAAATACTAGGAGATGCTTAATTCCATACCTACTGGGACGGATCTCGGTGAAGTCCACCTCCCAGTTTGTTCCCGGGCGTGCCCCTCGTATCTAGTACTTTAATGCCCTTTGGATTTACTTTAGCACAAGGGACACAGGATTCTGTTGCTTGTTTTACTAATGAGTCCAGTCCTATTATGAAGTAGGTTAGTTCCTCTCTGTCCAGTAGGGCCTTTAACTTTTTATGCCCCAAGTGGGTCCATCTATGGAGGTCTCTTATGAGGTCCTTGGCTTCCTTTCTTGGCAGTACTATTTTCCCCTGGATCTCCCAGACCTTACGCTGGTCATTGTACGCGCCTCCCAGTCTTTGGATGGCTGTCACATCTTGCTCCGAATATGACCACCCTTGTTCGTTAGAGGGGGCCTCAGATGACTGGGCCACCAAAGCGACACTGCCTAGGGCACTGGCCTTGGCCATCTCGTCCGCCAGTCTGTTTCCTTTGGCCACTGGGTCATTTCCTTTTTGGTGTCCTGGGCAGTGGATGATGCTCACTTTCTTTGGAAGGTGGAGGGCTTGTAGGAGATCTAAGATCTCCTGCTTATTTTTGATATCCTTGCCCCCTGAGGTTAACAATCCTCTCCTCCTGTATATTTCCCCATGTATATGCACGGTGGCAAAGGCGTAATGGCTGTCGGTATAAATGTTTACCCTCCGATTCTTAGCGGCACGGAGCGCTTGGGTGAGGGCCACCAGTTCAGCCTTCTGTGCCGAAGTCCCTGGGGGCAGAGCAGAGGCCCATATGACAGTTTCCCCATCCACCACTGCCGCCCCTGCCTTTCTCTCACCTTGGTGCAAGAAGCTGCTCCCGTCCGTATACCAGGTGACTACGTTTGACAGGGGTAGATCGGTCAGGTCCTCTCGGGTCCCGTGCACTTCGGCTAACACTTGGTGGCAGTCGTGGTCAACTTGTGATTCAGACCCCGGCTCAGGAAGCAGGGTGGCTGGATTGAGCGAGGCAGCAGTCCCATACCGAACCCATTCAGGGTTGAGCAGCATGGCCTGGTAGTGGGTGATCCTGGCGTTCGAGAGCCATCTGTCTGGTGATTGGCGGATGATGGCCTCGATGGCATGGGGTGCCACCGGAAATCCGCTAAGTCCTGGTGTAAGGCTTCATCAAACAGCGTAGGGGAGTTCTTGAACCTTTGGGGAAGTCTGGTCCACGTTAGTTGTCCCAAAAACCCAGTCTCCGGGTCTTTCCACTCGAAGGCAAAGAGAGGTTGACTCTGGGGACTCAGTCTTAAGCAAAAGAAGGCATCTTTCAAGTCAAGCACCGTATACCAAGTTCGGGTCGGGGGCAGGGTGCTCAGCAGGTTGTACGGGTTAGGGACCGTGGGGTGAATGTCCTCAGCCCTATGGTTTACTTCCCGTAGGTCTTGCACTGGTCTGTAATCATTGGAGCCAGGCTTTTTGACTGGTAACAAAGGGGTATTCCAAGGTGACTGACAAGGTCTCAATATGCCCAGTTTTATTAGTCTCTGTATGTGTGGCCGAATTACGACCTTTGCCTCCACAGCCATAGGGTATTGGCGGATAGATATGGGAGTGGCCGTGGGCTTCAGGTTTACTATCACTGGGGGCTGTCTGATAGCAAGCCCTACTCCTCCTGTCTCCGCCCAAGACTGGGGGAATTTAGTAAGCCAATCAGATGCTACTTGGAGCTGAGCTGGTAGGGGGTACTCATGAAGGCGGTGTTTGTCTTCCAGCCGCAGGGTCAACACATGGAGGGGCTGGCCTGCGGGGCCGACTACTGTGGCTCCCTTGTCTTGGAAATGGATCTGGGCCCCAACCTTTGAGAGCAGATCCCTTCCCAGCAGGGGGTATGAGCAGTCCGGCACTAGTAAGAACGAATGCGTGACCCGCCCTGTTGCCAGGTCGACCTTACGCTCAGTAGTCCATTTGTACAGTTTTCCTCCAGTGGCCCCCTGGACCCATGATGTCTTGGAACTGAGAGGGCCCTCAGTTGTGGTAAGAACTGAATGCTGGGCTCCTGTGTCGACCAGAAAGGTGACTGGTCGGCCTCCCACTTTCAGGGTTACCCGGGGCTCAGGGGGAGGCTCCTGGCCCTGACCTACCTATTCATCGTCTTCCAATGACAGGACCGGAGCAGTTCTCTGCTGGGGTCTCGGCCGTCCCTTGTTCGGACAGTCCCTGGCCCAATGTCCTCTTTCTTTACAGTAGGCGCACTGGTCTCGTTCCACTCTCGGTCTCCATTTGTCTCCCTGGTCCCTGTCTTGCTTGCCCTTGTCTTGTCTTGTCTTTGACCCTGCAACTACGGTGGCCAGGACCTTAACTAAGTCCTTGTTTCTCTTTTTATCTCTCTGATCTTCTCTACATTCCTGTTCTTTGCATAACCTCTCTTCTCTTTCCTCCTTTGTCTCTCTTTTATTGAAAATCTTTTCTGCCTCCTTGACTAGGTCCGGCAGTGTATACCCCTGCAACCCCTCCAGCCTCTGTAGCCTTGTGTGGATGTCCGGGGCCGATTGTCCAATGAAGGACATGATTACGTCGGCCTGCAGGTCAGGGGCCTGTGGGTCAAAGGGAGTATACATTCTGTATCCTTCCATTAACCTTTCTAAAAATCCTGCCGGAGTTTCCTCACTACCCTGCACAATCGCACGTACCTTGGCCAAATTGGTGGGGCGTCTTCCTGCCCTCCGGAGACCTGTCAGGAGAACCTGGCGATAGAGATGGAGTCGCTCCCTACCTGCTGCCGTATTGAAGTCCCAATTCGGTCAAGTCAGCGGGAACACCTCATCAATTTCGTTAGGTAGCTGAGTGGGGCGGCCGTCATCCCCCGGCACATTTTTGTGGGCTTCTGTGAAAACCCGCTGCCACTCTTCCGTGGTCAGGAGGGCCTGTAAAAGCTGCTGACAGTCATCCCAAGTGGGTTGGTGGGTTAACAGAATCGACTCAATCAGGCCCGTGAGGGCCTGAGGGTCCTGCGAAAATGGGGGGTTGTGGGTTTTCCAGTTGTAGAGATCTGACGCGGAAAATGGCCAGTACTGAAGCTCCCCCCCAACCAAACGCAATGGGAATGCCTGGGATGCCCAATGTTCCCCCCCTTAACTCCGCTCTCGGTGAAGACGCAGGTGGGTACTGGGCAGTGAGGGGTCTCGTAGGGAAAGGGGTTGTGGTCCCTCTGATTCTTGGACTGTAGAGTCCGGGGACGGGGCAGAGGGAGGCACCTCCCTCAATGCCGGACGGTTGTAAGGTGGCGGGGGATCCAAAAGGAGGAGGTCCTCCTGTCCACCCGAAAGGATGGGTGGACATGCGGTTTTCAGTGGTTGGAGTTCTTTTAGGGGATAGAGATCGGAGGTTGGTGGGGGACCTTGCACTGGGGTCTCTGTTGGAGCGGGGATTAGGGGAGTTGAGGAGGGAAATGGGGAAGGTCTGGGACCCTTATCAACTTCCTCCTTATCTTTCTGTTGGTGGTCTTTGGTGTCTCCGTGTGTGAGGAAAGGCTTAACCCAAAGTGGGGGCTTCCGGGTCAAGTCCTCCCACACCGTGACATACGGTACTTATTCTGGACGTTCCCCTCCACCCTTACAGCAGACTTGGTCTTTAACCTGCAAAATTAAGTCAAGGTTAGAGGTTCCATCCTTCGGCCACCTGACACCGAAAGTGGGCCATTCGGAGGTGCAGAGCGCCACCCACTCCTTTTTGCGGACTTCCATCGACAAACTGTGGGCGATCTCTCGAACCTCCTTCCAGTGTCCTAGAGTCAGGCTTAAAGGTGTTGTTAATTGTTGCCCCATGACGACAGATGGGGGAGACAGTAAGAAATAAAGAACGACAAAAACAGCGACACACAGAACACAAATCACAAGCCGCGCAGCAACAGACCGAGACAAAACCGAAACTAAAATTTCAGATGGGAGCGGCCGTCTGGCCAGACTCTCCCCTGGAAGAAGGGAAATGCTCTCTTTCCCCTCTTCCCAGACCACCACTGGACCGTCCTCCAGGGTGGGACCAGGGGTCTCAGGACACGTCTGTCTCCCCCACTGGTCCAATACTAAGCCTGCACAGGCGCCCCAGGACGGATTCCACGTCGCCCTGGCAGACAAGGACAAACAGTACAAACCACAATTACAATAATATACAAGTAAGCAAACTTACCTCCGTCAGGCCGATGGAGTGCGGGAGTCTGGGGTCTCCCAAATCCCGGACGGGCCCCCAAATGAAGGACCCCAAAAGTGGTGCCCTTTTGTGACGACCCCAGAAACACAGACTCCAGACCAGGCGATGCAAAAAGCAAGAGGTAGTTTTATTTCATTTGCGCAAATGGGCCCCCTACTGCCGCAAGCAGCGAGAAAGAGAGGAGCCCTGAGCAGTCATCTCACACAGCTTTTAAGGGGCAAAACCACAAAATTAACATACCATAGGGTGGCATAAGTTCATTGGATAATTCTCAGCAATTGACCTAATATGGCAGTTTGGAAGCGGTAGGGAGGTATAGTCAGTGGAAAAGTACTAGGTCAAAAGGGTATGATGGGGGGGGTCGTTTGAGGAAGAGAAGCGGGCTGCTATGTGCCTTACGTGCCTTGGGGTTTTCCTTGTTAAGTTTGAGCAAGCACAGGGGAGGGGGCTTATGTACATAACAGGATGTTCTGTTGCCCATATCTCTGAATAGTAGCTAACTGCTTTCTCTGTGAACCAGTTTACTCCCCCATTTCCCAAGACTGTTTCTGGAACTGTTTGTCTCAGTTCCTGTTTTTCTATTTCATCAAGGCCACTTTTATGGCGGCTCACGGCTGCTCCCTTCATTAGGAAAGCTATTCAGATGCATGGAGTCTCTTCTGCATATGGCTAATGTAGCACTGCAGCTTAGAGACTTCAGAGGCGTCCTGCTCTGGATTTATACCTGGGAGTAACTGGTCACTGAGCAAAAGTGTTGCAAGACATCTTGTTCTAGAAGGGATAAAAAGAAAGCCTGGGCTGTTCCAGAAAGTCCCTTCTTATCTGAGAGAACTCCATGTTCCTAGCACAATATAAAATATCCTCCAGGAGGAATAGATGAGTGAGCAAGATCATCTATGGACTGGTCCTGTAGTGTGTAAGTTTAAGGGTGTGTGCGTGTGTGTATTTAGTAATTAAGGTGCCAAAAGTTTTCTTGGTTTGACTTCAGATGATAGCTCAACTTTGAGGAATTAAAAACTTTTCCTCTAAATCCAAATGGCCAACAGAAACAAGAAAAAATGTTCAAGATCACTAGCAATCAGGGAAATGCAAATCAAAACCACAATGAGGTTTCACCTCACCCGAGTGAGAATGGCTTACATACAGAAATCTACCAACAACAGATGCTGGCGAGGATGTGAGGGAAAAAGGGACACTAACCCACTGTTGGTGGGAATGCAAATTGTTAAAGCCACTATGGAAGTCAGTCTGGAGATTCCTCAGAAAGCTGAATATAATCTTACCACATGACCCAGCCATCCCACTCCTTGGAATTTACCCAAAGGAAATGAAATTGGCAAACAAACAAGATGTCTGCACCTTAATGTTTATTGCAGCTCAATTCACAATAACTTAGACCTGGAATCAACCTAAATGCCCATCAATAGTAGACTGGATAAATAGAATACTATACAGCAGTCAAAAACAATGAAATCCGGTCATTTGCAACAAAATGTAGGAATCATGCTGAGTGAAATAAGCCAGTCCCAGAGGGACAAATATCATATGTTCTCCCTGATCGGTGACAACTAACCGAGCACCAAAAAGGAAACCTGTTGAAGTGAAATGGACACTATGAGAAACAGTGACTTGATTGGCCCTTGCCCTGACTGTTGATGTACAACTTAATATTTTATCCTTTTTAGTATTTTTTTGTTCTACTTAATACTATTGGTTGAACTCTGTAATTAACACACAATTATTCTTAGGTGTTTAGATTTAACTGAAGATTTATCTCTGTTGAATATAAGAGTGGGAATAAGAGAGGGAGGAGATGTACAATTTGGGACATGCTCAAGCGGACTTGCCCCAAATGGTAAAGTTAGAAACAGGCCGGGGATTCCAATTAAATTCCATCAAGGTAACATGTACCTATGCCGTCTCACTAGTCAAAGTGATCAATTTCAGTTCACAATTGATCATACTGATAAGTCTAAGAGTCAAAGGGATCACATAAACGAGACTAGTGTCTGCAAATACTAACTGATAGAATCAAAAAGGAGAGAATGATACAGCATGGGAAGCAGGATACACAGCAGATTCATAGAATGGCAGATGTCTTAAACAACACTCTGACCTCAGAATAAGCCTTTAAGGCATTCAGATCTGGCTGGAGAGCCCATGAGAGTATTTTAGGCATGGAAAGCCAAGACACTCTGGCAAAAAACAAAAACAAAAACAAAAACAAAACAAAACAAAACAAAACCTAAATGAAAGATCTCTGCGAGTATTATCCCAGTGGAAAGAATGGGCCAAAGAAGGAGGTACCTTTCTCTGAAGGGAGGAGAGAACTTCCACTTTGACTATGACCTTGTCTAAATAAGATCGGAGCCAGTGAACTCAAAAGGCTTCCATAGCCTTGGCAACTCAAACAAGAGCCTAGGGAGATTACTGATGCCATAAACAAGAGTGTCAATTTGTTAAGTCAACAACAGGAGTCACTGTGCACTTACTCCTCATGTAGGATCTCTGTCCTTAATGTGTTGTTCAATGTGATTTAATGCTATAACTAGTACTCAAACAGTATTTTACACTTTATGGTCTATGTGGGTACAGTCTGTTGAAATCTTTACTAAATATAAACCTAATATATCTTCTGTATATAAAGAGAATTGAAAATGAATCTTGATGTGAATGGAAGGGGAGAGGGAGCAGGAGAGGGGAGGGTTGCAGGTGGGAGGGAAGATAAGCGGGGGGAAGCCATTGTAATCCATAAGCTGTAATTTGGAAATTTATATTTACTAAATAAAATTTTAAAAAAGAAGAAAATGCTTTTCCTCTAAAAACAAGTTATAGGCTCTTGAAATAATGAGGGCCTGACCCTGGAGTAGCCTCCTTGTTCTCTAAAGTGTTCAGAATTTAAGGAGAACCTTCCAGACACCGATCTCAGTCCAGGAAGCAGATCAAAGAGAAAGAATTGCTTAGACTGGGCTGTGAATCGATGGACACAGAAGTCATCTCTGAACTAATATTTAAGGTCATGCTGTCAATGAGAACAATTATTTAGCAACTTGTGAATTTTTAAAGAAATACTTGAACATGTGCTTTTTTTAAATTTGAAAGGTACTTACACATGCAGAGGAAGAGAGGGAGAGGAAGAAGAAGAGAGATAGAGGGAAAGAGGGAGAGGGAGGGAGGGAGAGAGAAACAGACAAAGATATCTCCCATCTGCTGGCTCATTCCTCAAATAAGGAGGGGGAAACAGGAATTTCTTTATTTTGTGGGATTTTCTTTCTTTCTTTTTTTTTTGGCATGCCTTGGAGGTCATAAGGGCCTCTCCTCTCTTTATAATTGATAGAAAAGGAAAATGGAAGCACAAATCATTTGATCTATAGTCGTCTTAACTGTAAACCGTGAAGCTATGCAGAACTGTGAATTCAAAGTTAATGTGATACCAATCAAAATACCAAGCACACACATTCTTCTCAGATATAGAAAAAATGGATACAGAAATTCATATGGAAACACAAGAGACCCTGAATGCTAAAGCAATCTTATACAACAAAAACAAAGCCAGAGACATCACAATACCAGATTTCAAGACATACCACAAGGAAGTTGTAATCAAAACAGCTTGGTACTGGAACAAAAACAGATGGATAGATAAATGGAACAGAATAGAAACTTCAGAAATCAACACATGCATATACAACCAACTTATTGTTGACAAGGGAGCTAAAAGCAATCCCTGGAGCAAGGACAGTCTCTTCAACCAATAGTGCTGGGAAAACTGGATCTCCACATGCAGATGTATAAACCAAGAACCCTATCATATACCTTATCCAATTATCCATTCAAAATGGATCAAAGACATAAACCTACAACCCAATACCATCAAATTATTAGAAAACATTGCAGAAACCCTAGAAGATATTGGCATAGGTAAAGAGTTCTTAGAAAATACCTAGAGGCTCAGGCAATCAAAGCCAAAATTGTCAAATGGTATTATATCAAATTGAGAAGCTTCTGCACTGCAAAAGAAACACTCAGCAAAGTTAAAAGGCAACCAATAGAATGGGAGAAATTATTTGCAAAGTATGCAACTGATAAACGATTAATAGCCATAACATATAAAGAGCTCAAGGAACTCAACAACAACAAAACAACCCAGTTAAGAAATGGGCAAAGAACTTAAACAGGCATTTTTCAAAAAGAGGAAATCCAAATGGCCAACAGACGTGAAAAAATCTTGAGGATCACTAGCCATCAGGGAAATGCAAATCAAAACCACAATGAGATTTTACCTCATCTCCCTTAGAATGGCTTTCATACAGAAATTAACAAGTAACCAATGCTGGCAACAATTTGGGGAATAAGGCACCCTGGGAATATAAACTCTTACAGCCACTATGGAAGACAGTATGGAGATATCTCAGAAATAGACTGAATATAGACCCACCATATAACCCAGTGACCTAACTCCTGGGAATTTACTCAAGGGAAATGAAATCTGCATATAAAAGAGTTATCTTTACCCCCATGTTTATTGCAATTCACTTCACAAAAGCTAAGATATGGAGTCAACCCAAATGTCCATCAACTGAAGACTGGATAAGGAAATTATTGGATATATATATACCCCATGGAATACTACACAGTGGTAAAAAATGAAATCCTGTCATTGTATCAAAATGGATGCAACTAGAAAACATTATACTTAGTAAAATAAGCCAGTCCCCAAAGGACAAATACCATATTTTCTCCCTGATATAACTAATAGAGAACCTATAATGTAATCTATAGAAGTGAAATTGATATTTTGAGATGTGAGGACTTTGAACAGCCCTTGTCTTGTCTGTTGAGGAACATGTTTTTTTTCCATGCAATTTATTTTGACCTTTTCCTTAGTATAGAGTTAATCTTATATATATAAAGTTAACTGAAAATAGATCTTCATAAAAATAAAAATAGGAACAGGTGTGGTAGGAGGGAGAAGGGTGGCAGTGTGGGTGGGAGTGTGGGTGGGAGGGTGGGCAGGCTGGGAAGAATCATGTTCCTAAAGTCGTATTTATGCAATGCATGGTTTGTATACCTTAAATAAAAGGTTTCTGGGAAAAGAAAAATAAAGTTCTTGGTCCTCTGAAAGTCATAGGCCTGAAATTGTCCCCTAATAATGCAAATACAAACATAAGAAATAACTTGAACAGAAACCTGGCCTGACCATCGAACCCTGAACACACCCTCTGTGTGCATTTTTTAATTTAAAATTTTTTATTAATATAAAGAGGGCAGATTGCACATATTTCATAGGTGCAATTCTAAGAAAATAATACTTCCTCACTCCCTCAACCCCTTCCTTCTTCTTTCATTAATTTTTGAAGAAACATAATTTTAATTTACTCTGTAATTCTGTGCATTTTATTTGTACTTCCATTTGCTTTTGCCACCAAACTGATCATGAGTGCGCTCTCCTTGAAAACACTTCAGTTGTAGCTCATAACATAATATTGTGTCTCAGTGTTGAAATTTCTTCTAGTAGTAGAAGTCTAACCACACAGTTTTGAAAGGGCGAAGGTTTATAATCAAAACCACCCCAATTCTTTAGGAATAAAATATCTTAGGCAGGGCAGGCATTTCATGCAGTTTTTAAATGGCTCTTGGGTCACTGGCATTCCATATTGGATTCCTTATGTTATAATTCAGCTCTGCTTCCCATCCAGTTATCTGCTAGTTTGTACCCTGGGAAACAGGAGGTGATGGCTTAAGTAGTTGGGTCCCTGCCACCTACATGGTAGACCTGGATTGAGTTCCAGGCTCCTGTCTTTGGCTTGGGCCACCCTTGGCTGTTGCAGACATTTGAGGAATGAAGCAGCAGATAGATCTCTCTCTATTTCTCTCTCTCTGTCTCTGCCTTTCAAATAAAAAATAAAAAACAAATCTTTGTCAACATGGTTCACTTTGAGAATCTATGTGAACTTTGTAATGCTTTCCATCTTGTCTTCTAAGGAAAAGTAATTGTTTTACATAATGCCCTAACAGTAAGTAAATTTTGCTGCAGGAAGATGTGTCACATTTATCAGCCTTTTCCTGTGCCATCCAATGGATGGTCATTAGATAGGCATGGGCCTAAATGACCATGTCCAGTTGTCTTTTTGTGCTATACAAGACTTTCACAATATGTATCCAATCTCCCTGTCCAGTCCTAACTTCTACTCCTATGCTCCTGTCATTGACACTTTGATCCTCTTTTGAAAGTGTCAAGTTCTCCCACTCTTGTATGTCTCTATACACAAGTTCCCTTGGCCCAGTCTGTCTTTCCTTTCCTGATATTTGTTCAACACTCATTCATGTTTCACTTCGCTTGATGAAGCCCTTTCCAATGACAGGAACAGACAGGCATTCCCTTCCTTGTGCATTCTCTCCTTTCCTTGATGTTAGCATATTATAAATTGCATTTGGATCTTTCTATTCTCTCTCATCATGCTGAGGTTTTTTAGGATCAGGCAATATCTCATTTATCTTTGTGACATCCCCCCCTACAGCACAGTGGAAGATGGCTGGTACATAAAGAATGATCAATCAATGTATACCATTAAATATATACTATTCAATATACCATTAAATGAATGGCATACATTTTTGTGTGCACAAATTCATCACTTTATTCTAATTTTAGCTTTTGAAAGATTGATTTATTTAAAAGGCAGAGTGACAAAGAAAGAGGAAAATGTACACACTCAGATCTTCCATCTGCTGGTTCAGTCCCCAAATTCTTACAGCATCCAGGTCTGGGCAAGACTGGATATGGTGATAGCGGTCTCCCATGTGGCTGATAGGGGCCCAAGTACTTGACCTATCATTTGGTGCCTTCCCAGGTGCATTAGCAGGAAGCTGGATTAGAAGTGGAATAGGCAGGGTTCAATCCCAGGCCCTCTGATATGGTATACCAACATCCCAACTGGTGGCTTAAACGGATCATGTTTATATGACACCACTCACAACTAGTGTTATTTTTCCACTTTTGTATTTTTCTCAAACTTTGTGCAACTCTACCAAGATATTAATTATCTATATGAAAAGTTTGTCCTTGTGATGATTATGCAATGATTCAACAGTGCACATGTATAAACAGCCCACACTGCTAAGAAATGCAATCTCTTTAAGAGCTGTTTTTTGGAGTTGATTTAATCTATGTCCTTCAAGATCATGTTTTCACTTACTTAAATTGAGTGGTTATCCCAGACAGATGGCTTTTACCAATAACAGGAACCAAGTTATTATAAACAAAATCTAATTGCAAAGACAATTTTTGTTCTTTTATTGCATTTTCTTTTATATCTTTTTGTTATCCATTTTTCATGACTCTAGTGGAAAATAAGGTTCAACAATATTATTTTATGTGCCTAAGAGATTTACAGCAAGAAAGAAAGCATTTTACAATTTCTACATTGAGAAAACTGTTGTTTTTAGCATGTACTACTTATTGAAAACCTAGTTTTAAAATAAATAGTTGCAAATTGCCAATTTAATAAACTACTTTTTGTTTTTTTCTTATACAGAGCAATATTATATTTCTCTAACTCCAATCTGTGTTACTCCCCTATTTAAATCCTTCTCTGATTGCCTTCAAAATAGTATCCAAACTCCTTAGCAGAGCCTCAGTATCTTTCCAAGCAAGACTCCGATCTCTACATTTCTCCCCCAACCCTGGGCATGCACACAACACTCTCTCCACTTACCTGAACCACCTGCACTTTCTGACACATTTTCATAACAGACATATTTGCCATGTGTCTCTACCCTTCCATGTGTTGTTCCCTCTTTCTTGTATTGTATATGAACAAAATTAAGATTTTGAGATTTGATTATTGGTTATAGCCCTTGCCTATACTTTTGAGGAACAATCATTTTTTTCTACTTACTATTTATTGAATTCTTTACTTGGTAGAGGATTAAGCTTGTGATTATAAAATAAACTGAAAGTATGTTACTGTAAAAATTAAAAGAAAAAATAAGAAAGGAAGGAGGAGGGAGGATGGCAGCATAGGCAGAAGGGAGGGCAGGGTGGGAAATAACACTGTGCTCCTAAATCTGTATATATGAAATTTGTTCACTCCATATAAATAAAAAGTATTTTTAATTAAAAAGGAAAAAAGATGCCAAAAAGGATGGGGCATATATGAAGGTTTTGCTAGAAGAAAAATAATTTTGCTCATACTTACATAAGGGAAATATAGAAAAATAAATTATCTGTTAGGGTATTAGGGAGTCTAAGTATATCCACCATGGAAAAGGGAAGAGCAAAGGTGGTACACCATGAAATAAATAGTTTCAGGCTTTGACTTTTCTTCTCACACAGAAAAAAACTGAAAATGTATACATGGCACACAAGTCCTACACACTCTGATCCATCATTGTCTATCTTTTAACTCACCGCTAGCTCTGCTTCAGCTACAATGACTCCTAGATTTTCTTAGATCATATCAACATTTGTTGTGTCAGGAGTATTTTGTACTTCTTTTTGCTCTTCTGTCTGCTTGGAATTCTCTTTTTCAGCCACTTGTGGATAGTACTTCCATACCCTTCAGGTTGTGCACAAAATCACCTCATCAGTTAAGCCCTAATTAAATCAGAATTCTCCAATCCCCATTACATTCTATCCATTAAGACTGATTCATTTTTCTGCACAGCACTTGTCTTAACCTGGCATTATAATATATACTTTGGGAGTTTTCTGTTTATGGTCTCTCTGAGTATAATGCAACTTTAGCAAGGGCAAGAATTTCATATTCAACTCCTTGATTGTCCAGAACCTACAGAAATGCCAGGCATAGCCTAGGTACTCAATAAATCCAGGTTGAATAATGATCACAACAGTAAATGAGTATGGAAAAAGGAGGTTATAAGATTTGCAAAAAGTTGAACCCAGCACACTAAGCATAAGGCAAAGCAATGCTGAGGGACAGAGAGGCATCTGGTCTGAGATTAAGCTTTTACAATTAAGGTGAGGCTAAAATCTCTTTTACTTTCCTTTTCTAACTTCTTCACTTAATAGCCTTTCTTAGTCATTTTTCTAACATTGTGAAAATAGTACTCCTTCTACCCCAATTTCACTTTAATTGTCTATATTATAGATATCAGATAGCAAAGGGAGGTTGAGGGCAACTTTATGTACCAAATGCATAAAGTCAACTGAAAATGTTGGATCTCTTAGGTAGATTTAATATAAAAATAATTAGAATATAGAGAGAGCAAAAATGTTTGTGATAGATTTCTCTGATAAGAGCTATTTTCTTCATCATAAACCTAGTGAACAGATTCTTCTGTGAGAATAAACAGGGAGCTTTTAAACGTGTCCCTGTAACCGGGAGGCACAGAAAACTGTCATGTGACTCCCATGCAGGGTGTCTAGAGGTTGAAATATTTTTGTCTGCAACTAAATGGGCATCTCCCAGGGATGCATCTGGGAACAAAAAGTAGATGCTAACCGCAAAAGAAGAACCTCAGAGAGATGGAGCATTCTGAGTGTTCCCCAAGAGCACTTTTGCAAAAGTGTGAGAAGGCTCCAGCATTGAGATTCTATTAAGAGTGGGGTGATAGAGAAGTTGGAACTGAGGAAGTATAAGGTATAATGAAAAGAAAGGAGTGTTATGAACATTACAGGAATAGTCACTGAGGGGAGCGATTTGTGGAATCTTCTTAACATACTCAACCATCTGACAGGTGCAGAATTATTAAGCCAAACAGCAACAAATTCGATGATCCAGAAGAAATTGACAAATTTCAGGACACATCTACCTAACAAGTTTGAATCATGAAGAAATAGAATATATAAACAGACTAAGAAGGAATAATTAGATTGAGTCAATAATAAAATTCTCCTATTAAAGAAAAACCCAGGTGACTTCACTGCTAAATTCTACTAATTATCTATCTTTGTAAATTATTTCAAAACATACAAGAGGTGACGATTCTTCCAAATTCATTTTCATTACCTTGGTACTGAGGTCAGACAATGAAACATTGGTGTAGTCATCTGGAGAGTCAATCAGTGAATGGTGTCTTTCTCTCTCCCTCCCCCCCCCCCCCCCCCCCCCCCGCCCAGTAACATTGCCTTCAAATAAATAAAACAAAACTTAAAAAAAGAATTGTTGCCGGTGCTGTGGCTCACTAGGCTAATCCTCTGCCTTGCGGCGCCGGCACAGCGGGTTCTAGTCCTGGTCGGGGCGCCGGATTCTGTCCCGGTTGCCCCTCTTCCAGGCCAGCTCTCTGCTATGGCCCGGGAGTGCAGTGGAGGATGGCCCAAGTACTTGGGCCCTGCACACCATGGGAGACCAGGAGAAGTACCTGGCTCCTGCCATTGGATCAGCGCGGTGCGCCGGCCTCAGCGCGCTGGCCGCGGCAGCCATTGGAGAGTGAACCAACGGCAAAGGAAGACCTTTCTCTCTGTCTCTCTCTCTCACTGTCCACTCTGCCTGTCAAAAAAAAAAAAAAAAAAAAAAAAGAATTGTTGTTAAAAAAAGAAGTGTTGTTAAGCACCAAATGCAAATTATCTAAAAAACGCATCCCATTTCCAGTAACTAGAAAACAAACAAATAAAATATCTAGGAACAAATTTAGTCAGAGGTAAAGGATCTCTACTATGAAAATTATAAATCATTGATGAAAGAAACTGAAGAGGACAAAAAGAAATAAAAAGATATACCATGTTCACAGATCAGAATTCAATATTATTAAAATTTTAATATTACCCAAAGTGATTTACAGATTCAATATAATCTTTATCAAAATACCAATGATATTTTTCACAGAACTGTGAAAAAACACACTGAAATTTAAATGAAATCAGAAAGTATTCCAAAGAGCCAAAATCATCTTAAGTAAAAAGAACAGAGCAGGTGGCATCATACTACCTACCTTTAAAATATATTAAAACAGTTTCACATTTTATAAAAGCACATAGACCAAAGAAACATAACAGAGGCTATAAGTAAATTCACACATCTACAGCCAACTAATCTTTGGCAAAGATTCTAGGAATATGCCCTAAAAAATGGACTGTCTTAATAAATAGTGATGGGAAAATCAGATATCCACATGCAGAAGAAGGAAACTAGAACTCTATATCTCACCATGGATCGAAATCAACTCAAAATGGACTAAAGACCTACATGTAAGACTGAAAACTTCAAAACTACTAGAAGAAAACAAAGGAGAAATGCTTCAGGAATACACAAAATTTTTTGGATCAGACTCCAAAAGCAGGAGAATCAAAGGCAAAAATGGGCAAATGGATTTTTGCAAAGCTAAAGACCTTCATAGCAAAGGTAACAGTCAACAGAGTGAAGAAACAAGTGACAGAATGGAATAAATTTGTAATATATGTCTAACAAAGAATTAAGAACCACAATATGTAAGGAACTCAAGTAACTAAAGCAAAAAAAAATCCAATTTAATAATGGGCAGAGGTCTAAATAGACATTCCTCACAAGACGACACACAGATGACCACCAGGTACATTAAAAAAAAGCTCAACATCACTAATCATCAAGGAAACACAAAACAAAACTACAATGACATATCACCTCACTCTAGTTAGACTGACTACTTTCAAAAAGAAAAATGATAAATGCTGGTGAGGACGTGGAGAAAAAGAACTTTTGCTCATTGTTGGTGAGGATGTAAATTACTATAGTCATTGTGGAAAGCAGTTTAAAAGTTCTTCAAAAAACTAAAATTTGAACTACAATACAATCCAGCAATCATATCACTGTGTATATATCCAAGGGAAATAAAATTATACTGCTCATTGCAATATTATTCACAATATCCAAGAAATGAAAACAACCTAAATGTCCATGGTCAGATGAATGAATAAAGAAAATGTGGCATACATATATAATGGAACACCATTCCAGCACAAAAAAAAAATTATATCTTGACATATACAACAACATGGATAGAAATGGAGGTCATTATGTCAGGCTAAATAAGCCAAGCACAGAACCACAAGTACTGCATGATCTCACTCAAATGTGGATTCTAAGAAAACAGTGATCTCACAGAAGTTAAATGTATAATGGTGGTGGCCAGCATTGTGGTGCAACAGGTTAGGCTACTGCCTGTGACACCAGAATCCCACATGGGAGCCAGTTCAAGTCCTGGCTGCTCCACTTCCAATGCACCTCCCTGCTAATGTGCCAGGGAAAGCAGTAGAGGATGGCCCAAGTGGCTTGGGCCCCTGCCATGCACATGGGAGACCTGTATGGAGTTTCATGTTCCTGGCTTTGGCCTGGCCCAATCCACCATTGTGGCCATTTGGGGAGTAAACCAGCAGATGGAAGACCTTTTCTCTCCTCTTTCTAACTCTGCCTTTCAATAAATAGAAAGTATAATGGTGGTTACCAGAGACTGGTGAAGGCAGAGGGTAGGGTGGGCAGTGGAAGGCTGATTAAAAGGTACTAAACTATATGTAAATAGAAGTACAACTTCCTGATGTTCTAGTGCATAGAATGTCTAAAGAAAATGATTATGTATTGTCTATTAAAAAAAACCCTAGCATGTAGAATTTTGAATGTCTACACTATTAAGGAAACAGCTATTTATCTAGAAATACTAGGGTAACTGCAGTATGCTCTGAATTTGAAATACCCACCTTGAAGAGGGAAAGCCATAGATAATTCTGGATTTGTATACAGTAATAAGTCTGGTTGGGATTTGAGAGGGCCAATGGATAAGAAATAAATTAGAGAGGGCCTTTGTGTGGCCCGAAGATGATGGTGATGATGATGATGATGATGATGATGATGATGTGTACAGATAAAGGGGTGTGATTAGCTGAGCCTCGGACCCTTGGAAAAGGAAAGAGGAGGGGTGAGAACAGTACCAGCAAGGGGAGGGGAGAACAGGAGGAGGAAGAAGACACGCTTCACCTGCACTCTATTGGGAACCAACTGGGAGACTGACAAAGGAATCCAGCAGGTGTGATAAGGTCAGCTGTTCTCACAGATAGAGCTGTGGAGACTCTGGGGTGGCTCAGGGCCACAACACCTCCCCGTTCCTGAAAGTCACATCAGACAGTCTTCCTCATACATTAACAGGCATAGCCCAGCCTGCAGAGACTGTGCCTAAAGGGAAAAGCAGACAAAGCAAAACAGAAGCAAGGTGCTCGCTGCATGAAAGAAAAAGGATTCTCTCCCAGTTACACATCAGAGAAGTTACTCCTTTTCACCTGTGGACGAGAAGACAGGCGATGCTAAGACCAGGTTCTTCAGGGGAAACTTAAACAAAAAAGCTCAGGGAATAAGGCAGCTCCTGCCTCTTTTTCCCAATAGTTCTGTATCACTTCTTTAATTAATACTTCTTGATTTAGCATTTAGCACTTTGAAAGGCCAAGGTATAGCTAACAGTGCCCTGCTGCTTGCATGCACACTATTTTAAAATATTACTGTTTTAAAAACACTACATTTAGCTTCTGAGAAAGAGAACGTTTATTATTACCACAGGCATGGGGAGAAAGAGATAAGTCAGGTCAAGGCCCACATCCACCTCCCCGTGGAGAGAAGGGTTGGAGAATTTACGGAGTTAGGGTAATTGTAGCGGAGCTCAGTGAAAAAAAGCGAAGGAACACGATTGGTGCAGAGGGAAGGAGTGGGGAAAGTAGTCTGAGCATGCGCTCTGATAAATCGGGTCTCCATACATTGTATGCTCAAAGATGGCTGCGGAAACGTCATTGGAGCCGAGTCATTTAACGCTGTAGTATTACTCTATGGTCGGTCTGAGTTGGTCCACACAGGCTCCAGATTCAAAGTTGCCTGCAGCCAGTTTTGTCCAGCTTTATCAGGGACCCTGGAAAGACTGCTCAGTAGCCTTTTTTTTTTCAAAAGCAATTATTATGGGATTGCAGGTTACTATGCAACAAGTGGGCAAAGAACTATTATGGGCTGTAAGTTAGGCAGCCTTGGGAAGCTTGCTGTTAAGCAAGGGGAGAAGGAGCCCTTTGTTTTCCACAGTTTCACAAGTAACCTAATAATAGTGGCATGCACTCACCTGTATAATGGAGGGAAAGCAGTACCTCTGTCCTCTTAGGGTCCTGATGGATCTGAGAATTAAATGGACATAAAATGGATTAACAGGAGAAAAGTTGACAAATGTAATAATTTTATATAACATAGGAGCCTTCATAGGCAAACAAAGACACAAAGAAGTGGCAAAATCTAGATGCTTTTATATTATGCTGAACAAAGAGGCAACTATAGGAAAAAAAGTACGTATAGAGGCTAAGGGCATATAAAATAGCTTTTAAACAAAGTATATTTACATACAATTATCTAGGCCATGATTTCCCCTTCAAAAAACTGCTTCAGAGTGGCTAGGATACCAGTTCACTTGCCCACATTTCAGATCAGAGGGACAGGATTCAATACCTGGCTCCAATTCCTGCCTCCAGCTTCCTGCTAATATAGATCCTGGGAGGCAACAATTGGTGGTTCAAGTAATTGGGTTTCTATTACTTCAAATGGGACACCTGTATTTGGCCTGGCCTAGCCTTCATCATTGCTGGCACTTGGGGAGTAAACTAGTAGGTGGGAGCTGTTTCTACATTCACTCTCTCTCTCCTCCCCCACAATAGTAAATAGAAAATTAAAAAAAAAATTTCCATTCTCCTGATATAGTGAGGGTATCCTTCACATGGAAGATTTTATCTCCTGTTTTCAGCAAGAAAAGGAGAAATCACAATGCCTGTCTTGCATCTACCATTTTCCAAGTACTTTTACCACACTCTTTAGAGCAAAGGGGTTTATTTTGGTGTGTACATTCTGCCCCCCTCCATTATTATCTTTAATCTATTTAAAAGGCAAACAGAGACAGAGATCTCCCGCACTTGGGAAGAATGTATGAATTTTTATTCTTATTTGAAAGGTAGAGACAGACCAACAGATCTTTTATCTGCTTGATCATTCCTGGAATGCATGCTCCAGGCCAAGACCAGGAGCGAGAAACTCAATCCAAGTCTCCCATGTGGATGGCAGGGGCAGAACTATTTGAGTCATCATCTGCTGCCTCCCAGGATGTGCATTAGCAAGCAGCTGGAATCAGAAGTGAAGGTGGGGGGCTCGCGCTATGGTGCAGCAGGTTAAAGCCCCAGTCTGTAGCACCCACATCCCACATGGGCGCCAGTTCTTGTCCTGGCTGCTCCACTTCTTGTGGGGAGCAACTCGGACTATACTGTTATTGGAATTAAGACTTATTCTATGCATCTGCTCTCCCACAATATGGCGCTGGGAGAGAAGAAAACAGCTTCTGCACAGCTGCCTCCAGTTCAACCAATAAACTGTAGGACTTGCTCCTGATTGGAGGAGAGCAGCGTACTCGGCGTGTGGGCAGCCGAGCTAGGATTGGCAGAGGAGGACTATAAAGGAGGAGAAGAGACGGCATGCACCAGGAACATCTAAGGGGAACATCTGAAGGAACACCTGTGCAGCCCCCGAGAGAGCCGGCCGGCGGTGTGCCGCTCCCCTGCGGAAGTGGGGAATGTGGCCAGGGGGAACTGCCCTTCCACGGAGGTGGAAGGGACAGTAGCCAACCCGGGAAGAACCAGCAGCAAACCCGGGGAGGGCCGAGCAGACGAAAGAACAGCGCAGGGTCCTGTGTCGTTCCTCCACGAAGAGGGGGAGCGACATAATGGTGCCGTGACTTGGATATGAAGCCTAGGCAGGGTTTAGTGTTGCTCCTCCATGAAGAGGGGGAGCGACAACTTCTGATCCAGCTCTCTGCTAAGGCCTGGGAAAACAGTAGAAGATGGCCCAAGTCCTTGGACCCCTGAACCCACATGGGAAACCAGGAAGAAGCTCCTGGTTCCTGGCTTCGAGTTAGCATAGTTCCGGTTGTTGTGTACATCTGCCTCTCTGTAACTCGGCCTTTCAAATAAATAAATAAATCTTAAAAAAAAAAAAAAAGTGGAGGTGGGACTCAGACCCAGGCATCCTCAATATGAGATGCAGGATTTCCACATGGTACCTTAATTCCTGCACCAAATGCCTGCCTCCCCCCTTCTCTGTTTATTTCAGAGGTTTTTAAAGCTATACCTAACTTCAGAATCATTTGTGAAAAGACTGTACTAGCATCCAAGTGTTTGGGCTGTGCTCAAGACCTAGTGAATCAAAATCTTCCAGGAGGGAGCCCAGACACTTAGAAAGACAACCCTCAATGCCCAAAACTTTATGTATCAATTGGAATTGCATCCTTGGAATGCAGAGTTAAGCAGAAAATAGTCCCTGCCCATGCTCCTGGAAAGGAAATATCCAAGTAGGAAAATAAATGGTAGCACAGTGGGATGCTTTGGTAAGAGAAGTATGTGAAATGTGCGGAGAAAACCAACAGCTACAGTTTAACAGTGTCTCTATTTTGACATCTGAGGATCTTGGAAGGACTGTGTTGATGGATGGATGTCTTTAGTTTCTGGCTTTCAGTTTTGTTTAACTAGTAGGGCACCCAACAAAAGATCAGAGAAGGAGGTTGGGTGTCTTCTTCTGGCTTACTCCACAGGCAGCCTGGCTGCATCTTTCAACCAAAGGCAGCAGCTCCTGGGGGTAAGGCAGAACCCTTTAAGGCCCAAGAGTGGTAGGGGTTCCCTACCAGCTGAGATACTGAACTATACAGCGTACTCAGACCTAGATGAATACTCATAGTCCCTTTATTAAATTCTCCTAAAATTACCCAAGTTGCAGGTGACTGCTGCCTCCTCGTTTGTGCCAGAATCAATGGTTTAGAAGAAAGCTCTCAAATCAATAATGGAAGGCCCTTAGAAAATGTTGCAGCACCAGTGATGCTCATTAGTTATACATGTGAGGTTAGGATGGATTCAAATGATGACTCTTCTCTGAAGATCAACAATTTCTGAAACTAATAAATCAATTTGTTTCACTGACATATTCCTTTTTATGAAGGTACAGTAGTGATACACAATTTTTAAGAATCTTTGTCTTAGTAAGTCAACCTTTTCTACTAAGTATAAAATAAAAATCTTGGGTGATTAGAAAGCATGTTGTCACGATTTATGTGGCAGTGTGTATTTTTTAATGAAACAGGATAATGATAAATCAGGAAATCAATGGCATCTTAGATGCAGTGTCTTTTGGCATGAATTCTATCCCACCTGATATTAAAATTGTGTTCTGATTTCATTTTGTGCTGTCTTGCACAGCTTTAGGGATTCTTTCATTTTCAAGATTTCTGAATTAATTTAGCTGTGTGTCTTAACATAGAGTTTGGTCATGAACCACGTTTGTTTAAGTCATATATATATATTATATTATATATTATATAACATAAGTCATATATATATTATATATAAGTCATATATATTATATATAATGATCACAAATCCTTTTGTCATAATTTCCTATGCTGTCGCTCCCCCACTCGCGGAGGAACGACACCAGTCCTTCCAGGATTTGCTGCCGCTCCCCCGCCTCCGCGGAGGAGCAGCACCAACAAGCTCTCCAACCGACTCTCTCAGGGGTCCCCGCATGTTGTCTCTCTCCCCCTTTTATAGTCCTCTCCCACCAATCCGTGCTCTGCTGCCCACTTGCTGAGCACGCCGCTCTCTTCCAATCAGAGGTTGGATCAGGAATCAGCTAATTGACGAAGCAGCTGTGTAAGATTTGTTTACTCCCTCTCAGCGCCATATGATGGGAGATCAGATGCATAGAGTTAGTTTCAGTCCACAGTTTCAGTACTTATTTCTCTCCCGGGTGCCCCACCATGTTGTGGGAGATGGACCCTGCTCCCCACACTATGCCATCTCTTGGTTGACTGAAATTCAATAGCCAGCAGTTTCCTAAAGAAGATTCCACAAGAACAATGTTTCTTGCATTGCTGCACATTTAAGGATGTTTTACTAACATTTCACACTAATGGGCAGTTTGCCTTACATTTTGTTCACATCAATATCTTGTAGTGTTGCTTCCCTGTCTGATAGTTAAAATTAACCAAGAGGAATTTAGAGGCCAATCTTTTACCAAACTTACAACTACATTTATTTGGACTTGGAGTTCCCCAAATTCTTTATCTTCAAAGTACAATAATTTTTTTTGACAGGCAGAGTTAGACAGTAAGAGAGAGAGAGACAGAAAGGTCTTCCTTCCGTTGGTTCACCCCCTAAATGGCTGCTACGGCTGGTGCACCGCGCCAATCCGAAGCCAGGAGCCAGGTTCTTCCTTCTGGTCTCCCATGAGGGTGCAGGGCCCAAGGACTTGGGCCATCTTCCACTGCCTTCCCAGGCCACAGTAGAGAGCTGGGCTGGAAGTGAAGCAACTGGGAATCTGGCGCCCCGATCGGGACTAGAACCCAGGGTGCTGGCACCGAAGGCGGAGGATTAGCCTAGTGAGCTGCGGCACCAGCCTCAAAGTACAATAATTTTATAGAATACATTTTGGCATGGATTCTTTTAGTTCAATTTTTCCTAGAACATAGTGCCTTTTTCATTATAGTGTTTGGTACTAATTTTAGGACTATTTCCTTGAATTAAAATTTAAATTGCTTAGGCAATTCCTCAAACTAATACTTAAAAATCACAAGAGGTGTCTGTGGAAGGAAGGAAGGAAGGAAGGAAGGAAGGAAGGAAGGAAGGAAGGAAGGAAGGAAGGAAGGAAGGCGAGAGGGAGGGAGGGAGGGAAGGAGGGAAGGAAGGGAGGGAAAAAGGGTAGTCATGTGACCTAACGATTCAAAGACTGTTGGGATGCCTGCATTGCTCATTGGAACACTGGGTTTGATGCCCAGCTCTGGCTCTTCATTTCAGCTTCCTCCTAATGCTGACCCTGAGGCAACAGGTAATGGCTCAAGTGACTGGGTTCCTGCTACCTATATGGGAGTACTAGTTTGAGTTCCTGGCTTCCAACTTTGGCCTGGCCCAGTTGTCAATGGCATCTGACTCACTCTTTCTGTCTCTCAAATAAATTTTTTAAAACTAAAATAATATAATCATTAGAGGTAGCCAATATGGGCAGTTCTGTGCCCATATTCAACTGTTCCAAAAATGGAACACAATACTTCTGATCTTGCAACTTTAGGATGACCTCCCTAAAGATTTCTGTAGTTAAAAAAAAAATAAAAAAACAAACTCTTCTCACAGAACAGAAAAGGTTAAGTTTTGAGCCTTGCTATATTTATTCTATTTCTACTACCTAAGCCAACTTTGGTTCCAGCCCAAACAAGCAGCTGATTCAATGAATGCATAACATTTTCTTCCTTCAGTACTCTGGCTATATGTTTTATACAAAGCACTGTGCTTCTCATGAGAGAACAAATTAAAAAAAAAATGAGGTCTAATCACTCTAGTGACTCTGTCAGATTTATTCTATAGAACCATTCATGCTAGAAGGAAAATTTTTGACTGACATGATGTTGATATGTCCATGAATTTTTAGCTATAGATTAAAAGCATTTTTTAAACATAGACCCAGTTTCTTTTCAGAAAATATTTGAATTTTTCCCATCAATAATATAAGTCTATAAAACTTCAGCTTCTTTAAATGGCAAGGGCTGGCATTGTGGCACAGTGAGTATAGCTGCCACCTGAAATGCCAGCATCTCATAGGGACACTTGTTTAAGTCCAGGCTGCTCCACTTCTGACCCAGCTGTCTGCTAATGTGCCTGGGGAAGAGCACCAGAAGATATCCCACCAGGCAGGAGACCCAGAGGAAGCTCCTGGGACTGGGCCAGCTCCAGTTGTTGCAGCCTTTGGGGAGTGAACAAGTGGATGGAAGATCTCTCTCTTCTCTGTCTCTGTAGCCCTGCCCTTTAAATAAATAAATAAATCTTTAAAAAAGAAGCTTAAATAGCAGTATGCTTTTAAAGAAGGCAAAGTAGCTTCTGGTCTGCAAGCTGAGGGGTGGTCAGCGCCCCCGGGCAGCTGGAGCCGCTCCAGGACTGATGGGGCGGGGGCCAGCAACCCTCCCCTCCCCTCTGGTGGCTGAAGAGGAGCCTCTTCCTGTTGAGCATCCCAAATCTGAAAATCTGAAAACTGAAATGCTCCAAAATTGAAACTGAGTGCTGACAGAACAGAACTAGTGAAAAATTTCACATCTGACCTCAAGTGATTTGCAATCAAACTGCAGTGGCTGTGATTCGGAGGACCTACTGGGAGAGCAAGGTCACCCACTGCGCGGAAGCTGAGCTGCGGGAGCCACAGGGTCTGTGCACCAGTGCGGGAAGGGGAGTGGATGTGACACAGACACCAGCGGGGAGAGCAGGGACGCCCAGGACTCTGAGTCGACACATCGGCGCTGGAAGGGGAGGTGAGCTCAGTAACCCGAGAAACTGGCAGGGAAACGGCGGACAGAATCTAGAGGGAAGCTGGCTTTGAGGCGGGAAAGTTCACCAGACTGACTACAGGAGAGAAGGAAAAAAAAAAGGGTGGGGGGGTACTGGTACAGGCAAGTTTCTCTCTCCGACAACCTTGCAAAGGCAAGCAAGAGACAAAGAGCAGGCCCCACTCAGGATATACATAACAAAAGGGGGGAGCTAAGGAACTGAGGTGCTACAATTCAGTAGCCTAGGCAACCCAGTGGGAGTCTGCAGGAGAAACTGAGCCGGCACAGACTCTTTGGGTAGAAGCCAGAGATCGGAAGCTAAATACCATCAATTCTGCTCAGCTGTGCGGTATTACTTACCTCCTGAATAAAAAATAAAATAAATAAATAAATAAATAGAGAGAGATTTACCACGCATAACCTGAGGGTGTCACCTTTGCACACCCATAACCCAGAAGAAACAAGCAGAGCCCTCAGGCCACACCCATCTCAAGCCTCCAAGGCTCCTCCAACAGCAGGCAGTCCACTTAACACAGACATAGTATAAAATAAAAAAAATAAAATAAACAAACAAACAAACACACAGTGACGAAAGAAGAATTAACTGTGCCAAGCAACAAACACAAGAATCGAGGGAAAAAGATCAACGATGTCACTATGATGCCTCCAAATAAACAAAACACCCCAAGCCAGATTATGAAGATGATGAGATAGAAGAAACGCAAGATACGGATTTCAAAAAATTTATGATAAGAGCATTTAGCAGTTTTCAAAAGCAAATCCTTGAACTACAGAAATCCTTATTGGACAGGATTGAAAATCTCTCATGTGAAAATGAAATTTTAAGGAAGAATCAAAATGAAACGCAGAAACTAGTAGAACAGGAAAGTGTGGTAGTGAAGAGAAATCAAAATGAAATGAAGAGCTCAATAGATCAAATGACAAACACATTTGAGAGCCTTAAAAACAGAATGGGTGAAGCAGAAGAGAGAATATCAGACTTAGAAGACAGAGCACAGGAAAACATACAGTCAAACCAAAGAAAAGAAGAGGAAACTAGAAATCTAAAAAATATTGTTGGGAATCTACAGGATACCTTTAAAAAAACCAACATTCGAGTTCTAGGAGTTCCTGAAGGCATGGAGAGAGAGAAAGGATTAGAAGGCCTTTTTAGTGAGATACTAGCAGAGAACTTTCCAGGTTTGGAGAAGGACAGAGACATCCTAGTACAGGAAGCTCATAGAACCCCTAATAAACATGACCAAAAGAGATCCTCACCACGACACGTGGTAATTAAACTCACCACAGTGAAACATAAAGAAAAGATCCTAAAATGTGCAAGAGAGAAACGTCAGATTACTCTCAGAGGATCTCCAATTAGACTCACAGCAGACTTCTCACCAGAAACACTACAGGCTCAGAGGGAATAGCGAGACATAGCACAGGTGCTAAGAGAGAAAAATTGCCAGCCCAAAATATTATATCCTGCAAAGCTCTCATTTGTGAATGAAGGTGAAATAAAGACCTTTCATAGCAAACAGAAATTGAAAGACTTTACCGCCACTCATCTGGCCCTGCAAAAGATACTTAAAGATGTGCTACACTCAGAAACAAAGAAACACGGCCATCAATATGAAAGAAGGTAAAGGAAGAACACCTACCAGTAAAAGAGCATGGGAAGCTCAAAGCATATACTAGAAAATATCTCCGGGAAAATGGCAGGGCAAAGTCACTATGTATCAATAGTCACATTAAACGTTAAAGTGAAAGGTTGGAAAAAGATATTCCATGCCAACAGAAACCAAAAAAAAGCAGGTGTAGCGATATTAATATCAGACAAAATAAACTTTAATACAAAAACTTTTAAGAGAGACAAAGAGGGGCACTATATAATGATTAAGGGTTCAATTCAACAGGAAGATGTAACTATTATAAATGTATATGCACCTAATTACAGGGCACCGGTCTATTTAAAAGATATGTTAAGGGACTTAAAGGGAGACTTAGATTCCAATACAATAGTACTGGGGGACTTCAATACTCCACTCTCAGAAATAGATAGATCATCCAGACAGAAGATCAACAAGGAAACAGCAGATTTAATCGACACTATTGCCCAAATGGATCTAACAGATATCTACAGAACTTTCAATCCTACATCTAAAGACTTTACATTCTTCTCAGCAGTGCATGGAACCTTCTCTAGAATTGATCACATACTAGGCCATAAAGCAAGTCTCAGCAAATTTAAAAGAATTAGAATCATACCATGCCACTTCTCAGACCACAGCGGAATGAAGCTGGAAATTAGCAACTAAGGAAACCCTAGAAAGTATGCAAACACATGGAGACTGAACAACATGCTCCTGAATGAACACTGGGTCATTCAAGAAATCAAAAGAGAAATCAAACAACTTAATACATTATCCCTCTTAGTAGTTTTTTTTGTCCGTTCTACTTAATATGACTGGTTTAATTCTGTAATTAATACACAGTTATTCTTAAGTGTTGAAATTTAACTGAAATGTGATCCCTGTTAAACATAAGAGTAGGAATAAGAGAGGGAAGAGATGTACAATTTGGGACATGCTCAAGCTGACTTGCCCCAAATGGTAGAGTTAGAAACATACCAAGGGACTCCAATTTAATCCAATCAAGGTGGCATGTACCAATGCCATCTCATTAGTCCAAGTGATCAATTTCAGTTCACAATTGATCATAATGAAAGGACTAAGAGTCAAAGGGAGCATATAAACAAGTCTAGTACCTGCTAATACTAACCGATAGAATAAATAAAGGGGAGAGTGTTCCAACATGGGAAGCGAGATACTCAGCAGACTCATAGAATGGCAGATTCCTTAACAGCACTCTGGCCTCAGAATCAGCCCTAAAGGCATTCCAATCTGGCTGAAAAGCCCATGAGAGTATTTTAGGCATGGAAAGCCAAGACACTCTGGCCAAAAAAAAAAAAAAAAAAAACCCAAACCTAAATGAAAGATCTCTGTGAGTGAGATCCCAGTGGAAAGAACAGGTCTTCAAAGAAGGAGGTACCTTTCTCTGAAGGGAGGAGAGAACCTCCACTTTGACTATGACCTTGTCTAAACAAGATAAGAGTCGGAGAACTCAGAGGGCTTCCATAGCCTTGGAAACTCATGACTGGAGCATAGGGAGATTACTGATGCCATAAACAGGAGTGTCAATTTGTAAAGTCAACAACAGGAGTCACTGTGCACTTACTCCTCATGTAGGATCTCTGTCCTTAATGTGCTGTACATTGAGATTTAATGCTATAATGAGTACTCAAACAGTATATTTCACTTCGTGTTTCTATGTGGGTGCAAACTGTTGAAATCTTTACTTAATGTATACTAAACTGATCTTCTGTAAAAAAAAAAAAAAGGAAATTATCAATTCCCAACTTGACTCTCACTGGGATTAAACATGACAATAGGTCTGATCTGATTTCATCATCATTTAAAAAATCATCTATTATTTTTCACATTATGTTTCTGTGTGGTAGCAAACTGTTGAAATCTTTACTTAATGTATGCTAAACTGATCTTCTGTATATAAAGAGAATCAAAAATGAACCCTCATGTGAATGGAAGGGGAGAGGGAGTGGGAAAGGGGGGTGGTTGCGGGTGGGAGGGACGTTATGCGGGGAAAGCCATTGTAATCCATAAGCCGTACTTTGGAAATTTATATTGATTAAATAAAAGTTAAAAAAAAACTTTCTGGAAGTAAATGAGGATAACAACACAACATATCAAAACTTATGGGATACAGCAAAAGCAGTATTGAGAGGCAAGTTTATAGCAATAGGTGCCTATATCAAGAAATTGGAAAGGTACCAAATAAATGGGCTTTCAGCGCATCTCAAGGACCTAGAAAAACTGCAGCAAACCAGATCCAAATCTAGTAGGAGAAAAGAAATAATTAAAATCAGAGAAGAAATTAACAGGATTGAATAAAAAAAAATTACAAAAAATCAGCGAAGCGAGGAGCTGTTTTTTTGAAAAAACAACCAAAATTGACACCCCATTGGCACAACTAACTAAAAAAAAGAAGAGAAAAGACCCAAATCAATAAAATCAGAGATGAAAAGGACACATAACAACAGACACCACAGAAATAAAAAGAATCATGAGAAATTACTACAAGGACTTGTATGCCAGCAAACAGGAGAATCTATCAGGAATGGATAGATTCCTGGACACATGCAATCTACCTAAATTGAACAATGAAGACATAGAAAACCTAAATAGACCCATAACTGAAACAGAAATTGAAACAGTAATAAAGGCCCTCCCAACAAAGAAAAGCCAGGACCAGATGGATTCACTGCTGAATTCTACCAGACATTTAAAGAAGAACTAATTCCATTTATCTCAAACTATTCAGAACAATCAAAAAAGATGGAATCCTCCCAAATTCTTTCTATGAAGCCAGCATCACCTTAATCCCTAAGCCAGAGAAAGATGTAGAACTGAAAGAAAATTATAGAACAATATCCCTGATGAACATATGTCGCTCCCCTTTTCGTGGAGGAACGACACAGGACCCTGAGCTGTTCTTTTGTCTGCTCGGCCCTTCCCGGGTTTGCTGCTGGTTCTTCCCGGGTTGGCTACCGTCCCTTACACCTCCGTGGAAGGGCGGTTCCCCCTGCCACTTTCCCCACTTCCACGGGGGAGCGGCACACCGCCGGCCGGCTCTCTCGGGGGCTGCTCAGGTGTTCCTTCAGATAGATGTTCCTCGTGCATGTTGTCTCTCTCCTCCTTTATAGTCCTCTCCACCAATCCCAACTCTGCTACCTACACACCGAGTGCGCTGCTCTCCTCCAATCAGGAGCAGGATCAGCTCCTGCAGGTCATCACTCAAGTTGGCGAGAGGCAGCTGTGTAGAAGTTGCTACTCCCTTCTCAGCGCCATATTGTGGGAGAGCAGATGCATAGAATAAGTCTTTCCAGTAACAGTCTAGTCCGAGTTGCTCCCCACAAACATAGATGCAAAAATCCTCAATAAAATTCTCGCCAATAGAATACAATAACACATCAGGAAAATCATCCACCCAGAACAAGTGGGATTTATCCCTGGTATGCAGGGATGGTTCAACATTCACAAATTAATCAATGTGATTCACCACATTAACAGACTGCAGAAGAAAAACCATATGATTACTTCAATAGATGCAGAGAAAGCATTCGATAAAATTCAACACCCTTTCATGATGAAAACTCTAAGCAAATTGGGTATAGAAGGAACATTCCTCAATATAATCAAAGCAATTTATGAAAAACCCATGGCCAGCATCCTATTGAATGGGGAAAAAGTTGGAAGCATTTCCGCTGAGATCTGGTACCAGACAGGGATGCCCACTCTCACCACTGCTATTTAACATAGTTCTGGAAGTTTTAGCCAGAGCCATCAGACAAGAAAAAGAAATCAAAGGAATACAAATCAAGAAGGAAGAAGTCAAACTATCCCTCTTTGCAGACGATATGATTCTTTACTTAGAGGATCCAAAGAACTCTACTAAGAGACTATTGGAACTCATAGAGGAGTTTGGCAAAGTGGCAGGATATAAAATCAGTGCACAAAAATCAACAGCCTTTGTATACACAAGCAATGAAAAGGCTGAGAAAGAACTGCTAAGATCAATCCCATTCACAATAGCTACAAAAAAATCAAATACCTTGGAATAAACTTAACTAAGGACGTTAAAGATCTCTATGATGAGAATTACAAACTCTTAAAGAAAGATATAGAAGAGGATAGCAAAAAATGGAAAAATCTTCCATGCTCATGGATTGGAAGAATCAACATCATCAAAATGTCCATTCTCCCAAAAGCAATTTATAGATTCAATGCAATACCAATCAAGATGCCGAAGACCTTCTTCTCAGATCTAGAAAAAATGATGCTGAAATTTATATGGAGGCACAAGAGACCTCGAATAGCTAAAGCAATCTTGTACAACAAAAACAAAGCTGGAGGCATCACAATACCAGATTTCAGGACATACTACAGGGCTGTTGTAATCAAAACAGCATGGTACTGGTACAGAAACAGATGGATAGACCAATGAAACAGAATTGAAACACCAGAAATCAACCCAAACATCTACAGCCAACTTATATTTGATCAAGGATCTAAAACCAATTCCTGGAGCAAGGACAGTCTATTCAATAAATGGTGCTGGGAAAACTGGATTTCCACGTGCAGAATCATGAAGCAAGACCCCTACCTTACACCTTACACAAAAATCCACTCAACATGGATTAAAGACCTAAATCTACGACCTGACACCATCAAGTTACTAGAGAACATTGGAGAAACCCTTCAAGATATTGGCACAGGCAAAGAATTTCTGGAAAAGACCCGGGAGGCACAGGCAGTCAAAGCCGAAATCAACTATTGGGATTGCATCAGATTGAGAAGTTTCTGTACTGCAAAAGAAACAGTCAGGAGAGTGAAGAGGGAACCGACAGAATGGGAAAAAATATTTGCAAACTATGCAACAGATAAAGGGTTAATAACCAGAGTCTACAAAGAAATCAAGAAACTCCACAACAACGAAACAAACAACCCACTTAAGAGATGGGCCAAGGACCTCAATAGACATTTTTCAAAAGAGGAAATCCAAATGGCCAACAGGCACATGAAAAGGTGTTCAGGATCACTAGCAATGAGGGAAATGCAAATCAAAACCACAATGAGGTTTCACGTCACCCCGGTTAGAATGGCTCACATACAGAAATCTACCAACAACAGATGCTGGCGAGGATGTGGGGAAAAAGGGACACTAACCCACTGTTGGTGGGAATGCAAACTGGTAAAGTCACTATGGAAATCAGTCTGGAGATTCCTCAGAAACCTGAAGATAACCCTACTGTTCAACCCAGCCATCCCACTCCTTGGATTTTATCCAAAGGAATTTATATTGGCAAACAAAAAAGCAGTCTGCACCCTAATATTTATTGCAGCTCAATTCACAATAGCCAAGACCTGGAACCAACCTAAATGCCCATCAACGGTAAACTGGATAAAGAAATTATGGGATATGTACTCTTTAGAATACTATACCGCAGTAAAAAAACAATGAAATACAGTCATTTGCAACAAAATGGAGGAATCTGGAACACATCATGCTGAGTGAAATAAGCCATTCCCAAATGGACAAATAACATATGTTCTCCCTGATCAGTGACAACTGAATGAACACCAAAAAGGAAACCTGTTAAAGTGAAATGAACACTATGAAAAATGGTGAGTTGATCAGCCCTTGCCCTGACTGTTTATGAACAACTTAATACATTATCCCTCTTAGTACTTTTTTTTGTTTATTTGTTCTACTTAATACCTTTGGTTGAATACTGTAATCAATACACAGTTATTCTCAAGTGTTGAAATTAACTGAAAAGTGATCACTGTTAAATATAAGAGTGGGAGTAAGAGAGGGAAGAGATGTGCAATTCAGGACATGCTCAAGCAGACTTACCTCAAATGGTATAGTTAGAAACATACCAGGGGATTCCAATTCAATCCCATCAAGGTGGCATGTACCAATGCCATCTCACTAGTCCGGTGATCAATTTTTGTTCACAATTGAGCATAATGATAGGACTAAGAGACAAAGGGAGCACATAAACAAGAACAGTGTCTGCAAATACTAGCTGATAGAATAAAAAAGGGAGAGAACGATCCAACATGGGAAGCGAGATATACAGCAGACCCTTAGAATGGCAGATGTCCTAAACAGCACTCTGGCCTCAGAATCAGCCCTTAAAGCACGCAGATCTGGCTGAAAAGCCCATGAGAGTATTTCAGGCATGGAAAGCCAAAACACTCTGGGAAAAAAAATAAAGAAAGAAAGAAAAAACCCTACATGAAAGATCTCTGCGAGTGAGATCCCAGTGAAAAGAACAGGTCATCAAAGAAGGAGGTACCTTTCTATGAAAGGAGGAGAGAACTTCCACTTTGACTACAACCTTGTCTAAATATGATCAGAGTTGGTGAACTCAAAAGCCTTCCATAGTCTTGGTAGCTCATACTGGTACATAGGGAGATTACTGATGCCATAAACAGGAGTGTCAGTTTGTTAAGTCAACAACAGGAGTCACTGTGCACTTACTCCTCATGTAGGATCTTTGTCCTTAGTGTGCTGTACATTGAGATTTAATGCTATAACTAGTACTCAAACAGTATTTTTCACTTTGTGTTTCTATGTGGGTGCAAACTGTTGAAATCCTAATATATGTTAAACTGATCTTCTGTATATAAAGAGAATCGAAAATGAATCTTGATGTGAATGGAAGTGGGGAGGGAGAGGGAAAGGGGAGGTTTGCAGGTGGGAGGGAAGTTATGGTGGGGGGAAGCCATTGTAATCCATAAGCTGTACTTTGGAAACTTATATTCATTAAATAAAAGTTAAAAAAAAGAAGGCAAAGTAGAACTTCCTATTGTGAGATATAAGGAGTGCCGTTTTCAGTAAACAATTTATAAGTTTTTATAACTATGGTACAATCAATACATGGTTTGATTGGACCCATCAAGTCATGGCTCAGTTCCTGACCAAATGAGGACTTGGCTGATCTCTTCTGTTCTCCTACCTCCTGCTCTGAGGCTCAGTCTTACATGTAGGATGGAAGGATAACATGGGGGGGGGCAATCTATCAATGATCTGTGTTCAAATAGCTAAATGGTTGATATTAACTAGAAAGAATCCTTTAAAATTAGCTGAGTTTTTCAACCTTCATCCATGTGTTTTGGCATAGCATAGACTGAATCTGTGATTTTTCAGCATGTTTATTTGTATGGTTGTCAGCTAGATGAGACTGCTGACATCACTAGTCAGTCTGCAACTTAGTCATATTAAAAAGCAGACAATCATATTCAAATGAGATTTGTATTTTGTAACCAAATGATAAAGTTTTTATAAATTATTATAAAAGCCCAGGACTATCTTTTCATAAGGATTTATTTAATTTATTTGAAAGGCAGAATGATAGTGAGAAGAGAAGAGACGGAGAGAGAAAATAATTTTCCATCCTCTGGTTCATTTCTCAAATGGCCACAACAGTCAGAGCTGGGCCAGGCTGAAGCCAGGAGCCAAGAACTCCATCTGAGTCTACCACATGGGTGGCAGGTGCCCAAATACTTGGACCATCTTCCACTGCTTTCCCAGATGCATTAGCAGGGAATTGGATCAGAATTGGAGCAGCCAGGACTTGCACCATTGCTCCAATATGAGATACCAGCATTGCAAGTAGTGGCATAACCCCAGGACTATCTTTGCAAATCTCAATTTCATAATCATCTGAAGCAGAGAAATCAGTAAATGTTAATGTTGTCTACATTATTTAAACCTTGGCCTAAATGTCTTTTTAAGAAATTCACTTGAGGCCGGCGCTGCGGCTCAATAGGCTAATCCTCCACCCGCAGCGCCTGCACCCCGAGTTCTAGTCCCGGTCGGGGCGCCGGATTCTGTCCCGGTTGCTCCTCTTCCAGTTCAGCTCTCTGCTGTGGCCTGAGAGTGCAGTGGAGGATGGCCCAAGTGCTTGGGCCCCTGCGCCCACATGGGAGACCAGAAGAAGCACCTGGCTCCTGGCTTTGGATCAGCGTGGTGCGCCATGCGCTGGCTGCAGCGCGCCGGCTGCAGTGTCCATTTGGGGGTGAACCAACGGAAAAGGAAGACCTTTCTCTCTGTCTCTCTCTCTCACTGTCCACTCTGCCTGTCAAAAAAAAAAAAAAAGAAAGAAAAAAAAGAAAGAAAGAAAGAAAGAAAGAAAAGAAATTCACTTGAAAGTAAAAAATTGTGGCAGGCATTTAACTTGGAATTTAAGGCACTGGTTAAGACAACCCCATTTTATATCAGAGCCATTGAGTTTGATAACCATCTCTGGCTCCTGACTCCATCTTCTAATGCAGACATTAGGCAACAACAGGTAATTTCTCAAGTAATTTGGTTCCTACTACCCACACAGACAACCTGGGTTGACTTCTGGGCTCCTGGCATCCATCAAGCCCAGTTCTAGCATTTATGGGCATTTGGGGTATTAACCAGCAAATGGGAGCTCTCTCTTTCTCTCCAGTTCTCAAATAAATAAGTTTAAAGAGAAAAAATATATTAGGGTAGAGATATTTATCAGTATTGTTAACTGCTAAATCCCATTGCCTTAAATACCATCTGGTAATATTCAGTGCCCAGTAAGTATTTGTGGATGGAATGTAAAAACTCAGTTCTGACTTTCAGAAGATAAATGTGACTAATAGCATGTGCCTAATGAAAGAATTTAAGTACATATTCCTAGAGAACACACATAAAATTAAAAACACCTAAAAAGCTTAAATCATTAAAACCCGAGTAAAATAATTGGTGATATTCAACCAATGGTGTATTGGAAATGGCTTGTACTGACTTCAGAGAACAGACTGTGTACATCTCTTCCCGTGACTTTATACTAGCAGTCGTGGTGGGAGTATTTATACAAGGTAATTTTCCAACACTACAAATAAGGAGTTTTATTTCCTCCTCCACTGCATCCACCCAGAAAGGCAATTGAGTGTTATTTCCTCCTAGAAAATCCTTTTAATGTAGTGAATATTTTCTTTCAGAAAAAAAAAAATCTTCAATTTTCAGAACCAGGAGGACACACTGGAGTTTTCTATTGCAATATCTTGTGTTTACAGAGGAGGACTCAGAGTTTCAGCTCTGAGACTGAGGTGGACATGCACCCAGAACCCCTTATTTTCAAGATACAAATCATACAGAATTTAGAAGAATGGGAAAGAATCAGATCATGTGAATCTTTAGTGAAATGTCAGGCATTTGGTGGGGGAAAACTGTAACATCGGAGCTCACTCTGGACGGAAGTGTGCAGATTAAATATTTCAGGGGACCCTGCAGACTCAGGTAGGCTTCTTCCAGGCTGGCATTATCTACAGGGCCTGTGTGTGCTGCACAGCTTGGAACCCTGTCTCTGGGAGTACATGAAATAACTTGGAGTGCTCCTGCCCTTTTCCAAAGGTAGAAACCCCTCCAACAAAACTCATATCAGCCTTTGTGCACTAGAATCAGGGGGAAGCCAATAAAGTCCTAGACATTTATTCTATTTGGAGAGTTACTTTTGAAAGCAGCAGGAGGTTAGAAGGACACAGAGACAGTAACTCTGGATGAGGATGGTTTGCATGGTTGCTACGTGTCGTCTTTAATCAAACAGCAGTGCTTTGAGCAATTGCTTTTTTCTTGTCACTTAAAAAAATGTCTGCTGTAAAAATGTGCTTAAAGAAAACAAACACGACATTGGTTAGAAAGGATTGAAATAGGCTATCTATAAATTATTGAAATTAGTTCAGAAACTATTCTACAAATGAGCACTGAATTCAGAATCCAAAAGCCTAAATTAATCTTTTACATTATGCTACCATACAAAAGCTATCTCATCTCCCTAGGCTCTTGATTCCTTATTTTAAAATTAGGAAATTGGAGGGGAAATCTCAAATAAAATACCCCTTATTAAGTTAACATTTGTTAGTTTTAAGTGTTAATATTTCTCTTGCATTGGTGAGCCAGGTTCCAGAGAGAATTCAATGCCACACTGGCATGCATTGCTTAATGACAGATACGATTTGAGAAATGCATCTTGAGGTGATTTTTATCATCCTGGCAACATCACACAATGCACTTAACACAAACTGGGAGGGCACAGGTCAATAACTGGATGTGGCCTCTTTATATAATTAAGAGACAAAGTAAATGCAATAAGAGATATGTCAGGCTGCTGCTCACACAGCACACTCTTTTTCAGTAATCTTTTTTTCTGGCAGTGAGAACATGATAAAATAACAACAAGAAGTGTGACACAGTAAATAGATCAGTAACATAGCTGTTATTGTTATTATCAAGTATTATGTAATACATATAATATTTTGTACTGTTCTCTTACAGAACTGTCAATGCAGTAGGTTTGTTTATAGTGCATAACCACAAACATGTGAGTAATACATTGTATTACAATGTTGCAGCATCACTAGGTGATAGGAATTTCTCAATTCCCTTATAATCTTAAGAGACCACTGTGGCATATGAGGCCATCATTGACTGAAATGTTCTTCTGTGGCACATAACTCTATTTCAATGTGGGATAACAAGAAGATCTGAAGGAAGCAGAAGTAGGCTAGATAACCCATCACAGAGTTTCCATGTAGAGTCTTTTATACATTCTGGCCATGTAAGAAGCTGCACTTAGAAGAGTAAAATGAAGTGGGGGCAGCTCTGCGGCGCAGTAGGTTAGGCCTCCGCTTACGGTGCCAGCATCCCACATGGGTGCTGGTTCCAGTCCTGGGATACAGCTCCGTGATAATGGTCTGGGAAAGCAGTAGAAGACGGCCCAAGTGCCTGGGCCCCTGCACCCACGTAGGAAACAAGGAAGAAGCTCCTGGCTCCTGGGTTTGGATCAGCCCAGCTCTGGCCATTGCAGCCAATTGAGGAGTGAACCAATGGGTAGAAGACCTCTCACCGTAACTCTGCTTCTCAAATAAATAAATAAATAAATAAATAAATCTTGGGAAGTAAAGAAAATATTAAGTCATTAATGTTAACCTAATAGTTCAAATCGAGATGAAGTAAGTGCTAGATGGCTTTTTCACCTCTTCCCATTGAAAACATTATCAATTTCTAATATAAAGATCAACACTCATTTATTTATTCAACAATTATTGAGATGCTAATTGGCCTCCCTGTCTGCCAATATTTGAAGCCTAGGAGGTGGATCTATTTAAGACATTACACTACAGTACTGAATTATCAGCAAACAAACTTATGAATCCAGGCAAAGAGGAGAGTTTGTCCAGACCAGTGTATTGAATAAAGTCTCTTTGGGGAGAGTAGTGTTGATTCCTGTTCTTAGAGAACACACAGGACTCCAATCAGTGGGGGAGAGTATAACTGGGCTATTCCCTGGAGGGCTGGGAGAAGAATGGCTTTAATATAGAAGAATAGGGCTGGCGCCGTGGCTCACTTGGTTAATCTTCTGTCTGCAGTGCCAGCATCCCATATGGGCACTGGGTTCTGGTCCCAGTTGCTCCTCTTCCAGTCCAGCTCTCTGCTGTGGCCCAGGAAGGCAGTGGAGGATGGCCCAGGTGCTTGGGCCCCTGCACCTGCATGGGAGACCAGGAGGAGGCGTCTGCCTCCTGGCTTCGGATCCACACAGTGCACCGGCTGTAGCAGCCATTTGGGGGGTAAACCAATGGAGGGAAGACCTTTCTCTCTGTCTCTCTGTCTCTCACTGTCTAACTCTGCCTGTCAAATAAAAAAAATATAGAAGAACAAAGGTCTCCAAATCTGAACACAGAATAGGCTTTCTCTAGGTAAGCAGAATGGCACAGGGAGGAAAAGGACTGTGGGGACCCATTTCTAGAGACTAGAAATACCAAGCTTAAGAGCCAGAGGACCTCTGTGACCATATTGTGAAATTTTTCATGTCACGCACACTGTACTTGACACATTTTCTTTGGTATGAAGCTTTTCAAGCATTTGTACCTAGTTTCAGGATTATTTTAAACCTTCACTGCTTTGACTTGGTCATAAGACTAACATTTAGAAATCTCAACATTGTGCCTCTCTTTGTAGGAAGGAAATAAAGCTGAAATGTTAATACAGTTGGCTGGATCCAATATATTAAACACAAAAACTCTAAGAATAGCATGTAACATTTCTTTACACAGCAATATGCTCAGCTATTATTGCTAGAGATCTTTTGGATTGGATTCAGGTCAGCCATTCTAAGCAATAGGACAGGGGAAAAAAGTATTGAATGAATAAAAGGCCAAACTAAGAAAGCAGCAAAGTTTTCTTTTATTCGAACTATAAGAAATCATTTGGGAACTAAAAATAAAAAAGGACTCCAGAAATATGTAACAGTAATTGCTTTTTTATAAGGATTTATTTATTTGACAGGCAAAGTTACAGAGAAACAGGGAGAGAGGCAGAGACAGAGACAAAAAGTTCTCTGTCTGCTGGTTCACTCCCCAAATGGGCACAGTGGCTGGAGGTAGGCCAATCTGAAGCCAAGAGCCAGGAGTTTCTTCCCAGTTTCCCACATAGGTACAGGGGCCCAAGGACTTGGACCATCTTCTGCTGCTTTCCCAGGCACATTAGTAGGGAGCTGGATTGGAAGTGGAGCAGCTGGGATGTGAACCAATGCCCAAAAGTTATGCTGGTGCTGCAGGCAGCCACTTAACCCGCTGAGCTACACACTGACTCCAGTACTTGTTTTAAAGGTAAACACCCTAAAGTACAATGGCTATGCGATATGTAGAATTACCCAAAATATTGACATTCATCAGAAAAGCAATAATAAAATACAAACCAAGCACTATGTCTCTTCCCCAGTTCCTCAACTCAGTATGGAATTTTCCATTACTGTTATAATATTTAATGATGTTGTCTAGAGTAATTTGTGATAGCTAAAGATGTTTCCAGAGTGACTGATAGTATAAAAGTTACTGTTCCAGTAATGTGATTTAATCTTGTAATCAGGATCTAGGCAAGAAGGAGCACAAGAACTGGGGCAGAGTCTCTAAAAGTCTCTTGAGCTTGTTTTTTGAGAAGACATTCCAAGAAAGGTTCTCTTGCAACACCATACTCAGAGGGGCCAGACCACCACAAACAAGGAAAGCTGTAAGAAACCAGTCTGAGTCAGATTTTTAAAATTTTTATGCTTATTTATTTTCATGTTATTTGAAAGACAGAGAGATCTTCCATTTTCTCATTCACTCTCTTAAATTCCTTTGACAGCCAGGGCTAAACCAGGTCAAAGCTAGGAGCCTGGCACTCAATCCAGCCCTCCCAAGAGGATGGCAGGGACATGACTGCTAGAGCCATCGTTACCTGCTGTGACAGATTTTTGCACCTACAATGTGTAACGATGTATACTGCAAACAGGAAAGGCCCTCTCATTGCCCCTTTCCTATATCCTCAATACTCCCTAACCCTTGCTAGAAAGCCTTAACAAACTACCTTTCAGGACAGTGATTTCTTTAGGGAACCATATATTCGTACTGTTTACTTTACTTGTCACAATTAAATAAAGCTTTCCTCTGAGCAACTCCTGATTGAGGCTGATTATTTGGCAACACCCCTAGTAAGCAGCACCCTAGTGTCAGATAACAATCCTTGAGATGAGATTTGTGGTAGATATCATGATTCCCATCTTATATGAGAAGTCTAAACTGGTTAGAAGATGGTTATAGAGACAATACTGCAAATATACCTTCCAGAAAGGATGAAATATGGTGTACAGACTATTGCTCTTTCTCTCTCATTTCACTTCCCAACTCTTATGGGATACTCCGCTCTGTGCAAGTTTACTGTAGGACATTGTAAAGAGAAGCCAATGAGGATGAATTTGATTTTCTGAGGTAGTGTGATTCTTGACAGCTTTTTACTATTAGAAGACCAAACTATTTCAGAGAACTGAAGATAGTGCAGAAACAGGCTGGGGTTTTTCTTTTAAAAATTGCTTTCCCAAGTAATAAAGAAAACATAAGCAAGAAAACTCACTCATCAATGAAAGAAGGAGACTGATGGATCCTTGACCCCTCACACACTCTGAAAGAACCCTCCAAAAGCTTAGAAATCAAAAGTGAAGAGGGTTTAGAGTTCACTAAAGAAACTGGTAAAAGTGATTGCCAAGAAGGAAATAGAGTGAAATATGGAGGGAAGTAATGATCATCTGAATTCAACTAAGGAGCCTTGACTAAGAGCTGTTACAGCATGATGCATACACCTCCTAAATGTTGACAAGGGAGGGAAAATAAGAAAGAAAATAACAGATTTTTAAAGTGTTTTTGAGAGAACAAATCCAAACAAAACAACTTCATATCACTTTCCATCCCTTACTGCCTTTACCCTGTCCCTGCCTTTGGTATTCATACCTTTGTTTAGTAAATAATGTATTCAATAACTGGGCAATAAATAAAGTAAATAATGTATAATAAAATGAGAACTAACATGAAATCTCCTGTAAATGTATTGAAAGGAAAACAATAAAGTCAAAACACAGATGGCTAAGGAAACAGAAGAAGAATTCTAGCAGTTCTCTTTTCTTTCAGATCCCCCTTCTCTGAATTCAAAATGTATTACAAGGGCTAATCATATATTAAAAGATAATAGCATTTTAAATGAACTGGAAAAAAACACAAATAATAAAGAAAAGCAAAATATAAGCACATTACAGAGATAAGACAAAAGCCACATAAGAAAAAACACAGAGAGGGCTGGTATTGTGGCATGGCTGGTTAAGCCATTACCTGCTGTGCTGGCATGCCATATGGGCTCCAGTTCAAGTCCCAGCTTCTCCACTTCCAATCCAAATCCCTGCTAATGCACCTGGGAAAGCATCAAAGGATGGCCCAAGTTCTTGGGCCCCTGCACCCATGTGGGAGGCCTGAAGGAGGCTCCTGGCTCCTGGCTCCTGGCTTCAGCCTGGGCCAGCCCTGGTCATTGAAGCCATTTGGGGAGTGACCCAAAGGATGGAGGATGGAAGACCAACCTATCTCTCTCCCTCTCTCTCTCTCTGTAACTCTATTTTCAAATAAATAAAATAAACCTTAAATTGGAAGCAACACAGAATAAAAACTAAAATATGAGGAAATAGTTAATAGGCTTAGTGAAATCATGTAGCATAAAATGTAAAAGGAAAAAATAATAATAACTATGATACAAAGAGCTCAAATACATCTTCAGTGATGTTCCTGAAAAACAAAGAAAATTTTTCTCCAAAATTGAAGAAAGAAAGTGGGGAGGAGGGAGGGAGGGAGGGAAGAGGGAGAGAAAGAGAGGGAGAGAGGGAGAGAGGGAAAGAGGGAGAGAGAGAGGAGAGAGAGAAGGATTAATTGATTATATGGGCATCTAGATAGGAACAGAAAGTCAGTTTCCTGAGGGAAAATATCTGGCTAGCCTAAAAAAATTTCACAGTAACACCGAATTCCAGAAGGAGTACAACCGTGTCTGTGATTTATGTTCAATGAATTTTTTCACCAATTTAGTTTTATTATAGTCACAAAAAAATCAGAAAGACATTTTCAACCATCAAAAACTGAAGGAAGATAATATCTGTTGCTGTATAAGCAACCCCCTCAAATTTAGTGTCTCAAAAATATCAACTTTTCTTTTGCTTATGAATCAGATATGACTGGCGGGGATAGCTCTGCATCATTCAGCATCTACAGGAGAATATTGAAGGCCAGAGACCAGAGCCACTTTAGGGCTCACTCATATACATATCTGATGTCTAAGTTGGAAAATTTCCAGCAGCTGTGAGCTGGAACACCTGGGATCTTCATTTCATTCTCTGGTTTTTCTGCCACATGGGAGAGTAGCCTTATCACCCCTAGTGAGCAACCATTCCATTGTTCAATGTAGTCATAGAGGACTACACAGATTAAAGAAAATGAGAAATAGATTCTACTTCTTGTTAGGGTATAGCAAGCTACAGAAAGTGCAAATAGGACTGCAAATATGGATGCAATTTACAAACAATACTAAAAAAAACCTTGAATTTTGTGATGAAATTCAGTCGACCAGGAGGAGAATCAAATTAACTAGAAAATTCATAATTCGAAGATGAGGAAGTGGGAGGAAGTGGGAGCCAGCATTGTGGCAGAGATGGTTAAGCTATCGCCTGTGATGTTGTCAACATCCCATTTGCGTGCAGATTCCTGTCCTACCTGCTCTATTTCTGATCCAGCTCCCTGCTGATGTGCCTGGGAAAGCAGCAGAAGATAGCCCAAGTACTTGCGCCTCTGCACTCATGTGGAAGACATGGATGAAGCTGCTGGTTCCTGGCTTAGGCCTAGACCAGTCCTGGCCATTGCAGCCATTTGGGGAGTGAGAAGCAGATGTAAACATCTCTCTCTGTTCCCCACCTCCTCCACTTACCCCCACTCTGTAACTTTGCCTTACAAATAAATCTTAAAAAAAAAAAATCTGGAGGCATCACAGTATCAAATGTCAAGACATACTACAGGACTGATGTAATCAAAACAGCCTGATACTAGCCCAAAACTAGCCATATAGGCAAAAAACATAATAGAAACCCCTGAAATTACCCCATGCTTCTTCTACAACCAACGAATCTTTGATAAATGAGCTAAAAATCATTCTCTGGAGAAAGAACATTCTCTACAACAAATAATTTTGGGAAGACAGGACTTTCTAATGGTTGAATATTGATGCCTGAATATTCTTTTTTTTTTTTTTTTTTTTTTTTTTTTTATGTTTTGACAGGCAGAGTGGACAGTGAGAGAGAGACAGAGAGAGAAAGGTCTTCCTTTTGCCGTTGGTTCACCCTCCAATGGCCGCCGCTGCAGCCGGCGCACCGCGCTGATCCGATGGCAGGAGCCAGGATCCAGGTGCTTTTTCCTGGTCTCCCATGGGGGATGCCTGAATATTCTTAAAGCATTCCCTAAAGTAAAATGTCTACTTGAAAAATGATAGAAAACATATGATATTAACAAGAATTAATGTTACATTTATATTTTGAAACTATGTGTGTGTGCATAAAATCTAGTTGAGAAACACACAATGCCATTATAAAGATGGCAAGAAAAATTTACAGAACCCTCACAGTTGAATCCAAATGAGGAAATGCTTCCATCATAATTTAGTGAATTATTCAGTGAAAGTACAGATATAAAAGTCTAAAGTTTTCTCGACATTTTCTCAGTATCTTATATAGCCAAATTTCAACTTTGTACAGTAATATTTTCTGGAAGAATAGGAAATTATAACAGTAAGTTATTAGAAATATATCCAGTGCTTCTTAATGCAGTTTCATAATCTTTGCAAAAAAGTTGGGCACCTTTTAAAAATCCAGATTCCTGAGTTCTACTCATGCCTATTGAATCCAAATCTGAAAAACAGAACCCTGTCATCTGCATTACAAAGCTGCCTGGTTGATTTTTTTATATTAAAGTTGGAAAACTACTGGGTTATATATTATTGTGAAAAGGGAAAAATTAGGAAACAACTTAAGTACCATACTCCTTTGCTTCCTTTTCTTCATTTCAGAAGAAGACATTTTCCTTGGGCCTTCCTCAATGCTAAACCAACATTAAAAAAAAAAAAAAATAAGACAACTGTTACAATCTCCTACTTCAATTCTAAGCAATTCCAAAGATAAAATTGGCCTTGAATCTAGCAGAATGACAGTCACATAATTTTCTCTGATTCTTTTCTTATGTTTTAATCTAACTCACATTACCTTTAGTTACATCTGAAGCTATCATAATAAAGCACATGTGATTCTCTGCCCTGCATTGAACTTGTTAAATCCATACTCTGGATAGTCAAGTGAGTACTGAGTTTAATCCAACAATACTTATGAAACATGAAAAGAATTGGATTAATAAGAAACGTGGTAAAAAGCAAAACTGGATAAATTTTCTTGACATTTCCAGTAAAAACCACTAGGGAAATCAATAGTTTTTATATGTTTTATAAAGAAATCCAAATTAATCTCAATTTATGAGTCATAGTCAGACCACTAAAATGCCATTTACTATTTGATATTTTGAATACCATTAGTATTTTGTAATTGATGATCACTTGGGTTCAAGGCAAAGCTGATGTTTCCTTTGAATTCTTTCAAAAAATGTAAACTAAATTGATGGAACAACTAGGAATATTTTGCAGAACAACTTGTTTTTAAGCATATTTAAATTTACCAGCATGCATTTATATGAAGCAGATACACAAATTTGAATTGTACCCTAAATGTTCTTTCTCCTTAACTATGCAACAAGGACCAAGCCTAGCTAGGGGCCACCTCCACAACACTAGTATAGGAGAAGCTCCCAATAATCCACATCCAATCTGTTTGGAAGGCAGATGTTGCTTGTGATTATGCCATCTAGAGGATGAGTAAATAAAAAGTATGACAGGACTTTAACAAAATTCATGGAAAATGGAATTAAAAGATAAGTTTATTCTTTTTCCCTATTTGAATCCAAGCTAACTTTGGTCCAAAAAAAATTGAAATCCACACAATTTTTCCATAATATACATGTCCACAAACTTTCTGAAGACCCTTTGTATATTAATTCTTCCAAGGGTATTTTCTATAAAATTTTTTTCTACTCTTAGAAAAAAAAAAAAAACCTCATACAATGCTTGAGTTAGATCTTATGTAGTTTTGTACTTTACAAAAGTACAGATGCCTTTGGACAATCTGTTCAGTATTCCTGGCTTCCAGCTTTGGCCTAGACCAGTACCAGCCATTTTGGGAATTTAGAGAGTGAGCTATCAAATAGGAGATGTTTCTGTCTATGTATGCTTCTGTCCCACTATCTGTGTCTCTGTCTCATTGCCTCTAAAAATAAAAATAAATAAATAAGGTAATGATAAAAGTGTGACTTCACAGATCATACAGTTAATTACCATACAAGGATTTTCTCTGCTGGGTCACAATGCTCAGAGAGGCAGAGAATACTGAGACCAAAATCACAAGGAATCTACTTATAGTTAATGAGGCACATTAACTATATAGTCAGTGAGTTCCGATTGAGAGTCTAATTACCAAAACCCAGTGCTCCATTAGGATGGATATAGGTCTCTGTGAAAAGCAAAGTCTAGTGGAAGTTTGAGCTGGCCCTTTATATGAGCAGTTCTCCGGCAGGTCTGACTTTACCAACACAGCAGAGATTTGTGACTGCAGGTAAGGACCCCTGGAATCAGAGCACCACTGGCTGGTGAGGCCTTGGGATTAGCTCAAAAGTTAACAGGGTGTGGCCCAGTGGCAGCCTGAGCTCTGGGTTTTTTGAGAAGCAGCCTGCCATGGCTTACACTCTCAAAAGTGTCTGTCAGTCTCTTAGGCTTACACATATTTTGGAGTCCAGCGGTTGAGATGAAGAGCTCACAGAGCCAGTCTGAGAATGTGTAACCAATGTTGCATTTTTAAGGGAAAGGAGAGTTTACTCTGAGATCCTCTCAAACAAAGCAGAAACTACTCCTATAGCAAACTATGTAAATATTGGAATCCTGTAGCATGTCATACAGGGGGAGCTGTCAAGGAGAGACCTGAGAAGCAGAAGGAAGCAAATAAACATGGTGTTCCTCCACAACTCCTTTGCCTCTCCAGCTTCAGGACCAGGATGGTCGACTAATAAACCAGAAAAGTCAGAGAGAATTCTTGAATTTATATACTTAGTCTGTATATAACTGATGAGTATATGCAATTCATTCTTAACTTTTCAGCTGTTTATTTAAAACAATTCCTACTTTAGGGAATATGAGCTTCAGAAAAGTGTAGGTGAGGCAAGTCATGTGGCATAGTAGGTTAAACCCTTCTTGGGATGCCCACATCCCATATCAGAGTGCTAGTTCTTGACTTGGCTACTCTGGTTCCAATCCAGCTTCCCGTTAATGCACCTGGGAAGTAGCAGAAATGGCTCAAGTACTTGGGTTCTTGCCATCCATGTGGTAGACCCAGATGGAGCTCCTGGCTCCTGGCTTTGGCCAGACCCAGCACTGATTCTTCAGATATTTGGGGGAGTGAACCAGTAGGTGAAAGATCTCTCTTTTCTCTCTCTGCATCTCTATCATTAAAGTAAACAAATCTTAAAAATGAATAATTAGAAAATTCCTCATGTTTTATTAAATGGATGCAATACATTAAAAAGAATACTCAGTTCATAACTGCAAGGAGAATGTAACTCTACCTTGCTTTTGAGGATGATGACTTTGTAAATTAGATACATTAACACATTTCTTTTCCATTATAGAATTCACTTATCTGAGGAAACAAATGGTCCATTAGCCAGTAATGTCAAATTGGTCTGTGATTCAATATCTCTGGATAATTTGATTAACTACCATTTCAGTGTACACAGAAATTTGCCCTTACTGATTATATACCTGCATATATTATATTGGGTTTCAAGTTTTCTGAAACAAGATAAATTCCAGAGACAGATAACAGCACTTACCCATTACCACTATCATTAATAGTTTAATTGTGCCAAGTACCCTGCTAAGGTTGTTACATATCTCATTCTATTAATTCTCACCATGACTCTATAACTGAAGTTGTCTTATGAATCAACTGCCCATCTCCATTATAAAGCTCAGCCATCAAGATTTACTTAGCCAATGTTAGAGAGAAGTGATAATTATCAAATTCAAACCCAGCCTGCAGAGCTCACAACACAGCATCTAATGGTGTCTCTCTGGGTCTGCATTTAACCTGCATGAATTTAAGCACATGCCCTCAGCATGAGAAATGGAGACAGACAATTCACATGTTGTCCCCATGGTACACATTGGGCTATCTATGCTCTAGACTGAGCTTGAGATAGGTGGGAGAGTCAGGGACCTCCCTTACAGATCTGATCTCTGCTCTAGAGCTGCTCATCTGACTATACCGAGTGTGGTTTTCAAGTTTAGGGTAAAAAGCAACAAAATCCCAACAACTATTAGGAAACTGTTATACCTATAGCTCAACACTGTTTCCAAGCTTAAAGAAAACTCTATCGTACTTTTTAAATAATACTCTTGTATGTTTTAAGTGATTTTGAGATTTTCAAGGGTAATTCAGACCCACAGGATTTTGTACTTGTTCCAAGATGTCCTAAATTCAATTTCAAAGGCTGGAGGTAGGGTGTAGGGGAAACTAATCAGTTAACAGCTTCAGGCAAAACTAACAGAAAGACTGAATTTTTTATGTTGAAATATTGATTTAAATCTCATCACAGCAGACCACATCAAACACCATGCCCCATTTACATATAAACTTGGCAGCAACAAATAGTTTTCTTTATGGCTGCCCTCCTACCCTAAAGTTGCCCCTGTTTTGCACAATCCTAACCCACTTATTTTATAGCCAATATAGGTTCACCTCCCTCAGAGAATTATAAAAACAGCCTGCCAGTGTTGTGGCATAGCTGGTAAAGCCACACTCTGTTTCTGCTGGCATCCCCTATGGGCACCAGTTCATGTCCCAGCTGCTTCACTTCCCTGATAATGGCCTGGGAAAGCAAGGAAGATAGCCCAAGTGTTTGGGACCATGTACTCTCTTGGAAGACCCAGCTGAAGCTCTTGGCTCTTGTCTGTCTCAGCCCCAGTTGTTATAGCAACTGGATAAAAGACTTCTCTCTCTCTGTCTCTCTCTCTGTCTCCCTCAATTTCTCTGTAACTGTTATCAAATTTATAAATGTTCTTTGGTCTAGCTCAGTGCTCATATCTCCAACTGCTTTCTAGCTCTGCAAATTGTAAATCACCTGCAGCTTTGCTGCTGCAAGTTGTTGGCATAATTTGCGCCAGGACCTGGTCCTTTCTTTTTCTGGCTAGCATTTGTAATAGCTCAATAAATTATTTTATTTCAGATATCACATGGTCTCTACAGTCATGGCTTAACTGATGCCATACATAAAGGTGACTACAAAAATAAAAGCAGTGATTATCATATTCTGTTGACTTAAGACTCTGCCTTTTAGGTATAAAAGGTGAGTAAAGGGTTTAATTCTATAAAAATTCATTTGTGTTAATATCTAGCTCCTAAGAAAATAGTCTTAAAGATTAAAGTTTTACATATCTTTAACGTTTCAGGCATAATTTAGGTCAATGGTAGAAAACATATTCAAGTTGGTCTTTAACATTTTTTATGTCTCTGCTTATTTCATAAGGATTGTGGCAGCTCCAGGTAGGCATTTCGAAGGACTAGTTCCCCCTCAACATAAGAGTACACAAAATTAAAAGAAATGTTTCCCAAAAATGTTATACTCAATGAACGTAGCTGTATTAAATCTTCTAGCTTAACCTAAAAGGTATTACCTTATTTTCATCCTTATTAAAATCTCAATGTTTGAATAATCATCAGTGCTTTCACCATTTTAAAGAATTGCTTTCAATTTTATAAGCTTCTTTGATTTCTATCTAATAGGCCATCAGGCAGGGGGTAGGAGTGAGTGGAACAGAATATCAAAATTGAAAAAGAAATTCTCTTTCAATGAAAAAGAATAAATATTAATTCAATGTTATCATAAGTTAACAATTCACATAGCTTCATTATCATTCTTCTGTGACACCATCCCCTGGCTATCACTCTTTCTTCCATAAAGGCTTTAATGGTAAGAAAGAGAAAAAGAACAAAAAAGAGACTTTAACTCGTCCTTGCAGAGATGATGAATGAAAGAGAACAGAAAGGGATTTATTATGGAAAATTACGAATTAGATCAACAGTAGCCATGACAGCAAGATTAATGCTTAGTTTCCCAAAGTATTTCTCAATATTTAAAGTTGTGTCCCTGCCTTTCCACTCTCCCTGATCCCTGAGGTTATGGTTTGACCAGGATTTGCATTCCCTTCCATTGGCTACTTAGTTGATCTGAAATTTGCCCAGAGTACCAAGGGGGAGAGAACCTTCTTTTTTTTTTTTTTTTTCCTAGAAAGCCAAGGTCCCTGATTCTGTAGTTTCTTTTCAACTGGCAGTGACAACACATGGGTGGACAGGTGTGCTAACATAGATAAGTAACCACCTAATGTATCACTTTACGCTGATCCCTAGAGCAGAATCAGCCAGAGAACCCACAAGCCAGCATTGGCCAGAAAATATCAATTAAAGGAAACCTCAAGCTACCCCTTTATCTCAGGCTATTCTTCCCTTCATGGAAGGATTCCTTGTTTTTTGTGAACTTCAAAACCAGTACAGTCAGCCCTCCATATCCACAGTCTCCACATCAATGTATAGAAAAAATTAGAGAGAAATAATTACATCTGTACTGAATGTGCACAGACTCTTGTCATTACTCCCTAAACAATACAATATAACAACTATTCACATAGCATTTCCTTTGTGTTAGATATTTTATATAATCTATATGTGACTTACAATGTGCAGGAGGATGTACATAGTTATATGTAAGTGCTATGCCATGGGAACTTGAGCATCTGAAGATTTTGATGTCTGAAGGGAGTGGAGTGACGATTCTGAAACTAATCCCTTGCATATACCGAGAGACGACTCGTGTGGTTTTAGAAAGTAGACCACCTGGAAATTGTGTTTGACTGTTTCAGTCTGCAACTCACATTTTATAGGGAAATGTGGGAAAGCTTTTCAAAATACATGGAAAAGACTATTAGTAAAAGACTTTCCTAATAAATTTATTCCTGATATTCTAATCAATAACAAATGTGTAAGTTCATCCCTTTAGCCACTTGCCTCTGTAAGAAAGACAGAAAAAAAATGGTCAGTAGGCTGAAGAGATAACCCTTCCACAGCCTGTGCCCAGAAACAGAAAGAAGAACCTAGACGAAGTTCCAGACCCCTGGCTTTAGCCGGGCGCAGCCCTGGTCATTGCAGCCATTTGGAGAGTGAAACAGTGCACGAAAGATATCTCTTGCTCTCACTCTTTTTCCCTTTCTCTCTGTAATTCTGCCCATTAATTAATTAATTAATTAAGTATGAATGCATGGATGGGTTAGAAAACAAATCAAGTGAAACCCTTGGGAATGAAAATATTTATTTAAAAATACTCACAAAATATTTCCAGTTAAATTTGCTAAACTTAACTTATATCTTTCTCTATACTCTCTACTTACTAAAATGGTAAAAAAAAATAAATTTTGTAAAGTTATAATGAATCATATCAATAACATTTTTGAGGTTGGAAAGTATGTGGATTTACCAGAACAGATAAAGCAGAAATTTAAGCCTGCAACAAGTAAACCAACAACATGACAGACCCTAAAAACTATGAGGTATAATTAATTTCTAGAAGCAGGTGTGTGGAGTAGGGCTGGAAACAGAAGGAAGGTGTAGAATTTTTATTAGAGGCACAGTCAACTTATACCCAAACATAAGCAGACAGTGATTTTCACTCTAAGTGGAAAAAGCAGTCAACTTCCCCTTTTTAGCTCTGAGAACACTGGTCACTAGGCTTATACCACACCTCTCTCACCCTGCTCCACTTCCACAAGAAGAGGAAAATGGGAGATTCCTCTTGAGTAAACTAAAGCACTCAAGAGTAAAGACCTATGCTAGGAGATTTGAATGCCTCCAGTGAAAAAGTCATTTTCCCAATGTTCCCCAGGATTCATTCTCCATTCTTCTGAATCTATTCTGCCCTGAGAATTTGAGCTATAAGGACTGCCTTACAGTTCCTTGCCTCTTTGGCTTCTCTTTGGAGTCAACCATTAAGAAACCCAGAATTAGATGCAAGGACAGAAGGCAAATGTATTTTGGGTATTTATTCTCTATCTCTCCAACCCCTGTTGACCACGGTTCTAATTTCTCTTACAAGATTCTCATGTTCTAGAGCCTAGTAACCACTTCTCCTCTCCATGCCGATGGGTCTAGGAGTGATGATAACTTCAGAGTATTGTCAATCTTTTACATGCTTTCAACAGCCTGCCTATATCAGTATGAGTTGTCATTTAACTCAATCTTCCTAAAGTTATCCTAATTTGAACCTCACATTGCTCTTTCTAGTGCTGACACTGCCGATTTATTGTGTTGTGGCTCTCCAAATAAAATCCTTAAACCCTCATGTTCTGCCTTCGCATAGAAAATATTTAATTAACTTTCTACTAACTCATTCTCAACTATGGATGGAATGGATAGGTGAGAATCACTAAGCACATGAAAAAATCTTGCATAAAAGGTGTATGTGTGTATATATGTATGTATATATATATATATAGAGAGAGAGAGAGAGAGAGGGAAATGAGAGAGAGAGAGATAAAGATGAGAGAGAGAGAGATATTAAGGATGATAGAGGAAGAAAAGAAATTATCCAACATTTCTTTCAATGGAAATTTTTAAAGGAAAAAATAAAATGGAGAAGAAAATAAAGAAAACTTTCAAGAAATTTTCCCTAAAGTAAGGAACAGCATTGTAAAAATGGCAAGAATAAAGAGATATCCTACTAAAACTTCCATGAGGAGAAATGCACCATACCAAGAATTAAGGAGACAAGGACCAGCACTGTGACACAGCAGGTAAAGCCACCACTTGCAGTGCCAGGTTCCTATATGGGTGCCAGTTCATGTCCTGGCTGCTCCACTTCTGATCCATCTCTCTGTTATGGCCTGGGAAGGCAGTATAAGATGGCCTAAGTCCTTGGGCCCCTGCACCAGCTTGGGAGACCCTGGAGAAGCTCCTGGATCCTGGCTTCAGATTGGCCCAGCTCCAGCCATTGCGGCCATCTGGGGAGTGAACCAGCAGATGGAAGGCATCTCTTTCTCCGCCTCTGCCTCTCTGTAGCTCTGCCTTTCAAGTAAATAAATAAATCTTTTAAAAAAGAGAATTAAGGGGACCAATGACTTCTCAGCAAGACTGGAGAAATCTATTATATTTGAAGAAAAATTACTCACAATCCAGAATTTTTAAATCAACCAAACTATTAATTGAATGTGAGAAGAAGATTCAAATATTTGTAGCTGGACAAGGCTCAAAAGTTTGCTGTGGTCAGTAACTTCTTAATAAGGCCCCAGATGTCCTCACCTCCTGGTCTTCATGCTCTTATATAATCTCCTCCCATTAAGCACAGACTTACAACTTGCTTCTAATGAATATGCCATGGGAGAAATAATAGGATATTGCTTTCAATATTAGTTTATAGGAAAACTGTGGCTCCCAGGTTAGGTACTGTCTCTTTTTCTCTTTTGATCTGCCTGCTTTGGTGGGAACTAGCAACTAAGTTATGAGGCAACTCTCCTCCAGAGAAAACCACATGGTGAGGGATCAGTGCTTGATAACTGCCACCTAAATGAGTTTGAAGAAGTCTTATTACTTATTTTCTTTTTGTAAAAGCTTATTATTTATTTGAAAACAGAGAGAGAGAGAGAGAGAGAGAGAGAGAGAGAGAGATCTTCTATCCAATGTTTCACTGCTTAATTATTGTAATATCTGGGACTGGGTCAGGCCAAAGCCAGGAGTTGGGAATTCAGTTGGGGTCTCGTGTGCATTAGCAGGAAATCAGGATTGAGAGAGGGGCTGGGATTCAAACACAAGTACTCTGAGATAGGATGTAGGTGCCCCAAGCAGTGTCTTACCGCTGTGACAATGCCTGCTCCTTTTTATTTTCAATATTATATATTTGTTCTTTCCCAAGTTATTATAAGATTGATTTCAATGTCATAATGGAAAATTATTTATGCTTTAATGAATAAAGACAAACCATAGACCTGTACAACACTGGCAAAGCATATGGCTAACAGAAAATTAATGCTCAGAATTATAAGGGCTTTGGTACCGGCAATGACTTCTTGGAAAACACCCCAGAAGCACAGGCAGTCAAAGCCAGAATTAACATTTGGGTTTCCATCAAATTGAGAAGTTTCTGTACTGCAAAAGAAACAGTCAGGAGAGTGAAGAGACAACTGACAGAATGGGAAAATATATTTGCAAACTATGCAACTGATAAAGGGTTGATCACCAGAATCTACAAAGAAATCAAGAAACTCCACAAGATCAAAACCAACAACCCACTTAAGAGATGGGCCAAGGACCTCAATAGACATTTTTCAAAAGAGGAAATCCAAATGGCCAACAGGCACATGAAAAAATGTTCAAGATCACTAGCAATCAGGGAAATGCAAATCAAAACCACAATGAGGTTCCACCTCACCCCAGTTAGAATGGCTCACATTCAGAAATCTACCAACAACAGATGCTGGAGAGGATGTGGGGAAAAAGGGACACTAACCCACTGTTGGTGGGAATGCAAACTGGTTAAGCCACTATGGAAGTCAGTCTGGAGATTCCTCAGAAACCTGAATATAACCCTACCATTCAACCCAGCCATCCCACTCCTTGGAATTTACCCAAAGGAAATTAAATTGGCAAACAAAAAAGCAGTCTGCACATTAATGTTTATTGCAGCTCAATTCACAATAGCCAAGACCTGGAACCAACCCAAATGCCCATCAACAGTAGACTGGATAAAGAAATTATGGGACATGTACTCTATAGAATACTATACAGCAGTCAAAAACAACGAAACCCAGTCATTTGCAACAAGATGGAGGAATTTGGAAAACATCATGCTGAGTGAATTAAGCCAGTCCCAGAGGGACAAATATCATATGTTCTCCCTGATTGGCAACAACTAACTGAGCACCAAAGGGGAAACTTGTTGAAGTGAAATGGACACTATGAGAAACAGTGACTTGATCAGCTCTTGTCCTGACGGTTGATGTACAATGTAATACTTTATCCATTTTAGTATTTTTTTTGTTCTAGTACCATTGGTTGAACTCTGTAATTAACACACAATTATTCTTAGGTGTTTAAATTTTAACTGAAAAGTGATCCCTGTTAGGAATTTGGAAAACATTATGTTGAGTGAAATAAGCCAATCCCAAAGGGACAAATACCACTTGTTCTCCTTGATAGGTGACAACTAACTGAACACCAAAAAGGAAACCTGTTAAAGTGAAATGAACACTATGAGAAACGGTGACTTGATCAGCCCTCACCCTGACTGTTGATGAGCACCTTAATATGTTATCCCTCTTAGTATTTTTTTGTTTGTTCTACTTAATACTTTTGGTTGAATACTGTAATCAATACACAATTCTTCTTAAGTGCTGAAACAACTGAAAAGTGATTGCTGTTAAATATAAGAGTGGGAATAAGAGAGGGAAGAGATGTGCAATTCGGGACATGCTCAAGCTGACTTACCTCAAACAGTAGAATTAGAAACATACCAGGGGATTCGAATTCAATCCCATCGAAGTGGCATGTACCAATGCCATCTCACTAGTCCCAGTGATCAATTTCTGTTCACAATTGATCGTAATGATAGGACTAAGAACCAAAGGGATCACATAAACAAGAATAGTGTCTGCAAATACTAGCTGATAGAATAAAAAAGGGAGAGAATGATCCAACATGGGAAGTGAGATACACAGCAGACCCATAGAATGGCAAATGTCCTAACAGCACTCTGGCCTCAGCATCAGCCCTTAAGGCATGCGGATCCGGCTGAAAAGCCCATGAGAGTATTTCAGGCATGGAAAGCCAAGACACTCTGGCAAAAAAAAAAAAAAGACCTAAATGAAAGATCTCCGTGAGTGAGATCCCAGTGGAAAGAATGGGTCATCAAAGAAGGAGGTACCTTTCTCTGAAGGGAGGAGAGAACTTCCACTTTGACCATGGCCTTGTCTAAATATGATCAGAGTCGGTGAACTCAGGGGGCTTCCGTAGCCTTGGCAGCTCATGACAAGAGCCTAGGGTGATTACTGAGGCCATAAACAAGAGTGTCAATTTGTTAAGTCAACAACAGGAGTCACTGTGCACTTACTCCTCATGTAGGATCTCTGTCCTTAATGTGCTGTACATTGAGATTTAATGCTATAATTAGTACTCAAATAGTATTTTTCACTTTATGTTTCTGTGTGGGAGCAAACTGTTGAAATCTTTACTTAATGTATGCTAAACTGATCTTCTGCATATAAAGAGAATCAAAAATGAATCTTGATGTGAATGCAAGGGGAGAGGGAGTGGGAAATGGGAGGGTTGCAGGTTGGAGGGACGTTATGGGGGGAAGCCATTGTAATCAATATTCTGTACTTTGGAAATTTATATTCATTAAATAAAAGTTAAAAAAAGAATTATAAGGGCTTTGAAAAAATACTGAAAAAACAAAAATAAGCAACAAAACATGTAAATAACAGAAAGTATAATAGCTGGTGAACATATGGAGAGACAGTCAGCTTTACTAATAAGCAGAGAAATAAAACTTTGAACTGAAACATGTCACCATTTTTCATCCATTCATTTTTGCAAAAATGAATCCTGGCATCAGCAGATATTGTGAAGATTTTGAATAAGTTGGGAAACCCCTCTGGAATCTATTTTGTTTGCCTATGAAAATTATCCAAACAGTGCACAATCTTTTTTGAGTAATTTCATTTCCACATGTTTTACATTAATATATCACATGTATGCACAATGAGAAATGTGAAACTGCAAATGGGCAAGTAAAACTTTAAAATAATAGATTTAATTCTCCCTTTAAAGGTAAGACTTCCCTCTCCTTCCCTTTTCATAGGACATTTACTTCAGGAAACCTGGACGTTCCTTCCCTGTCTCTTAGAAATGTGTGGAAATCTTTCTGAAGCCAAACCATCCTCTTGCCAGCTTTATGACCCAGGAATGTCTTTCTCCAGGACCTAGGAGTCAACTCTTCGAAATGAGAACGTAAAGAGAGAGAGTACCCATATATCTCAGAGTTTGTGGGAGGGTAATTCCTAACCTGGGTGGATGCCCTGCACCCAGTTGCAAAACTACCTCTTTCCATAAAAGTAAACATTCATCTTCCCTTTTTATAAGACCACTTAACTAACATAGATGGTAACCTGATGGGCAGGTGAATTCAGGATGAACTGTGTGTACTGAATGGTGCTGTCACATTCTCCTCTTTATCTTCAGAACACATACACAATGGGGTGTATCTGCTTGACTATAAAAAAAGTGGCAGATTTCTTTCTGTATTTGCAGTCTCCTTGTAAATGGTCTGTGATATGCATCACATTCTTTCTAATTCACTTTGTGAGGAGGTTTTCTGAGTTGGGATTTTGATTCTAATTATATTTCTCCAACAATGTCCATTAGGTCATTCTTTGTAGAGGTGAAAAATAAGTTTATTTTACATATAAAGTTGTAAAAAATGAATGAATTGTTATATAATAAAGCAATGGGCTTTAAAAGCAGATAAATTAGAGAAATGTATCCAAATAGTCTCTGAAACAATATCCATTGAAACATATAGTTGTAAGATAATATAAATTTTTATTCTATTTCTATAAAATTGAAAACCTAATACATACATTACTTGTATACATTTGTACATATTGTTGATATATGAAAAACAAGAATAGAAAGTCCAAACTAGGAGATTCCAAGGTGGCGGATTATGGAGAGACATGATTCACTAGTCTAGGGATAAACAGTGAAAGAAAGGGGTGTATGAAGTGCACTTCCAGAGGAGAATTGGAGAGAAAAACACACTGGAAATCCTACAAAAGAAGGAGGAACCCCATGGACCTGTGTGGAGGGTATGGACACACAGCACCAATGCAGGTGCAGCACATGACTTCAGCGGCCGAGAGCCAGGAGCCAGAGTAGGTGGCAGCTTGGAGACGGCAGTGAGACTGGACTGCAGCAACCTGTGGCAATACAACCAGATGGAGAGCATGGCATGAGTCTGGTCTGGAGTCTTGGGGGCTAGCCGTTACCCATGGGTCCACCAGAAGTAGAGGGGACACGTCTGTCTCATGCAAACTTTCCCCCAACAGTGCCCACTGCCCAACTGAGACAGGGCAGGTGCCATTCTGGGTCTGGACAGCAACTGTGCACATGCACAGCAACTGGCTGAGACAGGAAGCTGCCTTCACAGCAGTACTGGTGGCAGTGGTGGAGCCACATTCGACCAGTGGCTCTTGTGTATGCGTGTGATCCTGTAATTCCATGGAGGGAACAATCTGCAGTCCCCACTGACTTTGAGCCTAGCTTGGAGGTGGCTGGGCAACCACGTATGACAGGGAGGTGCCCACAGCTTCCCAGGATCAACAAAGACATGTAGGCAGAGCCATTTCTGGGAACATCTGAATCTCTGTTGAATAAGCAGGCTGGCAGAACAAAGAAAAATGTCTGCACCCAGCAATTGTGGCAGCCTCATGTGTTGAGACAGTGGGGAGTCAGTGGCTACATGAGAAGGTACAGCTAGGACTCTGGGCAATCACTGGGAGCAGCTCAACATGCTACATGCTCACCTTGCTCACAGTGAAGACTGCCTGGATCACTTGTGCAGTTAAAGTAGTACATGGAACACACTGGGCTGCTACCCAGAATTTGAGATCCACCATGCGGACTTGGGTGTTACCCTGGATAGTTGTTCCACCCTAGAGCACTGACCAGATTTCCCTGGCCACACCCATCACACACCTCTTAATATTCAATGAAAGTACAGATATCCCACTAAGCCACAGAGATAAAAGCTATCAGAGGGAAAAAAATCAACACCCAAAATGCCCAAAAACAATGCAAAAATTCAAGAAACAAGAATAAGGAAGACAACATGACCCTTCCAAAGGAACACAAAATTTCAATATTAGAATGTGAAGATGAAGAGATTGAGGAAATGCTGGAAACAGAATTCAAAAAATTAATCATACAACTACTAAAAGCATCAGAAGCAAATATATGAACTAAAGAAAACCTTACATGATATGAACGAAAATAGTTTTCATGATACTGAGATTTTATTAGAGAAATCAAAATGAAATATTAGAAATGAAGAATTCAATAGGTGAAATAAAAAATGAAGTGGAAAGCATTAACAGCAGACTTGGTGAGGCAAAATAAAAAGAGAATATCCTAACTAGAATTCATATCTTTGGAGATCTTACAGTCAAACAAACAAAAAAAAGAAAAAACTTAAAAACCGTGTTGGATATATATGTGATACTATCAAACAACACAACATATGGGTCTTAGGAGTCCTTGAAGGTGTGGATAGAGAGAATAGACTAGAAAGCCTATTTAGAAAAAATAATTATAGAAAATACCCCCAATTTGGAGAAAGACAGGGATGTCCAAATAGAGAAAGCACATAAAATTCCTAACAGACTTGACCAGAAAATATTTTCACCACCATACATTGTAGTCAAACTTTCCACAGTAAAACATAAAGATTCTAAATGTGCACAAGAAAAACACCAGATTAGTTTCAGAGGAATTCCAAATAGACACACAGCTGACTTCACATCAGAACACTACAAAGGGCCGGTGCCATGGCTCACTTGGCTAATTCTCTACCTGCAGCACTGGCACACCGGGTCCTAGTCCTGGTCGGGGTGCCGGATTCTGTCCCGGTTGCTCCTCTTCCAGTCCAGCTCTCTGCTATGGCCCGTGAAGGCAGTGGAGGATGGCCCAAGTGCTTGGGCCCTGCACCCACATGGGAGACCAGAAGGAAACACCTGGTTCCTGGCTTTGGATCAGCACAGGGCGCCAACTACAGTGCGCCAGCCATGGTGGCCATTTGGGGGGTGAACCAATGGAGAAGGAAGACCTTTTTCTCTGTCTCTCTCTCTCTCTCTCACTGTCTAATTCTGCCTGTCAAAAAAAAAAAAAAAAAGAATCATCTCATCTGGAAAGAAGGATAGTTTGACTTCTTTCCCAATTTGTATCCCTTTAATTTCTTTTTCTTGCCTAATGGCTCTGGCTAAAGCTTCCAGAACTATATTGAATAGCAGTGGTGAGAGTGGGCATCCCTGCCTGGTACCAGATCTCAGCGGAAATGCTTTCAACTTTTCCCCATTCAATAGGATGCTGGCCATGGGTTTTTCATGAATTGCTTTGACTGTATTGAGGAATGTTCCTTCTATACCCAATTTGCTTAGAGTTTTCATAATGAAAGGGTATTGTATTTTGTCGAATGCTTTCTCTGCATCTATTGAGATAATCATATGGTTTTTCCACTGCAGTTTATTAATGTGGTGCATCACATTGATCGATTTGCCAACACTGAACCATCCCTGCATACCAGGGATAAATCCCACTTGGTTTAGGAGGATGATCTTTCTGATATGATGTTGCATTCTATTGGCCAGAATTTTATTGAGGATTTTGGTGTCTATCTTCATCAGGGATATTGGTCTGTAATTTTTTTCAGTGCTGCATATTTTTCAGGCTTAGGGATTAAGGTGATGCTGGCTTCATGGAAAGAATTTGGGAGGATTCCCTCTTTTTCGATTGTCCTGAATAGTTTGAGAAGAATTGGAGTTAGTTCTTCTTTAAATGTCTGGTAGAATTCAGCAGTGGATCCATCTGGTCCTGGGCTCTTCTTTGTTGGGAGGGCCTTTATTACTGAATCAATTTCTGTCTCAGTTATGGGTGTTTTTAGGTTTTCTATGTCTTCATGGTTGAACTTGGGTAGGTTGCATGTGTCCAGGAATCTATCCATTTCTGATAGATTTTCCTGTTTGCTGGCATACAACTCTTTGTATTAACTTCTACTGATTCTTTTTATTTCTGTAATGTCTGTTGTTACATTTCCCTTTTCATCTCTGATTTTATTGATTTGGGTCTTTTCTCTTCTTTTTTTAGTTAGTTGGGCCAATAGGGTGTCAATTTTGTTCATTTTTTTTCAAAAAACCAGCTCTTCACTTGGCTGATCTATTGCAATGTTTTTTTTTTTTGGATTCAATCCTGTTGATTTCTTCTTTGATTTTAATTCTTTGTCTTCTCCTACTAGTTTTGGGTCTGGTTTGCTGCTGTTTTTCTAGATTCTTGAGATGCATTGAAAGCTCGTTTATTTGGTGCCTTTCCAATTTCTTGATATAGGCACCTATTGCTATAAACTTTCCACTTAACACTGCTTTTGCTGTACCCCATAAGTTTTGATATGTTGTGTTGTTATCCTCATTTACTTCCAGAAAGTTTTTGATTTCTCTTTTGATTTCTTCTATGACCCATTGTTCATTCAGAAGCATGTTGTTCAGTCTCCATGTGTTTGCATATGCTCTAGGGATTCCTGAGTTGCTAATTTCCAACTTCATTCCACTGTGGTCTGAGAAGCTGCATGGTATGCTTCTAATTCTTTTGAATTTGCTGAGACTTGCTTTATGGCCTAGTATGTGGTCAATCCTAGAGAAGGTTCCATGCACTGCTGAGAAGAATGTGAAGTCTTTAGATGTAGGATTGAAAGTTCTGTAGATATCTGTTAGATCCATTTGGGCAATGGTGTCATTTATATCTGCTGTTTCCTTGTTGGTCCTCTGTCCCTGTCCGGTTGATCTATCTATTTTTGAGAGTGGAGTATTGAAGTCCCCCAGTACTATTGTATTGGAATCTAAGTCTCCCTTTAAGTCCCTTGACATATCTTTTAAATAAACCGGTGCCCTGTAATTAGGTGCATATACACTGATAATAGTTACATCTTCTTGTTGAACTGAACCTTAATCATTATATAGTGTCCCTCTTTGTCTCTCTTAACAATTTTTGTGTTAAAGTTTATTTTGTCTGATATTAGGAAGGCTACACCAGCTTTTTTTTCTGGTTTCTATTGGCATATAGTATCTTTTCCAACCTTTCACTTTGAGTCTGCATGTATCTTTGTTGCAAAGATGTGTTTCTGTAAGCAGCAAATAGATGGGTTTTGTTCCTTAATCCATTCAGCCAGTCTGTGTTTCTTACCTGGAGAGTTGAGGCCATTAACATTCAATGTGACTATTGGTAAGTAGCAACTTTGCCCTGCCATTTTCCCAAAGATATTTCTAATATATGCTTTGAACCAGAAATCAATTCTAACATCTACAGCCATCTTATATTTGATCAAGGATATAAAAAAATTCCTGGTCAGTCTATTCTATAAATGGTGCTGGGAAAACTGGATTTCCACATGCAGAAGCATGAAGCAAGACTCCTACCTTACACCTTACACAAAAATCCACTCAACATGCAGTGAAGATCTAAATCTACGACCCAACACCATCAAATTATAAGAGAACATCAGAGAAACCCTGCAAGATATAGGCACAGGCCAAGACTTTTTTGAAAAGACCCCGGAGGCACACGCAGTCAAAGCCAAAATCAACTATTGGGATTGCATCAAATTGAGAAGTTTCTGTACTGCAAAGGAACAGTCAGGAAAGTGAAGAGGCAACCTACAGGATGGGAAAAATATTTGCAAACTATGCTACAGATAATGGGTTAGTAACCAGAATCTACAAAGAGATCAAGAAACTCCACAAAAACAAAACCAACAACCCACTTAAGAGATGAGCCAAGACCTCAGTAGACATTTTTCAAAAGAGGAAATCCAAATGGCCAACAGGCACATGAAAAAATGTTCAGGATCACTAGCAATCAGGGAAATGCAAATCAAAACCACAATTAGGTTTCACCTCACCCCGGTTAGAATGGCTCACATACAGAAATCTACCAACAACAGATGCTGGTGAGGATGTGGGGAAAAAGGGACACTAACCCACTGTTGGTGGGAATGCAAACTGGTCAAGCCACTATGGAAGTCAGTTTGGAGATTCCTCAGAAACCTGAATATAACCCTACCATACAACACAGCCATCCCACTCCTTGGAATTTACCCAAAGGAAATTTAATTGGCAAACAAACAAGCTGTCTGCACCTTAATGTTTATTGCAGCTCAATTCACAGTAGCTAAGACCAGGAACCAACCCAAATGCCCATCAACAGTAGACTGGATAAAGAAATTATGGGACATGTACTCTACTATACAGCAGTAAAAAAAAAAAAAAACAATGAAATCTGCTCATTTGCAACAAAATGGAGAAATCTGGAACACATCATTCTAAGTGAAATAAGCCAGACCGAAAGGGACAAATATCATATGTTTTCCCTGATCGGTGACAACTAACTGAGCACCAAAAAGGAAACCTGTTGAAGTGAAATGGACACTATGAGAAACAGTGACTTGATCAGCTGTTGTCCTAACTTTTGTTGAACAACTTAATACTTTATCTCTTTCAGTATTTTTTTGTTCTACTTAATACTATTGGTTGAACTCTTTAATTAACACACAATTATTCTTAGGTGTTTAAATTTAAATGAAAAGTGATCACTGTTAAATATGAGTGGGAATAAGAGAGGGGGGAGATGTACAATTTGAGACATACTCAAGCTAACTTGCCCCAAATGGTAGAGTTAAAAACATTCCAGGGGATTCCAATTCAACCCCATCAACATGGCATGTACCTATGCCATCTCACTAGTCAAAGTGATCAGTTTCAGTTCACAATTGATTATAATGATAGGTCTAAGAGTCAAAGGCTTCACATAAACAAAACTAGTGTCTGCTAATACTAACTGATAGAATTAAGAAGGAGAGAATGATCCAACATGGGAAGTGGGATACACAGTAGACTCATAGAATGGCAGATGTCCTAAACAGCACTCTGGCCTTAGAATCAGCTCTTAAGGCATTCCGATCTGGCTAAATAGCCTATGAGAGTATTTCAGGCATGGAAAGCCAAGACACTCTGGATTAAAAAAAAAAAAAAAACCCTAAATGAAATATCTCCGCGAGTGAGATCCCAGTGGAAAGAATGGGCCTTCAAAGAAGGAGGTACCTTTCTCTGAAGAGAGTTGAGAACTTCTACTTTTATTATGACCTTGTCTAAATGAGATCAGAGTTGGTGAACTCAAAATGCTCCATAGCCTTGCCAGTTAATGACAAGAGCCTAGGGTGATTAGTGACGCCATAAACAAGATTGTCAATTGTTAAATCAACAACAGGAGTCACTGTGCACTTACTCCCCATGTAGGATCTCTGTCCTTAATGTGTTGTACCATGTGAATTAATGCTATAACTAGTACCCATCGGTACTTTGTACTTTGTGTTTCTGTGTGGGTACAAACTGTTGAAATCTTTACCTAATATATACTGAGTCGATCTGCTGTATAGAAAGATAATTGAAAATGAATCTTGATGTGAATGGAATGGGAGAGGGAGTGGGAGATGGGAGGGTTGCGGGTTGGAGGGAGGTTATGGGGCGGGGAAGCCATTGTAATCCAAAAGCTGTACCTTGGAAATTTGTATTTATTTGATAAAAGTTGAAAAAAAAGATGTGATAGGAAACAAACAGGATTTATTCAAAGCAAAGGTAAAGTGCAGGTAGGCTTGAAAGAAAGAGAAATGAACAAAACACCAAAACACAGAAAGACCCCAAACAAGGGGGAAAACACATGCACACACACACACACACACACATATATATACACATTCACATACACACACAAACTGTCTACCAGGGTTAGGCAGGAGGTATATTGGATAATACCTGGGGTAGAACTTAATTGAATGTGCAGTTGGGGTGGGGATTGAGTGCCACCCATTTCTGTGCCCTTTTTTTTTTTTTGAAATAGCGGGTGTGTCATGGTATCAGGTGTATGATGGGAGTGGGAGTGCCCCCACTGTAATTTATTATGATGACCTAAAAGTCATCACAGGGCTACATTCTGCAGCCATGTTAAATATTTCCATTTGGTACTGGTTCCAGTTTTGTAACATTGTAGAACTTGAGGTTTCTCCTACAGGGAAAAGGGGAGGCTAGGTGATGCACAGAAAAGGAGTTGTCACATGGACTGACAAGACCATCAGGCTGGGCTGTTAAGCAGGGGTCAGCTACAGTTGTCTGGCAGCAAGTTGTGCAGTCAGAACCTTCCCACGGTGGGTGGAGCATCAACTGTCAAACCACAGATCACCTAATGCTCTCAATCAGCAGTCTCCAATGCCACAAGGGAGCTGGAGCTGTCCAACAGTGGATAGTACTACCACATAGGTTTCCCAGAGCTCTCAACTGATCACCCACAGCAGCTGAACCACAGTTATGCTGGGGCTGTCAGATCTCAGCTCCTTTCTGCCAACTAACAGTTGGATTCTGCCACCCTTGTGGGAAACCCAAATTGAATTCTGGGCTCCTGGTTTTAGCCTGGTCTAATCTAAGTTATTGTGGGTATTTGGGGAGTGAAAGCAGATGGAAGAACTATTTCTGTGTCTCTGCCATTCAAATCAAGGAATAGATTTAAAAATTTCAATTTCAAAATAAAAATACCTTAATAAATTTCAGCACCAAATAAAAAACATTTCAGAAGATTCCTTTTCACAAAAATTTTCCTAGTGAGTAGATGGTATATTAGACACATTTGGTACATACAAAATTTGGAAACACTCATTATCAAAGAAGAAAGCTATCTCTGATGCTCAATTTGGCAGATCACTCTTATGCTGGGAAAACTTTCTGTGAGTTTTCAAGGGGATGATGAAGTGGTACAAAAAGTCTTTTATAAACTGGCTACCTTTAACATCCCAGATCCTGCCAGAGCACACTTTGGTCTAAATAATGCCTATGGAAAACAGTAGTCAGCATGGGGATAGCACTTATGTCTTGCTTATTATTGTGAATATTTCTTCATGACATAAAATATGATGCAGGTGTTTAGCCTTGTGGTTACTGTTGGAGGCTTGGGTTTGAGTGCAAGGGGCCCATGTTCTTGTCACTAATGCAGGAAAGAATTCAAGTTTTAAACAAAGACAGAGGCCAATGGGAAGACAGGATTTATGCACAGAGAAAGATTGTACAATCCACAGGCTGGGTCTGAGCAGGCTGGGGAGGTGAGTTCTTGCAGGGCTCAGGGGCTGATACAGAGTCTTCACCAAATTTTTCCAACTCTGAGTGGCTACCTTTTACTGATGGGGGGGTTCTTTACCATAGTCAGGGTGTGGTTTGGGTTCACGCAGGTGCAGCGGATTCTCTGAGCAGACAGGGTCTAGAGTTATCAATGATGATGAAAAATCATCTTGGTGGGGTGGGCATTTGGCCTAAAAGCTAAGATGTCTATTAGGACACCCTTTCCCCACATTGGAGTACCTGGGTTCCATTCCTGGCTCTGACGTCTGATTCTAGCTCCTTACCAATACAGACCCTCGGAGACAACAGGTCATGGCTCTAGTGCTTGGATTGCTGTCACCACTGAGGGAGCTCTGGGTTGAGTTCTTGGCCCCAGCTTCAGCCTCCAGGCAGCTGCAGACATTTGGGGCATGAACGAGTAGATTAAAGCTCTCTCTCCCTCTCTCCCTCTCTCCATCTATTGCTCTCTCTCTTTCTTCCTCTCTCCCTCTCTCTCTCTTTCATAAATAAAAATAAAGACCTTTTGAAAGAAAAAAAGCACTTAAAAATCATCCTGGGGGTGTAAGTAAAGAGTTTTCTTTGTGTCTCCTTTTTCAATGCTTTCAACTCAAAATAATTCTTATGACACAACAGCATGCTTGGGGGTAAACTCCTTCAAAGCGAATGAGAAAAACATAATCTCCAAACTCAGAGTTTAGAGTCCAGTAAAATGATTCCTATTTAGAAGGAAGATAGTCCTTTTGATAATCAGACTTGGGGATCAGGCAGAAACTGACACAGACCTTATTAAAGAGACTGGTTATATGTAATCACATGAAGTAAATCAGTAAACATTCAGACAAGGGCTCCCATATTCTCTGAAAAGATAACTATCACCATGTTCCATCTGGAATTCAGCCATGTGGAGATCCACATGACTGACAGGCAGCTTCTGTGTGTGGCTAACATCACTCTCTGAATTTTTGCAGATAAATAAAACACCAAACAGTTCTTCCCTTGTGTGGTGGGAAGGAAGAATGTTCAGAGCAAGCTAACATAATGAGAAGCTTCAGAAAATATGACTGGCTAGAGCCTGGAGCAAAATAAAAGCTTCAAGGGTCTCCAAGCCACAGGAAGTAGTAGGAAGTAGTAATGTCTTTCCTGACAAGCAGCACAGCCTCATTACTGTCTGTGAGGATGTCAGAGCAGAGTTGCTGATGATTTGAAGACACATATATTGCTTTCTGTAACCCTATGCAACACAACATCCTAACAAATTAATATTTTAATAAAGTTTCCCCTGAAATTAAATAAATAATGATCTGTTTAAAGGGCAACTCTTACCGATATAGACAGATATCATTCTATATGATCAAGAGTAAATTATTTTTGCCTGAGTCATCCATTCAATTCTTGGTCAGTTTAGGTATAGACTTTGTCATCTACTGTTAAATTTATGGAAATTAAAATTGTAAAAGAAAATTTGTCTTACAGATTTCCATTGTAGGGGAAATAGTTTTCCTCCGCCTGCACTTAGGACCTCCAAATCAAACTGATAAAAGGTCAATAAAAGAAAAAAAAAACATTTTAACTACACATTTCTTCATGAGAGTTTCACAAAGAAATGAAATTTGAGGATGCCAGATGATTGAGGCTTATATACCATCTTAAGATTAATGAAGGAAAACTGGGCTTTGGGATTCTAAATAGGAAATGCAAAGTATGAGAAGGGGAGGGGAAGAGATGTATATAGTCAATACACCTTGTCTTGGGATGCAGGTAAGAGTCTCTCAGGTGATAAGAACTGTCTCCTAGGAGTGGAGAACAGTTCTTTTCCTGATATAGAGTAAACTTTACAAATGGAAATTTTCTTTACGAATACAAACTTTATTTACAAAATGGGAATTTGTACTCTGCTTTTAGGCAGTTAGGGGGTAGTAAAGTACTTTTCCTGCATCTACTATTTCTCCTTTACTTTTTGGTCAAAATAATTCATATGCCAAAGAGGCATATTTTGGGATGGCATATTCTGGTTCTCATCACCACCCTTCCTTTAAGCTCCCACATCTTTTTGGGAGAAATCCCTTGATCATCAGAATCTGCTCTTGATTTCTTAAGATAAGTCATTCATTCCCTATTGTGAATTTGCACTTGGTTGTCATCCTGTTCTGCAAATTTTTCACAGTGAATCGCTCCTCTGAAAATAGAGTGAAAGACAAGTTACAGAATTTCAAATATTAACAGGCAGTCTTTTTGTAGAACTACAAACGTCCATTGCAGGACCTTCATTAATTTAACAATCAATTTTTACATTTTACATTTTAAAACATTGTAATACCTTAATTACTTTAATTAAATATCTTTATTTCCAGTTTATGCTTCATTTTGAGTTTTATTTATAAACTTGAGTGAAACTAATCCTAACTTGCCCTAGAAATTCAATTTCTCTGCATGTCATCAGAGAGAGTATACATAATAGAATTTATTCTTTTCTACCCTAAAGTCTAGCATTCTTTTAGAAATATTTATGGGTGATCTCAACATACCAAAATTATTAGTCCTGAAGGGTAGGGAAAAGGATGGTATGCAGATTCAAAATAACTTTATTTATTTATTTTTAAATTTTTTGACAGGCAGAGTTAGACAGTGAGAGAGAGAGAGATAGAGATAGAAAAAAGGTCTTCCTTTTCCATTGGTTCACCCTCCAAGTGGCCACTACAGCCAGTGTGTTGCGTGGATCTGAAGCCAGGAGCCAGGTGCTTCTTCCTGGTCTCTCATGCGGGTGCAGGGCCCAAGGACCTGGGCCATCCTCCACTGCCTTCCCGGGCCACAACAGAGAGCTGGACTGGAAGAGGAGCAACTGGGACAGAATCCGGCACCCCAACCCAGGATGCCGGCACTGGAGGCAGAGGATTAGCCAAGTGAGCCGCAGCGCCAGCCCAAAATAACTTTTAAAAAGTTAATTATTGGGAAAGGACTTTGGCACAGTGGTTAAGAAGCAGCTTAGAAAAAAATATTCTACGTCAAAGAACTCTGTGAGTGAGACCGCAGTGGGAAGAAGGGGCCATCAAAGAAGGATGTACTTTTCTCTGAAGGGAGGAGAGAACTTCCACGTCGCTTATGGAATTGTCTAAATACCGATGGAGTTTGTGTCACAAAGGGCTTCCCTAGCCTTGGCAGCTCATGGTAAGACTGATCACTGATGTCATAAATAAGAGTGTTAATTGTTACATCAACAACTGCTGTCACTGTGCACTTTCTCCCAATGTAGGACCTCTTTTTTATTTTATTTTATTTTATTTTATTTTTTAATTTTTTGACAGGCAGAGTGGACAGTGTGAGAGAGAGACAGAGAGAAAGGTCTTCCTTTGCCGTTGGTTCACCCTCCAATGGCCGCCGCGGCCGGCGCACTGCGGCCGGCGCACCATGCTGATCTGATGGCAGGAGCCACGTACTTCTCCTGGTCTCCCATGGGGTGCAGGGCCCAAGGACTTGGGCCATTCTCCACTGCACTCCTTGGCCACAGCAGAGAGCTGGCCTGGAAGAGGAGCAACCGGGACAGAATCCGGCGCCCCGACCGGGACTAGAACCCGGTGTGCCAGCACCGCAAGGCAGAGGATTAGCCTAGTGAGCCGCAGCGCCGGCCCCATGTAGGACCTCTTAATGAGTCGTAGTACTATGAGATTTAACGGCAAAGGTCGTTCTCAAACAATACTTTATACATTTTGTGTGTGTGTATGTGTGTGTGCAAATTGTTGAAATCTTTACTTAGATTAGAGTTGGTCTTCTGTATATAAAATTAATTAAAAATGAATCTTAATGAAGAGTGGGATGGGAGAGGGAGCAGGAAGTGGGACAGGAGTGGGGGTGGAATGGTGGGTATGGGGGGGAAGAACCACTATATTCCTAAAACTGTACCTATGAAATTTGCATTCATTAAATAAAAGTTTTTTTTATAACTTTTATTTAATGAATATAAATTTCCAAAGTACAGAATATGGATTACAATGGCTTCCCCCCATACCGTCCCTCCCACCCACAACCCTCCCCTTATCCACTCCCTCTCCCCTTCCATTCACATCAAGATTCATTTTTGATTCTCTTTATATGCAGAAGATCAGTTTAGCATACATTAAGTAAAGATTTCAACAGTTTGCTCCCACACAGAAACATAAAGTGAAACATACTGTTTGAGTACTAGTTATAGCATTAAATCTCAATGTACAGCACACTAATGACAAAGATCCTACATGAGGAGTTAGTGCACAGTGACTCCTGTTGTTGACTTAACGAATTGACACTCTTGTTTATGGCCTCAGTAATTACCCTAGGCTTTTGTGTGTTTTTTTTTGACACTCGAAACATAGCTTTATTGTTAACAGAATTGGTAATAATTTTTTTAACTTTTATTTAATGAATATAAATTTCCAAAGTACGACTTATGGATCACAATGGCTTCCCCCACATACCGTCCCTCCCACCCGCAACCCTCCCCATTCCCACTCCCTCTCCCCTTCCATTCACATCAAGATTCATTTTCGATTATCTTAATATACAGAAGATCAGCTTAGTATACATTAAGTAAGGATTTCAACAGTTTGCTCCCACACAGAAACATAAAGTGAAAAATAATACATGATTTTTTAAATGATGATGAAATCAGATCAGACCTATTGTGATTTTTTTTAACTTTTATTTAATGAATATAAATTTCCAAAGTACGACTTACGGATTACAATGGCTTCCCCCCCATACCGTCCCTCCCACCCACAACCCTCCCCTTTCCCACTCCCTCTCCCCTTCCATTCACATCAAGATTCATTTTTGATTCTCTTAATATACAGAAGATCAGCTTAGTATACATTAAATAAGGATTTCAACAGTTTGCTCCCACACAGAAACATAAAGTGAAAAATAATAGATGATTTTTTTAAATGATGATGAAATCAGATCAGACCTATTGTCATGTTTAATCCCACTGAGAGTGAAGTTGGGAATTGATAATTTCTTTTTTTCTTTCTTTTCTTTTTTTTTTTTTTACAGAAGATCAATTTAGTATGCATTAAGTAAAGATTTCAACAGTTTGCACCCCCATAGAAACACAAAGTGAAATATACTGTTTGAGTACTCGTTATAGCATTAAATCTCAATGTACAGCACATTAAGGACAGAGATCCTACATGAGGAGTAAGTGCACAGTGACTCCTGTTGTTGACTTTACAAATTGACACTCCTGTCTATGGCATCAGTAATCTCCCTATGCTCCAGTCATGAGTTTCCAAGGCTATGGAAGCCCTCTGAGTTCTCCGACTCTTATCTTGTTTAGACAAGGTCATAGTCAAAGTGGAGGTTCTCTCCTCCCTTCAGAGAAAGGTACCTCCTTCTTTGAACCTGTTCTTTCCACTGGGATCGCACGCACAGAGATCTTTCATTTAGGTGTTTTGTTTTGTTTTGTTTTTTTTTTTTTTTTTTTTTTTTTTTTGCCAGAGTGTCTTGGCTTTCCATGCCTGAAATAGGCTCCTGGGCTTTTCAGCCAGATCGGAATGCCTTTAGGGCTGATTCTGAGGCCAGAGTGCTATTTAGGACATCTGCCATTCTATGAGTCTGCTGAGTATCTCGCTTCCCATGTTGGATCACTCTCCCCTTTATTTATTCTATCGGTTAGTGTTAGCAGGTACTAGACATGTTTATGTGCTCCCTTTGACTCTTAGTGCTTTCATTATGATCAATTGTGAACTGAAATTGATCACTTGGACTAGTGAGATGGCATTGGTACATGCCACCTTCATGGGATTGAATTGGAGTCCCCTGGTATGTTTCTAGCTCTACCATTTGGGGCAAGTCAGCTTGAGCATGTCCCAAATAGTACATCTCTTCCCTCTCTTATTCCCACTCTTATGTTTAACAGGGATCACATTTCAGTTAATTTTCAACACTTAAGAATAACTGTGTGATAATTATAGAATTAAACCAGTCATATTAAGTAGAACAGACAAAAAAATACTAAGAGGGATAATGTATTAAGTTGTTCATTAACAGTCAGGGCTATGCCGATCAAGTCACCATTTCTCATAGTGTCCATTTCACTTCAGGAGGTTTCCTTTTTGGTGTTCAGTCAGTTGTCACCGATCAGGGAGAACATATGGTATTTGTCCCTTTGGGACTGGCTTACTTTACTCAGCATGATGTGTTCCAGATTCCTCCATTTTGTTGCAAATGACTGGATTTCGTTGTTTCTTACTGCGGTATAGTATTCTAAAGAGTACATATCCTATAATTTCTTTATCCAGTCTACCGTTGATGGGCATTTAGGTTGGTTCCAGGTCTTGGCTATTGTGAATTGAGCTGCAATAAACATTAGGGTGCAGACTGCTTTTTTGTTTGCCAATTTAAACTCCTTTGGATAAATTCCAAGGAGTGGGATGGCTGGGTCGAACGGTAGGGTTATCTTCAGGTTTCTGAGGAATCTCCAGACTGACTTCCATAGTGGCTTGACCAGTTTGCATTCCCACCAACAGTGGGTTAGTGTCCCTTTTTCCCCACATCCTCTCCAGCATCTGTTGTTGGTAGATTTCTGTATGTGAGCCATTCTAACCGGGGTGAGGTGAAACCTAATTGTGGTTTTGATTTGCATTTCCCTCATTGCTAGTGATCCTGAACACCTTTTCATGTGCCTGTTGGCCATTTGGATTTCCTCTTTTGAAAAATGTCTATTGAGGTCCTTGGCCCATCTCTTAAGTGGGTTGTTGGTTTTGTTTTTGTGGAGTTTCTTGATCTCTTTGTAGATTCTGGTTATTAACCCTTTATCTGTTGCATAGTTTGCAAATATTTTTTCCCATTCTGTCGGTGGCCTCTTCACTTTCCTGACTGTTTCTTTTGCAGTACAGAAACTTCTCAATTTGATGCAATCCCAATAGTTGATTTTGGCTTTGACTGTCTGTGCCTCCCAGGTCTTTTCCAGAAACTCTTTGCCTGTGCCAATATCTTGAAGGGTTTCTTCAATGTTCTCTAATAACTTGATGGTGTCAGGTCGTAAATTTACGTCTTTAATCCACGTTGAGTGGATTTTTGTGTAAGGTGAAAGGTGGGGGTCTTGCTTCATGCTTCTGCACGTGGAAATCCAGTTTTCCCAGCATGTCCTTACTCCAGGAATTGGTTTTGGATCCTTGATCAAATATAACATGGCTGTAGATGTTTGGGTTGATTTCTTGTGTTTCAATTCTGTTCCATTGGTCTATCCATCTGTTTCTGTACCAGTACCATGCTGTTTTGATTACAACTGCCCTGTAGTATGTCCTGAAATCTGGTATTGTGATGCCTCCGGCTTTGTTTTTGTTGTACAAGATTGCTTTAGCTATTCGAGGTCTCTTGTGCCTCCATATGAATTTCAGCATCATTTTTTCTAGATCTGAGAAGAATGTCTTTGGTATCTTGAGTGGGATTGCATTGAATCTATAAATAGCTTTTGGGAGAATGGAAATTTTGATGATATTGATCCTTCCAATCCATGAGCATGGAAGATTTTTCCATTTTTTGGTATCCTCTTCTATTTCTTTCTTTACGATTTTGTAATTCTCATCGTAGAGATCTTTAATGTCCTTGGTTAAGTTTATTCCAAGGTATTTGATTGTTTTTGTAGCTATTGTGAATGGGATTGATCTTTGAAGTTCTTTCTCAGCCGTGGCATTGCTTGTATATACAAAGGCTGTTGATTTTTGTGCATTGATTTTATATCCTGCTACTTTGCCAAACTCCTCTATGAGTTCCAATAGTCTCTTAGTAGAGTTCTTTGGGTCCTCTAAGTAAAGAATCATATTGTCTGCAAAGAGGGATAGTTTGACTTCTTCCTTCTCAATTTGTATTCCTTTAATTTCTTTTTCTTGTCTGATGGCTCTGGCTAAAACTTCCAGAACTATGTTAAATAGCAGTGGTGAGAGTGGGCATCCCTGCCTGGTGCCAGATCTCAGTGGAAATGCTTCCAACTTTTCCCCATTCAATAAGATGCTGGCTGTGGGTTTTTTATAAATTGCTTTGATTATTTTGAGGAATGTTCCTTCTACACCCAATTTGCTTAGAGTTTTCATCATGAAAGGGTGTTGAATTTTATCGAATGCTTTCTCTGCATCAATTGAGATAATCATATGGTTTTTCTTTTGCACTCTGTTAATGTGGTGAATCACATTGATTGATTTGCGAATGTTGAACCATCCCTGCATACCAGGGATGAATCCCACTTGGTCTGGGTGGTTGATTTTCCTGATGTGTTGTGTACTCTATTGGCGAGAATTTTATTGAGGATTTTTGCGTCTATGTTCATCAGGGATATTGTTCTATAATTTTCTTTCAGTGCTGCATCTTTCTCTGGCTTAGGGATTAAGGTGATGCTGGCTTCATAGAAAGAATTTGGGAGGATTCCCTCTTTTTCAATTGTTCTGAATAGTTTGAGAAGAAATGGGATTAGTTCTTCTTTAAATGTCTGGTAGAATTCAGCAGTGAATCCATCTGGTCCTGGGCTTTTCTTTGTTGGGAGGGCCTTTATTACTGTTTCAATTTCTGTTTCAGTTATGGGTCTATTTAGGTTTTCTATGTCTTCATGGTTCAATTTTGGTAGATTGCATGTGTCCAGGAATCTATCCATTCCTGATAGATTCTCCTGTTTGCTGGCATATAGGTCCTTGTAGTAATTTCTGATGCTTCTTTTTATTTCTGTGGTGTCTGTTGTTACGTTTCCTTTTTCATCTCTGATTTTATTGATTTGGGTCTTTTCTCTTCTTTTTTTAGTTAGTTGGGCAAATGGGGTGTCAATTTTGTTTATTTTTTCAAAAAACCAGCTTCTCGCTTGGCTGATTTTTTGTAATGTTTTTTTGGATTCAATCCTGTTAATTTCTTCTCTGGTTTTAATTATTTCTCTTCTCCTACTAGATTTGGGTTTGGTTTGCTGCAGTTTTTCTAGGTCCTTGAGGTGCGCTGAAAGCTCATTTATTTGGTAGCTTTCCAATTTCTTGATATAGGCACCTATTGCTATTAACTTGCCATTCAATACTGCTTTAGCCGTATCCCATAAGTTTTGATATCTTGTTTTGTTATCCTCATTTACTTCCAGAAAGTTTTTGATTTCTCTTTTGATTTCTTGAATGACCCAGTGTTCATTCAGAAGCATGTTGTTCAGTCTCCATGTGTTTGCATATGCTCTAGGGATTCCTGAGTTGCTAATTTCCAGCTTCATTCCACTGTGGTCTGAGAAGTGGCATGGTATGATTCTAATTCTTTTAAATTTCCTGAGACTTGCTTTATGGCCTAGTATGTGGTCAATCCTAGAGAAGGTTCCATGCACTGCTGAGAAGAATGTGAAGTCTTTAGATGTAGGATTGAAAGTTCTGTAGATATCTGTTAGATCCATTTGGGCAATAGTGTCGATTAAATCTGCTGTTTCCTTGTTGATATTCTGCCCGGATGATCTGTCTATTTCTGAGAGTGGAGTATTGAAGTCCCCCAGTACTATTGTATTGGAATCTAAGTCTCCCTTTAAGTCCCTTAACATATCTTTTAAATAGACCGGTGCCCTGTAATTAGGTGCATATACATTTATAATAGTTACATCTTCCTGTTGAATTGAACCCTTAATCATTATACAGTGTCCCTCTTTGTCTGTCTTAACAGTTTTTGTATTAAAGTTTATTTTGTCTGATATTAGGAAGGCTACACCTGCTTTTTTTTAGTTTCTGTTGGCATGGAATATCTTTTTTCAACCTTTCACTTTCAGTCTGCATGCATCTTTGTTAGAGAGATGTGTTTCTTGTAGGCAACAAATAGTTGGGTTGTGTTCTTTGAGCCAGTCAGCCAAACGGTGTCTTTTAACTGAAGAATTCAGACCAATAATGTTTAATGTGACTATTGATAAGTAGTGACTTTGCCCTGCCAGTTTCCCGGAGATATTTGCTAGTATATGCTTTGAGCTTCCCATGCTCTTTTACTGGTAGGTATTCTTCCTTTACCTTCTTTCATATTGATGGCCGTGTTTCTGTGTTTCTGAGTGTAGCACATCTTTAAGTATCTTTTGCAGGGCCGGACCAGTGGCCAGAAAGTCTTTCAATTTCTGTTTGCAAGTTTATAGCAATAGGTGCCTTACACCTTACACAAAAATCCACTCAACGTGGATTAAAGACATAAATCTACGACCCGACACCATCAAATTATTAGAGAACATTGAAGAAACCCTTCAAGATATTGGCACAGGCAAAGAGTTTCTGGAAAAGACCTGGGAGGCACAGGCAGTGAAAGCCAAAGTCAACTATTGGGATTGCATCAAACTGAGAAGTTTCTTTACTGCAAAAGAAACAGTCAGGAGAGTGAAGAGACAACCAACAGCATTTGTTGTTTGTTGATTTCTGTATGAGGGCCATTCTGACTGGGCGAGGTGAAACCTCCTTGAGGTTTTGAGTTACATTTCCCTGACAGCTAGTGATCCTGAGAATTTTCTCATGTGTCTGTTGCCATTTGGATTACTTCTTTTGAAAAATGTCTGTTTAAGTCCTTTGCTTATTTCTTAACTGATTGTTTGTTTTGTTGTTGTGGAATTTTTTGATCTCTTTGTATATTCTGATTGTTAATCTTTTATCAATTGAATAGTTTGCAAATAATTTCTCCCATTCTGTCAGTTGCCTCTTCACTTTCTTGATCGTTTCTTTCGTGGTACAGAAACTTCTCAATTTGATGTAATCCCATTTCTTAATTTTGGCTTTGTCTGCCTGTGCCTCTGGGGTCTTTTCCAATAACTCTTTACTTGTGCCAATGTCTTGAAGGGTTTCCCCAATGTTCTCTAATAATTTGAGGGTTTTGGGTCGTAGATTTAGATCTTTGATCCATATTGAGTGGATTTTTGAGTAAGGTGTAAATAGGGGTCTTGATTCACACTTCTGCATGTGGAAATTCAATTTTCCCAGCACCATTTGTTGAAGAGACTATCCTTGCTTCAGGGATTGTTTTTAGATCCTTGGTCAAATATAAGTTAGTAGTAGAAGTTTGGATTGATCTCTGGTGATTCTAATTTGTTCCATCGGCCTATCCATCTGTTTCTGTACCAGTACCAGGCTGTTTTGATAACAACTGCCTGGTAGTATGTCTTGAATACTAATATTCTGATGCCTCTGGTTTTGTTTTTGTTGTACAAGATTGCTTTAGCTACTCGAGGTCTCCTGTGCTTCCATATGAAATTCAGCATCATTTTTTCCAGATCCGAGAAGAATGTCTTTGCTATTTTGATTGGTATTGCATTGAATCTGTAAATTGCTTTTGGAAGTATGGACATTTTGATGAGATTGATTCTTCTAATCCATGAACATGGAAGATTTTTCCAATTTTTGTATCTTCTATTTCTTTAAAGTTTTGTAATTTTCCTCAGAGAGATAGTTGACATCCTTGGATAAATTTAATCCAAGGTGTTTGATTTTTTTGGTAGCTATTGTGAATGGGATTGATCTTAGAAATTCTTTCTCAGCCTCGGCATTGTCTGTTTATACAAAGGCTGTTGACTTTTGTGTATTGATTTTATATCCTGCTACTTTACTAAATGCTTTTATGAGTTCCAGTAGTCTCTTAGTGGAATCTTTTGGATCCCCTATATATAAAATCATGTCATCTGCAAATAGGGATAGTTTGACTTCCTCCTTCCCAATTTGTATCTCTTTGATTTCTTTTTCTTGCCCAACAGCTCTGGCTTCCAGTACTATATTGAATAACAATGGTGAGAGTGGGCATTCTTGTCTGCCTAGTTCTTCTTTAAATATCTAGTAAAATTCCACAATGAAGCCATCCAGTCCTGGGCTTCTCATTGCTGGGAGGGTCTTTATTACTGATTCAGTTTTTGTCTTGGTTATGGGTCTGTTTATATTTTCTTGATTCAATTTAAATGGTTTGTATGTGTTCAGGAGTCTGTCCATTTTTTCTAGGTTTCCCAGTTTGTTGGCATACAGCTTTTTGTAGTAATTTCTGATGATTCTTTTTATGTCTGTGGTGTCTGTTGTTACATTTCCTTTTTCACCTCTAATTTTTTTTAATTTGGGTATTCTCTCTTCTTTTTTGAATTAGTTGGGCTAACGGTGTGTCAGTTTTGTTTATTTTTTTAAAAAATCAGCTCTTCATTTGGCTCATCTTTTGTAATTTTTTTTTGCTTTCACTTTTGTTGATTTGTTCTCTCTCTCTCTCTTTTTTTTTTTTTTTTTTTGCCAGGCAGAGTTAGACAGTGAAAGAGAAAGACAGAGAGAAGGCTCTTCTTTCTGTTGGTTCACTCCCCTAATGGCTGCTATAGCCAGTGCTGCGCCGATCCAAAGCCAGGAGCCATGTACTTCCTCCCAGTCTCCCATCGGGTGCAAGGACCCAATCTTCCGCTACCCTCCTGGGCCACAGCAGAGAGCTGGACTGGAAGAGGAGCAACTGGGACTAGTACCTGGCGCCCCAACTGTGACTAGAACCCAGGGTGCCAGTGTCGTAGGCGGAGGATTAGCCAAGTGAACCACGGTGCCGGCCCTCCTCTCTAATTTATTTATTTCTTTTCTCCTACTACTTTTGGGTTTCGTTTACTGTTGTTTTTCTGTATCCTTGAGATACATGGATAGCTCATTTATTTGGTGCTGTGGGGAGCAACTCGGACTAGACTAAGTTACTGGAATTAAGACTTATTCTATGCATCTGCTCTCCCACAATATGGCGCTGAGAAGGGAGAAACAGCTTCTACGCAGCTGCCTCCAGTTCAACCAATAAACTGTAGGACCTGCTCCTGATTGGAGGAGAGCAGCGTACTTGGCGTGTGGGTAGCAGAGTTGGGATTGGCGGAAAAGGACTATAAAGGAGGAGAGAGACAACATGCACCAGGAACATCTAAGGGGAACATCTATCTGAAGGAACACCTGTGCAGCCCCCGAGAGAGCCGGCCGGCGGTGTGCCGCTCCCCCGCGGAAGTGGGGAATGTGGCAGGGGGAACCGCCCTTCCACGGAGGTGGAAGGGACGGCAGCCAACCCGGGAAGAACCAGCAGCAAACCCGGGGAGGGCCGAGCAGACAAAAGAACAGCGCAGGGTCCTGTGTTGTTCCCCCATGAAGAGGGGGAGCGACAGGTGCCTTTCCAGTTTATTGATATAGGCAACAATTGCTATAAACGTTGCTCTTAACACTGCTATTGCAGTATCCCATTAGTTTTGATTATTGTATTTTCTTCATTTTTTTCCAGAAATATTTTGATTTCTCCAATGACACAATGTTCAATCAGGGGCATGTTATTCAGTCTCCATCTGTTTGCAGATGTTCTAGAGATTCCTGAGTTGCTGATTTCCAGCTTAATTCCATTGTGGTCTGAGAAGTTGCATGGTATGATTTTGATTTTTTTTTTTTGAATTTGCTGAGACTTGCTTTATAGCCTAGCATGTAGTCAATCTTAGAGAAAGTTCCATGTGTTGGTGATAAGAATGTGCATTCTGGAACACATCATGCTAAGTGAACTAAGCCAGTCCCAAAGGGACAAATATGATATGTTCTCCCTGATCGGTGACAACTGACTGAACACCAAAAAGGAAACCTGTTGAAGTGAAATGGACACTATGAGAAATGTTGACTTGATCAGCATAGCCCTGACTGTTAATGAACAACTTAATACATTATCCCTCTTAGTATTTTTTTGTCTGTTCTACTTAATATGACTGGTTTAATACTGTAATTAATACACAGTTATTCTTAAGTGTTGAAAATTAACTGAAATGTGATCCCTGTTAAACATAAGAGTGGGAATAAGAGAGGGAAGAGATGTACAATTTGGGACATGCTCAAGCTGACTTGCCCCAAATGGTAGAGCTAGAAACATACCAGGGGACTCCAATTTAATCCCATCAAGGTGGCATGTACCAATGCCATCTCACTAGTCCAAGTGATCAATTTCAGTTCACAATTGATCATAATGAAAGCACTAAGAGTCAAAGGGAGCACATAAACATGTCTAGTACCTGCTAACACTAACCGATAGAATAAATAAAGGGGAGAGTGATCCAACATGGGAAGCGAGATACTCAGCAGACTCATAGAATGGCAGATGTCCTAAATAGCACTCTGGCCTCAGAATCAGCCCTAAAGGCATTCCGATCTGGCTGAAAAGCCCAGGAGCGTATTTCAGGCATGCAAAGCCAAGACACTCTGGCAAAAAAAAAAAAAAAAAAAAAAACACAACAACAACAACAACAACCAACCTAAATGAAAGATCTCTGTGAGTGAGATCCCAGTGGAAAGAACAGGTCTTCAAAGAAGGAGGTACCTTTCTCTGAAGGGAGGAGAGAACCTCCACTTTGACTATGACCTTGTCTAAACAAGATAAGAGTCAGAGAACTCAAAAGGCTTCCATAGCCTTGGAATCTCATGACTGGAGCATAGGGAGATTACTGATGCCATAGACAGGAGTGTCAATTTGTAAAGTCAACAACAGGAGTCACTGTGCACTTACTCCTCATGTAGGATCTCTGTCCTTAATGTGCTGTACATTGAGATTTAATGCTATAATGAGTACTCAAACAGTATATTTCACTTTGTGTTTCTGTGTGGGAGCAAACTGTTGAAATCTTTACTTAATGTATACTAAACTGATCTTCTGTAAAAAAAAAAAAGAAATTATCAATTCCCAACTTGACTCTCACTGGGATTAAACATGACAATAGGTCTGATCTGATTTCACCATCATTTAAAAAATCATCTATTATTTTTCACTTTATGTTTCTGTGTGGGAGCAAACTGTTGAAATCTTTATTTAATGTATACTAAACTGATCTTCTGTATATTAAGAGAATCAAAAATGAATTTTGATGTGAATGGAAGGGGAGAGGGAGTTGGAAAGGGGAGGGTTGCAGGTGGTAGGGACGTTATGGGGGGGAAGCCATTGTAATCCCTAAGCCATACTTTGGAAATATATATTCATTAAATAAAAGTTAAAAAAAGGAACAAAACCCATTTTTTGCTACTTACAAATGGACACTATGAGAAATAGTGACTTGATCAGCCTTTGCCATGACTGCGATGAATAACTTAATACATTATCCATTTTAGTATTTTTTTGTTTGCTCTACTTAATGCTATTTGTTGAATTATGTAATTAATACACAATTACTCATAAGTGTTGAAACTTAACTGAAAAGTGATCCCAGTTAAATATAATGGTGGGAATAGGAAAGGGAAGAGATGTAAAATCTGGGACATGCACAATCAGACTTGCCCCAAATGGTGGAGTTAGAAACATACCAGGGGATTCCAATTCAATCCCATCAAGGTGGCATGTACCAATGCCATCTCACTAGTCCCAGTGATCAATTTCTGTGCACAACTAATCATATTGATAGGATTAAGACTCAAAAAGATTACATAAACAAGAGTAGCGTCTGCAAATAACAACAGATAGAATAAAAAAGGGAGAGAACGATCCAACATGGGAAGTGAGATACACAGTAGACTCACAGAATGGCAGATGTCCTAAACAGCATTCTGGCCTCAGAATCAGCCCTTAAGGCATTCAGATCTGGCTAAAAAAGCCCAAGGGAGTATTTCAGGCATGGAAAGCCAAGGCACTCTGGGGGGGGGGGGTGTCGCTCCCCCTCTTCGTGGAGGAGCAACACAGGACCCTGCGCTGTTCTTTTCGTCTGCTCGGCCCTCCCCGGGTTTGCTGCTGGTTCTTCCCGGGTTGGCTACTATCCCTTCCACCTCCGTGGAAGGGCGGTTCCCCCTGGCCACATTCCCCACTTCCGCAGGGGAGCGGCACACCGCCGGCCGGCTTTCTCGGGGGCTGCACGGGTTCCCTTAGATGTTCCCCATAGATGTTCCTGGTGCATGCCGTCTCTCTCCTCCTTTATAGTCCTCCTCCGCCAATCCTAACTCGGCTGCCCACACGCCGAGTACGCTGCTCTCCTCCAATCAATAGCAAGTCCTACAGTTTATTAGTTGAACTGGAGGCAGCTGTGCGGAAGCTGTTTACTTCTCTCCCAGCGCCATATTGTGGGAGAGCAGATGCATAGAATAAGTCTTAATTCCAGTAACTCAGTCTAGTCCGGATTGCTCCCCACAGATCCCCCTTTCTTTTTATTTTTGGCGTTGATACGCGCCTGTCTTCGGTGTCCCGCAGCACACACTCTGCTCTACTTGCTAGAGTTCCCACAGGTTCTTACAATCAGGCAAACCGAATCCGGGTCCTCTCTTCGCCATGTTATGAGGAGGTTTTTAGGCGCTGATGCGTGCCTGTGTTCGGTGACCTGCGGCTCACACTCTGGTCGAGCCGCCTGCTGGCGCTTACCGCCTTAATCAGGCAGACCGAATCCAAGCTTTCTCATTGCCGTATTGTGGGGGAGACTTATTAGTGTTGGTTCGTGCCTATCTTCGGTGACCTGCAGCTCATACTCTGGTCGAGCTGCTTGCTGGTGCTTACCGCCTTAATCAGGCAGACCGAATCCAAGCTCTCTCATTGCCATGCTGTGGGGAGGCCTTACTTCTCTATTTCTCTATCTCCGGGCATTCCTATTTCTCCCATTCCACTTCTATCTTCCAGCATTCCTATTTCTCTCACTTTACTTCTAAACTTCTATTTCTCTTATCCCTGGGGCTTTCCGGCGCCTCGCCCTGCCGGCAGCTTCACGGCTCCGCGCGGCTTCCCGGCGCCTCGCCCCGCCGGCGGGTTCCCGGCTCTGCGCGCACGCTCCGCGGTCTCCACGCACTTCGCGCCCGCACCACGGCCTCGCGCCAGCGTTCCCTATCTATTCACGCCCCGTGCTCTCTCTGCACGCGGTGGCTTCCGCGAATGTTTCCGCCACCACCGGCATTCAGTCCAAGTTCCCCGGACTAACCTGGCGAATTTCAACCAGGCGGCCCACGTCTCTGCCTCTGGTTCCAGATCTTCGCCTCTTGCTCCCCGGGGTGACTTGAAGAATTCCAAGGTGGCTTATATCTCCGCCTCGGCCTGCACTCGCGGCTTCATCCTCCCTAACATTTTTCTCTACCCGGTATGTTTCCTTAAGTTTTCTTCCAACAATATTCCTCTCATTTCTCCTGGCTACTCCCCACAGTCCGTATCCGAGTCCAAGCCTCCTCCAGGTTTCACTTTCGCTTTCAATCTCCTAGCTTCCCCGCCATAGTCCGCATCCGAGTCTATGAAAGCTTTCACTTTCGCTTTCAATCCTAACTTCTTTCCCACAGTCCATATCCGAGTCTATGCCTAGGCTTTCAATAGCTTCTTCCGGCACCTAGGCTCTTTGCTAGTCTCTCTCTCCGGTATTTTCCCACTTCTTCCCGTTTCTTCCCTCCTAAGTTTGCTATCCGTCCTAGGTTTCCTATCCGAGTCAGGTTTCCTATCCGAGTCATTTCTTCCCTCCTAAGTTTCATATCCGTCCTAGGTTTCCTATCCGAGTCACGGCACCATTATGTCGCTCCCCCTCTTCGTGGAGGAACGACACAAAACCCTGCCTAGGCTTCATATCCGAGTCACGGCACCATTATGTCGCTCCCCCTCTTCGTGGAGGAGCAACACAGGACCCTGCGCTGTTCTTTTCGTCTGCTCGGCCCTCCCCGGGTTTGCTGCTGGTTCTTCCCGGGTTGGCTACTATCCCTTCCACCTCCGTGGAAGGGCGGTTCCCCCTGGCCACATTCCCCACTTCCGCAGGGGAGCGGCACACCGCCGGCCGGCTTTCTCGGGGGCTGCACGGGTTCCCTTAGATGTTCCCCATAGATGTTCCTGGTGCATGCCGTCTCTCTCCTCCTTTATAGTCCTCCTCCGCCAATCCTAACTCGGCTGCCCACACGCCGAGTACGCTGCTCTCCTCCAATCAATAGCAAGTCCTACAGTTTATTAGTTGAACTGGAGGCAGCTGTGCGGAAGCTGTTTACTTCTCTCCCAGCGCCATATTGTGGGAGAGCAGATGCATAGAATAAGTCTTAATTCCAGTAACTCAGTCTAGTCCGGATTGCTCCCCACAGGGGGGGATGACCTAAATGAAAGAACTCTGCAAGTGAGATCCCAGTGGAAAGAACAGGTTATCAAAGAAGGAAGTACCTCTCTCTGAAGCGAGGAGAGAACTTCCAATTTGACTATGACCTTGTCTAAATATGATCAGAGTTGGCAAACTCAAAAGGCTTCCATAGACTTGATAGGTCATGACAAGAACCTAGGGTGATTACTGACGGCATAAACAAAAGTGTCATTTTGTTAAGTCAGCAACAGTAGTCACAGTGTACTTACTCCTCATGTAGGATCTCTGTCCTTGATGTGCTGTACATTGCAATTTAATGCTATAACGAGTACTCAAAAAGTATATTTCACTTTGTGTTTCTGTGTGGGAGCAAACTGTTGAAATCTTTACTTAATATATACTAAATAGATCTTCTGTATATAAAGAAATTTGAAAATGAATCTTGATGACAATGGAAGGGGAGAGGAAGCGGGAGAGGGGAGTTGCAGATGGGAGGGAAGTTACTGGGGGGGGGGAGCCACTGTAATCCATAAGCTGTACTTTGGAAATTTATATTCATTAAATAAAAGTTAAAAAAAATAAAAAGAAAAAAATCTAAAAAAGAAAAGAAAAGAAAAAGAAAAACCCACTGCCAGCATCCTATTGAATGGAGAGGTTGGAAGCATTTCCACTGAGATCTGGTACCAGACAGGGATGCCCACTCTCACCACTGCTATTCAATATAGTTCTGGAAGCTTTAGCCAGAGCCATTAGGCAAGAAAAAGAAATTAAAGGGATACAAATTGGGAATGAAGAAGTCAAACTATCCTTCTTTGCAGATGAGATGATTCTTTCTTTAGGGGATCCAAAGAACTCTACTAAGAGACTATTGGAACTCATAGAAGAGTTTGGCAAAGTAGCAGGATATAAAATCAGTGCACAAAAATCATCAGCCTTTGTATGCACAGGGAATACCATGGCTCAGAAAGAACTGCTAAGATCAATCCCATTCAAAATAACCACAAAAAATATCAAATACCTTGGCATAAAATTAACCAAGGACGTTAAAGATCTCTACAATGAGAATTACAAACCTTAAGGAAAGAAATAGAAGACGATACCAAAAAAATGGAAAAATCTTCCATGCTCTTGGATTGGAAGTATCAATATCATCAAAATGTCCATTCTCCCAAAAGCTATTTATAGATTCAATGTGAAGCGAATCAAAATACCAAAGACATTCTTCTCAGATCTGGAAAAAATGGTGCTGAAATTCATATGGAGGCACAGGAGACCTCGAATAGCTAAAGCAATCTTGTACAATAAAAACAAAGCCGGAGGTATCACAATACCAGATTTCAGGACATACTACAGGGCAGTTGCAATCAAACCAGCCTGGTACTGATACAGAAACAGATGGATAGACCAATGGAACAGAACAGAAATGCCAGAAATCAATCCAAACAACTACAGCCAACTTATATTTGATCAAGGATCTAAAACCAATTCCTGGAGTAAGGACAGTCTATTCAATAAATGGTGCTGGGAAAACCGGATTTCCACGTGCAGAAGCATGAAGCAAGACCCCTACCTTACACTTTACACAAAAATCCACTCAACATGGAGTAAAGATCTGTATCTATGACCTGACACCATCAAATTATTAGAGAACATTGGAGAAATCCTGCAAGACACAGGCATTGGCAGACTTTTTGGAAAGGACCCCAGAAGCACAGGCAGTCAAAGCCAAAATTAACAATTAGGATTGCATAAAATTGAGTAGTTCCTGTACTTCAAAAGAAACAGTCAGGAAAGTGTTAGAGGCAACCAACAGGATGGGAAAACATATTTGCAAACTATGCAGCAGATAAAGGTTTAATAACCAGTATCTACAAAGAGATCAAGCAACTCCACAACAACAACAACAACAAAAAAAAAAACAAGCCACTTAAGAGATGGGCCAAGGACCTCAATAGACTTTTTTCAAAAGAGGAAATCCAAATGGCCAACAGGCACATGAAAAGGTGTTCAGGATCACTAGCAATGAGGGAAATGCAAATCAAAACCACAATGAGGTTTCACCTCACCCCAGTTAGAATGGTTCACATTTAGAAATCTACCAACAACAGATGCTGGAGAGGATGTGGGGAAAAAGGGACACTAACCCATTGTTGGTGGGAATGTAAACTGGTAAAGCCACTATGGAATTCAGTCTGGAGATTCCTCAGAAACCTGAAGATAACCCTACTATACAACCCATCCATCCCACTCCTTGGAAGTCACCCAAAGGAAATTAAATTGCCAAATAAAAAAGTTGTCTGTACCTCAATGTTTACTGCAGCTTAATTCACAATAGCTAAGTCCTGGAATCAACCCAAATGCCCATCAACAATAGACTGGATAAAGAAATTATGGGACATGTACTCTATAGAATACTATACAGCAGTATAAAACAATGAAATCTGGTCATTTGCAACAAAATGGAGGAATCTGGAACACATCATGCTGAGTGAAATAAGCCAGACCCAAAGTGACAAATATCATATGTTCTCCCTGATCGGTGACAACTGACTAAGCACCAAAAAGGAAACCTGTTAAAGTGAAATGGACACTATGAGAAACAGTGACTTGATCAGACCTTGTCCTGACTTTTGATGAACAACTTAATATTTTATCCCTTTTAATATTATTTGGATCTACTTAATATTATTTGTTGAACTCTGAAATTAACACACAATTATTTTAAATGTTTAAATTTAACTGAAAAGTGAGCTCTGTTAAATATAATGGTGGGAATAAGAGAGGGAGGAGATATACCATTTGGAACATGCTCAACTGGACTTGCCCCAAATGGTAGAGTGAGAAACACGCCGGGGGATTCCAATTCAATTCCATCAAGGTGGCATGTACCAATGCCATCTCCCTAGAAAAGTGATCAATTTCAGTTCACAATTGATCACACTGATAGGTCTAAGAGTCAAAGGGATCACATAATCAAGACTACTGTCTGCTAATGCTATCTGATAGAATTAAAAAGGAGGGAATGATCCAACATGGTAAGTGGGATACACAGCAGACTCATAGAATGGCAGATGCCCTAAACAGCACTCTGGCCTCAGAATCAGCCCTAAAGGCATTTGGATCCGGCTGGAGAGCCCATGAGAGTATTTTAGGCATGGAAAGCCAAGACACTCTGGCAAAACAAAACAAAACAAAACGGACCTAAATGAAAGATCTCTGCGAGTGAGATCCCAGTGGAAAGAACGGGCCTTCAAAGAAGGAGGTACCTTTCTCAGAAGGGAGGAGAGAACTTTCACTTTTACTATGACCTTGTTTAAATTAAATCAGAGTCGGCAAACTCAAAATGCTTCCATAGGCTTGGCAACTCAAACAAGAGCCTAGGGTGATTACTGACGCCATAAACAAGAGTGTCAATTTGCTAAGTCAACAACAGGAGTCCCTGTGCACTTACTCCCCATGTAGGATCTCTGTCCTTAATGTGTTGTACAATGTGAATTAACACTATAACTAGTACTGAAACAGTATTTTACAGTTTATGTTCTGTGTTGGTGCAAACTGTTGAAAACTTTACTTAATTTATACTTAATTGATCTTCTGTATATAAAGATAATTGAAAATGAATCTTGATGCAAATGGAATGGGAGAGGGAGTGGGAGATGGAAGGGTTGCGGGTGGGAGGGACGTTATGGGGGGAACAAAACCACTGTAATCCATAAACTGTACTTTGGAAGTTTATATTTATTAAATAAAAGTTAAAAAGAAATAAATATTTACAAAGAAAAACACGACATTTTAGTTTATCTTAACTATATATGGTAAAAAGTGTATCAACGATGGCATCAACATAAATACGATGAGCTCATATAAGTCACCACTTCAAAAAGACTTCTACATGAGAGTTTTAAAAGTCATGGAGTCAAATGTGATCAAGACTGTGTAAGCAATTTGTTTTATTTTATTTCTGAGGCAAGTTTTTTATGCAGCATTGTAGGTATTGAATGAAATGTATTTTAGATGCTAAAACAGATGCTGAATTCTAAAGAAACTCTTCCAATTAAATCACTTTAGCAAAATTTCAACAATAAGGGCCTGCAACTATAGAGCACCTTCCATGGGTTAGACACCATGCTGAGCTTACTACACTAGTGGAGAGCATTGGCAGTATCTCTGTTTACTGTTATGTTCAGGAACATAGAGATGAACAGGGTGAGGAAATTTCTAGGTTTAAGCTCTGCCCCTCTGACTCCAAATACTGTACTTTAAACATCATGCCAACCTCTCTTTGTAACTCTTTCAAACAAATAAAATAAGTCTTAAAAAATATTTTCCAATCACTGGATAGCAATTTGACTTAGCTGAACTCATTTTATAAAATCCAAATTCCAAGAGTTCTCCAGGATATTATATCACAGAATAGTTTATATCATAGAGTACTCACTTACTTATTACTCTTTGGCTCTCATTCACCAGCAGAGGGAGTAAAAATTCACATACAACAGAGTCCAAATCCCAAAAAGAAATTCAAGGAATGACAGGTTTAAACAAGGAATTCTATATTTCTGTAAATTAGGCATCCAAGAGGAACAGAGTACATGAATAAATAGTAGTTATCTTTATATACAGAAGATCAATTAGGTATTTATTAAGTAAAGATTTCAACAGTTTGCACCCACACAGAAACACACAGTGTAAAATACTGTTTCAGTACTAGTTATAGCGTTAATTCACATTGTACAACACATTAAGGACAGAGATCCTACATGGGGAGTAAGTGCACAGGGACTCCTGTTGTTGACTTAGCAAATGGACACTCTTGTTTATGGCTCCTGTCATGAGTTGCCAAGGCTAGGGAAGCATTTTGAGTCTGCCAACTCCAATCTTATTTAGACAAGGTCATAGTCAAAGTGGAAGTTCTCTCCTCCCTTTAGAGAAAGGCAGCTCCTTCTTTGAAGGCCCGTTCTTTCCACTGGGATCTCACTCGCAGAGATCTTTCATTTAGGGTTTTTTTGTTTTGTGTGTTTTTTTTTTGCCAGAGTGTCTTGGCTTTCCATGCCTGAAATACTCCCCTGGGCTCTCCAGCCAGATTGAATGCCTTTAGGGCTGATTCTGAGGCCAGAGTGCTATTTAGGGCATCTGCCATTCTATGAGTCTGCTGTGTATCCCGCTTACCATGTTGGATCATTCTCTCCTTCTTAATTCTATCAGTTAGTATTAGCAGACACTAGTCTTATTTATGTGATCCCTTTGACTCTTAGACCTATCAGTGTGATCAATTGTGAACTGAAACTGATTACTTGGACTAGTGGGATGGCATTGGTACATGCCACCTTGATGGGATTGAATTGGAATCCCCTGGCACATTTTTAACTCTACCATTTGGGGCAAGTCCAATTGAGCATGTCCCAAATGGTATATCTCCTCCCTCTCTTATTCCCACCATTATATATTACCAGAGATCACTTTTCAGTTAAATTTAAACACCTAAGAATAATTGTGTGATAATTAGAGTTCAAGCAATAGTATTAAGTAGAACAAAAAAAAATACTAAAAGGGATAAAGTATTAAGTTGTTCATCAACAGCTGGGACAAGGGCTGATAAAGTCACTGTTTTTTCTTTTTTCTTTTTTTTTTTCTTTTTTTTTGTACAGGCAGAGTGGACAGTGAGAGAGAGAGACAGAGAGAAAGGTCTTCCTTTGCCGTTGGTTCACCCCCCAAATGGCCACTGCGGCTGGCACTGATCCAAAGCCAGGAGCCAAGTGCTTCTCCTGGTCTCCCTTGCGGGTGCAGGGCCAAAGGACTTGGGCCATCCTCCATTGCACTCCCGGGCCACAGCAGAGAGCTGGACTGGAAGAGGAGCAACCAGGACAGAATCCAGCGCCCTGAGCAGGACTAGAACCCGGGGTGCCGGTGCCACAGGCGGAGGATTAGCCTATTGAGCTGCGGTGCTGGTCCACTGTTTCTCATAGTGTCCATGTCACTTCAACAGGTTTCCTTTTTGGTGCTCAGTTAGTTGTCACCAATCAGGGAGAACATAGATATTTATCTCTTTGGGACTAGCTTATTTCACTCAGCATGATGTGTTCCAGATTCCTCCATTGTGTTGCAAATGAACGGATTTCATTGTTTTTGACTGCTGTATAGTATTCTATAGAGTACATGTCCCATAATTTCTTTATCCAGTCTATTGTTGATGGGCATTTAGGTTGATTCCAGGTCTTAGTTATTGTGAATCGAGCTGCAATAAACATTGAGGAGCAGACAGCTTTTTTATTTGCCAATTTAATTTCCTTTGGGTGACTTCCAAGGAGTGGGATGGATGGGTTGTATGGTGGGTTATATTCAGGTTTCTGAGGAATCTCCAAACTGACTTCCATAGTGGCTTTACCAGTTTGCATTCCCACCATTTTCTATAACTTTTTCTATTAGTTGAATACAGTTTTCAAAGTAGATTGTCAGTTACAGAGCTGCAGGTGCTCCCACTAATAGTCTTCTAGCGGAGGTTAAAACATCAGTGTTACCTCTGGCAGTAAAACTAGCATTGCCCAAGAAGATACTAGAGGAAAACAAGAGGCAGAATTGTGGCAACTTTCTTGAGCAGAAGGCTTTAAGGAAAAAAAAAAGCCATTAATAGAGGGTGTGAGGAAGGCTTCCCTGGCTTCCACCATGAGAATGCCCACACTGCGCAGTACAGATCTCTGTGAATCCCACTGCTGCTGCTTTGAACGAAACAGCACACAGAGACCAAGCCTTCAGAAAGCCAGCTTTAAACAGGTGCCAACAATTGCTTTTCAAAACCTTCAGTCTTGAAGGTCAGTGACCTCTGTCAAGTGTGGGTGAGTCACATGACCAGTGGGTAGCTCATTCCCTGATTCCCTTCTGTCTGCTGCAACAGGAAGAGGAGGTATTGAGTCTTTGCCCTGGAGCTAGGGTTTCTGTCAACCTGATGAAGAGTAGCAAGTGTACAGCACTCAATGAGGTAGCCGGGGACATAAACACACAGTGTTAACAGCCTGGAGAGCCTTACACAGGCATGTAAAAGTGAAGGAAGCACATTTTTTAAGTAAATGCAAGAAATCAGGAGTTCCTTTATTATTTTTTTACAAATTTCAAATTTGAAAATAACACAAAAAGGTACTTGTTTAATTTTAATTAAAATATGTTCATTTAAAATGTTAATTTTTTGCTACTGCCATCCCCTTTTCAAATGTAATATAGAAGGAAAGCCAGAGAATTGCTAGAGACATTTTAGTGATTAAACAAAGACAGCAAATAAACAAGAATGTGTCAATTTTTGACCAAAGGAAAAATAACCTTCCTATAAAATTCCGACTAAAAGAGAAATTCCTTTTTCATGCCTTCCTCCCTGCAGGAAAATAAGTTTAAGCCAGAATGAGTGAACAGAGCATGGTGTCCAGAACTGAGTGTTTGCAACTGACACAAGCAAAGCAGGTCCAAGAACTTAGGATGGCACAGGGCTGTTGGTAGGTGGCAATCACTGGGGTAGTGTCTTGTAAAAATCATTTTATACTTTCAACACACAGATTCTAAGGAGAGATTGCCTTTAAAATGGCAAAACACTACTAAGTATATCATTTGGGGGTGAAGAGGGAAAGTGCTGTAAAAATGGTACAGGAAGTACGGAGATGCCTTGCATTTGGCTGTCATTTTAACAATCTGCACTGCTTACATGATGATAAGCCCAGGGGTTATTTTTTAATGGCCATGCCCAAAAAGGAGGGGAGATCAGATCATCCAAGGAGAGAGACTTGGGTATAGGGAGTTGTGGTGCTGCTCAGAATTCATACTCCCAAAGGATGGCGATGACTGTATGAGACCAGAATATGCCATCCCACATGTCCCCTCTGGCATAACGATTCATTTGAACTTCTTTTCTTTTTAGAAACTATAGACATGGGAGAAACTTCAAAAACAGAGTAGAAGTTATACTTTTGTCAGAAATACTCACTTCTCTTGGGGCTGGCAATGTGGTGCCATGGGTTAAGCTGCCACATGTGACACTGTCATGCCTTGTAGGATCCTGTTCAATTCCCATTTGCTTCCTGAAAATGAGCTTAGGAAAGCAGAAGATGGCCTAAGTTCATAGACCACTACCCCAATGTGGGAGACTTGGATGGAGTTCCAGGCTCCTGGCTGTGGCCTGGCACAGCCCCAGCCATTGTCACCATTTGGGGAATGATCCAGCAGATAGAAGATCTCTCTCTCTCTCTTCCTCACTCGCTCTCTGCCTTTTCCTCTTATTCTATAACTCTGCATTTCAAATAAATGAACAAACTTTAAAAAAATAGTCACTTCTAATAAGGATGTTTCCATTTGGAAAAATTGTCTCCTCTGTCCAGGAAGATAAGGATGAATGAATCTCTAAGGCCTTTTTTTAAAGGTTTATTTAATTCATTTGGAAGGCAGAGTGACTCAAAGATAGGAAGAGACAGAGATCTTCCATCCACTGGTTCACTCTCCAAATGACCACAATAGTTAAGCCTGAGCCAATCCAAAGCTAGAGCCTGGAATTCCATCTAAGTCTTCCACGTGGGTAGAAGGGAACCATGTACTTGAGCCATCTTCTGCAACTTTCCCAGGTGCAACAGCAGGAAGCTGGATCAGAGGCAGTGCAGCCAGAGGGACTCAACTAGTACTCATGCGGGATTTTAGTGCTTCTGGGCCACAATGCTGGCCCCTAGGGACTCTTAAATAATGGAGAAGGAACTCAAGTCTGCATAGCAAACACAATCCTCACTTACTGTTCTTTGCCTGATCACTTATGCCCTTCTTTCTTTGTTTCAACAAACCATGGTATTTAATCCTGAATCCCTGTCAGCTGTACTCAGAAGATTTATTCATTTCGCTGGGCATTCTCCTGTTTATACATGATTTTTTTTCCTTTATTAATCTGCCTTTAGTTACAGGGAGCTCTAGATAGGAACTGTACGGGGTAAAGAGAAAAGTATTTTTTTTTCCCATACAGGGGAAGGTGTGTGTTCTACTGAGCTGATAAATATGTCTGTCTCCAGAAAGAGCTCTATGTTGGCATTGAGAGCAGAGATGGTGCTTCTAAAAGAATAGGGACAGCCTTGCTCCTTCTACCTTATCCCAACCTCACTCCAGTTCTGGAGCTGGATTCACTGGAAGACTAAGGAACTATCATTTAGTACTCTGCCAACAGACTCCACAATCCCATGGGGACATAGAGATCAAGGAGAAAAACCTTTTCTGTGGATAGAGGGAAGCTAGAAGATATTTCCATTTCCTCCCAGTCCAAAGCATGTACATTCCCAGCAGATAGGTGCATCAGTTCCTTGCCTATGGATAATCCTCCAAGGAGTGAATAAAGATGTGACTAGAACTGGTTTCTAGTTCCACCAAAGCTTGACTTTCAGCAAGGTATGTTATTTCAATTTAAAACAGCAACAATGGATTTAGGCAAGATCAGCCCTAAATGATTTCAAAATGCTTTTACAAGTGATCTCGTTTAATCTTCATTGTACTCCCGAGAGAAGAGGATTGCCAACCTCAATTTATAGATGAAGAGAGCAAAAATCGGAATTTAAGCAACTGACCCAAGTTTAAAGAGCTATTAAATTATGGAGCTATGACTCTGACCTATTTGGATTAGCAAGGAGGAGCTCAGTAAACACAAATAATCTCTGAGTGCAAATACAAGAAAAGCCAGTGAGTAGCAAAAACTTTCAGATCATAAGCCTTAGTGAAAGAAAGCCTTAAAAATTTTCCCCAAATGAAAATTTACAAGGAAAATTTCACAGTAGTGTGCAATGTCCAATAGCACTGCCTGAACCTGGTACATTAGTCTCTGAATGAATTCAGTCTGAGGGTGTGTTGTGTGTTCATGATGGGGTGCGAAACTGCTCCTTTGCCAGATTCAAAACATCCCTATTTCAAACTTATTTAACAAAATATATGACCTCATCAAATATTCTGCATGCTCATCTGGGGGAAAAACATGTAAAAATTCTTTAGAGTTTCACCATTTTAAGGGAAGAGACTTTGTTCTGTAATTACATTTAAATAAGTTAATAAATTAATGATGTAATCTTGAAATAAGTAATAACTACCTAAATACAGTAATGATACTTTATAATTATTGTTTTTCTCCTCACAAAAAAAAGTTATCCACATATCTGGATATACTCCTAAAAACATTGTGAACCCTGCACCCCAACATGTCCATACGAGTCCCCCCTCATACTCCTCACTATGGAAACTGATGATTTACCAAATACCACACAGAGCTGGGCAACAGCAGAGGGCAAGAAATTCAACATTATCTCTTTGGAGAGAGCAACTAGCTTTGATTAATGGCTGTGGTCCACAGTCACTAGTAGCTTGGGAAAACAGAATTATCTTCTGGAATGGCCAGGCATCCCCACATAGGCCTTTAAGCCTGAAAACGTGCTTGAGTTATCAACTGCAGGTGTGTTAGGACCATGGCAAGCTGCAGGGGTCTCTCAGTGATCACTGACCTAGCAGATTATTGATACGCAGTGAGTGAGCCCCTCCACCTTCTGGACTGCTGGGACTACTGAGCCAAATCCTGCTCACTGCAAGCAACTCCTCTACCCCAATGTACCATAAAATATTGCTGCTTTCCATCTGTGTCATAATGTAGAAAATATAGAAAGGATTGTGTCCAATAATCAATGCTGTTATAATTAGGAGCTGGTTTCACTTATGATTTTCTGACTATAGTCTGAAAGTGATATACGTTCAGGAGAAACTGAACTTTCAATTTGAATTTTTGCTCCCCATGCTAGAGATTTGCAGTACTCTTTGGTGATGCTGGGCTGGCAAATATTCCAGAGTAATGATGGGTCACCTTGAATGGTGCTGGAGCCCTGCCTATGGAGATCCCACCTCCCAGGGAAGACAGGAAGTCCCAGCAGCTGCCAGAGTCACTTTTCACCCTCGGGAAGCTCTCTTTTCTCTCCTTGCAAGGGTACAGTTCCCACAGTTAGAATCTGCCTGTGAGAAAGAAAACAGTCTCTGGAAATGAAACCTTGGACTGGACATTTGATTATTTGGTAACTCCCTAGTGTGTACAACATGACCCGCAATTTCACACTGTCTGGGGAGGATTATGGGCCCTCTAGCCCACTGGAGGGCATCTGTAGCTCCATTAGTATGATAATTATGGTTGAGATGGACTGGGACTTGGTGAGTTTTCTCCCCTCTGATTTGGTACCAACACAGTTCTAGGCAACAAGGGACAATCTGGTTCTGGAGCTCCTGTCTGGAAAATTCTGACAACTACAGTCCAGTAAGGTTTGTCCTAAATGATAAATCTGTTGGGTTCTTTTGATATTTTCATTGTTGTGCTATTCTATTTGCCAATGTGAGGTGCCATTTCTATACTATTTGATATTCCTCTAGGGAGAATTTTGACTAGCTGAGCAACTTGTAGCTAAAGGCTATGGCTAAGAAAAAATTGGTAATACTACATAGCCTATGTATTTGATTTTTTCCGAAAAATGTAATTCCCCATAAAGCCCTGATATATTCAGAAAAAATAAATTCACAGAGGTGGGTGACCAACTACCGGCATGCACATTGAAGGAATATGTGGCAAAAGGCCCCGACCCCCAAGGCCTAGGCCTTTTTATATCTTAGGAGGGCTAGGGATGGGGGTGAGGGTGGGGGCAGCAAATGGAGGTGAATTCCTGGAACTGGTCTTTCAGGTGTTAGAGCAAGAGATCTTTAATGCGGCTGTGGGGGGTGAGGTATGAAAGCAATAGGCTGTGAGACCTAATTGAGATTCAAGGGCAAGGAACAAATTCCAATGTTTATCTATCTTTTGGGCAATGAGCAAGAATAGCTGAGACATATGTGTTTGTTACATCAGCCACAATGACCAGGGATTGGCCAGGCCAAAGCTAGGAGCCCAGAGCTTCTTCACGGTGTCCCACACAGGTGCAGGGGCTCAGGGACTTAAGCCATCTTCCACTGTTTTCCTGTGTGCCTTAATAGGGAGCTGGACTGGAAGTGGAGCAGCTGCATCTCAAACCAGTGCCCATATGGGATGCTGGCATCACAAGCAGAGGCTTAACCTGCTATACCACAACACTGACCCTCAGTATGGACATTTTGATGATATTAATTCTTCCAATCCATGAGCATGGAAGATTTCTCCATTTTTTGTCTTTTGTTTCTTTCCCAAATGCTTGGTAATTTAACTTTTAATGATGTCTATGCTTGTCCAATATCTCAGTCTTTATTAGTATTCTAAGTACAATTGTTCTAATTGTTTCGAAAGAGCTGAGACTTAAAAGAGTTAAGATTATGTTTTGGATCTCTAGTTATTTTAAAGTATTTGAGTTATCACTTTATAATTATGATTAAATCTGGTCTACAACTGGTTAAATCATCCAGAGAAAATGGATGATTTTTTTACTTTTTTTTTTTTAAGGTTTATTTATTTATTTAAAGGCAGATTTACAGAGAGGCAGAGGCAGAGAGAGAGAGAGGTCTTCCATCTTCTGGTTCACTCCCCAAATGGACACAACGGCCAGAGCTGTGCCGACCCAAAGCCAGGAGCCAGGAGCTTCTTTCAGGTCTCCAAGGTGGGTACAGAGGTCCAAGGGCTTGGACCATCTTCCACTGCTGTCCCAGGTCATAGCAGAGAGCTGCATCGGAACTGGAACAGCCGGGTCTTGAACCGGTGCCCATATGGGATGCCGGCACTGCAGGCAGCGGCTTTACCCGCTATGCCACAGTGCTAGCCCCTGGATGACCTTTGTTTCACCATAAGGGATATTATATTTTGACAGGATATTTTAAGCCTCTTTGATATTTTAATGGACTTTCTCAAGATCAAGGTTCTAAAGGTTTTTTAACTTTTTTTCTTAATTTCAATTCAGTTCATTCAGTTGGGCCCCTGGAGATGTCAAAGGATATATTTCTCATGTTGTTGAGAAAATAGGTAATTAGGTTCTTGATTGTATGGAAAGTACTGTCAAGTTAGAAAGTGACGTTAACCTTTAAGTGTTAACATAGATACATTTTTTTAACTTTTATTTAATGAATATAAACTTCCAAAGTACAGCTTATGGGTTACAATGGCTTCCCCCCCATAACGTACCTCCCACCTGCAAACCTCCCCTTTCCCACTCCCTCTCCCCTTCCATTCACATCAAAATTCATTTTCGATTCTCTTTATACACAGAAGATCAGTTTAGCATACATTAAGTAAAGATTTCAACAGTTTGCTCCCACACAGAAACATACAGTGAAAAATACTGTTTGAGTACTAGTTATAGCATTAAATCTCAATGTACAGCACACTAAGGACAAAGATCCTACATGAGGAGTAAGTGCACAGTGACTCCTGTTGTTGACTTAACAAATTGACACTCTTGTTTATGGTATCAGTAATCACCCTAGGCTCTTGTCATGCGCTGCCAAGGCTATGGAAGCCCCCTGAGTTCACCGACTCTGATCATATTTAGACAAGGCCATGGTCAAAGTGGAAGTTCTCTCCTCCCTTCAGAGAAAGGTACCTCCTTCTTTGATGAACCGTTCTTTCCACTGGGATCTCACTCACGGAGATCGTTTCATTTCGTTTTTTTTTTTTTCCCCCAGAGTGTCTCGGCTTTCCATGCCTGAAATACTCTCATGGGCTTTTCCGCTGGATCTGCATGCCTTAAGGGCTGATTCTGAGGCCAGAGTGCTGTTTAGGACATCTGCCATTCTATGGGTCTGCTGTGTATCTCACTTCCCATGTTGGATCATTCTCTCCCATTTTGATTCTATCAGCTAGTATTTGCAGACACTATTCTTGTTTCTGTGATCCCTTTGGTTCTTAGTCCTATCATTACGATCAATTGTGAACAGAAATTGATCACTGGGACTAGTGAGATGGCATTGGTACATGCCACCTTGATGGGATTGAATTGGAATCCCCTGGTATGTTTCTAACTCTACCGTTTGAGGTAAGTCAGTTTGAGCATGTCCCGAATTGCACATCTCTTCCCTCTCTTATTCCCACTCTTATATTTAACAGCAATCACTTTTCAGTTGAGTTTCAGCACTTAAGAAGAATTGTGTATTGATTACAGTATTCAACCAAAAGTATTAAGTAGAAAAAAACAAAAAAAAAATAATAAGAGGGATAACATATTAAGGTGCTCATCAACAGTCAGGGTGAGGGCTGATCAAGTCACTGTTTCTCATAGTGTTCATTTCACTTTAACAGGTTTCCTTTTGGTGCTCAGTTAGTTGTCACCTATCAGGGAGAACAAGTGGTATTTGTCCCTTTGGGATTGGCTTATTTCACTCAGCATAATGTTTTCCAAATTCCTAACAGGGATCACTTTTCAGTTAAAATTTAAACACCTAAGAATAATTGTGTGTTAATTACAGAGTTCAACCAATGGTACTAGAACAAAAAAATACATTATTAATTTAACTTCTCTAGAGATTAGAAACATTTATAAGTCTGGTGGTCTTATTGTGTCATTATCTCTCATGGTGGATATCATGATAAAAAAAAAAGAACCCAAGGGCCTTTTAAAAATCATGCAGACTGATATTCCTACCATAGGCCTAGAGGACTAAAAGGACAGCAATTTTTGTAAAATCCTTCAAGTGTTCTCTAAAATGATCTATGCAATCAACATATGTGGCTCTGTTTGTCAATTGTCAAGTTTTATAATTTCAACAATTGCTATTTAAATATTTTGTCACCTACAACTGTGATTCTTTAAAAACATTTGTAATCAGATTTATGGTGAAGACTCTTATAAATGTTCTTGAACACAGGTTTCTGATAGGTTTAAGATTAATGGAATATATATGAATTTCCAGAACTCTGAGGAAAAGAAAATGAACTATGAAATACATAAAACTTCTAATGGAGATTGGACAAGAATTAGTTTCATAAGATTGATGAATTAATGAAATTTATGAATTTCTATGTCTTTCATTTAAAATATCATTGGTGGGCTGGGACCGTGGCTCACTAGGCTAATCCTCCACCTGCAGCGCCGGCACCCCGAGTTCTAGTCCCAGTTGGGGCGCCAGATTCTGTCCCAGTTGCTCCTCTTCTAGTCCAGCTCTCTGCTGTGGCCTGGGGATGCAGTGAAGGATGGCCCAAGTGCTTGGGCCCTGCACCCGCATGGGAGACCAGGAGGAAGCACTTGACTCCTGGCTTCGGATTGGCGCAGCGCGCCAGCCGTAGCCACTTGGGGAAGGGTGAACCAACGGAAAAAGGAAGACCTTTCTCTCTCTCTCTCTCTCACTGTCTAACTCTGCCTCGTTGGTTCTATATTTAAATGCTTCATCTTTTAGGTTCAGAAAAACTGTTTCCTATGGTTTCTATGGTTCACAATGCTTTGGTAAAGTACAGTTTTACTCCCAGAGAAGGAAGTTCCTACCTTCTTAATTCCTCTAAAATGCAAAAACTTTCATGATAATTTTTGTTTATTTATGGCAATGTTATTTGCATGAGTTCAGTAAGAATATTTCTCATCATAATAGGAATTAGTTGAAAACATTGGCATATCTAAAAATTATGCATAGAATGCCTGGATTTAAGAGTTCCTAGCCTTGAAGTGAATGAATGGAGTTGTCATTTCTTAGTAGACCCTGAAACTTCAGAAAATTAGGCACTACAGTTAACAAAAGGAAATGTAAATCTGCTTTGAATTGGCTTTTTAACTTAGAGAGTATTCTGGGTCTAAGATTACTAGGAGATGAGTCAACCTTTCTTGTTATACTTAAATGAATGGTCAATTATAATATGTCTGCTATTAGACTGTAACCCTGTTCACTGTTTTTAAGATGTAAAACTTGATTTGTCATGTTTTGTTGGTTTTGTTATTGTATTCTCATTTTTGAGTTTTGTGTCTATCACCTGTCAGAATCCTACAGAAGTATACTTCCCCACTGGATCATGCTGAGCTTGAATGTTGAGATGATGACGCATGTCTATAGAATAGATAAAGCTAAGTTTAACAACAGACTCCAGGTAAAGTTAGCCTAAAGACCACTCTTTCTAAAACCTCTTTGTTGCTCAAATGTGATTGAAAGCATTATTGACATTGACTTTTGGTCATCAAATACTTCTCTCCTGATGTTGGAGAACTAAAACTGGTAATGAGAGACAAATGGAGCCTATAGGATGATGATCAGTGGTGTGCTCAGAAAAAGATCTTAATCACAAGCATAGAATAAAACTCAAGATGGAGTTACTGGTGTCAATCCTAATCCAAATTAGGTAAAGCTGAAATGTCATAAAGAAAGTGTTCTTATGTGCAATTGTTTGATAATAACTATCACAAAAGACTGCTAGAACTAACACCCTACAGAGAACCTCCATTTCAAGAGAGATTCTAACCAAACATGATACTTGGTATCATCATACCTAATGCTAGAATCTATATATTGCAGCCCCAGTGGGGTACTGACAAAGCTCTTTGACCTCTTTTTAACTGAGAAGCAAGGATTACAATTGGGAGTAGTGACTTCAGGTTTGGAAAACCATAAAATGATTAATGGCATACATTTCAAAAATCTGGACATTGTCACCCAAGGCTAGATGATGTATCTGAGAATAGCAGCCACTTGTGATGTAGTCCAGGAGGAAACAGAATAGCTCACTTTCAGGCAGCCCACCAAAGTACATACAGTTAAATATGTACTGCTACTTCTAGAACAAAAGAGAGGTTACTGGCTCACATCTGGCTATTTGGGAAATACTAAGCCATATTATTTGATAACCTAAATGTTACTCTAAAAATTATGTTGTCTTTAAGTCTAGTCAGCTTGCTTCTGGGCCCCATTGGGGAACTTGTATATGACTATTACTTAGTAAATAAGCATATCCTGGCAGGCTGGACCTGATTGATGCCCCTTAGAATCTGAAACTCTTCACATATAGAACAGATTCATGGATCAGAAAAATCAAAGGTTGGATATACAGCGATAACTCATGAGGAAAACTGGCCATTATTGTTACTGAGGAATGCTGATGCACCTGCAAGAGAAAGCTGTACACAAATAAACTGGGCCAATTTCTGTCATGATACAGAAAATTTCCTCTAATTCTGAAATACTAGACATCACTCCTTAGCAGCATGAAGCGCCCAGATGAGCCATCACTCTGTCCCCCATAGAAATAGAAGGTTATAATTGATAGTGGGGGGCATGAAACGAGGTACAAAACAAGCAAACAATTTTTGCTACTTAAATGTAAAGTCAGAAAGCTGATGCTTCAGGGTTGGATGGCTGGCTTCTTGCTTACCCATGTCCTGGGGCACAAACTGTCTTGGTCCTTATCTCAATTTCTTTCCCAGAGTGGGACTGGTTAGGCTGGATCTCATCTCAATGCCTGTGGACCTCCAGAACCACTATGATGAAACAAGTCAGAGACCTGCAGGTCTTTTGTGAGTATTTCCTAATAGCACTCACTTCCTTGCAGCCTCTTTTCAACTCCCCAAACATGCTCATCCAGCAGAGTGATAGTCCTTGAGACCCAAAGGTCTGCGACCCCCTCATCTGTCAACAGATTAAATGCTCTCCTTCACCCCAAAATCTTGTCCTCATTGTTTTCCTTTGGTACCAGTGACAGGGACTTGGCTTTCAGCAACATGATCAGTGATCCTGTAGCTATGTTCTGTTTATTATTATTGCCAGGATGGGCTTTTCCTGGTTTTGGTCTGGTTTGGCTACATGTTGGGGGACGGAGGTGATTGTCAACCAAGAGTCACTGCCATAAACGCTTTTAACTACATTTGAGCAACAAAGAGGTTTTGGGAGGGATCCTTAACCTATCTTTACCTGGGGTACATTGTTAAATTCTGATTTTTCAGCTTTATGTGTGGGAGTCATCATTTCATAGTTCCAGACCAGCATTAATTTGCTGGGAGTTGTACTTCTGTGGAATTCTGACAACCAATAGGCATGAATCTCAAAAGGAAGACTACATAGCAAACCAAGAACAGTATAAGAAATCAGGGGCCAGTGCTCTCGTGCAGTAGGTTAATCCTCCACCTGCAGCACTGGCATCCCATATGGGGGCCGGTTCTAGTCCCCACTGTTCCTCTTCTGATTTAGCTCTCTGCTATGCCCCAGGAAAGCAGGAGAAGATGGCCCCAGCACTTGGGCCCCTGTACCCACATGGGAGACCCAGAAGCAGCTTTTGGCTCCTGGCTTCGGATTGGTCCAGCTCTAGCTGTTGCAGCCACTTGGGGAGTGAACCAGCAGATGGAAGACCTTTCTCTTTGTCTTTCTCACTGTCTGTAACTCTACCTCTCAAATAAATAAATAAAATCTTTTTAAAAAATAATATAAGAAATCAAATTTGTTCTCAAAAACAATAAACAGTGTTAGCAGGCATATTATAGTTGGCTATTTGCATAAGGATAGCAAGAAAAGATTATTTACCATATAATAATTTCAAATTTAGAAAACTTCCAAAGTTAGGAAGCCTAACCAAGGCAGACTTAAATTTTTTTACTAGTTTTTTGATGTTTAAATATCTATTAAGAACTGACAATTTTATTTATTTGTTCAAAGCTTCAGAGTCATTGAAATCAGGTATTCTGTGCGTATTTTTACATACATTAATATTTAAATTAGATTCTATTATCAATAGAACAGATATTAATGAATTTATACAAATACTCATATTTCCAAGAAATATAAAAATATTCATATAAGTAGTTTTTGTTAGAAACAAAAGGTAAATGTTTTATCTTTTTTTACAAAAACACACTTTACCAAAGTGTTGCAGACCCTAGAAATCTCAGGAAAATCTTTGCCGAGAAGATAAAACATTTAAGTATAGAACCAATGGTGTTTTAAGTAAAAGACACAAAAACTCACTAAGTTAATTAGTTTGTTGAGTCTTACTTAATCGCTTCTTGTCTTGTCCATTAGCAGTTTCATGAATCCATCGCCTTCCTTATCATAGTTATGTCTTTAGTTACTCCATTTGATATTTTGTAACATACCTATAGTTACAAATAATCACTAGAGTCTTTTCTGATTATAAATGTTTCCAGAGAAGAAGCAGAACTATGGATGACAAAAGGCTTAACATTATCAAGATTAAAAATTGGATAACAGATTAGCAATCAATAAGGAAATTTAGTTGTTTTCATTGCACACAACAATTTTTAAAGCACATCATGGTTTTTAAAAACTATTTCATCATTTTATACTTCAGGATTTATCACAGAGGAGATAATCTCAAAAAATCTTAGGTCCTTTTTTAGAGGATAAAAACCATGACTGATAACATTCCATGAGGAACACCAGAATTTTATAAATATCCAACTTCTAGAAATTTTACATCAATAATATATCTATGTAATTGTAAGTTAAAGTTTTTCATGATTTTACAACTTGACAATATTTTCCAAACTCTGAGTGAACCTAGTTATATATTATCTGTACAAAATGAGAGCTATATCCTTTTAGGATTTCCAGGGGAAATGTCAAATTCAAGATTCAATTTATAACTTTGATTTTGAGAAAGCCTGTCTAAAATCAAAACATTTGGTCAAGACAGAATAGGAGAAAATATTTGCAAATTATGCAACTGATAAAGGATTAATAACCAGAATCTACAAAGAAATCAAGAAACTCCACAACAAAACAAACAACCCACTTAACATATGGGCCAAGGACTTAAACAGACATTTTTCAAAAGAAGAAATCCAAACAGCCAACAGACACATGAAAAAATGTTCTGGATCACTAGCAATCAGGGAAATGCAAGTCAAAACCACAATGAGGTTTCACCTCACCCTGGTCAGAATGCCTTACATAGAGAAATCAACAAGAGATGCTGGTGATGATGGGGAGGAAAAGGCACACTAACCCACTATTGCTGTAAATGCAAACTGGTAAAGCCACTATGGAAGACAGTTTGGAGATACCTCAGAAATCTGTATATAGCCCTACCACATGACCCAGACATCCCACTCCGTGGAATTTACCCAAAGGGAAATTAAATTGGCAAATAAAAGAGCTATCTGCACCTCCATGTTTATTGCAGCTCAATTCACAATAGCTAAGACATGGAATCAACCTAAATGCCCATCAACAGAAGACTGGATAAAGAAATTATGGGATATGTACTCTATGGAATACTGCACAGTAGTAAAAAAATGAAGTCTGGTTATTTGCAACAAGATGGAAAAATCTGGAAAACACCATGCTGAGTGAAATAAGCCGGTCCCAAAAGGACAAATATCTTATGTTCTCCCCGATCTGTGACAACTAACTGAACACCTAAAAAGAAACCTGTAGAAGTGAAACTGACACTATGAAAAACAATGACTTGATCAGCTCTTGTCCTAACTGTCAAAGAACAGCTTACGATTTTATTCATTTAGTATTTTCTCTTTCTACTTAATACCATTGGTTGAAATTTTTAATTAACACAGAATTACTCTTAGGTGTTCAAATCCAATTGAAAATTGATCACTGTTAAAAAATAAGAATGGGAATAAGAGAGGGAGGAGAGATACAGTTCAGCACATGCTCCCTCGGACTTACCCCTAAGGGTAAAGCTAAAAACTTGACATGGAATTCCAAATCCCATTAAGTTGGCAGGAACCAATGCCATCTTACTAGTTAAAGTGATCAGTTTAAGTTCATAAGTGATCATAAAGATAGGATTAATTGTCAAAGGGATCACATAAATAAGATCAGTGCTGCTAAAAATAATTGATAGAATTAAAAAGGAGAGAACAATCCAACATGGGAAGCGGGATACACAGCAGACTTACAGAATGACAAATGCCCTACGCAGACTCTGGCCTCAGAATCAACCCTTAAGGCATTCGGATCTGGCTAAAAAGCCCATTAGAGTTTCTCAGGCATGGAAAGCCAAGACACTGTGGCAAGAAAATGACCTAAATGAAAGATCTCTCTGAGTGAGATCCCAGTGGAAAGGAGGTACCTTTTTCTGAAGGGAGGAGGGAATTTCCACTTCGATTATGGCACTGTCTAAATACTGACTGAGTTTGTGGTCAGAAAAGGCCTCTATAGCCTTGGCAGCTTACGGCAAGAGCCTTGGGTGATTACTCACATCATCAATAAGAGTTGTCAATTTTAAATCAACAACAGGAGTCACTGTGCACTTGCTCCCCATGTAGGACCTCTGTCCTTAATGTGTTGTACTATGCAAATAAATGGTAAAACTAGTCTTCAAACAGTACTTTAAACTTTGTGTGTCTGTGTGGTTGCAAACTGTAGAAATATTTACTTAGTATAGAGTTTATCTTCTGTATATAAAGATAATTAAAAATGAATCTTAATGAAGAATGGGATGGGAGAGGGAGTAGGAGATCGGATGGTTTGTGGGTGGGAGGGTGGTTATGGGAGGAAGAACAGCTATACTTTCAAAATTTATATTTATTAAATAAAAGTCTTATTTTAAAAAATAAAATAAATAAAAACATTTGGTCAAAATAGGATCCCTGATCATTGTGAAATAATAATCATTCATTTAATAGGGTGATTTAACCAGTGTCATAAATCAAATTTAATTTAAAAGTCAAAAAATTAAATATTTCAGCATATGTATATATTCCCAAATAATCTTAACTCTTTTAAGATTCAACTTTTTCCTATTCCCATAAATACAAAACCTTTGTTTCTTTGATCAAGCTTCAAAAAGGCAACAAAAGGGGCCAGCAATGTGATGTAGCAGGTAAAGCCATCATCTGCAATGCCAGCATCTGCATCAGCATTGATTTGAGTCCCAGAGGCTCCAGTTCTGATCCAGCTCCTTTTTAATGCACCTGGGAAAGTAGTGAAGGATGGCCCAAGTTCTTGGGCCCCTGCACCCATGTTGGAGACCTGTATGAAGCTCCTGATTCCTGGCTGGCTTTGTCCTGGCCCAACCCCAGCTTTGCAGCCATTTCAACAGTGAACCAGCAGATGGAATATCTTTCTGACTCAGCCTTTCAAAGAAATTAAAAAGAAATCTTTAAAAGAAAAGGGGGGAGGAGGCAAGATGGCGGAATAGGAAGGGAGCACACTGATAGCCTGGGGAGAGATAGTTTAATAAAAGTGGAGATACTGCAGGTTCAAGGAAGAGTAGGGGAGGAAACAGCAGAAGAAACTCTTCCAGAACGCGTGATTCACAGCTGACCTGCGTGGAGAGCGTGGGAGCCCACAGTTCGGGACACCAGCGGCAGACTCAACACACCAGCGCTGGAACGCAAGGTGAGCCGAACCTCAATAGCCCGAGACACCGGCAGGCAAGCGGAGAGAGGAGACTAGAGGGAACGACCCCCCGGGGGGGGGGGGGAGTTCACCAGGCTAACTGGAAGAGAGAGAGAGAGAGAGAGAAAAAAAAAAGGTGACTGGTACGGACACGGGTTTCTCTCTCTCCGCTCACCTCTCAAGGGCGAGCAAGACAAAGAGCAGGCGCCATCTTGGACATACGTCATAAGCAGAGCGACCTCAGGTCTGCACCGGCCCTGAGCCTAGCAGAAAAACCTGACTCTGGGCGGGGCGAATTAACAGGAGATTAGGACCTAGTAAATTTGTGGTGCTACTGAACTGAGACTGTGAAAAAAGAGACGGTGGGGGAGAGAACTCACGGAATTCACGTGAGCACTCTCCAGAGACGCTACAATTCCATAACTTTGGCAACCCAGTGGGAGACTGAAGGAGAATTTGAGCCCACTCTGAGGGCCGAACAGATTCCCTGTGTGGTCCTTGGGAAAGAGCTTCCGATCTCTGGCTCCTGTGGGTATATCATTTGCCTGCTAACTACCTCCAACTTCGTTCAGCTGTGTGGAATTACTTCCCTTTTGAATCAAAAAAAGAAAGAGAGAGAGAGAGAGAGAGGTTTACCACGCCTAACCTGGGAGTGTCACCTTTGGCACACCAAACAGAGCTCTCAGGCCACACCCATCTCAAGCCCTAAGGCTCCATCAAAAACAGATAGTCCACTTAATCTAGAGTCATAGTATAACAAGAAAAAACACCACAGTGAAGAAACCAAATATCTCCAATATGCCAAATAACAAACGCAAAAACCGAGGTAATAAAAACAAGGAAGTCACCATGACGCCCTCAAATGAAAAAGACACCCCAATTCAAGATTATGAAGATGATGACATAGAAGAAATGCAAGAAGCAGATCTCAAAAAATTGATAAGAACATTAAGAAGTTCTCAAAAACAAATTCTTGAACTACAGAAATCCTTAATGGACAAGATAGAAAATCTCTCTCGTGAAAATGAAATATTAAGGAGGAATCAAAATGAAACGAAACAACTAGTACAACAGGAAACTGGGATAGTGACTGAAGTGAAGAATTCAATAGATCAAATGAAAAACACAATAGAGAGCCTTACAAACAGAATGGGTGAAGCAGAAGAGAGAATATCGGACTTAGAAGACAGAGAACAGGAAAGGATACAGTCAGACCAAAGAAAAGACGAGGAAATTAGAAATCTAAAACATATTGTCGGGAATCTTCAGGATACTATTAAAAAACCCAACATTCGGGTTCTAGGAGTTCCTGAAGGCAAGGAGAGGGAGAAAGGATTAGAAGGCCTTTTTAGTGAGATATTAGCAGAAAATTTCCCAGGTTTGGAGAAGGACAGAGAAATCCTAGTACAGGAAGCTCACAGAACCCCTAATAAACATGACCAAAAGAGATCCTCACCACGACACGTTGTAATTAAACTCTCCACAGTGAAACATACAGAAAAGATCCTAAAATGTGCAAGAGAGAAACGTCAGATTACTCTCAGAGGATCTCCAATCAGACTCACAGCTGACTTCTCATCAGAAACTCTACAAGCTAGGAGGGAATGGCGAGATATAGCCCAGGTACTAAGAGAGAATAACTGCCAGCCCAGAATATTATATCCTGCAAAGCTATCATTTGTGAATGAAGGTGAAATAAAGACTTTTCATAGCAAACAGAAAATGAAAGAATTTGTTGCCACTCGTCCAGCCCTGCAAAAGATGCTTAAAGATGTGTTACACACAGAAACAAAGAAACACGGTCATCAATGTGAAAGAAGGTAAATGAAGGAAACCAAGGAAGGAAACCTCACAGCAAAAGATCACAGGGAATCCAAAGCATATATTAGAACTTATCTTTGGCAAATGGCAGGGCAAAGTTACCACTTATCATTAGTCACATTGAACGTGAATGGCCTGAACTGTCCAATTAAAAGACACCAATTGGCTGATTGGGTTAAGGAACAAACCCATCTATTTGCTGCTTGCAAGAAACACATCTTTCCAACAAAGATCCATACAGACTGAAAGTGAAAGGCTGGAAAAAGATATACCATGCCAACAGAAATGAAAAAAGAGCGGGCGTAGCCATCTTAATATCGGACAACATAAACTTTACCACAAAAACTGTTAAGAGAGACAAAGAGGGGCACTATATAATGATTAAGGGATCAATTCAACAGGAAGATATAACAATTATCAATGTATATGCACCAAACTACAGGGCACCAGTTTATCTAAAAGATTTATTAACGGACTTAAAGGGAGACTTAGACCCCAATACAATAGTACTGGGGGACTTCAATACTCCACACTCAGAAATAGACAGATCAATAGGACAGAAGATCAACAAGGATACAGTAGATTTAAATGACACTATAGCCCAAATGGATCTAACAGATATATACAGAACTTTCAATCCTACATCTAAAGACTTTAAATTTTCTCAGCAATGCATGGAACCTTCTCTAGGATTGACCACATACTAGGCCATAAAGCAAGTCTCAGCAAATTCAAAAGAATTAGAATCATACCATGTAGCTTCTCAGACCATAAAGGAATGAAGCTGGAAATTAGCAACTCAGGAATCCCTAGAGCATACACAAACACATGGAGATTGAACAACATGCTCCTGAATGAACAATGGGTCATAGAAGAAATTAAACGAGAAATCAAAAATTTTCTGGAAGTAAATGAGAATAACAGCACAACATACCAAAACTTATGGGACGCAGCAAAAGCAGTGTTAAGAGGAAAGTTTATATCAATAGGTGCATACATCAAGAAATTGGAAAGACACCAAATAGATGAGCTTTCAATTCACCTCAAGGATCTAGAAAACCTACAGCAAACCAGACCCAAATCTAGTAGGAGAAGAGAAATAATTAAAATCAGAGAAGAAATCAACAGGATTGAATCAAGAAAAACATTCCAAAAAATCAGCCAAACGAGGAGCTGGTTTTTTGAAAAAATAAACAAAATTGACACCCTATTGGCACAACTGACTAAAAAAAAAAGAGAAAAGACCCAAATCAATAAAATCAGAGATGAAAAAGGAAACGTAACAACAGACACCACAGAAATAAAAAGAATCATCAGAAATTACTACAAGGACTGGTATGCCAGCAAACAGGGAAACCTATCAGAAATGGATAGATTCCTGGACACATGCAACCTACCTAAATTGAACCATGAAGACATCGAAAACCTAAACAGACCCATAACTGAGACAGAAATTGAAACAGTAATAAAGGCCCTCCCAACAAAGAAAAGCCCAGGACCAGATGGATTCACTGCTGAATTCTACCAGACGTTTAAAGAAGAACTAATTCCAATTCTTCTCAAACTATTCAGAACAATCGAAGAAGAGGGAATCCTCCCAAATTCTTTCTATGAAGCCAGCATCACCTTAATTCCTAAGCCGGAAAAAGATGCAGCACTGAAAGAGAATTACAGAACAATATACCTGATGAACATAGATGCAAAAATCCTCAATAAAATTCTCGCCAATAGAATGCAACAACACATCAGAAAGATCATCCACCCAGACCAAGTGGGATTTATCCCTGGTATGCAGGGATGGTTTAATGTGCGCAAGACAATCAATGTGATATACCACATTAACAGACTGCAGAAGAAAAACCATATGATTATCTCAATAGATGCCGAGAAAGCATTCGATAAAATTCAACAATCTTTCATGATGAAAACTCTAAGCAAAAGGGTTTGGAAGGAACATTCCTCAATACAATCAAAGCAATCTATGAAAAACCCACAGCCAACAAACATCCTATTGAATGGGGAAAAGTTGGAAGCATTTCCACTGAGATCTGGTACCAGACAGGGATGCCCACTCTCACCACTGCTATTCAATATAGTTCTGGAGGTTCTAGCCAGAGCTATTAGGCAAGAAAAAGAAATTAAAGGAATACAAATTGGGAAGGAAGAACTCAAACTATCCCTCTTTGCAGATGACATGATTCTTTAGGGGACCCAAAGAACTCTACTAAGAGACTATTGGAACTCATAGAAGAGTTTGGCAAAGTAGCAGGGTATAAAATCAATGCACAAAAATCAACAGCCTTTGTATACACAGACAATGCCATGGCTGAGGAAGAACTTCAAAGATCAATCCCATTCACAATAGCTACAAAAACAATCAAATACCTTGGAATAAACTTAACCAAGGATGTTAAAGATCTCTACGATGAAAATTACAAAACCTTAAAGAAAGAAATAGAAGAGGATACCAAAAAATGGAAAAATCTTCCATGCTCATGGATTGGAAGAATCAATATCATCAAAATGTCCATTCTCCCAAAAGCAATTTATAGATTCAATGCAATACCAATCAAGATACCGAAGACATTCTTCTCAGATCTGGAAAAAATGGTGCTGAAATTTATATGGAGGCACAAGAGACCTCAAATAGCTAAAGAAATCTTGTACAACAAAAACAAAGCCGGAGGCATCACAATACCAGATTTCAGGACATACTACAGGGCAGTTGTAATCAAAACAGCATGGTACTGGTACAGAAACAGATGGATAGACCAATGGAACAGAATTGAAACACCAGAAATCAACCCAAACATCTACAGCCAACTTATATTTGATCAAGGATCCAAAATTAATTCCTGGAACAAGGACAGTCTATTCAATAAATGGTGCTGGGAAAATTGGATTTCCACGTGCAGAATCATGAAGCAAGACCCCTACCTTACACCTTACACAAAAATCCACTCAACGTGGATTAAAGACGTAAATCTACAACCTGACACCATCAAGTTACTAGAGAACATTGGAGAAACCCTTCAAGATATTGGCACAGGCAAAGAATTTCTGGAAAAGACCCAGGAGGCACAGGCAGTCAAAGCCAAAATCAATTATTGGGATTGCATCAAATTGAGAAGTTTCTGTACTGCAAAAGAAACAGTCAGGAGAGTGAAGAGACAACCGACAGAATGGGAAAAATATTTGCAAAGTATGCAACAGATAAAGGGTTAATAACCAGAATCTACAAAGAGATCAAGAAACTCCACAAAAACAAAACCAACAACCCACTTAAGAGATGGGCCAAGGACCTCAATAGACATTTTTCAAAAGAGGAAATCCAAATGGCCAACAGGCACATGAAAAGGTGTTCAGGATCACTAGCAATGAGGGAAATGCAAATCAAAACCACAATGAGGTTTCACCTCACCCCGGTTAGAATGGCTCACATACAGAAATCTACCAACAACAGATGCTGGCGAGGATGTGGGGAAAAAGGGACACTAACCCACTGTTGGTGGGAATGCAAACTGGTCAAGCCACTATGGAAGTCAGTCTGGAGATTCCTCAGAAACCTGAAGATAACCCTACCGTTCGACCCAGCCATCCCACTCCTTGGAATTTATCCAAAGGAATTTAAATTGGCAAACAAAAAAGCAGTCTGCACCCTAATGTTTATTGCAGCTCAATTCACAATAGCCAAGACCTGGAACCAACCTAAATGCCCATCAACGGTAAACTGGATAAAGAAATTATGGGATATGTACTCTTTAGAATACTATACCGCAGTAAGAAACAACGAAATCCAGTCATTTGCAACAAAATGGAGGAATCTGGAACACATCATGCTAAGTGAAATAAGCCAGTCCCAAAGGGACAAATACCATATGTTCTCCCTGATCGGTGACAACTGACTGAACACCAAAAAGGAAACCTGTTGAAGTGAAATGGACACTATGGGAAACGGTGACTTGATCAGCATAGCCCTGACTGTTAATGAACAACTTAATACATTATCCCTCTTAGTAGTTGTTTTGTCTGTTCTACTTAATATGACTGGTTTAATTCTGTAATTATCACACAGTTATTCTTAAGTGTTGAAAATTAACTGAAATGTGATCCCTGTTAAACATAAGAGTGGGAATAAGAGAGGGAAGAGATGTATAATTTGGGACATGCTCAAGCTGACTTGCCCCAAATGGTAGAGGTAGAAACATACCAGGGGATTCCAATTCAATCCCAACAATATGGCATGTATCAATGCCATCTCACTATTCCAAGTGATCAATTTAAGTTGACAATTGATCATAATGAAAGGACTAAGAGTCAAAGGGAGCACATAAACAAGTCTAGTACCTGCTAACACTAACCGATAGAATAAATAAAGGGGAGAGTGATCCAACATGGGAAGTCAGATACTCAGCAGACTCATAGAATGGCAGATGTCCTAAATAGCACTCTGGCCTCAGAATCAGCCCTAAAGGCATTCGGATCTGGCTGAAAAGCCCATGAAAGTATTTCAGGCATGGAAAGCCAAGACACTCTGGCAAAAGATCTCTGTGAGTGAGATCCCAGTGGAAAGAACAGGTCTTCAAAGAAGGAGGTACCTTTCTCTGAAGGGAGGAGAGAACCTCCACTTTGACTATGACCTTGTCTAAACAAGATAAGAGTCGGAGAACTCAGAGGGCTTCCATAGCCTTGGAAACTCATGACTGGAGCATAGGGAGATTACTGATGCCATAGACAGGTGTGTCAATTGGTAAAGTCAACAACAGGAGTCACTGTGCACTTACTCCTCATGTAGGATCTCTGTCCTTAATGTGCTGTGCATTGAGATTTAATGCTATAACAAGTACTCAAACAATATATTTCACTTTGTGTTTCTATGGGGGTGCAAACTATCGAAATCTTTACTTAATGCATACTAAACTGATCTTCTGTAAAAAAAAAAAAAAAGAAATTATCAATTCCCAACTTGACTCTCACTGGGATTAAACATGACAATAGGTCTGATCTGATTTCATCATCATTTAAAAAAAATCATCTATTATTTTTCACTTTATGTTTCTGTGTGGGAGCAAACTGTTGAAATCCTTACTGAATGTATACTAAGCTGATCTTCTGTATATTAAAAGATAATCGAAAATGAATCTTGATGTGAATGGAAGGGGAGAGGGAGTGGGAAAGGGGAGGGTTGTGGGTGGGAGGGACGGTATGGGGGGAAGCCATTGTAATCCATAAGTCGTACTTTGGAAATTTATATTCATTAAATAAAAGTTAAAAAAAAGAAAAGGCAAAGTGGGATTCCAAATTGGCAGAATAGGGAACAAATATCTAGGTCAGGGATAAATAGTAAAAAAAAAAAAAAAAAAAAAAAAAAAAAAAGTATAGAAAGTATAGGAAGTGTACTCTTGGGAGAATTAGAGAGAAAGCCACAGTGGAAATTCTACAGGAGGAAGCAGAATGCCATGCCATGGACCAGTGTGGAATGTGCAAATGCACAGCACAAACATGGAAACAACACGTGACCCCAGCAGTGGAGAGCTGAAGAGGTCTTCTAGCTTAGAGACATAGATAAGATCAGACTGCAGAACCCATGGTAATATAGCCAGATGGAGAACTTGGCCTGAGTCTGGTCTGGAGCCCTAGGAGCTAGAAGGTACCTATGCACCCACTGGAAGTAAAAGGGTCACATTTCTCTCACCCCATCCTCCCCACAATGTAGCCTGCACCTGGCTAAGAGAGGACAGGCACCATTTGGAATAAGCAGTAGCTACAGAAGACCATGTGTGTATGCTCAGCTATTGGCTGAGACAAGAAGCCATCTCAGAAGTACAGGTGGCAGTGGCGGGGAGAGGGCAACATTTGGCCAGTGGCACTTGCGTCTGTGTGTGATTTAGAGTAAAAAAATCTGCATTCCCCAGTGACTTTGAGCCTGGTAGGGAGGTTTGACAGGAGGCTGAGCACCCATGAAGGATTGTGAGGTGACCCCAGCCTCCGGACATACCACATGCTCCAGGACTCAAGCCACCTAGGTGGAGCACCCAGAGAGCTGGCTCAGGGAACATCTGCCTCTCTTTGGACCAGACAGTCTGGAGGGGCGGAGTAGACCCTCTGTACCCAGCAACTGTGGGAGCCTATGTGCTGAGACTATGGGGACTCTGTGGCTGCATGAGAGGGTGCAGGGTATAACTGGGTCTATGGGTAATCTCTGGGTGCAGCTCCACATGTTTGGAACTACCTGGTTGTCTGCAACAGGACCAATGCTCAGAGGACTGTGCAGATCATTTGTGCAGTTCATATGGTAGTGTGGATGAATGTTGCACCCAGAGGGAGCTAACACCCGGGCATTGCTCACCTTGGAGGAGAGGGGGTGAGGGTGTGGTCATCTCTATTAACAAGATGCCCATTATCTGATGATTGGATAAAGAAATTATGATATATATTGTGGGGAGCAACTGGGAGCAACTCAGACTAGACTAAGTTACTGGAATTAAGACTTATTCTATGCATCTGCTCTCCCACAATATGGCGCTGAGAAGGGAAACAGCTTCTACGCAGCTGCCTCCAGTTCAACCAATAAACTGTAGGACCTGCTCCTGATTGGAGGAGAGCAGTGTACTCGGCGTGTGGGTAGCAGAGTTGGGATTGGTGGAAGAGGACTATAAAGGAGGAGAGAGACGGCATGCACCAGGAACATCTAAGGGGAACATCTGAAGGAACACCTGTGCAGCCCCCGAGAGAGCCGGCTGGCGGTGTGCCGCTCCCCCGCGGAAGTGGGGAATGTGGCAGGGGGAACTGCCCTTCCACGGAGGTGGAAGGGACGGTAGCCAACCCGGGAAGGACCAGCAGCCAACCCGGGAAGAACCAGCAGCAAACCCGGGGAGGGCCGAGCAGACAAAAGAACAGCGCAGGGTCCTGTGTCGTTCCTCCACGAAGACGGGGAGCGACATAATGGTGCCGTGACTCGGATATGAAGCCTAGGCAGGGTTTAGTGTCGTTCCCCCATGAAGACGGGGAGTGACATAATGGTGCCGTGACTCGGATAGGAAACCTAGGAGGGAAGAAGTGGAAAATACCGGAGAGAGAGACTAGAAGAGCCTAGGGGAAAGCCGGACGGAAAAGGTGCCGGAAGAAGCTATTGAAAGCCTAGGCATAGACTCGGATACGGACTGTGGGAAAGAAGTTAGGATTTAAAGTGAAAGCAAGAAGAAACTTAGACTCAGATACGGACTGCAGGTTGAAAGTGAAAGTGAAACCTATAAGAAACTTAGACTTGGATATGGACTGTGGGGAGAGGCCAGGAGAAATGAGGGAGGAATATTGTTGGAAGAAAACTTAGGGAAATATACCGGGTAGAGAAAAATGTTAGGGAGGATGAAGCCGCGAGTGCAGGCCGAGGCGGAAACGGAAGCCATCTTGGAATTCTTCAAGTCACCCCGGGGAGCAAGAGGCGAAGATCTGGAACCAGAGGCAGAGACGTGGCCGCCAGGTTGGAATTCGTCAGGTTAGTCTGGGGAACTTGGATTGAATGCTAGTGGCGGAGACGTAAGCTACGCTGTGTGACTCGCGGAAGCCGCCGCGTGCAGAGAGAGCATGGGGCGTGAATAGATACGGAACGCGGGGCTGGCGCAAGGCCGTGGTGCGGACGCGAAGGGGCGTGGAGACTGCGGAGTGTGCGCGCGAAGCCGAGCCGCGCAGAGCCGGGAGCCCGCCGGCGGGGCGAGGCGCCGGGAAGCCGCGCAGAGCCGTGAAGCTGCCGTGGGGCGAGGTGCTGAGAAGCAGCCTCGGGGCGGGCGCCGGGAAGCCGCAGGGATAAGAGAAACAGAAGTTTAGAAGTAAAATGAGAGAAATAGGAATGCTGGAAGATAGAAGTAAAATGGGAGAAATAGGAATGCCCGGAGATAGAGAAATAGAGAAATAGAAAGGCCTCCCCACAACATGGCAATGAGAGAGCTTGGATTCAGTCTGCCTGATTAGTGAGGTGATGAGCACCTGCGGGCGGCTAGCAGCTTATGCGCCGCAGGTCACCGAAGACAGGCACGTTATTAACACCAATAAGTCTCCCCACAAGACGGCAATGAGAAGGCTTGGATTCGGTTTGCCTGATTGCTAGGGCTTGTAAGCACCTGCAGGCAGAGCAGAGCATGCGCTGCAGGGCACCGAACACAGGCACGCATCAGCGCCTAAAAACCTCCTCATAACATGGCGAAGAGAGGACCCGGATTCGGTTTGCCTGATTGATAGGACTTGTAAGAACCTGTGGGCAACTCTAGCAAGCAGAGCAGAGTGTGTGCCGCAGGGCACCGAAGTCAGGCGCGTATCAATGCCAAAAATAAAAAGAAAGGGGGATCTGTGGGGAGCAACTGGGAGCAACTCAGACTAGACTAAGTTACTGGAATTAAGACTTATTCTATGCATCTGCTCTCCCACAATATGGCGCTGAGAAGGGAAACAGCTTTTACACAGCTGCCTCCAGTTCAACCAATAAACTGTGGGACCTGCTCCTGATTGGAGGAGAGCAGCGTACTCGGCGTGTGGGTAGCAGAGTTGGGATTGGTGGAAGAGGACTATAAAGGAGGAGAGAGACGGCATGCACCAGGAACATCTAAGGGGAACATCTGAAGGAACACCTGTGCAGCCCCCGAGAGAGCCGGCCGGCGGTGTGCCGCTCCCCCGTGGAAGTGGGGAATGTGGCAGGGGGAACTGCCCTTCCACGGAGGTGGAAGGGACGGTAGCCAACCCGGGAAGGACCAGCAGCCAACCCGGGAAGGACCAGCAGCCAACCCGGGAAGAACCAGCAGCAAACCCGGGGAGGGCCGAGCAGACAAAAGAACAGCGCAGGGTCCTGTGTCGTTCCTCCACGAAGACGGGAAGCGACAATATATACACTATGGAGTACTACTCAGTTGTAAAAATATAAAATAAAATCCTGTCTTCTGCAACAAAGTGAATGCAACCAGAAACCATTACACTTAGTGAAATAAGCCAGTCCCAAAAGACAGATCATATGCTTTCCCTAATCCTGGGTAACTAATAGAGTAGCTAAACTATAATGTATTCAACTGAAATGGACATTCTGAGATTCAATGATTGTTTGCAGCCCTTGTCTCTTCTGTTGAGGAACAGTGTTTTTTTTTTTTTTTATACTATTTATTGAACTCTTTACTTAGTGTAGGGTTAACGTTATGATCAAGAAATAAACTGAAAATAGAGCTTTGTAAAAATTCAAGGGTTGGGGATCAGTGCTGTGGCATAGCAGGTAAAGCCACTGCCTGCAATGCTGGCATCCCATAATGGTGCCTGTTTGAATCTTGGCTACTCCACTTTGACCCAGCTCTCTGCTATGGCCTGAGAAAGCAGTAGAAGATAGCCCAAGTCCTTGGGCCCCTGAACCCATGTGGGAAGACCCGGAGGAGGCTTCTGGCTTTGGATGGGTGCAGCTCTGGCCATTGCGGCCAACTGGGGAGTGAACCAGCAGATGGAAGACCTTTCTCTCTGCCTCTGCCTCTGCCTCTGCCTCTGCCTCTGCCTCTACCTCTGCCTCTTTGTAACTCTGCCTTTCAAATAAATAAATAGTTTTTAAAAATTAAGAGTGGGAATAGGAGAGGGAGGAGCAAGAAGGGTTGGAGCATTTGCGGGAGGGAAGGTAGGATAAGAAGTTTCATTATGTTCCTAAGTCTGTTTATATAAAATATATGAAACTTGTATAACTTAAATAAAATTTTTAAAAAAGACATAGGAACTCTATCTAGGTCTCCCATGTTGGTGATAGCAACCTGATTCCTTGAGCCACCACCTGCTGCCTACCAGGGTGCACATTAGCTGGAAGCTTGAACTGAAAATGAGGCTGACATTTAAACACAGGCACTCTGATGTGGGACATGGGTATCCTAACAGGTGTCTTAACTTTTAAGCTCTGTTTTTCCATATTATTTCTCTATAATGTGAGTATAATATTTTAATCCAGAAATAAATTTAATATAATCTATGTATACACAAAAATCATAGTAATTAATTTTAAAAAGTGTGGAAACTGCATTTTAGCATTTTCTTACAAAATGACTAAAATTTTTCCTTGTCATCAAAGGATCTTTATTTGGGGTTCTGGCAGTTAAGTTTTATTTTCAATTACTTCTAATAGGAATACAGCATTTCCTTCAATTATAAATGTTTGCTACAAACAACAGTAGAATAAGTAGAACTTGTAACTTCATCCTCCACAGAAATCAGATATTTTCATATGATATTTGTTGCAGATACCCCAAAATAATTTTATGTCAATTACATATTTCGATGATAATAGTTATTAGACCTATTGCTAGGTCTTCAATTCTAATAATTTAATAAAGAATCATAAATGCTAGTATATAAAAAAGGCAAAGGAAAACATTGAATATAAGAATTAACACATGAAATAATCCCAATACTTGGGAAAATGCACATGCATCAAGAAAGTCCAGAAGTGGAGTCAAATCATTGTTAACTTAGGTTTCTATGATAAACATTTTTAATGTCAAATCATAATAGTCAGAACCAGAGAAATGAAAAGACCTAACAGGAGCTAAATAGAAGGTTGAGAGAGACACCAGTTAAGTGGAAACTTCAAGAAAGTGCAATTCAGAACATGGTTGAAAATACTAACACATTTTAAAATTCAAGACTTTTTGCAACTAGTTACTACTCTATCAATATTTTACGAAAATCTTTTTGCTTAATGAAATAAGCCAGTACCAAAAAGACAGATACTATATGTTTTCCCTGATCTGGGATAACTAATAGAGTACTTAAGATGTAATGTACAGGAGTTAAATTGACATTTTGAGATATGATGATTATTTACAGCCCTTGTTTCTACTGTTGAAAAACAGTGTTTTATTTTCTCTTCATACTATTTATTGAACTCTTTACTTAGTGTAGGGTTAATCTTATGAGTATAAAGTAAACTGAAAATATATCTTTGGAAAAATTAAGAGTGGGAATAGGGGAGGAAGGAGAAAGAAGGGTGGGAGTGCAGGTGGGAGGGAGGGTTGGATGGGAAGTAACACTATGTTTCTAAATCTGTATATATGAAATACATGAAATTTGTATAACTTTATAAAATCTAAAAATAAAATAAAACAGAGGCCAAATTCTAGTTTTATGTCAGTATACTTGTGATATTAAAGTATAAATTTTAGAAATTCATCTAAATAATTATCTTCCAATCTCAGTCAACCTAATTTACATGAGATTTATCTTCTACAAATCTCCTACAAACTTCTTATATTCTGTTACTTATTGTGGAGCAAATATTACTTTTTCCCTTGACTGAAACATGTCTTATACTTCCATACCTTCACTTACCAAAAAAACACACTGCACTTCTCATAGGTTCCTTTATAAATTTCTCTCCACAACCTACTGGTTACTTTTAATTGAAATCCTTTAATAATCTTTTTTTTTTTTTGACAGGCAGAGTGGACAGTGAGAGAGAGAGACAGAGAGAAAGGTCTTCCTTTGCTGTTGGTTCACCCTCCAATGGCCGCCGCGGCCGGCGCACCGCGCTGATCCGAAGGCAGGAGCCAGGTGCTTCTCCTGGTCTCCCATGGGGTGCAGGGCCCAAGCACTTGGGCCATCCTCCACTGCACTCCCGGGCCAGAGCAGAGAGCTGGCCTGGAAGAGGGGCAACCGGGACAGAATCCGGCGCCCCGACCAGGACTAGAACCCAGTGTGCTGGTGCTGCTAGGTAGAGGATTAGCCTATTGAGCCGTGGCGCCGGCCAATAATCTTTAAGTTGAGAGAAAAACACGTTTTAATACAAGAACTTACAGAATTTTCACCCTTAGTTACTTTAAAGTACTCTTCAATTGTCTGTCCTATTGCAGCAGTCTATCAAAGTGATGTGGGCCTGATCATCTTAATTTCCATTCCAGGTCCTTACCTTAAACAGAGACAAAATTCTAAGCTGAGGCATTGTATTGTATGTGAGCAGGAACAAGGTTCATTTAACAGTGAGAAAGTAAAATATGCATTTGCATGTGAGCGTGGGCTGCCCCACATGAAGAAATACCAATCATGAGTGGACCAGAGGGTTACCCATGAAAGAGAGAGAGGAAAAAGCCTGAGGAGCACCCCCAATGATGGCCCAGGGCAAAATGAGGGCCCTTGCATATTCTCAGTCTGCTTTATGAAGTAGCAGATAGTACCTTGACACGTTTGAAGTCACTTGAGAATTTTATGGCACACCCACAAGGAGTTTATCATCCATATGGTCAAGATATCTCCCCTTCTTTGTCCCAGATGAGACACAGGAGCATCCTGGTAAGGTAGGTGCTTTTGACTGACAGGCAATGTAATAATGTTATACTGCAGAGCTGCCTACTCATATCACATCACTTCCCCTTCAGATTTTCCTCCTTAATCTTAAAGATGGGCTGAAGGATGATGGTTTATCCTCTGACATTTCTTTACACTGATTCAGAGTCATAGGCCTTGCCCATTCCAAGAACAGAGATCTCTGCCTATCTTCTCTAATGGGTCTTTCTCAAGAGCCAGCAGATTTTCAACAGTTATTCTCAGGGATTATGGTCCCTGCATGGTCATCAATACTTTCAGAAGCTGTCAAATGCTGAAAGAAATGAATTTGTCCATCAGAATGCACATAATAGGAAAAAGATAGATCATGGGTGTGATCCTTCCTAGGAAAGGAAGAGTATGTTCTGTTGTTTCCCAAATAGTGGAACTGACAGACATTTCTTACTCAAATTATAGAACCACTTGTCCTGAGTATAAAACCTTGCAATATCTCCCTCACATATTATTGTCAAGGTAAATGTAACAGATTAATTAGTGTACATACTTCACCTTGTTCTATCACTATATAATCTAGGCTAGAGGATTGTCCATCACTACTTTAGATAGAAAATCTACATGCTTGAGTACTTGCTACAACATTTGGCCTGTAGTCTGAGCTAAGCTGCACAAGGCAATAGACACATTTTTTAAAGTAATTTTATGAGGCATAGCAGAATCTTCTCCTATTATGGTAGAAGAACTCACCAGGGAGTCTTACTGCCAGTTGCAGCTTCCTGACAGACTCAGGAGAAGAGGTAGGTAAATATGTTGTCATAAAATGTAACAGCCTTGATGTGATGTGATGTGATAAAAGCAAAGATTTTACTTATCTTTTACCTTTTTGTAGCATTATTTGAAGTCATCAATTGTCTCACCAGAGTAAGTAGACTACCCTCTGCGTGTACCTGTGAAGACTCAGGAGGTGAAGGTCTAATTCTTGACATATGTATCCAGCTTGAAATTCCCTGTGAATCAGCTGTAGTAGGAGTGCTAAGTACCACCAGTAAGGTCCTTTCATGTAGGGTGTAATTGACCAGGAGAGCCTTCCTTCCAAGTTTTCAGCAAAACTAGATAACCTAGGGAGATCAGCTGTTCCTGACTTTGGGAGTCTGGCACTGGAAAAATTTTGTTAGCTATTCTATCAGAGCCTCTTGTACCTGACCTGGACTGATAACATGTTTTACTGATCCTGGGTATCTAAATCAGAGATGTCTGTCAGAGGTGAGAAGGGAGCTCTCGTATAACATTTCAAATGGGCAAAATTTTAAAATAGCCTTAGGTACTATTCTCATTCAGAGGAGGGCAATAGGCATCAGATTAAGTGACGATTCTGAGGTTTCTCAGCAAAGCTTAGCCAGAGTCCTTTTAATATGATTAGAAGCATATATATATATATATATATATATATATATATATGAGGCCATCCTGTAGCCACTAGTTCTAGTTGCCTAAAATAGGAGGCCACTAGTCATGAAAGTGGACCCACCTATTCAGTGAGTGCATCCAGAGTTATTCCCTGCTTCTCTGCTACAAAGTGAGAGCAAAGCTTGCCATCAACTCCCATAATAATGTAACTTTCTGGAGATAGAGATCCTCTAGGGGAAATTAGTACAAAGAGACTCTTGTGTCAAAAAAAAAAATTAACACTCCCACTTGCAACACCAGTGATCACCTGGGGCACATGACATAAGAATCCTGGGCTGTGGAAACTTCCTGGGTCCTCAGACTTCTCAGTCTTCCAAAAAGGCCATGAGGAAAGTGGTGACCCTCACCTCCCTTTGGCATTGAGGACAGTCCCTCTTCCAACGACTGTCTCTCTTACATGGGGGACATGCACTAGAGGAGTACTTCACAGTTTCCTGGATTCCCAAACCTGAAACACTCTCCTGTGGGCTGTTCAGCCACACCAGAATGCCCTTGGACTGATTTTTAGGTCACTGCACAATGTTTAAAGTAATCACTACTTTAACAGCTTGCTGAATGGATGGCTTCCCATGTTGGAGTTCCCGTTTTTCTTTAGCCCTGTCTCTATTACTAAATAATGGCCATCTAGGGTCTGGAGTCCCATTGCCATTGTCTGAAACTGTACCCTTAGCAGTGAGTCCATAGGAATGCATGCAGACTCACTTATAGCTGAAAGTCTGCAAAACCTTTCAAAACCAAAGTAGATATGGTTCTCCATGAGCTCAGTTAGGTTTATGGCTTACGCATATGGCTTGAATCTCTTGCAATAGGTGATAACTTCTGTCCCCAAATCTTTCTCCACCCCAAATTGGAGTTTTCCTCAAGGTGTTCTAGACCTAGAGTCTCCTCTCAGATCTGTTAGAACTGTCCACCCCCCTGAGCTTTTACTGCCACATCTAGGACTTCTGGCCTCTAGGGGGCACTTCCATGCCTAAGGTTCAACAATGGAAGAAATTTAGCCTTTGGGTGAGCTGTATAAACACACATCTCTTCAGGTTCTTCTCTGGCACCCTGAATATATTCAGGGACCTGTTCCACCAAGCTTTTAGGGAGCACTGAACTCATGCCTCAGGTCTTTTTTCAGGATGATGTGAGTGTCCAAACATCTAGGAGATGAAATTAGCATTCAAAGTTCAGCTTGAACCTTGAAGCTCCAGTACTCCAAATATATTAGGGGGCTTGTATCACCATGTCTAGGGCTTTTGACCTCTTGTGTGCATCAAACTCACAACTGGAGTTTATTCCTGGGATGATACCAGCATCCAAGCATTTTGAATATTGAAGCTGAAAAACTGCATTGTTCAAATTTCCTCAGGGAGAGATTGAAGGCTTGTTGGTGTAACAATAAGCCTCAGCTGGCTAGCATAAGCCACATCCATATGCTGGGAGGCTAGCATCAGATGTATTTAAACATGCCTTCCTCATGGCTACATTTCCAGCAGAGCAGAGAGTTTGTGGGGGCCGTCTGGCCCTGGGCAGACTGTGAGTCAAGTAGCTGACTGGAGAATGAGATGCATCGTGCCACCAACACATATCTGGTTCTACTGACCACCCAAATGCAGAGGGGTGACTGTCCATCTCCCAAAGAAGGAAGTCCTGACCTTCACCCCGTTCTGGTAATTTTCATTGCAGCAGGATGTCCTGCCCCGACTCAGCAAGGTAACTAAGAAGTAGTTACTCATATTTTTTGACAAACAAAAGTTTGCACACTAAGTTAAAGATAGTATGGAGAAGGGATTAATATGGTGGAGTAGGGAGGGAGCTTACCGCTCTAGAATAGGAAAAAATAGTTTAACAAAAATGGAGAGAGTGCAGTCTCAGTGAAGAGTTAAGGAGAAAATGGCAGAGTAAACTTTATGCAAATTAGAGGGACACAGCAGACCTAAGTGGAGGGTTTAGACACACGCAAATCAGGACCCCAGCAGCCAAGAGCCTCCATACTAGCTTTGGAGAGAGGTGAGATCAGACTGCAGCACCCCATTCCACTGGTGATAAAGCTGCAGGAAAAGTCTGGAGGGAATCCAGCTTGGAGCCCTGTGGGAAATAGTGTACCTGCCAAACTAGAGGAGGAAAAAAGTGGGGCCACATTTTCCTCCCCATGATCACCCTGCAATGGTGTTCTGTAACAAGCAATACAGAGTAGGCACCATTTTGGACATATGTAACAGGTTTGCCAGCTCGTGTCCATACCCAGCTATCAGCCATGCAGAGACTCCTGAGCCTGGCAGGGAGAACTGATGGCGGGCTGGGTGCTCGTGAATGTGGGAGACTTGTGTACCAGGACTGTGAAAACACTGAGACTGCAGGGCTTGGAAAACACTGAGGCTGTATGGGACGGCTCAGGATGTGGCTAGGACTATAGGCAGTCATTGTGGGTGGCTCCACTCACACAGGGCTCCCTGGTTATCTGCTGAGGGACACTGCTGGAGAATCTGCTTACACTGAACTGCACAGACTTCAATACCCCACTTTCAGCAACGGACAGATCAGATGGAAAATCAGCAAGGAAATAACAGAGTTAATCGATACTATAGACCAAATGAACCTAAGAGATATCTATAGAACTTCTCATCCTACAGTTGTACAATGCACATTCTTATCACCAATACATGGAACTTTCTCTAAGATTGACTACATGCTAGGCTATAAAGCAAGTCTCAGCAAATTCAAAAAAATCAAAATCATACCATGCAACTTCTCAGACCACAATAGAATGAAGCTGGAAATCAGAAACTCAGGAATCTCTAGAACATCTGCAAACAGATGGAGACTGAATAACATGCCTCTGCGTGAACATTGTGTTATTGGAGAAATCAAAAAATTTCTGGAAAAAAATGAAGAAAATACAATATATCAAAACTAATGGGATACTGCAAAAGCAGTGTTAAGAGCAAAGTTTATAGCAATTGTTGCCTATATCAATAAACTGGAAAGGCACCAAATAAATGAGCTATCAATGTATCTCAAGGATATAGAAAAACAACAGTAAATGAAACCCAAAAGTAGTAGGAGAAAAGAAATAAATAAATTAGAGAGGAGGGCCGGCACCGTGGTTCACTTGGCTAATCCTCCGCCTACGATGCCGGCACCCTGGGTTCTAGTCACGGTTGGGGCGCCAGGTACTAGTCCCAGTTGCTCCTCTTCCAGTCCAGCTCTCTGCTGTGGCCCAGGAGGGCTGCGGAGGATGACCCAAGTGCTTGGGTTCCTGCACCCGCATGGGAGACTGGGAGGAAGTACCTGGCTCCTGGTTTTGGATCGGTGCAGTACCAGCCGTAGCAGCCATTAGGGGAGTGAACCAACAGAAGGAATACCCTTCTCTTTGTCTTTCTCTCTCACTGTCTAACTCTGCCTGGCAAAAAAAAAAAAAAAAAAGAGAGAGAGAGAGAGAGAGAGAACAAATCAACAAAATGGAAAGCAAAAAAAAAATTACAAAAGATGAGCCAAATGAAGAGCTGATTTTTTGAAAAAATAAACAAAATTGACACACCGTTAGCCCAACTAATTCAAAAAAGAAGAGAGAATACCCAAATTAAAAAAAATTAGAGGTGAAAAAGGAAATGTAACAACAGACACCACAGACATAAAAAGAATCATCAGAAATTACTACAAAAAGCTGTATGCCAACAAACTGGGAAACCTAGAAAAAATGGATAGACTCCTGAATACATACAAACCATTTAAATTGAATCATGAAAACAAAGAAAACCTAAACAGACCCATAACCAAAACAAAAACTGAATCAGTAATAAAGACCCTCCCAGCAATGAGAAGCCCAGGACTGGATGGCTTCATTGTGGAATTTTACTAGATATTCAAAGAAGAACTAGGCAGACAAGGATGCCCACTCTCACCATTGTTATTCAATATAGTACTGGAAGCCAGAGCTGTTGGGCAAGAAAAAGAAATCAAAGAGATACAAATTGGGAAGGAGGAAGTCAAACTATCCCTATTTGCAGATGACATGATTTTATATATAGGGGATCCAAAAGATTCCACTAAGAGACTACTGGAACTCATAAAAGCATTTAGTAAAGTAGCAGGATATAAAATCAATACACAAAAGTCAACAGCCTTTGTATAAACAGACAATGCCGAGGCTGAGAAAGAATTTCTAAGATCAATCCCATTCACAATAGCTACCAAAAAAATCAAACACCTTGGATTAAATTTAACCAAGGATGTCAACTATCTCTATGAGGAAAATTACAAAACTTTAAAGAAATAGAAGATACAAAAATTGGAAAAATCTTCCATGTTCATGGATTAGAAGAATCAATCTCATCAAAATGTCCATACTTCCAAAAGCAATTTACAGATTCAATGCAATACCAATCAAAATAGCAAAGACATTCTTCTCGGATCTGGAAAAAATGATGCTGAATTTCATATGGAAGCACAGGAGACCTCGAGTAGCTAAAGCAATCTTGTACAACAAAAACAAAACCAGAGGCATCAGAATATTAGTATTCAAGACATACTACCAGGCAGTTGTTATCAAAACAGCCTGGTACTGGTACAAAAACAGATAGATAGACTGATGGAACAAATTAGAATCACCATAAATTAATCCAAACATCTACAACTAACATATTTTACCAAGGATCTAAAACCAATCCCTGAAGCAAGGATAGTCTCTTCAACAAATGGTGCTGGGAAAATTGAATTTCCACATGCAGAAGTGTGAATCAAGACCCCTATTTACACCTTACTCAAAAATCCACTCAATATGGATCAAAGATCTAAATCTACTACCCAACACCATCAAATTATTAGAGAACACTGGGGAAACCCTTCAAGACATTGGCACAAGTAAAGTTATTGGAAAAGACCCCAGAGGCACAGGCAGGCAAAGCCAAAATTAAGAAATGGGATTACATCAAATTGAGAAGTTTCTGTACCACGATAGAAACGATCAAGAAAGTGAAGAGGCAACTGACAGAATGGGAGAAATTATTTGCAAACTATTCAATTGATAAAAGATTAACAATCAGAATATACAAAGAGATCAAAAAATTCCACAACAACAAAACAAACAATCAGTTAAGAAATAAGCAAAGGACTTAAACAGACATTTTTCAAAAGAAGAAATCCAAATGGCCAACAGACACATGAGAAAATTCTCAGGATCACTAGCTGTAAGGGAAATGCAACTCAAAACCTCAAGGAGGTTTCACCTCACCCAGTCAGAATGGCCCTCATACAGAAATCAACAAACAACAAATGCTGGTGAGGATGTGAGGGAAAAGGTACCCTAATTCACTTTTGGTGGGAATGTAAACTGCTGAAACCACCACAGAAATCAGTTCGGAGATGCTGCAGAAATCTGAATATAGACCTACCATATTAGCCAGCCATCACACTCCTGGGAATTTATCCAGGGGATATTAAATCAGTAAATAAAAGAATTATCTGCACCCCCATGTTTACTGAAGCTCAGTTCACAATAGTTCAGACATGGAACCAAGCTAACTGCCAGTCAAATGAACACTGGATAAAGAAATTAAGGGATATGCACACCGTGGAATACTGCACAGCAGAAAAAAATGAAATCCTGTCATTTGCAACAAAATGGATGAATCTGGAAAACACCATACTTAGTGATTAAGCCAGTCCCAAAGGGACAAATGCCATATGTTTTCCCTGATTTGTGAGAACTAATAGAGCACCTAAAACAAAATCTGTAGAAGTGAAGTTGACACTTCAAGAAAGGATGACTTGAGCAGCCCTTGTCTTGACTGTTGAGGAACAGATTTTTTTTTTGTTTTTCTTTTTTTCTGCATAGTATTTGTTGAACTCTTTTCTTAACATAAAGTTAATCATATGGTTGATGGGCATTTAGGTTGGTTCCAGGTCTTAGCTATTGTGAATTGAGCTGCAATAAACATTAGGGTGCAGACCTCTTTTTTGTTTGCCAATTTAAATTCCTTTGGGTAAATTCCAAGGAGTGGGATGGCTGGGTCGAACGGTAGGGTTATCTTCAGGTTTCTGAGGAATCTCCAGACTGACTTCCATAGTGGCTTAACCAGTTTGCATTCCCACCAACAGTGGGTTAGTGTCCCTTTTTCCCCACATCCTCGCCAGCATCTGTTGTTGGTAGATTTCTGCATGTGAGCCATTCTAACCGGGGTGAGGTGAAACCTCATTGTGGTTTTGATTTGCATTTCCCTGATTGCTAATGACCTTGAACATTTTTTCATGTGCCTGTTGGCCATTTGGATTTCCTCTTTTGAAAAATGTCTATTGAGGTCCTTGGCCCATCTCTTAAGTGGGTTGTTGGTTTTGTTTTTGTGGAGTTTCTTGATCTCTTTGTAGATTCTGGTTATTAACCCTTTATCTGTTGCATAGTTTGCAAATATTTTTTCCCATTCTGTCGGTTGTCTCTTCACTCTCCTGACTGTTTCTTTTGCAGTACAGAAACTTCTCAATTTGATGCAATCCCAATAGTTGATTTTGGCTTTGACTGCCTGTGCCTCCCGGGTCTTTTCCAGAAATTCTTTGCCTGTGCCAATATCTTGAAGGGTTTCTCCAATGTTCTCTAGTAACTTGATGGTGTCAGGTCGTAGATTTAGGTCTTTAATCCATGTTGAGTGGATTTTTGTGTAAGGTGTAAGGTAGGGGTCTTGCTTCATGCTTCTGCACGTGGAAATCCAATTTTCCCAGCACCATTTATTGAATAGACTGTCCTTGCTCCAGGAATTAGTTTTAGATCCTTGATCAAATATAAGTTGGCTGTAGATGTTTGGGTTGATTTCTGGTGTTTCAATTCTGTTCCATTGGTCTATCCATCTGTTTCTGTACCAGTACCATGCTGTTTTGATTACAACTGCCCTGTAGTATGTCCTGAAATCTGGTATTGTGATGCCTCCGGCTTTGTTTTTGTTGTACAAGATTGCTTTAGCTATTCGAGGTCTCTTGTGCCTCCATATAAATTTCAGCACCATTTTTTCCAGATCTGAGAAGAAGGTCTTTGGTAGTTTGATTGGTATTGCATTGAATCTATAAATTGCTTTTGGGAGAATGGACATTTTGATGATATTGATTCTTCCAATCCATGAGCATGGAAGATTTTTCCATTTCTTGGTATCCTCTTCTATTTCTTTCTTTAAGGTTTTGTAATTTTCATCGTAGAGATCTTTAACGTCTTTGGTTAAGTTTATTCCAAGGTATTTGATTGTTTTTGTGGCTATTGTGAATGGGATTGATCTTAGAAGTTCTTCCTCAGCCATGGCATTGTCTGTGTATACAAAGGCTGTTGATTTTTGTGCATTGATTTTATACCCTGCTACTTTGCCAAACTCTTCTATGAGTTCCAATAGTCTCTTAGTAGAGTTCTTTGGGTCCCCTAAATACAGAATCATGTCATCTGCAAAGAGGGATAGTTTGAGTTCTTCCTTCCCAATTTGTATCCCTTTAATTTCTTTTTCTTGCCTAATAGCTCTGGCTAGAACCTCCAGAACTATATTGAATAGCAGTGGTGAGAGTGGGCATCCCTGTCTGGTTCCAGATCTCAGTGGAAATGCTTCCAACTTTTCCCCATTCAATAGGATGTTGGCTGTGGGTTTTTCATAGATTGCTTTGATTGTATTGAGGAATGTTCCTTCCAAACCCAGTTTGCTTAGAGTTTTCATCATGAACGGGTGTTGTATTTTATCAAATGCTTTCTCTGCATCTATTGAGATAATCATATGGTTTTTCTTCTGCAGTCTGTTAATGTGGTATATCACATTGATTGTCTTGCGCACATTAAACCATCCCTGCATACCAGGGATAAATCCCACTTGGTCTGGGTGGATGATCTTTCTGATGTGTTGTTGCATTCTATTGGCGAGAATTTTATTGAGGATTTTTGCATCTATGTTCATCAGGGATATTGGTCTGTAATTCTCTTTCAGTGCTGCATCTTTTTCTGGCTTAGGAATTAAGGTGATGCTGGCTTCATAGAAAGAATTTGGGAGGACTCCCTCTTCTTCGATTGTTCTGAATAGTTTGAGAAGAATTGGAGTTAGTTCTTCTTTAAACGTCTGGTAGAATTCAGCAGTGAATCCATCTGGTCCTGGGCTTTTCTTTGTTGGGAGGGCCTTTATTACTGTTTCAATTTCTGTCTCAGTTATGGGTCTGTTTAGGTTTTCGATGTCTTCCTGGTTCAATTTAGGCAGGTTGCATGTGTCCAGGAATCTATCCATTTCTGATAGGTTTCCCTGTTTGCTGGCATACAAGTCCTTGTAGTAATTTCTGATGATTCTTTTTATTTCTGTGGTGTCTGTTGTTACGTTTCCTTTTTCATCTCTGATTTTATTGATTTGGGTCTTTTCTCTTCTTTTTTTAGTTAGTTGGGCCAATGGGGTGTCAATTTTGTTTATTTTTTCAAAAAACCAGCTCCTCGTTTGGCTGATTTTTTGTAATGTTTTTCTTGATTCAATCCTGTTGATTTCTTCTCTGATTTTAATTATTTCTCTTCTCCTACTAGATTTGGGTCTGGTTTGCTGTAGGTTTTCTAGATCCTTGAGGTGAATTGAAAGCTCATCTATTTGGTGTCTTTCCAATTTCTTGATGTAGGCACCTATTGATATAAACTTTCCTCTTAACACTGCTTTTGCTGCGTCCCATAAGTTTTGGTATGTTGTGCTGTTATCCTCATTTACTTCCAGAAAGTTTTTTATTTCTCTTTTGATTTCTTCTATGACCCATTGTTCATTCAGGAGCATGTTGTTCAATCTCCATGTGTTTGCGTATGCTCTAGGGATTCCTGAGTTGCCAATCTCCAACTTCATTCCTTTATGGTCTGAGAAGCTGCATGGTATGATTCTAATTCTTTTGAATTTGCTGAGACTTGCTTTATGGCCTAGTATGTGGTCAATCCTAGAGAAGCTTCCATGTACTGCTGAGAAGAATGTAAAATCTTTAGCTGTAGGATTGAAAGTTCTGTATATATCTGTATATATCTGTTAGATCCATTTGGGCTATAGTGTCGTTTAAATCTACTGTATCCTTGTTGATCTTCTGACCAGATGATCTGTCCATTTCTGAGAGTGGAGTATTGACCTAAATGCCCATCAATGATAGACTGGATAAAGAAATTATGGGATATGTACTCTTTAGAATACTATACCGCAGTAAGAAACAACGAAATCCAGTCATTTGCAACAAAATGGAGGAATCTGGAACACATCATGCTGAGTGAAATAAGCCAGTCCCAAAGGGACAAATACCATATGTTCTCCCTGATCGGTGACGACTGACTGAACACCAAGAGGGAAACCTGTTGGAGTGAGGTGGACACTATGGGAAACGGTGGCTTGATCAGCATAGCCCTGACTGTTAATGAACAACTTAATACATTATCCCTCTTAGTAGTTTTTTTATCTGTTCTACTTAATATGACTGGTTTAGATCTGTAATTGATGCACAGTTATTCTTAAGTGTTGAAAATTAACTGAAATGTGATCCCTGTTGAACATGGTGGTGGGAATGGGAGAGGGAAGAGATATATAATTTGGGACATGCTCAGGCTGACTTGCCCCAAGTGGTGGAGTTGGAAGCATACCAGGGGATTCCAATTCAATCCCATCGAGGTGGCATGTACCAATGCCATCTCACTGTTCCAGGTGATCAGTTTCAGTTCACAGTTGGTCATGGTGGAGGGACTGGGAGTCAAAGGGAGCACATAGACAAGTCTAGTACCTGCTAACGCTAACCGATGAAGTAAATAAAGGGGAGAGTGATCCAACATGGGAAGTGAGATACTCAGCAGACTCATAGAATGGCAGATGTCCTAAATAGCACTCTGGCCTCAGAATCAGCCCTAAAGGCATTCGGAGCTGGCTGAAAAGCTCATGAGAGTATTTCAGGCATGGAAAGCCAAGACACTCTGGCAAAAGATCTCTGTGAGTGAGATCCCAGTGGAAAGAACAGGTCATCAAAAAAGGAGGTACCTTTCTCTGAAGGGAGGAGAGAACCTCCACTTTGACTATGACCTTGTCTAAACAAGATAAGAGTCGGAGAACTCAGAGGGCTTCCATAGCCTTGGAAACTCATGACTGGAGCATAGGGAGATTACTGATGCCATAGACAGGAGTGTCAATTGGTAAAGTCAACAACAGGAGTCACTGTGCACTTACTCCTCATGTAGGATCTCTATCCTTAATGTGCTGTACATTGAGATTTAATGCTATAACGAGTACTCAAACAGTATATTTCACTTTGTGTTTCTATGGGGGTGCAAACTGTTGAAATCCTTACTTAATGCATACTAAACTGACCTCTGTAAAAAAAAAAAAAAAAAAAAAAAAAAAGAAATTATCAATTCCCAACTTCACTCTCAGTGGGATTAAACATGACAATAGGTCTGCTCTGATTTCATCATCATTTAAAAAAAATCATCTATTATTTTTCACTTTATGTTTCTGTGTGGGAGCAAACTGTTGAAATCCATACTTGATGTATACTAAGCTGATCTTCTGTATATTAAGATAATCAAAAATGAATCTTGATGTGAATGGAAGGGGAGAGGGAGTGGGAAAGGGGAGGGTTGTGGGTGGGAGGGACGGTATGGGGGGGAAGCCATTGTAATCCATAAGTCGTACTTTGGAAATTTATATGCATTAAATAAAAGTTAAAAAAAAAAAAGCACAAAGAAGGTGAAAATAAATCATTTTCCTTTAAAAAAAATAAAAAAAAAAAGTTAATCATATGTGCATACGGTCGATTGAGAATGGATCTCAAAAAATAAGAGTGGGAATAAGAGAGGGAGGAGGAAGTTTATAGGTGTAAAGCCGTATAGTTCTGCATACATCCCTACGGACTTATGTCTAAGGGTACAATTTAGAACTAGCCATGGGACCCCAAATCCCATTAAGCTGAGTGCTAAAAACGCCATCTTAAGTGTTAAAGTGATCATATTAACTGTTAAAGTGAGCATATAGATAGGATTAAATGTTAAAATGATCATATAAATAGGATCAAGTGTCTGGTAATAATAATAAATAGTGTTAATTATTAAATTAACAATAGGAATCACTGTTTGCTAATTTCCCATGCAGGACCTCTGCCCTTAATGAGTTGTATTATGAGAGTTAACTGTAAAACTTGTCCTCAAATAGTCCTGTGTGTGTGTGTGTGTGTGTGTACAAACTTGAAATCTTTACTTAGAGTTGGTCTTCTGTGTACAAACTTAATTGAAAATAAATCTTAATGGAGAATGGGACTGGGAAGGGGAGAGGGAGGAGGGATGGGAGAGTGGGTGGGAGGGCGGGTATGGTTGGAATAATAACAATATTACTAAAGTTGTACTTATGTAATTTGTATTCATTAAATAAAAATGTTTCTTTGAAAAAAATTTTTAAAAATGCAATGACTTTGAATTGCATTTGTCTCGACTATTGAAGAACAGTTTCTTTCATTTTGTTTTTTGTTTCTTTTACTGTGCAAATTGTTGAATTCTTTACTTAGAACAGAGTTGGCCTTCTGTATATAAATTGAAAGTGGATCTTAGTGGAGAATGAGACTAAGAATGGGAGAGGGAGGAGGTGGAGGGGTGAGAGAATGGGTGGGAGGGCAAGTATGGTGGGAAGAATCACTATACTCCTAAAGTTGTACTTATCAAATGCATTAAGTCTGTATTCCTTAAATGAAAGGTTTCTTTGAGGGGAAAAATAAATTTTTAAAAAATTTAAGAAATTAAAAAATTAAATAAATCATAAAAAACAACATAAAGAAACTGAGTAAGCCATATGGAATACAGCAATTGTGGCTTAAATGGTGGCTTGTGGAAAAAGCCAATCTGTCTCACATTGGACATTATCTCCAGAAACACACTAGGACCAGAGAATGGTCACCTGTTTGCCACAAACAGCATGGCAGCAGACTGGGCAAAAATTAACCTCTTTCATCCCCTCCAGACTTGCTCTCTGCCTCCTGCCACTGCTGGCTCACTGATATCAGGAAAAAGAATTGAAGCACCAGATTTACAGGTTAAAAGGAACACCCCAGACTCAGAGCAGAGAAAAAAGAAACTTTTAAATTGATCACAAGCAGTTTGTATAACTAGGAAACCCATGTGACCAACAGAGAAAAATGAGGCTCACTCAACCATTTGAAATTTTAGGGGTTGCAATCCTTTTCCAATTATTTCAAACTCCTACCTCACTCACCATTTATGATGTGGTCCTAAATATCTTAATTTCTATTCCAGGTTCTTGTCTCACACAGGGATAAGAATCCTAAGAGGAGACATCATAATTTGTGCAAGTAGTAACAATATTTATTTAACAGTGAGAGAGAAAGCCTACATTCATTCACATATGCGTGTGGGATGACCTACACAGAGAAATACCCATTATGAGTGAGACAGAGGGTTGCCCATGAAAGAGAGAGGAAAAAGCCTGAATAGCACCCCAAACAACAATGATCAGGAGCAAAAGGGGGGCTCTTGCCCAATTTCAGCCTCATTAATGAGGTAGGAAGTGGTTTCTTTACATGCATGAAGCCATCTGGGAATCTTGTGTCACCTCCACATGGAGTTTAATATCCACATGATCATGGCATCTCCCCTTTCTGGTAACAGATGAAACACAGGGGCATCCTGGGAGGGTGAGCATTTTTGACTGACAGATAAGAGATTACACTGCAGTGCTGCAAGCATTCCAGGTAACTTAGACCCAAGTAGCTAACTGCCTATTCACACCACATCAAAAGGTTATTTATCAATAAATCCAAATATGTTGACTACTCTATAGAATTTAAGAAGCCAAGAGTTCTTTATGTTTAGAAACATTTATTTCATTTATACACATCCAATTTACTTTTAACAATAAAACTTACATTACTTATGAAAACATATTAGGCAAGCATAATGATCAGTAAAAAATAAATTGTTATCTGATACCCAGACCATTGTTATTAAGCCTTAGGTTAAATATACTTTTATGACTTTAAACATCTTTCAGAGATATATATCATAATCCTGCCTGGCCAACAAATTCAAGCACAAACATATGTTAACAAATTCAAAGACATCTTTATTTTACCAATAAAATTAAAATAGCTTATTTATCAAAGTTTTATATAAGTTAGTTAACTAAAAGGCATATGGGTTAATTTAATAGTTTTAATTTATGTGAGTGCGTATTTATCTGTAAGTCAATTAGAACAAAGCTCTTTGGGGCTTTTTATCATGTAGACAAAACATAGAACTTGTATGCACATATAACATTTATCACAAGACAGGAAAATGAAACAGTTTTTTTTTTAGCACCTTGGGCTTTTCCTTTAAATATTTTACACCTTTTATCATTTATTTATTAGAACAACTTTTTCTTTTAATAACCTTACCAAACCATAATTTTTAGTAAGCACCTGGTCAATAATTTTAAATGGACAAATATATCAACATTTCAGTTGGAACTTATATGAGGGAAAACCAATACTTGAACATTTTCTTTGCTAATTAGCTCCAGTCTCAGCAAAGGAGTTAAACATTTTCACATGTAAAAAAAAATTGTCTTAATTTCAGATCCTTCAGTTGGCACTCTAAAAGAGAAATGCTTTTTATTGCATTGCTCTTATGATTCTTGTTTCCCACTGTCAGCTGTGCAAAGGATTTCCATGGGGAAATTAAAATTGGCTTTAAGAGATCAGGGGAAGCCCCTGAGCATCCTCATTCTTTAGACTCATACACAGGCCCTGCAGTATACCGATTTTTTTCTTAGTTATAGGATAATAACTATTGGCTGCCCTAATCAGATATCAGAGGGCTTTGGAATGGAATTAAAATTGAATCACCCTATTTTACCAAAGAGAAAGAAATTCTCACGCAAACAATACTCTAACAAACTAAATCATCCTTGTGGAGGGAATAGGGCAACAGTCTCAGAATCTTATCTCCCACAGACAGGTACCAGGACAAACAACCAAGGCTATGTCCAAATGGCCTAATCCCAGACAGCAGAGAAAGGAAGGCCAGTGTGCACCCAGCTCAACTTATCCAGCTATGAAGCTCGTTGACTCCTTACTTTGGAGCCCACTGACTCCACAAAGTACTGTTTCCTTGCACCAACGAAGTATCTATAATTAAATAATGCCAAAGCAGAGAGAGTCTCTGAGAATAGTCTCTGTTGGCAGCTGCTAGGATGTCCCTGAAATCCCCGACACAGGATCAGCTCACCACGAGCAGCCTGTGCACAGGAACGGACTGCCCCTTTCCCATGCAGAGGGGATAGACACTTAAATTCATTATCTCTCAGATGGCTCATTGTTTTGTTATCAGTTAAAATTAGGCCTGGGCTATTTGACACTCGGTGATCATTACCAATAGCAGAGCAAGAACTGAGGCAAGAAATCAAATTATTCACTCATGGCCTACAAGCAGGCTCCTTCGTCCGAAATATCCTCTTCCCAATTTCCAAGTTAGCAAGAGGACTTGTAAAGGAAAAAGGAGATTTGAGATATGTTGTCAAATCAGTTTCTAGGGTCAGTGGAGGCTTTGATATTAAAACTTGTATGGTCTGGCATGTGATTGTGAATCTCTCCCTTACCTGGGATCTCCTGTTCTGCACACCTTCCTGCAGTCAGCTTCAGTTCTTAGGTCCACATCTGCTTTAACAAACATTATGATCAGCCACAGGACCAGCTTTCATCAACTGGAATGTGAAAAGAAGAGACAGATGTGCTTTCTACAATTGCAAATGTATGGTTAGTCCCAAGGTTAGAGGATGAAAAGGAAAAAGGGAAATGTAGTGCAGTTACAATTCCCCACTGTCAGTCCTTCATTCTATCTATGGAATAGGGGCATCAACTCCACCAAGTATGTGCAAAGGTAAAAGGGAACTTTAGTATGGTTACACTCACACTCTTACATGGTGAGAAAACAGTGCAAACTGAGAACAAATGTTACATGATTTACCTACAAAGTATAGCATCGTAGGGCTGCCAAGCCAGTAGCACAGTCCAGGGGTAAGCTGCACAAGTGTTGCAGTGGATTCGTTCTGAGAGGAGGAGTGCGGTGGGGGCAAGAGGTGCGGTGTTACCGCACAGACCCCATGAGTCAGGTGAAAGCAGGCCAGAGGCGAGCAGCCCACAGACTTGTTTATTTCAGTTGGTACAGCAGCTTATATAGCCAAGGCAGCCAATCCGGTCAAGGGGCGGTTTATGCCCTAACCAATCACAGCCTATTGCCAGTCAGTTTCCAAAACCATCCAATCACAGCCTGTTGCCAGGCAGGCTCCCTTGCCAGGTGGGTTTCAAAGCCATTCCTGAGTAACTGAGCCTGGCTTGCCAGCAGCCATCTTGGCATGGCCTGCTCATTTCACCACACCCAAGCTTCCCTAGGCTTCAGTCCTAGAGTGAATTCAGTCACCCCTTACAAGATTATGAAGTCTGGAATGGGTCCTTCCACTGGATTTTTGAAACTCTTCCTAAATACTGATCACGAACCTCTCCTTTGATTGGTCAGCAAAAGGATAGCCCTTGTTTTCTTTAGGGAATTTGATGATGGCAAAGTGGACTTTGGTCAGTTGCAAGGCTACCACAAGTGTTGTTACTTTTTGCTCATGGAGCAGAATTCCTGAAATAAATCCTCAAGACAAAACCTAACATCAAGATATTGTCTATAGAGGAGTTAAGTGACCTCATGAGTCCTGAGATCTGGGACCCTGTGTGCATCACTCACTCATTTCAGTGACTTCATTTTAGTAAAATGTTGATTTGCAATTAGAGCAAATCAAAGAATCTTTCAGCTAAGGAAGGGAGACAGAATGCAGTAAAAGAGGAGGGCCTATCAATGTCTAGTATCTACACCAAAGACACTGAGTAGGGGTCACATTCAGTTTTGCCGTGTTGCCAGATTGAAGGCACTAACAAAACGAGGCAGCCTTTCCTGATAGGCATAGGCAAAATCATAGTAGGAAGGAACACTGTATACAATACATAGCTTAAAGACACATTCAGGAGGAAGCAGCACACAAAGGAGGAAAGAATTATAAATTCAACACACATTTTTGTAGTTTATATGAAATTAAGAACAAAAAACATGAGAAAATAAAATCTATTTGTAGAGCTTCCATAGTATGCATTTTCCAGGAACTTTTCAAAGACCCCTTGTCTGCATGAATTTCAATTATTTTGCACTGAGAATAGTATATTATTTAATTCTATTTTTCCACAAACTTCATGAGGTACCCTTGTAGGTCAAAGTGAAGATTGAAAATTTAAGAAAGCCCCTCTCACTCTCTCTGTCTCTCTCTCTCTCACTCACTGTCCACTCTGCCTGTAAAAAAAAAGAAAGAAAATTTAAGAAAGCAAATGAAGAATAAAATTCCATTAGAAAGCTTATAAATTAGAAACAGCAAGGAATGGAACAATCACAGCTGCAAAGCAAATTAGTGACAGTGAAGGAAGACCTGAAGTGCTTATAAACCAACAGGAAAAGGACAAAGATTTAAAGAATTAAAGGAAAAATAAATGGAAGACAAAGGATGTCCAGCACATAGAACCAAAGCAGAACTGTTGCTGTGGATTTGTTCTGAGAGGAGGAGTGCGGTGGGGGCAAGAGGCACGGAGTCACCACACTGACACTGGGAGTCAGATGAAAGCAGGCCAGAGACAAGCAGCCCACAGACTCATTTATTTCAGTTGGTACAGCAGCTTATATAGCTGAGGCAGCCAATCCAGTCAAGGGTTAGTTTATGCCCTAACCAATCACAGCCTGTTGCCAGGCAGGTTCCATTGCCATGTGGTTTCCAAAGCCATCCAATCACAGCCTGTTGCCAGGCAAGCTTCATTGCCAGTGGCCATCTTGGCATGGCCTTCTCATTCTACCACATAGAACGAGTATTTTTCTCAAGTTTGAAAAATGACAAAAACCAAGTAAATTTAGAGAACTAAATACTCCTACAGATCAAAAGGAAGCAAAATTCAATGGAAAATTAAAAAACATATAAATGGCTAATTAGTATATAGAAGGATCCTGTGTAAATTTAGTGAAATGAAAACCTAAACAATGCAATACTGCCTTTTACAGAACACATTACAAAAATTCAAAAGATAGATAAAACCTAGAGTTGGCAAGAAATTAGTTGACAAAGGACTGCTCAACCTAGTGTTGAACTTGAATATAATGTTGGATAAAACATCACTTTACTTCAGCACACTCATTACTAGGCATTTATCCTACATACACACTTAAACTAGGGAAAGAAAATGTACAAGTAAGGTTATTACATATTTTTTAATAATTGTAAAAATCAAACAAAAATCTAATACAGTAGCTCTATCTAAGTTGATATGCAAAGACCTTCAACATAAACCAAGTGAGACCAAAGGTATTCAGCAATAGTTCATATATGAATTCACATGATTATCAAAATGATTTATCTTACAAAGAATGTTTAAAAAATCTTCAGTTCCTTTTGGCCAGAGCCGCCATCTTCCAGTAATTCGCCAAGATGACGAACACAAAGGGAAAGAGGCGAGGTACCCGGTACATGTTCTCCAGGCCTTCCAGAAAACATGAAGTTGTTCCTTTGGCCACATACATGTGCATTTACAAGAAAGGTGACATTGTGGACATCAAGGGAATGGGTACTGTTCAAAAAGGAATGCCCCATAAATGTTACCATGGAAAAACTGGAAGAGTCTACAATGTTACCCAGCATGCTGTTGGCATTGTTGTAAACAAACAAGAGAAGGGCAAGATTCTTGCCAAGAGAATAAATGTGCATATTGAACACATTAAGCACTCGAAGAGCTGAGATAGCTTCTTGAAATGTGTGATGGAAAATGATCAGAAAAAGAAGGAAGCCAAAGAGAAGGGTACCTGGGTTCAACTAAAGCGTCAGCCTGCTCCACCCAGAGAAGCCCACTTTGTCAGAACCAATGGAAAGGAGCCAGAGTTGCTGGAACCCATTCCTTATGAATTCATGGCATGATAAATGTAAGATAAATAAATAAGACCTAATTGAAAAAAAAATCTTCAAAACAGTGGTACATTTATAACACAGAAGTTAAGTTGTCCCTTGGGACAACCACATGTCATATTGGAGTCCTGGCTGTGATTCCAATGCAGCTTCCTGCTATGCACATCCTGGAAGACAGAAGATGATGGCTCAAGTATTTGGGTCCATGACATCCAAATGCACACCCAGAATGAATTTCAAGCTCCTGGCTTTGGCCTAACCCAGAACTAGGTATCGCAGGTATTTAGAGAGTGAACTTGTGAGTAAGATTTCTCGGTCTCTCTTTGTCTCTCTCCTTTTCTCTCTCTCTGTGTATGTGTCTTTCTGTTATAAAATAAATAAATATACTTTTCAAAGCAGACTTCACCAAAAACATCCCGAGGCTGATGGCAGTGGAAAAATGTCTCTATAAAAAAATCCACAAACTATTTGTAGTGATTACATTTTAATCTCACTGAGCCTTTGGGAGCAAAAGAGATATTTCACTTTATCCCCTCCTATTCCATTTGAAATTTTAATCACATGCCTTTTTCTAGTGTTGTAAAAATTGAGAAATCTTGCATTAAAATGTTAGAACTTTTAAAAGTTTTAGCTGTTTAAGGAGAAAAATCATAAACTTTAAAATTTAACTATTCTGAAAGGCATTCCCTTAACAGTTTGAGTTGGCTAACATTCCATTCTCAAAAATAAGCTGTCATTTTCATTAGAAACTAATATAAATTATATAATTATATAAGAATTAGGGTTGAAAATTTTATTTTTGTTCACATAAAGATAAAAGAATAAAGCATGCAATTACTACAATTTAAATCTGAAACAGTATTTTAAAAATTATATGAACAGCACTCATTTTGTCACACTGTTGGACACAGACTATTTTATTCTCTTAGAACTTGCAATTAAGGCCTACAAAGAAGTGCTGCATGAAAAGATTTCAAAGGGGGCCAGAAATTTTAACTATGAACTGACTAGTTTCAAACCTAAACTTTCATAATCAATCAATGTCACTTCTTAGAGAACCAGGTAACAGCCCTTAACATAGTACTTGAATCATGCTTTGTTATCTGAGATCACAATAAATGGTTATTCTTAGTGAAGCAGCATAATCATGAGAAAAAGAGTTCCTAAAATAAATAATTTTATTTAAATATTATTATTATTATTCTATGGCCAGTGCTTAGGGTCCAGAACAAACAGATCAACATTCTGACAGGTCAGATAACAACTTGGAGCCATTTGTGGGTTTATATCTCTTTTACTTACAGTGGCAGTGAAAAAAATGCAAGGAACAGCCACTTGCCCCTGAGGGCAGTGGAGCCACAGGCAATATCCAACTTTGTGTTGATGGCCACAGTCATACACACACACAGTGACATCTACACATCTACACACAGCCTCACACACCCATCACACATCCACACATCCACAAATCTATCCATGCATCTATCCATGCCTCCCCCAGTTCCTTATATGGGTTTACAGAAAAGAGTGGCCCAAATTGTTACTTAACAGACTTGTGGGCAGCTAGCCAAGCAGGTAGGCATGTTGGTTACTATGACACCATTTACCATAAAGAGACAGAGATATGAGAGCACAGAGATAAGAGGGCAAGACCAAAAGGCATGGGAATTTGGTAACCTGACTTCCCAATTCATCCCTGCAAAATCATTAATATTATTTTAAAATAAAATAAGGCTGAAATAAAATAGAGTAAGGCTGTTTACAGAGTCTTTAAATATTTTTACAAGTTACTGGGAAACATATAAATGACTAATAAGCAAATTAATTATCTATAAACTATTTCTTTCTCCTCACTTCCAGCATGGAGATTTAAATGCAAAACAGCCAGCCAGATGCCAATTACTTTTTAGAAGTCTTATTTATCTAAAGAATATTAGGAAAGACTAAGTGGTTCCTAGATGTATGCATTATTACATTTTGGAAGTCATCTACTTTTCCAAATGCTTTCTGGATTCAATCCTCATAATTTTCTTATGATTCCAGCTCCTGAAGACAATCACAGCACAAATGCTATGCCTAAGAAAATTCTGCTATGATGCAGGACAAAGTCATCTACCACACACAATCAGGCTGGTTTTGCAACTTAGGTGTCAGGTTAATCTGATGGTTAATTTAAACTTATACACACTGTAGTTTGCTTTGCAAATTCAAAGTCTAGGAAAAGCTACAGAACATGCTCACTCCAAAAAAGATTGTGCTGATTCTTCAGGATTCCTGTTAATAATCCTAATAATTTGAGTCACCTCTAAATGTCCTCTCCATTGTACTGGCATGGCCTCCTGTGTGACTAACCATGTGTGGCTCCCCATGAAGGGAATCCAATGAGTGCTTTAAAGTCAGCAGCCTCTCAGCTTTTATTTGAAAAAGGCAATTCAATGCCTTGTTTTATCTAGTAAAATTAGATCCTCTCACAGAAACACTGAAATGTTCAGCTGGCACATGAATGTTGAATTAACCTACCTAGGACTTTAACTTTCATATGGCTGCAGGTACTAAATGTAAAAAGTGATCTATCTTTCAGACACAGGGATTGATGTGGCCAATTAGGAGTAAGCTCTGCAGGTAAAATCTTGCTCAGGTTTTCTATCTAATCATGAGACAGATGGACATCATCAGAATAGATAGCTTCTTGCACTTACACAGAACTCCTGAAAAGAGGCTTTTATTTAACACTTACATATCATATTCTAGACACTATTTTTAAGGATTATATGTTAACTCATTTATCCTCCAAATAACACTTATTGGTGACTTCTATTATCTGACAATTTAAACATGAAGAAATCTAAATGATCAAGGAAACATGTGATATAGAGAACACAATGAAGACTCTACCTGGCTAGAAGGGAGCTACAACTTAGAGAGAGTAAGATATACAGTTAGAAGAAAACAAAAATAAACTGCTGAAAGTTTGTGAACAAGAACATATGCGACAATGGCATTTCAGGAATATTACTGGAAGGAGTAATGAGGAAAATGAGGATGGGGAGTCAGGTAGAATTAAATCATTAAATAATCTACTTATGCAGTAATGAAGACAGAAAACAAGGTGTTGGCTGTGGAATGGAAAAGACAGGATGATTAATGGAAGAGTTATTTATTATTTATTTATTCATATAGAAAGACAGAGAAAAGATAGACAGGTCTCCCACCCACTGATTCACTCCTCAAATACCTGCAAAAACGAGTACTGGGCCAGACTGTTGCCCGGATCCTGGAAGTCAGTTTGCGTCTCCTACATGGGTGGCAGGGACCCAACTACTTGAGTGATCACTGCTGTTTCCCAGGGAGAACACAGGCAGAGAGATGGAATCAGAAGTGCCAAGACTTGAACCCAGGCACTGTGATATGGGATACAGGAACACCAAGTATGTTCTTAACTGCTTCACCAAATGCCCATCCCGGATGAAGGCACTTGATACTAAAAAATCAAAAGGATTTGCTGGTTTATTGGATATTGAAAATAGTAAGAAATATGGTAAGCAGTTCCTAAGGGAACACCTAAAGGTCTCTTTCTCCTGGGAATCATCCTGTTAGGCATCTTGTCCCCCAAGGTATGAGCTACACTTGGTGGTGTATTTCTTTTTTTTAACTTAGTTAGTAAATATAAATTTCCAAAGTACAGTTTATGGATTACAATGGCTTTTTCCCTCCCATAACTTCCCTGTGAAACATAACCCTCCCATCTCCCGCTCCCTCTCCCATTCCATTCACATCAAGATTCATTTTCAATTCTCTTTATACACAGAAGAACAATTTAGTATATATTAAGATTTCATCAGTTTGCATCCACACAGAACATAAAGTGTAAAATACTGTTTCAGTACTAGTTATAGCATTAATTCACATTGAACAACACATTAAGGACAGAGATCCTACATGACAAGTAAGTGCACAGTGACTACAGTGGTTGACTTCACAAATTGACACTCTTGTTTAAGGCATCAGTAATCTCCCTAGGCTCCAGTCATGAGTTGCCAAGGCTATGGAAGCATTTTGAGTTTGCCGACTTTGATCTTTAAATTTAGACAAGGTCATAGTCAAAGTGGAAGTTCTCTCCTCCCTTCAGAGAAAGGTACCACCTTTCCACTGGGATCTCACTCACAAGGATCTTTCATTTAGGTCATTTTTTGCAACAGTGTCTTGGCTTTCCATGCCCGAGAAACACTATTGGGCTTTTTAGCCTGATCCGAATGCGTTAAGAGCTGACTCTGAGGCCAGAGTGCTGTTAGGACATTTGTCATTCTATAAGTTTGCTGTGTATCCCGCTTACCATGTTGGATCATTCTCTCCTTAATTCTATCAGTATTAGCAGACACTAGTCTTGTTTATGTGATCCCTTTGAACCTTAGACATATCATATGATCAACTGTGAACTGAAACTGATCACTTGGACTAGTGAGATGGCATTGGTACATGCCACCTTGATAGGATTGTACTGGAATACCCTGGCACGTTTCTAACTCCACCATTTGGGGCAAGTCAGCTTCAGCATGTCCCAAATTGTACATCTCCTCCCTCTCTTATTCCCACTCATATTTAACAGGGATCACTTTTCAGTTAAATTTAAACACCTAAGAATATTGTGTTAATTACAGAGTTCAACCAACAGTATTAAGTAGAACAAAAAAAAATACTAAAAGGGTTAAAGTATTAAATTGTACATCAACAGTTGGGACAAGGGCTGATCAAGTCACTGTTTCTGATGGTGTCCATTTCACTTCAACAGGTTTCCTTTTTGGTGCTCAGTTAGTTGTCACCGATCAGGGAAAACATATGATATTTGTCCATTAGGGTCTGGCTTATTTCACTCAGCATGATGTGCTCCAGATTCCTCCATTTTGTTGCAAATGAGCAAATTTCATTGTTTTTGACTGCTGTATAGTATTCTATAGAGTACATATCCCATAATTTCTTTATCCAGTCTACTGTTGATGGGCATTTGGGTTGGTTCCAGGTCTTAGATATTGGGAATTGAGCTGCAATAAACATTAATGTGCAGACAGCTTGTTTGTTTGCCAATTTAATTTCCTTTGGGTAAATTCCAAGGAGTGGGATGGCTGGGTTGTATAGTAGGGTTATCTTCAGGTTTCTGAGGAATCTCCAAACTGACTTCCATAGTGACTTTACCGGATTGCATTCCACCAACAGTGGGTTAGTGTCCCTTTTTCCTCACATCCTCACCAGCATCTATTGTTGGTAGATTTCTCTATGTAAGGCATTCTAACCGGGGTGAGGTGAAACCTCATTGTGGTTTTGATTTGCATTTCTCTGATTGCTAGTGATCCTGAACATTTTATCATGTGTCTGTTGGCCATTTGGATTTCCAATTTTGAAAAAAGTCTATTGAGGTCCTTGGCCCATCTCTTAAGTGAGTTGTTTGTTTTGATGTTGTAGAGTTTCTTGATTTCTTTGTAGATTCTGGTTACTAACCCTTTATCTGTTGCATAGTTTGCAAATATTTTTCCCATTTTGTCAGTTGCCTCTTCACTTTCCTTACTGGTTCTTTTGCTGCACAAAAACTTCTCATTTTGATGCAATCCCAATTGTTAATTTTGGCTCTGACTGCCTGCGCTTCTGGGGTATTTTCAAAGAAGTCTTTGCAGGTACCTATATCTTGCAGGGTTTTTCCAATAATCTCTAGTAATTTGATGGTGTCGGGTCATAGTTTTAAGTCTTTAATCCATGTTGAGTGGATTTTTGTGTAAGGGGTAAGGTAGGGGTCTTGCTTCATGCTTCTGCATGTGGAAATCCAGTTTTCCCAGCACCATTTATTGAATAGACTGTCCTTGCTCCAGGAATTGGTTTTAGATCCTTGGTCAAATATAAGTTGGCTGTAGATGTTTGGATTGATTTCTGGTATTTTTTGCTCTGTTCCATTGGTCTATCCATCTGTTTCTGTACCAGTATCACACTGTTTTGAATACAACTGCCCTGTAGTATGTCCTGAAATCTGGTATTGTGATGCTTCCAGCTTTGTTTTTATTGTACGAGATTGCTTTAGCTATCGGAGGTTTCCTGTGCTTCCATGTGAAATTCAGCATCATTTTTTCCAGATCTAAGAAGAATGTCTTTGTTACTTTGATTGGCATCACATGGAATCTATAAATTGCTTTTGGGAGAATGGACATTTTGATGATATTGATTCTTCCAATCCAAGAGCATGGAAGATTTTTTTCATTTTTGGTATCCTCTTCTATTTCCTTCTTTAAGATTTTGTAATTCTAATTGTAGAGATCTTCAATGTCCTTGGTTAAGTTTATGCCAAGGTATTTGATGTTTTTGTGGCTATTTTGAAAGGTATTGATCTTAGAAGTACATTCTCAGCCATGGCATTGCCTGTGTATTCAAGGCTGTTGATTTTTGTGCACTAGTTTTATATCCTGCTTCTTTTCCAACTCTTCTGAGTTCCAATAGTCTCTTAGTAGAGTTCTTTGGATCCCCTAAATAAAGAATCATATCATCTGAAAGGAGGGATAGTTTTACTTCTTCCTTCCCAATTTGTATCTCTTTAATTTCTTTTTCTTGCCTAATGGCTCTGGCTAAAGCTTCCAGAACTATATTGAATAGCAGTGGTGAGAGTGGGCATCCCTGTCTGGTACCAGATCTCAGTGGAAATGCTTCCAACTTCTCCATTCAATAGGATGCTGACCGTGGGTTTTTCATAAATTGCTTTGATTGTATTGAGGAATGTTCCTTCTATACCCAATTTGCTTAGAGTTTTCATCATGAAAGGCTGTTGTATTTTCTAGAATGCTTTCTCTGTATCTATTGAGATAATCATATTGTTTTTCTTCTGCAGTTTGTTAATGTGGTGCATCACATTGATCGATATGTGAACAATGAACCATCCCTGCACACCAGGGATAAATCTCATTTGGTTTGGTGGATGATCTTTCTGATGTGTTGTTGCATTCTATTGGCCAGAATTTTATTGAGGATTTTTGTGTCTATATTCATCAGGGATATTGGTCTGTAATTTTCTTTCAATGTTGCATCTTTTTCTGGCTTAGGAATTAAGGTGATTTTGGCTTCATAGAAAGAATTTGGGAGGATTCCTCTTTTTCGATTATTCTGAGTAGTTGGAGAAGGACTGGATTTCTTTAAATGTCTGGTAGAATTCAGCAGTGAATCCATCTGGTCCTTGTCTTTTCTTTGTTGGGAGGCCTTTATTACTGAATCAATTTCTGTCTCAGTTATGGGTCTATTTAGGTTTTCTGTGTTTTTATGGTTCAATTTAGGTAGGTTGCATGTGTCCAGGAATCTATCCATTTCTGATAGATTTTGCTGTTTCCTGGCATACAAGTCCTTGTATTAACTTCTGTTGACTCTTTTTATTTCTGTGGTATCTGTTGTTACGTTTCCTTTTTCATCTCTGATTTTATTGATTTGGGTCTTCTCTCTTCTTTTTTTAGTTAATTGGGCCAATGGGCTGTCAAATTCATTCATTTTTTTTTCAAAAAACCAGCTCCTCGTTTGGCTGATTTTTTGTATTTTTTTTTATTCAATCCTGTTGATTTCTTCTTTGATTTTAAGTCTTTCTCTTCTCCTACTAGATTTGGGTCTGGTTTGCTGCAGTTTTTCTAGATCCTTGAGATGCATTGAAAGCTCATTTATTTGGTGCCTTTCCAATTTCTTGATGTAGGCACCTCTTGATATAAACTTTCCTCTTAACACTGCTTTTGCCGTATCCCATAAGTTTTGATATGTTGTGCTGTTATCCTAACTTACTTCCAGAAAGTTTTTGATTTCTCTTTTAATTTCTTCTATGACCCATTGTTCATTCAGGATCATGTTGTTCAGTCTCCATGTGTTTGCATATGCTCTAGGGATTCCTGAGTTGCTAATTTCCAACTTCATTCCCCTATGGTCTGAGAAGCTGCATGTTACGATTCTAATTCTTTTGAATTTGCTGAGACTTGCTTTACGGCCTAGTATGTGGTCAATCCTAGAGTAAGTTCCATGTACTGCTGAGAAGAATGTAAATTCTTTAGATGTAGGATTGAAAGTTCTGTAGATATCTGTTAGATCCATTTGGGCAATGGTGTCAATTAAATCTGCTGTTTCCTTGTTGATCTTCTGTCCAGTTGATCTGTCTATTTTTGAGAGTGGAGTGTTGAAATCCCCCAGTACTATTGTATTGGAGTCTAAGTCTCCCTTTAAGTCCCTTAACATATCTTTTAAATAAACCGGTGCCCTGTAATTAGGTGCATATACATTTATGATAGTTATATCTTCCTGTTGAATTGATCCCTCAGTCATTATATAATGCCCCTCTTTGTCTCTCTTTACAGTTTTTGAGTTAAAGTTTATTTTGTCTGATATTAAGATCGCTACGCCCGCTCTTTTTCCATTTCTGTTAGCAATGTATATCTTTTTCCAAACTTTCACTTTCAATCTGCATGCATCTTTGTTAGAAAGATGTATTTCTTTCAAGCAGCAAATAGATGGGTTTTGTTCCTTAACCCATTCAGCCAATCTGTGTCTTTTAACTGGAGAGTTGAGGCCATTAACATTCAATGTGACTATTGATAAATAGTAACTTTGCCCTGCCATTTTCCCAAAGATATTTCTAATATATGCTTTGAACGTCGTGTGATCTTTTACTGTGATGTTTTCTTCCTTTGCCTTCTTTCATATTGATGACCGTGTTTCTGTGTTTCTGTGTGTAACACATCTTTAAGCATCTTTTGCAGGGCTGGACTAGTGGTGACAAATTCTTTCAATTTCTGTTTGTTATGAAAGGTCTTTATTTCACCATCGTTCACAAATGAGAGTTTTGCAGGATATAATATTCTGGGCTGGCAGTTTTTCTCTCTTAGTACCTGGGCTATATCTCGCCATTCCCTCCTAGCCTGTAGGGTTTCTGATGAGAAGTCTGCTGTGAGTATTTATAGTGAAAACAATATGGCAAAAATAATGGGTCAATATTGAGATTAGATTACAAAATAATGTGGATTGCATCTTGGCACCCTCTTCTTGTATACCTTGAGAGCCCTCACTCTGACACCAGACAAATACCATGTTGTGAGTATCTCTATGCAGAAACACTATCAATGAGGAATAATGTCACTGGAGACGAGACAGAGAAGACCTGAGGCCTGTCAACAGTCATTGTAGAGATCATAGAAGCTCATCCTCTCCTGCCCTGTATTGAGCCTTGAGATGACTGCAGCTGTCCAATAACTTGATTGCATCCTGTGGAGACCCTAGGCCAAAGCATGCTGCTAAGCCATGCCTAGATTCCTGACCCACAGTGAATCCACGTGTGCTATTTTAAGGCATTAAGTTATAAGGCAATTGATAACTAACACAAATCACAAAACTAAAAATGGCTTTCCTCTCTAATATATAGGTCACAAACTTATTTATGTATTTATAAATGTAAGTTTTTCTGAGAATTAAACTAAGGGGGAAAGAACAAGGAAAAATTAACATCAAAACAAGGCATGGAAGAGAGTTAATATTTAATAGAAATAATGCATTCCTACACTTTAAGAACAGAGGGCAAATAACTATATTGCCCCAAATCATTGTACCCTCTTCTGAGCTACAAACTTGTGTGTCCCACATTTTACAGTAGTATGTCACTGTAATATGTTCAGAAAAATAATAGAACTTGTTCAAGATAAACATCTAGGGACTTTTCAGTCCTTAGAAAGTAGAAATATTCTATCTCCTGTCCGCAAACCCTAGATTTTCCAATGGACAGATGAAACAAACCCTTCTAATACAAATGCCAACTAGTTAACTAACCCCTCTTTACCCTATGGCAAGTACTGAATGAGTTTTTTGAAATATAACTTTGTGATTCTATGTGGGTGCAAAGTGATGAAATCTTTATTTAGTATATACCAAGCTGATCTTCTGTATATAAAGATAATTGAAAATGAGTCGATGAAGAATGGGATGGAAGAGGGAGTGGGAAGTGGCATGGTTGTGGGTGAGAGGGAGGTTATGGGGGGAAAAAGCCACTATAATCCAAAAGTTGTACTTTAGAAATTTATATTTATTAAATAAAAGTTTAAAAAATAAATAAATAATTAAAAAATAAATATAACTTTGTTCTAAAAGATTGAAGAATAGAATAGAATAGTTGTGAAGAGCTGGGGACTCAGGTAATGGGAAGATGTTGGTCACAGGACACTGCTATGGTTTGAATGTTGTTTGTCTCCCAAAGCCTCATGTGTTAGAAGCTTGGTCCTCAGTGTGGCAATGTGTGAGCTGATGGGACAAAAAGGGGGTGGGGAGGTCCAGGGCCAGTCTTGTGGTACAACAGATTGAGCTGATGTCTGTGATGTCAGCATCCTCTATAAGAGCTCTGGTTTGAGTCCTGGCTACTCCACTTCTGATCCAACTCCCTGATAATACACCATGGAAAGCATCAGAAGATGGTTGAAGTGTTTGGGTTCCTGCTGTCGCTCCCCGTCTTCGTGGGGGAACGACACAAGACCCTGCGCTGTTCTTTTCGTCTGCTCGGCCCTCCCCGGGTTTGCTGCTGGTTCTTCCCGGGTTGGCTACTATCCCTTCCACCTCCGTGGAAGGGCAGTTCCCCCTGGCCACATTCCCCACTTCCGCAGGGGAGTGGCACACCGCCGGCCGGCTCTTCTCGGGGGCTGCACGGGTTCCCTTAGATGTTCCCCATAGATGTTCCCGGTGCATGCCGTCTCTCTCCTCCTTTATAGTCCTCCTCCGCCAATCCCAACTTGGCTGCCCACACGCCGAGTACGCTGCTCTCCTCCAATCAGTAGCGAGTCCTACAGTTTATTAGTTGAACTGGAGGCAGCTGTGCGGAAGCTGTTTACTTCTCTCCCAGCGCCATATTGTGGGAGAGCAGATGCATAGAATAAGTCTTAATTCCAGTAACTCAGTCCAGTCCGGATTGCTCCCCACAGATCCCCCTTTCTTTTTATTTTTTGGCGTTGATACGCGCCTGTCTTCGGTGTCCCGCGGCACACACTCTGCTCTACTTGCTAGAGTTGCCACAGGCTCTTACAAGTCCTATCAATCAGGCAAACCGAATCCGGGTCCTCTCTTCGCCATGTTGTGAGGAGGTTTTTTTAGGCGCTGATGCGTGCCTGTGTTCGGTGCCCTGCAGCGCATGCTCTGCTCTGCCTGCAGGGGCTTACAAGCCCTATCAGGCAAACCGAATCCAAGCCTTCTCATTGCCTTTTTGTGGGGAGGCCTTACTGATGTTAATTCGTACCTGTCTTCGGTGACCTGCGGCGCATAAGCTGCTAGCTGCCGCAGGTGCTCATCGTGCTCATCGCCTCACTTAATCAGGCAGACCGAATCCAAGCTCTCACATTGCAGTGTTGTAGGGAGGCCTTTCTATTTCTCTATTTCTCTATCTCCGGGCATTCCTATTTCTCCCATTTTACTTCTATCTTCCAGCATTCCTATTTCTCTCACTTACTTCTAAACTTCTGTTTCTCTTATCCCTGCGGCTTCCCGGCTCCTCGCCCTGCCGGCAGGCTCCGCCCCGAGGCTATTTCTCCGCGGCTTTCCGGCTGAGCCGCTTCAGCCCGCGTCTCTCTCATCTGCGCGGCTTCCCGGCTTTGCGCGGCTTGGCTTCGCGCGCTCCGCGGTCTCCACGCCCTTCGCGTCTGCACCACGGCCTCGCGCCAGCCCCGTTCCCTATCTACTTGTGCCCCGCACGCTCTCTCTGCACACGGCAGCCTCCGCGAGTCACACAGCGTAGCTTACGTGTCCGCCACTAGCATTCAATCTAAGTTCCCCGGGCTAGCCTGGCGAATTCAACCCAGCTTACGTCTCCGCCCCACGATTTGGCTTCCCGTCCTTTGCTCCCCGGGCTAATCAGACGGATCCCAATCTGGCTTACGTTTCAGCTTCTGGTTTCAACTTTTCGCCCCCTATTCCCGGGCTAACTTGAGAATCCCAAAGTGGCTTTCGTGTCCGCCTCGGCCTGCCCCCCGCGGCTTCAATTTCCCTAACACTTTTCTCTACCCGGTATGTTTCCCTAAGTTTTCTTCCAACAATATTCCTCCCTCATTTCTCCTGGCCTCTCCCCACAGTCCGCATCCAAGTCTAAGTTTTTTATAGGTTTCACTTTCACTTTCAAACTGCAGTCCGTATCTGAGTCTAAGTTTCTTCTTGCCTTCACTTTAAATCCTAACTTCTTTCCCACAGTCCGTATCCGAGTCCAAGCCTCCTCCAGGTTTCACTTTCGCTTTCAATCTCCTAGCTTCCCCGCCATAGTCCGCATCCGAGTCTATGAAAGCTTTCACTTTCGCTTTAAATCCTAACTTCTTTCCCACAGTCCATATCCGAGTCTATGCCTAGGCTTTCAATAGCTTCTTCCGGCACCTAGGCTCTTTGCTAGTCTCTCTCTCCGGCATTTTCCCAGTTCTTCCCGTTTCTTCCCTCCTAAGTTTCCTATCCGTCCTAGGTTTCCTATCCGAGTCACGGCACCATTATGTCGCTCCCCGTCTTCGTGGGGGAACGACACAAGACCCTGCGCTGTTCTTTTCGTCTGCTCGGCCCTCCCCGGGTTTGCTGCTGGTTCTTCCCGGGTTGGCTACTATCCCTTCCACCTCCGTGGAAGGGCAGTTCCCCCTGGCCACATTCCCCACTTCCGCAGGGGAGCGGCACACCGCCGGCCGGCTCTTCTCGGGGGCTGCACGGGTTCCCTTAGATGTTCCCCATAGATGTTCCCGGTGCATGCCGTCTCTCTCCTCCTTTATAGTCCTCCTCCGCCAATCCCAACTCGGCTGCCCACACGCCGAGTACGCTGCTCTCCTCCAATCAGTAGCGAGTCCTACAGTTTATTAGTTGAACTGGAGGCAGCTGTGCGGAAGCTGTTTACTTCTCTCCCAGCGCCATATTGTGGGAGAGCAGATGCATAGAATAAGTCTTAATTCCAGTAACTCAGTCCAGTCCGGATTGCTCCCCACACCTGCCACCCCTGTGGGAGACATGTGGGAGTTCTGGTGGAGACGGAATTTGAGCCTACATGTCCAGGATCCTTAAATATAAAGTAAATATATTTTATTCTGCCCCTCACATCCATCTATTCTAAATTTATAAACTTATTGCCCACATCTTGAAGGATGAGCCTATTATTCAAACTCTCAACCACATTGGCAGGAATCAAAGTGGTCAGTCAGTGCATTAATCAGTGGTCTCCAGGTAAACAGGAGCAAAAGGCTACACATGACATCAATTTTTATGTGACAACCTATCTGGGCCACAATTCCCAGATATTAGCCAAACATTATTCTGGGTGTTTCTGGGAGAGTGTTTTTGGATGACACTGACATTTACATGAGTGGACATTGAGTAGAGCTGATTACCTTCTGTGATGTGGCCTGATGAGCTGAAAGCCTGAGTGAAACGAAGACTGATGATGTCCCTAAACAAGAAGGAATTTTTCCAGATGGCAGCCATCAGACTTGAACTGCAGCATTGGCTCTTCCTTGGTCTCCAGTCTGTTGGCCCACTCTGCAGGATTTGGAACTGTCAGCCTCCATAATTCTGCATGCCAATTCCTTAACATAACATAAATCTGTCTGTCTCTTTTCTCTCTCTGTCTCTCTCTGCATCACACATACACACACACACATATGCACACACACACTTCCTGTTGGTTCTGTTGGCTCTGTTTCATTAGAGAAACAATACAATGTGTGTATGTATGTGTTTATGTGCATGTATATATGTATCCATGTATGTAAGTATGTAGCAGGCCAGCAGGCTGAGGATTCAAGTAAGATGTGACACTGCAGTTCATATCTACAGGCTGTCTGTTGGCATAATTCCCTCTTCTCAGATGAGGTCATTTACTCTTGGGTTTTTCAACTGTTTAATATTTTGGATGTCTACCTTATGGAATATAATTAACTTTACTCAAAGCTGATTTAAATCTTAATCTTATTTTAAAAATATCTTCACAGAAATATCTAAACAAATGATAGATCAAATATCTAGGTACAATGATCTAACCAAGTTGACAGATAAAATTAACCATCACTGTATGATGTTTTTATCTTTTTCAGTGCCATTAATAACATCTAATTTATTAACACCATGAAGCCATACGATATAAACTTTCCTGTCTAAATTTCAATTTTTAAAAGAACTCTATTACCACCTCAATCAAGTATTTTCTCTCCCAAATTCAGTAACTGAGTTCTTTAACAATGTTCACTGACCATATCCATCACATTGAGCTTTTCTATCCTGTGAATTCTTATCGGGGCAGCAGAATATCTACCAGTGTTATTCTAAAAGATTTGGCTCTCACTGCTTTCAAGTTTTACCTGTATTTCTTTTCATCCTTTTAAATAATTCTAACAAAGTCATTTCAGATGAAGATCTACAATTGGAATCAGCTACCTTCTTAGCATAGTTTATAGTTTGATTCCAAAATGAATCCAACCCAGCATCCTCAAATCATTTTCCTTTTATTTCTAAATAAAATGTGTAAGGGGAAAAAGGTTCAAATAACTAACACAGAACAGACAACCTAATGTCAGACTGTACAATCTGCTAACAATAATCATAAGAAAGATGAATCTAAGAAAATCCAAGCCAGAATTCAGAACATCCTACCTAGGTACACTCCACAAGAAACAGATCACTTTGAAAAACTGAGTTTTCCTTTCTGAAACTGAGGTACATATAGTATTTTGTCCAAGTTCCTGGAAAATAGAATTAATATAAGAAATCAAACAAATACCACTTTAGAAGGTTTCTTTAGAAACCCCAAAGATCAGCATCAAGTACCTTATTCAGAAATGAGAGGAGGAAATGTATGGCAACATGGATTGTCAGCAGAGAGCTGTGTCTTTTCCCCCTCTGGCTGCTGACTTTAGCCTCCTGCTAATACAGATCCCTGAGGGCACTGGTGGGTAGCTCAAGTAATTGAGTTCTTGCCATTCACATAGGAGACTTGGATTGAGTTTCTGGCTCCTGGCACAGCCCCACCCATTGCTGGCATTTGTGGAGTGAACCAGTGGATGAGAGTCCTTTTTATGTATCTTTGTCTATATCTTTTTCTAATATGTGACTAAAAATTTTAAACACATACACACACACACACACACACACACACACACCAACCTCTGAGAAGGATGACTGTAATCTGCAACTTGAAGGCCAGAGTCCCAACCCAACTGGATGTCATCCTGAGCTCTTGTGTCAGCAGCAACTTTAAGGGGCTGGAGTAGTTTTCTAGAACTGCCATAAGAAAACACCACACACTGAAATTTATTGTTACAGGTCTAGAGGCTAAAGTCCAAGATCAAAGATTCAGCAAATTTAGTTTCTTCTGAGACTTCCCTACTTGGCTTGCAGATTGCTTTTGCTCCCTATGTCCTCATAAGGCTGTGTGGATTCTGTGTGTTCATCACCTATCTTTGCAAGGACATTAGTCAGAATCGATTGGGGACCACCTACATTTTGCCTTATTTGGCTCTCCAAAGGTCCCGTCTCCAAATACAGCCACATTCTGAGCACTCTGGATGAGCCCTGCACCATATGATTCTTGGAAGGACACAATTCAGTGTGTAACAGAGGTCACTTCATAGTATGTCTTAGCAGCTCCTGGGTGATAGGATTATGATGGGATCACTGTCATACTAAATTTGCCATTAGGAAAATTTTCTAGTGCAAAGAGTTTTTCAGTATCCCATAATGATTACTCTGGCACTCTGTGAAATTTGGATAGGCTGGCCAAAACACCACAAATAAGGAAGGCATGTCTAAAATATGCATCCATCTTTGTAAGAATGAATTACCACCCTATCAAAGTCAGAGGTGCCAAAAGTAATCAACTTGACACTATACGGCTGGTTGGTTTCCTTGGGAATTGGTACTATTGTGAGAGCTCAGTATTGATCTCTGCTGCTAACATATCATGCCTTCAGAGAGAGAGTAGCTACATCAGCCTGGGGGAGAGGCAGCCCATGTTGTCACGCTTATGCAGAAACTCTGTCCCTGCCACCCAGTGGCCCACTGTGCAATGATTAGGTGGTCTAGAAAGGAGACAAGCCACCTGTTCTGCATGAGTCATCCAAAACACTGGATTAGTTTAGGGCCTCCTTTGGTTTCTTGTGAACACTGATGTGAAAAACAAAAATGTTCCTCCTTTGTACCTACTGTCATGGGTCCATTCAAATGTCTCCTTAGATTTCTTTGCTCTTTCTTTACATCTTAATTCTTTCAGAACCTTGATCAACGAACTGCTAAACTCTTCAGTTGTCCCTAACATCACTTTCATCCTTGTCTCAGGTCACTGCTCCCGTTACATGAAGTTGATGGTCAGGTATATTGTATTGCTTAAATTTGGCTGACCAGGAGCATTTCTCCTCATTGCCTTTCAGTGTCACCCAGAGTGAGGCTGTGATGCAGCAATAATCTGTTCCTACTAACTTTCAGTACTGACACATCCATGAATCAAGCTCACATTTTTACCTCCCTCACCAGTACAATGTGAGTGAAAGAAACAAAACACAAAAAGAGTGTCTGTTGTAGGGTTCCATTTGAAGCTAGCATAATAACAAGCTTAGCCAATTTGTGCAAATAGAAGAGATCAGTTACATTTGTGAGGAGGGTGAAAAATGACTGCAGAGGACAATAAAGGCTTCTGAGGTGTCATTGATATTTCTTGATCTGAGTGGTAGATACACAGCTGAGCTGAGTTCACTTTGTAAGTCTCCAAATGACATACTGAAGACTGGTACATGTTTCAACATGATTGCTAAACTTGAGTACATTTTACAAAACCAAGCAAACAAAAATAAAAATAGTTTGGTAAGCTTATCAGATACAAAATTAGCATATAAGGATCAATTTTAATTTCATGATGAGGCACAGCAGTACAAAAATCAAATGTTAAAAGACACAAATTCAATAGCAGCCAAAACAAAAGCAATTAGAAATAACCTAGTAAAAGACAGAACCTGTAAGGGGCAAATTATACTTTATTGAGTGAGATTAAAGAAGATTTACTAAATCAAGAGATATGCTTGATTCATGGCCTTGGAAACTCAATATTTCAAAAATGTAAATTGTGTACAGATTTAATTAAAGTTTTAACAGATTTGTTGAAGGGCAAAGAGTATTTGACAAGTTTACCCCATGCAAAAAGTAGGAATTACCGAGATACTCCTGAAGAAGACAGCTCCCCACCAGCTCTCAAGACTTACTATTAGCTACAACAAACAAGATAGTGTGGAATTGGCACAAAACTAGAATAGAACTGAGATCCTGGTCACAGACTCACATTTGACCTCATGTGGACACTTGATTTTTTTATGAAGGTGATGCTAGCAAAAAGGGAAACATAACCTTTGGAATAATAGATGCTGTGACAGTTCTGTTAACTTATTTTTAAAAATTGGGCTGGGCCTTTATTCACTATACAAAAAGCCACCCAAGGTAGATTATACCTGAATGTGATAGGCAAATTAAAAAGCTGTGAGATAAAAATAACAAACATTGTGGCAGTGAAACATTTTAATTAAGATAGCAAAGCCACTAACCACAAAGAAATAAATAATAAATTGACCATATTAAATCAAGAACACTCACTCATAGCATAAAAGAATACAAAGGTAAGGCAAAAATGGAGGATATGCCTGCAACAAATACAACTAATAAAGGGTTCATCCATAAACAACTTCAACAAATCAGTAAGAGACAGCAGGTGTCCCATCAGAAGAATGAGGCAAATATAAAACAGGCATGTCACAAAGGAGGAAATCCTGGCTGCCAATAACTATTTGAAAGTCACATTGATAATACTGTATTAATTGGACACTAAGCAAGAAAGAGCAAGCCCACTGGATGATTTAGCAATAAACATGTCCTCCCTCCAGAGTACTGTATTGGTAAAGATTTTAGTTGTCCAGTGGTCCAAGAAATACTGAGACATCTATGCACTAAAGAACACATTTGCATCTTATAATTCTCATGACCAAAAGGAAACAAAATTCCTGGAAGACATCTTCAGGTTTTAGGACTACATATTTTGTACTAACACTACTGTAAACCATATACTGGGTGACTGAAAAATAGCAACAACAACAAAAATCCATCCAGCTCTGTGTAGTTTCAAGAGTAGAAAAAGACTCTATGGCAGATCCAGGCTCCAGTACAACTGGTTCCAGTACAACTGGTTCATACAATTTGGCAGACTCTATAGGAGCAGAAGCAGCTCTGGTGTGAGGAAAAAAAAAAGCTATGAGGATACATAGGAAAAAGAAAGGTATGAGGAGATTATGCTAAGCCCCAATAGAATAATCACATACAGAACCCTAAGGTCTAAATCATGTCCATGTAATCTGCAGTGTAGAACTACAAACTTTTTGCAAAAAAAACTCCTGGCATTCTATGGGCCCTGGAAAATATGGAGCACCTGACCATGAAACAGTGACAATGCACCAGCATCAGGAGCTGTCTTCTGTGACACACTGAGTCCTATAGGTCAAATGGGCTTAGATGTATTCCATCATGAGAATGACATGATACCTCCAAAATCCATGCAAAAGCAAAGTCAGAGAGCATAAATAAATTATATACAGTTACCCCAGAGTTCTACACTATTGCTGACAATTGCAATTGTATCTCTCTTTCAGCTCACAAACATGATTTCTTGGGATCATAAGCTAAAAGAGGAGGACAAAGGTTAAACTTTGTTCATAGACAGATTGGCTTGATACATGGCTGCAAGCAGAAAATAGATTTCATTACTGGTCCATGCTGTGTGGATAAAGAAATGGCTCAAATTTGAAATACAGATAGGTCCTTAGGCTTTCTGTGTAATAAATGGTTGGTGGCTGACTGGGCTGGAAGAAAAAGAGGAACATATAGAAGATGAGGAGACATGGGGAAGGTAATTGGATGGACCTTAAAGTGAGCATCAAGTGTATAGATCTTTGCATTAATTAATGCTATTAATGCATATTAATACTCACCTGAGAGAAAACCAGAGAAGAGGTTCCAAACAACCAACTAGACAAGATGATTTGTCCAAAAGACATAATTCTCTTCTATTATCTGCCTTCCATATTCAAGAGTAATAGGCACATGAATGAGAAGTCATGGTGACAAAGTGGAAGATTATGCATAGGCCGAATGACATTGTTCCCAGTCATTATAGCTAATCTAGCTACTGCTGCTTCTCAATATCCAGCCAGCCATCAAGAGAGACAAAAACTGAGATCATGATATAGCAACATCCTTTGAGGTGTCCAAGCAGCCACTCCATAGCCCTTTGACCTTAAAGAGGACAATGCATCTTGACTAAAACTGGTATGTGTTCAAGATTTGTTTTTCCTGCCTTCAGGGGCTTAGCCAGCCCTTTTATCTGAGGGATTTCCAGAATGTTTCATATACTGATTCAGAATCTGGAACAATATTGCATTGAATGAAGGACCCCAATTTAAAGCACAAAGGTGAAAAAAATGGATAAATGATGATGAGACCCACTGGTTCTACTTTATACCTCACTACCCAGAAACTGCTAGATTGATGGAGTAATCTCATGGTCTGAAACACAAACTGATTCACAATCTTGTAGATGCTAACTTGAATGGATGGGGTGTCATCCTCTGGGACACAATATACTCTTGAACAATTGATCCTTTATTAGTACTGTGTTAGTAGATGTAATATATGAGTTGTTTTTACTTTCATCCTTTTGTTTCCAGATTCAAATATTATATCTACTAACACAATACTAATAAACGATCAATTGTTCAAGAGTATATTGTGTCCCAGAGGATGACACCCCATCCATTCAGGAATCTGTACTTCCTATCCTTCCAACTCTACGATTGTAGATGTTCTGGTTCAAGTTGTGAAACATTTCTTCTAGAAGACCAGTGAGTATTACATTAAACATTATAGTAGGTCCCCTTGTCTATGGTTTTGCTTTCTACAGTTTCAGTTAACTGTATTCAATAGTCTGAAAATATGGCTATAATGCAAGAAGGAACAAAGATATTTTGAGAGAGAAATGAGGGTGAGATAAAGATAGGACCTCATTCACATAACTTTTATGATGCTATATTGTTTTAAATATAATATTTTATTACTAGTTATTGTGGTTAACTCTTTCTGTGCCTAATTCATAAATTAAACTCTACTATAGATATGTATGTACTGTGATTCCCAATTTTTAGCTGTTTCACTGTCTGCACTTTTAGTTATAAATGGTCAACTGTGGTCCAAAATGCTAAACAAAAATTTCCAGAAATAAACAAGTTGTAAGTTTAGAATATAAGATCATTCTGAGTGGCATGATGAGATCTCTCTCTATCCTACTCTGTCTGCCCAGGACATGAATCAACCCTCTGTCCAGCTATCTACTCTGTACAGTATATATAGATAGGGAAAAAACATAGTTTACACAGGTTTTAGGATGATTTAAGGTTTCAGACATCTCCCGCTGGATAAGGGGCAGGAGTTACTATTGTCTAGATTCACATAATCCATGTAGGCTCCTTGTGTCTGAAGATTACCAGGTAAGAAAAAGAGTTCTTGTAGTGAAAGAAGTTTCCAATCAAGAAATAGAGCTAGGGCTGCTGTTACACGGTGGGTGGAGAAAAATGCTTGAAATATAGGTGGTCCATCTGGGAATATTTTAATACCTCCTTATTCAATTTTGTTAGCAAATGGACAAGTAAAACTTCTTTGGTTTGAGAAGGGCATAGCAACCAGAGGCTAAGATTTGTAGATGACAGCAAGGATCACCTCATCAAATAATTTCCACAATCAGCAGAAGTGATAGCTGAGGCTGAGCAGAATCTGGGATGGCTATTGAGAGATGGAGTTGATAACTTGTGGCCTGAAACCCAGCTACAGTAGTTGTCATTGCACCTCATCCTACTAAATTTGCTAGTGTCCCTCAGGAAAAAAAAAAAAAAAAAAAACAGAATTCTCTAAGAGTTGCTTGTATGTTGCAGACCAATCTGTATGGAGCAAGAAGCTGATTGTAGTGGATATTGTGTTGCATTGCTGAGACCCTCTTCAGGGGTGAAGGACTCACTCCATAGCTGCTGGGAATGTCAGCAGATGGCATGTGTTAGCTGATTCTCTGTATAGTCAATGCCCTAAATTAAGAAAAGCTGCCTCCCACAGGTCATGCCTTATTCCCTAGAGAGAAGCCCACCTCCAGTGATTGCTAGGGTATAAAGTTCTAGATTCCTTGGCTCAATTTGAGACAACTCTAAATATCTTCCCTGGCTCCAGAGCTCCTTGAAGGGTCAACAAGGGCCTTTGTTGTGATGCCATTTCAATCTAATTCACTGCACAATTCCTCACAGCTGTTTACCCAGAGCTTGCTTTTAATTGGGATTCCTATGCATGACACTGAAATTCTTGGGGAAACCAATCTGCCACATAGATCACCCTTCACCATAGAACAGTACTATTTGCTGACCCATTTATCTGCAAGAAAATCAGAGCATTCCTGGAATCAGTCAACTCTGTTTTTTTTTTAAATGCTTGTTCCCATGAGAGTTCTCCTGAAGCCATTATTGCTTTAGTATATTCTTCTATTTGATTATTCCTCTAGAATAAAATCTTTAGGAGGAAAATTATTCATATATCATATCTATACATAAAACTTTTATTATATATGCTTTAACTGTCAGTTTTCCTTGAAAATTCAAAATGTTTTATTTGGGATACAAAAATCCAATTCCTTCCTACTCATGATTTTTCAACAATAGACTACGTGGGGCTGGCATTGTGGCATAAAGCTGCTGCCATTGATGCCAGCATCCCACATGGGCACTGATTCATGTCCTGGCTACTCCATTTCCAACCCATCTCCCTTCTAATGGCCTGGAGAAAGCGGCATAGGATGGCCCAAGTGTTTGAGCCCCTGCCACCTATGTGGAAGATCTGCATGAAGCTCCTGGCTCTTGGCTTCAGGCTGGCTCAGGGCTAGATGCTGCAGCCATGTGAGGAGTCAACCAGTGAATGAAAGATCTCTGTCTCTCTCTCTCTGAAACCCTGACTTTCAGATAAGTAAATAAGCCTTTTTTAAAAAAAAAAATAGTCTAAATACATAGTTGTTGTCCAAACAATGAATTCTTTAAATGCTAAAAATGAAAAATGTTGGGTGCTTTCTAGAGAACTTTCTAGATGCTAAAAGTTACTACCTGCTATATAAGAAAGATGGAATGCTGTTATTAAACTTCCTTATTTTAATGATTCTATTTAACACCACAGCTTTGAAAAAACTACCTTGTTTTGCAAGTGAGACTGGAGCTAAGCATACTACCCCATCTCTACCAAAATTATATATAGATTGATTTCTATGGCCTGCATGCTTCACATCACTAACAGAATTATAAATTGAATCCTTATTATATATCTATCATGTCAATGAACTATCAATTACTGGAGGGGAGATTAAATGTCTTATTGGTTTCTATGTCTAGCATCTAACTGAAGCTGGTTACAAGTAATTCAGATTTCTTAGCTCAGATTTCTTCAGATTTTTCTAAATTTTTAATTTTAAACCAAGTTTAGTCCTTGTGTTTATTTTTTAAAGCCAGCTTTAAAACACTAAATTTTATGAAAGCTCTGCAAAGATTTAAGAAGGCTCTGGAAACAAGTACCTAAAATGAAGAAGCTTTGAAGGGATAAAATTCTCTTTTTCTAAATCAGGTCACACACTTGTATGTCTTTACTTAAAAGTGAAGATGCTTGCAAACATGTTTATCATTAATAATTCTTTAAAAGAATTTTTTCTCATCTTGCATTACTATTATCTATTCATCTATTATGATTTCACCAGTATGAGCCAACATAGCTTTTATATTCTTTTAGAATCTGAAAAGGCTTGATGGAGATCATGATTCTTAGTGAGGAATGCTCCTAAAATACACTGCATTCCATTAGGGTCTCTTACTTTATAACCTTAGCTACCACAAAAAAATATCTTCAACTTTCCATACTGAACTTATGGTTGCCATGGACAATTTTGGCATAGGGCAAATACTTTGGATTATAAAAAAGTAATAGTGTGAGTATTTTCAAGGTGTTGGGAGGAAAATTTCCAAAAGACATTACTTTTGAGAGGTTCTCTTTTCTCTCTCATGTATATTCATTTTTTGGTTTGTTAAATTTATTAACATAAATTAATAAGAGGAACAATTCCAAGAAGACACCATACTTTACTCATTCCCCTGCTCCCCCCAATCTCCTTTTCTCCCTCCCCTTTAATCACCAGTGTATGCAAAGACATAATTTCAATCCATTATAATCAAGGCCTTGATTTGTCAATAATCAAATATTCAACAAGAAAAAAGTAGGAAGACCACAGTTCCACAGGAGTATAAACAAGGGCTAAAAAACAACTACCATTATCACAGGATGTGAATTTCATTCCTATACATATTTTATATTCTATATCAGCTGCCACATATTAGAGAAAACATATAATATTTGTCTTTTTAGAAACAGCTTATTTCACTAAGCATATTGGTTTCCAGTTGCAACCAACTTGTTGCAAAAGACAAGATTTAATTCTTTTTTATGGCTGAATAGTATTCCATAGTGCATATAAACCACATTTTCTTTATTCTGTCATCAGTGATAGACATCTGGCTTCACTCCATGCCTTAGCTATCGTGAATTGAGCTACAATAAATAGAGGTGCAAGTAACTCTTTCATATGCTGATTTAATTTCCTTTGGATAAATTCCCAGGAGTGGGGTGGCTAGATCATATGGTAGACCTGTCTTCCATGATGGTTGTACTAGTTTACATTACTACCAACAGTGGATTAGGATACCTTTTTCCCCAGATCCTTGCCAGCATTTGTTATTTTTTGATTTTTGGATGAAAAGCCATTTTAATTGGGGTGAGGTAAAATCTCATTGTGGTTTTAATAGGCATTTCTCTGGTGGCTAGTGACCCTGAGTATTTTTTTCATGTGTCTGTTGGCCATTTGTATTTCATCCTTTGAAAAATGCCTATTCATGTCTTTTGTCCATTTCTTAACTGGATTATTTGTTTTATTGCTGCCGAAAACCTTTCTTGAGCTGTGTATAAATTCTGGATATTAATCCTTCATCAGTTGCATAGGTTGCAAATATTTCTTCCCATTCTGTCAGTTGCCTCGTCACTTTGTTGTTTTTTTTTTGTAGTTTTCTTTTCTTCTTTTCTTTTTTCTTTTTCTTTCTTTTTTTTTTCTTTTTTTCTTTTTTTCTTTTTTTTTTTTTTTGATAGGCAGAGTGGACAGTGAGAGATAAAGACAGAGAGAAAGGTCTTCCTTTGCCATTGGTTCACCCTCCAATGGCCACCGCACCGCACTGATCCGATGGCAGAAGCCAGGTACTTATCCTGGTCTCCCATGGGGTACAGGGCCCAAGTACTTGGGCCATCCTCCACTGCACTCCCTGGCCACAGCAGAGAGCTGGCCTGGAAGAGGGGCAATCGGGACAGAATCCGGCACCCCGACCGGGACTAGAACCCGGTGTGCCGGCGCCACAAGGTGGAGGATTAGCCTAGTGAGCCGTGGCACCGGCCTTCACTTTGTTTAATGCTTCCTCTGCAGGGCAGAAACTTCTTAGCTTAATAAAATCCCATTTGTCAATTTTTGTTTAATTGCCTGTGTCTCTGGGGTCTTTTCCAAGAAGTCTTTGCCTACACCGACGTCTTACAGAATTTCCTTGATGTTTTCCTCTACTAATTTGATGGTTTGAGGTTTTAGATTTAAATCCTTGATTCACTTTGAGTTGATTTTTATATAAGGTGAAAAGTAGGGGTCTTATTTCATACTCCTGCATGTGTAAATCCAAGTTCCCCAGCAACATTTGTTGAGGAGACTGCCCTTGCTCCAGGAATTTGTTTTAGCACCCTTATCAAAGATTAGTTGTTTTTAGATATCTGGATTGGTCTACAAGTCTATTTTTGTGCCAAAACCAGAATGTTCTGATAATAACAGCCCTGTAGTATGTCTTGAAGTCTGGTATTCTGATGCTTCCAGATTTTTTTGTTTAAGATTGCTTTAGCTATTTAAGATACCTTGTGTTTCTATTTGAATTTTAGCATATTTTCTTCTAGATATGAGGATGTCATTGGTATTTTGATTGGGATCACATTGAATTTGATTGTATTTTGATGATATTAATACTTCCAATCTGTAAAAATGGAAGATTTTTAAAGTTGTTTAAGTTTCATTGTAGACTATGTAATTACACAATTATTCTTAGGTGTTTAAATTTTAACTGAAAAGTGATCCCTGTTAGGAATTTGGAAAACATTATGTTGAGTGAAATAAGCCAATCCCAAAGGGACAAATACCACTTGTTCTCCCTGACAGGTGACAACTAACTGAACACCAAAAAGGAAACCTGTTAAAGTGAAATGAACACTAGGAGAAATGGTGACTTGATCAGCCCTCACCCTGACTGTTGATGAGCAACTTGATATGCTATCCCTCTTAGTATTTTTTTTGTTTGTTCTACTTAATACTTTTGGTTGAATACTGTAATCAACACACAATTCTTCTTAAGTGCTGAAACTTAACTGAAAAGTGATTGCTGTTAAATATAAGAGTGGGAATAAGAGAGGGAAGAGATGTGCAATTCGGGACATGCTCAAGCTGACTTACCTCAAACGGTAGAGTTAGAAACATACCAGGGGATTTCAATTCAATCCCATCGAGGTGGCATGTACCAATGCCATCTCACTAGTCCCAGTGATCAATTTCTGTTCACAATTGATCATAATGATAGGACTAAGAACCAAAGGGATCACAGAAACAAGAATAGTGTCTGCAAATACTAGCTGATGGAATAAAAAAGGGAGAGAACGATCCAACATGGGAAGTGAGATACACAGCAGACCCATAGAATGGCAGATGTCCTAAACAGCACTCTGGCCTCAGAATCAGCCCTTAAAGCATGCAGATCCGGCTGAAAAGCCCATGAGACTATTTCAGGCATGGAAAGCCAAGACACTCTGGGGGGAAAAAAAAAAAAACCTAAATGAAAGATCTCCACGAGTGAGATCCCAGTGGAAAGAACGGGTCATCAAAGAAGGAGGTACCTTTCTCTGAAGGGAGGAGAGAACTTCCACTTTGACCATGGCCTTGTCTAAATATGATCAGAGTCAGTGAACTCAGGGGCTTCCATAGCCGTGGCAGCTCATGACAAGAGCCTAGGGTGATTACTGAGGCCATAAACAAGAGTGTCAATTTGTTAAGTCAACAACAGGAGTCACTGTGCACTTACTCCTCATGTAGGATCTTTGTCCTTAGTGTGCTGTACATTGAGATTAATGCTATAACTAGTACTCAAACAGTATGTTTCACTTTATGTTTCTGTGTGGGAGCAAACTGTTGAAATCTTTACTTAATGTATGCTAAACTGATCATCTGTATATAAAGAGAAACGAAAATGAATCTTGATGTGAATGGAAGGGGAGAGAGAGTGGGAAAGGGGAGGGTTGCAGGTGGGAGGGACGTTATGGGGGGGGGGAAGCCATTGTAATCCATAAGCTGTACTTTGTAAATTTATATTCATTAAATAAAAGTTAAAAAAAAGTTTCATTGTAGAGATCTTCCACCTCCTTAAATTTATTTGAAGGTATTTAAATATTTTGTAGCTATTGGGAATGGGACTGATCTTACAAGTTCTTTCTCAGCCGTAGCATTTCCTGTGTATACAAAGGCTATTGATTTTTCTGTGTTGATCTTATATCCTGCAACTTTACCACTAGCATAAGTTCCAATAGTCTCTCTACAAGTCTATGAGTTCTAATAGTATCTCGTTTTTTAAAAGATTTTATTTATTTATTTGTGAGGTATAGTTACAGACAGTGAGAGGGAGAGACAGGGAGAATGTCTTCCATCGCTTGTTCACTCCCCAAATGGCCACAATGGCCAGAGCACTCAGCCAGCAGCCAGGATCTTCTTCCAGGTCTCCCACGCGGATGCAGGGGCCCAAGTTCTTAGGCCATCTTCTACTGCTTTCCCAGCAGTAGAGCAGAGAGCTGGATCAGAATAGGTGTGGGGCTGGCATTGTGGCATAGCGGGTTAAGCTGCTGCGTGCAGTGCTGGCATTCCTAATTGGTACCAGTTTGAATCCCAGCTGCTCCACTTCTGATTCAGCTCTCTGCTATGGCCTGGAAAAGCAGTGGAAGATGGCCCAAGTCCTTGGGCCCCTGCACCTGTGCGAGAGTCCTGGAAGAAGCTCTTGGTTCCTGGCTTTAGATTGGTGCAGCTCTGACCATTGTGGCCATCTGAGGAGTGAACCAGTAGATGGAAGACCTGTTTCTCTCTCTCTCTCTCTCTGCCTCTTCTTCTCTCTTGTATAACTCTTTCAAGTAAATAAATAAATCTTAAAAAAAAAAAAGAAGTGCAGCTGGGACTAGAACTGGTGCCCATATGGGATGTCGGCACTACAGGTAGAGGATTAACCTAATCTGCCACAGGACCAGCCCTACCAATATTCTCTTAATGGAATCCTTTCAATCCCCTATATATAGAATCCTGTCATCAGCATACAAGGATAATTTGACTTTCTCCTTTCCAATTTATATATTTTTTGATTTATTTTTCTTGCCTAATGGCCCTGGCTAAAACTTCCAGAACTATATTGAATAACGGTGAAAGTGGGCACCCTTGTCTGGTTTCAGATGTTAATGGAAATGCATCCAACTTTTCCCTATTCAATATGATGTTGGTTGTGGGTTTGTCATATATTGCCTTGATTATGTTGAGGAATGTTCTCTTCTATACCTAATTTATTTAGTTTTATCATTAAAGGATATTGTATTTTACGAAATATTTTCTCTGCATCTATTGAGATAACCTTATGGCTTTTTTATCCTTCAATTTGCTAATGTGCCGTATCATATTTATGTATTTGCATCTGTTGAACCATCCCTGCATACCAGGGATAAATCCCACTTGGTCTGGGATATCTTTCTGATATGTTGTTGGATTTGATTAGCTAGTGTTTTATTGAGGATTTTTGCATCTATGTTCATCAAGGATATTGGGCTATAATTTTCTTTTTTTCTTATATCTTTTTTGGTTCAGGAATTAGGATGATACTGGCCTCATAGAAGGAGTTTGGGAGTATTCCCTCTCTTTCAATTTTTTTGATAGTTTGAGAAGAAATGTAATTAGTTATTCTTTAAAACTCAATCCAGGTTTCCTTCAAGGGTGGCAGGGGTCCAGCTATTTGAGCCATGGTCTGTTGCTTTACAGGATGCGCATTAGCAGGAAACTAGAATGTGAAGTAGAGCTGGGACTCAAATTCAGGCACTCTCATATGAGATGTGGGTATCCCCAGGTAGTGTCTTAATCAGTGCCAAATACAAGCTCTGATTCTCGACTTTAAAGGAAGCAATGTGTTTATTGAAATTACTATGTATCTTGCATTAATTTTTCCCTATTTCAGTAAGGCTTATTTAAGAAAGCACTGGATCAGGAGTCACAGGACCTGTAATATAATTCCATTTGAACCTGAACATAAGCTGTCTCATGTGCAATATATCAGGAGTAGTGGATGCCTTGCCTTGATAGAAATTATCAGTGTTAATTCAGAAAATGTATAAAAAAGTTGAGATGTGAACAAGTATTATTGTTATTTTTAACTTTTACATCATGATGTTTTTTATTGGTGGACTAAAAATATATAAGCATTTTTATGAAAAGAAATGTTTTATCACTTTTTTATATTTATAGAAAATATTTACTAAGAAATGTTAAGTCAAAATGAATTTATAAAACTATAGGCCATTATTTCAAATCATCCTCATTGCTGAGCCCTTCCAGAGTCCCAGAATCTGAAGTTCCTTTTGTATAAAGAAAAAACAGCTATAGGGATCTGTGGAAGTCACTTTCTCACATCTTAAAATCATTCAGAGGGTGAATTTTTCTGCAGTTAGTGTAGAAGTATCAAGAAATACATAAATAACTACAAGAGACACTAGGTCTAAGAATCATGAAATCAAGAGAAATGTCTTGGACTGGCACTATGGCACAGTGGGTTAAAGCCCCAGCCTGCAGCACCAACATCCCTTATGGGTTCTGGTTGGAATCCCAATTGTTCCACTTCCAATCTAGCTCCCTGATAATGTACCTGGGAAGGCAGTAGAAGATGGCTGAAGTTCTTGAGCCCCTGCACCCACATCGGAGACCTGGAAGAAATTCCTGGATCCTGGTTTTGGATGGGCTCAGCTCTAGCCCTTGCAGCCATTTGGGGAGTGAACCAGCAGATGGAAGATGACACTGTCTTTCTTTCTCTGTCTCTACCGCTCTCTGTGTCTTTCAAATAAATAAAATAAATTTTAAAAAAGAGTAATGCCTCAAACAGACACACTGCACATCCCTAGACATAGAGGCAGCTGTCATGCACCTGTTCCTATCCCCCATCCATTATCCCTCACCTCTCTTCTAGTGTCCTAGGGGTTTTCCAAGCTTCATAAAAAGATGACCATCAGAAAATGGAGAGGGAGCAGGACGGGAAATAAAGACGGTAAATCAGGAAATAGAAATTTGTTGACTTTTACAATGGGCATTTGACCCCCTTTTTGGGCCTCAGGAGCTGATCCTGATGACAAAAATGGGTAGGACTTTCCTTGGTCAAGAAGAAGCTGAAGCTTGAAGCCTTAGACTTATAGCATAGATAATCACCTAATGTGAACAGTCAGTGACAAAATAGGCAATCAATCAACTAATCAAGAAATCAAATAACTAATATTTGTGAGTGGCAGGAACTTGAACAAGCACCTTACAAATAAGGTGGTGATTCTAACCCATCTACTGTCATTTAATTCTCAAAACAACCCTATGAGGCAGGTACTCTTTTATCCTCATTTTCCAGGTTAGGAAGTTGAGATCCAGAAGAGTTAAGTAATTTGTACAGGGTCACACAACTAGGAAGTACTGGAGCAGGGATTAAATATGGCCTGATACCTAGACATATTATCCTATTCTATGGAAAGACCAAAACCTGGAACTCTTTTTTTATCCATGAATCCTTTCTTCTGTGCGCCAGGAGAGAATCATGCCAAGGTGGAAAGGTAGACAGCTTCCTTCTGAATAAGATTATTCTACTAAAAATCACATACAAGTAACTTAAACAAAATGACTCTAAAATATAAATGGTAACTAAGCATCAATGAAGCAAAATAAATTAAGAAGAGTTACTTATCTTGCTCCACTGTATAGATTACAGTCAGTTCAATGAGTTATTCATCATTTTGCTATGTAATCAACCCTTGCAATTCCCCATCATTCCAAGATGCTCATTTGTCCAATAAGACTCTGCTCTTGGGAGCAGAAGGATTTTAGATAAACTGTAATTCAAGGAGATTTATATTAAAGGCTGTGAATAATTAAACTGAATAAGAATTTGTGGGATTGAACAGCCATCCCAATTCTGGGAATTTACTGAAGGGAAATGAAATTAGTAGACAAAAGAGCTATTTGCTCCTCTATGTTTATTGCAGCTCAATTCACAATAGCTAAGACATGGAATCAACCTAAATGCCCATCAATCAAAGACTGGATTAAGAAATTATAGGGTATGTACATTATGGAATACTACACAGCAGTAAAAATAAATGAAATCCGGTCATTTGCAACAAAATGGATCAATCTGGAAAACTTCATACTTAGTGAAGTAAGCCAAAGGGACAAATACTATATGTTTTCCCTAATCTGTGAGAACTAATAGCACACATAAAATGAAATCTGTAGAAATGAAATTGACACTTTGAGAAACAATGACTTGAACAGCCTTCTTCTTAACTGTTGAGGAACAGTTTTTTATTTTTATTTTTTTCTTTTTATTTTTTTCATTTCTCTTCTTCATGCTATATGTTGAACTCTTTACTTAACATAGAGTTAATCATATGTATATAAAATCAATTGAAAATAGATCCCAGTAAAAAATAAGAAGGGGAACAAGAGAGGAAGGAGGAAGTGTTTAACTGTAAAGCTGTATAGTTCTGCTTACAGTATTACAGACTTACTTCTAAGGGTACAGTTTAAAAACTTGTCATGGGACTCAAAAGTCCCATTAAAATCGGTGGTAAAAATGCCATCTTAATTGTTAAAGTGATCATATTAAGTGTTAAAGTGAACATGCAGATAGGATTAATTGTTAAAGAGATTATATAAATACCATCAAGTGCCTGGTAATAATAATAGACAATTAAAAAGGACGGAATGTCCAAAATGGGAAGCAATCCACACAGAAGACTCATAAAATGACAATTAAGTAACACTCTGACCTCAGAATCAGCCCTTAAGATATCTGGATGTGGCTGAGAGGCCCGAAAGCATTTCAGGCATGGAAAACCAAGATACTGTGGCAAAAAAAAAAAATCCTACATGAAGGATCTCTGTGAGTGAGACTGCAGTGGAAGGAAGGGGTCATCAAATAAGGATGTACTATTCTCTGAAGGGAGGAGAGAACTTCCACTTTGCTTGTGGCCTTGTCTAAATACTGACGGATTTTGTGGTCACAAAAGACTTCCATAGTCTTGACAGCTCATGGCAAGAGCCTCAGGTAATCACTGACATCATAAATAAGAGTGTTAATTGTTGGGGCCGGCGCTGTGGCACAGTGGGTTAACACCCTGGCCTGAAGCGCTGGCATCCCATATGGGTGCCGGTTCAAAACCCAACTGCTCCACTTCCTGTCCAGCTCTCTGCTATGGCCCGGGAAAGCAGTAGAAGATGGCCCAAGTCCTTGAGCCCCTGCACCAAGGGGCTCCTGGCTTCAGATCAGCACAGTTTCAGCCATTGCAGCCATTTGGGGAATGAACCATTGGATGGAAGACCTCTCTCTCTCTCTTTCTCTCTCCTCTCCTCTCCTCTCCTCTCCTCTCCTCTCTCTCTGTGTAACTCTTTCAAATAAATAAATAAATAAATAAATCTTTAAAAAAGAGTGTTAATTGTTAAATTAACAACAGAAGTCAATGTGCACTTACTCCCCATGTAGGACCTCTGTCCTTTAATGAGTTGTACCATGAGAATTTACTGCAAAATTTGTTCTCAAACAGTATTTTATACATTGTATGTGGGGGTGCAAACTGTTAAAATCTTTATTTAGTATAGAGCTGTACTTCTGTAGATAAAGATAATTAAAAATGAATCTTAATGAAGAATGGGATGGGAGAGGGATAGGAGGTGGGACAGGAGTGGGAGTGGGAGGGAGGGTATGGGAGGAAGAACCACTAGATTCCTAAAGTTACACCTATGAAATTTGCATTCATTAAATAAATGCTTTAAAATGAATTTATGGTATGGAAAAAATGGTGCAAGGGACAATGCTTAGAATACCTACTACCATATTAAAATTTTCTGAGACTCTTCCCTATCTAAATTCTGTTTCCGTCACTCAAACAAAGCTATATAAATAGCAAAATACTGTTAACAAGATTTTTGTTCAAATTCTTTTATGTTTATAATATAAATGAACAATCCATAAGACCCAACAAAAATAAAATTGGAGGGCAAGTGTTGTGGTGCAACAAGTTAATCTGCCACTTGGGATGCCTGTATCCCATATTGGCATGCCAGTTTGAATCCTGGATACTTTTCTGTTTCAGCTCCCTGATAATGCACCTTGGAAAGCAGCAGAAGATGGCCCAATTGCTTAGGCCCTTACATCCATGTGGAGACCTGGATGAAGCTCCCGATTCCTGGCTTTGCCCTGGCCCATTCCAGAAATTTTGGGAGAAAACCAGTGAACGGAAAAATTCTCTTTCAAACACACACACACTCACACACCCCCTCTGCCTTGCAAATAGATAAATATTCTAAATAAAATAAAAATAAGTTTATTAAAAATGACTTCCTAAGATGGCGGAATAGGAAGGGAGCACACTGATAGTCCGGGGAGAGACAGTTTAATAAAAGTGGAGATACCACAGATTCAAGGAAGAGTAGGGGAGGAAACAGCAGCAGAAACTCTTCCAGAATGCGTGATTCACAGAGGACCTGCGTGGAGAGCGTGGGAGCCCACAGTTCGGGACACCAGTGGCAGACTCAACACACCAGCGCTGGAACGCGAGGTGAACCGAACCTCAATAGCCCGAGACACAGGCAGGCAAGCGGAGAGAGGAGACTAGAGGGAACGACCCCCGGGGGGGAAAAGTTCACCAGGCTAACTGGAAGAGAGACAGAGAGAAAAAAAAAAAGGTGACTGGTACGGACACGGGTTTCTCTCTCTCCGCTCACCTCTCAAGGGCGAGCAAGACAAAGAGCAGGTGCCATCTTGGACATACGTCATAAGCAGAGCGACCTCAGGTCTGCACTGGCCCTGAGCCTAGCAGAAAAATCTGACTCTGGGCGGGGCGAATTAACAGGAGATTAGGACCTAGTAAATTTGTGGTGCTACTGAACTGAGACTGTGAAAAAAGAGACGGTGGGGGAGAGAACTCACAGAATTCACGTGAGTACTCTCCAGAGACGCTACAATTCCGTAACTTTGGCAACCCAGTGGGAGACTGAAGGAGAATCTGAGCCCACCCTGAGGGCAGAAGAGATTCCCTGTGTGGTCCTTGGGAAAGAGCTTCCAATCTCTGGCTCCTGTGGGTATATCATTTGCCTGCTAACTACCTCCAACTTCGTTCAGCTGTGCGGAATTACTTCCCTTTTGAATCAAAAAAAGAAAGAAAGAGAGAGAGAGAGAGGTTTACCACGCCTAACCTGGGAGTGTCACCTTTGGCACACCAAACAGAGCTCTCAGGCCACAACCATCTCAAGCCTCTAAGGCTCCATCAAAAACAGACAGTCCACTTAATCTAGAGTCATAGTATAACAAGAAAAAGCACCGCAGTGAAGAAACCAAATATCTCCAATATGCCAAATAACAAACGCAAAAACCGAGGTAATAAAAACAAGGAAGTCACCATGACGCCCCCAAATGAAAAAGACACCCGAATTCAAGATTATGAAGATGATGAGTTAGAAGAAATGCAAGAAGCAGATCTCAAAAAATTGATAAGAACATTAAGAAGTTCTCAAAAACAAATCTCGAACTACAGAAATCTTAATGGACAAGATAGAACATCTCTCTCGTGAAAATGAAATATTAAGGAGGAATCAAAATGAAACGAAACAACTAGTACAACAGGAAACTGTGATAGTGACGAGAAATCATAATGAAGTGAAGAATTCAACAGATCAAATGAAAAACACAATAGAGAGCCTTACGAACAGAATGGGTGAAGCAGAAGAGAGAATATCGGACTTAGAAGACAGAGAACAGGAAAGGATACAGTCAGACCAAAGAAAAGAAGAAGAAATTAGAAATCTAAAACATATTGTCAGGAATCTTCAGGATACTATTTAAAAAACCAACATTCGGGTTCTAGGAGTTCCTGAAGGCATGGAGAGGGAGAAAGGATTAGAAGGCCTTTTTAGTGAGATATTAGCAGAAAATTTCCCAGGTTTGGAGAAGGACAGAGAAATCCTAGTACAGGAAGCTCACAGAACCCCTAATAAACATGACCAAAAGAGATCCTCAGCACGACACGTTGTAATTAAACTCTCCACAGTGAAACATAAAGAAAAGATCCTAAAATGTGCAAGAGAGAAACGTCAGATTCTCTCAGAGGATCTCCAATCAGACTCACAGCTGACTTCTCATCAGAAACCCTACAAGCTAGGAGGGAATGGCGAGATATAGCCCAGGTACTAAGAGAGAATAACTGCCAGCCCAGAATATTATATCCTGCAAAGCTATCATTTGTGAATGAAGGTGAAATAAAGACTTTTCATAGCAAACAGAAATTGAAAGAATTTCTCACCACTCATCTGGCCCTGCAAAAGATGCTTAAAGATGTGTTACACACAGAAACACAGAAACACGGTCATCAATATGAAAGAAGGTAAAGGAAGGAAACCTCACAGCAAAAGATCACAGGGAATTCAAAGCATATATTAGAACTTATCTTTGGCAAATGGCAGGGCAAAGCTACTACTTATCATTAGTCACATTGAACGTTAATGGCCTGAACTGTCCAGTTAAAAACACAGATTGGCTGATTGGGTTAAGGAACAAAACCCATCTATTTGCTGCTTACAAGAAACACATCTTTCCAACAAAGATCCATACAGACTGAAAGTGAAAGGCTGGAAAAAGATATACCATGCCAACAGAAATGAAAAAAGAGCGGGCGTAGCCATCTTAATATCCGACAACATAAACTTTACCACAAAAATGTTAAGAGAGACAAAGAGGGACACTATATCATGATTAAGGGGTCAATACAACAAGAAGATATAACAATTTTCAATGGATATGCACCTAACTACACGGCACCGGTTTATCTAAAAGATTTGTTAAGGGACTTAAAGGGAGACTTAGACCCCAATACAATAGTACTGGGGGACTTCAATGCCCCACTCTCAGAAATAGACAGATCAACAGGACAGAAGTTCAACAAGGATACAGTAGATTTAAACGACACTATAGCCCAAATGGATCTAACAGATATATACAGAACTTTCAATCCTACATCTAAAGAATTTACATTCTTCTCAGCAGTACATAGAACCTTCTCTAGGATTGACCACATACTAGGCCATAAAGCAAGTCTCAGCAAATTCAAAAGAATTAGAATCATACCATACAGCTTCTCAGACCATAAAGGAATGAAGTTGGAAATTAGCAACTCAGGAATCCCTAGAGCATACGCAAACACATGGAGACTGAACAACATGCTCCTAAATGAACAATGGGTCATAGAAGAAATTAAACGAGAAATCAAAAATTTTCTGGAAGCAAATGAGGATAACAGTACAACATACCAAACTTATGGGACACAGCAAAAGCAGTGTTAAGAGGAAAGTTTATATCAATAGGTGCCTACATCAGGAAATTGGAAAGGCACCAAATAGATGAGCTTTCAACGCATCTCAAGGATCTAGAAAATCTGCAGCAAACCAGACCCAAATCTAGTAGGAGAAGAGAAATAATTATAATTAGAGAAGAAATCAACAGGATTGAATTCAAAAAAACATTACAAAAATCAGCCAAACGAGGAGCTGGTTTTTTGAAAAAATAAGCAAAATTGACACCCCATTGGCCCAACTGACTAAAAAAAGAAGAGAAAAGACCCAAATCAATAAAATCAGAGATGAAAAAGGAAACGTAACAACAGACACCACAGAAACAAAAAGAGTCATCAGAAATTACTACAAGGACTTGTATGCCAGCAAACAGGGAAACCTATCAGAAATGGATAGATTCCTGGACACATGCAACCTACCTAAATTGAACCATGAAGACATAGAAAACCTAAACAGACCCATAACTGAGACAGAAATTGAAACAGTAATAAAGGCCCTCCCAACAAAGAAAAGCCCAGGACCAGATGGATTCACTGCTGAATTCTACCAGACATTTAAAGAAGAACTAACTCAAATTCTTCTCAAACTACTCAGAACAATCCAAAAAGAGGGAATCCTCCCAAATTCTTTCTATGAAGCCAGCATCACCTTAATTCCTAAGCCGGAAAAAGATGCAGCACTGAAAGAGAATTACAGACCAATATACCTGATGAACATAGATGCAAAAATCCTCAATAAAATTCTCGCGAATAGAATGCAACAACACATCAGAAAGATCATCCACCCAGACCAAGTGGGATTTATCCCTGGTATGCAGGGATGGTTTAATATGCGCAAGACAATCAATGTGATACACCACATTAACAATCTGCAGAAGAAAAACCATATGGTTATCTCAATAGATTCCGAGAAAGCATTTGATAAAATACAACACCCATTCATGATGAAAACTCTAAGCAAACTGGGTTTGGAAGGCACATTCCTCAATACAATCAAAGCAATCTATGAAAAACCAACAGCCAACATCCTAGTGAATGGGGAAAAGTTGGAAGCATTTCCACTGAGATCTGGTACCAGACAGGGATGCCCACTCTCACCACTGCTGTTCAATATAGTTCTGGAGGTTATAGCCAGAGCTATTAGGCAAGAAAAAGAAATTAAAGGGATACAAATTGGGAAGGAAGAAGTCAAACTATCCCTCTTTGAAGATGATATGATTCTTTATTTAGGAAACCCAAAGAACTCAACTAGGAGACTATTGGAACTCATAGAAGATTTTGGCAAAGTAGCAGGGTATAAAATCAATGCACAAAAATCAACAGCCTTTGTATACACAGACAATGCCATGGCTGAGGAAGAACTGCTAAGATCAATCCCATTCACAATAGCTACAAAAACAATCAAATACCTTGGAATAAACTTAACCAAGGACGTTAAAGATCTCTATGATGAAAATTACAAAACCTTAAAGAAAGAAATAGAAGAGGATATCAAGAAAAGGAAAAATCTTCCATGCTCATGGATTGGAAGAATCAATATCATCAAAATGTCCATTCTCCCAAAAGCTATTTATAGATTCAATGCAATACCAATCAAGATGCCGAAGACCTTCTTCTCAGATCTTGAAAAAATGATGCTGAAATTTATATGGAGGCACAAGAGACCTCGAATAGCTAAAGCAATCTTGTACAACAAAAACAAAGCTGGAGGCATCACAATACCAGATTTCAGGACATACTACAGGGCAGTTGTAATCAAAACAGAATGGTACTGATACAGAAACAGATGGATAGACCAATGAAACAGAACAAAAACACCAGAAATCAATCCAAACATCTACAGCCAACTCATATTTGATCAAGGGTCCAAAGCCAATCCCTGGAGTAAGGACAGTCTATTCAATAAATGGTGCTGGGAAAATTGGATTTCCACGTGCAGAAGCATGAAGCAAGACCCCCACCTTTCACCTTACACAAAAATCTACTCAACATGGATTAAACACTTAAATCTACGACCTGACACCATCAAATTATTAGAGAACATTGGAGAAACCCTGCAAGATATAGGCACTAGCATAGACTTCTTGGAAAGGACCAGGGAAGCACAGGCAGTCAAAGCCAAAATTAACATTTGGGATTGCATCAAATTGAGAAGTTTCTGTACTGCAAAAGAAACAGTCAGGAAAGTGAAGAGACAACCGACTGAATGGGAAAATATATTTGCAAACTATGCAACAGATAAAGGGTTGATAACCAGAATCTACAAAGAAATCAAGAAACTCCACAACATCAAAAAAAAACAACCCACTTAAGAGATGGGCCAAGGACCTCAATAGACATTTTTCAAAAGAGGAAATCCAAATGGCCAACAGACACATGAAAAAATGTTCAAGATCACTAGCAATCAGGGAAATGCAAATCAAAACCACAATGAGGTTCCCCCTCACCCTAGTTAGAATGGCTCACATTCAGAAATCTACCAACAATAGATGCTGGATAGGATGTGGGGAAAAAGGGACACTAACCCACTGTTGGTGGGAATGCAAACTGGTCAAGCCACTATGGAAGTCAGTCTGGAGATTCCTCAGAAACCTGAAGATAACCCTACCATTCAACCCAGCCATCCCACTCCTTGGAATTTACCCAAAGGAAATTAAATTGCCAAACAAAAAAGCAGTCTGCACATTAATGTTTATTGCAGCTCAATTCACAATAGCCAAGACCTGGAACCAACCCAAATGCCCATCAACAGTAGACTGGATAAAGAAATTATGGGACATGTACTCTATTGAATACTATACAGCAGTCAAAAACAATGAAACCCAGTCATTTGAAACAAGATGGAGGAATTTGGAAAACATCATGCTGAATGAATTAAGCCAGTCCCAAAGGGACAAATATCATATGTTCTCCCTGATCGGCGACAACTAACTGAGCACCAAAGGGGAAACCTGTTGAAGTGAAATGGAAACTATGAGAAACAGTGACTTGATCAGCTCTTGTCCTGACGGATGATGTACAATGTAATACTTTATCCATTTTAGTATTTTTTTTGTTCTAGTTCTACTGGTTGAAATCTGTAATTAACACACAATTATTCTTAGGTGTTTAAATTTTAACTGAAAAGTGATCCCTGTTAGGAATTTGGAAAACATTATGTTGAGTGAAATAAGCCAATCCCAAAGGGACAAATACCACTTGTTCTCCCTGATAGGTGACAACTAACTGAACACCAAAAAGGAAACCTGTTAAAGTGAAATGAACACTAGGAGAAATGGTGACTTGATCAGCCCTCACCCTGACTGTTGATGAGCAGCTTAATATGCTATCCCTCTTAGTATTTTTTTTGTTTGTTCTACTTAATACTTTTGGTTGAATACTGTAATCAACACACAATTCTTCTTAAGTGCTGAAACTTAACTGAAAAGTGATTGCTGTTAAATATAAGAGTGGGAACAAGAGAGGGAAGAGATGTGCAATTCGGGACATGCTCAAGCTGACTTACCTCAAACAGTAGAATTAGAAACATACCAGGGGATTCGAATTCAATCCCATCGAGGTGGCATGTAACAATGCCATCTCACTAGTCCCAGTGATCAATTTCTGTTCACAATTGATCGTAATAATAGGACTAAGAACCAAAGGGATCACAGAAACAAGAATAGTGTCTGCAAATACTAGCTGATAGAATCAAAAAGGGAGAGAACGATCCAACATGGGAAGTGAGATACACAGCAGACCCATAGAATGGCAAATGTCCTAAGAGCACTCTGGCCTCATAATCAGCACTTAAGGCATGTGGATCCGGCTGAAATGCCCATGAGACTATTTCAGGCATGGAAAGCCAAGACACTCTGGGGGGAAAAAAAAACCTAAATGAAAGATCTCCGTGAGTGAGATCCCAGTGGAAAGAATGGGTCATCAAAGAAGGAGGTACCTTTCTCTGAAGGGAGGAGAGAACTTCCACTTTGACCATGGCCTTGTCTAAAAATAATCAGAGTCAATGAACCCAGGGGGCTTCCATAGCCTTGGCAGCTCATGACAAGAGCCTAGGGTGATTACTGAGGCCATAAACAAGAGTGTCAATTTGTTAAGTCAACAACAGGAGTCACTGTGCACTTACTCCTCATGTAGGATCTTTGTCCTTAGTGTGCTGTACATTGAGATTTAATGCTATAACTAGTACTCAAACAGTATGTTTCACTTTATGTTTCTGTGTGGGAGCAAACTGTTGAAATCTTTACTTAATGTATGCTAAACTGATCTTCTGTATATAAAGAGAATCGAAAATGAATCTTGACATGAATGGAAGGGGAGAGGGAGTGGATAAGGGGAGGGTTGCGGGTTGGAGGGACATTATGGGGGGGGAAGTCATTGTAATCAATATTCTGCACTTTGGAAATTTATATTCATTAAATAAAAGTTAAAAAAAAAACTTATTTCTTACTTCCACTTTGACCATGGCCTTGTCTAAAAATTATCAGTCAGTGAACTCAGGGAGCTTCCATAGCCTTGGCAGCCCATGACAAGAGCCTAGATTGATCACTGATGCCATAAACAAGAGTGTCAATTTGTTAAGTCAACAACAGGAGTCACTGTGCACTTACTCCTCATGTAGCATCTTTGTCCTTAGTGTGCTGTACATTGAGATTTAATGCTATAACTAGTATTCAAACAGTATTTCTCACTGTATATTTCTTGTGGGAGCAAACTGTTGAAATCTTTACTTAATGTATGCTAAACTGATCTTCTGTATATAAAGAGAAATGAAAAATGAATCTTGATATGAATGGAAGGGGAGAGGGAGTGGGAAAGGGGAGGGTTGCGGGTGGGAGGGACGGTATGAGGGGGAAGCCATTGTAATCCATAAGCTGTACTTTGGAAATTTATATTCATTAAATAAAAGTTAAAAAAAATGACTTCCTGTACATCCTGGAACCCTATTTTAAGAGATCAGCATGCTTGTTTGTTATCTTCTTTATCCCTTCTTTAGACACTTTCTGGAATAGGAAGGTGTATAAAACACATGAGTAAACATATTGCTTAACCATTTTATTTCTCTGCCCAACAGCACATTCTTTATGTGCACCTCACTCGGTGTGAGTATGTCCACCTTTTAATTGTTATTTCCTCCAATGAATCTGCAGCCACCACCATCCCCACCAACCTGTGACTTCTAACATACAGGAAGTATGACTCTAATAGTTGCAACATTAATACTGAAGAACAGAACAGCACCAAAGATAATGATGATTTAAGGAGAAATTAAGGGCTAGCAGAGACTATGACCATTCCATCCAAAAATATTGATTACTCACCTTACTATATCCATGGTTTACTCCTGTGTGTTGCAAAGGATAAAAGAAAACTTACTACTTAATCCCATTCCTTGAGCCTTTTCATCTTTTGAAGAATCATATGGATAATAAACATATAGAAACCACATAAAACAGCAAGGAGAAATGGCAAACTGTAAAGTTATGAATGGTGCTGCTAAGAACTGAGCTATGTCTCCCACCCCTTAAGCTAATATGTTGAAGTCCTAACCCCCAGACCCTCAGAATATGACTTGATATGGAGACAAGGCCTTGAAAGATGTGATTAAGTTAAAATGAGGTGGTTGAGTCCTCACCCTGTATGGCTGATGTCCTGAGAAGAGCAGAGCAGGACACACATAGATAGAAGAAAGACCAAGGCAGAAGGTGGCAATGATAATGGGTCAGTGGGCTGGAAAAATGCCAAAGTTTACACCGGTTCATCAGAGTAAAGGACTGATGGATGGAATGAGGTTAATAGAGGTATGCATACATTCCTGCTTTATTTCTTTATATGGACATCAGCTTATGCCATTACCTAGAAAAACACAATGCAGCTGTGTCAGCCTAAATTTCTCTGGGATTTATATGAAACAATTGTTTTCATAAAAATAAACATGCTTTCTTCCCTGGTACTTTCAAAGTAAGCATTTGATCATAACATACAGTTGGCAGTTATTCATACAGCTAAAGTTTCAAGAGACAACATTTTGGGCCCCTTAAAAAAAGGTAAATTGTTTATAAATAATCTAGCCATATAAAGGAATGTATACAACTTTTTAAAAAATGGAACTCCTTAAATATTACTTTTTCTTATGAAAGCATAGACATGAAGGCCAGGAGTAAGATCTAGAGATAATTATTGTTGAAGTTTCACCTAAGACAGCTTTATCATGCCTCAACATTACCTCATTTCTTTTCCCCTAACGGTTTATATGTTTTTATTATGATATGTCCCTAAGAACAACACATTACTATGTGAACCAGAGAGTATGAAATAAAGAACATCTACGCAATTACAATTCAGAGATTTGTTGGGCTGCTGAAATGATGACTACCTTCCCAGCTATGCTTGTTCCAAGTATTTTAAATATATTATTTGGTTTTGGTTTCATAAGAATCTTTGGAGATGAGGAATTAGTTTTCTTTTCCTTACCTGTACAGGTAACCTAGTTTTCAGGGATGGCATTTCTCCTTAAAACTCAAATAGCGGCCGGCGCCGCGGCTCACTAGGCTAATCCTCCGCCTTGTGGTACCGGCACACCAGGTTCTAGTCCCGGGCGGGGCACCGGATTCTGTCCCAGTTGCCCCTCTTCCACGCCAGCTCTCTGCTGTGGCCAGGGAGTGCAGTGGAGGATGGCCCAAGTCCTTGGGCCCTGTACCCCATGGGAGTCCAGGATAAGTACCTGGCTCCTGCCTTCAGTTCAACGCGGTGCACCGGCCATGGCGGCCATTGGAGGGTGAACCAACGGCAAAGGAAGACCTTTTTCTCTGTCTCTCTCTCTCTCACTGTCCACTCTGCCTGTCAAAAAAAAAAAAAAACTCGAATAGCAACAAAAAATGACTATTTTGCAGGCAACAGGCAGGTCAATTCACTGCCATGGCACCTTCCAAACCTAATCCTATGACTTTTGAAGGCAGTTTATGAGGTACAAATTCATTACCCTTAAAATTATTTTGCCTATGAGCTCTAACCCTCAACACTAGTTCTATGGCTTACCTAGTAGAGCTCATGGCAAGACAAGAATTTCAGTTTTCATTTCTCCCACACCCTTCCTGCTGTTTTGAGTTTATGAATTTTCAATTTTGGAGGGCTACACTGTAAATGTTAGAAAAATGGCACAGTATTATCTATAGTGCGATCTACTCCCTGACACCATCCTAGGCTCTAGCCCCCTGCCATTGCTAGAAGCCAGGTGGCCACATGGCCCAACCACCGGTGTCAAGCTCCACCCCTATCCTAATGCGATTCGCTGCTCCTACTTCCCTGCCCACCCTCCAGCAAAGTTTTAAAAGGAACTGTTCCTGAACACATGGCCCTTTCCTGCTTGCTCTCTCTCGCCTGCTCTCTCCACACTCTTCGTCTTGCTCCTCTCCTCTCTCCTCGCTACCTCCTCCTCCTCCTTCTCTCCCTCTCTCTCTCTCTGTCTTACTCTCTTTTTCCTTCCTCGCCCCTTCCCTCCAGCCTGCTGGGTTTTCTCCAATAAACCTTTTCCCTTACTCCGTGTTTGGTGTGTTTTGTGATGATCTTAGACTAATAATTATTTATGTTGGGTTTTTGTCTATTACTTTCCATTAAATTTTCTAATATGCACTTTATGTTATTTTCCTACTGATATCTGAAAGTAGTTCTACCAGTTCAAGAGGAAAATTTTAACATATTTACATTAAAATCATCTGGAATTTTTATGCAGATAATTAATTTTAAAATTATGTATAAGCCAGTATTTAGATATTACTATATCTTCATTATTTTTTTAAAATCTCCTTTCTTCATCACTTTTTATAAAAGTTTATTTATTTTTGGTGATTCCAAGATGGTGGATTAGGGAACGACATATTGTATTAGGCTAAGGAAAAATAGTAGAAAAAAAGTGTAGGAAGTGCACTCTCAGGGGAGAATTGGAGAGAAAGTTGCACTGGAAATCCTACAAGCGGAAGAGGAATGCTGTGAAACTGTGTGGAAGTGTGAATGAACAGCACAAACACAGACACAGCACACGACTGCAGCAGCTGACAGCCCCAACAGGCTGATCCAGGACAAGTAAAGGGGGCATGTTTATTTCAACTCAACCCCCACAACAGCGCCCACTGTCAGGCTAAGAAATGGCAGGTGCCATTGGGGTTTGAGGAGAAGTTGCAGAAGCCTTTGTGCAGATATACAGAAACTAGCTGAGACAGGATGCCAACTACTCAGCAGTACTGGTAGTAGCAGTGGGGAGAGCGCAACATTTGACCAATGGCTCATGTGTATACATATATTCCAGAGATTTTAGCAGAGGGAAAAAATACAAAGTTGCCACTAACTTTCAGCCTGTCTGGAGGGAATAACAGGTGGTTGTATTCCCAAGTAGGACTGTGAGGCACCCCCAGCCACCCAATATACCATAGGCTCCTGGGATCAAGATGCCTAATCAGAGCTGGCTCAGGAAACATCTGCCTCTCTGTTGACTGAACAGGCTAGCAGGGCAAAGTGAAACCTCTGCACCCAGTGACTGTGGGAGTCTTCTATGCTGAGATAATGAGGACTCAGTGGCTACATGAGAGGTTGCAGGGTGTAGCTGTGTCTCAGGGCAATCACTGGGTGCAGCTCTAAACGCTTGGAGCTCCCTGGTTACCTGGGGTGGGTCATTGCAACAGGAAACATGCTCACATTGAAGACTGTGCAGATCATTGTGCGGTTCATATGGCAGCATGGATGAGTGCTGAACATACCAGGGGCTAACACATGGGCAATGTTGAGTTTGGAGAAGAAGAAGTGAAAGGGTAATCACACATACAAAGGTGAACATTACCCCTTTTCTGTTAACAAGAGGAGATCTACCACTCCCAACTTAGGTGTCACCCTCAACACTTATACCAAACTGGAGCACTGATCATAACTCCCTGGTCAAACCCACCACACACCTCTTGGTATCCACTGAAAGTGCTGACATTCTACAAAGCCACAGAAGCATAATTAAGATAAAAGTCATCAGAGAAGAAAAAAAAACAATTAATGACACAAATGAATAAAATTAAACCAGAGATTCAAGAAAAAAGAATAAGGAAGACACCATGACTTACCCCCTCCAAGGGAACAAAACAATATTTCAATATTAGAATGTGAAATTGAAGAGATTGATGAAATGCTAGAAATGGAATTCAAAAATTTAATTATGGGTTTACTCAAAAGCAATCATAAGCAAGTCCATGAATTAAAGAAAACCAAATATGACATGAATGAAAAATTTTCCCATGAAATTGAGATTTTAAAGAGAAATCAAAATGAAAGATTAGAAATGAAGAACTCAATAGATCAAATAAAAAATGTGGTGGATAGCCTTAACAACAGACTTGGTGGGGCAAAAGAAAGAATATCTGAGTTAGAAAATAAATCTTTGGAAATCTTTCATCAGACCAAAAACAAAACAAAGCAAAACAAAACAAGAAAACGAAAACAGTGATGGATATTTATGGGATACTATCAAATGATGGGTCTTAGAGTTCCTGAAGGTGTAGAAAAAAAGAATGGACTAGGAGGCCTATTTAGTAAAATAATTACAGACACAACAGAGAAAGAGAACTATAGACCAATATCCCTGATGAGAGCAAATGCACGAATCCTCAACAAAATACTAACCAACAAAATCCAACAGCACTTCAGAACAGTCATTCACACAAAGTGGAATTTATCCCTGGTATGTAGAGGAGGTTCAATATTCACAAATCAATAACTGTGATACATCAAATTAACAAACTGAAGAAAAAAACCACATGATTATCTCAATAGATGCAGAGAAAACATTTGATAAAATACAACATCCTTTTATAATGAAAACCTTGAGCAAACTAGGTATAGAAGGAACAATCTTCAAAACAATCAAGGCAATTTATGCCAAACCTATGGCCACCACCCTATTAAATAGGGAAAAGTTGGAAGCATTCCCCCTAGTGTCTGGAACCAGACAAAGATGCCCTGTCACTATTGATATTGAATATAGTCCTGGAAGTTTTAGCTAGAGCCATTAAGCAAGAATAAGAAATCAAAGGGATAAAAATTGGAAAGGAGCAAGTCAAACTATCCCTATTTGCAGATGACATAATTTTCTATGTAGGGATGCAAAAGACTCCCCTGAAAGACTATTGGAACTCATAAAATAATTTCATAAAGTGGCAGGATATAAAATAAACATAGAAAATCAATAGCCTTCATATACACAGACAATGCCATGGCTGAGAAAGAACTTTTAAAGTCAATCCCAATCAGGGCCGGGGCTGTGGAGCAGCAGATTAAAGCCATGGCCTGAAATACCGGCATCCCATATGGGTGCCAGTTCTAGTCCCAGCTGCTCCTCTTCTGATCCAGCTCTCTGTAATGGCCTGGAAAAGCAGTAGAAGATGGCCTAAGTCTTTGGGCCCCTGCACCCATGTGGGAGACCCAGAAGAAGTTCCTGGCTCCTGCCTTCGGATCAGCACAGCTCTGGCTGTTGTGGCCATCTGGTGAGTGAACCAGCAGATGGAAGACCTCTCTTTCTGTCTCTACCTCTCTCTGTAATTCTGTCTTTCAAATAAATAAAATAAATCTTTAAAAAAATTGATCCCAATCACAAAAGCTACAAAAAAAGACCTTGAATACATTTAGTCAAAGATGTCAAATGTCATTATTATAAAAATTACAAAACATTAAAGAAAGAAGAGACATTAATAAATGGAAATTTCTTCCATGTTCATGGATTAGAAGACTCAACATCATCAAAATGTCCAAACTACCAAAAGCAATTTACACATTCAATGTGATACCAATCAAAATACCAATGACATTCTTTGCACATCTAGAAAAAAAATGATGCTAAGGTTCATATGGAAACACAAGATTCCCTGAATAGATAAGCAATCTGGTACACAAAACAAAGCTGGAGGCATCACAATACCTGATTTCAGAAATACTACGGGGTAATTATAATCAGAACAGCCTGGTACTGGCACAAAAACAGACATGTAGACCAATGGAACAGACAAGAACTCCAGAAATCAATCTACACATCTACAAACAACTTATCTTTGACAAAGGAACTAAAATCAATCTCTGGAGGGAGCAAAGACAGTATCTTCAACAAAAGGCACTGGGAAAACTGGATCTCCGTGTGCAGAAGTATGAAGCCAGACCCCAACCTGACACCTTACTCAAAAATACACTCAAAATGGGTCAAAGACATAAATATACAACCTAATATCATCAAATTACTAGAGAACATTGGGGAAACTCTCCAAGACATTGGAATAGGCAAAGACATTTTGGAAGAGAACCCAGAAGCACAGGTGATCAAAGCCAAAATTGAAAAAATGGGATAATATCAAGCTGAGAAGCTTCTGCACTGCAAAAGAAACACTAAGCAAAGTGAAGAGGCAACTGACAGAATGGGAAAATATCTGAAAACTGATAAAGGGTTACAATCGAAAATCTATAAAGAGCTTAAGAAATTCAACAACAACAAAACAAACAATCCAGTTAAGAAATGGGCAAAGAGTTCCTCCAAGATGGTGGTATTTTTGAGAACTTCTAGATGTTCTTATCACTGATAGTCTGGGAAAAGATAGTTTAATAAAAGTGGAGATACTGTAGTTTCAGGGAAAAGTTAGGGAAAAATATACAGAGGAAGCTCTTCCGGAACTAGAGAGACATGACGGACCTACGTGGAGGGCATGGACGCCCACAGCTCAGGACCCCAGCAACTAAGTCTACGCACTAGAGAAACCACAGTAACCGAGACACTGGCAGGGAAACAGAAGAAAGAGCCTAGCGGGAACGATGCCTGAAGCCCCATGGGGGAAATTTCACCAGGCTAACTAGAGGAGAGAAAAATATATATATGTAAATAAACAAAAGGGACCAGTACGGACACGATTCTCTCTCTCCACTCACCTTACAAAGGCAAGGAAGACAAAGAGCAGGCACCATCTTGGACATACATAATGCTGCACCTGCCATTAGCCAAGCAGAAAAATCCGACTCTGGGGGGTAGAAATTACAGGAGGTAATGAATGTGTGGAACTAATAAACTGAGACTGTGAAAAAATAAAGACCAAGAGTGTTCGAGAGGACTCACGAAGTACCGAAGTGAGTACTCTCCAGAGATGCCACAATCTTGGTAACCTTGGCAACCCAGTGGCGGATTACAGGGAAATTTGAGCTTACACTGAAGTCTGCACAGATCTTTTGTGTGATCCTTGGAACAGAGCAAACGAATATTAGACCCACGGGGGCCAGAGCTCAGAGCTCAGTTCTGCCTTCAGGTCTGCTCAGCTGTGCGGATTTACTTCCCTTCTGAATAAAAACAGAGAGAGAGAGAGATTTACCACACCTATCCTGGGAGAGTCACCTTTAGCACACCCTTAACCTGAAGAACCCAACAGAGCTTGCTGCCACACCCATCACAATCCTCTAAGGATCCATCAAAGGCAGATAGTCCACTCAATCTAGGGACACAGTATACCAAGAAAACCCACCACAGCAAGGGAAAAAAAAAGAAACCAAAGAATATCTCCACAATGCCAAGCAACAAATGCAGAAACCAAGGAAACAAGAACAAGGAAGACATTATGACACCCCCAAATGAACAAGACACCCTAATTCAAGATTATGAAGATGATGAGAGAGAAAAAAACGCAAGATACGGATTTCAAAAAATTTATGATAAGAACATCTAGAAGTTCTCAAAAACAAATTCTTGAACTATAGAAATCATTCTGGACAGGACAGAAAATCTATGCCAAAGATCACCTTTTGTTTTACTAAAGATTACTTAGAGGAAAAAGAAAATTCATGTTTGCTCTCCAGGTTCCTCCAGTGTTTTGAGACACTGGGTTACACTTTATGCTAGATGTGCTTTTCTCCAATATCAGAGCTCAAGACACAGTGAAGCAAATTAAAAAAAGTTTTTTTTTCAATGATCATTACAGATGTTAGCACTAAAAAAACCTACATTTATAAACTAGGATTTATTATATGCAAATATTTTCTGCCTCTTCTACTATTCTGTTAAAGACAATAAAATGCACTTATATATAAAAATATTTTCAGGAATCTAGAGGATACTATTAAAAAAAAAACAATATTCAGGTTCCAGGTGTTCCTGAAGGCATGGAGAGAGAGTAAGGATTAGAAGGCCCTTTTAGTGAGATACTAACAGAAAACTTCCAGGGTTTGGAGAAAGATAGAGACATACTAGAAAGGAAGCTCAGAGAATCCCTAATAAACATGACCAAAAGAGATCCTCACCACGACACATTGTAATCAAACTCACCACAGTGAAACATAAAGAAAAGAATCTAAAATGTGCAAGAGAGAAATGTCAGATTAATCTCAGAGGATCTCCAATTAGACTCACAGCAGACTTCTCATCAGAAACCCTACAGACTAGGAGAGAAAGGTGAGATGTAGCCTAGGTACTAAGAGAGAAAAACTGCCAGCCCAGAATATTATATCCTGCAAAGCTCTCATTTGTGAATGAAGGTGAAATAAAGACCTTTCATAACAAACAGAAATTGAAAGAATTTGTTGCCACTCATCCAGACTGTGAAAACTGGTTAAAGATGTGCTACACACAGAAACACAGAAACACGGTCATCAATATGAAAGAAGGTAAAGGAAGAAAACATCACAGTAAAAGATCACACGAAGTTCAAAGCATATATTAGAAAAATCTCGGGGAAAATGGCAGGGCAAAATTACTACTTATCAATAGTCACATTGAATGTTAATGGCCTCAACTCTCCAGTTAAAAGACACAGATTGGCTGAATGGGTTAAGGAACAAAACCCATCTATTTGCTGCTTGAAAGAAATACATCTTTCCAACAAAGATGCATGCAGACTGAAAGTGAAAGGTTGGAAAAAGATACCTTGCCAACAGAAATGGAAAAAGAGCGGGCATAGCCATATTAATATCAGACAAAATAAATTTTAACTCAAAAACTGTTAAAGAGAGACAAAGAGGGACACTACATAATGACTGAGAGATCAATTCAACAGGAAGATATAAATATCATAAATGTATATGCACCTAATTACAGGGCACTGGTTTATTTAAAAGATATGTTATGGGACTTAAAGGGAGTCTTAGACTCCAATACAATAGTACTGGGTGACTTCAATACTCCACTCTCAAAAATAGACAGATCAAACAGACAGAAGATCAACAAGGAAATAGCAGATTTAAATGACACCACGGCCCAAATGGATCTAACAGATATCTACAGAACTTTCAATCCTACATCTAAAGAATTTACATTCTTCTCAGCAGTACATTGAACCTACTCTAGGATTGACCACATACTAGTCCATAAAGCATGTCTCAGCAAATTCAAAAGAATTAGAATCATAACATGCAGCTTCTCAGACCACAGTGGAATGAAGGTGGAAATTAGCAACTCAGAAATCCCTAGAGCATATGCAAACACATGGAGACTGAACAACATGCTCCAGAATAAACAATGGGTCATAGAAGAAATCAAAAGAGAAATCAAAAACTTTCTGGAAGTAATGAGGATAACAACACATCAAAGCTTACGGGAAACGGCAACAGCAGTGTTGTGAGGAAAGTTTATATCAATAGGTGCCTACATCAAGAAATTGGAAAGGCACAAAATAAATGAGCTTTCAATGCATCTCAAGGTTCTAGAAAAACTGCATCAAACCAGACCCAAATCTAGTAGGAAAAGAGAAACAATTAAAATCAGAGAAAAAATTCAACAGGATTGAATCCAAAAAAACATTACAAAAAATCAGCCAAACGAGGAGCTGGTTTTTTGAAAAAATAAACAAAATTGACACACCACTGGCCCAGCTAACTAAAAAAAGAAGAGAGAAGACCCAAATCAATAAAATCAGAGATGAAAAAAGAAACATAACAACAGACACCACAGAAATAAAAAGAATCAGCAGAAGATACTACAAGGACTTGTACACCAGCAAACAGGGAAATCTATCAGAAATGGATAGATTCCTGGACACATGCAACCTACCCAAATTGAACCATGAAGACATAGAAAACCTAAACACACCCATAACTGAGACAGAAATTGTAACAGTAATAAAGGCCCACCCAACAAAGAAAAGCCCAGGACCAGATGGATTCACTGCTGAATTCTACCAGACATTTAAAGAAGAACTAACCCCAATCCTTCTCCAACTACTCAGAACAATCCAAAAAGAGTGAATCCTCCCAAATTCTTTCTATGAAGCCAGCATCACCTTAATCCCTAAGCCTGAAAAAGATGCAACATTTAAAGAAAATTACAGACCAATATCCCTGATGAACATAGACGCAAAATTCCTCAATAAAATTCTGGCCAATAGAATGCAACAACACATCAGAAAGATCATCCACCCAAACTAGTGAGATTTATCCCTGGTGTGCAGGGATGGTTCAATGCTCGCAAATTGATCAATGGGATACACCACATTAACAATCTGCAGAAGAAAAACCATATGATTATCTCAATAGATACAGAGAAAGCATTTGATAAATTCAACACCCTTTCATGATGGAAACTCTAAGCAAACTGGGTATAGAAGGAACATTACTCAATACAATCAAAGCAATTTATGAAAAACCCTTGGCCAGTATCCTATTGAATGGGGAAAAGTTGAAAGCATTTCCACTGAGATCTGGTACCAGACAGGGATGCCCACTCTCACCACTGCTATTCAATATAGTTCTCGAAGCTTTAGCCAGAACCATTAGGCAAGAAAATAAATTAAAGTGATACAAATTGAGAAGGAAGAAGTCAATCTATCCCTCTTTTCAGATGACATGATTCTTTATTTAGGGGACCCAAAGAACTCTACTAAGAGACTATTGGAACTCATAGAAGAGTTTGGCAAAGTAGCAGGATATAAAATCAATACACAAAAATTAACAGCCTTTGTATATGCAGGCAACGCCACGGCTGAGAAAGAACTGTAAGATCAATCCCATTCACATTAGCCACAAAAACATCAAATACCTTGGCATAAACTTAACCAACGATGCTAAAAATCTCTACAATGAGAATTACAAACCTTAAAGAAAGAAACAGAAAACGATGCCAAAAAATTTAGAAATCATCCATGCACATGGATGGGAAGAATCAATATCATCAAAATGTCCATTCTTCCAAAAGCAATTTACAGATTCAATGCGATGCCAATCAAAATACCAAAGACATTGTTCTCAGGTCTGGAAAAAAATGATGCTGAATTTCATATGGAGGCACAGGAGACCTCGAATAACTAAAGCAATCTTGTACAATAGCAAAAAAAAAGCCATAGGCATCAAAATACCAGATTTCAGGACATACTACAGGGAAGTTATAATCAAAACAGCGTGGTACTGATAGAGAAACAGATGGATTGACCAATGAAACAGAACAAAAACACCAGAAATCAATCCAAACATCTACAGCCAACTTATATTTGATCAAGGATCTAAAACCAATTCCTGGAGCAAGGACAGTCTATTCAATAAATGGTGCTGGGAAAACTGGATTTCCACATGCAGAAGCATGAAGCAAGACTCCTACCTTTCATATTACACAAAAATTCACTCAACATGGATTAAAGACTTAAATCTACGACCTGACACCATCAAATTATTAGAGAACATTGGAGAAACCCTGAAAGATATAGGCACTGGCATAGACTTCTTGGAAAGGACCAGGGAAGCACAGGCAGTCAAAGCCAAAATTAACATTTGGGATTGCATCAAATTGAGAAGTTTCTGTACTGCAAAAGAAACAGTCAGGAAAGTGAAGAGGCAACCAACAGAATGGGAAAAAATATTTGCAAACTATGCAACAGATAAAGGGTTAATAACAAGAATCTACAAAGAAATCAAGAAACCATACAACATCAAAACGAACAACCCACTTAAGAGATGGGCCAAGAACCTCAATAGACATTTTTCAAAAGAGTAAATCCAAATGGCCAACAGGCACATGAAAAAATGTTCAGGATCATTAGCAATCAGGGAAATGCAAATCAAAACAAAAATGAGGTTTCAACTCACCCTGGTGAGAATGGCTCACATGCAGAAATCTACCAACAACAGATGCTGGCAAGGATGTGGGGAAAAATGGACACTTACCCACTGTTGGTGGGTATGAAAACTGGTTAAGCCACTACCATACAATCCAGCCATCCTACTCCTTGGAATTTATCCAAAGGAAATTAAATTGTCAAACAAAAAGCTGTCTGCACCTTAATATTTATTGCAGCTCAATTCACAATAGCTAAGACCTGGAATCAACCCAAATGCCCATCAACAGTAGATTGGATAAAGAAATTATGGGATATGTACTCTATAGAATACTATACAGCAGTAAAAAAAACAATGAAATCTGATCATTTGCAACAAAATGGAGGAATCTGGAACACATCATGCTGAGTGAATTAAGCCAGACCCAAAGTGACAAATATCGTATGTTCTCCCTGATCGGTGACAACTGAGCACCAAAAAGGAAACCTGTTGAAGTGAAATGGACACTATGAGAAACAGTGACTTGATCAGCCCTTGTCCTGACTCTTGTTGAACAACTTAATACTTTATCCATTTTAGTATTTTTTTTTGTTCGAGTACTATTGGTTGAACTCTGTAATTAACACAAATTATTCATAGGTGTTTAAATTTAACTGAAAAGTGATATCTGTTAAATGTAAGAGTGGGAATAAGAGAGGGAGGAGAAATACAATTGGGGACATGCTCAATATGACTTGTCCCTAACGGCAAAGTAAGAAACGTGCCAGGGGATTCCAATCCAATTCCATCAAGTGGCATGTACCAATGACATCTTACTAGTCCAAGTGGTCAATTTCAGTTCACAGTTGATCATAATGATAGGTCTAAGAGTCAAAGGGATCACACAAACAAGACTAGTGTCTGCTAATACTATCTGACAGAATTAAGAAGGAGAGAATGATCCAACATGAGAAGCGGGATACACAGCAGACTCAAAGAATGGCAGATGCCCTAAACAGCACTCTTGCCTCAGGATTAGCCCTTAAGGCATTCGGATCTGGCTGAAAAGAGTATTTTAGGCATGGAAAGCCAAGACACTCTGGCAAAAAAAAATGACCTAAATGAAAGATCTCTGCGAGTGAGATCCCAGTGGATAGAACAGGCCCTCAAAGAAGGAGGAGAGAACTTCCACTTTGACTATGACCTTACTGAAATAAGATCGGAGTTGGCAAACTCAAAATGCTTCCATAGCCTTGGCAACTCATGACAAGAGCCTAGGGTGATTACTGATGCCATAGACAGAGTGTCAATTTGCTCAGTCAACTACAGGAGTCCTCATGTAGGATCTCTGTCCTTAATGTGTTGTACAGTGTGAATTAATGCTATAACTAGGACTCAAACAGTATTTTACACTTTGTGAATCTGTGTGGGTGCAGTCTGTTGAAATCTTTACTTAATTTATACTAAATTGATCTTCTGTATATAAAGAGAAACGAAAATGAATCTTGATGCGAATGGAATGGGAGAGGGAGCGGGAGATGGGAGGGGTGCAGGTCGGGGGGAGTTTGTGGCGGGGGGGAAGCCATTGCAATCCATAAACTGTACTTTGGAAATTTATATTTATTAAATAAAAGTAAAAAAAGAAATGGGCAAAGGACTTGAACAGGCATTTTTCCAAAAGAAAAAATTCAAATGGCCAACAGACACTTGAAAAAATGCTCAGGATCATTAGCCATCAGGAAAATGCAAATCAAAACCACAAGGTTTCACCTCACCCCTGTTAGAATGGCTCACATATGGAAATCGTTAGCAGAAAGGTTCAGAAGCAGAGCAGCTGGGACTCAAAACCTGGCACTTGAACATGGTGCTAGCTATATCTGCTGTGCTACAAGGTCCATCCCTAATTCTGTTAATGGAAATCCTGTTCAATAGGCTTATGGGAATTGATAAGCACATATATAAATCTAACATGGGAACTAAAGAATTCCTGAAAAAAATAGTATTGTACTTTCATTTTTAAATATATTCTGATCCTTAAGAAAAAATCTTTCTAAAAAACTGACAACCCAAGTTATGATAATTTAATCATCATAGAGATGAAAAACAAACAAAAAAAAAGGTGTGGCTCTAAAGTGCACAAAAATACCATAAGTGGTAATATATTACTAAATCTACACATTTCAAAAATTAGTATTTGGTTAATTATATTTAGATCTACATTCACTCAATATTTTAATAATATTACTATCTTGCATTAGGATGCAACACATTAATTTTCCCAATAAAATTGTTGGAAATACTCTTTTTTTCATTTAACACCTTTTCAAGTGGTAGCAGAAAGGTTTTCAGAAGCTGTTTACATCATTAAGGGAAGAAAAGATATAATGTACTCCTATACACTTATCACCCTTTCACAAAACAAGCAACTCAAGGCAATTTTCCTTTCTTCTGTAAAACAATCCACTTACCTCACTTTCCCATCCTAATTATTTTGATGCAAATACCAGATATATCATTTTGTGTGTAAATATTTCATTATGTACAAGTATTTCCAGTGGTTTGGTATTTAATTTATACTATTATCAAAGCATTTTTAAAAGAATAATATTTTAACATTGCCAATATTTAGTGGTGCTTGCACTTGTCTTTCATAATAATTTTTTAAAATGATTGTCCCCGACAAATCTGTTCACTATGAAGTGGTTGACACCTTTCTTACATCTCTTAATCTTTGATCATTCCTATTTCTTTTTTAATTGAACATATCTATTAGAGAAAATGTTATTTGGTCCTCCAGGTTTTTGTAGAGTTGGATTTTGCTGATTACCTCCTGTAATGTTCGTGTTTTCTTGTTCCCTGAAACTCAGGATAATTTCCAGTTAAATCAGATACAGGTCTAAGTTTTTGGAAAGAAAGATGACGTAATAGTGGTCAGCACTTTCACCTATTTGTCTCTTTTTACAATGTCAGCAACTGCACTGCATTTTAATTATAAATTAATGTCCTTTTCCTACCACATGGTAAACCCTTTGGAGTAGTCATCATTTTATCCCAACTACCAAACACAGCTTCTGGAAAATAAAAGCATGAAGTATTTCCTAAATTTTTACTGAATTCAGGAGCTCATGACACAATCTTATCTCTTCCAGTAATTCTAGTATATCATTGCAAGACACTTAACTTCTTTTTTTTTTTCTTTCAAACTTTTATTTAATGAATATAAATTTCCAAAGTACAGCTTATGGATAACAATGGCTTCCCCCCCATAATGTCCCTTCGACGCGCAACCCTCCCCTTTCCCACTCCCTCTCCCCTTCCATTCACATCAAGATTCATTTTCGTTTCTCTTTATATACAGAAGATCAGTTTAGCATACATTAAGTAAAGATTTCAACAGTTTGCTCCCGCACAGAAACATAAAGTGAAAAATACTGTTTTAGTTATAGCATTAAATCTCAATGTACAGCACACTAAGGACAAAGATCCTACATGAGGAGTAAGTGCACAGTGACTCCTGTTGTTGACTTAACAAATTGACACTCTTATTTATGGCGTCAGTAATCACCCTAGGCTCTTGTCATGAGCTGCCAAGGCTATGGAAGCCCCCTGAGTTCACTGACTCTGATCATATTTAGACAAGGCCATGGTCAAAGTGGAAGTTCTCTCCTCCCTTCAGAGAAAGGTACCTCCTTCTTTGATGACCCGTTCTTTCCACTGGGATCTCACTCACAGAGATCTTTCATTTAGGTTTTTTTTTTTTCCCCAGAGTGTCTTGGCTTTCCATGCCTGAAATAGTCTCATGGGCTTTTCAGCCGGATCCGCATGCTTTAAGGGCTGATTCTGAGGCCAGAGTGCTGTTTAGGACATCTGCCATTCTATGGGTCTGCTGTGTATCTCACTTCCCATGTTGGATCATTCTCTCCCTTTTTGATTCTATCAGCTAGTATTTGCAGACACTATTCTTGTTTCTGTGATCCCTTTGGTTCTTAGTCCTATCATTATGATCAATTGTGAACAGAAATTGATCACTGGGACTAGTGAGATGGCATTGGTACATGCCACCTCGATGGGATTGAATTGGAATCCCCTGGTATGTTTCTAACTCTACTGTTTGAGGTAAGTCAGCTTGAGCATGTCCAGAATTGCACATCTCTTCCCTCTCTTATTCCCACTCTTATATTTAACAGCAATCACTTTTCAGTTAAGTTTCAGCACTTAAGAAGAATTGTGTATTGATTACAGTATTCAACCAAAAGTATTAAGTAGAACAAACAAAAAAAAATACTAAGAGGGATAGCATATCAAGTTGCTCATCAACAGTCAGGGTGAGGGCTGATCAAGTCACTGTTTCTCATAGTGTTCATTTCACTTTAACAGGTTTCCTTTTTGGTGCTAAGTTAGTTGTCACCTATCAAGGAGAACAAGTGGTATTTGTCCCTTTGGGATTGGCTTATTACACTCAGCATAATGTTTTCCAAATTCCTAACAGGGATCACTTTTCAGTTAAAATTTAAACACCTAAGAATAATTGTGTGTTAATTACAGAGTTCAACCAATGGTACTAGAACAAAAAAAAAATACTAAAATGGATAAAGTATTACATTGTACATCAACCATCAGGACAAGAACTGATCTAATTACTCTCACTTTCATGGTCTGTAAATGAGGGGATTTTACAGAAGATGTTCTCTAAATCTCCTTCAACAATTCTATGACCTGGTCATCCACAGGTCAACAGGCTATTTTTCACAAAGAGGCTGCAAGATTTAAAGGATTCCATCTGATGCATGGAAACTGACCAGAAATAATGTTCTCTGAAAAAAGATATTATAATAGAAACACATTTATGAAGTGGTGCAACAAATCTGTATTTGAGATAGAATATAGCTTGTTGGTTACACATATCAAAATGGGTAAAACAATGTTCAATGAAATTCAATTCCCTTCTAAGATGGATAAGGATATATGAATATATGTGGCATATATCATATAACATTCACTATATATGAATGCATATGAATTACTGAATGACTTAAATTCTGCAGAGAAAAATGCCAAAGCCAGTGACAAGACAGGTTTCCTGTCCATAAACAGATACATATCTTAAGTAATTATAGGACTGGCACTGCGGCTCAATAGGCTAATCCTCCACCTAGCGGCACCAGCACACCAGGTTCTAGTCCCCGTAGGGGCGCCAGATTCTGTCCCGGTTGCCCCTCTTCCAGGCCAGCTGTCTACTGTGGCCCGGGAAGGCCGTGGAGGATAGCCCAAGTGCTTGGGCCCTGCACCCCATGGGAGACCAGGAGAAGCACCTGGCTCCTGCCTTTGGATCAGCGCGGTGCGCTGGCTGCAGCGCGCCAGCCATGGCGGCCATTGGAGGATGAACCAACGGCAAAAGGAAGACCTTTCTCTCTGTCTCTCTCTCTCTCACTATCCAATCTGCCTGTCAAAAAAAAATAATAATAATAACACATATCTTAAGTAATTATAAAACCGCCCTTCATTCTTAACCAACTTTTAATTCTCAAAAACCAACGGGAAAACCAAATGCATATGTTGAAAATAATGACAGGAGGCCGGCGCCAAGGCTCAATAGGCTAATCCTCTACCTGTGGCGCCAGCACACTGGGTTCTAGTCCTGGTCGGGGCACCAGATTCTGTCCCGGTTGCCCCTCTTCCAGTCCAGCTCTCTGCTGTGGCCCAGGAAGGCAGTGGAGGATGGCCCAGGTGCTTGGGCCCTGTGCCCACATGGGAGACCAGGAGAAGCACCTGGCTCCTGGCTTCAGATCAGCGCAGTGCGCCGGCCACAGCACACCAGCCGCAGCGCACCAGCCGCAGCATCCATTGAGGGGTGAACCAACAGAAAAGAATAGACCTTTCTCTCTGTCTCTCTCTCTCAGTGTCTACTCTGTCAAAAAAGAAAAAAAATTAAAAAAAGAAAATAATGACAGGAAATCATATTCATATATAAGTAAAATTTTAATTAATAAAATATGCATCCAAAGACCCCACCTAAGTTCTTCCTTGATAGTAACAAAGTATAGATATGGGTAAAAAGAAGTAGAAACATGCAAGAATACACAAGCCATATTCTCAAAATTATAAAATTAAACTGTCTCATAAAAACAACCTTTCTAGGCTGTTATTCAAATTTCTACCAGACTGCAAGAAAATAATGACAAGTCTAAAACAATGTCAGAACTGAGGTCAAGATCCTAAATTAATTATTTTGAATCATCTAAACATTTTCTAAGCAAACATATACACTCTGGATCAACAGTTACAGAAATAGGAAGATACGTATTTCTACCTCTGGTTATCAGAACACAGAAATGTGTCTTCATAATCAGAGTACTGTTCCCAGGAAAATAGTATTGTTTCATTATTATTAATAACATGTAAAATATTTTACTTTTCAAAATTGTAGAATCTGTTCATTTCTCCTAAGATCATTGTCATTAAAGTAAAACAAAAGGCAGCTGCTTGACTAAAACACACAATATGTATAGACACACACACACACACACACACACACACACAACCATCAACAAACACTTCTTTTGCTAAACTCTGTAATAGTAAAAAAAATTTTCTAAAAATTTGTTCTGGTTAAGATGGTTTTATTCCAGAGATTGAAAATATAATAATGTATCATTAAGGCTCATGATTCAAAAATTTTTAACTTCATAAATTCCATCATGATTGTTATTCTACAGTTAAATTTAAATGTTCTCTTATTCCTTTAAAACACTTAGCACCACCACCCTTCTAACCCAGCTAGGGCATGTTAACAACATTTCAAGGAACTCGATGGAGCTCAATCACAACCCTCTAGACATTACAATAACCAGATCATTCTCTTGGTACTCATTGAGTTGGGTGTTGAATTCTTACCCTATTTGTTATTGTTATACAAATGAATAATAGGACTTTGGTTAAATATCTCTCCCTTTTGGTCTTTTCCCATATTTTACATATCTAGTCAACATTAGATCTTTGGTTTTCTAAATAATTTTGGTAAAATAAGTACTCACTTATCAGTCACATAAATATTAAACACAACTAAAATCCCTTTTATTTATTAAATAATATTTAGTCAATACAATCATAGGATATTTCAAAACCCTGTAAGAAATATAGAATAGCTGGTGCTACCACTGCAGAAAATGTAGCACTTTTGTACTATACACAATAATTCTTTTCAAATGAGATTATTTTCAAACAAAAAAGTAAAAAATAAACTAAAAGGAAAGGTGGAAGAAAACCAGAAAATTATTTTTATAAAGAACTATTTAAAGAAGATTATGTTCAAGAAATTCCCAAATACAATAATTTAGTTATTTAATCTTACTTAAAATGTATTATATTCCAAATGTGCTTGCTTATTCATAGTGAAATACTTGGTTATGCATCAGAGGCAATCAAAAAATTGTACACCATATAACATTAACATTGAATGTCAATAAGTGACTACGCATTTAATATCTAAGATTATCTATCCATTCAAATTAGCTCCCAGAATACTTAAAATTAAATGGATATGTTGTTTTGTCAGAAAAAAATATCATGTTCATGATGCTAATGTTTTACACATACCCACGAATATTTGATAACATAATATGCAATAAGGCAAACTGAAATGATTCCTTCCCCCTCAATCTATAGTATTTATTGATACTATACCTTATATAATTAGGAAGCTTATATAATTATTAGGAAGCTTATATAATGCAGTATAGACAATATGTCCCAAGCTAATCTGTTCAACAGATAAAAGAAACACCGTATTTTTGCCTCTATGAGGCAAAAAAAAAAAAAGGAAAAGCTGATCACACAGGATTTTAATTTTCCCAAACAGCATATACTTGAAACTCCAGTGACAATATTCAAATGATTTATGTAAATTAGAATGGCCAAACTCTGTCTACTCCAACTGGTTATTAGTGTAGTACTTAAGTTATGGAATTTTGATGATCACATTTGATTCTAGCAATTGATTTTGAAAAGAACAATGATAGATGTTTGTCCTTAGTCCATATGCAATGGCCTTGTATGGATATCACTTGCCTAGTTTCAGATCCTGCCGACCGTTTTTGTTAAAGAGCGCTCCCCCACAGCTATTATTCACAGAACCTATTTTCATCCTCACAAAGCCTCCAGTCTAGGCTGTGAAATCCAAGCTTCAAATATTCATAAAATTTATAAATATGCCATTCAAAATAATTTTATTTCTTATATTGTCAACCCTCACATTACCACTAGTACTCCAACAGACAAAGAAGATTGGAAAAAATTATTCACACTGGTAAGTAACTCTGATAAAGAGGTTTACCTCAATAGGGGTTTCCAGTTGATGAACACAATATCTAGTGAGTTTCATGGAATGTTTTGGTTTCTTGAATAAGCACATCCCCAGCAGCACCACCAAGGTACTAACTTATGCTATGTAACAGTCAACAGAGTACAAAACAAATGTAATGTATATGTACAGAATTAACATTTGGATATCTGACTATTGTTTATAGCCCTTGTCTACACCCTTGGTGAACAGTGGTTTTTCTACTTACTACTTGTTGACTTCTGTATTTAGTGTAAATTTGTGTAGGAGGGATGGAGGGAGAGTTGGATAGGAAGTATTTATGTTCTTAAAACTGTATATATGAAATATGATGTTTGTTCACTTTTTATTAACAAAATTTTAAGAGTTAAAAAGAACAGTCATCTATTAATCTTGAAAGAGTTTTTCCTCCAAAGTAATTTGTAAACTGGAAATATGAGGTTGTACAACGATCACATATCCATGTTTTTCAGAGAAAAGTTTTTAACAACAGCACAGTGAAGAATCCAGAGATAATACCTTACATATTTATAAGTTTTCTACAGTGGGAGACAACTTGATTCATTATTTTGATTTTTATCAGCTTTTTCATTAGCAGTATTTTAAGCAGCCAGTATTCTCATAATGGTGAAAAGTTATTTCAAGATTTTAAAGTTATATACTGAATTTTCATGTAAGATACTCTACTTAGAGACCAGAATTGTAGCATACAGGGTGATGCCCCCTGTCATGCCAGCGTCTCATATGGGCGCTAGTTCAAGTATTGGCTGTACCACTTCTGACCCAGCTCCCTGCTGGTATGCCTGGGAGAGCAGATGAGGATGGTGAAAGTGCTTGGATCCTTGCCACCCAAGTAGGAGATCAGAAGGAAGATCCTGGATCCTGGCTTTGCCCATGTCCAGCCCCAGCAGTTGTGGCTATTTAGGGAGTGAACCACCAAATGCAGGATCTCTCTTTGTCTCTCCTTCTCTCTCTCTCTCTCTCTATATATATATATATATAGCTTTCAAATAAAATGAATATATCTTTGAAGAAAAAAAAAGATACTCTACTTAGCAGACATTTCTTTATTTGATAGGCAGATAGGCAGAGAGAGAGCCCGCCCATCCTCTAGTTCATTCCCAAATAATCACTCAGCTAGGGTAGGGCCAAGTCAAAGCAAGGAGCCATGAACTCTATCCAGATCTCCCACATGGATGTCAGAGATCCAAGTACTTGACACATTCCCTGCTACCTCCCAGAGGCACATTAGCAGTAAACTAGAATTAGGAGCAGAGTGGAGACTTGAACGCAGGTACTCTGATATGTGGGATGTGGGTATCCTAAGCAGCATCATAACCACCATGGCAAATGCCTGTCCCCTCTCAAATTTTTAAAGTGCACAATATTTTTGTTATTTTTGTTGATGTATTATTCAAATACAAATATAATACAATATATAAATTAAGAAATGAAATTTCATAAACAAAGGAATCATATTATATAAAATTAACAACACAACTGTCTAGCACAAGCATCATGAAGAGTATAACACCAATTTTAAAAAGAATTCTATTGAACACGATTATCATATTCAGATAATCTTTAATTCTATTGAACATGATTATCATATTCAGATAATCTTTGAGTCATCTGAAATTTGGAACATAGCTTAAGTACTATTTTTATCGTTTAAAATTGATTTTATAAGAAACTAGAATTTGTACACATATAAGACTTATGAGGTAAAGTTTTAGAGATACCTTAGACACACACACACACACACACCCTCACCAATGGCAATCATCATCATATTTCCCAAATATGCTTATGAAAAGAATCAGAAGATTAATCTTATAAAAATATCCAGATACTTTTTGCCTTATATATATATGATACTACAAAAAGATCATAGAAATTCAAATTGTGAAAAAAAATTGCATGGATTTCAAAAAATTTTTGCACCCAAGTCAACTTATTTTCAAATTCTATTTTTCCAAGAACATTTGAAGTCCCATCATATAATCACAAGTCATCAACTTTTTGTGGTATGTGACAGTCCCGTTTGTTTCTTTAAAATACAAGGAAACATGGTTGTACCTTGCAACAAAGCACTTCGTGTAACACCTCTTACTCTTGTCCCAAATAGCCATGGAGATAAGTTATAGCCAAAATATATGAAACCATAGTTTTGCCATTTGTTATTTTCTTCTCCTAGATCTTCAATGCTATTGAGGCAATCAAATACTGAAATGAATTATTGAAGAATATTATACTAAGATAGCTATAAAAGACAAAATACTGGCTTGGATTTACTTGATCAACTAGAAAATCAATCTAGAGGGATCAGCACTGTGCCGCAGCAGATTAAAGCCCTGGCCTGAAGCACGGGCATTCTATATGGGTGCCAGTTCTAGTCCCAGCTGCTCCTCTTCTGATTCAGCTCTCCGCTGTGGCCTGGGAAAGCAGTAGAAAGATGGGCCAAGTCCTTGGGCCCCTGCACCTGTATGGGAGACCTGGAAGAAGCTCCTGACTCCTGGCTTCAGATCAGCTCAGCTCTGGCTGTTGTGGCCATCTGGGGAGTGAACCAGTGGATGGAGGACCTCTCTCTCTGTCTCTACCTCTCCCTGTAACTTTTTCAAATAAAATAAATCTTTAAAAAAAAGAAAATCAATCTAGAATACATTTAGCACTATAACCAAAAGCATATACCTCCTTAATACTTTGTCATTTAAAACATTTATTTATATTGCTTTCATTTAATTTAAAAGAGAGAGATAGTGAGATAGTTCCTATCTGTTGATTCACTCCACAAATGCCTGCAATATCCAGGGCAGAGTAGGGCTAAAGACAGGAACCCAGAACTCAATCTAGGTTTACTATGTGTGTGGTAAATACCCAAGAACTTGAGCCATCAACTGCTGCCTCCCAGGGTTTGCATTAGCATTCAGCTGAATTGGAAGCAAAGGAGCCAGGACTCCTACCAGGCTCTCTAATGAGGGATGCTGGCATTCCAAGTGGTATCTTAACTGCCTAGTGAAACATCCACCCCCTTTGTCATATTTAAATGAATTGGTTAGAAAATGTAATGAGTCAGTGGGCATCAATTCAACAGAGCTGATCAGTGATATAAAATAATATTGAGCTAAGTACCTAATAAAGTCATATAAAATTTTATACATAACTATTGGCTATTGCTTTAAGAAATTATGGTAATTGATATCTGAATAAAGCTCTGTTGTGTATTTAGTTCTTTATCAGATTGAATGTGCAGTACATAACACTGAACAGTAAACACTCATGATTATGATATACCTACTACCCAATGCTAATACTGCAAATTGGAAAGTTACTGGTTGTGGCTGTGGTTGTTCCTGTTGTTGTCATATACTGATTTATTTTCAGCCTTGAACTATGTGATAAGTCACTCATCTCTCTTCCCTTTTTGTTCCATTTGCTCATTTATAAATAAAATTTTCTATTTATTTTCCTACTAGAAATCTTCGAAAAGTGTGTGGGAAGGATGCAACTGTTACTCCTGTGGCATTCATTTACTGTAAAAGAAAACCTTGACACTCATAAACAACAGTTGAATGCTTTCAGCATTTTACTTTAACCCCTTGTCCCTGACACATGTCTAATTAACATATACATTTCTATATGTTCTGCACTTCTCTCAATAAGTAGAATTACTTGTTCACAAACTCATCATACATTAGCTCAGAAACCACAGAGGCAACCCTTAAAGAGCATAGAATCTCCTCAAGCACTGATTTTCTAGACACATATCAAGAGAAAAGCCAACATGAAGTTTGCCAATAATGCTTTACAATCTTAAACAGAGTCCACTTTCATTAAATTATTGTTGGTCACTAATGGAGAGGGTTTGCATTTAATCCTATCTACTACATCATTAGAACTGTCCACAAAGAACATCCTTGCTGTACACATTGAGATTATAATTCTTCTATATTCCTCCCGGAAATTCTGGTTCAGTAGTCCATATATGATTGCATTGAGACAGCTGTTGAAATATGCCATGTAATAACTAGCCACAAACAGCCACTCTGGGATTCTGGGTACCATGCTGACAGGGTCTGAGGCCACTGCAAGACCAATGAAGTTTAGAGGAGCCCAGCAAATGGCAAAAAGTACAAAGACCACAAACATGGTGATGAAATTCCTGAAGTCCTGTGGTTTCAGTTTGGGTTTGTTGTCAGGCTTCACTCTCCGTCTGACCTGAAGCACGAGGATCCAAATTCTCAAGTAACAGAAGATGACAATGAGCATTGGAATGATGAAATGGAAAACCACCACAGCTATCGTGTACGCTGAACTGACAGATTGTGAGAAGGTACAGGAATAGACCCTTGGATCATATTGCAGGGTTCCAGTATGCAGGTTGGGCATGACTGCCACAAGCGTCAACATCCATATCAGGAACACATAGCAGAGGGAATTCTTGTTACTGTACAGCTTGTCATACTTGAGACTGTGGCAGATGTAGCAGTAGCGGTTAATGGCAATCCCAGTGATATTGAATATTGATCCAATGACACTCAAGCCCATCAGGAAGCCACTAATTTGGCAGTGTAGATATCCCAGGTTCCATCCGTTATTAAATATAGATATCAGCACCAAGGGGTATGGATAAACAGCCACCACTAGGTCTGCAACTGCTAGGCTCACCACAAATATATTTCCTAAAAGAGAGAGGTTTATAAAACACAAGTTAATGCCAGTTTTACATGTACTGCATGGGTTTTCTTTCATAGATATTAGTCAAAGTGCTGTTCCAACAACTTGAACAACCTGACATCACAGCTATTTCTCCATTATCAACGAAGTGGAGGCCATTTTCAGCAGGAAGTAAGCCCATTGCTCCTCTTGTCCAATCAAGTCCACTGTTCACAAGTTTCTGCATGCCAAGAATAGGACATACGCCACGTTCAAAATTATTGCCTTTTGAATTTGTTGGTTTCTTGTCTTTTAAGAAGCCCTGAGTCCGTTATATTTATAATATATTGTTTGTTCCAGAACTTTCTACGTTACCTGAGAAATGTCATCTCATGTTATCTCTCAAGTCAGCAAATGACTTCCTTAAGTTCCAGGTCTTCTTTCCCTCTCCAGTTCTTTAACTGTTCTAAAATTAGCCTCAGTCTTGTAATGTTGGACAGCACTGGATCCTTGTCCAAAGCATAAGAATCAAGAGAAAAAGGCTCTATCATCAGCTGCCTGGATTAGAACATTGTTTTCGCCTCTTACCATCTATCTAACTGAGCAGTTCCTTCAGTTTGCCAAGCTTCGGTTTCCTTTCCAATAAGATGGAGACAATGACATATTCTAGGTTGTGATAAGCATTAAATAATGCAATCTATGTCAAGTACTAAACACAATGTCTTATGCCATAAATATTGCTTATATTCTACAACTGTCTTACCTCAAGCCAAAGGAAATGGAAAAATTCTCTTAGCTTTTATAAAGAATTTAAGGTACAAAAATTAAACCCTAAATACTATAAGTGATGATATCCTATATTAATAACTCAGTACATTTTTAAAGTATAGCAAAAAAAATCTTCAGTAGAATTTTTGAGATGCTCTGCAAATACTCCCTTTCCTTTCAAAACTCCATTATCTTCTATTCCTGTTGCATCCAATGGACCCTCACTCCAGATTTTATAATTTTATTTATTCTCCCACATCCATTGTGAACAATGCCTTTGTTTATTTTCCCAAAAAAGTGCCTCCTACCTTAAAAGGCCTAAATCACTTTATTTATATCACCTTTAATTTAAGCTAACAAATTCTGTTCAATAGAAATTTATTTAATGCATATAATAGGTGCTGGGAAATAGGAATGAACAGACAGGAAAACTTAGGGAAATGAACTAAATTAGAACAGAGCTAAGAAGCATATATACAGGATACAAGGAAATTAGAAGGGAGTGATACAAACTAGGGTGGGAAAGCACATTCCACACAGACTGAAACGTGTCCTGCCTTCTAAACTTGTCTCTCCTATATTCCTAGACTATAGCCCCCTCAGAAGGAGTCTTCCTCAAATTTGTATCCTCTTTACTACCGTTTGATCATATGCTTGATGCAGTAAACTGAAATTGTTACCTTCTAATATTTGAAATAAAATAGCCCTTTTTGTATTTGAAGTTTCTATTTGATTAACTTTACTACAAGATTTTTTTTCAAAGAAACAAAGTAAAATAGCACACAGAACAAAAGAAAGGCAAAGTTTGTAACATTTAAGTTGAAATTTCAGATAAACTGTTATAAAAGCAGTCTTTAAAATAGGATGATTATTCCAAATTAAGTTATAAAGGCAAATTACTTTTTCCCACAGATCAGTCTCAATGACCAATGAAATATTTAAGTTCCAAAGTCAATATATATTCATATTTTAACTCAAAATGTTTAATTCTTTAAAATATTTGTAATACATGAAATTCTGCAACAAGTTAAAAAATCATTAAAATAGTATATTTTTATCCAGAGTGTCACAAAGACAAACTGGTCTAATAGGGATTTATTATTAAGAGTTTAAAAATCCAGAAATGATGTGATAACTTTCTTTCATGACTTTAATCCTCTGTTCCATTTATTTTTACAATAATTATGCTTCATTACTTTTCTAGTAATTACATTAATTAAATAATTAGTTTAAATTTATTTTAATTAATCCAATTTTACAAATGTTTGGAGAAAAAAATAAGCCACAGACTCTATGCACATGTGACTGCCAGTCAGCTCAACTCAAAGCCTTATTACAGCTGTGCAAATGTGTATGGAGTGTGTGTGTTGGGGGAGTAGGGAGGAGGAGAAAGAAAATTCTTTTTCATCCACTAAGTAAAAATGATTAAATCATTTCATCACAATTATGCACATTGTAAGGTCATCTATTCCATTCTCAGCCCTGCAACTTCAGAGTGATTAATGATCTGTCCATTTTTTTACAGAAATCCAAGACTCTATCCAACTAGCATAATAATGCATTTGAAATTTAAAATAACATCTGGGCTGGCGCCGCGGCTCACTAGGTTAATCCTCCGCCTAGCGGCGCCGGCACACCAGGTTCTAGTCCCGGTCGGGGCACCGGATTCTGTCCCGGTTGCCCCTCTTCCAGGCCAGCCCTCCGCTGTGGCCAGGGAGTGCAGTGGAGGATGGCCCAGGTGCTTGGGCCCTGCACCCCATGGGAGACCAGGAAAAGCACCTGGCTCCTGGCTCCTGCCATCGGATCAGCGCGGTGCGCCGGCCGCAGCGCGCCGGCCGCGGCGGCCATTGGAGGGTGAACCAACGGCAAAGGAAGATCTTTCTCTCTGTCTCTCTCTCACTGTCCACTCTGCCTGTCAAAAAAAATAAAAAAATAAAAAAAAAATAACGTCTGCTCATGGCTAGCAATTTCTTTGTTGGATTTAGCTCCAATCCTTACTGTGGAAGAATCATAGGATCATAAAATACTAAGCTTGAAAGGTATATTCTTCAGTGATCACTAATTTTAGAGATGAGGGAAACAGAAATATGGACTTAAATTGGTTGAAGTCATAAAACAAGTTAGTGAAAGAGCCAAAACTACAAGAATATTCATTATTTACTAGTTTTGCTCAGTGCACTTTCCTAAAAATTCACATGCTCTTAACAAACATGAGGTCCAACATTGAGCCCTCTGGCCAGGCCTGACTTACAGTCTCTTCTGCTATAATTCTACAAAAGCATCTTAGAACTACAAAATTATAAAGAGATAATGGAGATAAGGAAAACCCTATAGACGACACTATAATAGCAACAAGAAAAAACACTGAGTGGTCCCCTATGACTAAAGAAACAGACTATAAACGGCAAAGTAAATATTTGTTTCGATGAACAAACTCTTAATCTGGAATTAAAACACTGCATAATAAGAATAAAACTAAGAAGTTTCCTTGTCTAAATTGCCTCTCTCAGATTTAACTTGTGAGTTCCTTGTGGAAATGCTTGAACTAAGACAGTATTATCTTTCTGCTTACTACCATTATTTCTCTATTTCTTAGCATTTCCCCTCAGACCCAGGAACTGAATTCCATGAGACCTATGGCTGTCTTAGATTTCGTCCTCACCCCCATCCTCACCTCTAACTTTGATACCACAGCCATAGAGTCTGGCCTGAGTGAGTCTAGTTCACGCTCCTGGGTTCCAGTCCTTCATCCCATTGTTCTGATTTTCCTTTTGCTGCCTCTTAATGTCCATCTTTAATCCTCAATTATCTCCTCTGGAAACTTTATCCTCCTGCACCAGATACAGAAGCAACAGCCTCAAATAAACCATTGGAACAGCTTCCACAACTGCCCTAGTGATTTTGCTTCTTGGATTGACTGAACTGCTATACAGAATTTGATACTAAAAGTGGGCCACTGAGATGGTTTCTCTATACTGTTTTTGGGTTATCTGCAATTGGTTCTGTAATAAGACTCAATTTAACACATTAACAATCCTGTTTCCATCAGCAAAGGCAACACTAAGAGTTCATGGCATGCAGTGGTGAAAGTTACTTAAATTGTTCCTGGCATTGCTTCATAAGGTGAACAACAATTTGCTATATTCATCCCTTCTACCACTAAGAAAAAATATATATATACACTTATCACTAAGAAAAAAATATATATATATCGAACATTGACATATTCCACCAACTTATTTACCAAGTAATCCATAAAGCTGTTGATTAGGAGTGGATCCCACACCAAGAAAGCCAATCCACCCCTTGACCTATCTGATCCAACTGCTATGGTCTAAAGGTATCCCCACCAAATTCAGATGCTGGGACTTAATCACTAATGTGATAGAACAGAGGTAAGACACTTAGGAAGTGATTAAGTTTCTTATTTAGCTCACAGTTCTGGAAGTTCAAGACCAGGCATATGCTGGGCTCAGGTGACAGCCTTGTGGAAGATGGCATCACATTATCAGTAACACATGTGGAAAAGGTCACATGGCTAGACAGGGAGCAAGAAACCAGAAAGGTACCAGCTAGGTTTATTGTTTTTATATCAATCAACTGTTGGGGGTGTTAACCCACTCTGAGCAGAGTAGACTATTCCCATGAGACAGCATTCATGAGGTAGAGCCCTGATAATTACCCTCCACTAAGCCCCATTTCTTAAAGGTTCTACAACCACACTGGGGTCTAAGCCTGCAGCACTGAAATTCTGAAGGATAAACCACAGCCAAACCATAGCTGGTATTATTCCCCAGAAGGCATTGTGTGCTCTAAAGCAGTGACTAATATATAGGGTTGTTTATTCACGGCCAGGATTCAGATTTCAGTAATCAGAAAATCAAGGGTGGAGATTGCAGTTGCTCCTCTCACAATTACCCTGGTGACACCCTAGCTAGGTGTTTGTTTCCTTTCCCCAGAACTTTAGGTTCTGCTGATCTAAAGTTTTAGTTACAAAGGAGAAATGCTTCTATCAAGAGATACATTAATGCTTTTGTTAAACTAGAAGATGAGAAAACCACCTGAACACATTCCAATGAGTCAATAGACAAAGAAGAGGGTTACCGTGCTGAATGGGTAATTAATCCTGATTATCAAGGGAGAGACTGGGTTGCTTTTACATAAGAGAAACAACAAAGTATATGTCTAGAACATAAGAAATCCCTAGATTGAATAGTACTCCCATGTCCTGTTATTAAAACTAATGGAAAACTAAAATAACCCAATATAGGCAGGAATGCCAAACTTCCAGTGTTTTAAACTTTTGAGCCATCTGCACAGCTTAGGGACCATGATGAGTGGAGGAAAGATGGGTTTGGGACTAAAAAACATAGCCATAGAGGTCAGCATTGTGGCATAGCAGGTAAAGCCCTGGCCTGTGATGCTGGCATCCCATATGGATACTTGTATAGAGAGAGGGAATAAGTTGCCAAGAGGTGGACTTGTTGAACTTGTATCAACTTTAGCTAAACCAAAACTATGTTCCCCACAAATCCCTTCCATACAATTCATGGATCAGCATGGTTCACAAAAGAATTTTGTGTAAGATCTAAGATCTTATTTATTTTTTTTTTTACACTCAGAAGGTCCAAGCAGGGCATGAGGCATTGTGGCAGCTCCATTCTTTTTAGTACACTGCCAAAGCAAGCACATGCAGCTCCATTCTTAACTAGTGAAAGGCTTAGCTACTTGAGACTATAACAATTTCCTATCCTGGATCACATTATCTTTTACCAGTCATTTTTTTGCTTTTTAAAAATCCCACACTCTCTAAGCCTCAGGCTGACTTGCATTTGAAAGAGTACTTCCACTCTGCTTTTATGTGAATTACACAGGAATCCTTCACCCTGTCTGACATTGTTTTTTGAGTTTAAAGTTTTCATAGCCCTCTTGTTCCTAATGTAATAATAATCATATCTATGAAATGATGAAGCAAGAATTAATTCCCTTCTGTGTGCTCTCTTCAAAATGCTGGCCTGGTCTCCTAGCTGCTCCTGCACACCTTCTGCCAATATCTATCCCAAGTGCCCTTTGCCATGATAGTGTACTTATTCCTGAAGTTTCTAAGAGTGCCAAGAGCCTCCATTTGCCTCTCAACTGCATCCTTCTCCAAAACCACCAACTTAAGTGGAGGATGAAAGATTAGTCTCCTCACCTCAAATAATGGCAAGTCTGTGGATGGATTTGTGCTTAGGAACCCAATTTATGGATCAGGCCAAGTCTAGGTTTCATCTGAGTCATTGCTTGAGTCTTCCCCTTGGGCACTAATCTGCTTTCCTCCTGTACTTAGCAAATTCCTCTCCCTCATTAAAGCTGGGGAATTAAATCTCTGCCTTAGGCTATGTTCCCAGGCAACCTAAATTAGGACCTTCAGCTCTGTAATAAGAAAAGGTGATGTTCTAAAGAGGACACTGGCTCCTTGGTTAAAAAAAAAAAAAAAAAAAGGGCAGGGGGACTGCCTACCATGCTATCTCACAGAAACCAACCAACCCATCAACCAGGCTGCTATTGGGAAGAAGTTACAGATTCTAAGTGCTTCCTGGCATTGCTGTTCAATCCTCTCAACCTTGCTGTATGAGGACATGCTTCCAACAGCAAAGCAACACGTCACTACACAGTTTTGCATAAGACCTGTGTCCTTCTAAGAGACTATGCCCAGGACTTTGGATATGAGTTTTACATTCTCACTCTGAGCCAATTCTGACACACAGTATGTGCTCAAGTGTGGTTTGCTACATGAATTAATGCACACTTAATTTTTAAACTAAACCTACACAAAAGCAGAAATTACTTTCTTTTTTTGCTGTGATCTACCAGCATGATGGTTTTTCTCAACAGGCCAATATTCATTCCTCCTTTCATTTCAGCCTGGGCTTTAACTGTGTGGAAAGCAAGATTAGAGACTTTCTGAATTATTATTATTAAGTAAGATTGAAAACAAACAAACAAAAATACTGTGCTTGAACTCTAGCATCAACGTGATAAAACACCAGCTTAGAAAAAAATACCTCAAATACACCTGGAAACATTTTATTTGCTTTATACACAAATCCATAGACTAAGATCTAGGAAGACAGGTTTAATGAAGAATCTATTTATAAATGTGACCTGTATTTCTTAAAATTCCATGTGTGTGAATGTTAATGGTACAGCAAGGCAAAGCTGGGATGTGGATGATGATTAAGGAATACTTATTGGCAGCACAAAGGAACGTGAGAGGCTTTCGTTCTGGACATGAAAGCACATGAGCTATGCCTTACCCTTAAAAGGATTCTGTTTTAGCAACTTGTCTTTTCAGATTACTAGAGACAGTGTGGACCAGAAGTTTAGAAACAAAACGCACCTGGATTCCAATCCTGGCTATGCTACTTGCTGAAAAGACCTTGGGTAAGTCATGGCTTTCCAGGGCTTCAGTCCCTTACTGTGAATCAGTCCCTTACTGTGATCTTGATTTCAAGATCACAAAGACCCTGTCGAGAAACTGAGTGTGTGGTACATATGTGGTTTTGGCTGAATATACGCTCCATGTGTCTCTCCTCTATGGGAGAAATGAAGTGTTCAGCTTCACAAAAGGCTTGGCCCTGGCCAGGAAGCCAGAGCCAGGAGGTTCCCCTAATCCTTGCAATCTTCCAGGGGTCTCTCCATGCAAACAAAGCTCCAGTACCTCCCCTTCCCTCTCTGGCTCTCAGCCTCTACCTCTGCTGTCAAGCTTTTAAACAAAGCTGGCCACAACACAGCTTCTATTTCCTTCCCAGCCACTTTACTGCACACTCCTGACTTCAATTCACATCATTTAAACTTTGCTCAACTTTCTACCTGGATTCCACTCAACATTGCTTGAACACCTCCATATTCTTTAGTGATGTTCTTGCTAATCCCTTATCTTCAACCTTTATCCTCCATAAAGTATCTCAAAAATAACACCCTGCTCATATAACACATTCTCCATAGAATAGTTCCATTCACTTCACCTGTCACCTAACACACTGTGGACACCATGCCCCACTCATATAACCCACTGTCCACAGCATATTTTAACACCCTATAAAATGTCATCTCCTATCTAGATAAAACACTGCCTACCCACACTCTGTCCACATCACACACTGCCCTGACAACACCCTGCTCAGGTAATTTCCTGCTCATTAATAGACTCTCCCATCTGAGCCCTCCTTTGCTGCCTGTCTCCCTGACCCTACTTGTGTTCCTAGCTCTCCCATCTTTCTGTATTTCACTGTGGCTCCAGTTATTCATCCTGCTTACTCTCGCTTTCTCTATATATATAATATATATATATAAATATAATAATCATATATAAATATAAACATATGAATATATTTATATATATATATTTTTTGTATGTTCCCTCTGAAAAATGGCCTCTGGAACCAGATATATTGAAGTAACAGCCTGGCACTGCCATTTTGGAGCACCTCAACAAGAGCATCCAGAAGTTTCTCATCTCCAGCATGACAAATTTACACTGAAGTCACTGCGATATCACAGAGAGGCCTCAGATTTCAGGTCAACTTGATTAGCCAACCTATTGAGAGGTGAAAAAATTACAGTGCTAATTGAGAAACTATCATTATGAAGAGGAGTAGATGATTCCCTGACACCAACGATACCATGCTGAGTTCTATGCAGGCACAAATGTGCTTAAAAACAAAAAATAATTACCTCTTTGATAGCCTAGAAGCTAAAGAAGTGTATGAATTTCATTTTTTGGAAAACAAAGAATTTCTGTTTTGCAACTTAAAAATATGTAGGAAAAGAAGAAAACTTAAGGCACCTAAGACTTTACTCTTAATGTTAAATACTCATTATTGTTTATAAAAGGTGCTAATAAAGAATAAATTCCAGAAACTCTACTGAGATTTAGAATAACTTCCAAGGCAAGTACTTTTCCAAGAATGTATTTTTAAAAGCAGAACCAACAAATGTCAGTAAGAACAAATAGCAGGAGTTTTAATCCAGGACTATTTTATCTTTGGTTAACTTTCAAGCTTGCCAAGAGAAAAATGACTCTGAAAGCTAACAAAACTAAACTCAATCTTATCCCTGATTAATTTAGTGTCCAAAACTGCGACCAGGAATACTTTCTTATGAGATGAATAGCTGGAGGAACTGAAGATTAGAACAATCATACATTTGGAAGTATGAAACTAATGTCCAAAGTTCCAGGGGATTCTAGTTGGCAAATTTGTAAAATGTCCTTCACAACCAGAGCAAAACAGTCATAATACCATAAACAATAGGTAAGCATGCAAGGAGGAGAAATTAAAACAGCTCTAAAAGTAAAAACATTGTTTGATTCAACAATTTCAAATGTTGTGGGAGAGCTTCAGGAAGAAAACAACAACAGTGCTAACAAGAAATCCATCGGATTGGAGATTGTATTAAGCATGAACCTTGTTGGCTTGAAGTCATATTCTATGTCTGCAATACCTTTTGAATGGTGGCTATGCTAGTTCAAGAAAGTTTTTGGAATGTCTAGGGCTGATTCACCTAAAACTTGGAAACAATTTGGATGTTGAAATAATCAGCCTTGGAATCTCAGACCTACTTGCTGTGGGGTGGTAATGGTTACTACAAAACAGACAAGTGTGTAATATTTGCATAGTGTCACAAATGACTACTAAATCCTAAACTTTCAACTTCTGGCTGCATTTGATTTCTATCATTTGTATTGTCTACTTTTTTTAACAAAAAGTACACTTAAAAGAAATGAACATTTAAAAATAAATACAGGGGGGCCAGTGCTGTGATGTAGTGAGTAAAGCCACCGCCTACAGTGCTGGCATCCCATATGGGCGCCAGTTCGAGTTCCCGCTGCTCCACTTCCAATCCAGCTCTCAACTATGGCCTGGAAAAGCAGTACATGATGGCCCAAGTCCTTGGGTCCCTCCACCCATGTGGGAGACCCAGAGGACGCTCCTGGCTCCTGGCACAGCCCCGGCCATTGTGGCCACCTGGAAAGTGAACCAACGGATGGAAAACCCTCTCTCTCTCTTTTTCTCTTTCCCTCTCTCTTTCACTTTCCCTCTCTCTCTCTCCCTCTCTCTAACTCTGCCTTTCAAATACATAAATACATACATACATACATACATACATACAGGGGCAAGGGTTTGCCTTGCAGTTAAAATGCTGATGGGGATGCCTGCATCCAATATCACAGCACCTGGTTTTGAGTCCCAGCTCTGCTCTGAATTCCAGCTGCCTGCTAATGTGCTCCCTTGGAGACAGCACGTGATGCCTCAAGTAGCTTAGTCTCTGCCTCTGTGAGAGACTCCGATTGAGTCCCTGGTTCTTGGCTGCAGCCTGGCCCAGCTCCAGCTGTTGCTGTCATTTGGGGAGTGAACCAATGAGTGGGACTTCTCTGTATATCTCTCCCTCTTTCTCAATTAAATGAAATACATTAAATTTGAAAAAGTGACATAAAACAATCTAGAAAGAGCTAGTTGTATAATATATTATATAGCTATAGAATACATAATATAATATTATCATTATTTATATAATACTTCAAAACTTCAAAAAGATAGATATGTGGATAGGTTGATGGATGGATGGATAGATTGATGAACTGAATCTAAGTTTATCTCCTCACCAAATATGTGAGATAATTAGTATTAACTCCTTTGGACAGATATAGAAAAAGAGGCTTAGAGAAGTTAAGTAACTAGATACAAAACACATTACAAATACAGATATTTCAGAAATAAGAGTCAACCTGGGTTTTCAAACTTTAATTCCTGTACTCTTTCCACTGTACAATATGGGCTTGTGTTCTGGACTGAGAAAAATTGATTAATTTTCTGTGAAATTTTGGGTTTTGTCTTCCTTATCTGCCTGAGGAGCTTGTCATATGGACAAATACAGAACAATACAGGAAAGTTCTCTGAAAACTGTGAATTGATCTGTGTGCATAAATACAAAGCACTAGACACTATAAAGAAGAAAAATGTTACTTTTCTTTTTTGTAAAAGACAGATATGAGGCCAACAGCTCTCTGGGACAAGTATAACACAAAGTGCTATCGCAACAGAGACATACTTTCATATTTCCAAGCTTAAAAATATTTCAAACACAAATTTATAAATAATTTTTTTAGTGTAGGATTGAAAACCTGATTCAGGAGTGGGCATTTCACTGAGCAGTTAAGATACCACTTGAGACACTCCCATCACAGAATGTCTGGTTTGAATCCCAGCTCCTCTGCATCTGATCCAGCTTCCTGCTAATGTCCACACTGGGAGGTAGCAGACGATGGCTCAAGTCCTTGGATCACTGCCACCCACATGGTAATGGTAGACCTGACTTGAGTTCTGAGCTCTTGGGGAATGAAGCAGTAGATGAAGATTTCTCTCTGTGTGTGTGTACGTGTGTGTGTGCACATGCGCATGTGTGCATGTGTGTCTGTGTATGTCTGCTTGCCTGACTTTCAATAAAAATTAAAGTACATAACTTTTATTAAATAATCTAATTCATGGTGGACATTTGGCATACTAGTTGAGACACCACTTAAAACACTTACATTCCATACTGGAATGCCTGGTTTTGACTCCTGGATCCATTCCTGATTCGAGCTTCCTGGTAATGCTCACTCTGGGAGTCAGAAGGTAATGGCTCAAGTACTTGGGTCCCTGCTAACCCACATGAGGGACCCAGATGGAGTTATAGTCTCTTTACTTCTACCTGGCCCCCACTCTAGCTGTTTTAGGCATTTGGGAAATGAACTAATGGACAGAAGGCTCGCGCTCGCTCATGCTCTCTCTCAAAATAAAATAAAAATTTAAAACCTAAACTACTTATAATTTTTTTTAATTTTAAAAATCTATTACTTAGTTTTATTTTATTTGAAGATCAAAGAAACAGAGAGATTGCCCACCCACTAGTTCATTTACCAAACGCCCACAAGAGCCAGGGCTGGGCCAGGCTGAAGTCAGGAGCCTGGAACTCAAACTGGGTCTCCAGATACTTTAGCCATCATTTCTACCTCACAGGATCTGCATTAGCAGGCAGCTGGAATTGACAGCAGAGCTGGGACTCAAACCCAGGCATTTGGTTATGCAGCATGTTAACTGTTGTATCAAATGTTCACTTCGAAACTACTTTTATTTGAATTGGAATGTTCACCAAAGATAGCTAGCAGTTTCTTCATAATCAATGATACATTAAACAATTAGAAGGATGCCAAGGCTTTACCTTGACAGGTTTAGATTTACAATGTAATGTTAAGACACCATACCACGGAACCAGAACTCTGGTAAAGCAGGTTACACTGCCACCTGTAGCACCAGCATCCCAAATGGGTGCCAGTTTGAGTTCTGGCTGCTCCACTTCCAATACAGCTCCCTGCTAATGTGCCTGGGAAAGTAGCAGAGGATGGACCAAGTGCTTGGACCCCTGCATCCATGTAGGAGACCCAGAAGAAGCTCATGATTCCTTGCTTTGGCCTGGTCCAACCTTGGCCATTGCAGCCATTTGGGGAGTAAACCAACAGATGGAAGATTCACATTTTCTTTCTCTCTGTCTCTCTGTCTCTCTGTCTCTCTCTCCTTCTCTGTAACTCTGCCTTTCAAATAAATAAATAAATCTTTAAAAAGACACATATCACACTGCTGACATCTGCCCCAAGTGCTCAGTTTCAGAAGTGAGATTTTTATTGCTGTTCTACCTACTTTATATCTGATGCCCGTGGGTATTAAGTACATCACAGCAAAGCATCACTTACAGTGAGAAGAGATTAGTATAAGAGGCAAAAATTAGGCTTTACAGAACAGTAAAAATTCCTGAAAGGATAAAAAATCCAAAAATACTGTTCAAAATGCACAATTTTTAAAGTTTTCTTTTGTGATTGGAGCAATGCATTGATACTTTGTTCTTGTTTGTAAAGATCCCAGACTGCACTGGTCTTCAAACCACCAGTAAACCATAATCACTTTTATGGCCTCAACACAGACATCTCAGATTGATGTTGTAGGGTGATTATTTCAGAACTGTTCACAGCATAGAGAAGAGTTTATTTTTTATTCCCCTTTAAACTCCTAAGTATGAGTGATGTGCTCAAAGTGTGTGAGCCTTGAGCCCTGCTATACTTTAGCTATGTATTGTTGCAAACAGAACAGCTGGGCTGGCCACCTGTTTAGGCTGTTCTTCTCAAGTGGTTACAGGTCTAGTTGCTCACCTTGGCCCTACCAAGGGCATGAAAGTTCCCTCACTCCGGAGACTGGGTCACTTTCACACAGCATTAGCTCATGCTGAGTATCTCCACTCGACTCACAAGAACCTGCATTATTTCTCAGGGTACCAATCCCTTACCTCTCAATCAGGAAATCCCACCAAAGGAGGCTTGAATTATTCTGTGTAGTTGGTAACCTCAGACTCTTCCTAGTAGAAAAACTACATGAAAATTTTTAAAACTTATAAACATTCCTTAGGAAGACAAGCAGGTAAACCAGATGTCATAAACATATAATTTTTGCTAGCAGAAATACACATGTGAGAATGGAATCAGATAATTTAGGACTAGTGAAGCACACATTTCTAAGGATACACTCCTAGATCTAGGATGCCTGTTATCATCACACATGTATGTTACTGTGTCCACGATCCTCCCCACTTCTAGGCAACTTCAAGCCTTATGACTTCCAACTCTGTCATGAATGTAATGACTTTAAAAATCAAAGCAATTGAGTTAGAACTGCTAAGAACCTCACAAGTCCTGCACAACACCATCATTTTTCTGAAGGGGAAAGCAGTCCAGAGAGACAAGGACCCATCTACAATCCCAGATCCACTCAACAAAATGTTCTGAAGACCAGAGTCTGGATTCATTCTGTCGACCAGCTCTTTTCCCACTTCCCTACAGTACTGGCTATGCTTGTCCCCAGCACAAGAGTACTCCACTTATGAGCACCTGCATAGATTTACACTTGTTTCCATTCTGTCCCTGATGAAGATTCCACCTTCATCTGTATTTGCCCTGAGCCCTCTCCTGACATCTCTGCAGCAGCATCTGGGGTTTCCTCCTGGTCTCTCTTACATTTATCACTCTGTCCCATCCTCACAAGCTCCTAAGAAGATGTGAACTCTGAAGCCAGAGTACATTAGGGTACTTCCATGACCTCCTGGGTTCCAGGTCACCCAGCAACTCCGAATATTATTTCTGCTACATTGTTCTGTATGATTTTTGGGTTAGAATAAGACCCACAACACCGTAAGATACCCTAAAAAATTTACAAATGAACTTCTGGAATATAACATGCTTGTAAACTCAATGCTGTCTTTTCTGCTGGTGTACAACAGACGAAAGTAGCAAGATACATTAAGTGTGATCTGTACTGAGACAGAATCCAATTATAGAGATTGAAACATATTGGAGGCCAATGAATAAGAAACAGACAGTGTGAGCAATGAAGAGAAAAATTAAGGGAAGAGAAGAAAGGAAGGGAAAGGGAAGACAGGGGAAAGAGGAGACAAAATCCGAATAATGGTGAACAGAACGGCCAAGGACCCAATCAAGTATCCATGAACTCAGTCTATTCACCATTCAGGGCGACTGGGGCCTCAGTATTGATTATAGATGATGAATGGGTCCAAGGGTAATGGATAAGGCAGTGCTTGAGCATTGGACATAAGCAACAAGTCGACCAAATATAGGCCATCATTTGCTCATGATTGGTAAGAGAAAAATCAAGTTAGTAGTCTTTAATTTCTCTTCAATCCCTCATGTATGTCATTATAACAACAGAAACTAGACTAAAATAATTACTGACAGTTTACCTTGCTGTCTGCCCAGATTAAAAATAAGAAACTGCTTTAAATGAATATCTTTCTGAAAGTACATTGAACCAGTCTTCTTACACAGAACACACTGTACATGACTGGACCTTTCTTTCCTTGATGCACTGGGGTCACAATTAATGAATAGATTTTTATACTCTGCCCTTTTTAAGAGCAGTTAATGGTGAGTAGGGTTATGCACTTTCTCACAGTGTAACTGCAACATGTTGTGCCTGTTCAGTTCTTCAGATCTGCTTTAAATGAGTCTATTTCAAACATGCAGTTGGTTTACCATGTGCTATTTTGCTAAGTGTGTCATCTTCCTTATAATTTCATGTTTACAATCTATATGGACCTAGACCCTAGCATCATAGTTTGGTGTAACTAAATTAGAACAAATTAGCTACAGTGAGAGCTTCCTAATGTCCATTTTTGGATCAATATCCTACAAAAATAAAGGTTAGATGGTCAGATAATTGAGGCAAGATATTATCATATTCTTGTTTTGTATCTTCTTCATTAAATGTTTTACTCAACCCTAATGTACACATGAAAAAGCATACAAATCATAAGTTTATAGCTCAATGGTTTGGAATAAACTGAAAGAAAAAAACCCACAATACAACATTACTTGCAGGGTAAGTTTTTGGTGCAGTAGTTAAGAGGCTGCTTGAGATCCCCGTGTCCCAACATCAGAGTGCCTGGATTCATGGCCTAGCTGTACTCCCCAGTCCAACTCCTTGTTAATGTATACACCCTGAGATGCAGCAGCGACAGCCCAGTACTTGCCCCTATCACTCATGTGGGAGACCCAGATTGAATTCTAGCACTGGCTGTTGTAGGCATTTGGGAAATGAACCAGTGGACAGGAGAACTCTCTCAGTTTCTGGTTTTCCAATAAATCAAATGCACAAATAAAAGCATTTAAAAAACACTATCTGCTTTAGCCTTTTCAAAGTATTTTATATGCATTAATTCACTGGATAATTAACAACAATATGATGAGGCTCAAAGATGAGGTTATTCCATATTTAACAAATGGAATGTGGAAAATGAAGTTTATGTAACTTAATTGCTTTCTCGAATCAGAACATAGATAGCAAGGATGTAATCCTGGTGTTCCCCTGAGGAATATTCCCATTAGGCCATGGAATGTCCTCAAAAGAAGCATTGCAGTAGGACCAGTTCTAACATCCCACTTTGAGCAAGAGCAGAACAAGCATTCCGCTAGCACCTAAGACCCTACTGGTTGTTTGGAGCCTGTGTCTGCTCTGATTGGCCAGTGCCCCATTAAGCAGGCTGTTAAACATTTTTAATTTCTTCTTCAGGAAGCCCAATGTGAACATATTCTCATGAGAGGAGGAGGAAGAATAACTAACTGAAATTAAATCAGAATTCCAAAAGAAAGTACTACTTCAAAGCTGAGTTGGCTGATCAAGTCCTCACCCTGACTGTTGATGAGCAACTTAATATGTTATCCCTCTTAGTATTTTTTTTTTTTGGTTGTTCTACTTAATACTTTTGGTTGAATACTGTAATCAACACACAATTCTTCTTAAATGCTGAAACTTAACTGAAAAGTGATCCCTGTTAAATATAAGAGTGGGAACAAGAGAGGGAAGAGATGTGCAATTCGGGACATGCTCATGCTGACTTACCTCAAACGGTAGAGTTAGAAACATACCAGGGGATTCTAATTCAATCCCATCGAGGTGGCATGTACCAATGCCATCTCACTAGTCCCAGTGATCAATTTCTGTTCACAATTGATCATAATGATAGGACTAAGAACCAAAGGGATCACAGAAATAAGAATAGTGTCTGCAAATACTAGCTGATGGAATCAAAAAGGGAGAGAACGATCCAACATGGGAAGTGAGATACACAGCAGACCCATAGAATGGCAGATGTCTTAAACAGCACTCTGGCCTCAGAATCAGCCCTTAAGGCATGCGGATCCGGCTGAAATGCTCATGAGACTATTTCAGGCATGGAAAGCCAAGACACTCTGGGGGAAAAAAAAAAAACCTAAATGAAAGATCTCCACGAGTGAGATCCCAGTGGAAAGAACGGGTCATCAAAGAAGGAGGTACCTTTCTCTGAAGGGAGGAGAGAACTTCCACTTTGACCATGGCCTTGTCTAAATATGATCAGAGTCGGTGAACTCAGGGGGCTTCCATAGCCTTGGCAGCTCATGACAAGAGCCTAGGGTGATTACTGACGCCATAAACAAGAGTGTCAATTTGTTAAGTCAACAACAGGAGTCACTGTGCACTTACTCCTCATGTAGGATCTTTGTCCTTAGTGTGCTGTACATTGAGATTTAATGCTATAACTAGTACTCAAACAGTATGTTTCACTTTATGTTTCTGTGTGGGAGCAAACTGTTGAAATCTTTACTTAATGTATGCTACACTGATCATCTGTATATAGAGAGAATCGAAAATGAATCATGATGTGAAAGGAAGGGGAGAGGGAGTAGGAAAGGGGAGGGTTGCAGGTGGGAGGGATGTTATGGGGGGGGGAGCCATTGTAATCCATAAGCTGTACTTTGGAAATTTATATTCTTTAAATAAAAGTTAAAAAAATTTAATTAAACCAAAAAAAAAAAAAAGCTGAGTTGGCTTAGTGTTTTTAATCTTGGATTTTCTATTCTCTTTTTTTAATCTCTTCATACACAAAATTAAAATAAACCCAATGGAAATGGGAGGAACTAAACAATCATAAGAACTTTTAATAAGCATCCCCAAGCTCATATTTGAATTAAGTATCTCTATTCCTATTTTGAATTGCCATCTCTTCTAGAAAGCCTCAGATGGTTCATACTGCAACAGTGATCCATTTGAGTAAAAAGCGTCTTTATTAAAACAAAAAAGTCCTAATGCCTCACAGATGAAAGGTCATGGAGGATCTCCCGGTCAGCTTCAAGAATGCAGTATTTTATAGATCCTCTTCTCCAAATGCTGCTTAAAAATCAGCTGAATACAAACTAGTGTGAAAGGAGTACCTTTCAAAAAACACAAGAAGAGTTGTTCCAGGTATTTGAACACTTTTTTACTGAAAGTTACTGCAGGACTCAAACTTCCCAAGTGACCAAGAAGCAGGGTGAGCTCTGAGAGTCAAACGTGCTAGCATCAAAACTCCTAGTCTATGTAACCAGGCTACGCCCTCAGTTCTTCCTAGTGGGTAACCTGCTTTCCACTACAGAGAATGACCAACACAGGATTCGGTCCCTTAACTCATGACCAAAAGGGGGGTGGGGGGGGGAGGACTGTGCTACTCAAAAAGGAGGTAAACAAAATGAGAGTATTTACCAACTACCTGGTTAGAACAAAAAGGTCGCTCTGGGAAGATATATAAAATGCATGGATCCTTCCCCAACTCTACCCAAAAGTTTGCCTGGATGAGAAACCAGGTATCTACTCCATCATCATGTTGTGGTGTGCACATCCTGTGTCATGGGGAAACTGTCCACAGGTTCCTACCCAGGATAAATCAGTTCCAATTCGTCACTCGGAGGGAAGAGCAAGTGTAACTCAAGCACAAAATTAGCTTTAGTCCCACGTTATATTCATATGTAAATGTACCCTTTCCTACCACCGCAGATGGAAGCACTTACCGTATCCCAACTGTCTCTCTCCTTTTCTCTCTCCCCCAGTCTGTGTGTGTGTGTCACAAATAAATAATTAAAAAAAAATACGTATCTTTTTTGAAAACCTAAACTTGTGTACTTGGAGGAGCAAAGCCACTTTGCAAGGGACCTACAGTTCCTTCTGATTATACGCCAACAACGGACAACTGCTGGCAACGAAATGAGGCCACTGCTCCTGCACTGGCAAACTTAAAACATCTTCACGTTATCTCAATAAAGTTGAGTGAACTCCGTTACCCTGGAGCAGCCGTCGGTTGGTGGATCTGACTCGAAAGGGCTTCTTGGGAAACTTTCTGCAGCTGTTCCCAGTGTCGCTCAATCTAAGAACCTCAGAACTTCAGAACGGGGGAGCCAGGGGACGGGAACCAGGGACGCGCTGGCCCCTGAGGCTGAGAGAAGGGTCGCTGCTGGCCAGGGTCTCTGCTCGCGACGGCCTGGGTCTGTCAGGAAACGGGACGGAACCGAGGGGCTGAGGCGGGCCGAAGCCGGGGCGCCCTACCTGCGTTCCTGAGCTTCTTGTTGCGATACACAGACAGGATGACCAGCAGGTTGCCCAGGATGTCCACCACGATGGTGAAGATGAGGATGAAGGCGAGCGTGGAGGCCAGCCAGGAGGCGCGCGGCGGCGCCCCGTCCCCGCCGCCCGGCGCCTGCTGCGAGGCGTTGAGCAGCGCGCTGCTGTTACCCTTCATGGTTCCCCCCTGCCGGGGCCGCCTCACGGCCGCCGCCGGACCATCGCCCCGCCACTTTTTATGGCTCCCCTCAGCCCTCGCCGCGCCACCTCCGCCCCGCGGCCACAGCCTGGTGGCACCTGGGGTCGGCGCGAGGCTACTTGGACTCGCGGGCCCCCGCAGCACGTGCCAACAGCGCCCCCGTGCGGAAGCCCGCGCCAGCCGCAGGCGCCCGCAGGGCCAGGGAGGCCGCAGAGGCCGAGGGATCCGCCGCTCCTTGCCTTCTTCTCTGGGGTGGAACGTTGAACCCAACAACGCAAGACTGCAGGCTGGGATCCCGACTCGGGCCCAAGTGAGCTTCTTAGCCACCATGTGCCCCAGTTTCCGAATCTGAAAAATGGGAATAAAGTCGTATCTAACTCATCAACCTCACAGGGAAACGTGGGGAAAAAAGTCAAGGCATCTTTTCTCTTGGTGGGGGTGAGGGGGTACCCTGTTTCACGTTGTGCTGAATGTCTCGGGGAATGAAATGAGATGCAAAGCTATATACAGATGATAGGTGTGCACGTATTTTCTTAAATACCGATAAAAATGAGACGGCAGATATAATTAGATAGAAGATCCAATATACAAGAGCAATCCATGTAAAATTGCCAGGTAATGACTTAACCAGTTTGTGTGCAGAGCAGAGTTTTAAAAAATACTCAAAACTTTCTGAGCACCAATAAATAAAAATAAATGGAGAGAAATATGTTCCTGTATTAAAAGCTTCACATTTTCTCTTCCCCATACTTTATGCCAACTGATAAAAATAGCAAATTATTGTAAATTTCCCCAACAGAATAAGAAGAAAGTGTAGGAAAAAGGAGTTTGAATAAGATGAATAGGAGAGTTATGACTTACCAGTACTAAAATATACTTTAAAAATTACAATAAATGATACTGTTAAGTTCATCAACAGCCAAATATAGTTTAGATAGAGTTAGAGAGAGACAGGTTTGAAAGTAAGCTTTTAAAGAAAATGTAGTAGGATATGTATATAACCTTGGTGTGGAGAAGAATTTGAAGCATGGAAGAGAAAACAGGACAGAAACTAACTATATGAAGACTGGTAGCAGCTATGAATGACAGAACCATGTCATTTCCCAGTTCTGAGGTCACACAGGTAGCAATGGGTTAGGGTAGGATTTGAACTTTGCTCTCTCTGGCTCCAAAGCCATGGAACTCATTACTGAGAGGCAGTGTTTCTCACCAGTGATAGCTTTGACTACAGAAAATTTAAGGCTTTAATATTAAAAAAAAAAAAAAGAAGAAGAAGAAGAAAAAAGTCAAAGGAAAACTGAGAAAGTAATTTGGGACATATCTAAAGAAAAAGCATTAATGATCTTAATTATATGAATACCATTTTTTTTTTCAAATAAACAAGGAAAAATAATAGAAATATATTTAAGGGTATAACTAAACAATTAAAGCCTGGCTGGCGCCACAGCTCAATAGGTTAATCCTCTGCCTGCGGCACCAGCACCCTGGATTCTAGTCCTGGTCAGGGCGCCAGATTCTCTCTCAGTTGCTCCTCTTTCAGTCCAGCTCTCTGCTGTGGCCCGGGAGTCTGCATGGGAGACCAGGAGGAAGCACTTGGCTCCTGGCTTTGGATCAGCGCAGCACACTGGCTGCAACACGCCGGTGGTAGCAGCCACTTGGGGAATGAACCAACGGAAAAAGGAAGACCTTTCTCTCTGTCTCTCTCTCACTAACTCTGCCTGTCAAAAAAATAAATAAAAAACAATTAAAGCCTTAAAATTTGTGTGTAACCTCACATTTAAAATAATTCTTAAAACCATTCAGTTAACATTCTACCACTTAAAAATATTAAAAATGATAGTGACAAGTCTGATAAAGAAAACAAAAGCAAAGCATTCCTTGGCACAACATAAACCCGTGTATACTTTTACTCCATATTTCTAATAGGAAGTAACTGAGCAAGTGTTTGAATATGTATGGACACATAGATGTTCTTTATAGCGTTGCCTATGAAAGTTGAATCCTAAACCTCCTATAATTGGAGTTTTGGTAAACAAGTTACTGTGATCAACAGATGCAATGCAGTGGCCCAGAAGGCTAACCCTCTTCCAAAAAGGGTAGCACATGCAGTCGTGGTGGGACACACAGAAATAACTCATCTTTTATCTGCCCTGTGGAATGAGAAAAGTGCCCTGGAAAACATGAACACTCACAAGAACTGATAGGCCCTTAGAAAAGAGACATTCGGAGAGGGTATCCTGGAATTGCGACCACCCACATCACAGTTCATGGGATGGATCAGAGTCGAAGTAGCCCAGGAAAAGGCAAGAGGTCTAACCTGAGACTGGAGCTGTGACATAAGAAACAGAGCTGAAGTTGAAGTCCCACCAAGAATACAACCTACTGGAGCAAAGATAATAATACCCATAGAAGAAAATAGAATCTTTAATACCCACAGGTTAACATTCTTAACATCCATGGTACAATCCAAATTTTGCAACATACGAAAACACTAACTACAGTCTGTGCCACATAACATTTTGGTCACTGACAGATCAAATAGGACATACAAAGTATGGTCCCAAGATATTATATTACCTGGTGACACTGTAGTCATCTTGGTTTGTGTGAGTGTCTACAATTCTATGATGTTCACACAGTGACAAAATCACCTAATGATACTTTTTTTTTTCCAAAAGTATCCCTGCTGTGAAGCTATACTCGATTGTATCAATCTTTCTATCAAACACATTCTTAAGACGCAATAAAATCAATCAAATGCTATGTAAATGCACGATATGTTGAAACTAACAATGTCAGCAGAGAAATGGGAAATCTCAAAAGAGAGATGGAAGTAATAAAAAGAACCAAATGGAAACCCAGAATCGCAAAAAGACAATTTCAGGAATTAAATGTTCACTACATAGAACTTAATAATCAGAAGATGTGTCAGATAAAAGAGTAAATGTAAACTGGTTAAGCCACTATGGAAGGCAGTCTGGAGATTCCTCAGAAACCTGAATATAACCCTACCATACAACCCAGCCATACCACTCCTTGGAATTTACCCAAAGGAAATTAAATTGGCAAACAAAAAAGCTGTCTGCACATTAATGTTTATTGCAGCTCAATTCACAATAGCTAAGACCTGGAACCAACCCAAATGCCCATCAACAGTAGACTGGATAAAGAAATTATGGGACATGTACTCTATAGAATAATATACAGCAGTCAAAAACAATGAAATCCAATCATTTGCAACAAGATGGAGGAATCTGGAAAACATTATGCTGAGTGAATTAAGCCAGTCCCAAAGGGACAAATATCATATGTTCTCCCTGATCGGCGACAACTAACTGAGCACCAAAGGGGAAACCTGTTGAAGTGAAATGGACACTATGAGAAACGGTGACTTGATCAGCTCTTGTCCTGACTGTTGATGTACAATGTAATACTTTATCTATTTTAGTATTTTCTCTTTGTTTTGTTCTAGTACTATTGGTTGAACTCTGTGATTAACACACAATTATTCTTAGGTGTTTAAATTTTAACTGAAAAATGATCCCTGTTAAATGTAAGAGTGGGAATAAGAGAGAGAGGAGATGTACAATTTGGAACATGCTCAATTGGACTTGCCCCAAATGGTGGAGTTAGAATCATGCCAGGGGATCCCAATACAATCCCATCAAGGTGGCATGTACCAATGCCATCTCACTAGTCCAAGTGATCAATTTCAGTTCACAATTGATCACACTAATAGGTCTAAGAGCAAAGGGATCACACAAACAAGTCTAGTGTCTGCTAATACTAGCTGATAGAATCAAAAAGGGAGAGAACAATCCATCATGGGAAGCGGGATACACAGTAGACTCACAGAATGGCAGATGTCCTAAATAGCACTCTGGCCTCAGAATTAGCCCTTAAGGCATTCAGATATGGCTGAAGAGCCCATGAGAGTATTTTAGGCATGAAAAGCCAAGACACCCTGGAAAAAAAAAAAAGGAAGACCTAAATGGAAGATCTCTGCGAGTGAGATCCCGGTGGAAAGAATGGGCCATCAAAGAAGGAGGTACCTTTCTCTGAAGGGAGGAGAGAACTTCCACTTTGACTATGACCTCGTTTAAATTAAATCAGAGTCGGCGAACTCAAAATGCTTCCATAGCCTTGGCAACTCATGACAAGAGCCTAGGGTGATTACTGATGCCATAGACAAGAGTGTCAATTTGCTCAGTCAACAACAGGAGTCATTGTGCACTTACTCCTCATGTAGGATCTCTGTCCTTAATGTGTCGTACAATGTGATTTAATGCTATAACTAGGACTCAAACAGTATTTTACATTTTGTGAATCTGTGTGGGTGCAGTCTGTTGAAATCTTTACTTAATTTATACTAAATTGATCTTCTATATATAAAGAGAATTGAAAATGAATCTTGATGCGAATGGAATGGGAGAGGGAGCGGGAGACGGGAGGGGTGTGAGTGGGAGGGAAATAATGGGGGGGAATCCATTGTAATCCATTAACTGTACTTTGAAAATTTATATTTACTAAATAAAAAATTTTAAAAAAGAGTAAATGTAAAAATAAATCAACAGAAATTGTTCAATGAGATAAACAGAGTAGCTGGAAAAATGAACAAAGCTACCAATACCTATTTGATTGCGTATATTAGAATATTAGCCACAGATATAAAATAAGCTGGGCTCCCTCCTTAGAGTATTGTAAGAACAAAATCAAACAGCCAGTAGGGATGTGCTACTTTCCAGAAGTTCTAGCAATAAATCCACTTCCAAGCTCATTCAACTTGTTGGCAGAATCCAGCTTCACATGGTGGTGACACTGAGGTCATTCTCAGCCTCCATAGTTGCCACCTTCTGTGACTCATGGTGCCTTCCCCGTGTCTTTGAGGCCCACGGTGGTGGGTTCAATGCCTTTGACACTTCAGATCTCTCTTTGCCTTCTGCCTCACCTCCCCTGCTTCTAGGTAGAGAAAGTTCTGTTTCAAAGAATTGTGTGATTAGCTTGTGTCCATCTGGATAATCCTGGTTGTTTCCCCATCTTAAGTGCCCCAGCCTTAATGACATCCAAGAAGCCCCCACTGCCATATAAAGTGACATTTTTTTTCATATTCAGAACATTTTACTAACAGAAATCATGAAGGACAGAGAAAATTGGAACATCATCATGTGTAAAGTGATAAAAGAACAAACTTGTGAAACCAGAAGATGTAATAATAATTTTTAAAATGTGGACTTGTATTAATCTGTTCTCTGTTACTATATTGAAATACCTGTGGTAGGCTAGCTTTATAAAGAAAAAAAGGTATGTCGGCCGGTGCCGCGGCTCACTAGGCTAATCCTCTGCCTTGCGGCTCCAGCATATCGGGTTCTAGTCCCGGTCCGGGCGCCGGATTCTGTCCCAGTTGCCCCTCTTCCAGGCCAGCTCTCTGCTGTGGCCCGGGAAGGCAGAGGAGGATGGCCCAAGTGCTTGGGCCCTGCACCCCATGGGAGACCAGGAGAAGCACCTGGCTCCTGCCATCGGATCGGCACGGTGCACTGGCCGCAGCGCGCTGGCCGCGGTGGCCATTAGAGAGTGAACCAACGGCCAAAGTAAGACCTTTCTCTCTGTCTCTGTCTCTCACTGTCCACTCTGCTTGTCAAAAAAAAAAAGAAGGTATGTCATTTGCTGACAGTTTTGGAGACTGGAGTACATGGTTAGGCAGCCCCATTGATCTGGACAGTAGAGATTATGGTGGCAGAAACGTGTGCAAGGGCAAGAAATCACATCACCAGACAGGAAATGTATTTATTTTCATTTTATTTAAAAAGCAGGAGAAAAAGAGAGGGAGAGGGAGAAACAGAGAGAGAGAGAGAGACAAAGAGAAAGAGAGAGAGAAAGAAAAACATGCAACAGCTGGGGCTGGTTAAGGCTGAAGCCAGGGGCCTAGAACTATGTCCAGGTCTGCCATGTGGCTGGCAGAAACCCAAATACTTGAGCCATCACTTGCTACCTCCCAAGATGTGCCTTAGTAGGAAGCTGGAAACAGAGGAACCAGGATTCAAACCAGTCACTCCAATATTAGGATGTGGGAGTCCCAGGTGGCAGCTTCACCACTGCACCAAACACCCACCCCAGAGCTTATTTTTATCACTCTAAGGAATGCATAAAAGCATAAGGTGGGGCCAGCACTGTGGTGCATTGGGTTAAAGCCCTGGCCTGAAGCACCAGCATCCCATATGGGCACCGGTTCAAGTCCCAGCTGCTCCTCTTCCAATCCAGTTCTCTGCTATGGCCTGGGATAGCAGAACATGGCCCAAGTCCTTGGGCCCCTGCACCTGCATGGGAGACCCGGAAGAAGCTCCTGGCTCCTGGCTTCGGGTCAGCGTAGCTCCAGCCATTGCGGCCATCTGGGGAGTGAACCAGTGGAAGATCTCTCTCTCTCTCTCTGTCTCTACCTCTCTAACTGTCTTTCAAATAAATAAAAATAAATCTTTAAAAAAAAAAAGGTGCAGTAATTATTTCACCAAGCTTGCTCCTTACCAGGAGGCTGGTAATGGTTTGCTAACCTGGATAAACTCTGTTTATGTCTCAGTCTGTGTTTTCTGTCTCCTTGCCTTGATTTGTAACATTATCTATCAGGGTGTCCTATTTGCATTTTTTTTCTTTTCCATTGGTTTATTTTTTTATCCCTGCTCCATAGTTCCAAAACTACTCTGTTGCAATTGCTGTAGTTCTATAAGTTTTGATTTTCCACTTTCTTATTCCAGAATTTTTTTTCTATCCCTGGAACTTTGCCCTTCCTAAAACTATTATTTTAATTAGTCTATCAAGTTCCATAAAAAGTCTTTTTGAAATGTTTTATTGAAATTACCTAACACTTATAAATTCATTTGGGAAAAACTGACATGCCTAAAATAATGAGATAATGGCAATTTGGGTTATAGATTGTTAATGTCCCTATAATTCATTTTACATGGTGAAAAACTAATTATGGAGTAAAAATAATTTCAGGGGGCAAGTGGTTGGCCTAGTGGTTAAAACACTGGTTAAGATGCCTGTGTCCCATATTGGAGTGTCCAAGTTAGATGCCCAGGCCTGACTCCAACTTCTTGGTAATGGGTACCCTGGGAGGGAGCAGGTGATGGCTTCCTGACACTCTCATGGGAAACCTGGACTGAGTTCCCAACTCCTGGCTTCAGCTTCTGTTCATCCCCAACACTGGGATAGGGCATTTGGGAAGCGGGCCAGTGGATAGGAACTCATTCCCTGTCTCTCTGCCTCTCAAATAAAAATGTGTACAATTATTTCTTCTGGTGACTTTTAACTTCCACCATTTTGTAGTATCCTTATTTCTAATGAGACCTTTGGCCTTCACTTCTGTAAGACATGGAAATAGCTCCATTACCTTCCTTCTGCCTTACATTTGCCTGGTATGTCTTTTACACCTTGTTATTCTTAATAGTTTTGTCTCATATGTCTTAGGTGAATCTCATGTAAATAGCATGAAACTTCTTTATTTCCATGATGTCTGATTGACTTTTTTTTTTTTTTTTGACAGGCAGAGTGGACAGTGAGAGAGAGAGACAGAGAGAAAGGTCTTCCTTTGCCGTTGGTTCACCCTCCAATGGCTGCCGCGGCTGGCGCGCTGTGGCCAGCGCACCGTGCTGATCCGATGGCAGGAGCCAGGTACTTATCCTGGTCTCCCATGGGGTCCATGAATTATTTGAAGTATCCTTGTAAAGTATATTTGAAATAATCAATATCATTTCCTTCTTCTAAACTGCATAAGGACTTTAGACTGTCTGACCATGGTCATTGTTCTCACATCTTACCTGTTGTTAGTGTTCACAATATTCTCATTGTTTCATTATGTCATTATTTTTTCTATTTATACTATTGGTGTTTATTTACCAATCTCTTAATTCTCCATTTCTCTTTACATTTAACTTTTTCCCTCTATCTATAGCACAACCACAGAGTCTGTCTTATCAGTAAAGCTCTTTTTAAAAGTTCCTATTTGAATCACGTGTCTTTATTTTTTACTTTTAAATGACAGTTTAGCTAAGTATAGAATTGTGAGTTGACAGTTCCTATTTCTTTAGCATTTAGAACTGTTATTAAATTACTGCCTTCTGGCTTCTACTGCTCTGTAGAAAATCAGTTGTCAGTCTAATTGACATGCCCACAAAGGTGGTCTGGCTTGCTTTCTTGTTACTGGTAAAGTGTTTTATTTTTTCTTAATCTTTAGCATCCTGTTGTTTCATGAATCTCTAGCTGCACATTTTATCTTTTATTTATGTGCTTCTGCTTCTATAGCATACCTCATGGTGTCACCCTACAAGGAGCAGGTTTAGGCAAATTCTTGAGCTTGAGGTCACCTGCCTAACACCCAAGTGGGTGGCAGGGACCCTCCCAAGGTGTGCATTGGCAGGAAGCTTGCGTGGAGAGTGAGCAGCAGGACATAAACCAAAGCACCCTAATGTGGAACGCGGGCATCCTAACGCATTTTCCCACTAGGTCAAATGCCCACCTTGACCCAGCATTTCTAACTGTTGTAGGGAGAAAAATTCTAGTTTAAATAGTCTAAAAATTGCTAGAAATAAGATTGAAATTGTTTTAAATTTGTCTATTCTTACAATTTCTGGGAAGATTATAAAATCTGTCAATTTTAAAAAGCTATAATCATTGATATTTCCTTACTTCTGAAAACTGAAAAGCTTATTACACACCTTTTCTTTTTCTTTCTTTTTTTTTTTTTTTGACAGCCAGAGTGGACAGTGAGAGAAAGAGAGACAGAGAGAAAGGTCTTCCTTTTCCGTTGGTTTACCCCCCAATAGCTGCTGCGGCTAGTGCATAGCAGCCAGCACACCGAGCTGATCCGAAGCCAGGAGCCAGGTGCTTCTCCTGGTCTCCCATGCGGGTGCAGGGCCCAAGGACTTGGGCCATCCTCCACTGCACTCCTGGGCCACAGCAGAGAGCTGGACTAGAAGAGGAGCAGCTGGGACAGAACCGGCGCCCCGACCGGGACTAGAATGCGGTGTGCCGGCACCACAGGCAGAGGATTAGCCTAGTGAAGATCTTTTTTTATTTTTTATTTTATTTTTATTTATTTATTTTTTATTTTTTGAAGATTTATTTTATTTATGTAAAAGAGTTATAGAGAGAGGTAGAGCCAGAGAGAGAGAGAGAGAGAGAGAGAGAGAGAGAGAGAAAGGTCTTCTATCTGCTGGTTTACTCCCCAAATGGCCGCAACAGCCAGAGCTGAGCTGATCCAAAGCAAGGAGCCAGGAGCTTCTTCCAGGTCTCCCATGTGGGTGCATGGGCCTAAGGACTTGGGCCATCTTCCACTGCTTTCCTAGGCCATAGCAGAGAGCTGGATCACAAGTGGAGCTTCCAGGACTTGAACCGGTGCCCATAGGGGATGCTGGCACTACATGCCAGGGCGTTAACCTGCTGTGCCACAGTGCCAGCCCCCTACATACCTTTTCTAAATATAAACTTTGAAGCTTTGAAGATGGTGCTCTAAAGGACAAAGGTTTGTAGGAATAAATTTTTATTCAATAATGAAATATTGCTTTTATCAAATGCTATTGCTGTCTCTCTAAATTTTGATAGTAAATCTATTATTTTTCTTCCTAAAAATTAAAAATAGAAATGATGAGATCGTCATTTGGCTTAGTGGTTAAGATGCCACCCGGGGTGCCCTTTTCCCATGTCAGAATGCCTAGGTTTAAGTCCAGACTCTGTTTCCAATCACAGCTTCCTGCTCATGTGCACCCTGGGAGGCAGCAGGTGATGGCTCAAGTAGCTAGACCCCTGCCACCCATGTGGGAGATCCAAACTGAGTTCCTGGCTCTTGGTTTTGGCTTATCCCAATCTCATCCATTGCAGATACTTAGGGAGTGAACTAGCAGATAGGATCTCTTTCTGTCTATCTCTCTGTCTGCTTTGCAAATAAAATAAATGTACCTTTTAAAAAAAAGATACTAGCTTTGAAAAACAAATGAAAGTAGAAATAGAAATAGAAAACTTTTTGACCCAGCAATCCATCTTCTGGGTATCACCCAAAGGACCTAAAACCATCACCCTGCAATGGTACCTGTTCCCTCATGTTCACTGTGGAATTGTTCACAAGAACCAAGTTATGAAAACAACCTGAGTGTCCACCCCCGGGAGAATGGATAAAGGAACCTTGAAAAAGGAGATCTGGTCATTGTCACAATGTGGATAAATCTGGAGGGCATTTTGAATAACACAAGAAAAATACTGCCTGATGTTATATGTTAAATATAAAGAGTCAAATATACAGAGATAGAGAATAAAACAATTGATTATCAGTGGCAGAGGAAGGAGAGGAAATGAGTGATGTAGGTCAAGAAGCACAAAATAGCCGATATAGGGGCTGGTGATGCAGTGGTTAAGTCAGGCCTTAGGATCCACATCCTATGATGGTGAGCTTGGCTCTTTGGCTTCTGATCAAGCTTCCTGCTCAGGGCATACCCTGGGAGGCAGTAGATGATCACTCAGGTGCTTGGGTTTCTGCTACTCACGTTGGAGACTGGATTGAGTTCTGGTCTCCTTGCTTCAGCCTGGCCCAGACCTGGTTGTTTTGGGAGTTTGAAGAGTGATAGAAGACAGATTGAAAATATTTCTTTCTTTCTCTCTCTCTCTCTCTCTCTCTCTCTCTTCTTTGTTCCCTCATTCTGTCTCTATGCCTTTCAAATGAAAGGAAAATACATCAATAAAATTTAAAACCGAAGTAGCAGATATGTAGGGATGAACTAAAGTTCTAATACACAAGACTGTATTAACTTGCTTTATATTACCATAATGAAACATCTGAAGCAGGCTACTTTATAAAGAAAAAGAGGTTTATTTTGGTTCATGGTTCTGGAACTTCACAGTTCAAGACCAAGCAGGCCCTACTGCCAGCCTCTGGTGGTGAGTTTGCAAGCTGGCAGAGTCCTGAGGCTGTGCAGAGACTGTGTGTGGGTGGGGTGTGTGTTAGTGTGTGTCTACATTTCTCTGTAAAATCATGAGGAGTCTATCATGAGGGCTCCGCTCAAACAACTTATTCCATTTCTAATCATTCCCCCAAAGGCCCCACCTCTGCAAAGCATCATTGCTTTCCACCATCTTAGGACTATTAACATAAGACTTTAGGGACTAAACTCCTGATTCCAGTGGCAAACAATTATATCATAGCAAGGACTGTGATCAGTAATCGTGTTGGGAGCCAGCACTGTGGTGCAGCAGGGAACCCCATATGGCTGCTGGTTCGAGACCCAACTGCCCTACTTCCAATCCAGTTGTGGTCTGGGAAAGCAGTAGAAAATGGCCTAAGTGCTTGGGCCCCTGCATCCATGTGGGAGACCTGGAAGAAGCTCCTGGATCCTGGCTTCGGATAGGCCCAGCTCCAGCCATCGCAGCCATTTGGAGAGTGAACCATCGGATGGAAGACCTCTCTCTCTCTCTCTCTCCCCCTCTCTCTGTTCCTCTATTTCTACCTCTCTTTAATTCTGCTTTCAAATAAATAGATAAATCCTTAAGAAAGACTTTAAAGAATAATAGTGTTATTGTATTCCAGATTTTTGCTAAATGATCTTAACTGCCCTGTCTACTCACAAAATACGAATATCTATATGAGATAATGGGTATGTTAATTTGTTTCACTATAGTAGCTACATATTATTTATGGAGTCTTATAACATCATGTTGTATCCTTTAAGTCTACACAATAAATTATATGAAGTTATTAAGTTACTCTGCTAGTATTCCTTTAAAACATTTTATTTTTCTATGAACGGGTTTGGGTGGAAATTTTAATGTGAAATGGTGCAAACATCATTTCTATCCTAGCTCTGCAATTAGGTATCGCACTAATCAACAGTTGCTAAAATTCTAAATTTGAATTATGTGACTCACATCTCCAATCACTTTTACTGTGATGAAGTATTTATGTATAGTTTAATCTGTAGAATGCTAATTGATGTATGCATTTTTTGAAATATCAAAACTACCTTTGGTACATTCTTTGATGTTACCTCGCTGGACTAATAGCAATCATCTGGGGTTGAAAGAAGGCATATGAATGGAAAATTAGGCAAGATTTTCTAAATTATATAATGTATGTGTGTAGGCGTGTGTGTGTATGTGTGTGTATGTGTGTGTGTGTGAACATTAGGTCTTTTAAAACTTTCTCTGCTTCATATACCAATAGACCAAATCTTGTTTTTTCTAGACCTTCAATAGCTTCAAAGCCATTACTTCACCTCCATCCCTATGGTTCCATCCCAATGGTTGAAGCCACCATTGCCTTTTGCAGGAATTGCTCTCACATCCTCCCTCTTGCTTCCCTTACACCCCTGCACACAGTCAAAAGCCAGGAAACTTTTCTTAAATTATCACCTAATTGTAGCACCCCCCAGTGTAAAAACAAATAAACACAGGCATACACAATCACTCACACACTGACATCAAACCCATCCATGAAAGTTTACTTCTCATGGGATTCAAACCAAATTCCCATGTCTTCCAAGGCTATCCATTACTTGGCTGTTCTAGCCTCAGCCTTCTTTCCCAGTCCCTCTCTCACCCAAAGCACCTGCTCAACGCTGCAAACTTACAAACTTTCACCAGTTTCTTAAGCATCATTTCCCCTCTCTCCTGCCAGTTTTTACACATACGTGCCTTCTGTGTGAATCAGTGCCTCCCAACCCTTTCTCTGAGGTCACCTGCCATGTTACAGTACATTTCCTCTGTTCTGTGTGCTGTGGCTCACTGGGTATCCTTTATCCCCATAGTCACCACATATCATACTGGGGCTCTCTGGTTTCTTGACAAGGAGGTATGGCTTGCTCATGGTTCTGTCCCAAGTACTTAGCACAGTGGTTGCCATTCAGTGCTCAGCAACAATTATTTGTTGAATAAAATGAGAGAATGGATCAATTCATTATCATTTTGTGAGTTTAAGATAACATAATTTTCATGAAATTATATCTTTTATCATATGTGGAAACCTAATAATTTAGAAAGAATGTTATTTGATAGGCTAATAGATTCTTCTTCTTATTATTATTATTATTATTATTTTTTGGACAGGCAGATTTAGACAGTGAGAGAGAGAGAGAGAGAGAGACAGAGAGAAAGGTCTTCCTTTTCCGTTGGTTCACCCCCTCAAATGGCTGCTACGGCTGGTGTGTTGCGCCGATCCAAAGCCAGGAGCCAGCTGCTTCCTCCAGGTCTTCCATGCAGGTGCAGGGCCCAACCACTTGAGCCATTCTCCACTGCCTTCCCAGGCCACAGCAGAGAGCTGCACTAGAAGAGGAGCAACCAGGACAGAATCCGGCGCCTAACTGGGACTAGAACCTGGGGTGCTGGCGCCACAGGCGGAGGATTAGCCAAGTGAGCCGCGGCACCGGCCAGACTAATAGATTCTTAATATATTTGTCACTCTCAAGTTATGAGACATTTTCTCCACATTTATTTCTCCAGGCAAGGAGAAATTACATTTTTCACTCATATAATTTTATTTCACATTATTAGGTTAGTTAATATGGATTTTATTTGCTTGACTTTCATAAATAGTACATGACATTATGTACTCTGAAAGATGCAAAGCAAAAAAATTTAAGTCTAATTTAGGTATATAAACATCTTGAGGATCCCCTTTTAAAAAGATTGTATTTATTTGAAGAGGCAGAATTATAGACAGAGAGAAAGAGAGAAAAGTCTTCCATCTGCTAATTCACTCCCGAAATGGCTACAATGGCTGGAACTCCCATGCAGGTGCAGGGGTCCAAGAACTTGGGCCATCTTCCACTGCTTTTCCAGGCCCTAAGCAGAGAGTCGGATCAGAAGAGGAGCAACCAGGACACAAACTGGTGTCCAGTGGGATGCCAGTGCCACAGGTGGAGGCCTAGCTTACTATGCCACAGTGCCAGTCCAAGTATCCCTTTTCTGAAATGCCTGGAACTAGAAGTGTTTGGAATTTTGGATTTTTTTTTTGACTTTTGAAATATTCACATATATATTTATCAAGATATCTCAGGGAAAGGACCTAAGTCTAAACATGAAAATCATTTGTTTCATATACACCTTATACACATAGCCTGATGGTAATTTTTATACAATATTTTTAATAATTTTGTGGATGAAATAAAGTTTCATGGTACAAAATTTTCCCCCTATGGTATCATGTCAGAGCTCAGAGCAGATTTCAGAGTATTTTCTGTAATTTGTTTGTTTAAATATTTATTTGTTTTTTTGAAAAAGTAATAGAGGAGAAGACAGAGAGAGAGATCTTCCCTGTGCCAGTTCACTGCACAGATGGCTGCAACAGCCAGGGCTGGGCAGGTCGAAGCCAGGAGCCAGGAGCATCATCTGCATCTCCTACGTGGGTGGCAGGGCGCAAGTACTTGAGCCATCTTTGCCTCTTTGCCAGGTGCATTAGCAGGAAACTGGAATGCAAGTGTAGTAGCTGTGACAGGAAGCAGCTACTTAAAGTGAAAATTTGCTTCCTTATTTCATTTATAATCTCTGGCCTTACAAACATTACTGAATGCAAGAGTTAAACATCTTTTAATTTTTTTTGTCCTCTAGGGAGAACATGCTACATCACATACTATAAATCTAAATATTCCCTGCTGGACCAAAATACATGATGATAAGATGCGCAGAAAACAAACACACAGTAAACCCCCACAGTCAACAATCATCAGGAGTTTTCCAACTGCTGAAGCCACAGAGACTTGTCAGAGGTTTGATCAGCTGGGTTCTTCCTCCAGGCCGAGAATATGAGCCATGAGTTCATCTCCAGCAGGACTAAGACCTTGTGTTTAAACCCCTAGCAAGGACTTCAGCCCGTTCCATCTAAATAGGAATCACTCGGGCCTGAATCCCATAGCAAGTATTTATCAAACACTTCTACCAAATTTCAACTAGTCCAAAGGTTAGTAAGCCAGGACGTGCAATTGTGTAAACAAAGGGTTTTAGCACAAATAAAGCACCTGGAAGCACAGTCTGTATGTGCCCGAGAAGACTCGTTGCATGGCACTCACAGTGTGCGCGTGGTTTCACAGGTCACGAATGCGTGCACAGTGCACAGGCAGTCTCCCACAGTAAGTCATCCCCTGCAGGCCTTTGTGCTGAGGCATTAGCATTCCAACCACAGGGCCCAGCAGCCTCACCTCCAGTACCCACGGTGCCTGAAAGATAAGAGGTTTCGCTCAGGCTCATATTTTCTGACGGCATGAGGCCATCAGCCATCCACGAGGGCAGACACTGTGTTTGTTATCGTGTCTTGAACAGCAGATTCCTGGTAAGTGTTCCACCTGCCCCCTAATCACTGTCACGACTGAGGTTCTGCGGAGGACTGTGTCGGAATCACACTGTTTCAGTTTCCGGTTAACATTCAGAACATTCCTAAGTGATTATGCAGACTTCCTGGTTTTGATCGGCTGTTACTCCAAACGTATAATATTATAAAAAGTTCTGTGCATGACAGTTCCGCTTGTAGGAACACACGGCTTCACAGCACATAACCTAACTGTGACACAGTTGTGACTGCTCACAAGCACGTTTGGAAAGGGCAAAGAATGCTTCTGGCATCCATCAACAATAGTAGACACTCAGAAATGATTTTTGAATAAATGAACAGTAACAGTAGCACCCTCAGATCCCCGTTGTACCCCACATATGGTTCCTGGGGTTGAATACACTGAATTGAAAGAAAAAATAAGGATTTGAATGACTAAGGCTCTTCCACCTAGAGTCAAATGATCTAAAGCAGCAGCTTACAAGACTCTGAATTGTAACATGCTCCTCAAGGGCACTTAGAAAACGGAACATTTTTGTGATACATCTTAGAAATATTAAACCACTAAAATGTGTACTTAGGGACTGGGATAGAGAGGTAGAGAACAATAACAATAAAAACAAAATGCTAACTGAACATCGACTTTGTGCCAAAATGTTGGTGTGAGGGGCTGTCCCCTCCTGCTGCTTGGCTCACTTCCCAGGAGACTCCAGAACAAGGGGTCTGAGTGAGGAAGCTTTGAGGCAGTGTCAGGCTTTGAATTTCATTCCTAACACACCTGCAGAAAGTCCTCGTCACCCTGAGCCTCAGTGTCCTGAACTGGAAAATGGGGATGATCAGGAGGCCTGCTGGATGAATGAAAAGCATGCATAATCACAGAGGGCTTAGTGCATAAGGAGCACAAACAGCCCTCATTGAGATCCTGCTGATTCCTCACAAAAGCCCTGTGAGCGTACCTTAACTAGGTTTGTTCAGTAAGTGGCAGGGCACAATTCTGAACTCTTGTGTGTGACTCGAAAGCCAGCAGTCTCTACCTACCTCTGATGCCCAAGGACCTGGGAGTTTGGAAGCAGATCCTGAGGGCCCCTGGTTTGAAAAAGCAGCGGCCCCGCCAACAGATGGAATAGCCTGAGCTTTGATCCATGCAATAAACGAATCTGGAGGCACAGCTATCTAAACGTGTGTGTGGACCACTGTCCCCTCCAGGGATAGATATTTGCAAGTGGCTGAAACCATGCTTCTCCCCGGACAGCAGAGGATCTTGGCAGAATGGGCTCATCCAACCCCCAAGTGTGGGTACCTGGCTCTACTCCTTGCCAGCTTCGTCATCAAGGACAAATGACTCAGTTTCCCTATATTTAAAATGAGGATGATGATAACAGATACTACCCCACAGTATAGCGCTGTGGATTATGTAGCTAAAGCTCGTGGAATAGAGTGTGGTACATAGACTCAACAAAGTTTGCTGCTGCTGTTCTAGTTAAGCACAAATCTAGCTTTGTCATTCAGTATGAGTGACAGCTCAAAGGTACATGGCAAAACCATATCATAGAAATTAAATGAAGGAATCTCAATTTTGAATACCTGTATTTAAAATTGTTGTGATCGTCCCCATTCCAAGTCAACACTCAGCATTTTGGAGATTTATTAATGTTAAAAACATCCAGTAAGAGATTTCTGTTGGAGAAGCTTTCTGAATTTTGATCACTTTTTTAAAATTAGAGGAATTTGTATTTCAAATAAAGTTTCTGAATAAAATTCTATCTTGCCCACTATAACTTAAAACATCTATTTTAAAGTATAACTATGCACAGCTCACAAAGCAGGCACAATGGGGAAGGGACAGCTTCTTCGGCAGAGTGCTGAGGAAACGGACTATCCGCGTGCACAGGCATGAAACTAAATCCTTATTTTCTACCATACACAAAATCAACTCAAAATGGATTAAAGATCTACATGCAAATCCTGCAACCATAAAACTCCTAGGAGAAAACATGAAGGAAAAGCTCCTTGATATCACTCTTGGCAAGGATTTATCAGATATATTTACCAAGAGCACAGGCAACAGAAAAGAAAATAAACAAGTGGGACTACCACAAACAAAAAGCTTCTGCACAGCAAAGGAAACAAATATCAAAATCAAAAGGAAGTCAGAACATTGGGAGAAAATACTTGTGAACCATATATCTGACAAGGAGTTAATATCCAAAACATGTAAAGGGCTCACACAATTCACAAGTGTGAACAAATAATCCAGTCAAGATGGGCAACAGACCTGAACAGCTATTTCTCCAATGAAGAAAAAGATCCTGCCATTTGCCACTCATGGAAGAACCTGGAAGGCACTGTGCTAAGTGAAATAAGCCAGTCATAGAAAGAAAAATACAGTATCATCTCACTTACATGTGGAATCTAAACAGACCAACAAGCAAGCAAGCAAGCCACTGGAATACACAGAAATAGAGAGTAGCAACATGGTTACCAGGAGTGGGGATACGGTCAGAAATGAGAAGCTGGAGGTCAGAGAGTAGAAAGTTTCAGTTATGTAAGTTTAAAACCCGTAGAGAGCTAATGCTTTAAATACATGGGTCTCTGCCACCTTTATGGGAGACCCAGATTGAGTTCCAGCCCCCTGGCTTTGGTCTGGTCCAGCCCTAGCTGTAATTGGCATTTGGGGAATGAATCAGCAGATAGACAATTTCCTTCTCTCTCTCTCCTTCCTCCCTCCCTCTTTTCAAATAAATAAAAATAAACAGAATTTTAAAATGAAAAAAAAAAAAGCTTGTTTGTGATCCTAGTTTGCAGGCGTGCTAACATTTCAAACCCGACAAAGAAGTAGCACTGTGCCTCTAAGTCTTTGACAGACATCAGAGGTGTTGACTGACACCCTCTGGGTAGATGACTTGTTCTTCTTCCTCTATTCTCCCCTTATCCTAAAACTGTCCAGTAGTGCCCATAAACATTCAAATGATTTAAAGTAATAGTCATTAGACATTTTTGAGAATTTAATTTTACCCCTTGAGATAATTGGATAATGGCTAGGCATTAGAAAAACTGAGCTCATATTAATCATCTCTTCTACATAGACCCTGCACTATTAGCTCTTTACAAGATATATTTGGCCTGATGACATTTTCATTCGAACGGGTCTCCCATTTTCTTTCTCCTCAATGTCTAGTAGCCTTTGAAAATGTAGCCTCTTTTATGCCCATACTCTGTAACAGCACAGTGACAAGTGCATTAATTACCTAAGTGTTCACAGGGGCAGAAGTTTTCTTGGAAAAAAAAATACTTGCCATTCTTTTCAAGTGGCTCATTCTGTTTGCAGCAGAGGCAGTAAACTGTTAGCGAGGAAATTAAATTCTGACAAACAGCTCTCTCTCTGAGCTAGTGCACTAATTGAAACTGAACCGAACGCCTTGATGAAGAGCAATCAGCAAGTACACAGAGCGCCAGTCTGCAAAGGAAGCCCAGCAGTCTACATTGACCTTCAAAAAGCTCCTGGCCAGATTCCGGTAGACCACAGCTAAAGGGGAGTCCATCAACTCAAAGAAGACTGGAGGTGGTGGGCTGGGGGTCCATGTGCTTTCCCTTGAGGTCTGACAGATGACACATCTAAATCTTACATTTATACAAGTCACTGGGAATTGAATCAAAGACAAAGCTGATTTCACAAAGATGGCCCAGTTTATTGCCTAGACTTTATTTTTCATGGACGTCAAGGCACAGGAAGAGAAAGGAGGACAGGTTTATCCTGCATTCTCTACAGCAGAGCTTCCTTACAAAGCGATGTTGACCCTGTGGCTCTCTGGGAGGTTGCAGGAGGAGCTAGGGTATCACAACACACAGAAGGAGCCTCTGGTTTAGAGCAGCCATGATGTCGCTTTGTTACTCTTGGGCCAGCGTTGTGGTGCAGTAAGCTAAGTCACGCCTGCAAAGCCTGAATCCCATGTTGGAATGCCAGTTTGCATCTTGGCTGCTCCACTCACCCTCTAGCTCCCTGCTGATGTTCCTAGGAAGGCAGTGGAAGGCGGCCTAAGGGCTTGGATCTCTGTCACCATGTGGGAGACCCAGACAAAGCTCTGGGTTCCTGGCTTCAGCCTGGAGCAGCCTCAGCTGTTGAGGCCATTTAGGAAGTGAACCTCAAAGGGAAAGAGAGAGAGAGATTGAGGGACAAAGAGATTCTTCCATCCCCTGGTTCACTCCCCAAATGGCCACAATGGCCAGGGTTGGACTGGACTGAAGCCAGGAGGCTGGAATTCCTTCTAGGTCTCCCACATAGGTGGCAGGGGCCCAAGCACTTGGGCCATCTTCTTTACCAGACACATTAGCAAGGAGCTGGAGGGGCAGCTGGGACTCAAACTAGCACTCCAATATGGGGATTCCAGCATTGCAGGCAGCTGCTAAAGCTGCCGCACCACAATTCTGGCCCCTGGATCACATATTTTTTTAAAATGAGAAAAGTAGACTGAAAAACTAAAGTTATAACACCAACTTTGTAGACCACATTTAGGTAGCACACTCAGCAAATAAAATCATATTATGCACATGATAATGGGCTTGTTCTTTGGTAATGGGTTTACTCTCCTGCACTTTTTCAAAATATTTATTTTTAAATTGTATTTATTTTTAAGGCAGAGGGAAACAGACAGACCAAGAGAAGCCTTTCATTTGTTGGTTCACTTCCCAAACACCTGCCAATAGCTGGGGCTGGGCCCAGGAGGAAGTTAGGAGCCAGGAACTCAGTCCAGGTCTACCACGTGGTTGGCAGGGATTCAGCTACCTGAGCCATCACCTGCCGCCTCCCAGGGTGTGCATTAGTAGACAGTTGGAATCCGAAACTAAGCTGGGATTTGAACCCCTGCACTTACTCTAACACGGGATGTGGGCATTTCAACCAGTGTCTTAACCACCATGCCAAATGCTCATCCCCAAAATAGTTTACTTTTTTAAATTAAAAACAAACAAAATCAGAAGTAATGGGTGGGCATCTGGCAGCAAGGTTAAAATGCCGGGTAGGACGCTAGCATCCCATATTGGAATGCCTAACTCTGACTCCCAGCTCCACTCCTGATTCCAGCTGCCTGCGAATGGAGTCCTGGGAGGCTGTGGTGATGGCTCAAGTAATTGGGTCCCTGTCACACATGTGGAAGATCTGGATTAAAGTATTGGCTTCCAGCTTTGGCCTGGCCCAGCCTTGGCCACAGTCATTGTGGATGTTTCAGGAGTAAATCAGTAAACAAGACCTCTGACTCTCAAAAAAATATAAAATAACGTTAAAATTTACAGAGTAATAATTTTTTAAAATATTTTATTTGAAAGGCAGAGTTACAGAGAGGCAGAGACAAAGAGACAGAGAGAGAGAGACAGAGAGGTCTTCCATCTGCTGGTTCACTTCCCAAATGACCACAACGGCCAGAGCTGAGTTGATCCAAAGCCAGGAGCCAGGAGCTTCTCCCGGATCTCCCACTCAAGTGCAAGGTCGAAGGACTTGGGTAATTTTTTACTGCTTTTCCAGGCAGGCCATAGCAGAGAGCTGGATTGGAAATCGAGCAGCCGGGACTTGAACTGGTGCTCATATGAGATGCCAGCACTGCAGGCAGCGGGTTTACCCGCTACGCCACAGTGCCAGCCCCAGAGTAACAATTTTTAAACGTTGGATTGATTATACTCCAGTCATATGCTTAGGAATACAGTATGCATGTTCTTTTAATTGTGAAATTAAAACATATGAAATGCAAAGGACTTCCTTATAATGCACACGAATGACAAGAGACAAACTGTTTCGATTGTGTCCAGTAACAATTTGAACAGAAATAAAATGTGTCTGACCAGGAATGTCATCAGGAAAGAGAAAACAGGGCCTTGTTCTGAAGCCCCATCCCTTGTGAGTGGCCTACTCTCGGAGCTAGGTCTGCATCTCAACTCCTGCAAACAGAAATGCTAAAAGTAGCAGGGGAGGGAGTCGGTGTTTGCCACCTGGTGGAGCTTAGTTTTCCCAACTTTACTGAGGTGTGATAGACTAATAAAAACTGTTGCAGGATCTTCAAGAAAGATGAAATGCATATTATCTTTTAATTCCATTTTTCACTAACTCTGCATAGTACTCTCATATATTTAAGGCATACAACTTGATATGTGCACATATTGTGCAACAGTGATCACAACCAAATTACACATCTCCACCCTCACAAGTCACCCTTCTGTGTGTGTGAGGAGCACACTTAGCAGCCACGGTCCATCCTATCACATGGCAAGGACATGGTATTATTAACCACCATCGCTGAGGGCACACTAGATTCCCACAATATGTTTATCTTGTAACTCAAAGTTTGTCACTGCTCTTTAGATTCACACCTCTTATAATGCTTTTTTCAGATGTGCATAAAACTATTCTGCTTAACAGGAGAACTGCCCCAGGATTACTGGAAGCAGAGAGCTCATGGAAAGGTCCAGTGCATCCTGAAGACGCATGCAGGCACAGACACATCAGGCCCTCCTCTCATTTCACGCATGCCAGTGGATTACAAAAGGCAGCCTCTTAAAAGCAGGATTCTTGTCCTAATTTTCACTGCCTTTAACAAGCAGCTGCCCACTCCAGTGGTTAAGTTATTATGGTCTTTCAGTTACTAAGACCCAACTCTTGAAAGCTTCAATGGAAGAGGTGGCTGAAGGGACCATACAGAGAACTTTGCCTGGCAATGGACTCACTCCCCTGCCTTCCCCTTTCCCATGACCCCTGACCCTGGGACCCCCAACAATCCTCATCCACCTACTATCTCTTTCAACTCCTACAGTATCTTTCCTTCTCTCTTTAGCTGGAGATAGCAAGACAAGCTTTTTTTTTTTTGTTTCCTCACCCAATTTTGACATTAAGGAGGACTGCATTTTTTTTTTTTTTTTTTTTTTTTTGGACAGGCAGAGTGGACAGTGAGAGAGACAGAGAGAAAGGTCTTGCTTTTCCATTGGTTCACCCTCCAATGGCCACTGCGGCCGGCACACCGTGCTGATCTGAAGCCAGGAGCCAGGTGCTTCTCCTGGTCTCCCATGCGGGTGCAGGGCCCAAGGACTTGGGTCATCCTCCACTGCACTCCCGGGCCACAGCAGAGAGCTGGCCTGGAAGAGGGGCAACCGGGACAGAATCTGGTGCCCCGACTGGGACTAGAACCCGGTGTGCCTGCACTGCAGGCGGAGGATTAGCCTACTGAGCCGCAGCACCGGCCAAGCATCCCAAAGCAAAGGTATAACCTTATAGCACTTAATGTGAGGTAACATTGTACAGCATGGTTTACTGCTGTCTTCTCCTACACTCAGATATCACAAGAAGAACTCAAATATTCAGTTTCTCCTAATTCCTATTGGTACCTTGGCTATCATGTGGGGTTTTAATTACCAATACCACTGTTAAAAATAGTCAAATTCCATGCTGGCACATATTGGCACATCATAGCACTAATTTACACTAATTTAACCCAGTAGTTTCATTAAAAGGGGGTTCACACTAAGCTTTTTGAGTTCATATTACTTTTGTACCAACAATGTTTGCCTGAAGTGAGTTCCCCATTTCCCAAGTTCACGCTTAGTGTCTTGGGGAAGGTACATAAAACTTAGGTGGCACCCAGCCTCCTTTTACACACTAAAAGCAGCCCACAAAGGCGCCAGCTTATGGAAACTCTGAGCATTAGTAAAGCGTGTTTCTCGCTTCCGGCAGATCAGTATGACAGCTTCACACACTCTGTGACAAAATGAATGTGACAAGCATAATCACTAAAGTAAATTTATTCGTCCCATCAGAGGGGAAAAAAAAAAACTAAATTTCAGGAGCAAAATGAAGAAAAGCAATTTAAGTCAGAAATAGATTGTGACAAACACCAAGTGCTCTTAAATGCAGTGTATCTGTATGCCCCAGAATTCAGGTGAATGTGACATTAGCAACATCACAGAAGCCCCAGGATTTTCTGAGGCACCTAAGCTTTCTAAGGGAATTTTAAATGGGCACCAAGCAAACAAGACAAAATGAAATCCTGGGCAAGCCCTTGGCAGACTGTGACTTCCCCTGCCCGTCAAGAGGTGCGGAGATAAAAAGCTTTAGGAAAAGAAATTGACAAGCATACACTAATTCTTTGTGGGTGCTTAGGTTCTTCTGTAATAAAAGTATTCAGTGTGAATTCATATCGTCTGTTTTATGTCAAAGCATTGATTTTAAAACTGATCTGAAAACTCACATAGAGTGTTCCGGTCACTTCCAATTAATGAAAAGGGTGATGCTATTTAAAAAAAAAAATACACATAAGTCTTTAGTTTAAAATGCTATTTTTTTTTTTTTTTTGACAGGCAGAGTGGACAGTGAGAGAGACAGACAGAGAGAAAGGTCTTCCTTTGCCGTTGGTTCACCCTCCAATGGCCGCCGCGGCCGGCGTGCTGCGGCCGGCGCACTGCGCTGATCCGAGGGCAGGAGCCAGGAGCCAGGTGCTTTTCCTGGTCTCCCATGGGGTGCAGGGCCCAAGCACCTGGGCCATCCTCCACTGCACTCCCTGGCCACAGCAGAGGGCTGGCCTGGAAGAGGGGCAACCGGGACAGAATCTGGCGCCCCGACCGGGACTAGAACCCGGTGTGCCGGCGCCGCTAGGCGGAGGATTAGCCTAGTGAGCCGCGGCACCGGCCTAAAATGCTGTTTATTTTAGAAGGTCATAGTATTGTGAAAAACCCACAAACCGGCCGGCACCGCGGCTCACTAGGCTAATCCTCTGCCTGCGGTGCCGGCACCCAGGTTCTAGTCCTGGTCGGGGTGCCGGATTCTCACCTGGTTGCCCCTTTTCCAGTCCAGCTCTCTGCTGTGGCCCAGGAGTGCAGTGGAGGATGGCCCAAGTCCTTGGGCCCTGCGCCCGCATGGGAGACCAGAAGCACCTGGCTCCTGGCTTCGGATCAGCATGGTACGCCAGCCGTAGTGGCCATTGGAGGGTGAACCAAGGGTAAAGGAAGACCTTTCTCTCTGTCTCTCTCTCACTGTCCACTCTGTCAAAAAAAAAAAAAAAAAACACCCACAAACCAACAAAAATGACAGAGTCAAGGGTGGTGGCAGGTAAATTCTGAGAGGAGCTCCGAGAACCCCACCCCCAGGCAACATGAATGCTCCCCCACCCCAGTGTGGTTGTAACTTAGGAACGTGATGGGATCCCCGATGAGGCTGCTGATCCGATGACTTTTAATCAAAAGGAGATAGTGGAGCTCCTGGGTGGGCCCCTGACTCCATCATCAGAGCCCTTAAGCAAGCGAAGGGGCCTTTCCTGACATGAGGGAGAATGGAAGCATGATGGGGAATTCTTGTTGGCTCTGAAGGTCTGAGGCTCCAAGTGGTGTGCAGGCCAAGTAGCTAGGAGCTGAGTGAAGCAGCACCTGTTCAGAAAGCAGGGACAGCCAGCCAGAGGGAATCTAATTCCTAGAGGCAACAAGAACATGGGACTCCCGTTCTAAATCTGCAACCCAGTGAACTCTGACACTCCCACAGGAACGCAGACAAGACCCTGGGTTTCCCACAACACAACCCAGCTGATGACTTGATTTCTGCCTCATGGATCCTGAGAGCCCAGCCATGCCATCTGTGCCTGGGCCTCTATCCGTAGAAACCGAGGTAATGAATGAGTCACTGCAAGCCACTAAATTTATGACAGTTTCTTACAAAGCAACAGGAAATTGAAATATCCATGTTCTTCCAAACACTGGAAACCCAGGGCCAAGAGTAAGTCTCAGACTTCCAGCTTAAGGTGGCAGAGGATCACATTTCTGCCTCTTCTCTTGAAAAATCTATCCAACAATAAGTTTCTAAAAACAATCAAAACCTGGTTAAAAAAAAATCTATCCAAGGTTCAAAAGCAACTCCACTGCAAACAAGACGTGCTGTGTGTTAACTGTAAACTACAATACAGCCTAAGCAGGACAGCAGGCAGTGGGTGATAAGCTGAGTCTCAGCAGATGACGGCACTCAGACGTGGGAGCCTGGAGAACAGGAATAAGACATTTACTAGGAACTTGGAAAGTGGGTGAAGAATAGGACGTGCAGCAGGGGTACTGTCTGTCTGGGTTATCTTCAAGTTGTTAGACTCCAGATGCTCAGTTCTACCCCAAGCAGACTCAGTGACGAGAGGCAGAGACTGGAGCATGAATGTCCCTATCACCCGGAGCTGGAGGACTGAGTGAGTGATAAAATCCTCAGTCCCCTTGGCTGGTCAACCTGAACAATATTTCTCACACTGGAAACAGAAGGTCCCTCCTCTGGAAACACAGATTCTTCAAGGAAAGACCAACAGAAATCAACAAAGCAAGCTGATGGTCCCAGCTGTCACAGGGGGCATCATGAATTCATCACCACCACCAGCGGCTTTCAATCCATGTGCGCGGCTCCCTAAATAAAAAGGAAAAAGGAAAGCTTCCAAAGGACAAAGAAAACAAGACCAAGGCCACCCAAAAGGAATAGTAAGATGCAGTTTGGAGGAGAACGACTCAAAACAGGAGGACTGCAAACGCTACAATTAGAAAGATAAGACAAAGACAAGGGCGCCAAGGAGCTAGGAAACTGTCTCTCCATTATATAAAAGAAACCACCAGAACATGACCACACTCTTAAAGTATGATGGCCGAAAGAAAAGTTTTAACAGAAAGGATGGAAACAAAATGTGGAATGAATCTTAGGAAGTAGAATAAAACAAGAATGAACAATAGGAATTCAATAAATAGATGAGGATTAATTTAACAAGTCAGACTGCCTGTGGTGATGAGACAACTGAAAAGGGGGGAAAGAAGTTATTTCAGAGCTAACATAACAATATCCCCCCAAGGTCTGGACTTCCATAATTGAACCAATCCAATGGAAAAGGCTCGCTCTAAGACATATTACCCAGGAATCTTACAATGTCAGAAAGCCAATCTTCACTGTCCCACAGATTTGTGTGAATTGTCATGTTAGGTCACAAACAATAAGCTGGGAATAGAAACAGACAATTCAATAGTAACACTGGAAGCCAGAGGACAATGTTTAATGACTTCAAAATCAAGAATGAAATTTGCCTCCACAGTAGAAATCTACCAACAATTCATCAAATACGACAGAATAGACATTTCTAGAAAAACTGTCACAAAATTACTTCCCATGCATGCTTTCTCAGGAAATAACTGGAATACTCTATCAAAACAGGAATTAAGCTGAGAGAAAACAGAGTCCACAGTGAGGGGGTCTTTACATGACAACACAGGGAAACACCAGAGCCAACCGCTGTGCAGCTGCTCAAGGAACCAATTACTGAGACGGGTCAGCTGAAGGCAGGCTCCACAGGACAAATGATCAAGAGAAAACGAAGGAACTGACAAATTTTCTGGTAGCTCTGACCACTTCTAACAGCACTTTACCTAGGAGGACACATTTTTCTGTCTATTTGCACGCTAGCCCCAGGACCGTCCCACTAGTTATTCCCTTTGCCTGGGGTGCTCATTCCCCAGGCACATGGTTCCCCCCATCAACTGTGGGACTTTACCCCAGTGCTAGCTTATCACGGAGGCCTTCCAACTGCTCAAAAAGCCAGCCTTCCCAAATCCCAGCTTGTCTCCTTGATAGGCATCACTCTATATGCTCTTACCTGTTTTTCAGTTGTCCATCTCTTCCCACCATCTGTCCCCCCAAAAGTAAGGTCTAAGAAGGCAGAGAATTTTGGGTTGTCTGTTCACACAGCATAGCACAGGTGACCAATACAATGGGGTTTATTAGGTTATGTGTTCTTCCTTCAACTCATATGGAATCAACAGGTAATTGGCAAATTAATGACTCAAGAAGTTACAATATGTACATCTGAAAATATGAAAGGAAGAAAGAAAAACAGCTTAAAAAGTAGCTAAAGTGTCTGGGGTTGCTGTGTTTTGTTGTAAATAGTTTACCTCTCTATAATCATATATAATTTGCTAAAAAGAGAAATCTACTTCAAGGGAAAAATGTATTTCCAAAGTTCCAAGAAACCTATTTTGTTTGTAGTTCCAATCACAGTGGCTGGCACATGGTGAGTACTCAAGAAATATCTGTTCAATGAATAGATGGCTTTTGAGTAAATAACAGAAGATGGAAAACCATTTCTGGATTTTAGATGGAGGGTGAGGAGGAGAGGTAGCGAGAGTTAGAGAAAGTGCATGAATTTCCATCTGTTAGAGTTCACTCCTCAAATGACTGCCAAGGCCAGAGTTGGATCTGGGAACTCTATCTAGGTCTCTCAAGTGGGTGGCAGGGCTCCAATTACTTGGGCCCTGATTGCTTCCTCCCAAGGTCTGTATTAGCAGAAAGCTGGAGTCAGGAGCCAGAGCCAGGAAACACACCCAAGGACTCCACTGGACACTACTCCAACACATTTTGATATAAATCATTGACAAACGTAAAAAATTACAGATGCATTTAAATTATTGCCAAAAATTGTGATAAATTTAAAACTATATAAATAAAATTTTTCTTAAAGTTTTAGTTAGAAAATATTTACTACAAAAGCGGTACCCTGTTTACCCACAAGTCGAGTTTTGACCGGTGTCGAGTAGCCCCATACTGCCACCTAGTGGCTTCAATTGTAAGTACAACCTGGCTTTCCTTTGGCTCACCTTTTTAAAGACGCAAAATAAAACCATTTACATGCATCCATCCTTCCGTTCATCCATTCATCATCCATCCTTCTCTCAAAACTCACCAACTGAACACAGAGGAAAAACAGGCAATAAAGCTAAAGTATTTTATTAATAATTTATTGTCAGTAAGAAAGACTGGCTAATGGTAGTTTTCAGTAAAAACCTTTACAAGACCATTGCATCACAAATATACAGACACTATAAAAACTGTGTCGTGGTGGTTTTGGTTCTAAACAGGTATGCATAAGGTCCCCATTACACTTTCCAATAATGAAAAATGTTTATTATTCTAAAATACAGCAACCCATTTAAGACATGTCCATGTATCAGATCTTTCCTCATCCTATGTACAGCTAGAAATAAATGACTATATTGAAATGTAGTAATGAAATGTCATACTTCAGTGGAAAAAGACATATAGTGAAACCCTGGTTATATTTAAAAATCAGGGTGCTAGGTAATGACACTAACACCACCAAGATTCAGTTGAAAACAAATGCACAAAATATTTTTGAAAACCTAGTTAAAACTATGAAAAATCAAATCTGTACATGAAATTTACAAAAAGAAAGAGACCGGGAAATTAAAATAATCAAATCTATATAAATACATGAATCATGCTAACAAGATGGTAGGACTTACTTTCGTTCCATTTTTTAAACACAGACAAATATAAATACACAAAGATGTTTGGAAATGGCACAGCCAAGGACAGTCTCATCCAATTACAGTAGGTTAGGACACTGGAAATGGCTAACATTGTCAAGAGGCGCGGGATTCAGTGCAGCCATGCCAATTTTAGCTCACCGAAAGAAAGCGCTTTAGCACTGCTGCAAAGAACAATGCAGAAGATGACTTATATAATCTCTAGGTTTGTTAAAGTCCAGGCACTTTGGGGGGGAGTTTGAGCGTCAGACTTCCGTGTGCTGTTGGGAATCGAGCGGCGGAATCGTCACCTCTTCGAAGTGGCCATCATCCCCGCTCTCATAGTCACTCATCATGACCTCCGACTCCACTTCGCAGCACGCTGACACATCAGAGCAGGAAGCTGTGGACGCGTACACAGACATGGGCGTGTTTTCTACAGTGGGGGCTTCAAAGTTCCTTTGATACCCTGGGGGATAAGGGGCATAGGGTTCTCGACAAGTACTATTCTCACCAGTGCCTTTTTTTTGAGGTTCAGACATATCAGCGGGGTAGAAGTTGGGCAGATACTGATTCAAGTTGAACCTCTGCCGGTTTCTCGAGGAGGAACCCAAGCTGCCTGCAGCAGGCATGTCTCTAGGAGGGTGTATGGATTCAAACTGATCACTGAATTCTGGAGGTAAGGGTGGAAGTTCATCAGGCGCAGGGAAGTCTTCTGGTGGTGGTGGAAAATCACTCTCAATGTCGTAACCTCCGGGATAATAGTCTGTATCGATGGCATTTGGATCTGCTGAGTACAGGGGTGTCTGCTCATCAATAACCTCGTAATTGGGGAACTCTTGTATATCTGGCAAAGGAACACTTGGCATCCAGTCCGATGTATCCCAGTGATACCCTTCGTGGAAAAGGAAACACGATTTCAGTGAGTCCTCTCAAGCTTTGAGGTCATGCAAAAAGAGCTCATTGTAGTAGAGACACAAAGATGCAAACACATTTATGCATTCATTCCATGCTCAGCACCCTGGAAAGCTTTCACGTCTGCTCTGAAGACGGCCCTCCACCCCGACCCAGCTTTGAGCACCTCTGTGAACTAGGTTCCATTTCTAAAACGTAGGCTTCGCTTCATGTACGTACCTAACTTGCAAGGACACAACCGAGCTCTAACAGAAGTGGAACGCTAGCATCTGTGTTATATGCACTTTTCCACAAATTAATTCCAGTCATCCTTTCCACTTTGCTTCTGCAATTTAGAGCCCAGTGTTCAACATGAAGAAAAGCGTTAGTTCAGGCTCAAGATGCTGACACAGAAGTGTCTTCTTTCAGAAAGGAGGACTTTCTACTGAGTGAAATAACTAATGCCCTATGATCTAATTATTTGTCCCTAAAAGAAAAACTAAGATAACTTTTAAAAATAAAAGTAATCTATGCCATGCTGTAATTTAGAATATAAATTTCCTGTTTAATGTAAGTCTAATATTAAAAGCTGTGCTATTTTTTTCATTAGCCCTAACTAAAGCAATGAATTATCTCATGATAGGTATGTATCAGAGCATGCCTCCAAGTCAAGCAAAACACAAACACTAAAAAAAGTAACAACTTTTGATAAATTGCAACCATTCTCTGTTACTTCAAAAAAAACTAAGCATCACTTTAGACCATATAAAAATACATTATTTAAAAAAAAAAAAAAACTCCCCAATTCAGGGACAGTTTTTTTTTTTTTTCTTCTTAGGATTTTAAAAATCCTTTGACAAGACAGGACAAGGTTAGGCAATACGTGTTTACAATGCAGTGCATAAACGACCATGTACTTAGTTACTGCTGCAAACATTGAGCAACCATGTGAAGCAAGTCAGCACTGGGGCCAACTCTTCTCCCATGTGTTTAGTGATTATCAATGAGCAACTGGCATGCATAAGTCACCTCTTGGTTTGCTGAGGTCAGGAGCAGCCAAAGATTCTTTTGGTGGTAGAATAGGAAGAAAAGAAAACATTTATAATTAAAACAGATAGACGGCTGAAGAGGCAATGCAGTACATAATACAATGTACACCGTTTACAAAGGCCCAGTCAGCCACAGAACATATTTTTAAGCCTTTATCTAAGAAAATTAACTACGGTGGAGAAATTTACGTGGCACAAATAAAATGGAATATGGGAGGGGAAGAAAAAGATGAGTGATGATGAAGTAGAGACGACTTTGCCAAGAAACTCAAATATGATTTCCCTTTCTTTTCCTTGTTTATGACAATCTACACCTAACAAGAGTTCTCTCAGGAATGAGGGAAATACAAAGGAAAAGCTGCAATCATATGTAAACTGATTAGGCTGCTTAGGTGACAACGCAAAGACATCTAAAGCCGTGTAATGAACATCTACTTGGCAGCATATTATAACCTTCAAAAGTATATTAAGTTCAGAGAAATTCATAGGCAAACAGAGATCACTAAAAGCTGAGAATCTCTCCAAAGCTTATCCCCTGTGAATGGATTTTATATTGACACTGCTAGTCATTCCCTAGGGAGATCATTGGCTACAACTACCCTCTGCCCTTCTCCTCCACACCTGTAACCACACTAGCTCTGTCAGGGCTCTCATACCCATACACCAAGCTCTGGACTAAGAGAAAGGAAGCAGCTGTACTTCTCACTGCCGGACAGGGTCATGGGATGCACAACCTGGCTAAGCTTCAGGTTCTTGTTTGAAACAGGGGTGAAAATTCTTCAGAGTTTTTATGAGGATTATTCCATGGAGATCAAGCAAGCACTATGTGTTAGGGACCACTGATAATGGGGACAGTAATAATCAAGCAGAAATATGTACCTTAGTGATTTTCTAAACAAGGCCATGCTTTCTATACATTTTGTCATGTTCTTGAAAACCCAGCTAATAAGCTAATTTGGCACAAATAATATTTGGTCAGAAGTTCTCTTCTAGGAATGTAAGTAAATGTGATGGTTCTAAAAAATGAGTAAGTCAGTTTTGAGGGAATATATATCTGCATATTTTTTAAAAGTTTACAAAACAATATAGTAAATCCTTTAAACAACTTTTGTACCTATACAGGTAATCCATAATCCTTAAAATTTAAGCCAAGTTTCAACTTTAGATTTCATTTCAACTTCGTAGATGGGCCGAATAACATATTGGAGAAAGGAGATAGTAACAAAAGAACTGTTTAAACTCTGCTTCTTTAAATGCCATCCATGTTTGAAATATTGTAACATTATCATGCTAAAAACAATATTTACTGGGCAAAATACAAACAACTTTTTGATTCCTCAAGTAAAAAATTGGCACATCTTAGGAAAATAAGTCTAAGTCTTGTCTACACTCGTAACTATTAATTGTGAAACTCCACCCCTGCACTATCAAATCTTCATGATGCTACCCTACCTGCTCAGATCCTGAGAACACATGTGGTCTACCACAAGGGATCCTCTGTGCTTTATGGGGATTCCATTTGTGTACTCCTGCTGGCCTGAGCAAGCTGTTCTCGAAGTGCAACCCCAGCAACATTAGAATTAACTGGGAATTTGTTGAAATTGCAAATTCTCAAGGTTCAATCCAGACTTGTGTGATCAGAAACTTTGGTGTTGGGGATCAGCCTTTAATTTATTTATTATGATTCTAACCAATCCTCCAGGTAAGCTGACTTCTTACCTTACAGCTTGAAAACTGCTAGCATGTGCCTTGCACACATGGTTACTCTACTCAAGGGCTCAAATTAAAGGCTAATTTAACTCAAGGTGATTTGAAGGAGGTGGTCAACATTCTTTTTTGTAATTTTCAACAAATTAAATGCTTTTCCACTAAATCAAATAGGAAATATACCTTCTACCATGTTCTGCCACTTTCATTTATCATACTCAAGGAAAAATCCAAAGGTGAAGAATCAGTTCTAGGTAATTATAAAAGCTTTGTGGGATTTAGTCCTACTCTTGCTCACATGAAGAGGATTTTTTGTATTAAATTTTTTCTGAGGTAGTTAAAATTAGTTCTGAATTTCTCAACATGGTACCACAAAGCAGTAAGTTCTCAAGATCCTCTGGGATACTTCTGATGTCTGTATAAATCACCACAAATGGTAAAACATAACAAAGAGATAGGACAGAGAGAAATATTTTTGCAATACATTTGTATTATGAATATACACATGGGCACAAAATAAAGGACTCAAATCCCTCAAAATCACAAACTAGTTCTTACAACATTAGAATAGGCAACAGCACAGTACCCCAGTGACATGGTCACTTGAAAACACAGACACAAAGCACAAGCACTGATGACTGTACCTTCTTTATTCACCGTGTCAACTACAGCATTGACAAGGTGTATTACAGTCACTATGGAAGCTTGTAAAAAGGTACAAAAGGAGTCAATTAGGAACATCTTCAGTTAGTTAGGAAACAATGCATACAACAGAATTTATATCAAATAATTTCTAGCTCATAATTTAAAAAATGTGAAGTTAATGCTTTAATTCAGCTGTACAGTACAATAAGGGACTCTTGTACTCCTGTGAGTTACATGTCCTGAGACTTTTCTGAGCAAGCTCTGTATTTGTTATTAGTCAAAGAAATAAAGTACCACTATTTCTGGTTTGCAATTTGGGAAAAAACAACTCTTACTTATTTTAACATCTTGTGGACAACAGATTGAATATTCAGAGTAAAATACTTGGGGATACACTCCACTCATTTGGCTCCATGTAATGAATTTATACATTGTCCCCAGAAAAAAATGTTAGGAGATACATATGCAATGCAAATACAAAAAAAAAAGACCCCAAATTTCTGGTCTTTTGGCAGATGTACTAACAGCTGTTGAGCCAACATACCAGCAGAGAAGTATAGACAGAAGTACTGTCTATTTCCTATGCAAATTCCCTTTTTGTTAGAGTTTCAGTCTGTCTTAAAGTCTCTGTGCCAAGATAACTGTGTACACATGTGGTATGCAGAAGGATGTCCCTCAGAGATGCCACATCCTACTCCTGGGAACCTGTGCTTATGCCACCATGCATGCAGAAGATATTTAGCTGGTGGGGTTAAGTTAAGGACTGAAAGATAGGGAGATTTTCCCACATTATCTCGGTAGGCCCAATGACTTGACAAATGTCTTTGAAAGGAGGGAAATCTTTCCCAACTGCAGTTGGAGGAGCTATGGCTAGAAAAATGGTTTGTGAAATGCAATGTTGCTGTCTCTGAAAGATGGAAGAAGGCACGAACCAAAGAATGTCTATGATCTCCAGAAACTGGAACAAGCAAGGAAACAGGTCCTCTCTAGTGCTTTCAGAAAGCCTACAGACACCGTGATTTTTGTAGTTTAGTCACACTGGACTTCTCAACTGCAACCATAAGATAACAAATGGATGCTGACTTAAGCAACTAAGTTTGGGAAAGGATGTTATAACATCCTTAGAAAACTAGTAATAAAATGCTTAAGTACAGGCTTTTGGAACAGACTGTAACCTTATGATTAATGATTAAATTATGATAATGACTAAAATACAGGCGTTCTGTATGTCTGTCTTTTTCTCACACTATATTATCTGGAGATTAACTTTCATAATTCATTTGACCACAACATATTAAATACATTTAGGATAATTATTAAGAAGAATGTTGTTTCAACAAAAAAGAACTGGAAAATGAAAGAAAATGCTTAACAACATTCTAAAGAGTATTTATGAAAAATATTTAGGGGCCAAGATAAAATTATTCCATAAACGGCAAAGAAATGATTCTACCTTCTTCTGGTTGGTTGAACAAGCAAAGCTATGTCCATATACTCTATGCCTAACAAACACAAGTATACTCTGCAATTACACTTTTTTGTGCTATTGAATGATGACAATTTTCTCTACTTACATGTATTAATGTGATAGAGCTGCTTATTAATGCAATTTACTCTAGGGAAATCACATATACATAACTGGTGTCACAGATCTCATTGTAAAACTTTCTTCATTAGAAATATAATCAAACTTACTAGCAATCTCTTACACTGTGCTCTCAGTCAGTACGCTCTGATCCAAATGGGAGCTGGGGCCGCAGTGGGGTTGAGGAAGAGACAAATAAAACCTTGTAATACCAATGGTGCTACTGAAATTGAACATTTCAGACTATCACATCTCTTCTTGATGTGTGCATGTGTTGCGTGGTCAAAAAAGTTCTTACAAGGGGTTTTGAAAAACCCAGCAAACTTCCATAACATTTACTATTGTATAAAAAGAGTCAATATAAGATTAATCAGATAGCAATTATCTTTCAACAAAATATATTTTCTTCCTTATTACCAACAAGTTGCTACTGTTCAAATTCCTACTAAGACTCTAAATACTTCCCCCAGATGTTCATGCAAGCTATGCACAAGGTACTGTTTAAAAGTGGTCTAAGTACACCTAAATCATTGCATACCATAACGAGCAGCACTGTGCACAATAATCAAGCAAATGGCGGCACTTCACCATTCCGCTTACTCACCATTGTCATCACATGATTCAGACTGGAAGGAGCTAAGAGACTGCACTTCAGACAGGCTTTCCCGGGCGCTGTAGGGCTGAGAAGGCTTCTCCTCTAAAGGTTTCTTGGAAAGACAGGGATCAAGATCCACCACTTTAGCTAAAGGAAGAAATGACACACAGTAAGTTCCCTGAGAACCAGGACTGTTTTTTTTCTTCACTGCTCTATCCTGACGCAGAGCAAGCATTACCAAATAAATGACTGCCTGGGCTTCAACAAATGGACAATTCAAAGAAAAAAATCCTATAAATATACTTAGATCCACAGAAATTTTCCATCAACATGACTAAGGATATTAATGGCCAATAAAAAGTATTAAAATCTTATTTTAAAATGGCACAAGTAGCTTTTTTAAAGTATCAAAAAGGTATCAGCTCACCAATATAAATAACCCCACATCCTCCAGTCATATTAGAAGAAAATTCTGACATGGAAATGCCCTCTATTTTTTTTAATATCAAGTCTAAAAAATTATAGTGGAGAACATGCAGCAATTACAAAACTGAAATTATCCTCCCCCAAATATTAACTAGAACAAGTCTTGCTATCATTCCTTAACTGAAATGACATCATAGCGCCAAAGCTCAGCTGGCACGAGACATCCAAAAAGGTTTTACAGATCCTAAGAGTTTCATATTTTGAGCATATTTATCTCCATAATCAGGACAACAAATTTTGAGACTTGAACCACCAGTAGCTGTGACAAAATTCATAATCTCATCGTTTATCTCAGTGACATTTCAGTGTAACAATAAAAGATCAGTTCTTACTGTCATAGTCAAAGTCCCAATTAGGCTTCTGGATTGAGTCACTGTCAGAAGGGGAGTTGGATGGGGGTGGGGGAGGCAGGTTCGGGGCCACACTGCACACAGCCACTGCCTTCCGGTGCCCATGCACAGACTCAGGGTTAAAAGTGCTGAACTCGGGATGCTCTGGGATAGCAGATCCTTCAAAGGAATTTCGGTCGAGGTTGTTTCTAGAGTCACTTGGAATGCTTGGAGTGTAGGAGATAGGACGGACAGGCACCTGGGGTGGTATGTCTGAGTAAATGTTCTTATTTAGCTTTGAATCAAAATATGGTCTTTGCAAGAAAGCCGTGGCTGGTCCCAAGTGCTTGTCTTCAGGCTCAGCCTGCCGTTTCTTCCTCTGACTGATCATCTTGCGGCAGACAACAAACAGCACCACAAGTAAAAATATCCCCACGATAAAAAGAATGATTCCTATTCCTTCAGCCAATCCAATATTCCATGGGGTCGACACGTATTGATTGGGAGCGGCGTCCTCACAGTGCTTCCCTCTGTACTCTTGGCTGCAGTTACAGTGGTAGGAGCCATGTGTATTCTCACAAAGGGCCCCGTTCCGGCAGGGGTTTCCAGCACACTCATCAATGTCACTCTGACACCTGCCAAAAAAGCAATGTATGTCAGAATGTGCCAGAACTATACTTCTTGGAGACTAATCTTTCCTTAGTAAGATATGCCAAAAACCAAATATGAAACAACCAAAAAACATAATATCAACAACTACTACAATTATTTTGTGGAATAATTAATTTGGTTATATGCTTTGAGGGTGTATTTGGAAGACAAATATATCAAGCCAAGATTTAACTGCCATTTTTCTAGAATTCAACAGATTCCTAAATCAACCAAGTAGGCTAAACACTGGTTTCTTTCTAGTTCTAATAGCTAAGCTGTCATTCAAAAATCTAAGAGGTGCATTTTGATAAAAGATATGCTATAAATTCTCTAATAAACTAGATTACATTTCTAAGAAAATGTTCCTGTTTGGAAATATGACAGTTCCATAAAAAATAAGAAAGGACCAAAAAAACCTCTGTTTTCTACTTTTAAATATTATTCTGGGGTAGCAGTCTGGCACAAAATAAGCTCCTGCTTTGTTTGCCTATATCCCATAACAAAGTGCCTGGTTCAATTCCTGGGTCCCCAGCTTCCAATCCAGCTTCCAGCTAAACTGCACCATGAGAGGCAGCAGAGGATGTTCCAAGTCCTTGGGTCCCTGCCATCCACATAAGAGATCCGGATTGGGTTCCTGGCTTCTAGCACTGACTGTTCTGGGGACCTGGGAAATGAGCCAGCAGATGGAACCTCCCATCTTGTCTCTTTGAATTTCAAATGAAATGAAAATAAGTAAATTGAAAAAAATGGTAAAAAACAAACACGCAGTTGGAGTGGACATTAGGCACAGTGATTAAGAGACCAGTCAGATGCCCACATTAAAAAAAAGTTATTGCACATTTAAAGCCTTCCCAGTCTCCTCACCCTGACAGAATAACTCCAGGCAATCCTCCATCATCTTGCCAAGCAGAGGGTCTGTGTAGCTCCGTCACTTCTCAAACCCTGCTCTTCTGTCTTTAATAAAATGTATTTGCTTGCTATCCCTTATACTTACTACATTACAGATCTATTTTTGTCTAATACATTAGGAGTACTCGTTGACTAGAATTAGGAAAGTCAATTTGTGAACTAAGGTCATGTGACCAATGGCAAAATTCAGGATTATAACCTCTAACAGAGCAAAACTATGGCATGCCTGCAAGGCAGTGACGTTAAAAGCTGTCTAATACGACGAACAATGAAGCCCTGCGTGCTGTGCGAGGCACTTGCAGAGCTAAGCACTCGGCAAGGGTTTCTAACAACTGATGAAAAGCCTAAGGTGAAAAGGCCACCTGAAACTACTATCTCTCATCCACCTCTGCACCTCCTTTTCTTTACCTAAAAGAACCACCTCTATCTAAGGATTATAGCAAAGATTACAAGAGTTGAGAAAGGTTTCTGGATGTTATATAGTAAGAAGTCGTCTCCAATGTATGTTTGCTCCAAAAAACCTTAGAATCTCACTGATTCCACAAACAGCTGCTGCCTGCAACAACCCATCCAGGCCTTGTTTTAAATCGTATCTTTAAAGTGTAGGATTCTTCCAGAATTATATATATTATATTCCTCTGCTCAGTATCTTTTTTCAAAGGTGAAGAGAAATTTGTTAGGAGCCATGTGAAGATTATCTAATTCTGAAATAATATAGTCCCAATTAATGAAGTTTTGCTGTATCTGTTATTAAATATGAGAGCACAGAAAAATGCAAATATGAATCCTGAGGGAAATCACTTACCTTTCTCCCCTAAAACCTGAGTCACACTGACAAACGGCACCATCCAAACTATCAAAACATGTCCCACCGTTTTTACAAGGTTCATCTTTGCAGTATGGACTAAGCTGGCACCTAAAGAATAAGGGAAAAATAGCATCAACTTTATAATTCTATTTCAGATAAATAAAGCACACAGAAAATATTAACAAATAAAGTATTAAACATGCACAATGACATTAGAACAATTTATAAGTATAATGAATTATGAAAGTTAGGAAAACTATACATACCTCTGACCAGTGTATAATCCTCTACACTGGCAAACAAAGTCTCCATTGTCTACCACGCACGTGCCACCATAGAGGCATGGATTGGAGGAACAAGGATTGACGCTCACCTCACAGTATGTCCCTATGTGTAAGGGGCTGCATTTGCAGTAATAACCTAAATTAGCAAAAAAAGGAATAAACAGTACTGTCATTCAGTGACTCACAAAAAGTCTTATTACATTTGCTTTTAAGTTTAAGTGAAGATTCAGTTCCTCAAGATCTATAAAAGCTAGTAAAATCCATTGTCTCCAGGTAAAAAGGTTTGTATGGACAAACCTTACACGGCTGGTACAAGTTGGATATCCCTATACAAAACGCTGGGAACCAGAAGTATTTCAGATTACAGAGTTATTCAGCTGTCAGAATTATTTCCATAGACTACAGAGTGAGAACTCCCTAATGCAGAAATCTGAAAACTGAAATTCAAAATTCATGGTACTCAGAAAGTATTAAATTTCAAAGCATTTGAAATTTACAGATTATAGATGCTTAAACTACACAAAAACATAAACAAGTAAAGAACTATGTTTGGTTAATCATAATTTATATGTGGTTACTGGATCAAACATATGGAACGGGAAAAAAAATGCCCTGTGTATGAGTGACCATACACACAGTTAATGCTATTTAATGTCCCAATTAATTAGCTCCTCAGAGCATTCAAGGATTAAATGGTATCATAATGAATGTGAAAGGAACTTTTAAGGCTATAAATTACCCTTCAAATTGAAGAGATCTGTACATATGATTAAAGAGAATGTGAGACTCTATTTCTTTTCTTTTTTTTTTTTTTTGACAGAGTTATAGACAGTGAGAGAGAGAGACAGAGAGAAAGGTCTTCCTTCCGTTGGTTCACCCCCTAAATGGCTGCAATAGCCGGCACTGTGCCGATCCAAAGCCAGGAGCCAGGTGCTTCTTCCTGGTCTTCCATGTGGGTGCAGGGGCCCAAGCACTTGGGCCATCCTCCATAGCCCTTCGGGGGCCACAGCAGAGAGCTGGACTGGAAGGGGAGCAACCAGGACTAGAACTGGCACCCACATGGGATGCCGGCGCCACAGGCGGAGGATTAACCAAGTGAGCCACGGCGCTGGCCCGTGTGAGACTCTATTTCATGAACACTGTGACAGGTGGTCAGGCAGGCTATTTCCAATTATCTGCCTTTGGGGACACAGTAAGGCTATATGTTCCTGCCCCTGTTAAAGCTGACTATAGGTGGTTTATCTTTAGATAAAGAAATGGGGTACTTTGGGCTAGGAGCATAGACAGTCCATACACAGTTGCCATATTCTTTCTGCTACAGTGATCACAGTAGTACATTACAAGAAAATGCCTCTCTCTCTGCCTCCCTGTCCCTATGACACATGAGGACAGCCTCCTTGCTGACCTGATCTGGACTGTAACTAGCATTAGCATGACACACACTTCTGTCATGTTATGCCAGTAAGATTTTTCAGTGTTAATGTGGGGCCCACCTGGTTGACTCTGCACAGAGTACACATAGACACTTTCCAAAGAAACAGAAGAAAACCGCATCTTTGAGATCCCACTTGGAAGAATTATTTTTAGACTGCTGCCATATTAACCACAACAAGCATGATGGTGGTCATTTTTATAACTGTATTCTGCTATTGCAAGTGGTCTAGCAAGAGTCCAGGACACAAAAGGCACAGAGGACCCCTGATGCTCAAGCTTCAAGACAGAACGGTATGGCAACACTTCTGGAGGCATTCAAGGCCTTCTAGAAAATCATACTCCCATCTGTTATTGCTAGCACTGGCATGTCCCCTGCACTGGGCTGTTGGATAAAAGATGAAATAAAGAACAAAGAGCCAGCGCCGCGGCTCATTAGGCTAATCCTCCGCCTTGTGGCGCCGGCACACCGGGTTCTAGTCCCAGTCGGGGCGCCGGATTCTGTCCCGGTTGCCCCTCTTCCAGGCCAGCTCTCTGCTGTGGCCCGGGAGTGCAGTGGAGGATGGCCCAAGTACTTGGGCCCTGCACCCCATGGGAGACCAGGAGAAGTACCTGGCTCCTGCCCTCGGATCAGTGCAGTGCGCAGGCCACAGTTGCGCCGGCCGCGGCGCCATTGGAGGGTGAACCAACGGCAAAAGGAAGACCTTTCTCTCTCTCTCTCTCACTGTCCACTCTGCCTGTCAAAAAAAAAAAAAAAAAAAAAGAAAGAAAGAAAGAAAGAAAGAACAAAGAAGAGTCAACAGCACTAATTCTAAATTGCCTAAGGGTCAATGCCTATGGAGTTGGAAGAAGAGCCGGTGGTTGCTGGTGCAGAATGGAATGAGCGTGGAAATACATCCTGCTCAAGTGCCACAGCAGGGCTGCAGACAGGACTGCGCATGCTCAGCAGGCAGATGAGCTGCCCTGGGAAGAAACACAAGCCCTGCTCAGCTCTCCAACAAAATACCCCACTCAACTCCAACACGGCCGGCGGGCAAATCTGCCAATCTCATTTAAATAAAAAAGAAAAGTATTTGGGAAACTCCCTCTTAAATGTATTCCTGTGTAACATTTTAAAGCCTACCTCCAGCAGGTGACGGGTGGCAAACACCTCCGTTCTGACATGGGTTACTTGAACAGTCTTCCGTAGCTGCTAATAAGCACCCAGGAGATACTTCCACTGACTCCTCAATGTGTGCATAGCTTCTTGGTTTGCTGTTTAAAGGAAGCTCCTGTCCATTCAAAAAGATGGAGTCCATACAACCTCTGAAACCATTACCAACTTGGGGGCTTCTTCCATGCCTTGATCCTTGCTGACGGACGTGGCCACCAAAAAACACATGGTTATCCAGATTTAGGGTTTTCAGAGTCCCTGGGGCTGTGCCTGACGCTGTGTGAACTTGGTCGAGAACCAACTTAGCATAGTTTCCATTCACTTCAAGAGATACTGCATGCCACTGCCCATCATTGATTTGAATGCTCTGAACAGAAACAATCCCAGGGCCACTTCCACAGTCAAATTTGTATTGCAGTCTTCCATTATGAATCTAAGATAAAAACAATTATTATTCACATTGCTCTCAGTGAACCGTCAGTTATAATCTCTGATCAAGAACCTACGAGAGAGGTCTGTTTAGCAAAGGGAGGTAGCAAGAAGTCCTTGTATTTAAATACTATAGAGGTACATACTCATTTGTCCATTGTACAAGTAAAAAAATGGATATTTTAGGGATATCAAAGTTTAAGTGCCAACCATACCTCCCCAAGGCATCAGGGAAGTAACAAATAATTGACTGCTAGCACACACACATACGCAGCATCAGGTAACACCAAAACCAAATCGTGTTAAAAAAAACAGGAAGGTACAACACATCAAGCGTATGTAGGATCTCTATAAACTCTCTGTAAAACTAGTAAGATGTGATCCTATCTAGAGTTTGAAGATTAACTGTCATATGTACCAAAATCTATAGCTAAAAAAAATAAATCTGTTACTGCAAGGCAAAAAGACCTTTATCATTTCAAAATCAAAAACTTATACAGGTATGAATAAACTATTTAAATGTAGAATTCATCCATTTCACTCTTGTTAATGGACAACAATCTAAACCTAAGATGAAGTTTATACTTTCAAAGTCTTCCACAACCTGAGCCACAGAACTCTATAAATACATACCTCTAGGATACTGTAGTCAGTTCCTCGGGCATACATTACAACTGCATGTGTAGAGTAGGTTCTGAGCTTCATTGTTAATTTCATCTCCAATTTGTTCTCATTTTCCATTAGACGATATTTCACAAAACTGTTGCCAGTAAATGTCAGAGATGAACCTCCTGTGGATCACAAAGAAGAATAAGTAAATCAAAACCAAATTTAAGCATGTTTTTTAATGTATAATTGTTCCCTCTAAGACACTAAGTTCTTACTTAAAAGTTTAACATGATCAAATTCAACTCCATGGGAAATGTTGTTAAATAAACAGCATAGCTTTCCTGGCTCTCCATTTGAAGAGAGTAAGCTAGACTACTGTACCACAGAGAAGAGAATTCTAAAACAATGAAAGCTCTAAACAGAAAACTGTTCAGTATAAAAGTATTAGAATACAATTTCTGAAAATACCTACTTATCTCAAGGTGGCTTGGGAAACTTCCAACCACAATATAAAAATCCTCACTCCCCAAAGGTGATGAAATGGTATCATCTCCAGAGATGGAATTGCTATGTAAAATTATGCAGGACTAAACAAAAATTAAATTTCAAAAAGATAAAAGGCCTACTTAATAAGTCAAAAACCCATTAATAAATAGATGGGAGAAACTGGAATGCTAGGAATGTTAAGACTCAAAATACACAAAGACCTCTACACACTGAAAAAGAAAGAGACAATCAAACAATATGAACAGACAAGGCCACACAAGATAAGCGCTAATATTCGAAGAACAAAAGAAAAGACAATGGTCACAAGTAGTCAAAGAAATACAAGTTAAAATAATAACTGGATATCATTCTCTGAATGAGAATAATTCACTGAATGAGGATAATTCATTTTTAATTGAAAACTTCCAATACTGGCAACAGAATGGGGAATGAGAAACTTGTATGTGACTGGAAGAAATAGGAATTGGCACCAGTTTGGGGGAAACTGACTTATGTATCTATAAAAATTTATAGTTAGTTATAGCAAAGCAAATCCTATTTTTATTGTCCCTATTATACAAAAATGAAAGCACCAGATGTAAAGGTACATATACAAGGATTTTCTTAAATGGAAAACAGTATAACAACTGGCATCTCTACATATAAGAAAAATGCTGAATTAATAATGGCATCATCATGCTAGGCATGCTAGAATAGTATATACTTATTAAAAAGAATCAGGTTTATGTGCAGGGGCTTGGAAGGATGCCTTTAATATACCAATAATTGAAGGCAAAATACAAGAGATACAGGACTGTGTGACATATAATCACTCTTGAGTTGTGATTTTTTTTTCAGTAAGCAGAGGAAATGATGCACATCTGGTACAATGATTAAGATGTTGCTGGGGATGCTCACATCCCATATCAGAGTTCCAAGGTTCAAGTCCCGAGTTGGCTCCTTACTCCAGCTATCTGGCAGCACGTGATGGCTCAAGTAGTTGGCTCCCTGCTGCCCACATGGGAAACTAGGATGGAATTCCTAGCTCCTGCCTTTGGCTGTCCAGGCCTGGCTGTTGCAGGCATTTGGGGGTGTGAAAGTTTCTCTCACAATCTAACCTCCAAATAAAATAAATAAGACATTTAAAAAAAAAGAAAGAAAGAAATCAGCAAATGAGAGAGAAAAAAATAGCCCTTTAATATAGGGCCCAATTGGGGCAGGTGTTGAGGGAAAGCAGGCTAAGCCGCCTTTTGGGAACTCCAAATCCCTTAGGAACCTGCTGGTTCGAGTCTCAGCAACTCTGCTTTTAATATAGCTATCTGCTAACTGCCTTGGAAGGCAATGGATAAAGGCTCAAGTGCTTGGACCTCTGCCACTTATGTGGGAGCCTCAGATGGAGTTGCTGCCTCCTGGCTCTGGCCTGGCCCAGCCTTTGCTATTGCAGGTATTTGAGAAGTAAGCCAGCAAATGGAAAGTCTCTCTGTGTTACTCTACTTTCAAATAAACAAAGCTGATAAATAGACAGATATAGATAGATAATCTATCTAAATATATATCTTTTATCTATCTAGCTATCTACACGTTTATGTAAGCATGGATGATGCAGAACAAGGACACAAGCCTCGAACTCAAGGGTGTCATTTTGAGTCAGGAAGAAAAGTTACTGCTGTCCCTCTTCATTTCTACATTTGATTTGTTATAACATATTATACAATGCTTTTTGATTCTAATAAAGAAGAAAATTATGAAAAACTTTGAAAAGTGACTTCTTAAAAAATAGATGTAAGCTTAATCATTGCGTTCTCACCTGGGCACTGACCAAATTTGCCTCCAGGACAGACACAGGTGTACTTCTCCTCTCTGGGGTCAGTGATACATTCAGATCCCTCGGGGCAGGGATGGTCTTCACATCCATGGTGAACAGGTGGGCATTTTCCCTCTTTAATTAAAGAAAAGAATGTTGTGACAGGGGAGACAACAGGAATTTCAAGAAAATGACCTTCCATGTACACCACTGAAGGCCACACACGAAGTCATCTATAACACTTATTTTCATAGACATACGTGCATTACCTTTGCAGAGACAAACAGCTGTTCTATGGTGTCGAGGAGTCACAAAACTCAGCCTGGCCGTGCTGTGTGTTGACATGACATTGTCATCCACAGACACCTTTTCATCACAGAATTTCCAGGGGCACTCCAGTCCTGCACAGAGCTTGTGGAATACATCCAAGATCCTAACACCAATGATTTCTTCAATGTCAGTCACAGAAGAATTAATCTTGTGCAGAAGTTGTTTTGTTGAAACCTGGGTACTACTTGATTTCTCTATAAAAAGTAAGACATCCAGATGTGGGTGAGGCTCAGAGGCCTGCAGACTCACAATCTGTACATCATTCCTCCTCACGCCCAGGATGTTCCTTAAAGCTCGCTGGAAGTTGCGCCAATAGTCACCAACAAATTCTTCCGGAGTGAGATTGGCAAAGCGGATGGCAATGGTATGGTTCAACATCTCCTGTGTCACTTGCCTGATATGCACTGTGATGTCAGCCACCGTTGTAAACTTTCCATCTGTTACACTGACGTTGAGAAGGTACTGTCCTATATCTAGTCTTTTGTGTGCTATCAGCTTACCCCCAGTGCTCGAAACAGAGAAGAGGCTATCCATTTGGGGGTCAAGACTATAGGTTAAAGTGTCATAGACATCTTGGTCTGTTGCATGGATCTTCCCAATGACGCCACCTGAATATTCTTCTCCAAAAGCAGTAATGAAAATCTCCAGTGGCAAAATTGCAGGAGGATGGATGCTCTCCTCAATAACCCGAACATCAACATATGTCAAAGATGACAACTGTGGCTTTCCATTATCTGCCACCTATGAGAAAAGAAACAGGAAATCACTTTTGTCTATGTCTTAATAAATATATTTACAGTGTTCAAGTTCTAAAACAACACCATTGTTAGATGATTCCAGTCATGTGTAACAATTCTTCCATTAAAGACGGACTGAAAATATGATGATGGCCCCATAAGATTATAAAGGAGATGATAAATCCCTATTGCTTAGTGATGCTGTAGCTACACTCACAACATAACACAGTATTCACATTAATCATACTGTGGTGATACTGGTGCAAAATTTCTGTACTGTCAATCATAGTACATTGTACTTGACAATGAAGATAAATGACTATGTTAATGGATTATGTATTTACAATGTTTTTATTGTTATTTCAGAATACTCCTTTGTCTTATATATAGAAAAAAAGTTGTCTGTAAAATACTAAACCATGTTATGCCAGCACTAGCCTTATAGTCTTTCTTTTTCCTTATATTTTATTTACTTATTTGAGAAGCAGAGTCACAGACAGAGAAAGGGAGAGACAGAGAGGAAGGTCTTCCATCCACTGGTTTACTCCCTAGATGGCTGCAACTGCAGAGCTAGGCCAATCCTATGCCAGGAGCCAGGAACTTCTTCTAGATCTCGCACACAGGTGCAGAAAGCCCCAACACTTGGTCCATCTACCACTGTTTTCCCAGGCCATTAGCAGAGATTTGGATCGGAAGAGGAGTAGCCAGGACTCAAACCAGCACCCATCTGGGATGTGGGCACTACAGGTAGAGGCTTAACCTACTACACTACAGTGCCGGCCTTCCTCACAGCCGGTTTACCACATTTCTTAATTGCACCAAGAGGCCAAGTTGAGTGATGTGCCTACACCATCTAGATTTGTGTAAGTGCACTCTGGTGTCTCCATGGCGACAACATCACCTGACAATGCATTTCCAGTGTTAAGCAATGCATTTTTCCACAGCAGAAGCAAATCCAAGAAGGGACAAATCATTTGTTTACAGCTCTGTCACTAACTCCCACTGAAGCCCAGCTCTCTGAATGTCGGTGACAAAGCAACCAAATGAATGAGTGAGCCCCCTCAAAGTGCAGTGGGACAAAAACACAGGCCACCACTTTATAAATGTTTGTTTTTTCATGAAAGGTGAGATGTTCAAAGGTGACCAGGTAGCTGCCACCCAGCAGCTCTTCTCAGGAAGCCACAAGAAACCCACAAAGAAAGCTGAAATACCTTCACCCGCAGCAGGTAGTGGTCCCTCGCCTTCCTGTCGATGGCAGCTGCAGTCAAGAGGACCCCTTGCTGGCTCACTTCAAATGCTCTGTCATCATTTCCACTTACAATGGAAAAGAAGAAGGGCGGGCCATTGTGAGAAGAATCCTTGTCTGTCACCACTAGCTGCAGCACACTGAAGCCCACAGGCTTGTTTTCCTGCACAAAATTAAAAACAAGGCAAAATCAACACAACCAAATGGCAAGAGACACATGTGCATTCTCTGTAACAAAAAAAAAAAAAAAATACACAGAAACAAAGCTGCTCCACCTGAAAGAGAAGAGAGGTGGAGGGAAAGGGATGGCTGGTGGGCAAGCAGGAGCTAGGACAAAAGACAGGGCCAGGGAGGAGGGTATGTGTGTGAGAGCAATGTTGGGCAGCAGGGGTGGTGATGAGAAGGGGAGGGAAGAAGTCGCAAGGAGGGGAAGCGACAGGGGCAGAACATATGACTAGGAAACAAGCTTACGATTCCCAGGACAGTGAGCATGAAATCAAAAGCACGAAACCAAAGCATGAAAAGAAGGGATATAAGCTTGGGAACTGTTAGAAAATGTTCATCGTTAAATATTGACAGAGACGCCTTTAATTTTATTTTTCCTATTTTTCTAAAAAGCAGCCTTTGGAAAAGCAAGCTATTGCACACAAGCCACCGAGGACAACGAAAGGGCTCATTTCCAAGGCGTCCCATGAGCCGTGCAGCAGCCCGGGCTCACCTGGATGATTACACTGTAGTTTTCCTTGGAGAAGACTGGGGCATTGTCATTGACATCAGACACATCGATGTTCACCGTTGCCATGCTGACTCTGGGTGGACTGCCATTGTCCGAAGCTTGAACCGTGAGTGTGTAACCGGAAATCTTTCCAGGGAAAAGACAGAGAATGCATGTTCGTTTCACAAGCAATGCATAGGGTTTAAACCAGAAGTGTCTGCCTGACAATCTGGAAGGCAGATCCCAATTAATTGCCACTGTTTGCTGTGTCCCAAAAGTAGGTCATTCCCTACAACCAAGTGTACTGAAAAGAGCAGGCATTTTTTCAAAAGAAAAAGTTACCAGTGATGATGAGATTCTCTGATGCCTCTAAAAAACATGCTCATTTTGTTAAAAGTGCTTTATGTTAAAAATTTTGCATATTAACAGAAATTAAGGCCACAAAGTAATATTAAGTATCTGAAAAAAAGTTAACACTACTATCTCAAAGGCTGCTGCTTCAGCATTTGAGATGAGTAATAATATGGAAGGCAGCTTTCCCCGGGGACTAAATTACACTCTTCGCCAGAACTAGACAGACGTTAGCTGTCTCTGTCTCGGTCTCTCTCTCTCTCTCGGATGGTGACTCATTTCCAATACCTCAGGATACTCCAGACCCGTCTTGATTCTGCACTTGGACCAAACTCCACTGTCTAAATCCCTCAAGATTATCTCTTTATGATCTTCTACAAAAGAAATGAAGACAAGTGAGATCGCTTCTTTCTCAGGGCAGTTCCCCGGGCAGCTCTCTTCCAGAATGAGTGGTGGAAGAAGTCAAAACGATGGCTAAATCCCAGAGCATGCACTGCAGAACATTAGCCCTGCAAATCACTCCAATCAAAGGGGGTTCCGAGGGCGCAGCAGCTTGGGAAAGCCCACAGGCTATCTCCTTAGCAATCCCCCAATGGATACAAGTCTATTACAGGATCCGCTCTTCATCCAAAATCACTACTCTGCCCAGAAGCACAGGCAACGCCAGGCAGAGCAGTCATGCTTCCTAACCTCTCGGCAAGTCCCTACTCAAAAACAGGCCTGAAAGGAAATGACAGAATTGAGACCTTAATGAGGTCTCTCAACACCATCTGCCCAAATTCCTCTAATCTTTGCTGAAATCATCTGCTTCATTATGGTCAACCTCCTTTACTCTCTAAAGCCAAGGTTCCTTTCAATTCTTCAGCGCACTGCTGCTCTGAGGCGGTTTCTTCCTTCCTCTGGGAGAGTCTGAGTGCAGGCAGCGGTAGCGGGCTGGGCGAGGGTCAGCAGGGCTTACCTCAGCTCACCCGCTCACATCCATCTCAATCCCTGAGGCCACTTCTGTGGTCTTCTCCAGGCTATGGCCCACACCTACACTTCCAGGTTTCAGGTGCCTAAGTCTGACTAACAGCTCCAAATACGGCTGACTGATCCTCCTTGGAATGCTATTTTCCTGTAAAAAGCAGCATTACCAAAGCCCACATTCATTCATCTCTCCCAGCCCCTACGAGTCTCTGCCTCATAGCGCTCCTGCTTCTCTTTCATGGTACTACCCAGGAACAGCAAGACGGGAGAAAATCAAGCCACCTCTGACTCACTGCTTTCTAGGCAGGGCCGTATCACAGCTTTGGGACTCTAACTTTTCCTGCACAAAGTTTCTTCATTTGCCTTTTCACTCAATGCTCACCGCTGTTTTCCCAATTCAGGCTTCTGTTGCCTCCAAACAGATCAATTGTCCACAGCCTTCCTACTATGCTAAAAAGTACGTAGACCTACTATAGTACCAATCTTCTATAATGTCGTCATGCTGTGACCTACTTCACCAATATTTAATAATTCCCTGATGCCTGGGGCATCAATTCTGAACCTCAGATCCTGGTTTTCTTTGTGGCCCATCATCTATTCCTAACACATCTCTCTATTTTCTCTCTCTACTTCCTTATACGATTTCTTTACTCCAATACAACTGGGTGAAGCTCCCTAAATATATCCCACAGGTTCTATCTCCATGCCTTTGTTCATGTAATTCCTTACAGAGAATTTCACTTTTCTCAACCTCTAGTTTTCCAAATTTCTGCAATTAATTATAATTCAGCTTCTAGCTCCATGAAGGGTCTGAGAATGCTGGTTCCAACAGTAACTTCTTCCTTTCTACAAACTTTTTTTTTTTTTTTTTTTTGACAGGCAGAGTAGACAGTGAGAGAGTGAGAGAGAGAGAGAGAGAGAAAGAGAGAAAGGTCTTCCTTTGCCGTTGGTTCACCCTCCAATGGCCGCCACGGCCGGCACGCTGTGGCTGGCGCACTGTGCTGATCCGATGGCAGGAGCCAGGTACTTATCCTGGTCTCCCATGGGGTGCAGGGCCCAAGCACTTGGGCCATCCTCCACTGCACTCCCGGGCCACAGCAGAGAGCTGGCCTGGAAGAGGGGCAACCGGGACAGAATCCGGCACCCCGACCGGGACTAGAACCCAGTGTGCTGGCGCCGCTAGGCGGAGGATTAGCCTAGTGAGCCGCGGCGCCGGCCCCTTTCTACAAACTTTTACTACCCAAACTTCATCAGTATGAAATATATTGCTTCTGTTCTTTGTTGAGATTCTCATACTGTAATTTCTTTTCAAGTAATTACAGTCATGAGAAGACTGGTAACATCATATTGGTCTTCACCAAATCACCCAACATATACGAACACAAAGCCCTTCTATTTTACTAAATTGGGAATTTGTAAACAGGCTTTTAAAATGTTTTTTTAGCATTTATTTATTTTTCATCTGCTTGTAAGGCAGAGAAGGGGAGAGTAAGAAAGAGGGAGACATGGAGGGGTAGGGGCCAGTTCATCTTCTATTGCTAGTTTACTCCCTAAGGGCCTGTAACAGCAACCAGGGCTGGGTCAGGCTGATGCCAGGTGCCTAGAACTCAGTAATCTGAGTCTCTTATGTGAGTGGCAGGGTTCCAAGTACTTGAGGCATCATCCAATGCTTCCAAGAATGCATGAGCAGGAAGCTGGATCAGAAGAACAGAGTAGCCAGGACATGAACCAGGTACACCAACATGAGATGCAGGCATCCCAAACAGTGGCTTAACCTCCTGCACGATCACACTTAGCCCCTGTAAACAATTTAAACCAAATTTAATCACTTACTGTTTCCCGATCTAGAAGTTTGGTCACTTTTACTTCTCCCTTCACAGGGTCAATTGTAAACGGGCTTCCCTGATTGCCATCTATAATTGAATAGTGGATATAGCTGTTTGAAGGTCCATCAGCATCATCGGCCATAACCTAGAAAATGTCACACTTCTGTTTAGGAGACGGCTAAAGGTGGCACAGGAGTCTGTTAAGACAAATTTCCAATATAGCGTCTACTTTGAGAAAATTATAATGAAGTCAGTAGTTGATAGACTAAAAACTATTTTCTCATCTCCAAATTTTTTCAAATAAGGTCAATTTAAAAACTGGATCAATTTTATTCAAGGCTCTTAAAACTATCCAGAAAACCACAGAGAGAAAAATACACACTGTAACAACAGACTGTTCAAGAACGGCATCTTCACTGATCACGGCTGTGTAGGTGTCCTGGCTGAACACCGGGCTGTTATCATTGATGTCTGTTACGTTGACATTCACAGTCGCAACATCACTTAATGAGGGTGTGCCTCCATCAGTAGCTTCTACAGTCAGGTAGTATTCGTGAGAGCTTTCATAATCCAGATTCTCAATAATGAATATGGCCCCTGTAAAGAAAATCAAAATTACCTCCCCAATACTTTATAAAGGCAACACTTTTTCCTATCATAACTGAAACTGCTAAACAAACTCAGTTCTTACTTCCAAAGTTCACTTACCATTTATGTATTTTATCTCCTATCTTTTCTAAACAACATTTCACTAGAGTTTAATAAACAAAAAACAAAAAAATTCTTTAGTGCCTTTTAGTTTCCTTTTCTTTCCATATTTTTTAAAATAGGGATATATATCCTTTTATTTAATCTCTTTTAAAAAATCCCTTTACTTATTGTGTCTTATTCTTAGAAATTTCTGATTTCACAATCCCTTTAATGTCTTTCCAATTCACTTCATTATGCTCATCCTAATCAAAAAGAGAAGGGGGTAAAAGAGCCCTAAAAATAGTAATTGCATGATATCTATTAAAAATGTTTTAAAATAACATCACCAGACATTTATTCTTTACATGACACACACAGGAGTCACAAAATCCGAATGCAACAATTTTTTACAATGTTCAAAGACACAGCTATTTTAGACTACAAAAGTACTTGTGCAGCAAAAGTCAGCAGGTCCTATCACTTTCGACCTTGTAGATAATCTTTCTGTGTGATTTGAAGTATCTCAACTGTTACATACATAACTATTATAAAGAAGTCAATTTAATCAGCTATCAGATATCCACTGTGGAAACCAAGATCAAAGAGGCGAACCCACTGTTTCACTTGGGAAGCTCCTTCAGAGGAATTTGATACGGGGGAACAAAGACATTTTTTATGCAAGTCCCCTACTATCACCTGCTCTTATCTTTACTAACTTGCAACACCACACATCATTACTCAACCAATGGTATGCAATACTGCAGTTTTATATTTTAAGTTAATTTGCTTGTAGCTTATAAGGGATATGCCAGAAATGTATTTTATTAACTAGGTCTATAGTCTTAAGTCTTTAAAATCACTTTTAATCCCACTTTAAATAACAGCAAAAAAGAAAACTTGACTTCTACCTTTTTAGGACATCTACTGATATTTATGTGAACTGTCACTTCATAAAAGGTAAAATAATAAGGCAAATCTACTTTTGTATAGAAAAAAGGGCTTCCTCTCATTTATTTAGTAGTTACCTGTTTTAGAGTCTATGCTGAATTTTCCATGTTCATTTCCACTAATTATGGAATAGGTGATTTCTGCATTTGCTTCAATATCCCGACTTGCCGCATACACTTGCAGAACTTCTGTTCCGATAAGACTATCTTCAGACACTGTGGCACCATATTCGCGGTATTCAAACACAGGTGGGTTGTCGTTTATATCCAAAACTGATACAACCACAGTGCCAGTAGCTGTCAACCTTCTTGGCAACCCATGATCTACAGCTTTCAAAGTAAGAGTATACACTGCCTGTAGCTCTCGATCCAAAGGCTTTTCTAACTGAATAATTCCAGATAACTCATTAATGGAGAACTGTCCATCAGCAGAGTTAATCAGTGAGTAGGAAATCTTTCGATTCAATCCTGTTGAGACATGAAATCACATCACAAGGGTTTGTACCACTGAATTTAAACTTAATTTAAAAAGGGAATGTGCAAGTACACATATTTAAAAATTCTTATGAATATGATCTGGAAAAAAGCGAAGTTTTAGATTAACAACATACTGAATTAAAACAATTATTTCACAGATTTTATACAGGTGCCCACATTATAGTACCTAACAGACCTTTTAAACTGAAATTTACTATTGAGCTTCAGTGATAATTATTTGAAAAGCAACATTTCTACCATTCTTCTGATTCCTTCAGCATTAGTATGTCTGAAGAAGTCACTTTATTCTGTTATCAAAATGGTATGAACGTATATCCTAGTCTTATTTTCCCCATAAAAAATTTTGAAAGATTTATGAAATTTATACAACAGTATTTGTTTGTTATGTTTCTATTATATCAAAACTTCTTTATGTAACCAGTGGTTTAGTCACAAAATAATAATTAATCTCCATATTAATTAATAAAGCCACTGATTTTAGTGCCACCATAAATACCTGACTCAGTATGGTCACTAGGAGCAACTTCGAGATTATAAACACTCATTAAAGCTGACTTGAGGGGCTGGTGTTGAGGGACAGTGAGTGAAGATGCCGCCTGTGATACTGGCGTCTCATACGTACACAGGTTCAAGCTGCAGCTGCCCCACTTCTGATCTAGCTCCTTGCGAATGAGCCTGGGAAAGCAGCAGAAGATGTCCTCCCTAAGTACTTGGGTCCCTGCCATCCACAAGGGAGACCTGAATGGAGTTCCAGGCTCCTGGTTTCAAACTGGCCATTGCACATGAGTGGAGGATCTCTCTTTATCTCTTTTGTCTCTCCCTTTCTAACTTTGTCTTTCAAATAAATAAATTAAAAGAAAAAAAACCCTGAGTATCCTAATGACTTCATTCTACCCACATGATGAGCTATTCAACATGCACAAAGAGTTACAGAGGCTGAATCTGGGATATGTGTCAACACAGAAATTCCCAAGATCTCAGTGGGCAGTGTTAGGATCCACACTTCTACAGGGTACCTGCATCTGCATCTGTGGCCTGCACTCTTGTCAACAGTGTTCCAGGTTCTGTGTTCTCAAACACAGTGATGGTGTATGGATCAGCAGAGAATTCAGGTGCATTATCATTCACATCTTCTAGTGTGAGCACAATATTGGCTTGACAAAATCTTCCACCTCCATCTGTGGCCTTGACTAGAAGATTATAAACTGCTTGTTCCTCACGATCAAGGGGGGCTAATGTTTTCAGTTCACCTAAAAACAAACAAAAGTAAGTGAATTCACTTGAAATCTAAGATGTGAACAGCAACTGTGCATCTTATGTCCTCCCTTTTTCAGAGTGAGGGCTTTCCTCCAGAGCACAGTGTCACCAGTGTCAAGACTCACAGCTGCAGGAGCACACTGAGTCTACATTGTTTCTTCTTTATTTCCTTTATTCTTTTTTAATAATATAAAGGGAACACATAGTTCATAGATAGAATATTAAAAATATAATGATACTTCCCTCCCTCTCCATCCTCCTTTCTACCTTCCTTCCTTTGAAATAACACATTTTTAATTTATTTTATAGCCACAGGCTTACTGCTCCACTAGAGTACGACAGGTAGAAAACAGAAAGACCCCTGTTCAGCAGGCTTACAGACAAGGACTACAAGCAGTTTTTCAAACCCTGCCAGGCTAGCTCTTTAAAGCCATACAGATCTGAGGCCAGGGGCCTCTTATATTACATATAGTGTTGCAAAAGAAAAACAACTACCTAAGTTAACAAATAATTTTTTTAATATTCTCCAAAATTGGATTCATAAGTTCACAGTTAATTCTTCAGAAGAAAAATTAAAAGGCTTAATATTAGAAAACTGATCCCAATTTCAACAAAATTGCAGGAGAAACAAAAGTCAATTTAAAAATGAATAAAAATGAGGAATTCTGTCTTATGAAAATAAAACTATAAATTTATGTTCACAAATTCAAGAAAATATGCTAAGAGTAGACAGCATGATGGATAAAACAGAAAGTATGTGATATATTTTAATGCCTGAATCTTTTTAAAAAAATTTAGTAGCTATTTCTAAATTTCAACTCCTCAATTCAAGTAGCAATACTGTCAATGTTAGACTTTCCACCTCACCCTAAATTTTACAATCTCGATTACTATTTAGATTTCTAAAATATCAATTCCAAAGCATCAGAATAAATTTGAAAAAGATAAAATGTAATTTAAGATTTTATATATGATCTAAAATCACCCCCCTACATAATTTTGTTAAAATACACAGTTATGTGTGTCAGTCCACATCACTACCTGTGTCTGGATTTAGTCTGAATTTTTCTGCACCAGCACCAGATAACGTGTAGGTGATTTCAGCATTGGAACGGATATCTGCATCTGTAGCAGAGACTTGCATGATCAATTTCCCAGGAAGAGTGTCTTCAGGAATGGTGTCTGAATATAAAGTCTAGAAAGATTCCAAACAATGTCATTAGTGTAAAAACATTAAAAATCAGCCTGGCTGTCAAAGAAATAATGAAAAAGACATTTAACTTAGGCCACAGAAAACCCGGGCAATTAAAAACCATAGAGTTTTTAAAACTAATTTTCATGCAGTACACATGTAAAACAAGGAAATGCCACGCAAACAGTTCCCAACACTATATCCCTGAAGGAGACTGGCAGGACATTTAACCAACACAACACTGAGTATGCCACTGAGTCGGTTTCATCTTTAGCTCAGTTTTAATTCTTAGGACAAAATTTAAGTAGTGTTCCTCACCTACCTAGAAATTAGACAGAATAAATACCTGTTACATCATTTCCACTTATTTTCAAATATAGGAATCTATTGCATGTGATTATTCCTAATGTACCACCAAATAATTGTGGTTGGAAGAGAAGAAATCTTTGTGTTGTGAGAGAAAACAAGGATTCTCTGACTCCCTAGAGGATAGGCAAGGCTCAAGCCCTGCTGTTACTGTTTGATTCCTTTCCTCACACCTGCCCTAACTCTCAAACTTAACCAACTACTGTTTCCAGTTCCAATTATTCAGGAACCCATGCCATAAATGAAACCCGAAGAGCAATAGATTAACAGCTTCCTGAATTCACTTTCTTAGCAGAAGTTCAATTACAGGTGAGCTATATTTTACGACACAGAACATGTTGCAACACTGATGACTTCAAGTATCTAGTGTCCTTTTGTTATTCCCAAAACTATTGTATCAGTTCCAAATAATATGAAAGGGGTGAAAAGTGACAATATATACACATTTGGTTTTTAGAAGAGGTAATCTATTCCCATTCATAATCCATGTTCACAAGAGGTACATATTCACATCTGAAATTAGCTCCTCATCCCTCAGATGCCCCTCCCCTTCATGGCTGAATCTTCAGTAGGCATGTCGGCGAGAGCAGCTGTTACTTCCCACAGCTACAATATTATTTCATGCTTCCTCACCGTGCAGCCTTCTCCAGCTCCTCTGTCCCTCTTCACCATCACTTTCCCTTCCACCTGGCCAAGTCTTCACCATTCTTCTTCCATCCTTCACTTTCCACCTTCTTGGCTAGCCCAAGATCACTCTTCATTAATGCATCCTCTTGAATCCCACTCAAGTGTCCATGCACATCACAATCCTGGCACCACCATCTCCAAGTCAGTCGCAGAACCCAAATGGTCTGCCACCTGCCTCACCCATCTTTTCCAGTGATGTCACAACTCTGCCTGTCACCCTAGCTCATAGAAACTCTCTTCTCCTTCACTCTCAATGGCACTGCATCAGTGTCATTGTCTGTCTTCCGTCTCTGCTTCCCTCTCCCTTTGGAAATAGCCATCTCCCCTTTTCCCCCATTTTGTTGATAACATCTCAAATAAATCCATTATCAACTATCTACAGAAACTGCCAAGTTTACATATTTCCCCCTAATATCCATCCTTATCTTACCATCTCTAAAAAAACAGTTTAACTCATTATCTCATTACCTTAAAAAGAACAAATCTGAAATGAAACTCAATATACTTCCTCTAAAACCAATTCCCTTCCAGGCTTATCTTTGTCATTGCCAGGGTCTTTCTCCAACAATATTAAAATCAGCCTTAACTCAGTACACTTGCCAGCCTGTCACACAGGGCAGGGACTGAACGCTACCAGCTTCTCCTTTTATTCCTTCTGTCACTTCTGCCTGTCCTATTATCTTTCACTCTTCCTTATCTAAATAATGGACACAATAACACCAATTGAACTTCATTAAGGAACTCTTGGTTCATGTTATCTCCATCTCTGAATTGTAAAAGGATTCAAAGAATTTATTTTGTTTAGGACAGAGTAAACATTCCCTGGAATGAACCTTCACTGCTCTCTTCCCCAAATTTCTTTCCCATGACATATTCTCCACTTCTGGCAAACCAAGTTACCATTCCCACATCTGCAACTATGGCTCACGCCGCCTGCCCTTTCACTTCTCCTCTTGATCATCTAATCACTCCCTCTCAGACCTCAGCCTAAGCCTTGTCTCTGCATGGCTCTTCCTCTCCCCGTAGCTCCAGTGACCACGTTTGCTCCCGTCACATCCTCAACTTAAGCTTCAGAGGGAAAGAGCCCTTCTTTGCTCTATACTTTGTTCTCTCATTAAATGAGGCGCTCCTTTAAAGGAGCAGGAGCCGTATCACTAACCTCTCGGTTTCTCTAGTGTGTACAAAAAGTACCCCCAAAATGATCTGTTAGAGATAATATCCCGCCTCTCTCCCCCAGTCACTTTTTCCCTAGGTATAGAAAACCCCTTCATGAAGAGTTTATAAAGTACTTTTAGGGTCAGATACCATGTAACCTTGACCACAATCTACAGTTTCTTAGAATGAGTTTTTTGCCCTATTTAGCATTCCTCAAAAGTTAAGTTTTTTCAAATCTTCACCCATTTAACACCTCTGTTTAAACAGTAAGCAATTATAACATGAAACACATTTTAATTACAGCACAGCATCAAGTGACAGTCCTATTGAAAGGGTTAAGACAGAAATTTAATTTATTACACACACATTAGGAAAGAGGGGCCTACCTTTTCACAAACTGGACTGTTGTCATTTGCGTCAAGTACTTTCACTTCAACTATAGCTTTTGATGAAAATGTGCCATCAGTTGCTGTGATGGTCAGAAGATAGTTGTCCCTTTTTTCCCTATCTAGAGGTTTCTTCACATAGACCTTCCATTCATTGTGCACATTTTCAATAGCAAATTGTCCCAAAGCATCACCTCCTATTAAATCAATGACAGAATATGACACTCAAATTTGTTGAAATAAAAGGAGAAACAGGTAACAAGAAAATTAAACTGTAAACAAGAAACACAATGTTATGGTTTCAAAAAATTAAGTATTAAAATTATTAATTTAAATTTGGCATAGATTAGCTGCTATTTACAAAAAAGGTAAATAGAATATACAGCAAATAAAATATAAAGACTCAACAATAATTATTAATCTACAGTTATTTCTTTTTAGTGCTGCTACTATATATTAAGTATAAAGTTCAACAGAGCCATAAAAAATAATGCTTAATGAAACAACTGTTAACTCTGCTAAGAATCTGAAATATAAGATATCATTTCTACTTATTTTAGATATTGTAACTAAAAATCACCACTTTCCATTCCAATTTCCATAAAATTCATACTGCAGAATTTGTATTTCTAATAAAGTTTAATTTTAAATTAAACCATTTGATCTGAATTTTTTTTACCTGTTATGAAATATGTAACCTGTCTGTTTATCTCTTCAGAATCAGCATCGGTGGTACTTAAGATGGCAATTACCCCACCTGGGGGATCATCTTCACTCACAGTTCCTTTATAAATCTCTGCTGTGAATCGTGGTGGGCTGTCGTTGACATCTGTGACAGTAACATCCACAATGGCGGTGGAGGACAGCTGAACCTTCTCACCATGATCTGACACAACCACTCTGATCTGGTAATTGTCTCGCTTTTCGTGGTCAAGTTCCTTCAGAGTTGTAATCCAGCCTGTCTCCATGTTAATGGCAAAAGACTCGATGACTTCTACACCCTGTGACTGATCGAGACTGTACATGACTTGGCCGTTGGTACCCGAGTCTAGATCAGACGCCCGAATCTGGATGACACGGCTTCCTGCTGGCAGGTTTTCAACGATAAATGCCTCGTACGGACTGGACTCCAAGACCGGGCTGTTGTCGTTGGCATCTTTCACTTGGATGCTAACATCGACTGAAGCCACCACCTCATAGTCATCGTGAGTGCACCTGGCAAGTATGGAAAACTGATACCACTTAGTTGTCTCATGATCAAGACTCTTCTCCAGCTTCAGCCGCCCACTCTGTCTGTCAATCACGAAGAACTCATCCCTGTTACTTTCAGGAGTATTCCCTTTGACCAGGCTGTAAAGGATGGTGCCGCTATGTTCTGCCCGGATGAGATCTATCTCTGTGCCAATAGGCATGTCTTCCGAAATTGTGTAGGTATAAAATGGTTCTGAGAATCTCGGAAGCTGCATTTCTGGTGGAAGTATTTTGACATAAACAGGAACTACAGATTCTTTTTGGGGAGACCCATTATCTACAGCTCTAACAAAAAAAGTGAAGAACTCGTTTTCTAAGCCAATTAAGCTTTCTTTTGTAGTTATTACACCAGAGAGTTTGTTAATTTCCAAATTCTCCTTAACACTTTCAGATTCTGCTTCAATAGCATAGGTGACATCAGCATTGGATCCCTCATCAGCGTCACTTGCAATAACTTTGACAACCGAAGTCCCTTTTGCAGCACTGGATCCTATGTTCACTTCATACCTGGTTGCTCGAAACTGTGGTGCATTATCATTGTCATCTGTAAGGATAACATTAATGGTGCAGAAAGCAACTTTTCCTCCAGCATCCTTGGCCATTAAACGAACTGAGATTACCTTCTCTGCTGGGGTTTCCCGATCAAGTTTTTCCAAAGTAAATATCTGCCCCCTCTCATTTGTGTAAAACCTGTCTTTGGCAAAGTCATTTATAATGTGGTAAGTAATTTGACCATAAATACCAGAGTCCCCATCGGTTGCTTTAACCTCGATCACCAGGGTATGTAAGGGGGCATTTTCAGCTAGTTCCACTTCATATTCATTCTGAAGAAAAACAGGACTGTGAAAATTGCTTCCAATTACAGTTACATGAACCTGAGCTGAACTTCTGAAAACTCCATCAGAAACAGAAACGTTAAGACTGTAAAATGGCTTCAAGGTGTGCCGGCGCAGGTTTGAGAGTGTGATAATCCCTGTTTCACTGTCAATGACAAAATTCTTATGATCATTGCCAGACAGAATGGAATACTCCAACTTATCTCTGTCTGAACTGTCTGCATCATAGGCCTTCACACACATCACAAAATGCCCATGAGCAGCATGCTCACTAATTCTGGCTTCATAAACCTGTTGGTCAAAGAGTGGTGGATTATCGTTGAGGTCAGTGACATCCACAGTGACAATCACGTCACTGCTCAGTGGGGGCATGCCGCCATCAACAGCCCTTACAAAAATCTTATGCTGTTGGAACTGTTCATAATCCAAAGTTCTGACTAGTGAAATAAGACCAGTGCTGCTGTCTATGTGAAAATGATCATGACTCTTGCTATGATTTCCAAACATCTGGTATGAAATTCCTCTATTTGGTTCTGAATCAGAATCTGTTGCTTTAACTTGAATCACAGATGTTCCAATTACAGATGCCTCAGACAGGGTTGCTGCGTAAGACTGCTGAACAAACACAGGCGGGTTGTCATTGATATCTTCCACTATTATGTCAACAAAGACTTCAGCATGAGCCCCAGTCAAGGAGTCAGTTGCTCGGATGCTCAGTTTATATGCTGGGTGGGACTCAAAATCCAGAGGAGCTATGACATTTATAACTCCTGTATTGAAGTTAATAGAAAACTGGCTAAAAGGGTCTCCCTCTGTGATGCTGTAGAACACCTTCAACCCTTCTGGGCTGTTGGCCTGCACGTGGACAACTGGGCTGTGCATCTGGATATTCTCTGGAATCTCTGCACTGTAGAAAGGTTTTTCAAACACGGGCATGGCTTTATTCATAACAGTGATTGGAACGATGACTTCAGCTGAAAAAGCTGGGTTTCCACCATCTTTTGCAATGACTGTGACAAGGTATTCTTTATTTAAGGTGTCGAGTTCAAACTGTTTTTTCAATGAAATCTCACCCAACGGCCCAATTTCAAAGTGTTCATGATGTTCCTTGAGATAGTAATGCACTTCCCCATTTCTGCCACTATCTCTGTCTATAGCAGTCACATAGCGAATGACATGGCCCACCTCAGTATCCACCTTAACAACAGCATAGTAGGGAAGGTTGACAAACACGGGTGCATTATCATTTTGGTCTTCTACAGTAACTTTCACAACAACGTGGGCCACAGCTGAAGGTTTATGCTCTTTTGTCACTTCTACAACTACATCAAATGCCTCCTGCTGTTCACGATCAAATGGTATACCCGTGGTCGACAGTACTCCTGAAGTGCGGCTTATTTTAAATCGGCGATCTGGGTTCAGGATATGGTAAAACAAAGGGTCATTGATCGGATTCCCAATAGCAGTAATGACAGCTAATGTCTTGGCTTCAGTGGAATTCTCCATAACTTTTGCAGAGTAGAAATCTTGGGTAAACTTTAGCTGACTTTCTTTGCTTTCTTTCACATTAACTTTCACAGAAGTAAAGCTGGCAAATCTGCCATCAGAAGCTCTAATGGTTAACTCATAGCGGCTTCTTAACTGAGTTGTGTTCTGTACGGTTATAGTACCAGTCTTGTAGTCCATAAAAAACTTCTCCCCAATGTTGCCTTCGGTGATGGAGTACATTAACTGTGAGAATGCACTTGAATCAGCATCTGTAGCATTTACAGTGATGACTTTTACTCCTTTGTATGTTGGCAACAAGAGAGATGCTTCATATAAGGATTGAGAAAACACAGGAGAACAGTCATTAATGTCAACTACATGTATAGTCACATTCGCCGCATATTCTGCAAATAAACGTGGTGTTCCCATGTCATGAACTTGTACAGTAAAGTGAAAAATGCTTGTTTCTTCGTAGTCCAAACTTAGTACTGTATGAATGGCCCCAGTGCTAGAATCAATAGCAAAATATTTGTGTACAGATGGTTCAACAATGTGATAAACAAGCAAAGCATTTGATTCTCTATCAGCATCAGTTGCTCGAATCACCAGTGGGACATTCTTGTCTGTTAGGACCACACTGTTAATTGAAGCTGATTCACTAATGAGTCCTATATATTCCGTCTGCATAAAAACTGGTGAGTTGTCATTCTCATCCTGTAGATGCACCAGAACAGTTGTATTAGTGGACAGCCCAGCCATGTTAGTTCCTTGTACTGTCAATGTATAAAGGGGCAGAGTTTCAAAATCCAGAGCTTTCTGAGTGACGATACTTCCGGAGTGTGGATTAATATCAAAAGCATCAGCTATATTTCCATCTTTTATTTCATATACCACTGATGACTGACTATGGGCTGTAACTATCCCCACAAAACTCCCAATGCTGATGGTTTCACTAATTTCAACAGAATATTCTTTTGATGTAAACTTAGGAGAGGCATTGTCAGCAATTGTGACAAAGATATGCACAGAAGTCATTTCACTCATTGGTGGATTGCCTTGGTCTGTAGCTTTGACCATTAAGTCATATTCCACTTGGTTACTTCGATCTAATTCTTTAGCAGTTTTTATAGCGCCCAAGATAGGATCAATTGTAAAAGAATTTCCAATATTTCCTGGGAAGGGGAGAAAAAAATACACATCAGAGAAAAATACAAGGAATAATAGAAGGACAAACAGAAACAAGTAAAAATATCTTTAAAAATTCATGGGATAAGAATATTGGAATGAAACTTTCAACTCATTTCATTTTTAGCCAGTTCAGTTATTAATTTCCCAAGAGTACCTCAAAATCTTTCTGGAATACATTCGTATTTTCAGCATGTATCATCTGCTAATTCTCAAAATTCTTATTTACTATGAAGGAGAAGATTTCAATTCACTAACAAAATTTAAATTAGGCTTCAAAAAATTCTTCCTTATTTTAAATATTCAAGGATGAGTAAGTTTGTGTAACCCACCCCAGTTATGAAGATTTCAACAATATTGCCTTCCTAGTCTTTGTCAGGACAAAGACTCTTAAATAGGACAACTTTGCTCCAAAGGGGACATCTGGCAATGTCTGCAGACATTTCTGATTATCAAAGCTTAGAGGCAGAGGATGTACTGGATGCTGATAAACATCCTACAAGGCATAGGGCAGCCTTCACAACAATAAAAAAATTATCTGGTCCAAAATGTCAGCAGTGCTGGAGCTGACAATGATGTAGGCTACATTGTTTACTTGCTTTTCTTTTAACGTTTCCAGGCTATACCACATATTTAGCTGCAAATGTACTCCACAACAATTCCATTTTATGTATCAACTGAAATCTCTTGGAAGAAATCCAGCAGTTCTCTACAGCCTTTTTGGATGGAACACAGCAATCAGAGGGTCCTTAGACTTGGTAGATCCAGAACCCTCAATCCTTTTCCTGTCTGATAAACAAGCATGCACTGAATTTATTTTTCCCATGTGAAAAATTACACTTACCCAAAACAGAGTTCACTTGCCTTTTAACTGTATTCTCAAATTCTCCTTCCTCTAGCATTGCAATCAGTATGGCACTGCACAGACCAAACCTACTTAGTGTGGTCTGCAATCCAGGAGATTAACCAAGCAGTTCTTCCTCTACATCATTAACAATAAACACTTCCTCTAACAGTCTTTTCCTTCCTTTAATACATTTTCCAAAAATCCAGGACAATTTTTTCTGAGGCCAGACCTAGTCTGGTTTTCATTAAGTCTGCCTGGCTCTGCATCCAGGCCCCAGGGCAGTGCCTCAGTCTGCACAGGGATGAGGCACAGGCTTTCTCCAGGCCCGGAAGCTCTGAACTGAACCCTAGCCTGTGAAAGAGGTCCCACTGCCTCTGCCAGGCTGCTCAGACACTAATTTCCGGCCTGTCTGTACTTGTGAGAATCAATGAGTTCAGATTCTTTGTCATTGTGCTTTAGGCAGTCATCAGAATTTGAAGAGCCCTTTTTCATCCTACCTATGCGTCATCCCCACCTTCTAAAATTGTGACGGATTGTCTGTTTGGCCTGACAGCAGACTGTGTAATCTTTGGCAACTGTCTTCATCGCTGCCCCTCAGACTTCCCCATGTCTATACTAACAATGAAGCAGCTGATCTATGTTTCACATTCCCTTATCTACATGTATTTTTCTCATAGTTTGTATACTGAAATCTTATGCTGCTAGTGAAGCTTCAGACACACAAGGCATCAAATGAAGGATGGATAGAGCCCACCTGCCACACTGCTGACAGCGTTAGGACACACGACTTTCCACACAACTTGTTCTCTTGCTGCCTTCCAGCCACACTGGAAGCCTCTTTGCTCCTCAATCAGGAGAGCACTGTCTCACTTTAGGGCTTCTGTATGTGGTGTGTCCTCTCCTGGAATAGTTCTCACCGTTTCTCCACCTGTTCATTCATTTAGGCTTTACCTAAACAGCCCTGCTTACTGAGTGTGACTGCGACAGTGATGCCTGCCTGGAACTCCCGATCCAGCCTGGTCATTTCTGTCTCTTCACCTGTCTTTTCTTTCCAATTTTGCTCATCCCCAGCCGTGTGAAATTCAGACACAGTCTTTATTATCTGGAGTATCTTGATTCTGATAAAAATGGCTCTGGGATTATCACTGATAACAAGAAGGTTAAATAAGAATCCTGATGGTGATGTAATATACGGATTCTACACACATGCAGATGAAACCATCAGAGCCGAAGATGAGAGAGCAACATCATGTCTGTGGAAAGCTATGAGGGCCACTGAGTGGCATGAATAAGACCCTGCGAATAGGTACATTCATCAAACAGCGAAATACATGTGCAGAACTTGTGAATGAATCTGAGAGATAGTACTAGCAAGGGGGGGGTTACTCATTCACTTTAATTGAAATATTAGTAACTTCTAAATAATCTAAAATTCCACTTCATTTTTCAAAAGGGCAATTATTTCGAAAACAAGCTAATTAGTTTGGCTCTTAAACTATTGCTATATTATATACTTAAGTATCTCCCAAAGGGCCTATGAAAAAGAGCTATGCAGGGGCTGGCATTGGGGCACAGCCCATATGGGTGTGTGGGTGCAAGTTCGAGTCCTGGCTGCTTCACTTCCAATCCAGCTTTCTGCTATGGCCTGGGAAAACAGTGAAAGATGACCCAAGTCCTTGGGCCCCTGCACCTGCCTGGGAGATATGGAAGAAAGTCCTGGCTCCTGGCTTCAGATAAGCCCAGCTCCTTTGCAGTCATTTGGGAGTGAACCAGCGGATGGAAGACCTCTCTCTGTCTCTTCTTCTCTCTCTCCTCTCTGTAACTCTGCCTTTCAAAATCAATAAACCTTTAAAAAAAAAAAGAGCTGTGCAGGAGTCTGCTTCTTCCCATGGTAGACATGCTGCGCATGTGCAGTGAGGACCTGCTGACAAGACAGCATGGCGGCCGGCGCCGCGGCTCACTAGGCTAATCCTCCGCCTTGCGGCACCAGCACACCGGGTTCTAGTCCCGGTTGGGGCGCCGGATTCTGTCCCGGTTGCCCCTCTTCCAGGCCAGCTCTCTGCTGTGGCCCGGGAGTACAGTGGAGGATGGCCCAAGTGCTTGGGCCCTGCACCCCATGGGAGACCAGGAGAAGCACCTGGCTCCTGCCATTGGATCAGCGCGGTGCGCAAGCCACAGCGTGCTGGCCGTGGCGACCACTGGAGGGTGAACCAACGGCAAAAGGAAGACCTTTGTCTCTGTCTGTCTCTCTCTCTCACTGTCCACTCTGCCTGTCAAAAAAAAAAAAAAAAAAAAAAAAATAGCACGGCCAGTTCTATTAGGTTTCAAGTGCAATAACACTTAACCTAAGTTTGGTGGAAAAATCCAATTGTCATCAATAAATACATTTACCTAGTGCCTTCCACTTCCAGTTATAACTGTTTCAAAGTAGAGCTCTGACCATGTAATTTTTAAAGAAATAAAGAAAGCATCATACGGCCTGATGTACAGTACTGTGTCACTAGTGCATAACTTGATTGTTACTGAAAATCGTTTAATGAATTCTGTTGTCCTTCAAGACTACTAATCAAACCAAATGTTTTACTCAATAAATTGCTTTTAATTAAACATGCAGTGTTAAGCACTGAATTTATCACTAGTCTTTGGAACTTTATTAAATTTAATCTGACAGGAATCAGAAGCAGGTGATAATCAATGAGCTGTTATTAAAGGCAGTATGAGGGGCTGGCGCTGTGGCACAGTGGGTAAAGCCGTAGCCTCCACTGCTCCACTTCCCATCCAGCTCTCTGCTATAGCCTGGGAAAGCAGTGGAAGATGGCCCAAGTCCTTGGGCCCCTGCACCCACGTGAGAGACCAGGAAGAAGCTCCTGGTTCCAGACTTCGGATCAGTGCAGCTCCAGCCATTGCAGCCAATTGGGGTGTAAACCAGCAGAAGGAAGACTCTCTCTATCTCTGCCTCTCCTTCACTCTGTGAAACTCCTTCAAATAAATAAATAAATCCTTTTTTTTTTTTTTTTAAAAAAAAAAAAAAGGCAGTATGAACATTTGACATTCATCCAACAGACGAATAGAGATCCACAGCTCTGCATTTTAATGGTAGTGTTTCCCTATAAAGTGGCTATTAGCATAATTTTTATATTATCAAAATTCTAAAATTATTGTCAAAGAAATGCTACTCCCCTTTGAAAAGGCCATTGGTACTATCCATTTCTAGAGGAGACAGAGTTCCATTCTTAGAATACCAAATTACTAATCCCATCAGTCACTGAAAGTATTCAAAGAATGCACATGCCTTTACTCAGACATGAACAATCATATTTTAACCACCCAGTTGTTGAAATTATGTGAAAGCTAAGGGAAAGTTTAACATTTTCTCCTACATAAACTCAGCCAGTTTGTCTATAAAAAATTATTTTACTGAAATGCTCAGGCATGCACAAATGGAATGTACTGTTTTTCTAAATGCTAAATTTCTAAACCAGTGGGAAAAAAAGTTATCTTTATCCAAGACACTAACTATACTACATTTTAACTCTGCAATCATGGGCACTGGATGAGATTTTTATTTGTGAGTAATGAACTCAAGTTGGTAGTTTTAAGGAAAACAAATTCAATAGCAAGCATGTTAATAAATAAAAATTGTTAAATTCTTAGAACAGTAAGTTTTTTAGAATTATCCTTCATTTCTTCAGATTTTGATTATATAATCTACAGATAATCTATACTTCTATCAATTCTAATATCTAGAAGTAATTTCTAAATATGTAGTTATGAACTTAAAAAAAAAAAAGTCAACTTAAGGAGAAGATCTCAATTCTCTAAAACTATTCCAAATACAGAGGAATGAAAGACAATATATTCCTTTTACTACCACTGTCACTGAGGAAAACTATAAAGTGCCATCTCAATGTGGCATGAGCTGGGGAAATCCCAAAGCAAAGCCATGATTTCTGACTGCAAACATCACACGCTCTAAACCAGTTCCCTATTCCAGTCAGAGGCAGGACTCGTGTATAAGAATGGACTAATGTTAATAACCTCCACCTACCAAGCACAAATATGAATGCTCCTAATGTGATTGCTGGCACATAAAATGAGCTAAATTATTAATTAATCCATTGAATGGACAAAAGAATGGGTGAACAGCAGGATAAAGAAGAGGGAAAAAAAACAGTTCACTTTGCCATGACAGCTTCTTGATGATATTCCTCTTCATTATCAATAGCAAGACTCTGGATATCCTGTCCTTTCATACCTAGAAAGATTGCCCAGGTCTTCCTCGCCTTTGCTACTCAAGCCCAACCCATCAGGGCCCTTAACCTCTCCAGTATTTCTTCTTAACTCTGTGATCCACAGCAACAACCCAATTCCATGAAAGAAACACAACTATTAAAGGCACTTGGGGATGAAAAAAATAAACAAACAAACAAACGAACTAAAAGCTAAACCTGGAAGAGGTAAGAGGAACATGACACCCTCTTTCTAGATTTGATTCAATTAGAATTGAGTAAAGTAAGGTCTTTTTCATGGTATTTCTTGCTCTGCCGAAAATACTCTGACTACAAAGCAAAATGTTAAAATTACTAAGCCAGCATTTTCCCAAGTGTGTTTTGCAGTTAATCAACATTGTGGAGGAAAATGACTGTATGGTTATTATTTCAAATATATCAGTCAAATAAAGATTTTCTTTACTACAAGTTATGCTAACATAGTAAATTCCAAAGAACTTTATCCAAACTTAATTAGAACTCTATCTTTGCTCTCTAATAGGTTAAAAGTTTACCCGGCAGCTACAGGACAATTTAAGCAATTTTTGTAGTGATACATAGAAAAGCTTCAACATCTAGAATTATTTTTAGGAAATAAAAAATGCATTTTAACAAGTACAAAGTTAAAACTCAATATGAGTGCTCCTAAAATACCTGATTCAATTGAGTACAGCACTTCAGCATTCTTTCCTTTGTCTCTGTCCAGAGCGGTAACCTCCAACACAACTGAACCCACAGCTGCTGATTCATAAACCCGCCCTTCATAAGAGGAACTGGTGAACCATGGGGCATGATCATTCGTGTCGCTGACATTAACAATAATCCTTGCAAAGTTGCGTTTTACAGGGACATCTTGATCCCGTACCTAAAAAAAATCAACACACTGTTAATCCTGTTGGGATTTTTCCTTATAATTGATTAAAAATCACCCTCAAACACACACACACACAAAAAACCTTTCAGTAACCAAAAAGTAGCAGAATGAGCTGAACGCCTTACCATGACTGTGAGAACATGCTGGTGGATGGCTTCATGGTCAAGTTTTTCAGAGGTATACAGAGAGCCAGTTGCAGGATCAAGACGAAATTTCTTGAGACTCAATGGATCTATACTACTCTGCAGAGTATAAATTAGCTTGTTTTTCTCATCTTTATCCACAGCACTGATTTGCAAAATTTCTGTTTCCGGCACTGTATCTTCAGGAATAACAATTTCATATTTTGATGTAGAAAACCGAGGACGGTGGTCATTTGTATCTATGACTTTGATGAATACCTACAATGAATTAACAATTAACTCATATGGCTATTCCATATTAGGATGCTATAATAGTTTAAAATTGGCAGGAAAAAATCATTAGTACATTGAAAAAAACTTTGCATTAAAGCAAAATGAAGTGTAAATATGAGAAATAAAAGCAATAAAAATCTAGAAGCAAAAATATCTTTTAAAACTTCCTATTATTTATTTAAATATGAGTAATCAAGACATTTCTAAATCCTTGAAACTAACTTTGGTGATACAAGTATAATACTGTGCTCACTTAAAATTTTTTTCTAAAATGTTGGCTTCATTCCTCAGGTCTCCACAGAGAAGAAATCTATAGATTACTCATGTAAAGACTAGAGATAATTACTCACGTAAAGACATGAGATAATCTATAACACTAGGATTAACAAAAGACTAATTCCCTATACTGAATTTGAATCTGTAACTACCAAGCTATTGAAGAGAGTTAAATAGATGGTTACACTATCTAACTTTCTCAAATATTTGAGAGTTCAAATTCCTTAATAACGCAAATTACAAATGTGTTTTTAAATCATATTTCTATTGCTTTAAAACATGTATAAGTAGTAACATGTTTATTTCTTAAAACCAATTTAAAGAGGTTGAAAAGATAAACCCTCATAAATGTTAATATAAATTTAAAACTCAGCCCTAAACTACATTAAAAAATACAAAAAATTATTTTGACAGTACATTAATTTTCAAAGTGAAAGGAGGCAAATAGGTAAGGCACAGTAGAAATCCTTACTGATAAAAGATGGTTATTGTTTATGAACAAGAAGTCAACACGGTTGGTTCATATTAGAACAAAGGGGTTTGCTAGTGCAAATGGCACAGGAGGCCAAAGTCCTAGGCAGGCATAGGCAAAGCTGTTAACCACATTAGCCAAAACTATGAACACAGGCCTTTCCATGAAGAGCATTCTGGTGTTTCTCAATGATTGTGTAAGTTTAAATTTGTTATGAATACTACTTTGTGTTTCTGTGTGGGAGCAAAATGTGGAAATCTTTACTTAACATATGCTAAATTGATCTTCTGTATATAAAGATAGTTGAAAATTAATTGTGATGTGAAGGGGGAGGGGAGAGGGAGTGGGAGAGGGGAGCGTTGTGGGTGGGAGGGCAGTTATGGGGGGGGGGGGAAGAAGCTATTGTAATCCATAAGCTGTACTTTGGAAATTTATGCTCATTAAAAAAAAAAAAAAAAAGATTCAATGAAGGTATTAAAATAGTTAGAACATCCTAAAGTGCCCTGTCAATATAAACTTTTATTATTGCATTATTATTGTTATTTTTAATAATAATGATAGTGAACATTAAATCATCCCAGTGATTAAAAAAAAAATTTGTTATGAATACTAACTGCACTCACTATGCCACACAAGGGTTTTATGTGAAAATTATACAAACATTTAAAACTCTAAATATCGCCTCACTTTTAAAGGTCAGTGGTAATCGAAATTAAATTACTATCTACTCATTTCCACTATACGTTTAAAAATCACTTTTCCCACAGAGTGAGCACTGGGCAGGGAAGCTTAATCTTATACCAAGATGAATTAATCACTATCAAACAGACAGCTGAAAATCAAACCAATCAGTTTTAAGAAGGTGATTCCATTGAAACATGTATACTAAGCACTTAATGCCCATCACTTGCCTATCTAGGACTGAGGTTGTAAATAAATATGTTAACAGTACCTGTCTTGTGAAGCTTTCTTTTCTTAAAAGAATTATTTACTTATTTGAAAGGCAGAGTCACGGAGGGAGAGGGGAGCAGAGAAAGAGAACTTCTGTTCACTGGTTTACTCCCCAAATGGCCACAACTGTCAGGGCTGGCCAAAAACAAAGCCAGGAGCCAGGAACCCCATCCTGGTTTTCTATATAAGTGGCAAGGACTCAGGAACATGATCCATCATCTGCTGCTTCCCAGTTGCATGAGCAGGAAGCTGGATTGGAAGCGGAGTAGCCAGGATTCAAACCAGCACTCTAATAAGGGATGCAGGCACCCAAGCTGGATGGTTTAACCAACTATGTCACAGTGCCTGCCTCTTTTTGTGAAGTTTTCAAACTCACTAGACAGCATCTTCCACACAGAAAGCCTAATTTTGTCTCATGCATTATCACATAAGTTTTTAAGAGTCTGGATATTGTTTGGGACATTCAGAAAGCTCTTGAGGACAACATTTTGCTTCAGCAGGTTTTAGGTTGGAGAGATGAATGGGTATTGAGAAGAGCCTGGTAAAATCATGAGCCTGGTAAAATCATGAGGCAAGAGAGGTAATCAACCATTCTCTCTTCTAGAGGCAAGAGAGATGGAATTGCAACTAAGGGACAATATAAGAAAGGAACGGGAAGAAAGTGAAATAAAAAAACATGGAATCACGATCCCTGAGCTAAGACTGGTGAAAGACCTCAAATCTTCTGATCAGAGGGACGTCACCTTTACCAGAATATAATCATTCTGGTGGCAGACAGTACCAGATGAACTGCAGAAATGGAGAACAGAGACAGGACAGTAAATCAAATGTCAAACAGGGAGACAAGAGCCCAGACCAGTGCTGATGTGCAACAGCTGCACCTGTCTGAGTGCATGCTGTGAGACAGGCTCTAAGAGTTTTCTTTATGAGCTAGCCTCCTGTGTGTCATCTTACTCATAAGAAGAAGAGAAGGGAGATTATCACTACTGTCTTGTCACAGATGAGAAAGCGGAAGCAGAAAAGGAGACTCAAGCCGAGCTGTCTGCTCCTGAGTGCACAGTGCTGATGCTCCGGAGAAAGTGGGGAAAAAAAAAAAGTTAACTGGATTTGCTAAGTTCTCTGTAGGTAAAGGTGAAGTGATATGACTTGAATTAACACTGGCACTGCATGATGGCCCCCTCTCACTGCTGCTCTGCTGGCCGATGGCGGATAGTGTTCTCTTAAACCCCCTCAAATCTGGCAGCTCTAGACACAGACCTGGATGCACAAAACCTGCTCTACTGGTTCCTGAGTCTTACTTACAAACTGAAATTCACCCTGCTGTGTTCCAGCACCTTATCAACACAGGCTGGAGTCCTGTGTTCCTCTCCAAGTGGTATCTGCTGCTCTATCCCTCCCAGATCCCTATCACCCTGTTCTCAGTCCCAGACTGGAAACCTAAACCTAATTACTGATTGTTCCCTTTGTCCCACACCTTACCAGGTCACCCTGGGCTCTGTAATCTCTTCTCTTGTATTCTGACTACCTTCCCCTGCCAGCAATTCATTGGGATAACAAGACCTTCTGAAAATGACTCAAAATAAGTTATGGAAATGAATTTAAATAAAGTATGGAAATTTAAGATATTCTGTGTCCCCAAGGAAAAGAAAATTAATATATACATTTTTCCTGGATTTAAAAGAAATTATAGTTAATGCACAACTATTTCATACTAACTTTTCAACTGCATTAACTAAAAATACAATTATTGGGAAAGAGGTATATTCTAATTAGCTTATGTAGTGAATGACAAATGCTGCAGGTATATGTATTATCTTTCATAATGAGAATGCTTGGCACACAGGGCCAGTTTCACTGCTTATTAAGTTTCCTTTGTTATATTTCTGGTCAGTGGACTTTGTGAACTGGTACAATGCCGTTTATATTATTTAACCCTTTCTCTCAGAATTATCCCACTGAATTCATTACCATTCTTGATGTTCTTACTCTTACTTTCAAGCTCTAAAATTTAATTTTTTAAAAAAATTTAAAGATGTTTTGACACACAGTAATTGTACATATTTACAGGGTACAATGTGACATTTCAATACATGTACACAGGTAGTGAACAAATAGGGGTAACTGGAGTATCTGTCACATCAGACATTTTTCATTTCTTCGTTCTGGGAATGTTCAAAATCCTCTGCACCAGCTCTTTTGAAATATCCAGTTAACTGTTGTCATCTTAGTTATCCTAGTAGATTGCAGAACAACAGAAGGCATTCCTTCTCCATCTTCTACTCATCAACCATCCTCTCCCCATCCCACCCCCACGTCCCTCATAGGCACTGGTAACCACTATTCTATATTCCTATGCAGTCAATTTTTTAGTTTCCATGTATGAGTGAGCTATGCAGTATTTATTTTCTGTGACTTGCTCATTTCACTTAATGTAATGCCTACCTAATCCCTCCATGTTGCTGCAAATTACAGCATTTCGTTCTTTTTAGGGCTGAGTAATATTCCACTGTATATGTGTAACTAATTTACTTATATTAAATGATACAACTAATTATATTTAATTTAGCCACTCATATGTCTAAGGACTCCTAGCCATTTTATAATTGTGGTGAATAGTGCTACAATAAACATGTGAATGTAGATGTCTCTTTGACATACTTGTTAGGCAGGAAGTCAGAAATTGAGCCTATGTGTGTACGAGAAAGGCCTGAAGACCAGCACCCACTGCAGAAGCTCCAGAAGCCCAGCATCTTGCACTTCAAAGTCCTGCTCAGAACCTGATAACCTCCCAGGTGGTCCCAGCCCTTTCTCCAAGGAAAGCTCCCAGGAGAATTCTCTCTCCTCAGGACCAAAGGGGTTACCTGATAACATGGGGCAATAAAACCTTCTTAGACAAGCCCTAAGGGAAGCCTCCCTACTCTGCCTGGGCCCAGCAAATCTGGGGAGGAATTTGCTAATTTTCACGCAACAAACCCTTCTGCCAGGACTCTCCATCCTTCGTCCTGGAGGAGAGGGGGAGTGGGTAAACAGATTCCCTTAAAAACCTAAGGAGTCCAACCAGACTTCGGGACTTCCCGCTCAGCCCTCTGCCTTTCTGCTGAGCCGCCCCCTCTGGCCTGCCCAGGTGTATTCTCTCCATTCAACCATGTAACCTCCCTCTCCCCGAGTCCGAGTGACTGGGTGCTCTCTCTCTGTCCCTTCCATTCTGATGGATGCCCTATCCCCAAGAAAGCCTTATTACTCTGCTCTCTGTCTCACACCTGAATTCTTTCTTGCTTGAAGACAAGAATCCCAAGGCTTCCACAGCCTTCTCTCTGGGAACAATAATGACTTCAGTTCCTCTGGATATACATCCTGCAGCAGAACTGCTGTATCATATGGTAGTTCTACTTTCAGGTTTTTGAGGAATTTCCACATTATTTTCCATGTTTATACAAATTTACATTACCAACAACAACAGTGTATGGAAATTCCAAGGGCTGATTTTTAAAGAGAGAACATTAATTGATTCTGCTTGTCTCTAGAACGAGAACAGCTATGGACAAAATTGAAAGTTCAATATACTAGAACTCTCATGTACCAATTTCAAAATGACCCCATAAACATACAGTATAGCATATGGATCAATTCTACTTGCATTAAAGATCAGGGGCATTTGGAAAGAGGAATAAATATATTCACAACTGGCTTTGCATTATCTATGTATTTCTTAATTGAAAAGAAATCTTTATTCCTTCATCCAACTAAAAGATATAGCGAAAGGAAGGCACACATAAGATTTAAAATAGTTTAATTTAAAGCTAGAAAATGAATTAAGCAGCATAAGAATCTCTAATGTCTAACTTCTTCCTTAAGTATATGGTAGAGTCCATACAACCCTTTAGCTCCTACCATTCTACTGTAAGCTCCAAGTGGGCAGGATTTTTGTCTGCTCTGTTTCCTACTTTTCAGCTTCCCAAAATATACTGCCCTATAACAAATACACAAGTATCTGTTGAATGAATGGATAGCTCTCTGCCTCTTCCCCAAATCCCATAATGTTTATTCATCCAGGAAATGTTCCTTTTGTATAACTCAAACAGCCCACAGTCACAGTGAAAAAGAATTTGTAGGAAATGAGAAGTTTGCGTTATAGGGTTTTACAATTTAAAGTTAGAAATCCCAGCCATTTGACCGCCTCTTCATCATCAGATTGGAACAAATAAAGGTAATAAAAGGATTATTAAAACACTTTTATCAGTCACTGTTACATAGCCCTGGTTGTTAGCCAAAGGGGGAAGGGTGGGATCCCAAAGAAAAGTGACTTAGAAGATGAATCACTTTAACTAGCTTTAATGAAAATGACCTGCACAATTCATCCTTAACAGTGATATGCTTTAAATTAACCTGAGTAGGAAATTTTGATGGCATAACAATGTGGTTTAGTTTTAAGTCTCCTGTCAAAATGTTCAAAACTGCTTTACTACACATAAAACCCAAAATCATGGTTTGTAGTTAACTTTCTTTATCTCCATAAAAATTCTTGGTATGTGTAGATATAAAAACTGTGACAACATACTAACTTCTGTTGTCAGAACCACAGAGGGCAACTCAACTGTTCACACTACCTGCAGGCCCTAAAACTAGAATGCTATCTCCACCCTACCCAGACAGCACATCATTAGTAACTCACTCACCTGTGTAAGGATAGTGCTGCTTCCATCTGTAGCCTCGACTGTGAGGTTATAGTTGGATTTCTGTTCTGCATCAAGAGGTTTGGCAACAATGATGGTTCCAGTGCCCTTGTCCACATCAAAGTGACTATCATAGTTGCCACCTAGTTTAAATTAGAATAGACAGAAGATTAAAAACACATCACAATATAAAAATATATCAATTAATGGCAGTGAGAAAAAAAAAAAGACTTCTGATATACTGATCAAAATGATTCCAAAGAGCTAGAACTTTGGAAGACAAGAAAAGCATGGCCAATTAGAGAGACAGAGTGTTTTAAAAGCAAAATTATATCCTGTATGTTAAGGTAGCTACTGAGAAGAAGCAAAACAATAACTCTGAAAAACAGAAAAAAAAAACCAGTAATATTGCCAAAGAACTACCTTCTATTTGCTTTTTTCAGAGGTTCTTAAAATTTCTTTAATTTATATTGCAGTAGCTGTATGACATATCACTGAGCACTTAAAAGCAGAATTATTAAAAAGATTTCATGGTACTTTGAGCATACTGCTCTAATAAAATAACTACTACAAACAAATGTTAACTCTGATAAATATAATGGTAGTTAACTTTAATCATTCCTGTCTATTACACACAATGTGAAAATAAATGTATTCCTATTGTTGTCAAACACAAAGCTTAATGATGCAGAAGTTTCTGTCTTACTAATACTACTCAAAGGTATCCCCAACTATATTTTAGATAAAAACCTTTCAAAACCATTGAAGCTTAGATATTTCTATCAATGAAATGGAAAGAAAGGAGAGGCTTAATGTCATGATGAAGTTATACTATTAAATCTAACCAAAAGGCAAAAAAACACAGATACACACATTCATGGTTTTAAATCAAATCCAAAACTACAGGTGTAGGGATGTATTGCAACTGCAATGGGTGACCACGTGCATACTAAGAAAAAAAGAGCAATGAGAAGCACTGGAAATAAAAAAAAAAATAAAGAAAATCAATGCTTTTATTATTTTAGATCTCATAATCTGAGGCAAATTATGTGATCTCAGCAGATACCTTCTGCTGTACAGTTCAGGTCACAAGTCATCTGAAAGATGTAAAAAACTTCTCTAGCAAGTGTATCTCCTGGCACAGCCAAAAGAAGCAAGCATGAAAAGCAAGCACAGAATAGAAAGAACAATCAATCAAACCAGCTCCAAACATGGTAGGTAGTAGTCAGCAATGTCAGATGCTATACAACAGTAGCCTGTTAATCTGGAAATGTGATAAAAGTTAAGAGAAGGCAAACAGACTATTCTGATTATAGTAGACTACAAAAACAATCTTATTCTCCTTAAAGTAAACTGTAACAGTTTCATAAGTGTTGATGACATTAATAATTTCATGCAAAGACCAAAAGCAAGGAAAATAGTCCACTGCCTAGTGTGAAAGTTCAAGAGGCAAAGCATGTAGTATAGCCACCCTATTTCCATGAGGCTCAACTTTCTGAAAGAGTATTTGGGGGTAACTTGGTTGTGAGGTAGAACAGGGGAAAAGGATATGAAATTCTGACTACAGATGAATCACAGCATGTATTTTTGGTTTTATAAATATCAAGTCTATGCGAATCTTTCTCAGTTAGTTGAATACGGTATTTTTACATTCAATGCCTGAACCAAATTAAACAAGGGGAAGTGCTAGGGAGGGGGATTGGCTTAAGCATGTACATTATATTACAGGATGAGATCTAATGAACCCTGTTTCCTACTGAAAGTGAGGTGAATAAAATTAAAAAGCCACAGCTGACACTGTAATGGTTTACTCATACAAAACTCATTTATTTGCTATAAAATACTGAAATGTGAGTCACTTTATGTATGTGTGTGTGTGTATATATATATTTAAATGTTTTATTTGTTTGAAAGGCAGAACCACTGTGGGGTTGGGGGAAGGGGAAGTAGTCGGAGAGAAAGAACTCTTCCATCTGCTGATCTGCTGGTTCACTCCCCACATGGTCACACTGGCCCAAGTCTCAGCCAGGCTGAAGCCTGCAGCCAGAACTCCTTCAGTTTCCTATACATGGGCAGAGGTTCCAGTACCTGGGCCATTTCCTTTGCCTTTCTAGGAACTTTAGCAGGAAGCTGGATACAAAGGAGGGCAGCAAAGACTCCAATGGGCACTCTAACATGGGATGCCAGTCAGCATAGCAGGCTGCGGTTTAGTTCACTGCACCCCAATGCTGGTCCCTGTGACAATCACTTTAAATACTCTACTAATTGTCACTAAAAATAATACCGTGCCATACGACACAAATGAAGAATTAAAAATTAAGAAGCTGTGCTTTTCTATCTAAACATTTAGGATTCCCTGAAACTATGTGAAGCACTTTAAAAAAAATCTGATTGTTATATTACAAAACTTGATGAATATACTGTACTTATTCCAAACAATATATGTTGCATATTGTAAAAAAATTTTCAACCCAACTATTATAATTTAAAGCAAATTCTCCACCAGCAGGTCATATACCTGATTTTAAATTCTGAGATGTACAACAAAAATCAGAAAACCACATACAAGTTATTCTCAGTGTAACCTATATAAGGCAGTGGAAACTATGAGGAATGCTTACCAGTGATGTCAAACCAAAGAGGTCTACCAGGTGGCTCAACAGATATGACTCCAATCATATGAGCGACTGGATCACTTTCCATTACAGTAAAAGTAAAAAATGATTCTTCAAATGAAATTGGCTCCAAGGATGGCTTGGGTTTAGAGATCCATTCAATATGGAGTCTAGTGGTTGATGACTTTTGAGGGCGACCATTATCAACTGCCTTAATCTATAAAAGAGAAGAGTGGGTAAGACACCCAAGCAGAAATTACATTCTTTTTTTTTTTTTTTTTTTTGACAGGCAGAGTAGACAGTGAGAGTGAGAGTGAGAGTGAGAGTGAGAGTGAGAGTGAGAGTGAGAGAGAGAGAGAGAGAGAGAGAGAGAAAGGTCTTCCTTTGCCGTTGGTTCACCCTCCAATGGCCGCCGCAGCCAGCGCGCTACGGCCAGCACACCGCGCTGATCCGATGGCAGGAGCCAGGTGCTTCTCCTGGTCTCCCATGGGGTGCAGGGCCCAAGCACTTGGGCCATCCTCCACTGCACTCCCGGGCCACAGCAGAGAGCTGGCCTGGAAGAGGGGCAACCGGGACAGAATCCGGCGCCCCGACCGGGACTAGAACCCGGTGTGCTGGTGCCGCAAGGTGGAGGATTAGCCTAGTGAGCCGCGGCACCGGCCAGAAATTACATTCTGTAACTACAGCAGATTGGGTCAGTCTTAAATCTAGCCAATTTCTAACATCTAACATTTGTATTCGAATATACCACATTTAATGTTTGATAGAAAGGACAATGATTCTGTGACCAAATTCAATATGAATAAGCAGCCAGTAAAGTAAAAACTGAAAATGGAAAATTCAACTCTGCTCTTCTCAACCATGATCAAGCACCACCTGACTGTTAAGTCCCAAACACTGAAGCCATTCTCCGTAGAGAGAAATACAAGACCAAATTCCTAACGAAAGCATAAGAAATTTAAAGACTTCTGTCTTAACTCACTGAAAGAATGTCGTATTCTCCAGCTCCAGAGAACTTTTTGGATGAAACCACTCCAGTTTTTGGTTCGATAAAAAATTTGCCATGCTCATTGCCATCTTCAATGCTGTAGGATATTTCCGCATTGGGACCTTCATCTTTGTCCATCGCTATCACGCGATAGAGAGGCTCACGTCTGGCATTTCTTTCTCGTTCTGGCTTTTCCCGCTCTGGGAGTCTAATTTTGTAAAACTTTTGCAGGAACTGAGGTTTGTTGTCATTTTCATCAAGGATTTTCACAATTACTCTGGCAATGGTTGATTTAGGGGGAATACCGTTGTCTGTCACAGTAACCTGTTTGGTAAAGTAATACAAGTGTTTTTCAGATCATATTTCATAAAAAGTGTCTTGTTCCTAATGATAATCATCTCTTTACTAATGATCAAAAAGTGATAACAAAATAAACTAATTATGAATACTGGTTAACAAAGTAAGACTCTTCCTTCCTGCACTTTTAATTATAACATTTTTAAAGTAATTAAAACAAAAGAATGCTTACTTCCAGAATGTGTTCCTCTTGCTGCTCTCGGTCTAGTTTCCTTGATGTGGTTGTGATGAGACCTGCAAAATGGTAACAGTTTGTTGATCCTCACCAAATATAAGCAATTACGAAATAGTGTAATGGAATTCGGGAAAAAAAAAGTCAGAAAAATCTCTAATATGTATTCAAGGAAAAAATGATTAGTAAACTTAAGTTCCAGGAATAACTGTTTTATTTACAAAATAGCAACATGTTACATGTCCATATTTTAATAATCCTTATACACACTGGATAAATAATAGAAATACTGACAAAGAGAAAAAACTCAAAGCCATTATATTTTTCTATATCTGTTAGTAGATTCAATATACATTTTCTAAGAAAATATTGTTTAGAAGTGAGATAAAGTTATCAAGGATTCCAACTTCATTTCTATCTCTAATTGCTGCAGAGATAAGTGAGAATTGACAGAAATAACTCCTGTAACTACATTAGAAAGATCACTGGAAAACATAATGAAGACCAAAATCTATTACCTTTAAATCACCAGCCTTCAAAAATAAAGAATTGTTATAAAACGTAATGCAATTTTCTAGGTAATCACTGTGGCTCAAACTAAACAACATTTAGTTTCCAATAAAAGAAAATAAACAATTCTCAAAGAAATCTGATATTCTGTATTTCTTGGATTTTTCTCTCAAGCTAGAGTTACCTTATAAAGCTTCACTCTCTCTCAATAACTTTAAATAACTGTCTGCTACATTGTCACCATATGTTAGGATCCCCGAGGATCGTTAAAAATTGATTGAATATATTTTTATACTTCACCAAAAAAAAAAAAAATCCCCTAACACTAAAATGTCCTCTGCAACTGGTGTTGGTAACCAGCAGGTGCATGTTGAGTGGTCATTAAACCTGAAAATCAAGCAGGGTCTAGCAAGACAACTCTGGGGCTAACCTTTCTCTTCCCCCACATTTTGAGGTTTTTTTTTTCCCCCTTAGGGAAATACTTGAAATAATGTACAAGTAAGAACTGACTTCAGCACTCTAATTTATTTTCTTTATAATCGTAACCAATTTCACAGAACTACTAATTAAAAGTTATTCAAACATTCCTCTGAACTTGTAAATCAAAGATCTGTTTTCATTTAATTCAAAGTTTTGTTTTCCTTAAACAATTACTAAGAACCTAAATCAACATTATCTTCTCAATTCAATGAAACAGCCCTCTCTTTTTAACAAAGAACAACAAAAGACTATATGGTAGCTGGCTGGGACTTTTCCCAAACCATAGTATCTATAGATTAAAGGGAGCTCAGCAAAAAATGCTTCCCACTGAATAATAGCCTGAAAGTGTTGCTTAATGTAGCACAAGTTTGATTTTCATTAGTCACAAACCTTTTAAAGCTAATTCCTTTTTTTTCCTATCAAAAGTTTGCCGCCCACTTTGTAGGTTTGAGTAATTCAAGAATGACAAGAAATGTGATTAAGTGCTGCGGAACTGTCCTACTGTGTCCATCAAGACTGCTAACAAAAGACTTACCTGCCACTATACCACCAATTCAATACAAAGCCAAAGAGGAACCAGAGACCATCTCCTGCCTAGGTCTGAAATCCTCTGCATGTTCTATACACTTCAAAGTGAGACTCATTAATGCCATTAAAATGCAATGAATTGACATGCTACTTTTCCCACCCATTTTAGGCCTACCACTTATTCACTTTTAGTTCCAACTAGAGACCTGTCAGAGAAGGCCATTGGTTCTGAACTCTGGAGTCCTCAATGAGAAAACACATCAGCCCACAGTGTTAGTCACTCGTTTTTTTTTTTTTTTTTTTTTTTCCCTCGAAGATTTAATACTTATTTGAAAGTCAGAGTTAGTGAGCGATTAGATCAGCTGGTTCACTCCCAAGATGGCCACATCCAAGAACCAGGAACTTCATCCAGGTCTCCTACATGGGTGGCAGAGGCCCAAATACTTGCACTGTCTTTTGCTGCTTCCCCAGCATTAGCAGGGAACTGGATCAGAAGCGCAGCAGCCAGGACTTGAACAGGCGCCCATATGGGATCCTGCCATCGACGGCTTTATCCTCTACGCCACAATGCCAGTCCTACAGTTACTCATTTTAAAGTTGTCCTTTGTATGTTGCAAAGCCATAAGAACAGGGACTTTGTCTTTCTTATTAGCTTGTTTAAGCCACTACTGTATCTCTATCACCTTCCAAAAAAAAAAAAAAAAATGTGTATACATTCTTTCTAAAATGTTAAGAAGCTAACATTAAAATTATGGGCGTGAGCACTGTAGCACAGCATGTTAAACTGTTGCTTGGGATACCTGCATGCCATATCAGAGTGCTAGTTTGTGGGCTGGCAACTCTGCTTCTGATCCGGCTTCCTGCCAATGCATCCTGGGAGACTGGAGATGAAAGTATTTGGACCCCTCTCACTCACATGGGAGAACTGGATGGAGTTCTGGGCTCCTGGTTTTGGTCTGGCTCAGCCTTCATTACTATGGGCTTTGGGTAGTGAAACAGTGGATCATATCCATTCTCATTCTCATTCTCATTCTCATTCTCATTCTCTCTCTCTCTTCTCTCTTCTCTCTTCTCTCTTCTCCTCCTCTCTCTCTCTCTCTATATATATACATACATATCTATCTATCTATCTATCTATCTATATATATATATGTCTGCCTTTCAAGTAGATGAAAATTGAGAAGCAAAACTATAACAGAATTTAGAATGTGTATTACATTCTAAACTACTCTTCAGTAAATTTGTAACTTATAGAAGAGCTAACACTCATTTAACATGTTATCAGGGTATTTGAAGAAATTCATGGAAAATGAAATTAAAAGTTTATTTGAGGGTGGGGGGTTGGGGTGCAGAGCAGGCCTTTGCGGAAGTTAAGACAATGGTTGGGATGCCTTTGTCCCATATCAGAATGCCTGGGTTCAAATTCTGTTCCACCCTGCTCCTGATTTCTACTTCCTACTAACACACACCCTGGGAGGCAGTAGGTGATGCTTCTAGTAGCTGACACCCTGCCACCCACACAGGAGACTTGGATTGAGTTCCTGACTCACATGTTTTTAAGAAATAAACCAGTAGATAGGAAACCTGTTTCTCTCTATACCTCTCAAATATTTTTTAAAAATTTTATTTTGGTTCACAAAAGTTGAAATCTGTGCCTAGTGTTTCATAATAAGCATCCTCCACAATTTTTTTTAAAGTACTCTCATATTTATAGGCAAGATGTCAGGTACCACTGATATTCAACAGACCTTTGAGGCACAAATCTGAGGCACAGGGAAGCACTCAGAGGCACAGACAGACTGCAGTGATACCTTAAGTACATAAGAGACTATGAAGCTAAACAGAATGCTGAGCCTACAGACAAAAAAGAAGCAGCAAAAATAGAGAAGCAATCTGAAGCCTAAGAAGCAGTCTGCTGAAACGGAAACCCCAGTGTCCCAGAAGAGAAAAGGCAGAGAATTTTAAGAGGAAATAACTCCTCCAGGTATTCCAGAGACACTTAGAAGAGGTGAAAGAAAGTCAGGCAGGATGGTATTTCTGGGAAAGGTACTACTTTATGAAGAGACTGTTTATATGTCAGCAGAGTGCTAAGTAGTAAGCGACCATAAACAAGAGAGAAGATGAAGACCTGAATGACCCAACAGTGGCCACTAGCCTCTTGTGGCTGCTGAAATTTAAAATAATTAAAATGAAATAAAACTTAAAGTTTATTTTTTCACTCAAGTCCTGGGGTTAGTGACTAGGGGAATAAGGTAGATGCAGAGAACTCCCGCTGGCTGTGGCAGGCAGCTGTACTGAGCAGCACTGATCTAGACATGAAATAACAATTGCAAATCAAGATCAGATAAGAAAACCCTACAGGTGCGGCTGATTACTCAATGCAGAATGTATTTTACAAACACACACACACACATACACACACACACACAAATTCTAAATTCACAACACTCCTTCCAAAATGAATACCACCAAGGAAGTCTCTGTGTTCTTCCCGAACGCCATCACCAGGGAAAGGCTGTGCCTGTGCATTCAAGGGGGCAGCATATGGAGGGCTACCTCCTCTGAGAGATGGGGTAAAACTTGTGCTTTCTGTGCATTTTCATGGAAAATGAATTCTGAACAGAAAATATCTAATGAGACAGAAAAACACTTCCTTTTTAGCTAGAGAGCTAATACCCCAGGATCGTTGCCCAGACAGCGTGGGCTGGACCTGTGAGCATCTTCTGTTAACTTACTCCCGCCTCGGTATGTCTGCACATCTCACTTCCGCTAATGCCATCCCTGGTGGACTTGACAGACACCTGCCTGAAAAATGAACCCAGAGTACACCTCCTCCATACATCCACTACCTCTCATTAACCTTGTGGGTGCTAAATCCAATCTTTAAAACATCTGTGCTCATCTGTAACCATTTCTTGCTGAATCCCAGAAAGATATATACTTAATAGAAATAGTACAGAATTTCAGAAGTGGAGAGAAGATTATCAAGCTGAGTTGGCTGGGCCAAAGAGAAGTTACATTTTTCCTATACCACCAATGACTCACTGAAAAAACTGAGATTAGGATTTAGTTCTCCTGAGGATCATGTGAGTTGTTTCCCTCCTGTTACACCACACTGCACTTACTGCATTATGGTATTTCAAGACTCCATAAATTCTGAACTGTGACCTCCATGAAGTTCAACCAAAAAAAAAAAAAATGATTAAACATTATTCATTCAATAGGTTCAAAAAAGCAAGTTAGAAAATAAATCAAAAGCAGAAAACAGCATATGCAAGTGCTTCATTTTGTAACCTGTATTTCAGCTTCTTTTTCTGCAAGGACTTTAAAAACAGAAACAGAATGAAAACTGGAACATTATTTTCTATACACCAATACTATCATAAATGTGGGTAGCACAGTTTCTCCTCACCAATCAGCAGTTACAAATTTACTCTATAAATACATGCAAAATTTAAGGGACCAAGCTTTACTACATTTAAGAGGCATTATTTTAAAAATATTCAGACTTTTTCAAGGCTGTGTAGACACCATGTAAGACAAGAGTTGCAATGTTTCAAAGCAAAATTTTACTGGTAATTATTACAAATCAATAGCAAAAACCATCTCCTCACCTCAAAACTCTAGAGAGGAAATGGTCTTCCCAGAGCAGACAGCAAACCCTGGTGAAAGGACTGGTAGGTGGAGATGATAGTGTGAGACAGTCCACAAAGCTGCAACTATTTCATACATCCACTCAACTATTTAGCAGTAGTATCTACTCAGAATGTAGAGATGATTAAGGCACTCTTCGGAAGTTGGCAAAGACTCTATTTGAGCAACAATGAGAGTGAGTGTACATGGTACACATAAAAAGCAGGGAAGAGTGGCTACTTGGTCTAGCATTTAAGGAGCTGGATGGGACACCTGCATCCCATATTTGAGTGCTAGGGTTTGAGTCCCAGCTCCACTCCCAAGTTCAGCTTTGGGCTAAAGCAGACCCTGGAAAGTTGTAGTGGTAGCTTAAGTACCTGGGTCCTTGTTACCCAGGTGGGAAACCAGCTAGAATTCCCAGCTCCAAGCTTTAGCCTGGTACAGACCTGGCTGCTGAGGGTATATGATAAGCATTGCTTTCAGGATATTTAGTCTCCTTTAAGATTCAGCAACATTAAGAAAAAATTACAAGACATTTCAATATACAAAAGAATACCTTTTATATCAAGAGCATGGATAACTTTTATACAAAGAATACTGCAAAAATCAAAAATGCAAGGTTCTGGTGTGAGATGTGTATCTCTATATGTGTATATGTGACAGGGAAAATCCCAAATTATTACCTGTGATTACTGTGGTGGGTTGAGTGGTGGCGCCAGACCAAATGATAGGCAGTACCTGTGGATATGTGACTTTATTTAGAAAAGAAGTCTTTGAAGATGTAATTAAGTCAAAGACCTCAAGACGAGATCACCCTGGACTTAACACTGGGCCCTATCCAATGGCAAGTGTCCTTTTCGAAGGAATGCAGAGGAAGCCTGGAGACACAGACACACTGACTCAGGGAAGAAGGCCTCCTGAAGAATGCTGCCTCAAGCAAAAGCCTGGAGAAGGAAAAGGGATCCTTTCCCTTCAGACTTCAGAGGGAGAGCAGCCTTAACAACACCATGGGGTCTGGAGACCCTAGGAGATAATAAAACTCTTGTTTGAAGGGATTCCATGGGTAGTAATTTGTTGCACAGCCTTAGGAAAATAATCTCTTTTTTTTTTTTTTGTAAATAAAATTGGTATTTTTTTATTTGAAAGGCAGACACAGTGAAAGAGATATCTCCCATTTCCACTTCCCAAAATGCCTGCCAACAACCAGGGCTGGGCCAAGCTAAAGCCACTGAAGCCAGGAACGCCATTACGATCTCCCAGGTGGGTAGCAGGAACCCAATTACTTACTACCTGTGTCATCACCTGCTACCTCCCAGGGTGTCCATTTGCAGGAGGCTGAATGGGAAGCAGAGCAGCCAGACAGGAACCAAGTCCTCTAATAAGGTATGCCAGGGTTCTAAGCAAATCCCAACACTCATCCCCATGCTTTCTTTGTAAAGTAATAACTTTGAGATAGAATTGATACACAAAAAAAACTGTGCACTCTTAATGAATACAATTTGATGAGCTTGGAATTGTTTCATGAATTTTCCAAATTATTAATATGTAAAATATCCCATAAATTGAGTATTAGATATAACATGGAATATATTCTCAAATTCCTTCTCTCCCATATAGAAGAAACAAATGCCTGAATATTTTTTCAGTAACCCCACAACAATAATTATGCACACTAGATTAATGCCTATAAAACTCAAAATCCCCATTGTAAGTTGTTCAACTAAGAACCAAGATAGGAAAAACCCTTTTATTCTGAATAAATCAAAACAATTTCTAGCTAATGTCCTAAGAGTTTAACAAGCAACATGGCTTCAAGGAACAAAGAGATTGATCTGTTAAACAGGAAAATTGTTTTCAAAAATAATTTTCCCAGTAAAATATTCAGGAGACAGATTTACCTGTTCTCACCTTATTACACTTGCCAAAAGCATCCTTTCTTATTTTAGCCATATTTCTCCTTCTATTTATATAGAAGCTAAGAAAAATCAATGAAATACCTACTGCTAGAGAAAATTAACAGAAATTATTAAATAAATATAGGAAATATGAGGGGTCTGAGTTTAAATAAAAGTGTCTTAGAACTTTATGGGGGCTGGCGTTGTGGCGCAGTAGGTAATGCCACCGCCTGCAACACTGGCATCCCAAATGGGTGCCAGTTCAAGTCCCAGCTGTTCCACCTGTGATCCAGCTCCCTGCTAATGTGCCTGGGAGAGCAGCAGAGGATGGCCCAAGTCCTTGGGCCCTTGCTCCCATGTAAGAGACCCAGAGAAGCTCCTGGCTCCTGACAAGCCAATCTCTAGCTATTATGGTCTTTTGGGGAGTGAACCAATGGATGGAAGATCGATCTCTCTCTTTCTCTCTCTCTCTCCTCCCTCTTTAATTCCGCCTTTCAAATAAATAAATAAATCTTTTAAATAAGAAAAATTAAAAAAAAAGGTACAAGAGCTGTGGCCCAGCAGGTAAAGCCATGTCTGCTGTGTCGGCATCCCATATGGGTGCCAGTTCAAGTCTTGGCTGCTCCACTTCCAGTCCAGCTCTCTGCTATGGCCTGGGAAAGCAGTGGAAGATGGCCCAGGTCCTGGTGCCCCTGCACTTGCATGAGAAGACCCAGAGGAGGCTCCTGGCTTCGGGTTGATACAACTCTGGCCATTGCAGCCAATTAGAGTGAACCAGCAGATGGAAGACCTCTGTGTCTCTCTGCCTCTCCTTCTCTGTGTAACTCTACTTTCAAATAAATAAATAAACCTTAAAAAAAAAAAAAAGAACTTTATGGGATATGTATGTATTTCAAACCTCAGGCTCCTGAATAATTTTGTTTTTAATTTCCAAGTACATGACTGAATTAGCTATCAAAGAACTACAGGGACTTTTCAAATGTATGGAAAATAAAGAGGGTAATGTGATTACAAATTATTTCCATATTAAAGATGAAGTATTAAAGCAAAATAGAGGACTGGTGAGACAAAGAAACATGAAAACAGTGAGTGTGGCGCTCCCTGCGGCATGTGACTGTCACTTTGTCAGCACTTTTTTCACAGGACATTCTTGTCTACAGATATGTACCAAACCAGGTGCAATAAAATGAAAGCAGCCTCGGAACAAGGCTGTCTACTGCAATTTACAGAGAGCACGGCTGAAGTCCTGAACTGCAGACGGCAACACAGGTGAACAGAACAGGGAACAAGAATTAAACCAGCAACGGTGTTCATCTGCTCAGACTTTCAAGACTCTTCTTCCAACAAAAGAAAGGGAAAATCATTCAAATCTGGTTAATCTTAAAAACCTTGCATCACTCAACTGGAAAACAAGTATTAAACAACCACCACATTCTCAGGATTGTATTCATTCAATGGCGGCAATAATAAATGAGTAACAGGTGGTTCTGGCGTTCATGACCTGAACCAGGACTGGGTCCCCACAAAACACAGATGAGAGCAGAACAAACACTGCAAAGGCAAAGCTGAGTGTAAAGACTGGCAGGGAGGCAGCACAGGGCCTTCCTCTCCTCCACCCTCCACCTCTAAAAGTACAGATTGCCCAAGGCCACGTGCAAATGTTCAACTTTTCCTACAGTGACCACTCAGCATCCACACCTTTGGAGCTTTAAACTGTGAGCTCACAGGCACTCTGCAGGGCTGCGCTGTCCTTGTTTAGGTGGTGTTCTAGGACTACATTTAACTGCAGGCTGTGCAGAGGGCTTTTGGCAGCTGAGGCCATCTGAGCAGCTATTGTTTGTCACTGCAGTACTGGTGCCGGCAGGATTAGGCGAGGGGCCAAAAATGGAATTCTATTCATAGACTGTCAAGGCTGGAAAGCAGCTCAGAACTCATTTAGTTCAAATTTCCAGAGGTCCAGAGAAAACACTAATGACATTAATCAAATGACTAAAGTCTCACAAGGCACTCGTGGCTGAGCGAGAACTTGACCTGAAAAATCTCCGGACTTCTGGTTTTAATTCTATCTTGCCAGCTGTTTCTGGTTGGGAACCAGTGGTATTAAAACACCAGATCAAAAAGCCCAACTCAATTTATAGGGAACTGCCTTTAGCATTCCTATAAATGTCACTTACAGCAGCGACACAGAGGGGAAGGCACCCAATTCATTTTATAAGGTTAACATCACATTGACATAAAAAGGCTAACCTCACTTAGGCACTTAAATGCAAAAATCTAACACACAGAATTTTAGCAAATGATATTCTGCAAGTCATGAAAACACAGAATTCCTACTTGACAGAATTTCTTCTAAGGATCAAGACTAACCAAATTTAGGAGGAAAAGCATATCATCATCAATATGTGGAGAAGAGGCACTGAATAAAATTTGGCTTTAGGAACAATATACTTCACTATGAAATAAAAATGAGCATGAGCAACAGGTAAGAAAAATCTGTAGATCTGGCCTTTAGATATGTGCATATCTTGGGAAAAAGACTACAAATAGGTAAACCTTTTTTTTTTTTTTTTTTAATGAATTCCTGCCATTGTAATGTGTCTGGTCCTTCATTTCCTTCCTTTACAGCTATCAAATGTCACCGGAAACCCTTGGAAGTTGTTTGCAGCTGTAGCCACTTCCTATTGCACTTTATTCAGTCTCCCTTCCAGCCACAATAAAATGCCATTTACTATGTTCCAAAAAAAATAGTTGCAACGTGATAGAGGACTAGAACATGGATGAGTACTCATATACTTACTACTACAGCATCTTTTGACTTAGCCACGCTTTAGAGACTATTACATATAAATTATACATCTCTAACAAACACATCTGCAATCAAATCACATAAAGTAATTCTCTATGAAATATGATCTTAGATGCAAACAAAACCAGACCACTGTATGCTGCTGTCCTCTACACAGTGTAAGAAACTAGTGATTTGAGCATGAATATATCAACCAAGAATAAAGGAATGGAGAAAAAATGAAGGTATTAGTAAAGAACTGATAAGCATATATACAGTCAACTGTGTGAGAGAGAATTTGAGAATCTGCCTGCCAATCAAATCATGAAAACCTCAAAAGTGAGGAATATTTTATCTTCTAGTAAGAAATAAAGTTAATTCTTAAACTAGTAGAGATCTAATTGTCTACCATCAACTCCCAAAATTTTTATTTCAGCTTCAATAACTAATAATCTAGGTGTTCTTTAAAGAGGAACTTTTAATAACCTGAAGAAGCAAAATACAGATGATTTTGTCTAAGCATGTCTGGTTAGAATAGTGGGGGAAAATTCAATTCCTCCTTCAGAAATATTCAACAGTCTACCACCTCAGCATAAACATTAACAACTTAACTAGTCCCTACTAAGAAGCACATAAGCAGTCAGGAAGCTACAGCTAATCAACTTTTCTATATGACTTTTATTTTCTAATGACTAGAAAAAACCTTGTATGAATACATGAAAAATAAATGAAATTCAAGGTTCAATTTCATAAATAAAATTTGATTGAATCACTGCCCTTCTACAGTGACAGAGCTGAGAGGCACCAGAGACAGTGTTTGCAAAGCTGAAAATACCATGTGGTACTTTATAGAGAAACTTTAATGACCCTTGCAGTACACAGTTAATAAAACTAAGTTTAAGCACCTCATGTTCTTTAGAAGCATCATGGTATTTGGTCTCAAAGAACCATAAAAATAACATTAGCCTAATACTCCAAACCCAAAGGCACATGCAGGGAAAGAGGTACAGTGTACCAAGCAGCAGCAGTTAAGAAGTTCATGTCTTTCTGGCCTGGACTTTCACAAGGAGGCTTAACCTCCCTGAATTCCCATTCGTAAGTTGGGGAAAATATAAACAGGCTGTTGGTGTTTATATTCTCTAACCATCTCAGAGGGTATCTGAAAGGTGCTTGTAATATACCAAGTGCAATGCATATAAAAGACAGACTTGTTAATGTTCTCCTAACTACTACTGAGTTTTGTTCCAGCCTTAATCAAAAAATGAGACCAAGAGATGGTAGAAGGGTGCGAGAGTGATGTACAAAAGATGGAGAACAAGACAGAATGGCAGTAAAGAAGAAAATTAGGATATGCTAGTTTCTTTCTGGCTGTCTTCAAGCTCAACTTTCCAATCACATATACAACCATATGCATATATTTAAAAAAGGATGCCGCTATATTTTACTCAATGTACATTTCTGCTGAATTTCCTTATAGCCAAAAAAAAAAAAAAAAAAAAAAAAATCCTTTCTTGCTCTGTTCCAGAACAGAAAGATGTATATCAATGAATGAAAAAAAGGCAAAACTAATACCTGTGGAGGTCAGCTGGGCACCTGGTATTAAGGAAGTCTCTAGTGAAAATCCCTGGCGATAAGGAAATCGCCAGTGATGGAAAAGCCCCTAGCCAGCGGCAGTCTGCCTCAGATCCGTATCTCCCAGGTTATAATCCATGCTGCAGCAGCAGTCAGCTTCTAGCTGTCCTGCTGCCTGCTGTTCCTTGGCAGCGTATTGTAGCTAGCTATCCTGACTGCCTGCTCCCCTCACCACTCTCTTACAGTGCATGCAATAAAACTAACTGCTTACTGTCTCTCTGCTGCCGAACTCTGTCACCACCCACGTCAGCCTCAAGTTGTGGCTACCTGCAACAGTACCTTTAGAGGCAGGTAAAACCAGAGATCAGTGAAATGTGCAATGAGAGATACAAGATATATGACTATACAAATGTGGCAAATGCATCAAGGACTAAAATATATAGTGATTTTTCTAAAGCGCAGTACCTAATACCATTATGACAAAAACCCAAGATTTATTTCATACATATAACATACAACCACGTGTAAGGGGGGGAAATTACATGTATTCTTACTTGCTTGTGTATGAGTGAAAGAAAGTGCAAACATCAGTTGCCACTAAGTGTTCTAAAATATAAATTTTATTATTCAGGTATGGTGAGATCAAGAGATGGAAAGCTGAGAGATACTGAAAAGTGTGTTACAGTCCACAAGAACAAGCATGTCCTGTCCCCCAGAGTAGCACCTGAGTCGGGTCAAGAGGCAAAAGGAAGAAGGGCAAAGCGTGAGCAAGATCCTTCCTTCACTGTAGTTTGCCCAGAAAAGGGCAGGCAAGGTGGCAGCAGGTTTGGGTTTAGCTGCTCTGAATGGCTTCGGTGGGCTCTGGGGCAAGGAGGGTAAGCTGGCTGTCTGGGACATGGCTCTAGGATGATTTCAGCAGAAAGATAGTAGTAGCTTAGCACCACAGAGGTGGTGGCAAGTTCAGCCTCAGGCTTGGGGTGCAGGTGAAAAGCCAGTTCTGGGTGAGTCTTTTGCCATCACTGACCCAGGGAGGAGCCCTCTTTCCCACCAGTGAGGCCTCAGATGCCAGAGCATGGAGAATACTCCTTTAGAGAGTAGGAAAGTATAGTCAATGCACTAAGGAAGGGAAGTGAGTGACAAAGTAGGGAGAAGCAAACTTTTCACTGGATGTCTTTTGGGTTTCTGAACTAGATAAACACATTATCTAAGTAATATGATTTATAAAACCTGTTACCCACACACAAGCATGCATACATCACAAACACTCCGCAGAGCTGGTAGGCAGAGTATACTGATAATGAATGGTATTTTAAGGAATTTGGTGGTTTTATGTGGGACTGTTAATGTGATCACCATTTGATGAACTTGGACCAGTAAGAACATGAGGACTGCCCTTGTGGGCATCTCATACACTACAATGTACAACTGTGGAGACAACCAAAGTATAAGCTGATGTGTGTTTCCATAAACTGCAGAATACTGATAACCTTCTGCTTAAAATAAATCTATAAATCCACTATTACTCCTTAGAAACACAAAAAACCTTGGTTTAGAAGATTCAATACTTATCAAGGCTTTATAAATTTAAGTGATACTTCTGAAAAATATTTTTTTCTGTTTAAAAAGCAGTAACTGGGGTAAGATGCTTGGTACAGCAGTTAAGACACAGCTTGGGACACCAACATCCCATTATCAAGTTAAGTCTTGGGTTCTGTCCTGATTCCAGTGTCCTGCTAATACAGACCCTTACAGGCAGCAGGTGATGGCTTAAGTACTTGAGTCCCCGGCACTTATGTGGGAGACCCAGACTGGGCTCCAAGCTCCAGACTTCAGCATGGCCTAGCCTCAGCTATTGCTGGTATTTGGGAATTGAACCAGCCATGGGATCAATCTCTCTCGCTCTTACCTTTAAATAAATATATAAATTTTTTAAAGTTAAAAAAAAAAATCTTTTAAAAGAAAAGCAGTAGTTGAATTTCTACTTCTAGCCTGTGGATTGCATTTATACTCCTACATAAAATCACCAAAAGAACAGACAAAATAAATAGCAGTTTACTAGACATCAGAAGATAGTGATATCTGAGACGTGAGACAAAGAAGGTAAAAACCTATGACTGCATTACCACATTGAGATGGATTCCAGACAGTTATTTATTCCTACATGAAACCCAAGAAAAATGGAACTCTACGACCATATAAAAACCTGTATCAGGGGGTTCATAGTGTTTGCAGTCACCAAAAAGTGTCAATAATGAAAATGTCCATCAACAAGGAATGGATAAACAAATTGCAATATATCTGTGTAAGACAGAGATAAAAAGAATTTACTAACAGTACTGATACACATCACAACATGCATGAATCTCAAAATATGCTACATGCAAGATGTCTTACCAAACTGTATCCTTCAAATATGTACAATTTACTCTATGTCAATTATACCTCAAAAAAAGCTTTTTATAATGGAAAAAAAGCATTACTTGCTTTATATTGAAAATTTGAACAATACCAAACACAAAAAAGACAAGACTGTAGTCTTTTTAAAGCATGAACATATCTAAAAGTAACCTTCAAAATTATCTGCCAATTATAAGCTGCCTAGCACTCCCTAAAAAGTTCAGACTGATAGCTTTAACTCAAAAGATACTGTGAGGGTGGTGTCAGTTTCTGAGGCTCCTTGTGGATAATGAAACCTGTGACAGTACACTGGTCCCTTGTGTTCAGCCCCCCCCCCCCCACCGTCCTTCACAGACCACAACGTTGTGGTACTCCCTTGTGTGTGCAGGAGTTGGGGCTGTCAGCACAGCAGGCAATCTAACATCATGAGCTCTTGTATCTCTGCCACCTTGACAGCTGCACAATTTGCACTAAAAGAAGCAAATTTACCCTGATACTGAACATAATCAAATGAAAAAATGCTACAAAAATGTATGTTGTCAACAAACCATGTATCTGAAAAGGAAAAAATAGACCAAGGTTCAGAAAGTAGTGTCTGACATCATAATTAAGTATGAAAACTTTGAAGACAAAAAAATTCAATAATGTTCATTCAAAGTTGTCATTTATAGCTCAAGATTGCTGAAAGCAGTCCTAAAAGGTTTTTCGGTTTTAGTTTTTTTGTTTGTATGTTTTTTGTTTTTTTATGTGAGAGACACAGACAGATATCTTGAATCCACTAGTTCACTCCTCAAAGCCAGTAGACAGAAACTCAATCCAAGTCTCTCCCATGGGTGTCAGAAACCCAAGTACTTAAGCCATCATCTGTTACTTACAAAGGTAAACATTAGCAGGAATCTGGAATCAGAAGACCAAGGACTTGAGCCAGGTACTGTGATAAGAATACAGGGCCCCTGGCTGGCACCACGGCTCACTAGGCTAATCCTCCGCCTTGCGGCGCCGGCACACCGGGTTCTAGTCCTGGTCGGGGCGCCAGATTCTGTCCTGGTTGCCCCTCTTCCAGGCTATCTCTCTGCTGTGGCCAGGGAGTACAGTGGAGGATGGCCCAAGTCCTTGGGCCCTGCACCCCATGGGAGACCAGGAGAAGCACCTGGCTCCTGCCTTTGGATCAGCGCGGTGCGCCGGCCGCAGCACGCTGGCGGCGGCCTTGGAGGGTGAATCAATGGAAAAGGAAGGACCCTTTCTCTCTGTCTCTCTCTCTCACTGTCCACTCTGCCTGTTCAAAAAAAAAAAAAAAAAAAAAGAATATAGGCCCCCAAGTGATGTCTTTACTGCTGAGATAAATGGCTGCTTGTTTTGCATTTTAAAATATTTTGTCACACATTGACAAAAGGAAAAAATGGCAATGAGGAGATGTGGTCCTTCTTTCCAAAATGACTTTTAGTGAGATTAATTCAAGTTTACACAAAATGTTCCAAGGGACTGCACAGTGACTCTCAAAAATAAGTTATTATTTATAAAAAATATATATTTTTTTAAATTGTATTTAAGTTATACAAATTTCATGTAATTCTTATATACAGATTTAGGAACACAGTGCTACTTCCCATCCTACCCTCCCTTCCGCCCATGCCCTAACCTTTCTTCATCTTCTCTCTGCTATATGATTTTAACCCTTATTCTAGTACTCAAGGTTTTCCATCAAGTACAGTCACACTCCCATACACTCACATAATTTTGTCTTTCAGTTGCCAATACTCATAACTCCTTTGAATTGTTCCCCAACATGACAAACATTCCCTACCTCCTCTCCACTTATTTATAACAACTTCAAAATCAGTCCAATAACTTTTCCAAAGGGATGTCATCTTCCTAAATATATCCACCATGTCAGTCAGTTTCCCACTTCCTCCAGATGTGTTTGTGCCACACTACCTTGTACCATCTATTTCTCTTCTCTGCTTCACTCTTGTAGACTAACAAACTTTCCAAGCATCTCTTTAGGTGCCATACACAGCAGAAACAGTCAATACTTCACACAGAAACAAATATCTTGAATGATGACGAATTTAGGTCTTCTCTAGTCCGTTGGACTTATATCACCAGGGTCCCAAACTTACCTTTGCCACTAAGAAGCAAACAGACCCATCATATTCTTTCAAAAATATTTATCCCAAGGAGACATACAACCCACCTACTAAAAGCCTCCTTGGCTTACATGAACAGAGCTACTGTAATGCATGATAAGAGGCGGTGTTCTGCACTTGGCATATGCAAACCTTAATAGGAGTGCAAAAATGCTTACCACTAATTACAAAATCTAAGAACCCAGAGGTAAATCTTGAAGTCTTTCCTAAGACCCTAGAGGTAAATCCTCCCTGTGGCCCAGATCTCTTGATTTCCAGCCCACTGAATTTCTATCTCGGTCATTAACTATTAAGTAACATGATTTAGAGTCTCCAGGTGGTGCTTAGGGTTAAGTAAATCACAAGGACTTTCTTCTAGCAGACTGCTCCCTCCAGCTTTCACAATCTAACCCCTCTCTTCAGTCCTTACTCATACAACTCATCTACCTGTTACAAATAAGCCTGCTTTGAAGACTCTGAGGAAGATGAAGCCCAAATATTTTGAACTCTGGAGATCAAGCTTAAACTTCCTGCTTAGTTGAGGGAACAGAATATTCTAGAGATGGAGCCGTGCAGCCATAGTTACTAGGTTCTTAAATAATGTCCTTGCTAAATAAAACATGGTTATTTCTTGCATTTCACAGACTTAAGGTGACTTGTAGACTCTAACAGACTTCTTTACCAACCATACAGTGGATAATATACTTCACAACATTTCCACTGGTATCAGCCTTCAACTTACAAAATGTAAAACCTCTGGGTAAACCTAATGAGCGTTCTGTTGTCCTGCTAGCAGTCTGCATGCACTTCTCACCCCAGGGCTGGGAATCAGCTGTGGACTCCTGGTGGAGTTTGTTCCTGCTGCAGATAAGGAAGCGCAGAGAGGTCTCTGCAGATATTTCTTCTAAGAGACTTCAGAATAAAGAGATTTAAAAAGGAGTGGAAACACTGTATTAATCATGTTTCCACAGAAGACATACACAACCCCAGTGGTATCATTGCAAAGGGCCCCAGGAACAAGCCAGGTTTCAAGGCTCCAAAATAACTCTACATAATTTCTTTAAATTTGTTTCTCCTCATCTTTTCGCTTCAATTAAGTGCAGACCTACAGGCTGGCGCTGCGGCTCACTAGGCTAATCCTCCACCTGTGGCACTGGCACACCGGGTTCTAGTCCCGATTGGGGCACCGGGTTCTGTCCCAGTTGCTCCTCTTCCAGTCCAGCTCTCTGCTGTGGCACAGGAAGGCAGTGGAAGATAGCCCAAGTGTTTGGGCCCTGCACCCACATGTAGACCAGGAGGAAGCACCTGGCTCCTGGCCTCAGATTGGCGCAGTGCGCAGGCCGAAGCGGCCATTTGGGGGTGAACCAATGGAAAAGGAAGATATTTCTGTCTCTCTCTAACTCTGCCTGTCCAAAAAAAAAAAAAAAAAAGTTCAGACCTACAGCATCTATTTAGATATCTAGGTGGACACTTACTGATTGCTTGCTTGCCTGTCTCTTCAGAGAGGATGTAATCTAATCCAAGACAGACTGAAGACATAAGAAGGATGAAAACATCCATAAGGTCTAATTCATTTAACAGTTTTAGATTGGGATCATCATCACTTCAAGGTTTTCACTTACAGATTTCACTGTCTCACTTGCTCAGATCTGGGACTAACCCTCTTCCAGGCATACCTCCAGACCTCAAAACCCTCCTCTAAAATTTCTTATAAACTTCTAGCTTCCTTCTTTTATATATGACATGGTTTCTAATTTTTAGCTTTTAGTTCCCTTTCATTTTATTTCACAAAAGGGAAAATGAACAATTAATTGCCACTAGTGCAGTAAAAACAGTATATATACAGCCACACTGCTAATAAAAGCCTTTTGTTAATCATTCACAGAGGCTGTTTCAAGTCTGCATGCACTGTCTTAATTCCGGCCCTTTTGCTTGGGCTCAGGGTCCTATATCCCTAATGCTTTCAAATTAAGTCTCAGATTCTGTAAATATCTCTCCTATATAACTAAATTTTTCTAACACAGAGACTTAGTAATTAATTACCAGTGTTCTAAGAACTCAAATCCCTCCTCCTTTCCCCATCAGAGGAACACAGCAGAATTGTCTGAAAGCAAAAAGTAAAAGCTAATATATATGCAATAAATCTTAAACGATGTTTACTCCTAACAACCACAAAAGCCAGTCTTTATAAAAGCCAGGTTGGAAACTAACATTTGAATACGCTTTTCCAAAGGCAAAATACTACAGACATATATAATCTCTACTGGGTTATCTTTCTATATACATTTGCTACACAGATCTTAACCTCAGGCCTCTTTCAAACTTAAGAACTGTTTCCTAGTTCAAAAAAAAAGGAATTAAGAACTAAGGATGACACAAATAAAAAAGATAATAAAGGCTAACAAGGAATTTGAGGATGCTTCCTTAATTTTTATTTTTGCCTATTATTTTCCTGATGTATCAAATATGAAACCCAGTAACTGAGCAGGCCAATTATCCTAGAATATGGAAAGCCCTAATAAGCACAGGCATGAAAGAGCTACATAAATTACTGTATAAATCTTTCGGTTCAAAATTTTCCGTTAATTAGATTCTACCGACAAGTATTGAATAGCAGCATAACATTTTTTGTTTAAGGTCAATAATCTGTATGATAAGACGTTTTAATAAAATCGCCCCTTTAAGTCCTACAGTGGTTCTTATTTTAATTCTTCTAATAAATCAAAGGATACTACATGTCACATATAAAATTTTCCCTTCACAGAGGACAGCTAAGTTCTCATTACCCAGTGACAACTATGTTGAACATCTTTTTAAGGAAATAATACAAAAGAACTAGCAAGAAACAGAATATACTGTTAAACATAAAACAGCAAAGATCGGAAGTTTGTAAGTCTTTTGGAAGATCATTTAATCGTCAAGGAGCTATATTCTTAGAAGTAAGGGGCCACTGACATGGAAAGGAAGGAAAAATTAAGAAAGAAAAGGTTTACATATCAGTTCAAAAAAGTAACCGCTTTCAGTCTGAAAACTGTTTCTGATCCCTGACTATGTGTGATTACAGCATTGCTCTATGGAAAAAATTTAAAATGACATTTAAAAACTAGTGAGTTATGAACAGACTCTTCTAATACTCTTTACCAAAAGGAGAATTTAAAAAAATTGAAATCTCTACTTAGTATAGAGTTGGTCTTTATATACAGTGAATTAAAAATGAATCTTGGCTGGCGCCGTGGCTCAATAGGCTAATCCTCCACCTGCGGCGCCGGCACACCAGGTTCTAGTCCCGGTCAGGGTGCCGGATTCTGTCCTGGTTGCCCCTCTTCCAGGCCAGCTCTCTGCCGTGGCCCGGGAGTGCAGTGGAGGATGGCCCAAGTGCTTGGGCCCTGCACCCCATGGGAGACCAGGAGAAGCACCTGGCTCCTGGCTTTGGATCAGCACAGCACGCCGGCCACAGCGGCCATTTGAGGGTGAACCAACGGCAAAAGAAAGACCTTTCTCTCTGTCTCTCTCTCTCACTGTCCACTCTGCCTGTCAAAAAAAATAAAAAATAAAAATAAATGAATCTTAATGAAAAACGGAATGGGAGAGGGAATACGAGTTGGAATGGGAGTGGGAGTAGGAGGGCAGGAATGAGGGGAAGAAACATTGAATTCCTAAAAGCTGTACATATGAAATTTCTATTCATTAAATAAAAACCTTAAAAATAAAATAAAAAAACTGAAGCGGGTGGCGCTGTGACGCAGCAGGTTAAGCCACCATTTGCAACTCAGGCATCCCATATGGGCACCAGTTCAAGTCTAAGCTGCTCTGCTTCTGATATAGCTCCCTGCTAATGTGCCTGAGAAACCAGGGTACAAAGGCCCAAGTACTTGGGTCCCTGCCACCCACATGGGAGACCCAAATGAAGCTCCTGGCTTTGGTCTGCTCCAGCCCCAAATGTGGCTGCCATTTGAGGAAAGAACTAGTGGATGGAAGATCTCACTCTGTAACTCTTTCAAATAAATAAATATAAAAAAATCAAATACCTAGCAGCTAATAGAACTTGCTGTAAGTTTAAACTGCAGAATTTTCTACAACTTTAAGGAATATCACTAATTTAGGAGCTATCACTGACACAGTATCTGCTTTGTAACCTGAAGATGCAAATTCCTCTATTGAGCAAAATGATAAAATAACTTGGCAAAAACAAACTTAAAGAGGGAAGAAAAGTACATTTGAACTAAATTTTCATCTGAGAAATAAAGGTATGCTCTGAACAAATTAAATGGAATAATATTTATCAAAAAGAAAAGTATGCAACAGATAAATGCTAATTTGCAGCAAAGACTAAGCATAAGTATAAGCAAAGTATAACATACCAGTTTTAGGATGTATTGCAAAGAATCCTTGAGGATTTCCACTTGTAATTTTGTACGTCAGCTTGTCATTAGAGCTAGAGTCTGGATCAAATGCCTCAACCTGTACCACAGAAACATTCTTGGGAGAATTTTCCATTATTTCTGGATAATAAACAGGCTCTGATGTCTGTGGTGCGTTGTCATTGACATCCTCAACCTCTATGTAAATCTCTATAAATGATGAAAGAGGCACAACACCCTGATCAGCTGCATAGACTGTCAGCCAGTAATGGGAGGTCGACTCACGGTCCAGCCGGTCTGCTGTCTCTATGACACCTGCAGAGAAAGAAGAGGGAAACATGAAGCAGTGCGTAGACAGCAACAACACCTGGCACTCTGAGAAGAGCCAATGTAATAAAAACTCACAGACTGAGGGCTGTCACCCCCTACTACCATGATCTTGGGATGGTTATCTAACTCCCTGTGCCTCAGTTTTGTTTCCCTTAAAATGGAGTTAATAATAATGGCATGCTACTGTGATGCTGATTGAATGAATACACACATCATTATTTGGCACATAATGTAGGTATAAATACAGTTAGCTTCAGGCAATATATACAGTACTAAAAAAAAAAAAAAAACACACATTACCTGCATAAGTCTCAAAAGAGATGGTTACTACGAGATCATCTAATGGCTGAATACTTTGCTTTTACCAAAGATGAGATGTACACTTGATTTAGATGAGCTGACTTTACTAAAGGCCAACTAGGAAGCCAGCAACAAAGTCATAGCCATGGCCCAGATCTGCAACCCCACTGTCCAGCTGTCCGTGCTTCCCAACTGCATTCCTCTAACCCCTGCCACAGTCTAGGGAGGCAGGCCAGAGGCCGGGAGTGACTCCTCTACACATCCCACTGTGGCAAACACACCTCTTCTGAAGTGGCCAAGAAAACAGGATGACTTTCAAAGTCCACAGTAAGAGATGGCTTACTCATACTTCTTATATGATGAAGTCCTTCTACTTCGTTCAGTGGCCTTAGCAAATGACAATATATCCAGTATGCTATAAAAGTATAAATTCTCCAGCTATGCTGTAAACTCCAAGGGCACAGCCCTCTTAAATACCATTATCTCTAGCACCTCACACAAAGCACAATTATTTATAAAATGATTTGAAGGAAATGCTTAAGTACCTTAATGGGTTGGAACCAAAAAATCCTCAATCGGGACCCAAATTAGGATACATTTTTTTATTAACATAGCTAGAAGAGATGGGAGTTAAAGGTAACATTATCTGCAACATATTGGCCCAGCTATTGAAATCTGTCAAGCTTTAACTTAATCCCAAAATTAATCTTCTCTCAGGATGATTATAAGTAGAAATACCAATTTCTCTTAGGCAAATTCCACAGAATTATTCAACAGAATAATCTTGTCTCTTTCATTTACAAAATATATCACTACATTTTTTTTTTCTTCTGGGTTGATCATTCTAAACTAATGATACTTCTAATGTTCACAACACCACAGTCCAGACTGGACTTTGGAAACCCCACAACTAAGTTTCCCATTAGATGTAAAATACTAAGTATCTTCTTCTAAGGACAGTTACAAAATTATGTATTTCAATCAAAAACCTATTTTTGTATGTATCTGTTGATTTTTAATTGGTAATATATATGAGATGTTTTGAGGTACATATGAGTAGTAAAATGGCTAACCATGCATTACTTCACCTACCTATATTTGATGGTAAGCTCATTTAAAATCCACACTCTCAGCAATTTTCAAAAACATAATATGGTGTCATTAACCATACAGTCACTATTCTGCATCTATATTTTTGACCATTATTTAAGTATTTCCTTATTTGAGATTAATATCAGAAAAAGGCTTACAACATAGAAAACTAAATAATTAAATGTGAGAGATATTATCATGAGTGTTTACTGCCATGTAAAAGCATTACAATGATCTATTATTGCTTAATTAATTCTTTTAAACCCTCAAAAAGAAACTACAATCTCACTTTTAGAAAGTGAAAATGGAGTTTCTGAACTCAAACAAAGGAGCCAAATGGTCTCTAAGCATCCTACAACTGAAGATAACTTCAAACATGCTTCTTTTTTTCTCTGATCCAGACATATCTATGCATACTCAGTCCTTTCACTAAATTAGCAAAACTCTATCAGTTTGTAGTCTAAAAGAATAATTCTTGCTAGGTTCTCTTACTCACTGCTCCCACCACCTGATACAAGGAAGGAGAGGATAACAGGCGCTCTCTCAGAGGAATTACACATCAACAAAACGCACAGGCACTGCTCTTGGGTTTGCTCACTTCATTAAAATGCAGTAAAAATCATTTGACAGGTGTATTATTAGAAAAATCCTAGCAGAAAGGTACATGGTGCTTTTATTCACCTCTTTTTAGTTCTAACCCTCCAACACTTCAAGCTATCTAGCCACTTTTTAAGAGTGTGCCCCTCTAAATATGATTACGTTATTTAAAACTGTAATTGCAGACAAGTTGATCAATGTTTCCCACATGCCCGGCACTGTGATAAATGTTATTACCTCCAACTTCTTATTTAATCTTTACTTTCAACCTGTCTACCCTGATGAGAAACTCAGACTCAGAGACATGAGGAACTTTCCCAGGGTCACAGTAAATGGCAGAGCTGGAGTTCAGACATCACAAATCCTTGACTCCGGTGCCAGCAAAATTCCCTGTCGGTCCTATTGTTAGGATTACAAAAGCAGAGCAAACAAAAAGGAATGTGGTAACTCTGAAAAGACAAGTCAAACTTCCTATTTCAACCAGTTTTTTATGTCAATATTCAGAAGCAGTATATTAAACATTCATTCATATATAATGGTTTTCTCTAGGGTTGAAAAAGAAGAGAAATAAGAAATAAAAAATAGATTAAGCTTTAAAATTAAGATTTTAAAAGCCATTTTTTCAAACATCACTATCTTTCTGGTCAATCTTTTGCAGAGTTACAGAGAGAGAGGGAGAGACAGAAAGTCCACCTGCTGGCTCACTCCCTGGTTGGCTGCAAAGGCCAGGGCTGGGTCACGACAAGGTCAGGAGCCAGGAGTTCTGTCCCTGTCTCCCCATGGGTGCAGCGGCCCAGTCGGGGCCATCTTTTGCTACTTTTCCCATGCCATTAGCGGAGAGCTGGACTGGAAGTGGAGCAGCTGGGACTCGAAAGGGCACCCACACGGGACACTGGCATCAGCTTTGCCTACTATACCACAGTGCAGGACTCAAGGTATTTATTTTCGAACATGTTCTATTTCTAGTCTGGTCTGTAAGAGTTCAGACTGCAGTGCATAATTATGAGATGTGTTCTGCCGGGAAACGCCTCTCTCCCCCTCAGGCGGACAGGCAACCACTGCCTTTCTAATGTGATATTCCCCTCCACCTGTCCCAGCCACAGTCAGAGAAGGGATTTCAGGATCCCGAGCAATCTCTGGATATTAAGAAAGGTTAAATGTGAGACAACAAAGTGACTCTATTCAAATACGGCATAAAACTAGGATTGTTATTAACCAGTAACTGAAATACTAAATATTAAGGAGATGCTCAGTGCCCTCATTTCATGAATTCATGGATCATGTACTTTTTCTTCTATTACCATCTTGTGATTGTGTATTTTAATTACTTCCTTGTGAAATAAAAACTGAACACCTTTAATACAACTTACAGAAAACTATAGTGACTTTCAGCTGTAAGTAGGAAAGAAGTGCCTACTGAATAATGTCTTCTAACCCGATCCTCAAACTCATAAGGACAATTAACAAGTGTTCACTGTATGCCAATCACTTTAGAGGGGCTTTGCATATATTAAATCATCTAAAGAACATTGAAGCTGGTATTCTTGTCATGTCATCTTCACACATAGGGTAGAAAAGCCTGGATAAATTAAGTAACTTACTAAGCAATAGAGTGATTAAGAAACCCAGACAGTCTGATTCCTGACCTCAGGATCTTCACCATCAGGCTGTGCCATTGCCATGATCCACAGCATCATCATCTGACATTGCACAGCACCAGGAGTGCTGGAGCCATGGTGGGTTTTGATGAAAAGCTGCAAGGAGTTTTGAAACATCCACCCATCCATCCACAGATTCTTTCACATGGATTCCCTCCTGCCTTTAAATACCTCTCCCTCTCTCAGCTCCCTCCTTTCACATCCATCTCTGCTCCTCTTCTCTATTTCCTCATTCACTTGTCTGCATCCAGAGGGTATGGAAGGCCAGGCTGTGAAGACAGAGCAGTGGCAGCCCAGGCCTTCCATGAAATACCCCCCATCCATCCATCCACAGAGTAGCAAAGCCAGCAGGAAGAATGACAGAGACACAACACCATTATGTCATGAGGTAGCAGTGTACCAGGCAGTGATGCTAGGATATATATATATATATTCTGAACACAAAAGACCAACTGAGACAAGCTTCACTCAGCAGTGTTATTAGGAACCTTGTCTGTACTGTAATGAAGCACTACAGAAGTAATAAATCCCTGGCTTTCTAACCTCAAGAATACAATGGAGACATTCTCTGGAAAAGTGGTTAATAAGCTAAAAAATTTAAAAGAAGCCAGAAATCTGGAGGTAGTAAGTAAAATATTTATCATTCCAAACATACTCTCTAGGATTTCAAAACCACCACCAGATGTCACTATGGAAACTGATTTTAAATATGCATACTATGGAAGAACTAGACTGAAGGGAACGAAAAGACCATGCAATTACTAAAAGAGCTTGACTAATGTAATTGAAAATACAGCCAAAGCAAAATTTCTTTCTAGAAAGATTCATTATAAATGTCCATATAAAGCAAGCATTGGTGTTGACTTCCCACTGCCTGATTATGCAACATTTATAGGATATAGTATTAGCTGCTCCAAGTAAATGGTTCAAATGTAAAGTTTTCTAAGAGTAACTAACCCTTCTGGCCATCAGTAATGGCTAACATTGCTGTGAACTTGAGTACTGGCCTTCCACAGGAAGAGCCAGTACGCCCTCCATCTCACACAGGTGGAGCAGGCTTGCAATGTAGTAATTTTAAAGCAAAAATAAAGCTACAGTGTAGTAATTTCTGCCAAAAATAAGTTAACTGATTCAAATTTCCATGGCCAAACACCTTTCTTCCTGGAATTTTACTATTTTCTTTAATGCGCCTTGGTCCCCTATCAAATTCTAAGGCAAAGCTTTCAACAACACCTTGTTATTTCTGATTCTTCCACTACTCTACCCCAAGAATATCTACAGTCAGCAACAACCTGGCAACATAAACTTGCAAACCCTACTCTACTTTCTGATATAGTACATCACATACTTTTCTTTGTCTTTTAACATTTCTGGAACCAAACTAAGGCAGCAATTATGAAAGCTGTTTTAGTCAAACACAAGAAAAACTTAAATATGAATTATGATTTCTTTTAAGTTTTTATGTTTAAGGGTCCATGCTGTGACATAGCAGGTAAAGTTGCCACCTACAGTGCCAGCATCCCATATGGGTGCCCTTTAGAGTTCTGGCTGCTCCACTTCGGATCCAGCTCTCTGCTATGGCCTGGGGAAGCAGTAGAAGATGGCCCAAGTCCTCGGGCCCCTGACCCGCATGGGAGACACAGAAGAAGCTCCTGGTTCCTGACTTCAGATCAGCGCAGCTCCAGCCATTGTGGCCATTTGAGGAGTGAACCGGCAGATGGAGGACCTCTCTCTCTCTCTCTCTCTCTCTCTCTCTCAATGTAAGTCTGCCTTTCAAATAAATAAAAAAAATCTTTAGATTTTTATGTGAAAGGCAGAGAGACACATAAAGATGAGAGCGAGCGAGCGAGTGAGAGAGAGCGTGTGCGTGAGCCCTCATTTGCTGGCTCAGTCCCCTAAATGTTCCACAACAGCCAAGGCTGCGCCAGAATGAATCTGGGAGTCCTGAACTCATTCCAGGTCTCCCAGATGTGTGGCAAAAAAACCCAACTACTTGAGCCACTGCCTGCGGCCTCCCAGGATGTGCATCAGCAGGAAGCTGAAATGGAAAGGGGAGCGAGTACCCACCCAGCCACTCAGACAGGGAATGTGTGCATTCCAAGCAGGGGCCCCAAACACCCACCACCAAATATAATTTTTGATGGTATTTTCCCTATGGGCAACAGTGGATGGATGACTCTACTTCAACAGATTAGCTCTTTTGGAAATAAGCATTTTCCCAAATATAAAAATAATATTCACTAAGAACAGAGGTACCATCTGCACATTGGAGACCCAAAATCTGTTTCTATAATTAATCTACAAATGGTTACATAATTAAAAGGATACTAATAGAAATTTTTACAGTAAAAAACATTGTTTTTATGATAATGTGCAAAGAGTTATAAAATAGGCTTTATTTAAAAATCAAAACTTCTGAAACTTAACCCATTTTTAAAACAACTGTACCAATCTGACCTGAAAGATCATCCAATAAATCAAAGCTCCTGAATTCTTCTAGGAACATTACATAGATCATGTACACTCACATATGTGGAAAAAAAATTTAATGTTTTTCCCTGCTTTTTCCATTAGTTCACAAAGCTGTTTTGTTGCTGACTAAAATAGAGGAAGAAATGAAAGAGTCTGATAAGTTGAAGGTATTTAGGATTCTAAAATGCCTGCTTAGTCCACTTCGTCAGGAAATGACATATGAGAAATAACATCAGTACTAAAATAAAAAATGTAACACTTCTTTTCACCTGAAGTACACATTATATTCTACCTCACTGGTATTCGGAAGCATAAAACACAAGGAAAATGTAAAGACCGACATCTAATGACTTTTGCAGGGAAAGAAAAGGCCAAATTCTAACACGCCCAAAGCCAAATGTTCCATTTCTATTTCTTGTGTGTATACATATGACTAATCAAAATTTTAATTGCTTGAGACCACACAAATAGGGTAAATGTTTACATAACTTTTGATTTAAAAAAAAAATCAAAAGAAGCAAAAGAAAGTAGTTCAACTTAGAAGCATCCTTCACGAGCCACGCAAACTGCTAGGTGTCCTGAAGTACCGCACAACTCAACAGACACCTCTCTGCTCTTATCGTTAAATATAGAGCATGTCATGTATAATTTATAACTCTCCAGCCTAACGGAGGGCATGCTACTTGCTGATTACCATAACCCAACCTTTCAAAACCAATGACTTGTCACTTTCTGAGAGCCCATCTGTATTTGGGGAACAGAGCAAACTTAGTACACTGATGATGAGAATGAGAATGAGAGTATGTATATACAGCACTCATGATGTGCCAGACACAACTTGCAGCGCTTCTTATCTGTTAACTCATTTGGTCCTCACAGCAACCCTGCGCCCTATGTAGTATGACCATCCCCGTGTCACAGATGAGGACGCTTCTACAGTGTAAACACGCTGCCCGAGGTCACACAGTTCTCCAGTGGTGGAACTGGAGGGAAGCTTAAGGGGACTCTAAACACAGACTACAAATTTCACCAGGCCAGTTTTGACTTCAGTGGAATGCGAAAGTGCAGTGGCCAGATGGAAAAAAATGGGTTATGCTGTTTTCCCAATAGTTGGGAATGTGGGTAAAACAGCACACTCTGTAACATCATGGGTAGGAAGGGAACTAATACACACTACACAGTTTTCTTAAAAAGGAGATGTGTGCATGGAAGAATGTTTCATAAAAATTTGTAAAAATCTGTATTAAGCTATATAAAATATCTTAGTTCTGTTCAGAAAATGTCTTTCAAATGAGACACACACAAATATACACACAACTATATGTACAGAGGAAAAAGGTCTAGACTAAACAAGGTGATTGGAGGACAAAGAAAATCCAGTGAACTATTTTTTAAATCTGTAAATTTCTATAATGATGTATTTAAAATCTATAAAATGCATAAAGAATCAAATAGAGGCTAGTGTTGTGGTGCACTAGGTTAAGCTCTGCTTATAATACCAACATCCCATGTGATCACCAGTTTAGGCAGTTCCACTTCCAATCCAGATCCCTGCTAATGCACCTGCGAAAGCATCAGAAGATAGGCCAAGCACTTAGACCCCGGCCATCCACATGGGAGCCCAGGATGGTGCTCCCAGCTTCTGGCTTCCGCCTGGCCCAGCATATGCCATCACAATAATTTGAAGAGTGAACCAACAGATGGAAGATTCCTGTCTCTCGCTCAATCACTCTGACTTCAAATAAATAAATAACTTTGTAAAGTCAAATAAAATGTTAACTGCCAGCAGTCCTTTTTGTTAGAACCTCCTTTCTTATTTCTCCGCCTATTATTTGATATATTTTTTGTAAATTTTATTGTGTGTGTACATATATAAGGCATGTAACATGTTATTAGATACAGATAAATAGTAAAAATGTTACTACAGTGAAACAAATTACTATATTGGTCATCTCACATAATTACTTTTTGTTTTGTTTTGTTTTGTTTTGACAGGCAGAGTGGACAGTGAGAGAGAGACAGGTCTTCCTTTGCCGTTGGTTCACCCTCCAATGGCCGCCGCGGCCAGCGCGCTGCAGCCGGCACACCGCACTGATCGATGGCAGGAGCCAAGTACTTCTCCTGGTCTCCCATGGGGTGCAGGGCCCAAGCACCTGGGCCATCCTCCACTGCACTCCCGGGCCACAGCAGAGAGCTGGCCTGGAAAAGGGGCAACCGGGACAGAATCCGGCGCCCCGACCGGGACTAGAACCCGGTGTGCCGGCGCCGCTAGGCAGAGGATTAGCCTAGTGAGCCGCGGCACCGGCCTACTTTTTTTGTTTTATTTCTATGGCAACAGTAACTGAAATCTACATGTTGAACATGAATCCCAAATATAATTTTATATCCTACAGTTCTCACACTGTACATGAGATGACTAGATTTGTTCATCCTACACATCTGCTGCTTTAGAAGTGAGTAGCTAAACCATTTCTATGTAGGATCTGTTTCATTTAACCCAAGTAGATGTGTAACAATGGCTATTAGGGTATCTTCAGCAACTAATATTTGAAAGTATTCATATATGAGACTACTTACAAAGTTTTAAGTCTAGGGAATTCTATAATTACACTGCCCAGAGTAAGACTGTAAGTTAATGACTAAACAGAAAGCTTTTCATGTAACAACTGTCAATCTGTTTTTTTCCCATTATTTAGACTGCCTTTTAAATCATCTTAATTAAAATATCTCTATCAACTCTTTCCATTAAAATTGTTGGAATAACTTTAAAATTAGCTGAGGAAGCCTTTTCCTTGCACACTTACTAAAACTTGTATTAATTAAGTTCATAATCAGATTTTAAGCATCATGTTGTAAGCCTAGGGATTTCTTCAGCTTTGCAAAGAGTCATTCCCAGGGCAAGCTCTGCTAAACCATGCTTTCATGCTTTGTTGAGAAATGATTCCGGGTTCTGATTTCCACGTAAGAATCATTAATATTGTTAATGAGAGTTTTCATGGATAAGCAGATCATCCATGTGTATCAAAAGTTATCGCTTGAACACCTACTAATTGGATAAAACTACATACACAAGACAGCCTTTGGAGGCATTTAACTAAAATGGATATATTACACATACTTACAGTAGTGTTTCTATTGGTTTAAATTTTAGAAAATAAACCATTTTAATATTTACCATTTTTCACAGCTGGTGTTTACCAGATACACACTTGAATGCTTTTTATATATGTCATTATTGTTTAATTGCCACTGTTGTTATGTAAACTTGATCATCTTCCTCCATTTTCCAAAATGAGAAGCAGAGCCTTTGGGCTGAAATATCACTGGTAGGAAGGTATTTATCCATCAACAGAATAGAAATAAATTAACCAGTGGATTACCTTACCAGTTTGTCATGTAAGCACTTTACAAACAGCAACTCACTTAAGCCTCAAAGGTTAAATGAGTTGTCTTCAGTCACCCAACTTCAGAAGCAGAGAAGCAGAACTCAGAAGCTGGCTGACTGAGCTTCAGGGTCCTCACCTGGGGCCACCAGGGTGCTATTCCTGGGGGCTGCAAGGCTCCACGTCAGCAGTCATGTCAGACTGGAGACCTGGCTCCAGCCCTGCAAAGGGGGAGCAGGTCAGCCAAAATGTCTACCAGAGTTTACCAGCACTGGTTGGTGGTGGGAAGAATGACACAAACTTAAGTAAGCCCAACTAAAAGTAAAGCACATAGACCCTTGTACAAAGTTCATAGTACGAAAAGAAAAAACAGATATGAAGGAATCCAACACTGCTCTACATTCAGAAAGTTGCTGTATTGATCCTATCACCCTCTTATGTAAAAATTCACAGGCCGATCTATAATGAACACAAAGCATTACAGAAATAAATGAGTATCACTGGGAGACTATCGTAACTGAGCTATGAACACAGTTGCTATTAACTTTAAAATACTGAGCAGTAGGTGGTGGGTCCTGAGTTATAAATGGCAAAACAGTTAGAAAAGCATTTTGAAAGATTAAAACTGATTCTTTAAGGGATACCTCTCTTTAGCAAAGAAATCACTGACTTTTCAAAACCTAACTGTCAATACTGAAATAGCACACTTTTAAAAAACTCCACCATATAATATCCTTTTTATCAGCAAGAATACCATGATACCATGTGGTTTGTAATAGCTTACATGTTGTTACAAATTCATCTGGAACCTAGAATTATTGACTTATACATGCTTTTATTCGTTCAACAAACACATATCATGTGCCAGGAATGGTGCAGGGTGCTAAAGAAACAGAATAAAAATGCAGTCTCATGGGAAAGACTGTTCAATGAAAGACTTAATTCAATCCCTGGAGCAGCAAAGAGAGAAATAAAGAATAGACACCTGATCTAAGGACAACACAGCATTTTAACAACTAGTTATCTTGATAACCATTTCCACTTATTCTATAAAATCTCTTAGATACAGGGGAAACAGTGAGCTCCTAACTCAGTTTAATCAGGTGACATGTGATTTTAGAAATAGATTAGGATATAATCCTATTCTGTAGAAAAAGGGAAGCAAGAAGAGGCTATATATGAAAACATGATGGGTTACAAGGATGAGTGAATTTTAGTTTCTTGGTATGTTCTAATTTTTCTAGAAGGAATCTTATAAACTGTATAAAAACATTTTTTAAAGCCATCATGAATACAGGGTTAATCCAAAGCATATCAACAGAACTTAAGAAATTTCAAGAATGTAAAAGGAACCTTTAAAAATTAAGAGTGACTTACAGGTTTTCATAAGCTGAATAACAACTGCCTAAAGCATTTGTATTGCAAAGTATGTTCTAATAGAAAGACAAGGCACTATTCAGTGATGAAAATGTCAGTTGAAATGACTAAGCCTCATGCCAAACTCCTTAAAGCACTCCCTTGCTAAAGAAGGAATGGAATGAGATTCCTGCTGCAGTCCAGGATGACACTGGTCACTGGATAAACAGAGGTCTTTCCAAAAGAGACAGTTGCCTTCAGTCCTAGAATGCACAAGGCTGGCAGAAGAGCATGTCTTTGTTTTCCTAAGCTTTCTTTAGGCTTCTGTAGAACAGATTCTAAATACAGAAAATTGCACTACTTTTCTTTAAAAAAGTCTATGACTCACATGCAATTCAGGTATGCAAAATAAAGGGGGTGTGTTCTACATGAACTTCTGAATACCAACTGAAGCGCATGCAACTCCCATTTAGTTCTGACACCTGTGATAACCGGCTTGCATGAACTCCCCTTTTCCCTTCCACTCTATGCAACATTTTCCTTTATGAGGACCTCTGCGTTTCAGTGAATTAAGAAAACCTGTTTCACTAGTAAATTCTATTTTAACCACAAATTAGTTTTTAAATTTCAAGAATTCAAATTATTTTGCAAATTACAGAAGAGTAATTTATAGGAATATTCAGCTATTTTTATATTCAATTCACTGCCAAATCCATTACCTATAAAAATTCTGAAACTTAAGCTAGATTAGGCTAACCTAGTCAAGAACTGATTTATGCTAAAAAGCACTTCAAAATAACTCAAACACCCCTCAAATATTGTTCTGAATGCACTGCAAGATTTTATTTCAATCTTGCTAATAATAAGGTAAAAATATAGATTTGTAAATACCTATAACCCCTTAAATCACCTGTGTTCTAAGAGAAGGCCTATTGCTAACTCATCGGCTTAGAGGACATGAAAACATAATTCTTTCTTGAGAAATTAAGAATTCCACAAGTCTCAAACTGTCACATGTTTACATTAAAATAGTAAAGGAAAGGGCTAAAATTCAGAAAATTTCAAAACACAGAATAACTGCAGCAACTCTCATCCTGGTTCTCAATTCCCTCCTTTGGGCCAGATTATTCATTAGTAAAGCTATTCTTTAACAAAGGAATAATAAATATTTCATTAAAAAGTGATTGTTTTCTTTATTAATATTCCTAGTCATTCATAAAATGAAGTGATACTGGAAGACACAGAATATGAAAATAACATCACAAGGACATCATGTAGCCCACAAATATTTGAAAACTTTCTAAGTAAATCAAACACTTAAAGAAACATTCAGAAGTCTACAATATCACAGCAGACTAGTTATAATTACCTAGTAAAACAGTTACTAAAACACGTGTCAAAGACAAAAATATAAAGAAAAGCAAAAGTTTCTTGATTAAAAGTATGATTGGTTAAAAATGCAAAATATTAAAAACATTTATATTCCTCAATAGTTGAGTAAATGGAAACGCAATAAAATAGAAGTATTTCACATTTTGTTATGAAAATTGCACTTTCCAAAATACGTTTTCAAAACACTAAACACAAACTCAAAAGGAGAGAAAAATTAACATTGTACTTAAAATACTGTTGGCATTTCCAAAGAACCTCACATATCTCTACTTCATCACAGAAAATCAGATATACAGTTTCAAAAGAAATAGCACAGATGGTTTGTCATCAAGTCTGTAGTTCTAAAAACAAGTGTTTTTAAAATGATCATTCTAATCTTTTGGAAGGACTTACCTCTTTATTCATTCAATCATGAAAGAGAAGGTGAAGACATTATGTATTTTTTTCAGTTATTTTACTATTTCAGTTGGTTTGTTTTAACAGACTATTTGTTAGATATAAAACTCAAACAAAAACAAACCTGAAAGTATAATTTGCATGATCACCTTATAATTTGGTAAATTCAACCAACCATAAATCTACAGACCCAGTAAACTAACCTATCAACTATACCTATTAATATAAGATTAATATTTTCTAAAAGACTTCAATATGTAACTAGAAAAGGAAAAAAAAAAGTCTGCAAATTTGTAGTTGCAATTAGTTTGCCCAAATTTTGAAGGAACTTTAAAATTATTCCCTTTACAAGCCTATTTTGAAAAAATGCTAGCATATGGATTTAATTATTGCATTTTAAAAAGAAATTCAACAGACTAACCTAATCTAGTCTGTTCATAGGAAGAGGTGTGCTGGACAGTAACAGCAAAAGACAAAGGCTGAGACATCTTTAATGGAACTGATGTACTTTAAGGTAAAAGAAATGGGTTCAAATATTCAAATATAGCAAAAAATATAACCACAAAGTCTGAATGTGACTGCGTATACATTTGCAACTGTTGAAAACATCACCATGAAAACAATGACCAGGCTTCTACAGGGGTACTTCCAAAAGTTCATGGAAAATTTACATTATGAAAAACCTAAGCTTGGATTTAAAAAAATCTGTGCACCAAAATAAAAGTTTCATGAACTTCGGGCAGTATCTTTACATTACAGCAGTGATTTCTGTAATGTTCCTCTCCTTACTTACCACTCCTATCGCACCCTACCCCACCACCAGAAAAAAACATACCTGGATCTGCAAGCCCACATTTGCAAATGCATACATGGGCAGTTGACTTCCTAGGTGAACATTACTTTATAAAGTTCCAAGTGCAAGATAAGTGCTAAAGCATGGCATTTAGTTATCTTAAATGATCAAATAAAAACAGCAGGGAAAAAAAAAAAAAAAAAAACAAGAATTAAGACAGCAATAAAAAAACATTCAGTCCAACCCTCTGATTTTACAGATGACAAAGCCAGGGTCATCAGGTTCAAGAGCTTGAATCAAAGCCATAACTGAAACCCAAGTAGCTTCAAATCTCAGCTTTGGTCAGGAGTGGCACCTACCATACAAGTACACGCCCCATTACCCACATTCCAGCCAAGTGAAATACAATCCTAAAAAGCAACAGTCAGTGCTGCAATCCCAGAGTTAAGGATTTGCCAACAAAGTTCTAAGAAAGTTTAAAAAAGTACTCCCAGCTCAATCTTATCAATGACTTTGACTTAATCAGCCATCCCAATCACTACTCAAGAATATTACTGATTATTTCAGAACTGGAGAAGGAAACAGTTTTGAAAAAATTGGAGTTTTGTTCTCCAAGTCTGTTAAAGTACTACTCCTCCAGCAATAATCACTCCTACTTACAGCATGCCCATTAATTGTCCTAACTCTGCATTCTAACAAATGAATGAATAGCAATTTATTATTTTGTTTCAGTTTTCCTTATGTACATAAAAGTGGAGCACAGATAGACTAAAAGTATTAATTCATCAACACAAAAAGAAAAGTAATTACCACTAAGTGTCTTTTGATGCTTGAAAAATTAAAGCAAAATCAAGATTTAGAAAGTTATTTAAAGATGCATAGCACCTTAATCCTTAACCCCTTAATTACAACATGCTACTATTATTTGAGAGAGAAAACTGGCTAATGGAAATCACATTATTTTGAAAGCAGCATTTCAAACATAACTATTACAATCACTTAAAGACTAGCAGACTGTCACTTAAAACAGACAAATGCTCAGGACCAGCACTGTGGCACAGTGGGTTAAGGTGCCACATGCCATTGATGGCATCCCATATCAGAGTCTCAGCTTCTCTGCTTCAGATCCAGCTTCTTGCTGTTGCACCTGGGAAGGCAACAGAATAAGGCCCAAGTAGTTGGGTCCCTGCCAACCATGTGGGAGACCAGGTTGGAGGTCCTGGCTCTTGACTTTGACCTGGCCCAACCCTGACTGTTGCAGTCATCTGGGGAGTGAATGAGTGGTTGGAAGATCTCCGTATCTCTGTCTCTCCTTTTTCTCTGTCACTCTGCCTTTCAAGTAAATAAATCTTCAAAAAAATAAAACAAGTGCTCTAAACTGAAATGCAGAGCAAAACAAACTTACAGCACTAGAACATTTTGAGATACACAAATAAGGTATTTTATAATTGGCAGTATAAAAATGTTAACTATGCAAGGTATACATCAGTTTTGTAAGAATAATAGTTCAAGTCAAAAACTCTGCCACCAATGATAAAGCTTCATACCAAATATGAAATGATAACCACAAGTATGCAAAATCAAATTGAGAAATTTTTGGAGCAAAGAAAAGAATACCAACCCAATTTTGTTACCAATATTTTCTCTCTCCCCACTTATTTTCATCAAATTTGGTCACAATTACATTTTTAGACATATATTTTCAGAAGTTACAAATTCCCAAGTTAAACTAAGTTCAACAGAAGTCATTCTTAAAACATACTATAATTACTAAAACAATGCAAAGCACAAATTTTATACCTAAATAATAACTAATCTTCAGCCATCATATATATAAATGCATTACTATCACAAGGATAAAAGTACGCTGGGGATCTCCTCTAAAGGCAGGGAAGAAAACTTAGATTCCTATTCATGTGCAGAAAACATAAATCACATCTCTTAGCCTTTTTTTTTCAATATCTTATTACCTGATCTTATGAACAGCTTAAAATTATAAATACTTCTAGCATGATTTTCTATAGAGTATGCATAAAGACTTTCTGAAAATAAAATAAATACATGCTTCTGAGAGAAAACATTATTTAAAATGTATTAATTTATTATTCATTTATTTGAAAAGCAGTTACAGAGACAGAGATCTTCTGCTTGCTGGTTCATAGCCCAAATGGCAACAATAGCAAGGGCTGGACCAGGCTGATACCAAGGGCCAGGAACAGCATCTGGGCCTCCCACATAGGTGGCAGAGACTCAACTACTTGAGCGCCATGGACTGCTGTTTTTCAGACACATCATTAACAGGGAGCTGGATTAGAAGTGGAGAGCAGGGCCTGAAACCAGCACTCTGACAAGGGGTAGGGGCATCCCAACCAGCAGCTTAACCAGCTGCACCCCAAACACTCACCCCAGCAATTTGCTTTTAAGGATTATTTTTAAGTAGTTAAAAGAGCAGTTATATTCCAAGGAAAATTGGTTTGGCTCCCTATCAAAATGGAAAGGAGTGGTAAGACAGAGGAGCACATGCCCTCACTCCTCCTCCTCATCAGCAACTACAGACAACACAGGGTAAGTATGCCCAGGAGCCGGCAGTAAAGCTCAGACTGGGATGAAAATGCGCAATGGCACTTCTGGGATGCAAGTCAGCAGTAGAAAAAGGCAGGCAATTTTGCAACAGAACAGGGAGCACAGACACTGTATCAGTCCTCTCCTCTGTGAGGCAGGGTCACTCCCATGTGGGGGGTCCTAGGACAGCTGAGCACTCCCTCCTCTGGAACTGGCTTCCCAGGCACTCCCACCAGCCACCTTCAGTCATGGACCACAGGCCTCATGTCCTGGGCCCATTCTCACTTCACCTACCTCATCTGTGACTTCCAGCCACACAAGATGGTGTTTTACAATTCCCACTGATCCAAAACTGCCTCCAAATGGCAAGCTCTTCTTTCAGGCCATTCAAATCTCAGCTCCTATTTCTTCCCTAACCACTCAACCAGAAGGAGGCCACCCGTACCACACAAACCCCACCATCAGTGCTCTGTTTCTTTTCTATACAGCACTGAAACTGTGTGGGTACATCTGTCTTCTTGTCTACTTGTTTATTAGCTGTCTCCTCGCTCCAGAAACAAAACTCTTGTGAAGTGCATGGCATTGTCCAAGTTGTACACTGCAGAATCTTCAGCACTCACAACAGGTTGTGGCACAAAAGAACAATCAATGCATGTTCACATCACCGAATGAACGACTGATTTCCCAACCTTCTGTCATCCTCTGGAATCCTGCTTTTGTGAAATTCTTCCAGCAGGACTGGAGACTACAGACACGCAGCCCCATGAGCACCCACACTTCTCACCTCCCTACTTTCTCATCTTCATTCTAGAGTTCTTGGCCAACCTAATGAACTGGTTCTTCTCCTAAAGCAGACCCACCAAGTATCATCAGAATTTGTAGCTTACGTCTTCATTTTCTCTACTCACTCTCTGCAGTTACTAATCCTTTAAGGTATCAGGAATCTCAACATGAAATTTAAAAATTGTTTAATTCCCTCAAATCCCCAAAATCTTCATAGAAAAAAAATTTTTAAGTGCAAAATTACATAAAATTTAATAAAACTAGGTCTCCCTGTTGTTTTAAATAGTTACAACACAGTAGGACTGCCATTTCATTAATTTTACTGAGCTAACACATAGAGGCATTACATAATTTACTTACACAAACAATTGAATAAACAAATGAACAGATTAGATAGAATTATTCTTACCTACTCTAAGAAAATAAACTGGAATCCGTGCTTAAAGTATTTAAGATTGTATGAAATCTGTAAGAAAAACTTCATTACATAGGATCCTTACCGGCTGACTCAAATTGAGCCATTATGAGCTATGTGTATTTGATAATATACTCTATCATCTTCTTTTCCTAAAATTGTATAATCTAGTCTGAAGCTCCCATCCAATTATAACTACACCTAATCTCAGATTGACATTCCACTGCACAGCATCCTGAGTGATCCTGAGTTGGACACTGTGGTCTAGAAAGGCCAGGGCTGTAGCTGTGAGAAAGTGTTTTATAAATTTCCTGTTGGCTTTCATACAAGACTCACTAGCTACTGTTAACTATGCTTTCTCCCTAAGAAAAAGTGCCTCCCTTCCACACCTCAACATTCCAAAGCACAAGTGTGGAACTGACACTTAGTAAACTTTAAATAATTACCATGTATTTTCCAAAGCAATCAACATTCCTCCCATAAGTCAAAGACCATATGTTGATCATTAACTTGATGGGGTGGGATGGGGAGAGGATAATTGGAAAAAAATAACACATGTCCCTGTACTCCACCTATATCTTAATAGGGCAGCACAATGAAATGCTTTCAGAAAAAATAGTATGAAATCAAATAACAAAATTAACCAATAATATAACACATGTAAACAAACAGGGTAACCCTCCAGATGGAGTAACATACTAAGCTAAGGAGGTGTGGTTTTCATTTACTACTTCTGTGTTCAGCTTTGACTAACTGGAAATGTCCATCTCTAAACATCATGGCAACTCTTTTTAATGTCCAAAATAGAAGTCGTGGATTCAGGATTTAAACAGGCAAGCCCCATTTGTACACTGAAACACTGGATCTAAAAGGAAAAAAAGTCTACCAGTGCCCTCCATAATCTCTTGGGCAACGAAGGTAGAAGTATACAGCCATAGTCAAACGGTAAATGATAGAGGTGGCTGAGGAGCACATTCCTGTTTTATCTAGCACTTTTTTAATTCACTTCACCTTTCTTTCATTAGGGGAAGAGCACTCCAAGGGCAAAACAGGGAGATCAAACAAATCACTCCAAAAAGGCAAAGGCATTCACATGAAGCTCTTCTCACAGGTAAGGGAAGGACAAGCCTCAAATTTCATGAATGAGTATACTATAATGAAGGGTTTCTGCAGGTGTCCTCAAATTAAATTTGAAATCGTGATGGTGTATGGAAGTGCAATGACCACTACGGTGAGACAGCAACTTGGCCACTGGCATGAGAACATGAAATACTTATGAAGGCCTGAAACCTCTACTTTAAATGAAAACTCTTCAGTAAGATTCTTAAAATCACAGATTTTTATAATCAGTAGTCTCTGATTGCTTTAGCGCTTCTAATTATTCCTTGGTCTGGACAATGCAGCCAACACTTTTTTCAAACCAGTTAATTTTTCCTTTGAATGCATCTCAGAGGTTCCTTTCTTTAGCTTTTCAAAGAATTTAGCCAATAAATTATTTTCAATCCACATAATGCTTTCTACCGTGAGATCCTATAATTAAAACATAACTCTGTTTTGTATAAAGCCCATACACATCTGGTAACTATAAAAAGAAGGTAAAGACGTTTTGTTATCTTCTACTAGAGACTTTCATTCCGTTGGACTGAAGTAAGTAGCACTATTCTTTCTACTTAAAACTTGGCAGCTATTTACATCTCAGTTCTATTTTGCTGGCTGCACCATAACACACCTCAGATTTGCTCCTACATACAGGGAAGGGTCAGTTTCTAACCAGCCAACAAACTGGCACCCAGGCTGTGAGATTCTGCTGTACGGAAATCCACTGCTTTTAAACTTTGTGATGTTACAAAAACCACCAAAATAAATTAATAAACCTCAGACTCTTACTCTAAATTCTTGGACTCTGTGACATTTCTGATAATCCCTAAAGCCAGAACTCAAATATCACTGGGAAGTAAGCACTGGGAAATAAAGCCCTGAAGAGGTGTAATCAACCAACTGCTCCACTAAAACAGACAAATACTGTTTGGTTTAGAAAAGCAATGGATTTCTTACTTCCAGATGATTAAAGATGTAACCATTCAGTACCAGGCCTCTAGAATGAGCCCCCCACAGCGCAGGAAGGCAGGTAGCTAGAGTACCACAATTACGAAGGAATTTCTCTACTCAAATTCTGAAAAATACAGGCAGGGGTTGTTTTTTCCTCACTATTTCCTTCCACCTTTATCATTTTATTAGTAGACTGACTCTAAGCGCATCGGTTTTTGTGGGTTGCCAGTATTATGTTACATATGCTAATGAAGAAAATATTCTTGAATTTCTGAATGAATGTTCTTTTTCCCAGGATCACTTCAAATCACCTCAGTATATTCTAATCAATAGAATAACCTCATAAACCTTGGGACTAATTTGCTCATATATAGCATTCTGCCTCAATTAAAAATCTCATTTCAATACTGAATTCTTGAATCTACTGTCTAAATCACAGACTTAAAATTTTCTTATTTGTAAGTTCTTTTGTTCTGTCTTTTTAAACTGTTCTTTACCCAATGCTATTGCAAAAGAAAAAGCTGTGCCTTGCCTGCTTCATAGTCTTTCCCAAGCTCCTAATAGGTGGCCAAGGAATTGCTTACTGACTGATAACAGACCTTGGATCATGTTTTCAAAGCAACCCAAGGAAGATTTGTTTTGATTCAATTGCTAAATAGCTGAGTATATTAACCATGGACACAGGATGGTGAATTAATTTAAAAGAAGCACTGAGGGAAAGAAGAACTTACATTCTTGGTTTTATCAGCAAAATCACATTTTTTTTAAATCTGAAGAGCCTCATAGCTATAACTAGAAATTCATCCTCAACACAGGAGTAAGCAGTATCCAGCTACATGAAATGAAAAGTATCTCCACAGAACCTTTATCTGGCACAGATCTTTTTTTCAAAAGTAATAAATTAATGTGAAGAAATAGGCTTAAGATGCCCCTGAGCCAAAGATCGAAAACAAGGAAAGTTAAAAAGTCCTGTCACCAAAAGTTGGTTTACAAAAATCAGAACTTTCAAACACACAACTAGACCTACAGCCACAAAATGTTAACAAGTGCTGCTTTAATTATATTTCCCCGATTGAAAAAAAAATTTTCACTTAAAAGTTGTTGTCATTTTGGATTTTGTTTTTAAGTCCAAATACTCAGTGGCAGCAAGAATAAAAAAATTGCTGATGGTACTTTTATTACTGGTCAAAATGTATCAAAAGCTTTTAATTTTTCTAATTTCCTTTGAATGAAAAATTTCACTTCCTAGAATTTATGCTAAGACAACAAATTCAGAACAAATCAGGAAATAATTTAGTTGCTAAAGAATCAGTTATTTTTATAATCACTGTAGTTGATTTCTGTGATGCATATCAAATTACCAAAAATCATATTATTTATGAAGACTTCTCAAATCAGAAATGACTCTAGGTATATTAAAAGGTAATCAACAAAACCACCTACAGAAAGTATGCCCATTTTTTAAAAAAAACCCAGCACCCAGTGCTGGAGAGATATGTTTGTTAACAGGCACACACAGGTTAGGACTCAATTTGAAGATGCTCTAGAGAGTAGTTTTAGCATTTTTTTTTTTTTCGCTTTTTAGTATTCTACATTTTCCCAGACTTCTACGTAACTAACTGTATTGCTTTTCCATGGGAAAACCAAGGACATTTTTTAAATGAAGATGGTTCTCTAATTCTGCAAAAATGTTATGGAGTGGACTCTTGAGAACTTGCATGATATAATCATTTTCAAACTCCCCTTCCACCACCTTTAAAGGAGACTTCTAAAGCTAAGCAGATGCCCCAGCAGGAAATACATTTGCAATTCAACAGCTGTACCCAGGGAGATACGGCAAGATGCACCTACAGTGGCTTTAGCAATAATTTCCTTTAATTATTCCTATGCTCCAAAGTGCTTTTCAACTCAAAAGAGAAGCCTGTAGAAGTTAATAGGTCCTTAATATGTACTCTGCTGCCTGAACTGATTCCTGTTCATAAGGTAATCGCGAGACCCCACGTGGCTCTTTCACAGGGGCTTTAGCAAATCCCCTGCAGTGAGATGGCCCCTGGGCAGCTCTGTTTCCAGCAGACCAGGCAGTGACCTAATCAATAGGGTTCCAAGCAAGACAATCCCTACATTCAACAGCCCTGAAGAAATGAAGGGGGAAGGAGTTGAAGCATTATTGGGGAATGCTATTTACCTGTCACAGTGATGGCTCACACAGCAGGAGTTTTTGGTTTTTGTTTTTTTTTTTGTTTTTTTTTTTTTTTTTTTTAAAGCATATAGCTACTACAGCAGATTTCCTGGCTAGCAGCCAACACAAAATAAACATATTTACTTAAGCTTCATTCACAACTTCTGATGTGAAAACTGCAGAAGCCAAAATGGAAACAAGTAGATTTGAGATACAAGCACAGGAGCAACAACACAGAATTGAAAATGTAATTCTGTGTTCATGTGAATCCTATGTCATGAGAAGCACCATAAGAAGAATAAATACTAACTGAAAAAAAATCATCCCAGAGTGCACTTCCCAAAATTTACACACAAAATCCCTTCAAGCTCAAAAGGGGACCCATTCAACTCGGGAAACAAAAGGCAGACCACTGAAACAACACAAAGCAAGTTTAAGGAACAGCAGCTACTTTTCATTAATGTGTTTTATTTCCAAAGAAAAGTATAAAAAATATGGGATTTTAATTAATTACATAAGTTTACAATTCTAGAAGCAAACAGGACCTTGTCAGTTACTAAAGGTTGCTTTTTCGATTGCAAATAGTGGATCTTGTCTAAATAAATCTTCTGGAAGATTACTCTGTAAAATATAATTTTAAGCCATCATATATTTTCATATAGAGAATATTTATATCTCATAGGTGAAACCAAATTAGATTTATTCTATCAACCCAAAACATGCCCAAAAGAGAGATCTGAATGGAACAACTTCAATGACAAATATTTCTACTAAGAATGGACATCTGATTTATTCAGAATTTTACAAAGTCATCACTGGGTACTTTTTAATTGAAAACAAAATTCTCCTTTGAAATTAGGTGCTGGAATGCTTTTTCACATTCACTAACAAAAACGCAAGAGAGCCCAAGTCAAACAACTGCAAAATAAGTTTCCATCTAGATGTGACACTAATTTAACATCACAAGAATTGCTTCACTGTAATATTTTAAAAGCCATGCCAGGATCTAGGCCATCAGCATCTTTGACAAAGAAATTTTCTGCAACACCAGCACAATGGGCTTTTAATGTCCTCACTGAATGCCATTAGAACAGGGAATCTGGCACCCACACAACACTCAACATGCAGAACTGCTTAACTCTTTCCAAGGCCTCTTCCCAAGGCAGGTGGGGGGCTACACCAACCAATCCAGGGGACTTAAAAGGGGGGCCCACTGCCTCACCTGACCATCTGGGCCTTGCTTAATTGATGGTCACCTCTTAACCTCCAGGGGGAGAGACAGAAACAACATGCACCCAAATGAAGGGAAAGTAGTTTTCCTCAATTCCTTTTCCCAGATTTTAGCAGTCACTTTTCAGTTTTGATTCAATTACATTTTCTCAAACTCAGAATTATAGATAAAAATTCCAAGAAACATGAGTTATGGCAGGGTATTACACAACTATGTGGTAGAATTTAAAGCTGTTATTTGTCTTTAAAAAGCTTCTTTTAAAAAAGGAAAAATACTTAACACTAGGGAGATAAATTATATACATGAGTCATGAGACGGTTCTCTCACTGTTACTACTCTTTATGTGAGTGATTACAAGACAGCTGGAAAAGTAAAATCAATCAAAAAGCAAACCATCTCCCTCACCCTGTCCCCTCCAAAAGAATCCAGCATAGTGACTTGCCCCAAATGGTAGAGTTAGAAACATAACAGGGGACTCCAATTTAATCCCATCAAGGTGGCATGTACCAATGCCATCTCACTAGTCCAAGTGATCAATTTCAGTTCACAATTGATCATAACGAAAGGACTAAGAGTCAAAGGGAGCACATAAACAAGTCTAGTACCTGCTAATACTAACTGATAGAATAAATAAAGGGGAGAGTGATCCAACATGGGAAGCGAGATACTCAGCAGACTCATAGAATGGCGGATGTCCTAAACAGCACTCTGGCCTCAGAATCAGCCCTAAAGGCATTCTGATCCGGCTGAAAAGCCCATGAGAGTATTTCAGGCATGGAAAGCCAAGACACTCTGGCAAAAAACAAAATAAAACAAAACAAAACAAAACTCCTAAATGAAAGATCTCTGTGAGTGAGATCCCAGTGGAAAGAACAGGTCTTCAAAGAAGGAGGTACCTTTCTCTGAAGGGAGGAGAGAACCTCCACTTTGACTATGACCTTGTCTAAACAAGATAAGAGTCGGAGAACTCAAGGGGCTTCCATAGCCTTGGAAACTCATGACTGGTGCACAGGGAGATTACTGATGCCATAAACAGGAGTGTCAATTGGTAAAGTCAACAACAGGAGTCACTGTGCACTTACTCCTCATGTAGGATCTCTGTCCTTAATGTGCTGTACATTGAGATTTAATGCTATAACGAGTACTCAAACAGTATATTTCACTTTGTGTTTCTATGGGGGTGCAAACTGTTGAAATCTTTACTTAATGTATACTAAACTGATCTTCTGTTAAAAAAAAAAAAAGAAGAAATTAGCAATTCCCAACTTGACTCTCACTGGGATTAAACATGACAATAGGTCTGATCTGATTTCATCATCATTTAAAAAATCATCTATTATTTTTCACTTTATGTTTCTGTGTGGGAGCAAACTGTTGAAATCTTTACTTAATGTATGCTAAACTGATCTTCCGTATATAAAGAGAATCGAAAATGAATCTTGATGTGAATGGAAGGGGAGAGGGAGTGGGAGAGGGGAGGGTTGCGGGTTGGAGGGACGCTATGGGGGGGAAGCCACTGTAATCCATATTCTGTACTTTGGAAATTTATATTCATTAAATAAAAGTTAAAAAAAAAAAAAGAATCCAGCATAGATTCTTGGCAGAAGATTACATGGTCCCCAAGTGAGTGACATGGCCAGAAAACTTGCTCTGGGTCAAATATTTCATGAATGCCACTCACAGAAGAAAACCCACTATCCAGAAGTAACCCACTATCCAAATTTAAACTGTAGTTGAAACCTACACAAATCACTAAACCTAAGCTGTGGTTGATGGGCATTTAAAATGAGGCCGGGCCAAGTAGAACTGTGCTCTAAGTGTGAAATACACAGGGATACAAGCCTCCATGTGAAACAAAGGTTTCACTCATCTGATTATATGCTGAAATGATACTCATATACAGGATTAAATAAAATGTAGTATTAAAATTAATGTCACTTGTCTGTTAATTGAGCAGTGCTACATTAATCTGTTTAACTCCTTTAATTTGAGAAAAAAAATACTGGCAGAATTTATTAAACTGTTATTCTCTTAGATAAAATGATCTTCTTACCACTACATTCAGTATTCAAATTTTAGGTTAGCATGTCTAGATTAGGTTTCTAATGAAGTTTGTCAATTATATGTTTTTGTTCCAGAATCTTAATTTCATCCTGCATCCTATTGTTAAGAAAAGAGTTGTAGATTGCTGCCTCCTCACACAGGGCACCAAAATATTAGGAAAAGAGGCACAGAATAGAGAGGAGGCAGTGTACGAATGTACAGCCAGACCGAATTTATTCAGAGAAAATAAATCTGTAGAGGTGGGTGACCAACTGCCCATGTGCCCATGATGGAACACATGGCAGAAAGCTCTGACCTCCCAGGGCTGGGCCTTTTTATATTTTAGGAGGGCTGGGGGTGGGGATGGGATAGGGGACAGCAGGCAGAGGGAAATTCCTGGAACTGGTCTTTCAGGTGGCTGTAAGTGGTGTAGTATGAAGTTAATAGGGTATGAGACACATTTGAGTTTCAAGGTCAAGGAATACATTCCATTGTTTATCTATTCTGGGCAATAACGGAGAATGGCTGAGGCTTATGTCATTGTTCCATCACCTATGAAAGAATTTTTTGTTAGAAACAAGCCCATTTTGACATTTTATGGCCACTGAACCTTCTCCACCCAACAAATAATGAATAAACACCCATGGTTCATCATGGTCACATTACTTTTTCTCTTTAATGATGACTTTTTTTCTTGGTTGTTTTCTCATCTCTTTGAGGGGAAGAACAGCAGCACTCTTACATAGGTTAAATTTAGCAGAATACTGAATGGTATTAAAATACAACTTTAAATCATTTTAATGCACTTCCATTTAAGCTGAAACTTAAGCAGGGCTACCAGAGGTGTAAAAAGTCTATGCTATCAAAGCTACCTCCTATATTATTTTCCTATTTCACTTCCTATGTTCACGTGCCCAAAGTTTTCCATGTTCTTCCAGTTCCATTCCTCCCATGTCTTCCATCCTCTAAGGGACCACAGTAAACAAATGAACTAAAATTTGTGACAAATTAATTAAATTAGCAAGTGAAATGGTGCCCATGAACAAAGACTATTGTGAAGAATTCCTTGCTGGCTTTTATTAGACCTCACGTATTTCTTCCTTTTACTTCAGGATTATGTACAATTGGGATTCCTAAATTTCTTTGGGGGTAAGAAACATCAGAAATCTTGTGATATACAGTGAAAGAGGGAAGGAGACTCGAAGAGTGTCACTTTGGTATCTTCAGATTGCATGCATACCCCTGGAATCTTGAGGTTCTAGCTTAAATAGAAATATATTAAAAATAAGTAGAAGATGCATTTTAATACTGTTACTTGTATTAACATAACAGTGTTAAAAATCCAAAGTGTAGCTGACTATGCAAGAAAGAAACATTCTAAGGCACAGATATTTTCAGAGACAATCTTCAAAAGCCTTTAACTTCTTATGCACATTTACAGTTCAAAGAAAAGTTTCCCCAAAGGGAAAACGCAGGTAAAAGAGCTTCTGATAGACTAGAGAATGAACACAGTACTATGCAACCCTCCCAACAAGACATACAGTCTACTTTCCTGCTTGTTTTCTAATGAATTGAGCCAGGCTGTGGGGGAAGTTACAATGTCTGAACTCCAAGGGAAGCCTCAAGACTTACTTCTTGTCTCCCTGAGACCCTCACAGGAGCTGTCCAGGAAGAGCTGCTGCTGCTGACAAACTTAGAGCCTTGAAACCCCTGCCCACAGCCAACATCCAGCTGACTCCTACAGGCACAGCCAGCAAGCTAAAAAACAACTGATCAAACAGGAGTAAAGCCAGCTGAGACTAGCAAAGGAAGGGCTCCACCGTCTCCAACACAAGCTACCTGCCCACAGAACTGTGACCTAAAGTTGGTGTTCATTTTAAGCCACTAAGCTTTAGGTAGCTTGGTTTCTCATATGGTTCTTCATAGTTTCCCTCACGCTGCTTAGTATCAGCCCACAGACAACACATGTGAGTACAGCTGTGGATTTGCCTACACTGGGGCCACTTGCATCTTCTACTCTGATGCAGCCTCATTTAACCTAGTCATTCTCTCCTCATTTCTCCTAAGGCCCATCCTTTATCAACACTAAATTCACTTCTAAACAGATTTCCAACCAACTTCAAAGTGAAAAACTCCACCAAGGTCCTCTGGTTTTCCTTTCATCAACCTGAGAAGCTACTTTTAAATCAGAAAGACAAGGGCGGGTGTTTTGATGCAGCAGCTGCCACTTTAGACAGCAGCATCCCAGCAGTCTCTGGGATCAAGTCCCCACTCTGCTTCCTACCCAGCTGTGTCGTGATGGGCACTGGGGAAGCCAGCAGATGATGGCTCAAGTATGTGGGTCCCTGCCAGCCCAGCAGGAGACCCAAACTGAGTGTGGGAGATGACACGATAGAGATCTCACCACCCTCCCCAACCCACTCTGCCCCTCTGCCTGTCAAACAAATAAATTCAAAAAATGAAATGCTCATTTTCCATTCACATAAGTGCAAGACTGGGAATCAGAAGCCCTAAGTAATAAGAAAACTAGACAAGGAGAAAAATGAGTTTAAAAATGTTTTTATTTAGATATAGACACTCAAATGAAGAAACTACTTTTAGTTTTTATATGTACTTATTCTGCTTAAGATGGTCTTGTCACTATATTTCCTTCCACTCAACCAAGCTTTAAATTTAGAGGATTACTTACAAATAAATAGCCTCCTTCAACAGAAATAACCCAGAAATTTATAATACACAACAAATGGCATTTTAAGCTGATATAACTACATATGCTCAATATAATCCAGGAAACTGACAGTTTCAAAAATACTCTATGTACTTCTAGAAGTTAATTTTGCCTTTTAAGTTTTAACAAATTCATCAGTAATGGTAACAGCAAATAAAAACTACCCCTACTAATCTGAAAGTCTTTGAAGAACTCATTTCTATCACATAATGTACAATGTAAATGGTTATTTATCTCGCATACTTAAATCTGAAGAAAAGCTTTTCAACCCAGGCAGGCAACAGTACCATTCTATAGCTCAGAAGCACCCTACCCTTTGGTGCTCAATCTGACAAAGGAAACTGTCTCCAGGTATAATGCAAACAGAAGGGAATCTGCACTGCTACTGAACTCATTTGCTGCTACTCTAATTCTCATTGTTTTGGAGGGAATAGGAAATACAGCATTTGCAGTGAAAGAGAACTCGACTACATTAAGAGAACAGGTAAACCTACAGAACAAACTTAAAGGGTCTTCCCCAATAATATTTATTTTAAAAAGTGTTTCCCATTAGTATTTTATAATTATCCATTCTAATTTCAAATATTTGCTTATCCATAAATGCCTGCTCAGTGCCTATGTTCCAGGCAAAGTTTTTTTTTTTTTTTTAATTTTATTTATTTGAAAGAGTTACAGACAGAAGCAGAGACAGAGAGAGAGGTCTTTCATTTTTCCATCCGCTGGTTCACTCCCCAAATGGCCCCAAATGCCAGAGCTGAGCCAATACGAAGCCAGGAGTTTTTTCCAGGTCTCCCACATGGGTGCAGGAGCCCAAGCACTTGGGCCATCTTCCACTACTTTACCAAGTGCATTAGCAGGGAGCTGGATTGGGAAACAGAACAGCCAGGACTCAAACCAGGGCCCAATCAGGATGCTGCCGTTGCAGGCCAGAGCTTTCACCCACTGTGCCACAGCACAGGCCCCAAGCGGAGTTCTTCTAAGCAAGGGATAAAGAGATGAACAGAGCAGACTCTGCCCTCAGGAGGTTCACATTCTGGGAGAAAAAGAAAGGTGACAAAAGCAAGTGCTTATAAAACCTTACAATAACTCTTGATCTACACTACAGATAGAACACACTTTATAGATCACTGGCCTTGGGACCGGCACTGTAATGTAGTGGGTGAAGCTGCTGCCTGCAGTGCCGGCATCCCATATGGGCGCCGGTGCGAGTCCCGGTTGCTCCACTTCCAATCCAGCTCTCTGCTACAGCCTGGGAAAGCAGCAGAGGGCAGCCCAAGTCCTTGGGCCCCTGCACCAAGCATGGGAGAACCAGAAGAAGCTGCTGGCTCCTGGCTTGGATGGCACAGCTCTGGCTGTTGCAGCCATTTGGGGAGTGAACCAGCAGATGGAAGACCTCTCTACACCTCTCCCTCTCCCTCTCCCTCTCCCTCTCCCTCTCCCTCTCCCTCTCCCTCTCCTTCTCTCTCACTGCCTCTGCCTCTGTAACTCTGCCTTTCAAATAAATAAATAAAATCACTGGCCTTAAATTCTAACACTTCAGACTTCCCAGATGTGATGTTTATTCCATTATTTCAGACACCAACAGCATTCAGCTAATTAAAATCAAACATGGCTATCACTCAAGTTCATGCTTTCCCAGTCAGCTTCCATCTTCTATATATGGCTATCACGCCATTAAGAAAAATACTTCTCCTAAAGTTTTTTAGTTTCTCTAAAAATAACTCATTTCTATTCTGTCGCCTCAGCCAAGGAACTAACTTGGCATTTACATGGAAAACATCTTTTTTTCTATTTAAATATGTAAACACCTTCAACTGGGCAACAAATCAAAAGAAGACTAACATCATGTCACAAATATTTATTGGGCTTATCAAAAGATGAACACCATGGAACAAGTGTTTACTGAGTACCAACTATATGCCAATCATGGTGATAAGAAAAACACAGATGTTTGAGACAGAATGATGTGAAGCAGCTTTTAAGAATAAAAAAGCAAGGGAAAAAATTAATCCAGAGGTTAAAAACAAAGCTGTACTCATAAATGAGTTTTGGAGAATCCTTCAACTTAGAATTTATGGTACAGCTGCTTTCCAATAGAGGTCAAAAAGCACACTGCCTGAAGTGATGTGAGTGTCGATACTTAAACCAGACATGGGAAGATTTCTGCCACAAACACAAGGATTTCATCTTTCTTATAAAAGTGTTTAATGTGGCGCTGGCACTGCAGTATAGCAGGTAAAGCCACTGCCTACAGTACCAGCATACCATATGGGCACCAGTTCTAATCCAGCTCTCTGCTATGGCCTGGGAAAGCAGCTGAAGATGGCCCAAGTCCTTGGGCCCCTGCACCCACGTGGGGCCTCTAAATAAGCTCCAGGTTCCTAGCTATGGTCTGGTCCAGCTCCGGTCTTTGCAGTCATTTGGGGAATGAACCAGCAGATGGATGACCTCTTTCTCTGCCTGCCTCTCTGTAACTCTGCCTTTCAAATAAATAAATCTTAAAAAAAAAAAAAAATTGTTTAGGGGCCAGCACTGTGGCACAGTGGGTAAGGCCGCCGCCTACAGTGCCAGCATCCTATATGGGCATCAGTTCGAGTCCCAACTGCTCCACTTCCGATCCAGCTCCCTGCTATGGCCTGGAAAAGCAGTGAAAGATGGCCCAAGTCCTTGGGTCCCTGCATTCGCATGGCATACCCACAAGAAGCTCCTGGCTCCTGACTTCAGATTGGCTCAGCTCCGGCAGTTGCAGCCATTTGGGGAGTGCACCATCAGATGGAGGACCTTTCTCTCTACCTTTGCCTCTCCGTAACTCTGCCTTTCAAATAAAATAGATAAACCCTTAAAAAAATTGTTTAATGCTCCTCTAATAACGAACAGTAACCTTTAAAATGAAGCATGATTCATGTTTTTCTTTTGCACTGAATAAGAAAGCTATTCACAAACTTAACACAATTTATCAAATTCTAAATACCAGAATTTTTAAGTCCATTTAAATAAAACTTCAGCCTATTGAGAAAGCTAATTTTATTTCTAGAAGTTTGAGTTTTTTGCAGATTATTTTTTGTAATCAATGAAAGAATATTAATACTGGGGCAACAAAGGGTTTCCATAGTAAGCTAGCAAAACTAAAGGCCAAATCCTGGCCTAGAGAACTGCTTAATTTAAACAAAAAACATAGGTGGCCAGCACCGTGGTGTAGCAGTTAGTCACCACCTATAACAACAGCATCCCATATGGGCACCTTTTCAAGTACTGGCTGCCCCACCTCTGATACAGTTCCCTGTAAATGCAATTGGGAAAACAGCAGTAGATGGTCCAAGTGCTTGAGCCCCTGTACCCACATGGGAGATCCAAAAGAAACTCATGGCTTCAGTCTGGCTCAGCTCTAGCCGTTGTGGCCATTTGGGAGGAAAACCAGCAGATGGACAATCTCTCTCTGTGTGTCTTCCTCTCTCTCTCTAATTCTGCCTTTTAAATAAATAAGTATTTGGAAAAGACAAAAATATATTATTTGTGATGTTATTACAACTGTTTGTCCTGCATACCTCAATAGGGAAACAGGTATATGGAGTACAGAGCATTTCATTTGGCCACAGCCTTGACCAACAATTTCTCTTGAATCAATTTAGGCACACATATAAATACACAGAAAAATGAACTGTCCAGTGTAAAGGTTTATTGAGCTCATTTATAAAACAGAAACAAAAAAGTATACTATAAGTGTCATAATATTAGCTTAAGTGCCATATAACGTATGTGGAAAGACTTATACTGTAAAATATTATATTGATGTTTGTCACTGTTTTCATTATCCTTACCCGCTGGTCTTCCTTTAGGAGAACTTATAAGGACTGGCAATCTTGGAACCTCTAGAACAGAGGGTCTTAAAAGCAAAGACCCAAAGGCAATGAAAGTCTACTTCATGATCCCTCTGGTAATCAAATTGCTGTATCTTGGAGCAGGGAATACACACCCCTCATCAGATTCTCCAAAGCTTCTGAAACACTGCAAACACTAAGAGCCACAGTCCTGGGAGTCTACAAACAGGTATCAGGGTGACACAGAAGTCCCACTCAACCTTCACTACAATTACTAAATGTTCAATTGGTTGGTCTGTTTGTCACCTATGTTTTTGCATGTCAGCCATTGTGCGCAGAATAGGGCAGAGAGACAATTAAGGCTGCATATCTGCCCTGATGTGTTCAGGGAGATGGCCACAAAAGACAGAAAGTACTACAGTGTACTACAGTGTACTCCGTACAGAAGAACACATAAAGCAAAAGAAGCAAAGACCTACTACCTGGTTCCTAGGAAAGATTCCCCAGGAGAGGCAACAATGGTTTATTAGGCCAACCTAACAAATATTTACTGAATGCATATGGCCAAAGATTTAGAATCCACCCACAATGAGTGGACAACCCATAGGAAAAGAATATAGAAATAATGAAGCAGAGTGGTCCTTGAAATAATGTAAAAAAGGGGTTTTGGGGGAAACATACAAGAACAATTAGCTACACATGAAGAAAAAGCTGTCAAGAAAGCTTTATTAGGCAGAGTTATGAGGCATAGTAAGGGCTGCTCAAATGGTCAAAGTTTACCCAATGGGAGAGAGCTAGGAAACACTAGGGCAGGGGTTGGCTCTACACAGCTAAAGCTCAAGGGTGTGAAAGCAAGCTAATGAGGGGAGACACAAAAAGCAAATTGGGAGAGGCAGGCAAGTTTACTAGGGCAATATAGTCCCTCCTATAAAGGATTTACACAAGGTGACAATGAAGGAGCTTGAGAATTCCATTAAAGATGAAATACCTCTGTTCACAAGTTACCTTAGGATTACAAGAATACCCTCAAACAGATCATACTTTACACCACACTGATTTCTATTACACTAGTTAACTTTAAAAAAAAAAAAAGTCAGAGGCAGGCATTTGGCCCAATGGTTAAGAAACTCAGTGTCCTGTATCAGAGTATCTGAGTTCAAGCCCAGGTCTGGGCTCCCAATTCCAGTTTCTACTAATGGGGACTCTGGGAGGCAGCAAGTGATGCCTCCTATGTACGGACACCTGGATTGTTTCTGGCTCCTGGCTTCAGTCTGGCACAGTTCCTGAAGTGTGGTATTCAGGGCAGTGAATCCCACAGAAGATGGAATACACTGTGTGTGTGTGTGTGTGTGAGAGAGAGAGAGAGAGTCTGATTCTCATTCTCTCTGCCTCTCAAAAGGTAAAAACTTTGGAACTCAATGACACAAATTAGTGTATATCATAATCCCCCTTGGTAGGTTTTCATAACTTAATGCAGACATGAACTATGCGAGAAGAGTTGAGTACAATACATGTAATTTTACTTGTGAACTAATGATGATCCAAGACATTCTACATAAAAAAAATTTTAAATAGGGCTGGGGCTCAGTAAGTGCTCAATAAATACTATCTATAATCATCAACTACTGATGACTAATAAAAAACTTAATGGTAATAAGAATGTAGTTAAATTATCACAAACTAGATTTTCAAGAAGCTATTAAAATGGCTATGTAAATTTCTATTTAAAAAATCAATTAGTTTAAAATTTAAAAAGATTGTACTGTGTAGACTCTCTCCACCACAAAATAAATAATTCTAAAGAATCCCATTCAACAGGTTTGTTCACTCAGTGCCCTGGAGACCTTCCAATGCAAGAAGTTCAATACAGTATCGGGTATCCTGAGATTATAGCACAGAGTGTAGCTGGCAGAGCAAGTTAATTGATAAGACAGGCCCTTGAAGTATATATGTGAATTGTTTCCTAGACTTACTATCACTGCTGTTAAACTGGAGAACTGCCAATTCAGCAAGCACAGGCTTGTGCCCTTGAATAGCAATCTTCCCAAGTCCATTCACTCCCAGTAACAAAGACAAAGGACTGTGCTTCCTGGCATCATATGCTATAGGGTGAGCATACATTCTTTCTAACCAACATGATGTGTGTGTGTGTGTGTTTACAAAATTAATGCTATAAAGGTAATTGCAGAGTAACACAAGGCACAAAATACAAATAAATGCTTGACAAATTCAGCCTATGAACCTATATAATACACAAATCAAAACAACAAGAACTAAATGGTTAAGAAAATAAATGCAACATGGATAAACACCTAAAGTTTTAAAATCTATTCAACTTTCATAGTTGTGCAAGATGGACAATCTGGGAAGAAAAGACTGGATATGAACTCAATGTTAAATCTCTGTACATACAAGCCACAATTCAAACTCTAAGTGCCCAATCTGTAGTCATTCTTAGAACATAAAAATGGTTTACTACCAAGAAGGAAGAGGAGGTGAAGGCAGTCACTCTGCCTTTCTCACCATGTCCCAGATGGCTGCTGACGACAGCTGGGGAAGGCAAGGCACCAAGAAGGACAATGCAGCAGAACAATGACTACAAGTAATTCCATTCCAAGAGTTAGTACAAATTAGGTTAGCCCCAGCTACTGTGGGGGTTAAGCTGGTTTTGAAGGTTAGCTAGGATCCTAACAACCATCTAAAACAATGTTCCACAAGAAAAGGCTCCAAACACCATCCTGGAAAGTCAGACAGACAGCACTTTTATTGATGGGAAGATCATACTTTTCCAACTGCAAGTGGGGTAAAGACACCTGTCCATTCCTTCCCTGTTCCAGTTCCACAGTGAAGCTCTATCTCTACTAACTGTACTCTAAATACACAAAGGGGCTGACACTGTGGCACATGTGGTTAAGCTGCAGGTTTCAACACCAACATCCCTTATCACAGTCCTGGCTGCTCTGGTTCCAGTCCAGCTGCCTGCTAGTGCACCTGAGAAGAAAGGGGATAATGACTTAATGACTACCCATGCGACAGGTCCTGGCCCAGCTCTGGCTGTTGGTCTTTGGGGAACAAATAAGCTGATGGAAGATTTCTCTTCCTGCCTCTCTGTAGCTTTTTCTCTCAAATACATAAGTAAATTCACTAAACAGCAATATATCATTCTAAGAAAAAATGTTAGAAAAAAATTCCTAGATTCAAGGCTTCTTCAAAGTTATATCTCAAATTTAGCATTCAAAGCTCCAACTTAGTGCAGAGTCCCACTCAACTGATAGTTTTCAAATCAACTCCCTTAGCACACCTCTAGATCACTCTTTCTTTAAAATAGTTATTTATTTATTTATTTGAAAGGCAGAGCTACAGAGAGATAGAGAAGAGAGAAAGAGAAACAGAGGTCTTCCAACCACTGGTTCTCTCCCCAAATGGCCACAACGGCAGGAGCTGAGCCAATCCAAACCCAGGACCTTCTTCCAGGTCTCCCACACGGATGCAGGGGCCCAAGGACTTGGGCCATCTTCTACTGCTTTCCCAGGAAATAGCAGAGAGCTAGATTGGAAGTGAAGCAGCTGGGACTTGAACTAGCACCCATATGGGATGCCGGCACTGCAGGCAGCAGCTTTACCTGCTATGCCAGAGCGCCGGCCTGGCCCCACTAGATATATTCTTGAAAGAAAGGGAAGTAACCACTGCTCTGCCACACAGCCTTGGGCAAGTTACTTTCCTCAGTTGTAACAGGGATAATACTATCTACCTGCTAGCTGGTACATGTAGTATAAATTAATACACGTGGAGTGCTTAGAACACTGGTTATAACACTCGGTGTCAGTGGTTTATGATTATACAGATGCACTTTATCATTACTGTGGGAAGCACAGGTCAGAGAGAGCATGTTTTAAGTAGCTTCTATTCCACACCCTCCAGGCTCTGGCTCCTGCACATCATTTACAACTATGAAAGTACACTGTGCAATGTTACCATGTTCTGCCTTACAACATAATATGGCCCTGAATTACAGGTCAGTTTTATATCCCAACCCCTCTCCTAACTAGATTTGTTCAATCACTTTTTAAACCATCAACTTCTTAAAAATAAATCACATAAGTCACTAAAGAAAAGCTGCCCTTGTTTCCTTTCAAAACAAAATGGAATTTCCTTAGGATTTCTAATTAGATCCCATTTTCACCTTAAAAATCCTCCTGCTTCAGAGGAGGATCCTTTCCCCAGCAGCAATGATTACCACGCCCTCCCTGCCTGCACTCAGAACCACGCAGACACTCGGGCAGATTTCCACTCTCCACCACAGCCACAGCACCTCAGCATAACGCAACTTCTGCCAGAGCCTGACTTTCAGCCTTGCCATGGCTAAGAAACAAGTTGCTTTTCTCACAAACTTTCCTAGGAGGAGAACAAAGAGACAGGAGAGGACAGCAGCTGCTGCCACTTAAGGGAGGAGACAGCAGTACAAAAGCCCTTTCACCAGCAAATTTCTTAACTCCCTAACTGGGCCTCCCACCAGTATCTATTTAAGTTCCTGTTGCCAGGAATTCTGACCCAGCTCCAAGGGAAGTTATTGGTCCTACCAGGGCTGCCTCACTTCTAACGGCTGTCCAGGCTTGCCACCCTGACAACCTCCTTAGTCATAAAACTTGGGACCGTTAGTATCCTCTACGTTCTTTTTCCTTTCATGAGAATGGACTGTAGGAAAACAAGTAGGTCTCAGGTTGCCTGCGAAAGATCCTACATTTAAAAAAAAGCAATTCTAAAATTTGAAAGAGTGACTAAAATAATAATCAAAATATTCAGAGTTCTGCCAAACCACACAGACTCAGGAACACTGACTGAAGTCAATGGTGAGGTGCCCTTGGATAGGAATTCCCTCCTGCTTCCACTACACCACAGGCGTCCACAGGCAATTCCTGTGTCCACCTAACTAAAGAAAGCTAAGAGCCACTTGCTGGGACAGGAACAGTGCACTAACTCTTCCCGTTAATGAACATGTAGCCATTTTCTCTTAAGAAAAATGCAATCCTCATGTTCTCTTCCATATTTCATGACTGATGATTTATCTTGTTGCTACAGCTGTACTTCTGCATTAACTCATCCCAAGTCTTTCTACAGAAACAAACATGTCAATCCTGAAACCATGATTGGGATTCTGAGAGTAACACAGCATTAATAAGTCCAGAAATTTGCTCTTATCTTAATGAAAAATATGGTCTCCCCAAATAAGTAGAGCTGGAAAAGGGAACTATTCTTACAAGGATGCACTATACAAATGGCCAGACACTGAAAGGAAAACATACTTATGGGCCTCCCATTACAATAATCACACTGGGGAAAGAGACCTCAAGAAAACACTGCTTCAACACAAATTTCAACTGACAAAAAATGTTTCAGACAAGCAATTGTCTAGAAATTACCTTGACTTTAAAAATTAAGAGTTACAATATTTTTGGGTCCTCAAGTAATAATTAACCTGATGGATATTCACCAGTCAGGAACACTAAACTGGGGTGGGTGCTGTGGGCCAGTGGGTTCAGCCAGTTGGGACTTCTGCAACCCACATCAAAGTGCCTGGTTTAAGTCCCAGCTACTCTGCTTCTGAATCAGTTTCGTGGTAATGTGCCTGAGAAGGCAGCAGATGACAGCCAAAGTACATGGGTCCCTGTCATCCATGAGGGAGGCCAGGACAGAGTTCTTGGCTTCCAGCTTTGACTTAGCCCAGACCTGACTGTTGCAGGGTTGTGGGCACTTGGAGAGTGAACCAGTGAAAGATCTCTCTCTTCCCCTCCCTCTCTCTTTCAAAAAAAACAAATCTTTAACACACACACACACACACACACACACACACAGGGCAGGCACTGTGGCAGAGGGAGTTAAGCTGCCACCTGACAAAATCCCATATCAAATTGCTGGTTCAAGACCTGGCTACTCCACTTCTGATGTGGCTCTCAGCTAATGCACCTGGGATGCAGCATATGATGACTCAAGAACTTGAATTCCTGCCACCTAAATGGGAAACCAAACGGAGTTCCTGGATCCTTGCGTTAGCCTATCCCAACCCCAGCGGTTGTGGCCATTTGGGAGTGAACCAGCAGATGGAAGGTAACTCTACCTCCCTACCCCACCCCCGCAGTCACTCGCTCTCTCTGTATCACTCTTTCAAATAAATAAGTCTTAAAAAAAAAAAAAAACTGAACTGTATTTGCTCCACAAGTTTACAAGCACAATATTCAGCTACCAAAAACTTACATGAAGTAAAAATGAGGTCAACATGGACATGTATAACATCAGGCAAACCACAACCTAAACATGACACTAAACATGCTTCAAGCAATATGCCGCTGAACAATTCTGCTAAGTCCATAATCCGCACTCTTGATTTTTCACGTGAGAATTAAGAAGGGGAGAATCTTAATTAGCACTCAGGAGGTTGGCTCCCTAACAAGACCAACTTTCCAAATAATTTTTCACAGAACACTGTACCCTTCCAAAACTCAAGTGGAGGAGCAGTCATGTGAACGCAGATTTCTCGGCACAGTTCACTAATACCCAGAGCCCTCTCCAGAAAAAGAGCATGTGATGCAGTGAGAGACTATCAGATGAGTCAAATGACTGTCACCTCCACCTGACAATAACACGTCACCTTCCTACACAGCCAGTAAAACACACAGCTAATAAGACTACACCTTTGGTTATTTCAGCTAATCTGGGTAATTTTTCTCTTAAAAACACTACTTTTCTGAAAATGATTAAAATTTTAGCAGATTTAAGGAAAAGGAAGATTTCTTTAAATAGTAAGAACTAAATTCAGCTTGTGGAATATGTTCTTTGTTCTGTGAAAAGTACACGAATGATGTACATATTTGACAATGTTGAAAGTTAAAGCATCACAAAAATCTGGTTACATTACTCATCAACACTAGTGGCTTGAAATCAAAGGCAAGAATAAAGTAATCCTGCACAGGCTGGTCTCAATTAGTGTACCACGAAGTGTGTCACAGTTGGGGAAAGCAGGAACAAAGGCCAACAGGCAAGGAGTGAAGTTCCCGAGAGCTGCAAACCAGACCCGAGCCAGGCCAACTCCAAGTCAGGGTGCTTTAGTGCTGTCCTCTGCAGGACCCCACTGGTGTTCCTGAACTGTCCCTACTTTTCTTCATCTTACAGACACCTCTCCACACTGCCCGAGACATTAGATAAACTTCAAGTAAAAAAAAAAAAATAAGCATACCTGATTTTAGCATTTCTACTGCACAAAACAGATTTCTCCTAACCAATTCTTCACTATGCAACCAACTGTCCTGCCAAGATTCTCTAAGATAACTCGGGCTGACAATTCCACTGCCAGAAATCATCTCACAGTGCATACCAGCCCACTATATGTCACTTTTATTCAATTTCGAAAACTATGTAAACATAAACCTACCATATACTACATGTTTTCCTCTGTAAAGCAAGGTCCACAGAATAAAGATCTCAACACTTCTAGCTTCTCTTTCACCTTTAAATATCACTATTTTTACAAATTCCTGACAGTTCCTTATACATATTCCTATTGCACTGCCTATAATCCTAACACCCACCCACCCCACCCCCCCAAAATTGCTACTGGAAAAGTCTGGTACTCCCTTTTAGCTCTGAAAACCACCATAGATCTATTTCAGGACATTGCCTTCTTTGGTTGGTTGTTTTGTTTTTTCTTAGCAGTAAGAATAACCCAATTCCTTATATTTATAGGCAAAAAATACTAGCTTCTAAATGATTCCTCAGAAAGCAACCATAAAAAAAGCATTCTTCACTTGAGAGAAAAAAACCAAAAAGCAGTGTTCATATAATTTGTCATGAAGGGAATGTAAATTAACATTTTTGGTTCTATTTTCTGTCTCATGTCTAACTTGTAACAGTTTTTTGTAAGCTTTTCAAACCTACTTTGGAAAAGAGAAGAAAAAAAGCAGCAGGACTAATTATTCCTAGAAAATTTACCAAAATATAGTATAGTTTCAGCTTCAGTCACTGAATTTCGGGTATTTCTCTTTATGCTGACACTGTTGCTGAAAATCCTTATTCACATAAATTAATACGCATTAATTTATCTTTTTCTTTAAACATTTATTATACAGCTTCGATGTGCCATCCCCTTTTTGCTAGTTGCTGAAAATAGATGATGCATGAGCTAAAAGCCTGCCCTGGAAAGCTCACATTCCATCCAGCAAAGTGACACGTAACTATAATATCTGTGCAACTAGCGTAAGGTATGCACACAAAGTAGAAAACATCACACACTCTAGCATGAGAGGTGTTCTTGGAGGTCCTAGTTTTACAACTCCATTCTAGGTGAAACAGTATCATAACAAGGTAGTACTACCATTTCCATAAGATATGAATCTAACATGTGCCAGGAGTTTTCCCATGGTTTTTTTTTTTTTTTTTTTTTTAATTTATTTTTTGACAGGCAGAGTGGACAGTGAGAGAGAGAGAGACAGAGAGAAAGGTCTTCCTTTGCCGTTGGTTCACCCTCCAATGGCCGCCGCGGCTGGCGCACTGCGCTGATCCAACGGCAGGAGCCAGATACTTTTCCTGGTCACCCTGGGGTGCAGGGCCCAAGCACTTGGGCCATCCTCCACTGCACTCCCTGGCCACAGCAGAGAGCTGGCCTGCAAGAGGGGCAACCAGGACAGAATCCGGTGCCCCGACCGGGACTAGAACCCGGTGTGGCGGCACCGCAAGGCGGAGGATTAGCCTAGTGAGCCATGACGCCGGCCCCCATGGTTCTTCATTTTATGCTCCATACACTTAGAGTAATTTTGAGTATCCCCATTTATAGATGAAGAAAGTTTTAAGAAGTATTGACCTTGTCCAAGATCATGAGTTAACAACTCAAAGAGCCAGGATTCAAGTCAGAATTTTTCAGTTCAACAATCCCTTAACCTACATCTGCCTCTCAAACAAAACCTGAAGGAGGTACTAGGTAAAACAGATCATATTACTGAAGTTTTAGCAAATAACCTTTTCTTGTGTGCACTGCCCAATTTTGCAGGTGTGCAATAACCTCTGGACGGCCTGCCAGGTGGTGGTCGTGACTGATACAAGCATAAGCTTGCAAATCATCTGGCTTGAAAAATGCCAGGACTTCTCAATCAAACCACAGTGCTGCTGATAACATAAAGTAGAAACTTAGAGATTAGCACCCGTGGTAATAATTTCAAATTTCCCTGGTATTTTATACATTTTATGCCCACTTAACATTCATGTTCCTTTGGCTCCATCTTCATGGCTTCCTACCAATAAACATCCTCCATAGAGCAACAGGATGAAAAGCATGCACATGCATTGCTATACCGTGCCCTATCAGAAACCAAGTGGGACTTCTGAATATACTAACAAGTCAGGTGTGTGAAAAATGAGAGGAAGCATTAACCAGAGAAAATAAGAGCTTACCTGTTTCTTCATCAATCCTGAAAACACCAACACCAGAACCATCCCTAATGGAGTAGCGGACCTCCCCGTCTCTTCCTGTGTCCTCATCGTGAGCCGACACAGTCATTACTGACGAACCAATAGCAACATCTTCCTTCACTATGCCCTTTTCCACAAAGCTGGAAAACACTGGTGGGTGTAGGTTCTCATTCACATCAATGACCTCAACTTCAACATAGCAAGTAGAAGACAGAGAAACTGGCTTCCCTTTGTCTTTGGCCCTCACGGTGAGATTATAGACTTGCTTCTTCTCAAAGTCCAGCTGCTGGATGATTCTAACTGCTCCACTGAGCTTGTCAACATCAAAGTGTCCTTCTCCATGGTCCATGAGAGTGTATCTCACCTGACTAGACTGACCTACGTCAGGATCATAGGCTTCTAACCACATGATTATGGTTCCTTCTGGGAGATCCTCTCGAACTTTCACCCGGTAATTAGGGGGAATAAACTTAGGTGGGTTGTCATTAACATCTTCTAGTGAGACTTTCAAAAGCACAGTGGAAAACAGCTGGGGTTCCTCTTTGGCTTGATCCCTAGCTTCAATTTTTAAGTAGTGCACATGTTGTACTTCACGATCCAAAGGGCGCACAATTTTAACAACACCAGTTGTGCTGTCAATTGAAAACTTATCTGTGTCTGTAAGAATAGAGTATGTCACATGTCCATTGGGGCCTAGATCTTTATCAGTGGCTTCAACCTGGATGATTTCACTGTTGACCTCTTTGTCTTCGCTCATTTCAACAAAATAGCTCTCCTGTAAAAACTCAGGCGGATTATCATTGGCATCTAGAACTATGATATCTAGAAGATGCCAAGCGGCCTTTTGTGGTATACCAAGGTCATAGACAGTAATATTCAGGGTATATCTGTCTGTTGTTTCACGGTCAAGTGGAGATAAAATTTTCAACATTCCTGTTTCCATGTCAATAATGAAGCAGCTATCCTCATTTCCTCCAGAAATAGCATAGACCAGTTTGCCATTGAAGCCAGAGTCAAGGTCAGTGGCATTCATGAAAATTATACTGGAACTCAAGGGATGGTTTTCCTTTACCTTTATAGCACTTGGAAGAGTACTTCTGAACTGAGGTGCATGAGCATTGACAGAATGAGAATCAAAGAAAATATCCTCAGCTTCCCCTTGGCTGTGTAATTTATTTGCCTGCAGCAGCTTTTCTGCTAGCATTTTGGCAACACCAGTCTCTTCACACTGCAAGTTTACTAGCTTACGACTGGCAGCCACAGTTATGTTGATATATAATGGTGTGGCAAAGTTTTCTCCATCTGTAGCTGTAATTCTCAGACTGTGAAAAGACACCTTTGCACCTAAGCCATCCATTAGTGACTGTTTTAATGATAAAACTCCAGAGTTGGGATTTAAGCTAAACAAATCTAGTTCATTTCCAGCTTCAATTTGGTATCGTACCAACTGAAGTTCATCAGCATCAATAGCAGAAACAGTGGTGATCTGCTCGCCCACGCCTAGATCCCTGGGAATCGTTCCTTCACAATTTATTTTCTCAAACAAGGGCGTATTATCATTCAAGTTATTCAGTGTAATCGTAGCAAGGACTTCAACTTCTCGGCGGTATGGCAAGCCCCAGTCTGATGCTCGGATCCTTAGAGTGTAAACCCGAGGCATCAGTTCATAGTCCAGGTTTTCGGAAGTACTCACAGCACCAGTGAAGTGGTCGATCACAAATGGCACATGATTTACATTAGCAATGCTGTAAGTCACATACCCATTCTCACCTTCATCAGGGTCTACAGCACTCACGCTCATGACGGTGGTACCAACAGGAGCATTCTCATCAAAAGATGCTTTGTATGCCGTCTGGGTAAATTCAGGGGGGTTGCTGTTTGTACCTAAGACTTTAACCAAAACTCTGGTGGAGGCTTTCCTGTCGCTTGTTGTTATTTCAAGTTCAAAATGGGAAGCCTGCTGTCTTTTAACTGGTTCCAAAATGGAAACCAGACCGGTGTTGTGATTTAAACTGAATTTAGCTTTCCCAGGTGTACTTTTAAAAACATACCTCAAGTGCGAATAACTGGGAATCGCTTTAACAAGGACCACAGGTGTGTTGGGAGGAGCAAATTCACTGATTTCTGCTCTGTAAACATCCTTTTCAAACTTGACTGGCCCAACTCTGAAGTGTGGAGAAGTCACATGGATCACTTTCACAGAAGAGAACTGGGGAGGAGTTCCTTTATCTTTAGCCTGTAGCGTCAGATTGTAGCCATAAGGATGACTGTTCCAGTCAACGGCGCCCACAGCTTTGACTTTATATTCTTTACTCCCTGGATAGGATCTCGCTGTTCTAAACTGTTGGAGAAGGTCACCTGCCACAATACTTAATGAAGCTATTTCCCCATTGGCACCCTGATCACAGTCATCCACTGTTACAATTGCGTATGTTGGGTCACTGTCCAGCTCTGATGGTGACAAAGTCACTGCTGTTATCACGGGAGCACATTCATTGGCCTGCTCTACATGAACTGTTAGCTTGGCCATGCTGCTGATACCACTGCTACCATACAATTTCATTCCTCGGTCCACAGCAAGGATTTCCATCTCATACAGCTTGGTCTCTAGATAATCAAGTCTACCAGTTAAGACCACTGCACCACTGGTTGGGTGAATAGCAAACATGTCAGTTCGGTCTTTGAAACTATAGTAAAATTCTCCATTAGTTCCTATGTCTGCATCAGTGGCACTGACTCTTGCAATACTGGTCCTTATAGCTGTGTTTTCAGGTAAAGAAACACTGTAAGAGGTGGGTGAGAATAATGGTCTCAAGTCGTTTGTATCCAACACTTGCACCCTAACCTTTGTTCGTGCTTCAGCATTGCTATTTTTTTCAACTGCTTTAACTATCAAGTTATAATGGTCTTTCACTTCTCTATTAAGAATAGCTGTATTTCCTCCTTTGGTCCTTATTCTTAGAAAGCAAAAGTCTCCGAGCACGTACTCTTCAGCTTTGAACAGGTTTTCATTGTCTCCTGAAACAATTTTGTACCTTAATTCCCACAGTGGATTTGTAATGTAAACACCCATCTTCACAGAATGCCCAACATAGGTTTTAGCCGCGGAGTTCTCATGCACAGTGACATTGTACTGAAAATGTGTAAACTGTAGAGGAGGAGGCTCTTCAAGTCTTTGGCTCCCGTCACTGTCTCCAAAATGTTGGAGCAGGAGGAGCAGAAGCAGAAGCAAGGCCAAATGTCTCCCCATTGCTCAACTCTCAGGAGTCTGAAACAGAAGAAAGAAATGAGAATTATTACTTTGGGGAAATAAAGCAAGCACAAGAGGAACAAATTGTTCTAAAGCTTACATTTTCATAACACATTTTCCATTTATATAGAATATGAATAACTGAAATGGTTTGGGGTTTTTTTTTCTGGTTTCCAATATAACTTTCAGTACTAACATATCTAAACATTACTAAGTTTAATACAATCCTTTTTTCTTTTTTAAAGGACTCAAGTTCCTATTTTCCAAATCTGAATAACTGAAGAATCATAATAAACAGCAAAAACTGCCACTGTAAATTGTATTTTTATATTTAAATCTTCAAGGTAAACAGCAATTGTTGAAGAGCTGTAGACAACGACCTTATTTACAATGAAATGCTCAAGAGCTTACAAACTTAAGACCACCACCGTACTATGAGCATCCAAAGCTTCTAACAAACAACTGAGGGAGAAATAAAAACTCAACAGTGGTTTTATATGGCTCCCTGTAATGAAAAACTTACAATCTCATTTCAAAATTTTTCCTGCAGTTTTATTATTTCTTTGTAAGAACGATTAAGCTTACTTTCTACATAAAGGTGTACTGTCTCATTAGCCCTTGATATAACTACCTAAAGGTATTATAATAAGCCTATTGTTGTTTGACAGTGAAGTAATTTTTGAAACATCAGTATGAACCCTTTCTCCCCAAACACATCATTTTACAATAGGAAAACCTGAAGTCTGCAGTCAGATGGCAAAGTTTTGCCCTCTAAGTCAAGCAAATCTTACCAACGATATCAGTGTTTTACACCACTGCTGTCAACAACCAGTTGCACAGGGACAGTCCCCTGTCTTCAGAGCACTGAACAACCTGTCACCCTGGACCAGGCCCTACCCCCTTTAGAAGATGGGACAGACACACACACAAGTTAAATCATTAAGCTAATATACATAAAGGGTCAAACCTGTGTAGAAAAGAGGCAGATACTGCAGGAAGTCAGAAGGTGGCTTGGGAAGGAAAGTGGGAGACTAAAGAGCAAGATTCCTTTAACAAGTGGGATGCTAGACAAAGTCCACCCGGCTGAGGCCTGGCCAGAGGAGCGGGCCAATTACTTTCACACCAGTTGTCCTCTCTAAGGCCAAACACTTCATCCTATAAATCAACTGCAGCTTCACAAAGCTCCCAGCTCTGTCAGCAGAGGACAGCACCATACCCTTGCAAAAGCGACTCTCAAATTAATATTCACTGAATGTGGAAACTACCAAAGGTGAAGGGAACAGCAGACTGGAGGGCTGGTTTAACAGCCAGGTTGAAATTAGAACAGCAACATTAATTTACAGTATCTTAACTCAGCTACTGCCAACTTTGCCCCATTAGTCATTTCATTAGAGGGGGGGAAAAGACCTGATATGCTTAAAGCAGTCAGAAGCTTAATTGATACTGAATCACATTCAAGTTGGGCACCCTAATTTGTTCTTAGGCTATCGTGCTTTTTCCTAAGGAAATAAAAGTCAGAAAATTGGACAGATTTTTGTTAGGCCTCTTGGGGAACAATTTTCACTTAAAATAAAATTTTCTCCCAAAACTTTCTCTATAAATATTTCAAGCTGGTCAGAAGTTCTAATATGCAAGGAAATTTGAGTATTTTAAAATGATCTGAAAATTTTAACAAGGGAAAAGTTCAGTTCATTTCAGCCAACAGGCATAAAGAACCTGCTATCATTCAGCATCCTGCTAGGTACATACAGTTAAAGAAAATACATATAAGAAAATTATTGGGGGCCAGCGCTGTGGTGTAGCTGGTAAAGCCACCACCTGCAGTGCCTGTATCCCATATGGGCGCCGGTTCTAGTCCCAGCTGCTCCACTTCCAATCCAGCTCTCTGCTATGGCCTAGGAAAGCAGCAAAGGATGGCACAAGTCCTTGGGCTCCTGCACCTGTTTGGAAGACCTGGAAGAAGCTCCAAGCTCCTGGCTTCAGATCAGCACAGCTCCAGCCACTGCACTCATCTAGGGAGTGAACCAGCAGATGGAAGACACCTCTCTCTCTCTCTCTCTCTCTCTCTCTCTGACTCTCTGTAACTCTGCCTTTCAAATAAATAAATTTAAAAAAAAAAAGAAAATGTTTGAAAGAACTTTATAAAGATGATGTTAAACAAGGACTTCCTTTTCCTTGGAGTGACAGATGTTTTAAGGGATATTATTACTATTGTCCAATTCACAACAAACTATTACACAAGACTCTTGCAAGCACTGAAAATAGTGCACACATGTGCATAATATTTGGATCTATTTAATCATGGACAGCAAAATCTGAACAGACCCATTAACTGCAGTCGCTTCCAGAAGACAGGAACAGGTAACAGGTGGTTGGAGGAATGCTTATATTGCATTTTGCTATCTGAAATTTTTGGCCAAAGTATGTGTTACCTTTATCATTCACTCACTCCTTTCATCAATTACTTAATTCCTTCAACACTTCATGACCACCCACTATGTACCATTCTAGATGTTTGAGATTCAAAAATGAACTAAATCATCAACAAGTTCTGGTGACAGACATACACACACACTGACACTGTATCAGAGTGGCAAAGGTCACTGTGGCACCTACATGGAAAAGACAAGTGCAGGGCAGCAGGGGCAAAAGCTGGAGGGAGGCTAATCTGCAATAATACAGAGGACAGACTGTGAAGGCGAGGGTTGCTCAGCACAGAGAATGCAGTTGCCAGGGACCGAGGGGAAGTCTGCTCGAGGATCAGGTTGTAGCGGGTGAGAGCAGGAGTTCTGAAGATTCAGTGAAGAAGAAAACATGAAGCAGGGCATAGAGGCTGTGGTCAGGAGCCTGCAGGAAAAAGACAGAACCCCAAATTCAAAAGAACCAGGGTTTCTCAACCCCAGCACCACCAGTATTTGTGGCAGACTCTTCTTAGATGCTTTGGAACACTGTAGCATGTTTAGCATTATTCCTGGTCTCCACCCAGTAAAAGCATGTAACGTCTCCCCTACCCCTTGCCCCAGTTGTGGCAACTAAAAGTGTCTCCAGACATTGCCAAATGTCTTCTAGGCTCAAACTCACCCCCCAGCGGAGAAGCAACGGGTTGGAGAAGCTGGAGAACAACAGGGAAGGGGAGAGCAGTAAGGATGGGGAACAGAGGCCAGGACAGATCATGAAGGGGGTTCTTTTTAAAATAAGTCATTTTATTTTAGATCAGCTTTACAGTTACAGAAAGTTGCAGTCTCCCCCACTGTTAACACATTAGTATCATACATATGTGTGAAAACCAATAAACCAATATTGATACATTACTAACTGAAGTCCAAGCTTTACTCAGACTCCTTAGGTTTTACCTAATACCCATTTCCCATCTCAGTGTCCCATCCCAGATACCATACTGCATTTAGTAATTGCATCTCCTCAGACTTCTCTGGATTGTAAATTCCTGAGATTTCCCTTGTTTTCAACAGGCTTGCCAGGTCTGAGTGCTAAGCAGCTACTCTGTACAAGGTTCCTCCTACAAAATACCCCTCAACTGGAATCTGTCTTCTTTCTCAGGATTAGACTGTATTTGGGGAAGGAAGATCAGAGGGGTAAAGTGTCATCTGCATCTCATCCCATCAAGGGATAGACGTATCAACAGGAATCACGTAGACCCTGACCTTGATCACCTGACTGAGGTACTGTCTGTCAGGTTGCTCCACAGTCAAGTTACCCCGCTTCCTTCCCTTCTGCAGTGGACTCTTTTAGAAGGCAGTCACTAGCTGCGGACTCATGCTACACAAATTATTCAGAACTCTTTTACAAGGCTGACTTGTCTAGTCTCTCCACTGACTCAAACATCTCTTAAAGACTGGTACAGACTCACAGATGAAAGGTGATGTTTAGGACTTTGGATTTTAGTACAAATAAAATGAGAAAGCACTAGAGGATTTTGAACGGGAAGGATATTATCTACCTGAAGTGGGAAAAGGTCAGTCTGGTATCTGTGTGGAGAAGACAAGTGCAGGGCAGCAAGGGCACATGCTGGAGGGAGACTAACCTGCAATAATAGAGATTGTAGAGGGAAGGGCTGCTCACACAGAAAATCCTGCTGCCAGGGACTGAGGGCAAGTCTGCAGGAGGACCAGGTTGTAGGGACTGAACAGGAGTTCAGTTTAGGACAAGATAAGCTAGAAATGCATACTGGATATCCAATGGAAGACTCTGTGGGCAGTTAGATGGGTGGGAGAGTTCCAGCGTGCAGATATAAATTTTAGAGCTGTCAGAATACAGATGATGATATTTAGAACCATGAAACTGAATGAGATCACTGAAGAGAGCACACAGAAGAAAAGGAAGCCAAGGACAGGCCACTGTTGTTCTCCAGGAGTTGAAAGCAGAAGAGGAGGGGAGACAGAGTAGCCCCTGAGCCTGGTGAGGGGACAGGGGTGTGATAAGGCACAGCAAGTAATTTGAAAAGCCTAACATCAGACGTTGGAAATGACTCATAAATACTGGTTGCAGAAAGGCCCCAGAAAGCCACCTCCCCAGTCATAAAGAAAACGCCCATCGCCTCAGATCACAGCAGCTTCCAACCACAGCTCCTGCCACCACCACGTGTCCCCCACAACTAGATTCCCAAGCACCCCAACCACCTCCTACAATCCACCCAACACAGTCCTCCTGGGACACATCACAGCTGGAACAAACTCCCTGGGTGACATTCATAACCAAAACCTCTTAAAATTCAGAGTTCATTCTGCAAACTTGGCTAACACAATGACACTATAATTAGAACTAGTAAATGCATTCTTTTGATTAGAAAAAGTCCATTTTTTAACAGACAGTTATTAACTGTATAGTAATGTAACTAACAAGTGTGTGAACTCAGGTTTCACCAGAAAACATCATGACCAGAACTAAGGCTGTTACTCTATGTAAAACCAACACTACAGCTCAAGTAAAGAGAAGACACTAACAACATTTCATCTAAAAACTGTTATTATCTAGAGTTCACGCTTATGAAAATGAAACTCCAAACACCACTTTAGCCAAGAGCTACATTTTGATATTTAGAAGGTGATCACACTCCTTTTAACTCAAGAGTAATTTGGAATTTCTAAAATACATTTTCCAAAGTGAAAACAAAGAGTGTTTACTTAGTTCAGTCTTTAAGGAAAAAACAGCCTCAGGTCAAAAGCTTAAACATCTTTAGCACAGATTTCTGAAAATTCATAAATTCAAGAGAAAAACATTTTTTCTAACAAAAATCAGATAGTAATACCCTCATATTTCTTTATCACGGAGACCTTCATGAAAAATGTACCAATTACTGGGACTGCACATTCTTCACAAACACAATACAGCCCAGCATTCAGATCTAAAGCTTCAGCTTTAGAAGTGTCTCAATGATTCAGAGAGAAAGTAGGTGGCACACAGCATCCTGCGAGGCATGGATCGATTCTGTTACACGTCGCTTTTTCAATTTTAGGTCATAAGTAGTCACTGTACCTCTCTACATAAAAGGGAAACACACAACTTTTCACTCCACATGATAAAAATGACCACATCTCAAAAAACTTTGTGTTGGGGTGAGCATCATGGCACAGCAGGCTAAGCCACAGCGTGGGATGCCCACTGCACTTCTATTTCAGCTTCCTGCTCATGTGCCCGGGAAGCAGCAAATGAAGGCTGAGTCCCTGCCATCCAGATGTTGCGTCTGACTCCTGGCTTTAGTCTGGACTAGCCACAGCTTGCATGGCCTAGTCACAGCTGTCGCAGCCATTTGGGGAGTGAACCAGCAGATGGAAGATTCTTTCTGTCTCTCCTCTCTCTCTCTGTCATTTTCAAATAAATAATGACTTCTAAAAATCATTTAATAAAAGTAAAAAAAAAAAACTATTGTATCTTCCTAAGCCTGTTTGTTACAGCCATAATTAATTCATAACTTCTGGATAACAAATGAAAAAAAAAAAAAAAAACCTTTCATTTTTCTAGCAAATTACAATACCAAGCCAGCACTTTTAAGAGCTTTCATTCCATGCTGAAAAACTAATGAGCAGATCCTGCCCATTTTCATTAGTGCATAGCAATTCTTTTTAACCCATCTTAATAGGATTTTCAGTACAGGGTGGAGCCATGAACCTAGAAACTGAAGTGCAGCCTTAGACTTAGGATATATCATTTAATGACTTCTGGTAACTACATTTATGTCTTGTTAGTTCTGATTGGAACTGCAGTAAGTGTGATGACTCTAGCAGGATTAATTTATATATTGCCTTGGACAGAACAACTGATTCAGAGTTAACCCTAAAAACGATTTTCACACAACTGATACCAACAGTGGGGAACTACAAATCTGACTTTTTCAGAACTTAAAATGCAAACATCTACGTGATTTCATCCATCCAAAATAAAATTTTAAAGGCTTTCTCGCTCCTAAGAAATTTAAATGTTCTAATTTCTTTTTTTTAATAGTTTTTATTTACTTATTTATTTTTGTCTACTTGAAAGGCACTACTACAAAGAGACAGAGATCGAGATCTTCCATCTACTGGCCAGGGCCGCACCAAGCCAAAGCCAAAAACCTAGAACTATATCTGGTTCTCCATGTTGGGGCAGAAATTCAAATACGTGAGCCATCATCTGCTGCCTCCCAGGAACGTTAGCAGAATACTAGGTTGGAAACAGAGGAGTCAGAACTTGAATGCTGCTCCATTACAAGTGGCTTAACCTGCTGTGCCATGACACCTGATTCTGTCCTAATTTCTAAATTATCTCTCTATAAAATCTAATTTACTTACTACATGAGCCTATAAAACTTGTCTTTTACAACAGGTTGAAAATCCCTAGTCTGAAAATCCACAACCTGGAATGCTCCAAACTCTGTTAACTTATTGAGTGGTAACATAACGCAACAGTGGAAAATTCTACAACCATGAAACTTTCGTTTCATGCACAAAATTACTAATCATATTATATAAAATTCTGAAACAAATTTGGTATCCAGATGTGAGTCCCATACCCAAGATTCTCATTACATACACGCAAATATTCCCTAATCAGAAAAAATCTGAAATTTGAAAACCTTCTGGGGTCCCATGCATTTCAGGAAAGGGACACTTCACCTACATGATGAAGATGACTGTTTTTAGTTTTTCTGCAGTCTCGTGACATAAAAGACAAGACAGGTAAAGAGGAGCCAGCACTGTGGCATGGTGGGTTAAGCTGATGTCTGCAGTGTCAGCATCCCATATGGGAGCCCATCTGTGTCCCGGCTGCTCCACTTCTGATCCAGCTCCGTGCTAATGCACCTGAGAAGGCAACAGAGGATGCCCCAAGTCCTAGAGCTCCTGCATCCACATGGGAGACCCAGAAGGACCTCCTGGCTTCAGATCCGCTGCAGTCAGTTGGGGAGTGAACCATCAGATGGAAGACCTCTCTCTCTCTGCCTCTCTTTCTCTCTCTGTGTAACTCTGACTTTCAAATAAATAAATAAATCTTTAAAAAAAAAAAAAAAAACACTATCCACTTCTTCCATGCCCAAATTAGTAAGGTCCTATTATAGGTCAAATTATGCTCCCTGTGTATTTTAGTACACAATAACCATTCCACTAAATAATGGATCAGGAATGTGAATGTCCATGTATAGTAAGAACATAGAAGTCAACAGGTACAAAGTCTCTCATCTTCCTTCCTCTCCTTAAAATAGCCTTTTCATCTATTCTTTCCTGGCCTTCTACCTCTATCCTCACTATAAATAAAGACATGCTTCGTGCCACAAAATTCGGCCTCTCCTGCAGCTTTTTTCTAAATCATTCTCAAACTCAAACAACTTTAGCAACCCTCTCTACTGCCACTTTCTGCTGAGTCTACACACAATAAGTTCTTCCCTACTTAAAAATAAACATTCAAACTGTGATTTCCTTCAAACTAACACTCTATTTTTCTCTTTCTAATATTGGCAAAGATCTAAAAAAAAAAAAAAAAACCGGAGTCTCTCAGCACCACTTTTACTTCCTAGAGCTCCTTGTCCTCTGAAAACACTCCAGGCTCAACGCCTCCAGGCAGCGCCTCAGCTCCACCCTGGCAAGAGCCGCTGTGCTCTGGTATCACAAGTTAACGTCAGCTCACACAACCCGTGCTCTGTGCTCATTCTCCTTGACTGGACACCACAGTCCACACAACTCACTCCCTTCCCCAGCACCCTCCGGTCGTGTCGATTGTCAGAGACCACCTAAAAACAAAGAAGCAAACACACCGTTGTACAGAATGAATGGCACTACATTTTCCAGGATCTCTGCAATACTCTAGCCAAGCTCCTTCTCCATCAAGTTTGGTGCTGACCAACCTCTGACTTCCACCTCTTCCTGGGCATGCATACTGGAAGTCCTCCCCTACTCTGCCCCAACCCCAATCCCAATCCCAGCTGTACCCTCCCTGTATCCTATAACAACCTCACTTCTCCCAATTCTCTACAGCAAAATAACAGCTCTCCCACTGTATTCTACAACTCCAGTGAAGGGTTTTATTACTTCCCAAATCACTCAAGTTTTCAACCTAAGACGACAGAAGGGAGGGAGCTGGGAGACTACAGGCCTGGGACCCAGTCCTGCTTTATCACTAATCAACCATATAAATTCAAGGAACTTACTTAATCCTGTGAACTCTACTTCTCTGAGAAATTGAAAGCTGGGCTAAAATCTTCACAGCCTCCTACCATCCCCACATCTCTCTCAAACTTCATAGTTTCTACGATCTTTAATTCCTACCTGCCAAACCTCCAGTTATCTAGTGTTAATATTTTTTCTTTCTCAATTTCTCAAAGTTTTTCCATTTTCTGCTGCTACCATGTAGTTCATGTAATCTGTTTGGGTACTGTACTTTAACAGTCTTGTGGTATTCCTACTTTCTGGGACACATCTGATTCAAGTGTGTTTCCCAGTTTGAAAATAATGCCCCTTAACTGGCTTATGAAGTATATTCTTCTTAGTTTTATATTAAAGATCTTTGGTAATATGATTTCTACTTTCCTGATCTATTTCCACTATTAATTCCTATTTCAAACCCAAAAAGGTATATCCTTACAGGCTTGCACCAAGTACAACAACCAAGCTGTCTTGAGCCAACGCCACCACCCAGTGGTAGAAGCCTTAAACTGATGTAATATGTCTGCCCCCTACCTTCGGAAGGATAATGCAAACGTAACTACAGTATTTTATCTTTTCCTGCCTTCCATCCCTCACATGCAGCTGTTATTTTCACGTTTCTCTTCAACATCTCCTTCTCTTCTATCCTTAACCCCTGCTCCATAGAAATCATCCTCCCTGTCTTAGAAAATAACTTCAATTAGTCACAGATTTGAATGTTATAACTAGATCAAAACAAAAGTCCTAAGTCAAAGCAGGATTAGAGAAGCACAGATAATCAACCAACACTTTTCTGAGAGATCACACAGCATGCTTAGGTCTCTGATCTCATTTCTCTCCATCACACAAGCAAGCCACACTGTGATATGTCTACAACTTGCTGTGTACATATCATTTCCTCTCCTTTCTTATCATCCACCCACAACCCCCCTCCTGTGAGTCCCCTGATCCGCTCCTCCCTCAGAGCTAACCCTAGCCTAAATCCACTGAGGTGCTAGGACAAACTATCCTGACCTTAAAGGATCTATTAGTTCACTGCCTCTAACTGTCTACTTGCCCTTCTCCCTCCAGGAATGTAAGCTCCTTGAGGGCAAGAAACAAGATTCTCTGTTTTGTGTCTGGCAGAGGAGATCCAGTTGTTGGTTGGTGAACAGACAGATGGATGAAGGTTTAAAAATGGAGAATGGAGGGCATGATGCAGTAGGGGAGGGGAGACAGAGAAGGATAACAAAGTAAAATAACACAGATATCCTCTTTTTTTAAATATTTATTTATTTATTTGAGAAGCAGTTACAGAGAGGGAGAAACAAAGAGAGATCTTCCATCTGCTGGTTCACTTCCCAGATGGCCAAATTCTGGCAGATCTGAAGCCAGAGACAGGAGCTTCCTCCAGGTCTCCCACATGGGTGCAGGGGTCCTAGCACTTGGGCCACCTTACACTGCTTTCTCTAGCCATTATCTCTCTGCTGGATTGGAAATGGAGCAGTCGGGACATGATCAAGCACCCACATGGGACGCCGGCGCTGCAGGCAGAGGCTCAGCCCACTATGCCACAGAGCTGGCCCCACATCTATCCTCCTCCAATTAACAGAAAATCCAGGTGCAAGCTATAGGCCAGTGACAGCCCTGAAGAACATTCTAATTCCCAACAGCCCAGAAAGAGGTCACCTCCACCTCAAAATGCTTCTAAATTGATGACAGGTGAGGTGCTGTCTGATTACTGTACTGGAGACCTTATCATGAAGCTCTGTGCTTTAACAGTCTATGAAGGATAAAGGCTAAACAATCCCTGATTTTCCTAAGTATTTTTTACAAGCCATTTAATTACAAACATTACTATATACATGGTAAACTCTGAGAATTAAGCAAAAATTTAGGCAATATATTTAAATCTTGAACTGACATGAAAAGACAATTTAAAACAAACTTTAGAAACATGAAATATAAATTCTTCAACTGACTGAACATCTTTTAAATAAAAAGCTCCTATCAGATAACTTTCTCATCTTAAATGATGTCTATCATCTACTTCAAAAACCTCTTTCCAATATCTAATGATAAATGACACTTACAAATTGCATAATTAAGTGATGCCAAAAAGATATGAGTTTGGCTCCATCATATTTGCAATTTGGTCAAAAGCATTCCCACTCATAAAGATTAAAACACACCAAGCCCTATGGCTACCTACTATTAAACTAGGTCCTTCAAGCTACTAATGAGACCATGGAGACAGTATTTAATACAACAAAGTACTGTACTAATTTCATTCTGTTTATTGATTCTAAGCAAAATCAGCCAAGGAGGTGGCAGACTTGATATGAGAACTACAACAGATTATCTCTTCGATCACCTCTACCTGTTCCATTCAAGAAAGGAGTATTTCAAAGGTCATTCAGAAGCTGAGTCTCATGACCAACACTACAAAGGCAGGGGACTAGGTGAATGAAAAGAGTACTAGTTTGCACACTATTTTTGACATCTGAATTATGCACTAACATGATGAGAACTAACAGGGACACTTCTTGTGACCATTTAAAGGATGCCAATGAAAATACAGGTGGCCAAAATGATTCCAGGAAGCCTTTTAACCACCCTGCTTCCCTTCACAGTGACAAAGAATTTGGCTAAGTTGAGATTTTAATTTTTCAAGAAACAAGTACACAAATGCAAACCTATTCAAGTCGTAACTTAGAGACAGAGCTTATTAAATGCCACTCTGGGATAAGCTAAGAGTTACATGAATTGCTTTGTTTTAAAAATTATACAATGATTAATTTTTACATCATGAAGTTTAAATACATAAGAAAAGGGGATACTAATCAGAGATGTCCTTCTAACACACAAAGCCAAAACCAAATAGCAGAATTAACCGATATTAACTGGAGCAACATCTTTTCCTGAGTGGCTGTAACTGCTACTGATTGTGCTTAGTAACACAATCCAAATTCTGGAGTATGATGACAAACATTATCACCTAGTTTAACACGCATTTACCTTGAAAAAGAATAACTGCAGGTCATTTGCCTTTTAAATCTTTTCCCGGTTTCAACAGGCACTGTAAATACCTAACGTTTAAAAAAAAAAATCGCCTGCATCAAGCACTAGGGATTTGCTTAACAAAAGCCACTTAATGAAACCACAGTTCAGACACATGCAAAAAAAAAAAGTTAACTGCATAGAAAATATTTATGAGTTTACTTTCCGAATACATACAATTGCGTCCTTGTTTCCTAAGCCTCGCAATCCACATCAGTGAGAACAGAAAAACCTTAGAGACCAGAGTCAGCTTCCCACAAGAAAAAGCAAAATCAGAAAAAAATAGAACCTGTTAAAAAAAAATAGAAGTTTTTCTTTCACAGGCGACAAAAACGTCTGCTAACCCGCACCCTTTGCAAATGTGCAGCCCCGCAACTCATGCACCGCACCTCTGCACCGTGCAACCAGCTGCAAGCAAACCGCAGACAGGCACTGCTCCGGGGCACCGACCTCCGAGCCAACTCCGCGACTCCATTTCAAAGATCCCGCTCCCAGCTACCGGCCCTGCTTTCATCTCACCTACCCTGTGAATATTTCAGCTGGAAAGAACTAAGCCGGGAGCCACATCGGTTAAGCCATTAGCAGGCAGGAGTTGCGCCGGCGAGGAGACGGCGCGGCGCGCTTGCAAGTTTCCGAGCTCCGGGGCGCAGCGGAAGTTCTCGCCCGCCCGGGAGCTCCGCGCCCCGGCCGCCGCTCGCATTCCTGGCTACGACGCCAGGACCAGACCCCGCGAGGCAGGGGCCGCCGCCTGCGGCCGGCTGGCAGCCGTACCGAGCTCGGGAACTGCCATTCTGTTCACGTCGCCCACGACCCCCCGCTCGCTCATCCTCGCCAAGGCCAGCACTGGACTCTCCAAGTGGCAAGCGGCCGAACCGGCACCGCCTTCCAGTCAGGCTCTTTTTCATTCGATTTTCCGGGACACCGAGAGCAGCACAGTCCTGGTCCGGACAGTCCGGAGAAGGCACCCACCGACCCCCAAGCCTGCAGCCCCAGAGCAGCAATGCGCACGCCTCCCAACGACTGCACACAGACCCCCGCTCCGGCCCGCCGAGCGGCGCTGCGCCCCTCGCCTCGCCGGCTCGCTCGTACCCCCAAACTTCACTTCACTTGCAAACTTACAGCAAAGTTGCTCCCAAGCGCTGGCGGCTCCCTCGGGGCGCACCCTCGGCGGCCTCAGCGTGCCCCCGAGCCGGGGACGGGTCCGCCGGGGGTCTCACTGGGCCCGCACGTCCGCATGGTGTCGCCGGCCAGCGCCGCCTGCCCGCCCCGCTCGCGGCCGCCCCGGCTCGGCACCGGCGCCTCACGCTGCGCGCGCCGAGAATATCCCTCCGCCCGCGGCCACGCCTGCGAGCGCCGGCGCTCGTTTCTGCGGCGCGGAAACTCGAGCCCACTTTCCCTGCGGCGGGGTCGCGGGCGGAGGCTGCCTGCCCGGGGTCGCCGGCAGGGCCCGGGTCCCTGTAGAAGTCGGCTCCGAGAGGCGGGGTGGATGCGATCAAGCGCCCGGTGCGACACCCTGAGCAATAGCTGGAGGCCTGTTCTGTGGCTGAGGACAGTTAATGGCCAGCACAAAGTCGCGGGGGCGAGGAATTAATATGGAATGCTCTCTGCTAGTAAAGGGAAAACAGTGCAGTTCCAAAAAAAAAAAAAAAAAAAAAAGGGTAAGGCCTCAAGAAAAAGCTTTCCTGGTAGCACTTTAGATTCTCCAGAATCTTTAGGGAATTCCTCAATCTGCATTTGAATGCCTTGGTTCTGAGTCTGCAGTTACTTGGCGGAATAGAATCTTCCACTAGGTCTCCACGGGAATGCGGGGAGATCGGAATCCACTTCCTCCGTCATTCCGTCTACACGACTAGCCTGGAAAAACACAAACGCTGCTCCTCACCCTCTCGGTGCAGAGCCCAGGTTAGACCCGAGCCGCTCGACCCCCGGCAGCGAACCCCAACTCTGGCCTCCGCGGGCGCTAAGGCTCCCCGCGTCTGGGAGCTCGTGCCGCCTCGGGTACTTTGTCCGTCAGTGCGCCCCGATGGCCCCGGCCCACCGCGCGCCCAGGGTAACCAGCAGGTCTCTGGAGAAAGGGGGACGCCCCACTCCGGGACCTCCCCAGGCCGCGCGTCTCGGGGGGCTCGGGGCCCATCCCGGGCGCGGGCAGCGCTCCGGACGCCGGCTCGGCGCGGCCGGGGGGCTCGGCGGCGGGGGACGCAGCCCGGAGAGCGGGGCGGGCACGACCTAGCAAAGTTTGTGCGGCTGGAACATTTTCACACGGCGAGCACAAAGAGATCCGGTTTCCCTCGGGGCCGACGGAGGGGGCGCGAGAGCGAATTCCCTCGGCTCCCAAGTTGAGGCGGCCTCTTTCTTAAGCCATCTTAAAGAAGGTTGTAACCTCGAGCAGGTTATGGCTAGGAAGAAGAAAGAATGCGTGCGGCGTGTCTGCGCCGATTCGAACGTGGCGCTCTAGTCCCTGCGCCCTACGGAGAATATAGACAGAAACCCACCCACCCACCCAATACAAACACCACCAACCCCAGGCCGCCACTGCGCAAAGTGCTCCTGGAGTTACGGATCAATTCCACGCTTGGAGCGCCTGGAAAGCGAGCGGCCTTCCAAGATCTGCCGGTCTGCGCCCTGTGCCGAATACCAACTCTGGGCACAACACGACCACAAAAGACCGCCGGCCGTGGGTGGGGGGCTGGGGAGACGGTAAGAGTTCGGAGGGGGGAAAAGTGCAAGGGTGCCAGTCCGTACCGAGAAAATCACAGGATTTTTTTTTTTAATCGCGCAAATGAATTCCTGGAGAAAATGACCGCTGGTCGTGAGGAAAGAAAGGCGCTTACTAACACTAAAATATCTGTTTAGGAATCTCGGTTTTCCAGGGTGAGAAGTCCGGTTGCCTGGAAGAAGTTGCGCTTCGTCGCCACAAGAACCGCCTGGGGCCAGGGATGGAAATTTCAGACTGGCTCTGCCACGATTTCACTGACCCTCCAGCCCCCAACAGCACGGCACGGAGATGCCTTTTCGGCAGCGATCGCATTACCTTCGCAGGGAAGAGAGAAACGTGGCTCAGGTTCCACATCTGTCCTTTTAAGTAGTCGACCATCAACTAACTCTGTCCGCAAGGGCCCAGGGAAATGCAGGGGCAGAGGGATCGCTTCCCGACACAACAATCCTTTCCTCTAGCACCCGCCTCCGCACCCAGCACGCCCAAGCTAAATTGTGGAAAGCGTCTAAGGAACGAGCCGGGTGGGTGGCAGCGGGAGCCACGGCGATGGCCACAGAGCTTGCGCCCAGGTCCCTGGAGCACCCGGCAGGTCCAAGTTCGCTGTCCGCCAGGCACCGGGCAGAGAGCGCGCCTCCCCGGCCGCCCGGACTAGAGGGCGCTGCGCCACTGCAGATCACGCGGCCCGCGATGCGCCCTCCCAAGGCACCATTTCTATAATAAGTTACATTCCAAATAATGCACCAACAGCATCGCCTCTCAAGTTCTTGTGAGCAGTGCTCTGTGTGTATTTTATGCTTTCCAAAAGCCATGCACACGGATCTGCCGTCCCCAAGCCGTGCGCAACCAGGGGTGCGTAGCTCCCTGGGCCAAGAGCCCCTAAGATGCACATGCAGCCCTGCCAAACACCTCTCCTAGTGTCCTGAATGCACTTTAACTTAAATACTAAAAGGCTTGCACTGAACAAAGAACTCACCGTCCAGCCGAGTCCTCGGAGGTGCGCTTTAAAGTCCCCGGCCGCCCCGTAATGCCCACGCGTTTGGCTGTGTGTTACGAGCCGTGGCTGAAGTACCAACTTTGCCGCCCTCGGATCTTCAGCATATCCCCAACCAGAGTGCGATCCGTCTGCGCTGCCCGGACCCCGGTGGTCGCATCTCCTGGGGCTAGCGACCTCGATGAAACTTGAGCCCCAAAAGGAGGCGGAAGGAGAGCACACGAGGGCTACGGAGAGGGCCGAGGAGAAGCCAAGTTTGTCAGGACATGTCCAGGCAGCCAGCCGCCGAGTTGAGGAGTTGCGGCCGGGAGCTGCGGCGGATCAGTGCCTCCGTTCCCCACTCCCTCCCTCTTGGAGGACGGCGGGGTGAGGGGCTGTGACGTCAGCGCCCCGCCTCGCCCCCGGCTCCCCGGCGCGGCCGGGATTCTCCGGCTGGGTTGGCCTCGGCGGCAGTCGCGGCTGCGCTCCCGGAGGCTGTGGCGGACGGCCCTGCTGAAGCGGCGTCCGCGGCCTCGGCCGTCCCCACGGGGAATCGACTGCCCCTTTCCACCCCGCCGCGTTCTCCCGGGCTCCGCCGAGCGCCAGCGTTCCTCGAACTCAGCACCGGAGCCGCCCCGGGGCCCCGCGGCGCGCGCGCCTCGGCTTCCAAAGCCCGCGGGCAGCGTTTCCCACGCCTCGGACTGCAGGTGATGCTCTTCCTCTTCTGCAGCTGCCTTCGTCGCGACGCGGCGCCTACCCGGTTTGTGCAAGGCGGAAGCGTACGCAGCCTCTGCAGGCTGGCCTGGACGGCTTGGACTTTGTAGCCCTCCAACTTCTGGATATGAAATATTTTATAAGTCGTTGTGAGCTAGCGTTGTTTGCGGCCTTTGTGTCGAAAAAAATCAGAGTCGTGTTTTAATTTTCACATCCTTTCCCAGTGCTCTTACGTCTTGAGACCAGCCTCGGAAGCACCGAAGGCTCCAAGGGTGGGAGAAGAGACTGAGAAGGAGCGGATCTCTAAGGTGCCTTTCAGTCGTCCGTGGGCAGTAGGGGCTAGGACACAAAGCAGCCGTCTGCATCTCCGAACCATGTAGATTTAGCTAAGTGCAAACACTGCTTAAGTTTAATTTATAGATGAACGCATCGTTTCTATGTAAGCATCCATACGCCAGGAAAATATCTGCTGTGGCATATTTTTATTAATGTCACTAAAATATCAAAATAAAATATCTCCCGAGCAGCATGAAATTCCGAGGGAGCCATTTCTGTAAGTTGACACTGTCCTTAGAAGATTGGCCTTAAAATTAGAAGATCCCTGGAGAGGGGGAGGGAGCAGGGGCGTGTTCTGTGAACGTGTGTGCGTCCTTTGGTGTGAATCTATTGGTCAGTTTATCTGGTCGTTCGCTTTGAAAGACAGTAAAACCCGGAGGATGCAGGAAGCAGGGTAAGGAGTTAAATAGTAAGGAGAGAAAAAGATAAGTGACTGGCATATCATCTGTGTTGAGCCTGAGGTCACAGTTTCTGGTTCAGTGTGCTCTGTGATACGGAATAGTGTCTGTTTCACGTGTTAAACATGGATTCATATAGTCATCCATTCGAAAAATACAGCTTAATGAATGCCAGTCATTTGTCAGGAAGATAACATTCATTCATGCAGGCAACATATAAAGTCTCTAGCCAGCACACAGCAGGTGCTTAATCAACTATGAGTTGTCCTATCCTCCCACCAGTCTTTGCTGTGGCTCAGTTTTCTTATCTATAAGGAAGGGTTAAACCATGCTATCACCAATGATTCACACTGCATTTTGATTGGGAAGGGAGGAGAGAGCTCCCTGGGGCTGGGAGATGGAGGGCTAAGGGAAAGGACCTTAGAGGCCCCAGCCAGCCCATCCCAGGGGCAGCCAGAAGGTGTCAGATTCCTGAGGAGGGAGGAGACAGCCTGCCAGTGTTGCTGTGCACTTCTCCACTCCACTAGTTCAACTACACAGCTCCCTCCTTTTATGTCAATAGTTGAAATTAGAAATTGACCACACATTACAGGTCCTAGAAATGATACCCATAAATCTGCCCTGAGATGCTGCTGTGCAGCTCAATTCGGTTTGCTCTTCTAGTCTTTAGCGTTATTATAGGTAAACCAAATTATTTCTTAAAACACACACACACAGAGAAGGATAGAAGCATGATAGTTGATAGAACTGATCAAAACGGTTTTAAAAATTAAGAGAGGCAGCAGGAAACTTCTGATTAAACCTCTAGACATGCACTATCCAATGTAGTAGGTAGCCACTAGCCACATGTGGCTGCTTTCATTTGAACTAAATTTAAATTTAGTTCCTTAGTCTCACTAGCTACATTTCAAATATTCAACACCCATGTATGACTAGTAGCTGCAGTTTTGGTCAGGGCAGATTAAAGAACATTTTCATCATGATGGAGTTCTATTGGATCATGGTTTGTAGACCTTTAAAAACTGCTATTGTTTCTTAGAAGCCTACATCAGTTATTAAAATTCCAATACATCCAATATTGAGTCACTTCTAAAATATAAGGGGTGGGGGAAACCCAGAATAATGAGAGATTCACTCATTCGGCAAATATTTATCAAGTTCCAACAATATGCTTTGTGAAATTATGTAGGATTCAAAACTTAATGAGTTAGGTATGTTTAGTGATGAAGAAATATTGACATGGCTTAACAAGGTCTTACACTTGTTTTATGTCTGCCAAATACCGGAACTATGGGAAATCATAAATTTCAAGCAAGAATTTCGAGTCATTTTTAGGAATAGCCCTAGGACTAACTAATTATAAGTAGACTTGACTGACTTCTGACATCCCACCCTCTCTGTTCTTTCTCATTGCTTTCACATCTTCCTGTACCTCCCTGCCTACGCTTCCTGAAGGTGACAGGAAGTGTCAGTCCTCCCCACTTCCTTGTGCTTTGGAATTATTTCCCCTTTTGCATTCAGATATCACTGTCATTTGGGATCTGCTTGCACCCCTCTGGGATCTGCTTGTACTTTCAAAGGAGACCATAAGAGACTGGTCAATCAGACAAGAATCAGTAACACTTAACTATAGGCACAAGGATCTTAATATTCTTCCTGCCTCCCCAGTGCAGTATAACGATGGCTTTCTTAAAGCTATACTTTAGGGATAAATTTTTCTTCTCCGCCGGCGCCGTGGCTCAATAGGCTAATCCTCCACCTTGCGGCGCCGGCACACCGGGTTCTAGTCCCGGTCAGGGCGCCGGATTCTGTCCCGGTTGCCCCTCTTCCAGGCCAGCCCTCTGCTGTGGCCAGGGAGTGCAGTGGAGGATGGCCCAGGTGCTTGGGCCCTGCACCCCATGGGAGACCAGGAAAAGCACCTGGATCCTGGCTCCTGCCATCGGATCAGCGCGGTGCGCCGGCTGCAGCGGCGGCCATTGGAGGGTGAACCAGTGGCAAAGGAAGACCTTTCTCTCTCTGTCTCTCTCTCTCACTGTCCACTCTGCCTGTCAAAAAAAAAAAAAAAACAAATTTTTTTTTCTTCTAATGATGAAATTCCAGATGCAGGCCGGTGCCGCGACTCACTAGGCTAATCCTCCACCTGCAGTGCCGGTACCCCGGGTTCTAGTCCCAGTCTGGATGCTGGATTCTGTCCCAGTTGCTCCTCTTCCAATCCAGCTCTCTGCTGTGGCCCGGGAAGGCAGTGGAGGATGGCCCAAGTGCTTGGGCCCTGCACTCTCATGGGATACCAGGAGGAAGCACATGGCTCCTGGATTCGGATCAGTGGCCATTTGAGGGGTGAACCAACAGAAGGAAGACCTTTCTTTTTGTCTCTCTGTCTCTCTGTCTCTCTCACTGTCTAACTCTGCCTGTCAAAAAAAAAAAAAAATTCAGATGCCATAAGCAGTCAGTTTAGAAAATACTTGGAGGCATTACTTAATATGCCTTCATTTGGGACCATGTGCATAAAGGAACAAGGTGGCTGCAGTCTTTCTGTCCTTCCAGATAGCTAAGACCAACATCCGTGTGTGGTTTGAGAACAGCCCTTGCAGGATAAATACCATTCTTGTGACATTTTCCCAGCTCAGTGATTGAAGGATTCCAAGTCTATCTTTTGAACAGTACGCAACAAGTCATTCAGAAAGCGTTAGAATAATTTCTCAATAGAAGTACTAGAAAGAGCATTAGACTTGATGTCTGAAAATCTGATTGTGACGCGTAAAAATCTAAATTTATTTGGCTGCTACTGAATTTTGGGAATCTCACTTCCTTCTATAGAGGCAAATCTCTCAAATGGACTGGAGGGGGGAGGTGTGGGACCCTAACACACTAGTTGTGACAGATACCAGTAAAGAATGATGATTGTGACTGCAATATCATATCCTTATTCTCTAACTTACTCACTTTATTTCACCTGGGATCCCATCTCAAATACAAAGCTGTGTAGAACCAATGGTAATAAGTAACATTTATGTTCTTCAGAGAGTTCTGTGTTCTTGTTTTATGTTCTATGTTCTCCAGAGTGTTCTGTGTTCTGATGTCCCCCAGCTGTGCTTCAGACCCTTCCAATTTGTTTACAGGCATTAACTCATGTAATCTTGCAAAATCCTAGAAGGTATTTGCAGTGAATACTCTACCCCTACGTTACAGATGACACACTGAAGTTTAAGGTAGATTGGATAGTCAGACCAGGTTATCTTTTAGAGTGAAAAAAAAAAAAAAAGCCAATTGTCTGCAAAACCATTATCCTTATCTAGTATATTATATTATCTCTGTATGGCCTGCAACTCCTTTACACCCTTGTCAAACCATAGGTGTTTTACATGAAGGGGCAGCAATGTTGTGGCGTAGGAATCAGCCCATGAAGAGAGAGGGAAAAAAACCTACTCATCCAAAGATAGCTATGGTAAAATACTCCTTTCTAGCAGTGGCACTGAGTGTGGACATTTGCTTGAAAGTGGGTCTTTTAATCCCAGTGTGAAAGCATTATTGATTATCTTGAGGAATCTGTATGTAAAACAGTCCTTATTTGTTTGATTACACATTTTCTTGGGTAGGTACATGTACTTTGAAACATTTCAATTCAAGATCATTGTCTGGCTTTTGACTTATTTGGATCGAACAGCAGAAAAATACACATCAATGATTCCCAATGAATTCTGATGAGGACTATCTCCCAGGATTTCATGATCAGCATTGCAACTTGTACCTTACTTTTCCCTTTCCTGGTCCAGAACCTCTAGAGGTGTTTATCCAATTTTTCTTTCTCTCCTTTATTTATGCTTTTGTATATCACCACATGTAGTTCTACCTTTGTAATATTCCCTCTATCTCAACGTTTTTAAACTACTAAGTCTCATTCTTTTTCTAGGTAAAATTTTTTGGTCACAGAAGCTAATCTGATGTGGAAACTCAGAGGATCCATTTAGGAAATGAGGTATTGTGATAGTCCCCCAACATCCCTTCTCTAATGGGTTATCTCAGCCCATCATGGTAGTTCTAATACCCTTGTTATGGGTGTGTGGATCTATTTATAGCCAATGAGTTGCTAGCGGAAATTGCTGGAGGCCTCTGGGAAAAAGAAAATGTCTCCCTCCTAAGATCCATCAGTGATTTTATCTGTCTCTATAGGCATTGTCAGGTCAAGCTATCATGCCTAGAATTGCAGCAGTTGTCTTGCTTGGTTAGGATGAGGCCAAACCAAGGCAGGCAGGTGATGGCCCTCCATGATATTGACTCAGCCATCTCTGTAGGTCATCCTAATTCAGGACTTTTTTTCTTTTTTAATGAAAGAGCATAGATTTCTAGATTATTTAAACTGGTTGTGTTAGGATTTGCATGACTTGCAACTGACACCATTGGTAGCAAGTGTACTAGCTAGCTTTTACTGCCATAACACAATACTATAAACTTGTTGGCTTGAACAACAGAAATTTATTTTGTCATGCTTCTGAAAGCTAAAAGTCCAAGAGCAAGGAGCCAACAGTTTTGCTTCTGGTGAGCTCTCTTTGTGGATTGTCAATGGCACATTTTCAAGTGTCTTCACTTAGCCTTTCCTCTGTGTGTACAGAGAAAGCAAGAGCAAGCTCTAGACTTTCCTCACCCCTTTTTTAAAAAAAGCTTTATGTATGTATTTGAAAGAGCTACAGAGAGAGAGAGGGAGAGAGAGATGATCCTCCATCCACTGATTCACTCCACAGACGGCCCCAACAGCCAGGGTTGGGCCAGGTTTCCCAGGCAGATGACAGGGACCTAGGCCACCAGCAAGAAGCTGGATCAGAGAGCAGCCAGGACAGGAACAGGCACCCATATGGGATGCAGGTGTCACTCTCTGTGCCACAACACTGGCTCCTTTTTTAATAAGGACACCAGTTCAGTTGGATTAGGGCCCCACCCTTATGAGCTCTTTTAACTTTAATTGCCTCCTTAAAGACCATAAAGGCCCAAGTGCCAAATATAGTCACCTCGGAGGTTAAGGCTTTAGCATAAGAATTTGGTGGTGTTGAGTGGTGAGGAGGGGATAGGGAGAGAGGAACGCAAGTTAGTCCATAATAGGGAGAAGTTTTAAATACAAGGTAATTCAATCTTGGGTATTCGCTTTTTTTTCCACCATAATGGCAGTCATAAACAAGAACATGAAATTTTATTTGCTCAACCAGAAAAATTTTTAAAGGTTTTATTTATTTATTTGAGAGGTAGGGTTATAGACAGTGAGAGGGAGAGACAGATCTTCCTTCCATTGATTCACTCCCCAATTGGCGGCAACAGCCAGAGCTGCGCCAATCTGAAGCCAGGAGCCAGGTGCTTTTTCCCGGTCTCCCATGTGGGTGCAGGGGCCCAAGCACTTGGGCCATCTTTTACTTCTTTCCCAGGCCACAGCAGAGAGCTGGATTGGAAGAGGGGCAGCCGAGACTAGAACCGGCGCCCATATGGGATGCCAGTGCTGCGTGCGGAGGATTAACCTACTGCGCCATAGTGCCAGCCCTTAAACCAGAAAATTTTTATCCACTTGTACTATTCTTTCCTCTCAAGTAGTCAAAACATCATAGCATAGTTTCCAATATTTTAAGAGACCTCTCAGAAGTAATTTCTTAGAACCAACAGTGAATGTTAACCAAACCCACATATTTAATAATTACTAGAAGATAAACAAGTCAATGGAAGCACCCACTGTTAGCAAATCCATGCCATTTGGAAATTGCATTTATTTGTATCTCCAATTGCCAATATCAAATGCCAAGCCAAAAAGTGAAATCAGTTTATAGTCTCTGTATCCCACTTTGTCCACACTTCTTCATCTAAGTAAAATAGAATCTCCTCTCCAAAAAAAAATTAGGACTTGTGCTGATGTTGAAGATAAGATTCTAGGTTGTCTCTTTTTTTGTAGGTTTACAAAGGAAGATAAGTTTGCTTCTGCTCCATCCCACTTCTTTTCTATGCAACAGTTCATAAAATGTTCCTTCTCCCATGTAGGCAGGTGTTCAAAAGACAGTGAACAAGAAATCTTTCCCTTAACCCCCCCCCCACTTGGTATCTCTTCTAAAGTAATGTTTTATAGAAAAAAGATCAATACTGTTGAAATGGTAAGGCAGACTTTATTAAGGACTGGTGTGAGGAACCACTGCAATAGACTTTTGCAGTGGGGGAGAAAGATTTGGCTCAACTCCAAATACGGGAAAAATGAGATTTATAGCCAAAGAGCCAGGTGGGTGTCAGTGGATGGAAAATCACTGGGATGCGACAAGATGTGTAAGGGAGGGATTCTGGCTAAATCACCTTTAGGATTCTTGCTGAAGGCAGGCAAGGTGATCAGATATTCCCCGGGGGGATGGTGTAGGGTGGAGAAATTTGATCGTGTATAAAGGTAGGGCATTCTGGCTAAACCAACTTGACAGGATTCTTGCTACAGCTGGGCAATGCCGTTCTGACAAGGACGCACATGGAGGTCAAGGCCTAGAGGGATTTGAGGCGCCTGATTAGAGCCTGGACAAGAAGAGAATCTTTGTCAGTAGCAGGCTCTTTCTGTTCTTTGTACTCCTCTGTCTTGTTTTGTTTCCCCTGGAAAAGCAAAGAAAAAGGGAGTAACATTTGTTATTAATCAAGCTTCTGAGACTCTTTGAACCTTAGCTGTAATGTTTGTAGGTTAACATTATTGGTCTATGCCACTGGTTTATAAAAAGTCAAATTGTGTAAGGTTAGAGTAGTACCCAGATGTGTGAAGTCAGAGTGTTGTGGAATAAAGCAGTGAAAAGTCAGAGGATTTAGGTTAGAGCTCTGCTACTTATGTTTATTTACTGCCTGTGGGAGCTTGGAAAGTTACTTAGCAACTGAAATGATAATGTGATTACCTAAGAGATGATTAGCTAAGATTTTAAGATGGACCCAATGATCTCCAACTTCTGATATTCACACCTTTTTGTAGTCTCCTTCCCATATCTTTTTCTATTTTATTTTTATTTTTAATAATTTTTAAAAGATGTATTATATTCATCTGAAAGGCAGAGTTAGAGAAAAGGAGAGAGAAAGAGAGGGAGACAGAGGTCTTCCACCTGCTGGTTCATTCCCCAAATGGCCACAATGGCCAGGGCTGGGCCAGACCAGATCCAGGAGCCAGGAGCTTCCTCCAGGTCTTCCAGGTGAGTGCTGGGTCCCAAGCACTGTGGCCATCCTCCACTGCTTTCCCATATGCCTCAGCAAGGAGCTGGATCAGATGTAGAGCAGCTGGGACTCGAACCAGCACCCACTTGGGATGCCAACATCACAGGTGGTGGCTTCACCTGTTAAGCCATAGCACTAGCCCCTCTTTCCTCTCTCTTACCAATCAGAATCTATGTAACAATAAAATAATTCACAAGTGATGGCATGTCACTATCGAGATTACATTATAATGATCACAAAAGACACTGATGTCTCTGTGTCTCTTATATTCTTTCTCATTATTCACTCTAGGGCAACCCAGATGACTACATGGGGAGGAACGGAAGACTTCTCACAGACACGTTAAGGAGCTTGAAAGTGGATCTGCCAGTCCCCAGCATGCCTTCATATGACTGCTGCTCCAGGAGGTGTGTTGACGCAACCTAATGAAGGGGCCTGGACCAGATCACCCAGCCAGGCTTCTCCAAGACTCTTGACCCTGAAAAAATATGTGTGATAATGAATGTTTATTAACCATAAAGGACTATATAAATGTTTGAACCATGTAAATATATTGGAAGAAAATATCCAGCCCAGCACTGTCCAAAAGAATGCTATGCAATGATGGAAATGCTTTATCTCTGGGCCTTGTGCAGCATTATTGAGTTCTTGATTTGACTACTGCTAAATGAAAAACAGTTTTAATTTTATTTGATTTTAATTTATATAAACTTTGGTAAATGTGACTAATGGCCCCACTTTTGGACAGAGCAGGTCTTGAGACTTTCTAAACCAATAAAGTACTGTTTGAAAACCAATTCAAAAAGAACACAGTACATAAAAATCATGAGCATGTTTTCTTCTACAATCGTTTAGAAGACAGAAAAGTCTTCTAAAAGGAGACTGATGTTATTTATGAGATCCAGAATTGATGGATTAAGCTAAGTTAAGCAATTATTTTCTTCCTTGTGTAAAAAAGAACAGTGGTTTATAAAATTGGGTTTTATGAGGCCTCAGATAGATTTCTTTTTGAGTGTACATGTGCAATTTATCAGACATGAAACTACGGATTCAACTGACTGTCTCACTCAACTGGCTAATTTGCATGATTGATTAAAGAAGCACGCAATGAACCAGCTCTGCCACAGTTTCCTAAAATCCAAGGGGAACTGCTGATTTATCACCTGGTAGGTGAGAGAGGGTTAAAGCCTGAGTGTTTCTTGGCATCATTTTATTCAATTATGTCATTTGGTAAATTTGCAACTCAAAATGAACAGTGAATTGAATTGTTACTTCTGTTTAGAGTTAAAACTGATTATTGATAGACTTCAATGTACACAAAATTGTATATTAGGACTACTGAATATCATGTATTTCATGCTGTTAGTAGAGTAGGGAGGTTGATCTGGGTTTTCTAAATGGTACATATTTAATATCTCTTTTTGAGATTTTTGGGACCAGAGTATTTCAGATTTCAGAGCTTTTGGGATAGTGGTGATGGTATTTGGATGGACTTTACCAGCAGGACATCCTTAATCCCAAAATCAAAAATTTGAAACTATTTTGCAGTATTTTGGGTCTCAGATTTTCAAAATCTGAACTGCTCCAAAATTTGGAACTGTTTTTGGAATATTTTGAATTTCAGATTTTCAGATTGAGGATGCTCAACTTGTGTGTTGAATTGTGCTCTGTTGTAAAGCTAATCGTCACTTAAATGTTGACTGTATCCTCAACATAAGTCCCTTTGTAAAGTTACATCATAGATTTCATTCACAAGCTTACAGTCAGGTTATTGCAAGATGACTGAAGCTACTGTAGACATTGACCAAGAGACCAAGATAGGTAGAAGGAGAATAGGTTATCCCCATCTATAAAAAAAAAAAAAAAGAAAAAGGAAAACTGCATCCTTTTTCTATGCTATGCACAAAAATTTTCTCTTGAGAAGTTAAAGAACTAAAGCCATAAGGTCAATTGTTAAAATATTTTTTAAAAATAATTTATTCGGGACTATGGAGAGATTTTCCATGTAAGCGACCTTTAAGGGAACTTTTTGTGGAAAAATGGAGTTAAAAGATAAAAAAATATTTAAAATGTAAGCTCTATCACTCAACATAAACCTCATCAAATTCAAGACACTTTTGTCAGCAGTGTTACCAACCATTTCATGCATCCCTAAAGAATAGAAAGTCCTAGAGATTTAGCCATAGTCATACAGTCTTGAACATCACTGACTGAAGGAAAAAATGGGTGCCCTTTGATTAGCCAGAATGAAGCACATAAGAAGCTTAACATGGATGTCTGATAATCTCCTGTCAAAAACTCTCCAAAAATTGCCATTGTTTGATGGGAGGAATGAGCAGGAGCATTGTTGTGGTAAGAGGACTGTCTGGTGAAATTTTCCAGGGCACTTTTCTGCTTCTGCTTGGATTTCTCTATCTTGTAATAAGCAGATGTTATCATTTTTGTCCCCCCAGAATGTTAACAGATAAAACGCGTTGAGCATCCTAAAAACGCTGTTGTCATGGCCTTAGCTTTTGACTGGTTCGCTTTTGCTTTGACAGGACCACTTCCGTCTCTTGGTAGCCTTCACTTCGATTGTACTTTGTCTTCAGGATTGTGCTGGTAAAGCCATGTTTCATCTCCTGTTATGATTCTTCAAAGAAATGTAACTAAGATTGTGGGTAGAACAGATTAGGCAGGTGGGCAGAACAGGAACAGGGCAGAGTGCTTTACTCCCCAGAGCTTGTTTTTCAGACTGTACCAGGAAAACTTAACTTGCAACATTGTAATTGGAAGAGACAGACCACCAGTCAACCAATGAACCCTGAAAGAAACCGGTGTGAGTCAGAGTTTTAAATAGAATGTATAGCCTGCTGCACCGGCACACCAGGTTCTAGTCCTGGTCAGGGCGCCGGATTCTGTCCCGGTTGCTCCTGTTCCAGTCCAGCTCTCTGCTGTGGCCCAGGAAGGCAGTGGAGGATGGCCCAAGTGCTTGGGCCCTGCACCCGCATGGGAGACCAGGAGGAAGCACCTGGCTCCTGGTTTTGGATCGGCATAGGGCGCTGGCCGTAGCAGCCATTTGGGGGGTGAACCAACAGAAAAGGAAGACCTTTCTCTCTGTCTCTCTCTCTCTTTCTTTGTCCACTCTGCCTGTCTCTCTCTCTCTCTCTCTCTCTCTATATATATATATATATATAAAATGTATGACAATGCCCATTGTTTGACAAGACGAGCGTCTTCTATGCCCCCTTATCTATATCCTGGATGTAAAGTGTAGACAGGAAGGGTCCTCCCCCTGCTCCTTTTATACATTCTGGACACTCCTCCAACCCTGGCTGCAAAAGCCCTGGAAAACGGCTGCTCCCATAGGCAGTTTCTTTAGAGAACTGTACATTCCCACTATCTCTTTACTTGTCACAACTGCCATTTGAGACTAATTATTGGGCAACACCACAAGAAGATGGACCCCTTATATCTACTAGTGAAAGGCTTCAGAATCTTGATCCCACTTGTTTAAAATTTCCATTGAAAGCTTTACTCTTGTTGTAGCAGATATTGGTACAATAGTCTGAGTACCCTCTAAGCAAGTTTGCTGTATTTTAATTTTTCAGTCAGAATTGTGTAAGATGAACAAATTGAGATGTCTGATGTGGCTATTGCTTCTACTGTTAATTGTCTGTCCACTTCAATTAGGACATAGACAAGATTAATTTTTTCCTCTCAAACTGATATAGGAGAGGCCAGTGCTATGGTGTAGCAGGTGAAGTCACTGCCTACAGTGCAAGCATCTCATATGAGTACCAGTTCAAGTCCTGGCTGCTCCACTTCCACTGCTGCTCTCTGCTATGGCCTGGGAAAGCAGTGAAAGATGGCCCAAGAGCTTGGGCCCCTGCACCCTCGAGGGAGACCTGGAAGAAGCTCCAGGCTCCTGGTTTCAGATTGGCACAGCTCCAGCCATTGCCACCAATTGGGGAGTGAACCAGCAGTTAGAAGACCCCTCTCTCTCTGCCTCTCCTTCTCTTTCTGTGTAACTCTTTCAAATAAATAAATAAATCTTAAAAAAAAAAAAAAAATGGTACGGGATAGTCTGCTGCTGAAAACTTCAACTTTGACATTGTCTTATCCTTTTTAAAGGGGTATTGTGCCCATAAAGTTTTGTAAGGCATCAGTAGTTGTAAAATATCAATAATTTCACCATTCTTCCACCCAAGTTTCACCATGAATTTGATGTTTGTTCTTCCTTCGATTTTAGCAGAATTTATGTTCCTCTGATAGAGGCTGTTTGTAAACTGATCTCACCCTTCTTAGTGCTCCAAACTAGATTTTATTCAGTCATGTTACAACAAGTTTATCTTGATGCAAAAAACTTTTGAAATTCATGCATAATTTTCTCATACTGCATGTTTTCCGTGAACTGTTTGAAAACAGCTTGTATAAGACATAAAATGTTCTGAACATTTCATAATTCAATTATATAAAAATTAAGAACCTCTGTTAATCAAAAGACATTGTTTAAAAAGTAAATACTCAGAGAATACTCATTTAATAAATATAATTGATGTGAAAAATAAATATCTTTAACATAAAGTCTTCCAAATCAGCAACAGAAAGACTACTTAGAGAAGTAGGCAGAGATTCTATAGAAAAATGGAGAAAATCATGAACCCATGTTTAAGGAAGAGGAAGTATGAATGGGAACATGTGGGTTTACATCATGGCCTCAGAAATATGAGTATATTGGCCGGCGCCATGGCTCAATAGGCTAATCCTCCACCTTGCGGCACCGGCACACCGGGTTCTAGTCCTGGTCGGGGCACCAGATTCTTTCCCGGTTGCGGCAGCCATTGGAGGGTGAACCAATGGAAAAAGGAAGACCTTTCTCTCTGTCTCTCTCTCTGTCCACTCTGCCTGTCAAAAAAAAAAAAATAAGAAGAAGAAATATGAGTTTATGACCTAATCTCCAGAACCTATGATTATGGCCTTTTTTGGAAAAGGTCTTTCTTCACACATATAATTAAATTAAGAATCTCAAAATGAGATTGTCATGATTGTTTGGCTGGGTCCTACATCCAATAACACGTGTACTTCCAGGAGACAATCAGGGAAGAGACACATGGTGGAGAAGGCTATAGGAAAGCAGAAGCAGAGTTTGAATCATGCGACCACAAGCCAAGGAATGCCTAGAGCCACCAGAAGCTGGAAGATGCAAGAGAGGATTCTTCTTTACAGCTTTTTCAGGGAGCACAGCTCTGCCAACACCAGGTCTTGGACTTCTCACCTCCAGAAATGTGAGAGGATAGAGTTTTTATTATTTTAGGGGTCCCGGTTATGGTAATTTGTTATGACAGCCCTGTAAAACTAATACAGGACATACGAAGAGATGATTTCACTAGGTATTTGAGAAACAAAGGTTAAAATGTCAGTATGACATTATTTTACATGAACTATATTGGCAAATGTTTTGATTCCTGATCACACCAGCGGTGTTAAGGAAATGTGCCAGCTGGCACCGTGGCTCAATAGGCTAATCCTCCACCTTGCAGCGCCGGCACACCGGGTTCTAGTCCCGGTTGGGGCGCTGGATTCTGTCCTGGTTGCCCCTCTTCCAGGCCAGCTCTCTGCTGTGGCCCGGGAGTGCAGTGGAGGATGGCCCAAGTGCTTTGGCTCTGCACCCCATGGGAGACCAGGAGAAACACCTGGCTCCTGTCTTCGGATCAGTGTGGTGCGCCAGCCACAGCGCGCCGGCCGCGGCAGCCATTGGAGGGTGAACCAACCAAAAGGAGGACCTTTCTCTTTGTCTCTCTCTCTCTCACTGTCCACTCTGCCAGTGGACTTATAGATGGGCAAAACTACTTTGAGAAAGTCTGGTATTACCTTGTAAACATGAACTGTCTATATCCTATAATCTAGCAGTTCTATTACTAGGCTTAATACACTCAAGAGGAACTCTAAAACATGTACTGCAGTAAATATAAGAAAATTCATGGAAGGATTATTTATAATAAAAAAACTAGAAAACACACAAATATGCAAGAATGCATGAATAAATTACAGCATATACATACTATGAAATTTATAGTATACCCATCCCATGAAAACTGAATATTTTTAGGGGGCCGGTGCTGTGGTGTAACAGGTAAAGCCGCTGCCTGCAGTGCCAGCATCCTAGCTGCTCCGCTTCTGATCTGGCTCTCTGCTGTGGCCTGAGAAAGCAGTGGAAGATGGCCCCTGCCTTCCACCCACGTGGAAGACCCGGAAGAAGCTCCTGGCTCCTGGCTTCGTATGGGCGCAGCTCCAGCCATTGCAGCCAATTGGAGAGTGAACAAGCAGAAGGACACCCTCTCTCTCTCTACCTCTCCTTCTCTCTCTGTGTAACTTGACTTTCAAATAAAATAAATAAATCTTTAAAAAAAAAGAAAGAAAATTGAATATTTTGAAAAGTTTGTGAAAAATGGAATTGAAAGATGTTTACTTTGGTACAAAACATAAATGAAATCCATGCATAGTTTTTCTATAATATCCCATTTTCTATGAACTTTTTGAAGACTGCTTCTGTGCGTGGTTTTCAAAAAAATTTACAGTATAATAAACTTATCTTCTAACTCCATCTGTCATGAAGTTTTTGAAGTGTCCTTGTACTACTATTACATGTAACATATAAATGATTCTTAGAAATACAATAAAGAGAGGCAGGCCTTGTGACACAGCAGGCTAAGCTGCCACTTGGGACACCTGCATCCCATATTGTAGTGCCTGGGACTGAGTTCCACCTCTACTTCCAACTCAGTTTCCTCCTAATGTACACCCTGGGAGGCAACAGATGATGGTTCAAGTACTTGGGTCCCTGCCACCCACTTGGGAGACCCAGATGTAGTTCCTGGATTCTGGCCTCAACCTGGACTAGCCCCAACTGTTGTAGGCATTTGGGGAGTAAACCAGAGCATAAGTGGAAGATCTCTCTATCTCCCTCTTTCTGTTGTTCTGTTTTTCCAAATAAATTAATCAATCAACAGTATAAAAATAAGAAACATAATAAGGAAGAAGAAATATAAGCTATACAAAATTTCTTCAAAATGGGCAAAACTGAATAATTTATTACTTAGAGAAATATACGTAAAATACAACACATTCTTTTTTTCAAAGGATCATGATTACTCGGTGTTGGAAAGAAAGAAAACTCATTCTAGTCCTGAGATGGGCAATGAGCTCCTAATTGATTGCCTGCATTTTGTGTCTGTTAATTGAAAAATATGTAATTACTTTTAAAAATCATTACTATTAAAATATATACAAACAAAACAAAAAGTAATTACACAGAGAATGCTAGGAAATTAGAGAATCTCCCAGATCATCTGCAAGCCATCAGTGTGTCAGTTTAATAAGCTTTTGACAAATATTTGAAGAAATGAAGGCTAGCAAGAGTGGATTCACGTCCACAGTAGAAATGGAAAGGAAAAATGCTCTGTAGTCGTGTTGAAGTGAAAAAAAAAAAACTGTTATAGTAGGTAGAGAAATGGGCTTTAGATGAGAGGACAGAACTAGGGCAGCAAAGATAAGAGTCCAATCCATCACTCATACACAAAAGCTTTCCTAGATACTTAAAATTATAGAAGTCGTGCTTTGAGCAAAGATGAATTAGTGTTATGAAGAGGGCAAGGCCACCAAGTGCCCTTGGAGCGGGGAACCCAAAGTTGTGGCATGTGCAGCCAGGAGACCAATGTGGGTACTTTAGTTTTCAGAGGGATGGAACCTCATAACCTGAGCTTATGTCATCCGTTTTAAATGAGTGTGTGCAGACATGGGCAGAGTTCAATTTCTTATCTGTGTTCTTAGGCCTTTCATACAAAACCCCAGGGTCTAGAAAGGTTTGCACATTCACTGATTGGCTGTAGGGAATTATCCTATTTGAAGTGTGCCATCTGTTTCCAGTTGGGACCCTAACTGATACAAACAGGCCTATTAATTATCTTTCTCAAACCAGCTGTTGGCTATTGTGGGAGTGGTTTCCTGGCAGCTATGCCATGCACTATCTGCCTAGATTCCTTGTAAACAAAGGTGTCTGCACACAGCAGTAATTCTTCAAGTGTGCCTTCAGACTAGCACCATCAGTGTGACCTGAAAACTTTTTAGAAATGCAGTTGTTGAGGCCACACCCAAGACCACCTGAATCTGGAACATTGGCAGTGAGCCAACAATCTGCTTTATTAAATCCTTGAGAGATCCTGACAAGTGTTAAGGTCTGGGAACCATTAGTATAAGGGAATCACAAGGCATGGTGCACAATCCCGATGCCAGTAGTGGCTGAACGTTTAACTCAGCCTGTAGGGAGGAGGGAAAGGATGGCTCCTGGAACCCAAGAGAAAGAGTCAGATTTAGTCTCCTTGAGAAAGCAGTGACATGCTGTTGAAGGACACAGCCAGTCTAACCAAACTTCACAGGGAAGGAACCAGGGCGATAAAAAACCCTGTCTTCACTTGCCTGACTCCATCTTCCCTCTGGGGTTGTCACTGAAGCTAAGGAGCGGGGAAGCCTGCTCCGTGCACTCAATCTGCAGAGCACCAAGCACGCTGCAGGGGGGAAATGACAGAGGTGCTGCTGAAAGGCATCAGGTATCCGCCATGCTGCGTCTTTTATCTAGCAGCCCTCACTGCAAGGCTGAAAGCTGAGGGGGAGATGAGAGTACCAAGGACGGATTCTGAGTTTTTGTGCTGTTTTCTGGTATCATGCGGGTATCACGAGTCAGGTCACTGAGATTAATAGAATTCTCCAATACTTAGAAGTGGAAGAAATTAGGAAGGAAGCTTAAAGACTAGGAAGAAAAACATTTCTTGAGATGAATTTAATATGGGGTGCAACTCAGGGGATTGTTATACCATCATGTGAAGTGACTCCCGGCTATTTCAACAGTATCTTCAATAGATAACGTTATTGGGGATTAATGAACTGAGGGATCTGTTGAAGAGAATTGTGCTAAGAGGATCATCATCTAATTCTGCAGCCCATGCCCTCCCTGAATTTGGTAATGAGAGGAAAAAACCAAAATGGTTTCAATATGCAATAATTTACTCTAGTTGCAATGATACAGCCAAAGTAGGCCAGAGTCTGATAGCATGAGTTCAAGAAAGAATTTGATAGCGCATTGAGGAGATAAGAGTTCACTATGTTAATTTTGTGGGTGTGTTGTTACCAAGTAGGTGAAACTGGGACAATCTTCTGATAGGATTTGCCATTTGAGATGATGCTTCGTGGGGCCTCAGAGGCTCCTACTGCCTTTCAGTACTTTGTAGAGAAACGGTGAGAGTGGATGACATCATCGTATTTGGGAGATATTATAAGAGCTGCAGTAAGAGTTCCCTAAAGTCCTATACATCTCAGATAATGGCTAAAATGATCCTATAAAAATACAGTTTTGTCAGGGCCCCATAAATTATTTATAGTATAATATTCCAAGATTGCTGCTACCCCCCCAACCTGGTCAGCTCCCAGGAATAAAGGGCTTCTTGGGGGTCAATATTTAATACCAACTCCATGGGCATAGCACCTGTGCAGATAACCTCTGAAAACCTCACTGCTCAATCTTTAGTTTCATAAAAGTTATTATTTCTTCACTTTGAACACTTCTTGGTTTTTTTGAAAGCCTCTGTAATCGTGTCTCTTAATGACTCTCCGAGGTAAAGCACATTTTTGATTAAATAGTCAGCCATAAAATGCGTTTACATGTGCTTCATTTGGCACTGACTCCCTGCTCTCATATTGCTTGGATGAGAAATGAAAGGGTCTGGAAATGAAGTGAGTACTTTGACTACCGAAGCCTAAATAACTGGGTTACTTCTGTTTATTTTTTGGTGTCTCTTCTTTGAACTTGTACATTTGTTCTCTGTGATCTACTTATTTTCATTGAAGAAGCAATGTCGAGGTAATACTCTAAATTATAGATACTAAAATTAAGATTGCATATACATATACATATTTAAAAAGTACCCATTTTCTCAGAACTTTTGTAGGTTTGAGATGTCCTATTTAAGTGAACATGTGTGTGTGTGTGTGTGTGTGTGTATCCGTTTAGACAGTGTATATGTATTTTGAAGAGGATCAGCTGTCGGAACATTCTAGATTCCCTTCAGGTCCAGCTATTTCCTGCTAATGGTTATTTTTGAATAATGGTTTTATTTTACTGAGTGTTATAAATGTAGAAAGTTATTTTGTTCAAAGGGATAACTTTTTGGTAGACCTTAGTCTTCTACCAATTCAAGTAAACCCATTTTTGAAAATCTTCAGGATGCGATGCTGTTAATTGTAATGTCCTTCTGAAATGGATGAAAAGTTAGCTTTTGAGTTTCACTATACAGGCAGCCTCTATTTAGTATTGGCATTTCATTTTAAACTGTTATTCTATAAAACTTAAGCATTTTCATCACTAGCTATAGGAGCTAGAGTAGTGCTATTAACATCACACCATTTCCACAACTGTCTCTTACATACGCTGTCCCACACAGGCTGTGCACCTAACGCAGGACACGGTGACTCTGATCCTGGTGCTTCTTGAAAAAGGACAAGGCAGACATGGGAGAAGGGCCATGAGTACTTGCTATATTCATTAAGCAGCATTTTTATAACTAATTGTGCCACTGTGATCATTATCTTGGCAAGCTGACTAACTCATCTTGGACACAATTGCATAGCTAAATGTAGAAGCTAATCTGAACACTGACTTTACAAAACCTGAATGATCTATGGTGAAAGCTTTTGTAGATTTTTATGAAATTGTGTACCAGTTAGCTCTATTTTAGGCTCAGACCTGACCCTTTGCTAAGTCTATATTGTGCTTTCCCTGTGACAAGAGTCCCTTTTCATTTGCAGAAACTTCATGTAGATTGCTTTTCTGGAGTGCTTCATGCAAATGACGGCAAGAACGTGAGTTTTGCAGTAGACAAACCTTGTTTAGGCTGCACCTGTGACATGAGACAAGTCACATAACAGTTCCGAGACTTAGTTTTCTTGTCTAAAATGGGCTTAGTATTTATCCAATATGTTATTGAAATAACATGTTTGAACACCTAGCAGAGTGCGAAATTTAGCAAGTATACAACTTCATTGACTACTGTAAAATGTATTCAAATTCTATCTACTTGAAGGGTTATCTAGAAGTCTGCTTTATATCTTTTAAAAAGCATAGATTACAAAATTGTTATATAGGAAATTTGATCTAGCACAATACAACTCTTCAAGCTGAACTCTAATAAGCTTTCTTCCATAGATGTGAGTCTTTAAACTATCTTTAGCCCTGTTATCAGTGTTTCAGATAGGGCTATTTGGATGCAAATTAGCCAGAAAATGAACTCTGGTCGAAGTGTTCATTTAGAGCCCAATATTGTGATACTCTGATCCAAAGAACTTCCTCAGAAAATAGGATCACACAAAGGTCAATCTTCATAAAACAAAAACAAAAATCAAAGTAGAATATTCCCACAAATCACCGCAATATTCAGTCATCACTTCAATCAGAATTATTCATAAATATGTCAATAAATAGTGTAGTATCTCTTGATTTCCTGTTTAACAGTTTATATAATTTGCAAACACTTCACAGTGTAACACTTTGCAATGTACAAAGAATCCTACTGTTCAATAAATATCCATTTACCTACCCGAGAAACATGAAAGAGCAGATATATCCTCACTTTAGTCATCTTAGGATATCAATTACTGTTCCTCTTGCATCCCTCATGCTGTCCAGTGTAGAAGTGCTTCTGACACCAGCATCACCTTATTATTGTTTGGAATGCAAATTACTGCCTGCCCCTCTGTCTCTCACCTCACAGTTTATGGATTAGGAGGACTGGGTTGGGGACTGAGGATTTGCATTTCCAACAAGGTCCAGGTGATGTTGGTGCTGCTGGTTCACACAGGCCCCGGGCTTTAAAAATCACTATTCAAGGCCTAGTGCCCTAAACTTATCATTTTAAGCATATGATTTGTGATGGTGACTAGATTGTAGGTGACTAGATTGAAGGGTGCCTAGACAGTTGGTGAAGCGTGGTTTCTGGGTGTATCTATGAGGAGACTGGCATGTGAGGAGTGGACTGAATGGGCAAGATACACTCTCAGTGTGGGTGGACACGATCCAAAAACGTGGGGGCACAGAATCCTCTTATTCTCCTACCATGGGACATCAGGACTACCTTGATCTTCGAGGTTTTCACCAGTAGCCTCCATAGGCTCCCAGCCTTCAGCCTTGGATTTGACCACAGACAGCCTATGGTTGGGATGTCAGCCTCCATAGTTGAATGAACCTACTTCCCTAGTAAATTCCCTCTCATGTATCTATATCTCTACATATCCTATTGGTTCTGTCTCATCCTGATTAATGCACAATTACGAAAAAGTTTTCATGGCTTAATTGGAGTAGAAAATCATGAGGTACTTTAAAGAAGCCAAGGATGTGTTGGGAAATATAATTTTTAAGATTAATTTTGAAAGAATTAAAAAGAAGTAGACACAAACACACACACACACACACACACACACACACACACACACATAGGTCTTCCACTCATTGGTTCACTCCCCAGAAGGCCGCAACAGCCAGATCTGGGCCAGGCTGAAGCAAGGAGGCAGGAGCTCCATCCAGGACTTGAGCCATCTTCCGCGGCTTTCCCAGGAAACTGGATCATAGTGGAGAATCCAGAACTCATCTCAGCACCCATATGGGATGCTGACATTGCAAGCCATGGCTTAATCACTGCACCACTGCACTGACTCCAAGAATTTTTATTTTTAAAAAAGGCTTACCACTGTAATTGTATTTTTAAAAAGGCTTAACACAGTAACACAATTCCCTAAGCATCCACCAACTCAGTTCCTCTTCTTGACTTGCCACTTGCTGCTGGGTGTTGTCCATTGTAGCTCCTATATAAAATGATAGGCAGACACGAAAAATGTAAAAAAAAAAACACATTATCTATCAGCTGATTTGTGCACATATTATAAACTTATGTGACTCTGTTAAAGAGAGAGCAACCCAATTATAGAATTACCCTACTGAGTGTTGGATTTGAAGTTTCTTTTTTAAAGTTGTATATGAGAAAAATTTCTTGTGGCTATGCTTAGAGTGTTTGTGTTCTCTGGGTATTTAAGTCCTATTAAAATTGCTTACCGGAGTAGGCACTTGGCCTAATGTTTAAATCATCATTGGAGACACGTGTGTTCCATATCAGAGTTCCTGGGATCAAGTACCAGCTCTGCTCCTGATTTCAGCTTCTTGCTAATGTGCATTTCGGGTGTCAGCGGGTGATGATGTGGGCCCCTGCCACCCATATGGGAGATCTGGGATGATTTCCTGGTTGCCAGCTTTGGCCTTGCCCAGCCCTCCTGGCTGTTGTGAGCATTTGTTGAATGAACCCACAGGTGGGAGTTCTCTCTCTCTCTCTCTGCTTCTCAAAGTAAAAAGTAAAATAAAATTTTAAAAAATTAAATGATCACCATAACTACCTATTCAAGGTGAGAGTATGAAATTGCAAAGTTTGAGAGAGCATTGTTTTATCAGCTAGTATTCTAACCGAAATTGTTATAACAATAAAGTCTTTACAGGTCTTCTTTAAACACACCAGCATACCCTAAATTGACATCAATATGCTGTTATTGAAATGTTAATGTGCATTATCATTAAAATTTATATGCTAACTTTTTATTAATGTATATGTATGTGGAGGTACCCCAAGGAAGCAAGAATGAAGAGTGAAAGAGAAGGAGGGAAGCAAATATAAAGGAGTACCTCACCAACTAGCTGCAGTTCTAGAAAACACAGCTGACTGCCTGGTACAAGGGATACCTTCTGCAAGGCTGTATGGAACCATTGCATCTTGGACAATGTCAACAAATAGAAAGGATCAGCAATTTACTAACTCCTTCCCTTCTCTTTCTCTCGCTGGTCAAAATTTTCCTCACTTCTCAGTTCTCTTTCTTGAGGCTCTTTAGATATCCTGAGTAAGAAAGCTACTGCCTGCAAGGCAAATTGGTGAGCAGGTGCAATTTATGGCACCCCTATTGGTAACCTATAGCCTGGAGTCTAGCTGGGGAGCAGGTGCACTTCAGTGGTGACGGAAAAACTCCAGGTGGGAGGCTGGAGGCCTACCCTCTCAGGCATGAAATGAGGTGCTGTAGGGTCATGCCAAAAGCGACTTAGAAGACTAGAAGCAGCTGCTTCAATGAGCCTTGCTGGCCAAATAGGAGTGTGCTACAATGATTGGCCTCCACTGTGAAGGTGGTGATGAAACTTAATGAGCCTTTCTTAACCAAACTTCTCTATGGCTCTGGTTGGTGCCAGCTGGCCTTCCTGGTGGGATTTCAATAGCACTGAGCAAAAAACTATGGCCAAGCAAATCCAGGGAGGTACATAAACTGGGTCTGGCATACCAAGTCTGCAGTACAGACAATATATAACATGATTCTCAGTCATTTTACTGTGCCAAAAAATAAGGGAGATGCCAAACTTGGCCAAAACAACACAAGCATCAACCTGAGAACTCTTGCTGACCAAAGATGGGATAATCATACAACAGAAAAAGCGAATTCAGCAGACTACAGCATGTCAAATACGTAAAACAAAAATTCATAATAGTGATACTCAAAAAAGCCACAGAAAATGAAACTTTATAAAGAAGAAAAAAGGCATCTGAATTGCTTTCCATCTACTGACTTCTTCAGGGTAACTAAATAATTGATAAGCAGAAATTCTTCCTTTTAGTAAAACTCCAGCTTATAAATGCAGAAGGAATGGCAGAATGGGAGAATACTTAATTTATAAGTTTAAATAAAATAATGGATGTGCACATTAATGATCAGTCTCTTATGACCATTAGGTAAAATGTTGAAGGCATTGTTTTACAAGAGAAGGAGCAGCCTGGCAACACCGGAACCCACTGATACATCTTGTCACCCAAAGTAAGGTACACAACTAGACATTAAGTACCTCTTAAGGTGAGCTAGTGCTTGAAAATTGAATCTGAATTCCAATAAACAACTTGACCTATCAGCTTATAGAAAATACTAAGGATAGAAGAATCTATTAATTGATCCCCTGAAGATGCAATCTGCTGCATTTACAATAAGGGAAAACCTAAAAGACAAAACAAATGATTTTTTAAAAAAGATTTATTTATTTGTTTGAAAGGCAGAGCTACAGAGAGGCAGAAGCAGAGGCAGAGAGAGAGAGAGAGAGAATGGATCTTCCATCTGCTAGTTCACTCCCCACAATAGCTGGGGCTGGGATGGGCTGAAGCCAGGAGCCAGGAGCTTCTTCTGGGTCTCCCATGCAGGTGACAGGGGCCCAAGCACTTGAGCCATCTTTCACTGCTTTCCCAGGCACATGAGCAGGGAGCTGGATAGGAAATGGAGCAGCCGGCACTCAAACCGACGCCACATGGGAAAGTTAAAGTTCGTGGAAAATGTGCATTTTCTAATCTAGTATATTCATGAAACCTTTGGTGAACCCCTAGTCATATGAGTAATTTATCAATGAAGTCAGTGATTGAGATTTGCTTTCAAAAATTCAGAAGAGAGCTAAAAAGTGTGGGAAAATGTAGACAAAATGTTGCTAGTTTGTTGAAGTTCGCCATGCTACATAGCACTATACCACACTCTCCACTTTTGTGCATGCTTGGAAATGCCCATAATAAAAGGTCAAAATATTTAATTTTAAAATTCTTATTTATTTATCTTCATTTTATTTGATAGAGAGACAGACACAGAGAAAGATTCCATCTGCTTGTTTACTCCTTAAATGCTCACAAAACTAGAAGCCAGAACTCATTCTGGACCTTCTACACGGGTGGCAGAAACCCAAGTACTTGGCCTGCTGCTTTTCAAGGTATACATTAGCAGGAAGCTCTAATCCAAAGTGGAGCCGGGACTGAGACCCAGGCACTCCAATCATGGGATACAGGTATCCCAAGCAGCGTTTTAACCTCTGTGTGAGACGCTCACCCCAAAAGGTAAAAAAATTTAGATACACAATTTGTATCTACACTGACAAAGGAAGCTCTCCAACTGGCTGTGATAAGTCAGCCAACTTTGGAAATCACTTAGGTAGAGGCAACATGGAATGAAGGAGGCGCAAGTGCAGAGAAACTGGTACCACTCTCTTTTCCCCAGCAATGCCCAGTGTTCCCACTTGCTTAACCACTCCTAGATTATCCTCTGGGATCTCAATCTTAAAGAAGGGCAGGTAATGCAGAAGAATTCAGTATACAAGAGGACCTGCTTTAGGTCCCAGCCTGTAGTGCTATTAAAATTCCTCTTCGGATATAAGAAAAAAGATTAATGAGTATTAATACTTAGCTTCTGTTTCCATGAGAAAGCCTGTGGAAAAACACTTTTAAAAAGCATCTATAGTAACTAATCTGGAAAATAAATCAAATTAGTTGCTGCTGAGGGCTTGCATTACGGTCCAAAATAAGATACATTTTTTGAAGGATAGACCTTTGTGGTGTGTTTCATGGCACAAAATGCACTATTAATTATTTCAGAGTTAGTATAGCTTGTGCCCTAGCACAAGGCAATGGCAATAGAACCATGCTGGATGCCCTGAGACCCAAGTTTTGATTCTGGATCTGTCATTGACAAGCTATATTCTTCTTCAAGTTATCTTTGGGTCTTAATTTTTTTCAGTTCTAAACAAAAATGAGATGTTTCCTATTTTGTTTTCTATCAGTCTGTGAATAAAATTGCACTCACTCCTTTCCATGTACTAGTCTATACGCCTAACAACAATCTTATGACAGAGGTAATTTTATTATTCACAGTTAACAGATGCAGACCTGAGAATGAGTGATCCGATGAATCAGATTCCCAACAGATGTTGAACAAGGAAAGTTTAGATGTGACCCAGTTTTCTTGCTCATAGAAATACCCAGCAATTAGCTTAGCATATATGCTATTGTTATTTATTGTTAGTAGTTGGTATTATTTGAGGTCTATTGAAGCTCTGAAACATTAGAAAAGTTTGGTTTCTCAAAAGATTATGAGAAATTTGCATATCACTACAAACTAGCCTTTGCAAAATAAAAGAGCATTTCTGTAAGAAATTCCAGCGAGATGTTTGTGTGTGTGTACATGTGTGTATGTGTATAAAAATCAGTCTCCTCAAATTCCAAAGGAATTAAATGAATGAATGTCTTAAGTATGAGATGTCATAAGATAAATGGAAGATTTATAAATTTTAAAAGGTCAAGTTAATTCATCTAACATTTTTTGACCATCCACTATGGACCTCTTTGTTCCAAGTGAATTTGAATCTTTTGTGCTTGAAAAAGTATTTGGATGGGATTAGGATCAGTTTCCAGCTAGGTGATCTGAAACAGACCCTGTTATCTCCCTGATTTTCAAGGCCATTGCCCTGTAGACCACAAAGAATGCATTTTGATCCTGTAAGCAGCATCTTGGCATTCATGAGAAAGGACAAAATGCTAAACTATGTGTGATGCTTAACAGAGAATCTTACTCATAAAACAGGTACTGTAAGTAAGCATCAACTTAAAGCTAACATGAAAGCATACAGCTTTAGCAAAATAAACTCTAAGGCTATTTTACAGTAAGATTTCAGGTGTCAATAAACTATGTTAATTTCACAATGACAATAAATATATAGTTTTTTTGTAATTTTTCTGTGTGCAACCAAACTTCTTTTTCTTAAGGTTCAATTCCCTTAGCAACAGTGAAAATATTTTTTTTCTCATGTCATGCTTTTAAAATCACTTTGATTACATTATCTCATTTTTTTTAAGATAAATGTTGAAAAACACTTGTATGCAAACATTGGCCTACATATGGAAAATGGAGAAACTCCATATTTTGGGAAAAGTGTTTTTGTGCTAAAAATAGTGGCTGTGAAAGAAATAAAAGTATAACAAAAGAACAGAAAGTAGCAAGAGAAATAAAAGAGTACTTTGGAGACAGTACTCACATTTTCCAGGCAGTCCATAGTTATAATGCTAAACTTCTTGGCTAAAAAGATAGTCTTTGGAGAAAGCTTCTTTCACACTGAAGCCACTTATTTAGATTAGAATGCTCTACTGAACTGGAGGGCAAGTTTGAGGGCTGTTAAATTAAAAGGCATGGCACCCTGTTTTAACTTGTAAGACCATGAAAATTAAAAGCTTTTACAAAACTGTTTTTCTAATTTACAGTGCATTTTAATAAGCATAGCTCGGTTGTCTAATTCCCAGTAGCAAGGAACAGAAAGCATCACTGTGGGTGGCTGATTAATATTTTGTATTTGTCTTTAGCAACTAACATGTCAATAAATGAAGATGCTCTGAAAGAAATAACATATTCAAAACAGACTTTCTTCACTATGAAATTATTAGGGATATTTCATTTTAATATGTTTACATTATAGTAACTCACATTTCATAAAATTTATATGAAAATTTAAGGTTGGAAAATTATTGGCTCAACAACTGTGTAAGGAAAGTGTCTTGTCTATTATCACTTGCATATTAAAAATGTGTTTTTGAGTGTTGTTTAAATCTTGAAACCTTAATATACTTTTGAATAAACTACTGAAGTCCAGGTCATTTCCTTTTAAGCTTCTCATTTTTTTCAAGTTTTCCTTGATGTTGATGATAATCAAGTTATTATCACTGTCTTGCGCTACCAAATGCCACTCATTTATGTTTTCACAACTCCTTACTAAGAGCTTGGTCTATCAAATCTTCATTTTTCTGGTGATACATATTACTTGGTAGAAGGCTTTATCTTTCTTAAAGGAAGCAGTTTCACTCAAACTCATCACTGAGATGATTTTAGAAAATTCATTAAACAGAGATGCCATATTTTATAAATATTTATAAAAAATTTCAAATATTTATCAACTGATAAGGCTGAGGCTCTGACCAATCAGCAGACACCAGCAATAACACTGAACAAAGTCCTGCAGTCCCCTTTTGGAGCAGACAATAACCCTTTGGCTCCTGGATGGTGAGAAGGAGGGAGGAGATGGATGGAGGGAAAGGCTGAAGAAGAGTAAGGAAGCTCCCAGTGTGCTTATAATCCTGACTGCTACCCAGGTTCTCAACCTTGGTATAGCTGACAATTTTGAGACTGATAATTCTTTGCTGTTGGGGATTGTCCTAAAGTAGGATGCTTAGGAATACCTCTGGCTTCTACCTGCTAGATGATGCTTGATAGTCTCCAGATATTTTCAGATGTCTCCTAGGGAGCAAAACCACCTTAATTGAGGACCACTGTTATATACCATTGGGTACAGCAATATTTCAACATTTGAATACCACTTAAATTTCTACCATACCCCACATCATGTTGAATTATTACCTGCTTTATAGTGCTTAGTAAAGATTTATTGAATAAATGAATGAGTCATTCAATCAGTCAACACACTGGGACTAACCTTTTGTGGATGATTGATTAATAACTTATCTTTAGTACTTTGAGTGTGGGTACCTCTTGATTTACAATTCAACAGATGTTGAGTGAGACCCTTCAACTCTTTTTAAAATTTATTTTATGTATTTGAAAGGCACAGTTACTTAGAGAGAGAGGGAGAGACAAAGAAAGAGAGAAAGGAGGAAGGCGCACTTTCATCCACTGATTTACTCCCCAATTGGCTGCAATGGGCAGGGCTTTGTCAGACCAAAGCCAGGAGCCAGGAACTTCTTCCACTTAACTGCAGGGGGCCAAGGACTTGAGCTATCTTCTGTTGCTTTCCCAGGTACGTCAGCAGAGAACTGGATCAGAAATGGAACAGCTGAGATGCCAAGTGGTGTCCATATGGGATGCTGGCATAATAAGCAGTGACTTTTACCCAGTAAGGCACTACACTGGCTCCCAACCTTTCAACCTGTGGATCATAGTGTTCAGACACTATGGAGGCTACAGAAAGCATAAAGCTTTGAGTTTATTGTTTGCAACTGTTCTCACTTTGTACATAACTCTTTAGTTCATTTCATCCACTCTCATAGTGTTCAATTACAGGTTGATAAATTCTTTATTTGGCTCTTATCCTCAACCTCTGACTGAATGTAGGCTGTGACTTTACAGGTCTGCTATAGAGGATAATATTTTAAAAGGTTTGTGGAAAATGGAATTAAAAGATAAGGCTGTTTGGGTGCAAACCATTTTGAAATTCATGCATAGTATTTTTATAATAGACATTTTTGTGAACTCTTTGGAAACCCCTCTTAAACATGGATCTCAAGAATGATTGCCCTCAAATAAATTTATCTTTTAACTCACATTCATGAACTTTTGAGGAACCCTTATTTTACACCTTAAGTGCAAAATGTGTAGCTTTTGCTTTACTTCCATTGCAACAGGACAAGTTCCATTTCCTGTCTTATCTAAATGAATTAGATAATTACCACCTGATTCTTGATGCTACTCTAGATAACTTTCTCCTGGAACTCCTACTCACAAGCAATAATCGCAAAGTCCAGTTAACATCACCACCAAATAGCTTGGGTTTCATTTCCTCCTTTTTATTTTCTGCTCCACTGGGCTGGTTCTAGCCACCTGACCGGTCTTCCAGAGCATGGCATCTGTTCTCTCAAATCCAAACTCTGTTGATTCCAACATCATTTAGCTAACTAGTAACTTCACAATATATGAAAATGCTTTAGTTTTCTAAAGGATGAAATCTAAGATCTTGAGCATAGCATCTAGGCCTTTCCCTAATTTGACCTCTGCTCAGTCTTGGAGACCACAAATTGGCATTTCTCCCTCTAGTAATTCTCAACAGCTATTATAATGTGATTGACTTGTTCCTGTGGCCTGGAATACTTTCTTTACCCTTAGTGCTGAACAGACTCTTCATCCTTTCAGTTCACATGACACCTCCTCCAGGAAGCCTTGTCAGACCTGTTCATCCTGGCTCTGTAGCTTTTTTACTTTTAGTACTCCAGGCCCTCATTTTGTGTGTGTGTGTGTGTGTTTAAAGATTTATTTATTTATTTGAAAGTCAGAGTTACACAGAGAGATAAGGAGAGGCAGAGAGAGAAAGAGGTTTCCATCCACTGGTTCACTACCCAAATGGCTGCAATAGCCGATCCGAAGCCAGGAGCCAGGAGCTTCTTCCGGGTCTCCCATGTGGGTGCAGGGGCCTAAGGACTTGGGCCATCTTCTACTGCTTTCCCAGGTCCAGGCCCTCTTTAATGGCAGCATTATCCCTCATGGTTGAAACCATCTATTTCATGGCTCTGTGGTTGGTCACAAAGGCAGAGACTATGTCCCATTGAGCTTTATAACCTTAAACCCTAGCATAGGTGCTCAAAAAATATGGTTGGTGTGATCTTGATTTGGGGAAGCAAATTAGATATAAAAATAGAGGGGAAAAAACGATTGAAAGTATACCCATGTAACATGGCTAGACTCTATGCTCCTGACATTTCATTGGAACTTCCTTTCACTTTGGCAATTAAGAAGTACCCGTATGAGGCTTACTCACATGAATACATTAAATAGGGAAAGTAAAATTGCTTTTCAAATTTTTGGAAAGACTGTAAAGGAATAAACAGAAGGGGAAGAAAGAGGAGAAGGGCACAGCAAGCAGCATAAGCTTTGTTCATTGTATATCCTTAAACCAGCACTTTCCACATGAATAACCCCATATCTGCAGGGAGCATCTTAAACAGCAGACCAGAAGTTCAAATTAAAAATTTCTCTAACTTGATAAATTATGAACAATACCCATCCCTCCTTCCTCACCTCCCCCACCACTCCCACCTTCCACCCTCTCTTCTCCCTAAAAAATACTTATTGAAATAAAAATTAACTTTTGAGATCTTTTTTCACTACTGCTTTCAGGACTAAGATGAAATGGAGAACATAAGGCTAGCAGATGGGCAGAGCTTTAAAGAAGTTATAATATTTGGGTTGAAATTCTCTACTCTGTTAATTACGGCCCTGAAGACTTCTTGTCACAAGAGCAAAATTTCACAACGCCCTGACATTAAGAATGTTGATACCCAGGCACGAGTACAGCTGCCTGCACATGAGGCCACCAGATGCCTATAATGCTTTCAAAGGGGAAAAAGCTGCATTGCTAAGGTTTAAATTCTCTAATCCAGTGACAGAGGCTTTGAAAGCTCACTGCTTGGGAAGCACTCTTGCCGCTCCCTCATTTGAGGAACTGGTGGTCCTCTCGTGCCCTTGCTTTTTCCACCAAGATCTGCACTTGGAGCCTCTGGGAGAAGTGTGTTAAGAAACCACCACAAACTTAATTCAGGTACCATGGAAGACATTCCTGGGTTAGTGTGTCATCATGATCCTAACCCTTACCTGCTACTATTCTGGAAGAACACTTAGGAATAGGAATAAAAACAATAAGGTGGAAAAACACAAATTAATTTTCATATTATTTCTGGAGCATGGCACCAAATGTACAAGTCAATGGGGCTGTAGTTTGTCAACAAATATGGACTGCAGCCCCTTTTATTACAAGGATCTTTTACAATAAACATTTCTTCTCAATCCACCTATAAGTTTACAAAGCTTGACAAAGGACATAATACGCAGGGGGATGAACATATGAATGGAACACCTACAACCTAAAGTAAGCTGAATTCAGTCACCAGAGAAGCCGCATTTGATCTTCAGTAACGCATGCCTTTACAGCCAGTGAGGCCCAAGTGCCTATCTTTTTCCAGTGCGGTTGGCCCTCCACGTCTGCTAGTTCTGAATCCACAGATTCAACCCAATAAATAAAAAATATACCAGAAAGTTCCAGGAAGGAAAATAAATATTTGATACTACAAAAAAAAGTTTGAGAGAAAAATTGCATCTTTGCAGACTTTTTTCTTGTCATTATTCCTTAAACAACACCGTATACAATATTTACGTACTATGAAGCATTGTAAGTAATGTGAGAAAGATTGAAAGCCTACAGGAGGCTGTGTGTAAGTTGTATGGAAATATGCCATTTTATAAAAGGAACCTGAGCTTCTAAGGATTTGTGTATCCTTGGACATCCTAGAACACATCCCTTGTGATGCACTTACTAACTGCGGAACCATAGGTAAATCACCCCTTCTCCTGAGCTCTGGTCTACTCATATGTAAAACTGAAGAAATAATAACCACCTGACAGTCAGATCTCATTGAACTTGGGAACTTGAGTTTGCAATATTGTTGCTTAGTAACTGGCACCTCCCCCTAATGCTGATTCACTGTGCTCATCAACATGCACACCAGGTGTCTTGCAGGCCCTTTACTCTGCCTGCAGGTCTTCCCAGCCACTTGCCTCACTCTCACTCTTGTGGGACTTGCCCACAGCAGAAGTCATTTCTCAGTGCTGCTTTATTTCTGATTCTGTCAGTTGGGGAACAGGAATGCTCTTCTTCACAGAATGAGTAGTCAGATATGTATTTTTTTTTTTTAATTTGGAAGGAAGTGACACACAAACAGCCAATATTTGAATTTCAATTATTTATATGTAGGCCAATTTTCTTGCCGAACACACTGCTAAATTTTTATGGGAGTGAAAAATGTGGCAATGAAGAATGTCCACAGATATTACAAACCAAAGGTATTCTTGAAAGTGATACCAAAATATTAATTAAATGTTGCACTGGTATTAATTAGGACTTTAAAAAACATTGACAGGGCCGATGCTGTGGTGCAGTGAGTAAAGCTGCCGCCTGCAGTGCTGGCATCCCGCATGGGTGCCGGTTCGAGTCCTGGTGCTCCACTTCTGATCCAGCTCCCTGCTATGGCCTAGGAAAGCAGTAGAAGATGGCTCAAGTCCTTGGGCCCCTGCACCTGAGTGGAAGACCAGGAAGAAATTCCTGACTTCTGTCTTCGGATCAGTGCAGCTCCAGCCATTGCTGCCAGCGGGGAGTGAACCAGTGGATGGAAGACCTCTCTCTCTCCCTCTCTCTCTCTGCCTCTGCCTCTCTGTAACTCTGCCTTTCAAATAATTAAATAAATCTTTAAAAAAACATATTGACAAAAGAACCCCCTCATGACATGCATACTAATGCTAGAATATCTGCCAAGTGGTTTCAACATTTGCCGGTGGCTAAACGAAGTTTGTTCTCTTTAACAAGGAATTTGGTGCAGTGAAGGGGGAAAAGGACACTTAGGTAGTAAATCCTTCATTCTTACCAACATTCTAGAACAAGCTGCAGCAAGCCCTGTTTATCCTCTCCACACCTAGGCTTATACTCACTGGGGCAGAGAGAAACTCAATTCCTCACTTTCCATTAGTCACTCACCAAGGGGAGGCTATGGGATTGGCTCTTAGGCCTAGTCCAAGGAAAGCAGTTAAGATTTTTTATTTCCGTGGACTTCTGTGAACTGATTACCAACAGGATTTGCTCTCGGGTCACAATTTTGTTCTCGCTGTGAAGAGGTAGTGGAATGGATACCTTTTTCATCCATTATACCTTTTGTTTTTTTTGGATAGGCAGAGTGGACAGTGAGAGAGAGAGACAGAGAGAAAGGTCTTCCTTTTGCCGTTGGTTCACCTTCCAATGGCCGTGGCGGCCAGCGCACTGCGGCCAGCGCACCGCGTTGATCTGAAGCCAGGAGCCAGGTGCTTCTCCTGGTCTCCCATGTGGGTGCAGGGCCCAAGCACTTGGGCCATCCTCCACTGCCTTCCTGGGCCACAGCAGAGAGCTGGCCTGGAAGAGGGGCAACCGGGACAGAATCCAGTGCCCCGACCGGGACTAGAACCTGGTGTGCCGGCGCCGCAAGGTGGAGGATTAGCCTATTGAGCCACAGCACCGGCTCCATTATACCTTTTCATCCATTATATTCCTAGAGAATAGATTACTAAATAAAACTCCATTTTATGTAGCATCTATTTTAAGATGTATGTTTGCTTTATAAAATTGTGTGCTATGGCATTAGCTGCATATATATTTCCAATTGTAATATTTTCCAATTTGTTGCATTTGTCTCTTGATCCTTTTTTTTATAGGTTTATTTATTTTTTTTTATTTGAAAGACAGAGTTACAGAGATGCACAAGCAGAGAGGTCTTCCATGCGCTGGTTCACTACCCAATTGGCTGGTCTCCCATGCAGGTACAGGGGCCCAAGGACTTGGGCCATCTTCCACTGCTTTCCCAAGCCATAGCAGAGAGCTGGAAGTGGAGCAGCCGGGACTCGAACTGGAGCCCATATGGGATGCCGGCACTGCAGGCAGTGGCTTTAGCTGCTTCTCCACAATGCCGGACCTTTGATCCTTATATAGTGACTTTCTTTATCTGTTTTAAAATTTTTATCTTGAAGAATGTTTTGTTCTACATTAAGTATAGAAATTTCTGTTTGCTTTTGGATTTCTAATTTAAGTCTTATACAGATTAAGGACTACCTACTTTCAAGTCTCAAAACCTTCTCACTCCTATTCAATCACCACTCTTGTTCAGGGCCAATGTTTGGACAACCTTGTCTTGGATCCCTGCCCTTTAAGATTATGCTTCTTGTTGACCCATTACCCGCTCTGTGGTGGATCACCCCTACTCTACCACCACTTAGTCCTAGCCTATCTGTGCTGTTCACTGCTATTCATTGCTGGATCCTGCAAACAGTCCGAATATAGAAATGTATAATTTAATTTTAATTTTAAAGTCTGAGATAATCAGAGGTACTCAAATATGCATGTGACCCAAATATTATTCATTGTGAAATGAAAGTTTCTTCCACCCATTGATTGAATGTCAAAATTGCAGGTGCTTCTGGACTCACATGGGGTTACATCCCAATCAACTAATCCTAAATTGAAAATATAGCAAGTGGAAAATGCATTTAATACACCTAAGCTACCAAACATACTTAGCAACACAGCTGACTGGCAATTATTTCCCCTTGAGATTGCAGGACTGCTTGGGAGCTGTGCTCATTGGTGCTGTCCTCATACCACAATACCTGGGGAAAGATCAAAATTCAAAGTTCAAAGTATAGTTTTTACTGAATGCATATTGCTTTTCATACTACCATAAAATGGAGAAATTATAAGTCTAACCATTGTAAATCAGGATCATCTATATTTTATATTGGGGTGGTGGGGAAGAGAAGGTGGGAAATTGGATCTCCTGATGATAAAGTGACTAAGCGTAGATTTAGTCAATATTTGAATACATGGTTTGATGCATTGAGCAATTTTGAGGACAGTAAAAATTGAATTTAGTATTCAGAATTGGTTTTCTTGGAAAATACAGAGTGAATGGTATTGAAATGCAATACACACAGCAATATTGTCCTATCAAGGTACCACTGCAAATTATATGGATTCCTTTCTCCTTAAATTTATATCAGTTTTCTTTCTCCCCATCTTTTCTTCTCTGCAGCTTCTTACATCAGCTTTGGCCAAAATGTCATCTAGAATAAAAACAGCACCAACACTGAAATACTTTTTCTTGGTTATGTTTTGAGTTTGGCATAGGAACTTCTTTATGTACTATCTTTATTCATATAATTACTATACAATATTATTTTATGCTATAAGGAAGGCTTTGAGATCTTTATGTAAAACTGATGGTAAAAAATCAAATGTTTTATTTAAGTGCAATTCATTGGAAGTATTTTTGCCAAATAGGACCTTAGTTTCAGCAAGTGCTAAAGCTTAGAAATTGCTTTCTCTAATTGTTCTTCCATGGGTTGGGGCCAAAACAATAACATGAATCAAATATCAGCTATCATTTGTAGAATGGTGTCCAGAGACCTGGCACCATTCTTATCATTTTATGTGAATGAACTCATTTAATCTGCATAACACTGAGGTGCAAAAGGCATTATACATTTTCTCATCTATCATAAGGGTCAGAGCTGTTACTGCTATAGCACAGATTAACAAAAGAAAAGTATAATTTATTCAACCAAAATTTTTTGTGACATGGGAACCCGTCAGAAACAAAAACTGAAAGATCCAGGGAACACCACGGATGCATTTTTTGGGCTTAGGTTCAATGAAGAATGGACACCCATGCAGAGATAAGACTAAGGACGAAGGTCGTGATGTAACGATAATAGGTTGAAGGAGGAAACCCAGCCAGTCCTGTCTGGGCAGATTCTTTGTGGCTTCTCAGTCTAACTTTCCTTCCTTCTGGGTATGGGGCAGGAGCCTTCTTGAATGGGAGTCTTCAAGGGAGAAGGCAGAGAAGGAACACTTTATGGCTTCCTTTGCGGGGATGGGAGGTGATGGGGGGGGTTCTTGTTTGTGTGACCCACCTTGAGAAAGAGGAATTCTGATTTCTCTGACTTCGTATAAAAAAATGGAAGGCGGGAGGGCAGGAGAAAGTCAAAGAGACTGCTTTCTGAATCTGCTTGTCCTGTGGTTCAAAGTCCTTTGCACACAAGAGCACCATACTTTGGGGTGTCATTTTTGGAGCTTCAGCATTTAATTTGTATGACAATCCTAGCAGAAAAGTCCTGATAGTTTACTCATAAGGGCTAAGCACCAACGCCTCTGCTATTCTTAGACTTATCTAAGATACCTTTGCACTAGTTTAAGAACAGTTTCCTGGGAACCAAGTCTCCATGTCAATCCCTATTCAGATCCCTCCCAATGTGTGACCTGGGAGCCTGAGCCAGCATGGTTTTGCAGAAGAGTTAACTTAATCCTATTCATGGAGGCTGAACACAGCATTTGCTTTAATAAGAACAATGGGTTAAGTAAGTAAACACGGGAAATTAAGTCAGATCCAAAAGTCTCATAAAATAATTACATACTGAACATGACCTACTAAAGGCCAAATCTGTTATAATGAATAATAAATAAATATCTGCTACACATTTCTAAAGTGTGCTCTGTTTTAGTAACCACTAGAATTAGATTCAATTCAGTACTTTGATTCACTTTTTTTTTTATTAATAAGAGGAATTGATGTACCGAAGACTTGTTCTCATGATTGTTTTCATATAGGTTGGTTTCTGCTTTAAAAACCAAGTAGTTCAACCAAGTATTCAGAAAGGATTATGAACTATAGATTTTATTGTAAAGCAAACTGACTCGATTTCCTTATGCATGCATACACTGTACTGCTGCTCTATAACATATGTATTTCAATCTTGGGCAATCTGAGCTCCACTTACACAGCACTGCTCAGTAGGAGAACGCAGCGTTGGCTACTGAGGGGAATGAACTGAAGTAACTGCACGCACACTTTGACTTAGATGAGTTAGCACATACAGAGAGAATTCAGAATTATGAGTTGAAGTGAATAAAGATTTGTTAAAAAACCTTCAAAGATTTGAAGCTGAAGATTTGGCTTTCTGTCACCATGACTGAAGAATGAATTCCTCCCTAGCAAAACCATTTTTTTAAAGATTTTATTTATTTATTTGAGAGGTAGAGTTAGAGAAGGAGGGAGAGACAAAAATGTCTAGGTCGATCCGAAGCCAGCAGTCAGGAGCTTCCTCCAGGTCTCCCACATGGATGCAAGGGCTCCAGCACTTGTGCCTTCCTCTACTGCTCTCCCAGGCTACAAGAAGAAAGCTGGATCAGAAGAAGAGAAGCTTGGACATGAACTGGCACCCACGTGGGGTGCCCATGCTGCAGGCATAGGCCTAGCCTACTATGACATGGTGCCAGCCCCCCAAACCATATATTGAGTGATTAAATAATTTTGACTGATTTTTACCATCAGCCTCACCTTCGACCTATACAAATGCCCTTTAAAGTCTACAAAGTATAAAAGAGTTAAGAAAAAGTAGTCAGTTGCGAATCATTACTTAATTATTCATGAGGTATATGCAGTATGTCAAAGAAAGGAATTACAAATGTTTAATATATTCTTCCTGAGAGACAAATATTATTCTGATAGAGAATATAAGAAAGCTAGTAGACGTATGTTCTAGGCCATGAAAAACAAGGGGATGCCCTTTGTGTCACTTAGGGACTGAACAGTATTTTGAGAGAAGCATTTGTAGACCTGTCAGAGGTCTTACAAATGTTGCATGACCCTTAAAGACCACAGTGGTTCACTAACAATTGCCATGATTATTCCTAGATATATGGGACATTTGCCAAGGTAGAACTCCTACTTGTGAGTGAACTTGAAATTCCTACTGTTTAAATGTAGGACATATAAGATATAATAGGGTGTAGTTTTAATGGTAGGAATAAGGTACAAACTACTGATCCTAATAGCACCCGTTGAAATGTTAATTAGTCTGGATTTTGACTCTCAGACTAGCAAACTTCCTAGCTTTGGGGCTCGGAGAAAGGGGATGGAGTTAGTAATTTAATTCTAATAATTATGATCATAATAATAATGGGCTGGCATTAATTGGGTGCTTACCAGCTTCAAGTGAAGGTATAACTGGCAATGGGAAACTCTGTGGACCTGGACTTGGTGGAGACTTACTCTAAGGTATCTGGGAGACCAGGAAAAATAGTGCGGAGTCATGGACTCCTAATTTGTCAGTGGGAAGTGAGACGTCTGGGTGTAATTTCAACTGCTTCACAGATTTTCATAGAGTAGTTATAGATCGTGTTTCAAAAGAAAAGAAAAAAGTTTTGAAATCCAAAATAATGACATGTTGACTTAATTACTAATCTTGATGAAAATTTCATTCAAACTATGTGATTTCCATTTCAGGTAAGGTAAAAATGAGGTACTCTCTCTGCATGAGTTGTGAATAATAAGCTTCTGAGTACCAATAATTTGACAGCAATGGGCTGAATAAAGTAAGCATTTTGATCTCTAATCAGAGAAATGAACACCTGTGAGAAGGAGCATGAAAAGAAATTATAGGATTCACATTTCCAGAAAACATAACTGTTTAGCAGGAAAAATCCAAACATAATTGTTACAGATCAATGTGTATCTGGTGGGTTCAGAACTGTCAGTGAGTCTTATCTTAAGTTTACTATTTAAGTGAGTGTTTTTAAACAATAGGAAAAAAAAGAGGGGAAAAGTTTGAAAGCTTTCAATTCAGCCAGAAGGAAAGGACCCTTCATTTTGTTGCAATGTTTTAAAACAAGCTAGATGTATTCGCCAAGGAAAGTAGGAGAAAACGTAATAGCAGAAAAAGAAATCGGGACTGGCGTCCTGGCTTCAGGGCTGCCTGCAACCTCAGCATTCCACAGGTGCACTTGTTCAAGTCCCCGCTTTCTACTTCCGATCCACCTCCCTGCTAATGGCATGGGAAAAGCAATGAAAGATGACCCAAATGTTTGGGCTCCTGCCCTGCCACCCATGTAAGAGACCTGGAGGAAGCTCCTGGCTCCCGGCTTTGGCCTGGCCCAGCCCTGGGCCTTTGTAGTTTCAGGGGAATGAACCACAGGATAGAAGATTCTCTCTTTCCCTCTCTCTCTCTTTCTCTCTCCAGCTTTCAACTTTTCTTTTTTTTTTTTTTTTTAAATAGGACTAATTAATGAAACATGACTCTCTTAAAACTTTGCAGGAATGTATAACAAGTGGTAAACACTTCTAAAGTATTTGTGCTTTCTAGTGTACTCTGACTTTTCTGCTTTCAGAAACTTCGATTTTATAACCTCTTTATTTTTATTCTCTACATTATGAAATAATGAATAAATAGTATCATTGAACAGATGACGTATACCATAATAAGCTCTCCTTTGGTTGTTGCTGGCATACTACAGCGTTTTTAGTAAAGGCAGGAAGTTTCAATGGAGAAAGTTGACGTCCTGTTGTTTGCCTAGTACTTCAACAATCCTAAGTGGGCCCAGCTGCCAGCACACATGGATTCCTGAGGGGTTCTTTGCATTGGCTGATGAAAATAGTTACACCTGCGAATTTACTGAGTCTATGGGTGGCTTGTCTGCCTACAGCTCTGCCTCACATCTTTGATTGCACAGAGAAATGGAGCTATGGCATCTAGGAAGGAGGCTTCAAAAAGAAGCTATGGATGTTGGCATTTATGTGAGCTGTGTGTTCCATTCCAACACACCCCATGTAACTCAGGAGGGACAGCCATCTTCCACTATCTTATAAGTTTAAGCTTTTTTCCTTTTAGAAATTATTTTTGACCTTTCGTACCTCGTGCTGCCTTTTTTTAATAGCACACAAGAAACAGTAGTTTTTCCTGTTATAAATGCTTAGTATGAATCACTACATGATTGACAGTACTCCATGGCCTGTTTGTTCATTCTGAAGGCTCTCAAGGTTAAGCTGGACTAATTCTCTCTCTCTCTCTCTCTCTCTGTGCTAATATTTATTTATTTTCCTTTTATTTGAAAGGCAAAGGGGAAGAGAGAGAGAGAGAGACAGAGAAACAAAGAGACAGAGGTAGATCTTCCATGTATTGGTTCACTCCCCAGACACCTGTAACAACCAGGTCTGGGCCAAGCCAAATCCAGGAGTCCGCAGACGCCATCCAGGTCTCTTATATAGGTGGCAGAGACACACATACTTGAGCCATTACCTGCTGGCTCTGTGCATTAACAGGTGATCTGATACAGGATGTGATCATCTCAAGCCTTGGCTTTACTGTTGCACAAAACCCACCCAACCCTAGTCTCTACTCCCTCCCCTGCTGTTTTTTTGTGGCATCACAGAAACCTGGTCAGCCCTTCGCCTCCTTCAAATGCTGTCTCCAACACCCCACCTTTTTCTTTTTTTAAAGATTTATTTATTTGAGAGGTAGAGTTATAGACAGAATGATTTTCCATCTGATGGTTCATTCCCTAGTTGTCTGCAACTGCTAGAGCTAGGCTGATCTGAAGCCAGGAGCCAGGAGCTAGGAGCTTCTTCCAGGTCTCCCCTCGGGTGACAGGGGCCCATGTACTTGGGCCATCTTCTACTGCTTTCCCAGCTCATAAGCAAAGAACTGGCCCAGAAGAGGAGCAACCAGGACTAGAAACGGCCCATATGGGATGTCCACACTGCAGGTGGAGGCTTAGCCTACTACACCACAGGCCCACAGATGCTGCCCCTTCTGGCTTCCCTTGGATGTACTAGAATGTGGTTGTGGCAGGCTGTGAGGCTCCAGGATTTCTGCACCCTCCCTGTATTCTTGCAATCACCCAGATGAAAGGTGTTGTCTTGGGTGCCTTCTGTATGCCCTTGCACTCTGCCCTTGCCAGGAGTCCTAAGAGAACACGGTATCAGATCCCTGCATCTAAGCTCATAAAAAGACCCGCTTCTCTTAAATCATCAAAGTAGTCACTTTCTCATTGTTAAATCCAGAAACTAACCCAGCAAATGAGAAGAAATTCTTCTTTATCCCTGTGGTTCCTAGTGTGCTGCAACAATGGAACAGGTGGTAAATACTTCCTCTATTGACACTAACAAAAGGCGTAGAGCCTGCCTGGACTTTGATAAGCACCTGGGGCAGCAGTAGAGCTGCCCCAGGCCACTTCTGTGGCAGCACGAAAACTGCTAAGCAGACAGACCTCTGATAAGTAAATAACTCAGGGACATTAGTATTTACTTTCTCAGGGACTGGTTAGTGAGCACTTGTCAGATTCTCCTCCTATCTGTCCCTTAACTAACCAGCCACTGTTTTGATTCTCCCATAAGGAAAGATTGGAGGGTGTGTCAAGGGACATGACCTAAAAGGGCTGTTAAAACTTGCCTGCAAAGGCACAGGATTCAGACAAATTGGGAATGGAATCTACCTTGGCACAGAAAATTTTGACCTTGGGAAGTCTATTGTTCACCTAATTACTTAGGGATATTTGCCTAACTCCTGTTGGGCAGTGACTTTTTTTTTGGGTGGGGGGCATTGTCATTAATCATTGAACAGTAGAGCTGGAACTAGGAAGCCAGAGACAACAGCTTTAGCTTTTATTCCTAATAACAACAAAAATTCACATATTTACCTAGTGATTTGTATTGCTGTGAATTAGCTGAATTAGCCTGTGAAAGTATCACACAGATTTTTTATGAATATTTAATTTATCATAATATTATCGTGAGGTGGATTTTTTTAAAATCATCATTTACAAATGAGGAAACTATGAAAAGAACTTGGCCTTTCTCTTGTGTGAAGGCCCATGTTCTTTTCCATGGTAGTGCTAGCTTCTGTCTTGAAGACTGGGAGAGGATAAGGTAGAAATACATACAATTTCATTTTTTTCTCAAAGTTTTATTTTAGTATAGTTGTATCTATATAAAAGTGTGATTTTTCTGCCGCCCTCCCCATTCTTTTCTCCTTACCCCACAATCACTGCTCAGAGTAAGTCCTAGCTGTAAGGATGCCTCTACTATATTAATATTATTATTTCCAATCTCATATGTGCACCATCTTAGTGGAAGTTTGTCAGTAGAACTCAACCCCTAAAATGAGTAACATGGAAAATCCATGGTTCTTTTAAAGATATATGAATACTTGTGTCAAAATACAAATGTTTTCTTAAAAATGAATGAAATAAGCCTGCTGATTCAAGGCAAACAACTGTCAGTGTGTATTGCCAGGGATAAAACTCAGGATCCATAAGGAAAATAAGAACTGAAAAACGTGCACCTGTCTGCTGCGGTTTGGATATTAGTTTGGGTGTCCCTTAGAGGCCCATTGTTAAAGGTTTGGTCTCCAGAGTGGCCCTACTGGCAGATGGTGGAACCCTTAGGAGGTGGGGCCTTGTGGGAGGACCTACTCAATGTGTCCTTGGAAGGTCATGCTGTTACCTCTTGAGTTCCTGTGAGACGGCTGTTATCAAAGCCTGAATTTGGGACTAGTTGCTGCTTCTCGGCTCAAGGCATGACCACTGGCCCCAACATGTGCTCTACCATTTTCTTCTGCTGTCATTACTGGAGGTCAAACCAATGGACCACCCGGTCTTGGACTTCAGTCTCCAAAACTACGAGCTAAATGAATTTTTTCTCTTTGTATGGTTAGCTGTCTCAGGTATTTTGTTATAGTAACACAAAGCTGACTAAATACACTGTCATTATGAGCTTGATAGCTTCCCAGTATTTGAAAACTTTTCTGATGAGATTGCATATTAGTGTTGTGTTCTTACTGTTTGTTATTTATTTGACAAGCAGAGAGACTAAGAGATACAGTTAGACAGTCTAACATTTGCTTGTTCACTCCCCAAATGTCATCAACTGCTGGGGCTGGGCCAGGGTTGAAACTGACCCACAAATGCAAACCAGGTCTCCCAGATGAGTGGCATGGACCTAGTTACTGGAGACATCACCATTGCCTTCTAGGGTCCTCATTAGTAGGAAGCTAGAGTTAAGAGCCACAGCTGAGGATTGAACCCAGTACTCTGATGTGGGACACAGGTTCTGAACTGCCATCTTAAATGTTAGGGCCTATGTATTTTTTTTCAGTATTGTATAATACTTTATAAAATCTAAAGGATGTGCAATTTAGTAAATCAATATTTTCAAAATGATGAATACATAATGCTATAAAACTTTCATTTGTAAAAGATATGTTCAATGCAACACAGACCGGTGAATTTCTCTGTGACAAAATAGAGAATGTCTGTAGATATTGTTTCAGGTTCTGTATTGCAAACAACACTCAAAAATCTAGCACTTGTCAAGTTTTGGTGCAGTATTAAATAAAAGGATAGCTGTGATTATACTAGAACTTTTTGAAATATCAGCCTGTATACAAACATGTGACTGTGTGAAGATGGATTTTCTTCACAAACTTTAACCAAAACAATACCTCATGCTATATTGAATGCAGAATCAGGTATGATAATTCAGCTGTCTCCTCTTATTGTAGTCATTGAAGATATTTGCATAGTGTAAGAGAATGTCACTCTTTTCACTAAACTTGTGTTTGGGAAAACACAGTGACTTTTACATAGAAATCTATTTTATTTATGTTAACATTAATGGCTTTACTAATGTTTGAGGTAGGCTGAATTATGGCCCTTCAAAGATATCCACATCCTAATCACTGGAATCTATAAGTACATTATGTGGTAAAAGAGACTTTGCAGATGTGATTAAGAGTCTTAAGATGGAAAGATGGTCTGGATTGTCTAGGTGACTGCAGTATGATCACCAGCATGTTTATTAGTGGGACAAAGGAGTGTCCCATGGAAAAAGGGGAAGTAATGAAAAAATTGGAGATCGAATGATATTCTTTGAAGTGTAAGGAAGGGGTCAGAATCCAGGTACGTAGGCAGCCTCTAGAAGCTGAAAATGACAAAGAAATGGATTCTTCCCCTCAAGACTGCAGAAGGAAGACAGCCTGCCAATTACTTGATTTTAGAACTCTGAATTCCAGAACTTCAAATTAATACTGTTGTGTTGTTAGGATTATTTGTTACAACAGATATAGAAAACTAATAAAATGTCGTTTCAAAAAGAATTAGAGGAGGGGTTTGCAGTACAGTGGCTAAGAACTACTTGGGATGCTCGCATCCCATATCACAGTGCTGGTTCAAGTCCCAGTTACACTGCTTCTGATCCAGCTTCCTGCTAATGCACTCTGGGAAGACAGCGAATGATGGGCCAAGTACTTGTGCCCTTCTCACCCACTTGGCTGACTTAGATGGAGTCCTGGGCTCTTGCTTGTGGCTTGCCTCAGGCCTGCCTGTTGTAGGCATTTTGGATAGTGAAGCAGCAGGTGAAAAAATCTCTCTTAGCCTCTTTCTTTCTCTCTGTTGGTCTGTCTTTTAAGTAGATGAAAATAAGTAAATAATTAAAAAAGTAAAGAATTTTAACATTTCTCAGTTTTCATTTTGAATACAATGCTAACAGATACCAGAGTACTTCTGAAAGATTTAGGAAAATGTATCTTTTCCCTCTTAAATCCTGCTTCATTTTTTTTTTTTTTTGGACAGGCAGAGTGGACAGTGAGAGAGAGAGAGAGAGAGAAAGGTCTTCCTTTGCCGTTGGTTCACCCTCCAATGGCCGGCGCGGCCAGCGCACTGCAGCCAGCGCACCGCGCTGATCCGATGGCAGGAGCCAGGTACTTATCCTGGTCTCCCATGGGGTGCAGGGCCCAAGGACCTGGGCCATCCTCCACTGCACTCCCTGGCCACAGCAGAGAGCTGACCTGGAAGAGGAGCAACTGGGACAGAATCCGGTGCCCCGACCGGGACTAGAACCCGGTGTGCCGGCGCCGCAAGGTGGAGGATTAGCCTAGTGAGCCGCGGCGCCGGCCCCTGCTTCATTTTTTTTTTTTTTTAATTTTTTGACAGGCAGAGTGGACAGTGGGAGAGAGAGAAAGGTCTTCCTTTTCCGTTGGTTCACCCTCCAATGGCCGCTGCGGCCGGCGTGTTGCGGCCGGCGCACCGTGCTGATCCGATGGCAGGAGCCAGGAGCCAGGTGCTTTTTTCCTGGTCTCCCATGGGGTGCAGGGCCCAAGGACCTGGGCCATCCTCCACTGCACTCCCTGGCCACAGCAGAGAGCTGGCCTGGAAGAGGGGCAACCGGGACAGAATCCGGCGCCCCAACTGGGACTAGAACCCGGTGTGCCGGTGCCGCAAGGCAGAGGATTAGCCTAGTGAGCCGCGTCGCTGGCCCCTGCTTCATTTTAATATGGATATATTCTTTTCTATGCCTTAGAAGAAAGAAAAAGAGCTTTAAATATGACTTTCCTAATCTTTAGAGTGACAAGAGAATTTTTTTCAGTGATTTGTGTGTGTGTGTGTATGCAATCTCTTACTGTTAATTCTTCTATTATTTCTAGCTCTTCTTTGGGTATATCAATGCACTTGAAATCTCTTTAAGGAATTAAAGTAATGATGCCTATGATCTTATCTTTTAATGTACTCTGATTATTTATTTATTTTCGAAAAATATTCGGTCATTCCTTTGGAAGGTAGAGAGACATAAAGAGAGAGGAACAGGGAAAGAGAGAGAGGGACATCTGCTGGTTCACTCCCCAGATGGCTGCAATAGCTGGGGCTGGGCCAGGTCAAAGCTGGGAGTGTTTAACTCCATCAGGGTCTTCCCTTGGGTGACAGGGGCCCCATACTTGGGCCATCTTCCACTGCCTTCCCAGGGGCTTTAGCAGAAAGCTGGATCAGAAGCAGAGCAGCCTGGATTTGAACCAGAGCTCTGCTCTGGGATGCCAGCATTACAAGTGGCAGCTTAAGCATTGCATCACAACGCCAGCCATTATTTATTTTATATCTAAACACCTGATAAGAAAAGTTGGGGAAAACGTTATTTCCTTGGAGCCAGAATTGAGTTTAAACTGAGTTTTAGCTCAAATGTTAAAACTACCTGTTGGCAGGGCCAGGCCAAAAACCAATTTCATGCTGATGGACTCAAAAAGTGTGTTTTTGTTGTTAACACACAATTGACTGCTTTCAGAACATTTGGTAGGTTATTACCTTGTTACTAGATTAGAAATAACTGGTTTTCCAAATATTCAATAGTATGTCTAAATAGCTTTTTAAATGTATACTTCATTCTTACACAAATTCCAAGACATATATGGGCAGAGAATATAAGTAATAATCATTAGAATTACAATTTCAGCACATTAGCAATTAGTGCCACGATCTCCTTAACTGTGCTGTTTACCTAAGAAAAGTCTCAAGGCCCGGGAGCCATAAGTGAGCAATGTGAAGCCCAGAAAGTTACGTCAATGGAGTAAAAATAAGTCAGAAGACTTACATAGAGACCACCAAGTCTGTATATATAAAAGGACGCAGTGAGAACAGACAAGATGTCACATCACAGAACATAGCCTTTGTGAGAAAAAGCTAAGAAATTCAAAACAACAATGTTTGAAAGCACTTGCATGTATTCACATGGCACATGACATTATGATTATTCTCTTCTGACAGAAATAAGTTATATAAATAGGACATCAAAAGGCGTATGTAGCTTTGATCTCATTTCTAATTAATTGCACCCGGGGAAGACTCAGATCACATAAGTGAGGGATTGTAAGTGTTAGGTATGTAAATAATTAATACGTATCTATGATCTATTGGGCTTTTATCTGTCCTTCCAAGGGAGGGAAAGTTTTATCTACAGTTCAGTTAGTAGGAAACAAAATTGTCGTTTAATGCTGTTCTGCAGGCTTCTTTCTTAGAGAGATTTCCTCAAGAGCAAAGCCTCTTCAGTAATCTGGTTTAGAAGGGTGTGTTCTAGGACACAAGCCACAATTAAGACTTTCTTTTTAAAGATTCTTGTGGCAAAATTTTGTTATTGTTGTTCGCTACCAACATCTGTTCTCTTTTTCCTTAGCAATAGAACTGTAGCTCAGAGGCGCTGTGGCTCACTTGGCTAATCCTCCACCTTAAGGCGCTGGCACACCAGGTTCTAGTCCCGGTCGGGGCGCCGGATTCTGTCCCGGTTGCCCCTCTTCCAGGCCAGCTCTCTGCTATGGCCCGGGAGTGCAGTGGAGGATGGCCCAGGTCCTTGGGCCCTGCACCTGCATGGGAGACCAGGAGAAGCACCTGGCTCCTGGCTTCGGATCAGCACGGTGCGCCGGCCACAGCACGCTCTCACTGTCCACTTTGCTTGTCAAATAAATAAATAAATAAATAAAAAAGAACTGTAGCTCAGAGGAGACTGCCTGGGGGGGGGTCTACATTTTCCCAGCCCCCAGCAATGAAGTACGTCCATAGACAACATCAAAGGAAGGTGAATAGAGAGATGTGTTTACTTCCACTTAGCTTCCTTAAGAGAATTTCCTGTCCTGGTCATGCCCAGAGCAACCTGGAATGCTATTATTTTTAAGGATTTATTTTATTTATTTGAAAGGCAGAGTTGGAGAGGGAGAGAGAGAGGGGATTCCATCTGTTGGTTCACTCCCCAAGTGGCTGCAACATCCAGAGTTGGGCCAGGCTGAAGCCAGGAGCCTGAAACTCCATCAGGGTCTTCTGTTTGAGTGACAGGGGCCCAAGCACTTGGGCCATCTTCCAGTGACTTCCCAAGTGTATTAGCAGAAAGCTGAATCTGAAGCACAGCAGCCCAGACTTGAACCAGAGCTCTGACATGGGATGCCAGCATTAGAAATGACAGCGTAACTGTTGCACCACAATGTGGTGCAAGGGCCCAAGGACTTGGGCCATCCTCTACTGCACTCTCAGGAGCATTAGCAGGGGAGCGGAGCAGCTGGGAGTCAAACTGACGCCCATAAGGGATGCGGGTGTTGCAGGCAGCAGCTTAATCTGTAATGCCACAATGTCAGCCCCAAAAAGCCATTTTTTTTTTTTTTTGACAGGCAGAGTTAGACAGTGAGAGAGAGAGAGAAAGAGAGATAGAGAGAGAGAGAGAAAGAAAGGTCTTCCTTTTCCATTGGTTCAACCCACCAGATGGCCGCTATGGCCGGCGCACTGTGGCCTGCGTGCTGCACCTATCCGAAGCCAGGAGCCAGGTGCTTCCTCCTGGTCTCCCATGCGGGTGCAAGGCCCAAGCACTTGGGCCATCCTCAACTGCCTTCCTGGGCCACAGCAGAGAGCTGGACTGGAAGAGGAGCAACCAGGAGAGAATCCGGCACTCCAACTGGGACTAAAACCCAGGGGTGCTGGTGCCGCAGGTGGAGGATTAGCCAAGTGAGCCGTGGCGCCAGCCTGAGCTTACTCTTTAAGAACTCATTGTCTTTTTTTTTTTTATTAATTTATTTATTTGACTGTCAGAGTTACACAGAGAGAGAAGGAGAGGCAGGGAGAGAGAGAGAGAGAGAAAGAAAGAGAGAGAGAGAGGTCTTCCATCCACTGGTTCACTCCCCAAGTGACCTCAACAGCCAGAGCTGCACCAATCTGAAGCCAGGAGCCAGGAGCTTCTTCCGGGTCTCCCATGCAGATGAAGGAGCCCAAGGAGTTGGGCCATCTTCTACTGCTTTCCCAGGCCTTAGCTGGATTGGAAGTGTAGCAGCTGGGACTCTAACTGGTGCCCATATGGGATGCCAGCACTGCAGGCGGTGGCTTAACCCACCATACTATGGTGCCAGAGCTCACTGTCTTGACAACTACCTTAATCCCCTCTAAGGGCTGCATCCTCAGTGACTTAAGGATCTCTCACTGAGCTCTACCTCTTAAAGGCCTATGCCACCTCCCAACATTACCACACTAAGGACCAAGCCTCCAATACATGAATCTTTGGGAATACACTCAAACCATACCCAAAACATGCAACCTAATCCATTTAATTCTATTAATGTGAAGTAAGTGACAGCTACATATAGAACTGAATCTTGGTGAAGTACCACACTCTTTGCTATGTGTAATATCATGTTGGAAGAGTAAGAATAAAAATAGGGCCAATTTTTGTAAGCATCCTTAACTTTTCTCCACTTCAAGATCTCTCTAAATGTGAGTAGATATCCCTATAAATTGTTTTCACCCTGGATCTTTGTGCTATGCCCTTCAGACCCTGACTCATTTTTCCCCTTCCTCTGTCTTGGATATGTTCTTTCTTGGTCTTTTTCTATTTGCCCTGAAATATACTGAGGTCTGTCATTCACTATGGAAAGCATTTTCCTTTAGTTATACCACCACGTCAAGCTACTAACTTAAGAAATTTTTTCTTTTTCTTTTCTTCCTCATTTATCCTACCTTATTTTCCTCAAAATTCTTGAAGAAGTATCAGCTGCACCTGCTCCAGTTTCATACAATTTGCTTGTCAACTCCAAGTTTTATACAAAAACTTCTCTCCTTATTTACTCACCACAGACCCAATTGTGTTATTGTGAGTGTTCTTTCCAAAGAATTGTACAGCACTGATTGCTGTATCTTTGTGTTCCACCTCTGTGTTCTTCTTTGTCCATTCCTTCCTGCCTTTGACCATTCCCTTTCATGTGAAGTGACCGTGTCTCAGCTTCATCTCATTCCTCCTTGGCTCAACAACTCTGCAATTCCTGAGATCTGTCTTTTAACTCTTTGCTTTCTTCCTTCTCTCCCTTGATTCTTCTATAAGGTTTCTCTCATTGGGCTGAACTGTAAACTGTCACATATTTAATTCATAAATTTACATAACTGTCCTACTAGCAACTCAGGTTCCATGTATCCAAAATGGAATTCACCGTTCTCTCAGCCACTAACCACCACTAACTCATTTTATTCCACATTTCTGTTCATAGTAACATTGTTTTCCCCACATCCATATTTGAAAGTTTAGAAAAAGTTTTAACAAGTCTCTTTTCCCAACATTTAGCTATTTGTTATTTCTTTAATCTTTCTGCCTTTTTGTTTCTACTTTTGACATAATCTTCCTACTGATTTTTTTAAAGGTTTATTTTTATTTACTTGAAAGTCAGAGTTACACAGAGAGAGGAGAGGCAGAGAGAGAGAGAGGTCTTCTACCCGCTGATTCACTCCCTAATTGGCTCTAATGGCTGGAGCTGTGCCAATCCGAAGCCAGGAGCCAGGAGCTTCTTCTAAGTCTTCCACGCAGGTGCAGGGGCCCAAGAACTTGGGCCATCTTCTACTGTTTTCCCAGGCCATAGCAGAGAGCTGGATTGGAAGTGGAGCAGCCAGGACTCAAACCGGCGCCCATATGGGATGCCGGCCCCCCTATTGATTTTTGTGTTTACCCTCCACCAACCCTTTATTGTAAGCTTTCCTTCTTGTTTTCTCCTGAGATTTTGTGCTGTCCTTCTCAACTGCAATGCTTTCCTTTCAACCCCATTCATATACTGCTTTCACAGTAATTTTCCTGTTATGTAAATCTCAACATCTCATTTCCCCAGTCAAAAAGTCTCCAATAGTTTCCCATTGCTTACTAAAGACAAGTTTGCCAGATTTCCAAGGCCCTTTGCGTTCTGGTTTCAAGATGTTTTCCAACCCTATTATGCACAAAATGTAACTTGTATTTCAGCCAAATTTGATCCCTTGATCTTTCTGCAGCATGCCCTATTCTTTATCATCTCTCTGGCTTTCCTTAGGCAATTTTACTTCCTGGAATGTTGTTCCTCTTGTCTCCATTGGATGAATTTTTACTTCATCTTCAGGTTTAGCTTTAATGCCACCTCTTTAATCAGATGAAATGTCACCCTGTCTAAACACTACAGCACATTATCTGAAGTACTCTTATGTTACTCTTCAATGCTTTTGAGTTATTGTTATTTGGTGTAATAGAAACAACATAGTGTAGCACTGGCTCCAATCTAGTCCTTATCACTTGGTAAAGAGGTTATTTCGCCTACTGCATCTTCATTCCCCATCTTTAAAATGAAGATAGCAATGTCTATTCTATCTCGGGGTTCTCAAAGGACCATATTAAATTAAGTATGTGATAGTTTTGTAAATTAGTAATCCTTTACAAACATTACTATTATTACTATCTTATTTTCCCAAATATGTTTTAATCTTTTTAGAAACAGGAATAATGGCCTTATATCCTTTGCTGTAAAGATTATGGGAGTGAAGTTGTACATAGAATTTGCTCAATAAGTATTTGTTAACTGATTAGAACAAAAACAATTAAAATGATAATTGTTATTTTGCCTAATATTCAAATGATAAATCCAATAGTCTACAGTAAGAAGGAAATGAAGTGGAGACAAGTGTGTGGTTTCTCATGTTGAAGTACTTAAAATATTTGATACATATAAATGATTTCTCTCATTTTTAGAAAAGAACAAAGATGAGTGCAAGTGAGAATGTCACAAGAGAACATGTCACTTCCTCTGGAGCATAGGTGGATGGTATTCATTAGTTCCAGACAAATTTATGCAACTGAAATCATAAGCCAAGCATTTGTTGATATTGCACAGTGATTTCTATAAATCAAAACAAGAACACCTCTGTTCAGACAATAAATTTCCTGAGATGTTGATTAGGATAAGGGAATTTTAAAAGAGGATTAGAAGACAATGTTCAGCAGGAGGCAAACTGACATATAAAAATGCATTCATTAGCATTCTCTAGGGATGAATAAGAGGTAGATGAACAAGAAGAAACAGGCGTTCTGATCTCTGCTAAGGGGCTTAAAAATTAAATGCCAAAATCATCTTATCAAAGACCAAGTGATTTATCTATAATTGTTTCACTAATAGATTCATTTCAAACAAAATAAGTTATTGATCTATGTCTCCCTAAATGATAAAGAATGCATTTTGTTCAAAGGAGCATATATTTTTATAAAAACTTAGAACTGTATATGACTATATTTTTCTAAAAATTTTGACTATATTAACTCTTAATACTCAGGATGGGTAAATGGCTATTGGTGTATAGTACAATTTCCAAATGGCAATGGGAGTCAGATTCCCCCGAACGTCTTGTCCCAACCTTACCCCATCCTGTTCTTTTCTGATGGGCACAAAGCCAGCTGCAGGAGAACCCCGTAGACACGCTTTCATTCAGCCATGAGGATCACCAATTATATAAATCCTTGTGTTTCCTGCACAAGATGACCTCTGCCCCGTGAGCTTTCCTCTGGTTTTCTGTACCAGGCTTGGGATTTTCTGAAATCTTGTCTGTGCATTGCTGCTATCAGCAAGACCCTTCCATTTTTCTCCTCTGCCCTTTTCTGCTTTATCCTTCATTTTGGCAGCACCAAATGCACAGCTGGAAAGAGCAGGTCAGCAGTTTAAGGAAACATGTTGACATGATGGTACAAACCAGGATGAAAGAAGGTTAGAGAAGCTAATGTGAGCACCAGAACCTGAAACCCACATAGACGGGAGTTTGGGTGTTACCTTTCTATATGTCACTTTCCCACCTACTAGATTAGGTGCAACCCTACATCCCCACCCTGTGACACACAGTACCAAGTCTCTCTTGTACCCATCCCAAGCTCCAGCGTTGATGTAAGATTCTGTCTTCTCCTCTGAGCAATACCATCTTCTAAAACAGTTTCTTAGGACTCAACTCCCCAGCTGTGTGGTTTTTACCTTATTTGGGCGGGGCGGAGGGAGGCTGAGGATGTGTGATGAGTGTCTATTTCTTTGAGCAAGGCTAAAAGTAGTTCTCTCCCGTTCCAAGTAAAGAGAGAGCCGAAGACCCTCACGTACCCATTTTGCAGGAGTAGCATAATTTGGACTTGAATCACTCTTGGATCCCTCAACTTTCCTTTTAAGAGTTATTTGAGCATTTTCATTCTCTGTTGTTTTTTATTTGACTTTTGTTTGCTTGCTCTCTAGCTGCCCTGCTGATCTCAGATCAGCATTAGCTCTTGGTTTGGGTCTTCCATCACACGCACGTTTTGTAGTGTTGTAGTCCATTAAAAATGCAGTGAAAAATTATTTCATAAGCAAGAATATAGTATTTTATTTTGTTCAGAAGCATGTTTCATCTCAAACTAATATGATTCTAGGAGGAAAATGCATACACACGTGCCACATGTCCTTGTAATGTTCCATAATTTTTTTTTAAAGATTTATTTATTTGAAAGGCAGAGTTACAGAGTGGCAGAGGCAGAGAGAGAAAGGTCTTCAATCCACTGCTTCACTCCCAAATGGCTGCAATGGCTGGAGCTGGGCCAATCCGAAGTCAGGTACTAGGAGCTCCTTTTGAGTCTCTCACGTGGGTACAGAGGCCCAAGGACTTGGGCCATCTTCTACTGCTTTCCCAGGCCATAGCAGAGAGCTAGATCAGAAGTGGGGCAGCTGGGAATTGAACCAGAGCCCATATGGGATGCTGGCACTGCAGGCAGTGGTTTTACCCACTATACCACAGCGTCGGCTTCTTCCCATAAATTTTTAATACAAGCTCATTTATTTCCTAACTTAGAAGTTAATAAATCCCAGTAATTGGGGACAAAAATGGGTCAGGATCATTCTTGATCTTTTATTTGGAAATTTCTCTCCATTGAGTGTATTGACTCAGATTATAAGTCATTAGCTTATTTGTCCAATAAACAAATGTTTACCTACTTTGTACTCAGCGCCAGACTAGAGCTAGGTACTGTGGGTTTAGGGACAAGGGAAGGCTTTTAAGAGGAAGATATCATCTAGAAGCCATTAGCGGTGCAGTGGAGGACTCATAATTTAACAGACTATAATTTATCAGAGGGAAGAGATAGACGTGTAAATAAATCATTTTACTACAACTCATTAAGTGTTGTAATAAAAGTAGGTATAAAATCCTGAGGTAGTAATTAGTAGGGAATGACCAACTGTGGGCCTAAGGAATCAGGAAATTCCTCGTAGATGAGCCTAATAATTAGAATGATTCTGCTGTACTTTGTACCATTGTTTAAGAGTCATGCCCAGCCCAGTCTATATGACCTAATCGTTTTGTTGCCTGTGGCTCTCCCTGGGGAAGATGACAAAGGAAAGTGAAGCGGAAACTGCTTCTGCCCTGCTTGTGCCTCAGGGCTGCTGCCCCACCTTAATTTGGTTAGATTTCTGTACCTCCTGACTGCACAAGAGAAAGTTTATGCCCAGGGAGGCCTTTGGAGATGAAGCATCAAGAGAGAGATCTCTCCCTCTCTGCTGGGTGGGGATCTGGGAAAGAGTTTGGAGAATTGGAGAGAACAGCACACTTCCTGAAGGCAGGGAACATCCATCTGGTGAATCCTTCCAACTGCTTTTGTGCTTGGATGTGTGTTCAAGGCTCATCTGAGGTGACTGACTTAGACTAACAAGTGAGCCTCAACTCCCTGCTAGAATTAGAAATTTGCAATATATGCATCATCAATCTTTCACTGGAGTTTCTAATCTAAAACAAACAAACAAACAAAAAAACAAAAACCAACCCAACATATTTCTTTGTCGGTGATGTTTCCTCAATTAGTCTTTTCAAAGTATTGTACCCATCCAGATAAATCTTACACCTGACCTATAACATTGCAGTGCGTATGAAGGTAATTTGTTGATTGCTAAATCATGAATGATTCCATCAATCTGTATCATCTTTAGTTGTACAGATCCCTTTTTGAAGTCAATGTAAAGTATGCATAGTTAGGCTGGTAAGATAGAAATATAATTTTGCAAACAACTTCTGGAGAGACTCTTTCTTTAGCATTTCTCATGAAGAGAATGTGGTTACACATGTGCGAGCCAGGCCCCAGGGCTTGTACTCGCTCACTTCCAGCTGATTCAGGGGCAAATCTCAGAAAGTTTTCCAAATGTTTGCTTCTCAGCAATCTTTGACACCTACTGTGGCTTGCTGAAGCCGGAGTTTGAGCTGAATTTTCTCCCATGGAAGATACAAGTTTTTCTTTCCATAAAAAGGACAAATGTTAATCTCATTTTCGTTTAGCCTTCCATTTGCCTTTCCGTACATTTTCAATCTCTTTCCCCAACCAATCCCAATTGTTTCTTTTTCTCCAAAATGAAGAGAAATGGCACACATGGCCTGTCTTGTCTAAACCTGTCCTTTTTCCTACTTAACAGTATTTCAATTGTTAAAAAGAGGTTTATGTTTCTACATGCCTTTTTTGAGTCACAGACTATAGTGTTTAACATGGTAACAAAACTGTTGTATTGTTCAGGAAATGAGGGACATTAGTGAAATTCCTTTCATTAAGAAGAGAAAGCTAATAAATAACCAAACATAAAAACCAGGATATCGAAATATCTGCATGTAGAGGTTTTTCACTTATTAAAGGCAAACAAATACTTCCAAAAATTGTGCCCCCAATTAACCTATATTTTATTTACTTTGATTTATGTATGATTTCTAAAATGTGTCAACTGTCAACTCTCTGATTTATTGTTCTCTGTGTTGGTATTTTTTAGTCATTGGGTTAAGATATTCTTTTTGTATATTTTGATTTTTTTAAAAATGTAGATGGCATCAAAGGATGAGAAAACTCTACAACTATTTCCTATTTTGTTTCTCTATATGTATTGTTTTTCTTATTACTTATCTACATTTTTAGTGACGTGTTTCTTTTTTGAAAAAGATTTTTATTTGTTTATTTGAAAAGCAGAGTTGCACACACACAGAGAGAGAAAGAGATTGCTGAGTCACTTCCCAAATGGTTGCAATAGCCAGTTCTGGGCTAGGTTGAAGCCAGGGTCCAGGAACTCCATCCTGGTCTCCCATGTGAGTGGCAGGGGCCCAAGCACTTGGACCATCTTCCACTGCTTTCCCAGGCACACTAGCAGGGAACTGGATTGGAAGTGGTGCAGCAGGGACCCAAACATACAGTCATATGAGATGCCAATGTCTCAGGCAGCAGCTTAAACTGTTGTTGCACAATGCTGGTCCCAGTGACATGTGTTTCAAAGGAAGTTCAGTAAGGCCCAATTTCTCTTCTTAGAATCTAAGAATTCATTTCATGAAAATTGATTGATTTAATAATCAACTTTGGTTTGTAAGTAATGTCTCTCAGAAGATACTATTTTATTATGTTTAACTTTCCTCTACTGTGCTTATTATTACGGGTTTAATGTTTATGCCCTTTCCAAATTTATATGTTGAAATCCAAACTCTACTGTGATGTGGAGGAGGTGGAGTCTTTGCGGATGATTAGGTCGTGAGTGGAGTCCTCATAATAGAGAACTTGAGACTGCTCTTATTTCTTTTTCTGTCATATGAGGACACAGAAGGAAAGTAGCCCTTTGTGAACCAAGAATCTGATGGTTCTGGCACCCTGGTGAAAACTTCTAGCTTCCACAAATGTGAGAAATAAACTTCTCTTGTTTATAAGCTACCCAGTCTATGGTACTTTCTTATAGCAGCCTGGACTAAGACACATTAGACATATTGATGACTGTAATGCAAAAAATAGTCCCATGTGAAGTTGCAATATGACAGTCACTCATTGTCACTTCCATGAATGATATGAATTACAACAGACAGAATATTTCCCTTTCTACCAACACTTTAGCCACAGCTTTGAACCACTATCTCATAGCAGTTCTTAATGCAGTTGTAAGGCTGTATTTCAGTTAATTAAAATGATAAAATTCCTCTGGTAGTTAAGCCAGTGTTGCAAACATTTCAAGTATAAAAGGAGATCAAAATGTACACCCAAAGCTCCTTGTCCTGTGTGAGCTAAAGAAACATTGCTGTTTGTGTCTAATATAGATACTACTACAGAAGCCTTTCATAGTATTCCAATCTGTATTTTGGCATCCCCTTCCTATTCTCTGCAGTTTGCTGGAACATTTATCTATTCTCCCCAGTACTGGTAAGCAGATTATAAATAGACTATGTAAACTGATGTGAACATTAATATTAATGACCCAGCTTGTTTCTCTATGCATGTAATATGTCTGCATTTTTAACCAAGGTTTTAAAGGTCTCAAATCAGTTGAATGATCAATGAGAGAATATTAGTTAATTATATCCTGATATTTATAATTACATATCCACAGAACCTTCAGAACTCTACACTTTTGAAAGGAATGAAGAAACAGTCTTAGAGGAAGTATTGCTTCTATGGACTGTGGATCTGCATCTCTCTCTCTCTCTCTTTCTCTCTCTCTCTCTTTCTTTCTATCTTTCCTTTTTCTTTTCTTTTCCCTTCCTTCCTTCCTTCCTTCCTTCCTTCCTTCCTTCCTTCCTTCCTTCCTTCCTTCCTTCTTTCCTCCCTCCCTCCCTCCCTCCCTCCCTTCCTCCCTTCCTCTCTTCCTCTCTTTTTGTGTTCCTTTCTTTCAATAATTATTTTATTTTCTGTCTGGCTGGATGAAACATATAGTAATTAATAACAAAGTAAACTTTTAAAAGGAGAATGTGTTTGTCGTAATATCTCAGGATCCAGAGATATCTAGGCCCGAGTTCCTCTTATCTTCCTTATCCATCATCATAATGTAAGTTTATGCTCTAAATGTCAGTTTTACCTCAAATTACTTAGGAATCCAAGCAAAAGGAATAGAGAAAGACAAGCAGGCAAAGAACATAAAGCAAAGGAGTGATGAAATGTGTCAGTTGAGTCTGTCCATTTAAAAAACCCTTTTTGTGGCTGGCACCACGGCTCACTAGGCTAATCCTCCGCCTGCGGCGCCGGCACACCGGGTTCTAGTCCCAGTTGGGGTGCCGGTTCTGTCCCGGTTGTTCTTCTTCCAGTCCAGCTCTCTGCTGTGGCCCAGAAAGGCAGTGGAGGATGGCCCAAGTGCTTGGGCCCTGCACCCACATGGGAGACCAGGAGGAAGCACCTGGCTCCTGGCTTCGGATCGCCGCAGTGCGCCAGCCATAGCGGCCATTTGAGGGGTGAACCAACAGAAGGCAGACCTTTCTCTCTCTCTCTCTCTCTCTCTCTCTCTCACTGTCTAACTCTGCCTGTCCAAAAAAAAAAAAAAAAAAAAAAAAAAAAGAAAGAAAGAAGGAAAAAGAAAAAAACCCTTTTTGTAAACCTCACTGGGAGACTTTCAATGAAATTTAATTGGCCAGGTCTGGGTCACGTGACCACTCTTAAGCAGAGGGTAAGTATTTTGGTGGGTTACATTGCTGCACTAAGCAAAATCTATGCTGTGTTATTATGAAAGACAGGGAGAGTGCATTTGACTTAGGGAGTTAGTCACATCTGCCACAGGGATGTGGCTAGTCTGAAAGCTGGGAAGACACATCTACCCCTCTACACACACCCAGCATTATTAAAGTAGAATTGAGAAATGAAAATTGTGTTTATTAATGTGTGCACAATGTGATGTTTTGGTATTTGTGTATATATGTTATAAAATGTGTATGTTTGTATATATGCTATAAAATGATTAGATTAAGCTAATTAAAAGATCTAGCACTTCACATACTTATGTTTTTTTGTGATGAGAACATTTAAGATCTATTCTTTTAACAATTTTCAAGCTCTCAATATGCTATTATTAACTATGGCCATCATGTTGTACAATAGATCTCTAGATCTCCAGAATTTATTTTGAAACATTTCTTGCAGTTTTACAACTTATTCTTACCCACATTGACTGTAGATTTTTGAAAGTGATGATAGGTACGAAGGTAACCCAGGTACAGAGCTTGTTTGCTGACCCTGATTCTCACTGCATTTTCTGGATGGCTACACAGATGTGGTATAGGTATTCCTTACTCCTTTGTTGAGCCAGCAGTCAATGTGCACACCTGGAGCCCACATCTCCTTTGTGGCAAGTTTCTGGGTCTTTGAGTGCCTGAGGGGCATGCTTCTTGGAGCTCACCCCTGGATGTACCTGTTAACTTGATGGTGTAGCGTCATCAGTGGTAGAACAGCACTTCTCACTTTTCTTTGCAGGAGCCATTCTGAGGGGCTGATGCTGTCTAACCAGAAGTTTGTACTTTTGGAGCATCATCTCCCTATTTCCACTATCAAGTCCCCACCCCTCCCTAAAACTCCACCCCAAGCCCAAGCTCTGATAGCCACTGTTCTACTCTTTGCTTCAATCAGTTTGATTTATTTTTTTAGATTCCACATGTAAGGGAGATCATAGAATGTTGTCTTTCTTGTCTGAGTTTTGCCACTTAGCATAATGCTTCCAGGTTCATCCATGTTGTCATAAATGGCAAACTGATATTTCATTTCTTTTTTATTGTATAATATATATATGATGTACAGTTTGATGTTTTGATATACATATACATAGTGAAATAATTATTATAGTCAACTGGATTAACATATCCTTTCTCCTACAGAATTACCTTTCTTTTTATCTAAAATCTACTCTCCTAGCAAACTTCCAGTATACAATGTAGTATTATTCGCCACAGTCCTCATGGTACACAGTAGCTTTCTAGGCTTATTCATCCTGCATAATGAGCTTTGTATCCTGTGATCATTGGTTTTCATTTCTCCCGCTCTCTTACCCCTGGTGACTACCATTTTACTCTATATGTATGTTTCTATATATATACTATATATACTATATATCTATATAGTATATATATATATACTATATATCTATGTTTCTATATATTCTATTTCACCACATTTTCTTTATCTATTAATCTATTGATCAATTCTCAGATTTATTGCTTATCGTGCCTATTGTGAATAATGCTTCAGTGAGCATGAGAATTCTCATTTCAACATAGATTTCATTTATTTTAAATATATAATCAAAATTGAATTGCCCAGTCATGTAGTGGTTCTATTTGTTATTTTTGATGCACTACTATACTGTTTCTCATAATGGTTGTACTAATTTATGTTCTCATTAGCAATGCACAGGTAGTCCCTTCTCTTGTCATCCTTGCTAGCACTTTTTTCTTTTTGGTAATTAATAGCTATTCTAAAGGTATGAGGCAATAGCTTATTGTGGTTTTAATTTACATTTCCCTAATGATTAATGATGTTGAGCATTTTTTCCTATACATATTTTCCATTTATATGTCTTCTTTAGAGAGATGTCTGATATTCAGGTCCTTTACTCTCTTTTTAATTGGATTATTTGCTGTCTTGTTTAATTGTTGTCTTAGTATGTTCATACTATTATAACAAAACATCTGAAAGTGGGTATTCAATAAAGAACAGAAATTTATTTTCTCATAATTCTAGAGGATGAGAAGACCAGGATCAAGGTGTCAGCGTTCAGTGTTGTGAGAAAGCTGCTATCTTTGCCTTCAAAATCAGGTCTTTTTTATTTTTTAGATTTATTTATTTATTTGAAAAGCAGAGTTAGAGAGAGGCAGACGCAGAGAGAGATGTTGGTCTTCCATCCACTGGTTCACCTCCCAAATGGCCTCAATGGCTGGAGCTAAGCCAATCTGAAGCCAGGAGCCAGGAGCTTCTTCCAGGTCTCCCACACAAGTGTAGGGGCCCAAGGACTTGGGCCATCTTCTACTGGTTTCCCAGGCATAACAGAGAGGTGGATTGGAGGTGGAGTGGCTGGAACTAGAACTGGCACCCATATGGGATGCCGGCACTGCAGGCTACAGCACTGGACCCTCTTGCATTTTTAGGAAGAACACTCTGAATCTTTCCAGTGGAAGCCAAAGTGGGCAGAAAGGAATACAGAGACACAAATTTTGGGGTTCAACAGAGGAAAGAGATGATTTTAACCTGGACCAGGCTAGAGGCAGAAGCATGGAGAGTTGCAAAATTCTGCAGAATGACAGCACCAAGTGGTTGTTTTGAGTGTGCATAGAGAAAGGCATAGATTTTGTGAATGAAGTTAGAAAGCCCAGGTGATTCTGGGGTAAGAGTGCGGTAATAGCTTTACCATGTGTTGAGACAGCACAGCCTCTAAGAGTGAGGGAATCATGATGCGTTCATATGCTAGTATTTGGGGCATCTCCTGGATGTCTAAAAGAAGTTGTCTGGGGCCCAGTTGGACAGCAGGGTCTGGTAACTAATGAGAGTGCAGCAGTAAGCGTAGACTTGGTTTAGGATGCCTTGGATATAAAGATCATAACTGAAGCCATGGGAATAGATGGGATTGGCCTGGGAGAGTGCATCAGTGAGAAGTCTAACACAGAGCTCCTGTTTTTGGACTGAGGAAATAGTAAAGTAGGCTACTGGAGGAACAGAGGGAGAATAGAGATGTAAGAGTTTCCAAATGAATAGCAAATATAACAGCATCTTGTTACTCTTCTCTGTGAAGGAACATAAATGTTGCAGGAGATTTCATGAATTAGCAGGCAGTATTAATGTCCCAGGGTACAGGAATTTGTCGTGCCGGGCCAGTGCTGAGCAGAACTCAGACCAAGACACTGGGTTCCCAGCCATGCAGAACACTAAACTTCGAAACTGCATCTACCTATCTTTACATTGCATCAGTAAGGAGATAGGTAGGCCCTTGGTAAAATCCTGAACTAAAGTGGAGATAGTATCTTTCTTCTTTGGCTTGCTCTTTCTGTTTCCATACCTCTGCACTCCTATTTTAATTCTTGTTTTGTATTTAGTGACAGAACTTCCTCTCAATTAAAATAAGGCAGGCTCTAAATAGTTATTTACTCTTCATAGAATATATGTTAATGGCCAAGGGTTTATTTTATTGTTTTTAACCCTTAAATTTCCAATTGAATACTAAAATTTATTTTACTTATTTTTATTTAAAAATGTACTTCAGAGGCAGAAAGAGACAGAACTCCCATTTGTTGATTCAGTCCTCCAGATGTTTACAGTAGACAAAAACTGAGCTGAGCTGAAGCCTAGAGCTGGGGATGTTATCCAGGTCTCCCACAGGGGTAGTGAGAACCAGTTACTTGAGGCATCACCACCGCCTCTTAGGATCTACATTAGCAGGAAGCTGGAATTAGGAGCTGGAGGCTGGCAACAAACCCAAGTACTCAAATGCTTGACACAGGTGGTGTCTTAACTGACAATTTAACCACTAGACCCTATGACCATCTCCAATTTTCTTTAAGTTTGTAAATGAGAAATTCAGGTTTTGGGGACACTGGGGTCTTTAAAAATTATGTATCTTTCAAAACATGCTCAAGGGATGAATAAGACATATGATAAATGTTCTTTCCTAAACTCCCCACTTGCCTAGAAGGGATGATCTCCAGATGCAGGTGCTGGGAGGTTAATGCTGAAGCCTGTGGACACATCTGGACAGCTTTGGCTACACATCGAGCTGTCCCTATAGACTATCTCCCTCTTGCTCCTCCACCTTTGCTTTCCCTGTTCTCTCCTTTTACAAGTCAGGTCTTTGCCTCAAGATGCCAGATGCATGGTTCAGAGAACATTCTTCTAGGCTTTTCTTTGCTCTCTTGAGCCCTGGCCAGGCTTTTTCTTTCTTCCAGGCTTGGAGACTGGCCTCTTGTTCTAAGGATGCTTTGGCTGTATGGAAAGAATCTTGAAGTTCTTTATAAAGCACAGGAAACTCAGCCTTGGAGCATCTGGATAAGATAGCTTATTTCCTCTTTATAGAGGAAATTCCAGTTGCTGAGAAATTACATTGGACATTTTTTTCTGTTTATGCATTGAGAATTTGTGTGTGTGTTTGTGAACGAGAAAACCAGGAGATAGGGTGGGATGGATGGGATTCTTTGGCGCCAGATTGATTGAGATGAATAAAAAGTACATGATTTCATATTTTACATTTTAGATGCAGATTCTGGATACTATAATATAGAAAAATATAACTGCTTAAAGTAATTATTTTTGTCACTAATGTGGCTATTTTAAGGATATGTTCAGAATAGTTATATGGTATAATATGTATACATACTGTGTAGAGGAAGATATATACATATATCTGGCAAATATGAATTGTGTACACATACATAATATAGATCTTTGGTCAATTAAGAAATTTCATATTTGCTGGAACTGTTATCTCCTTCACTTGTCATCCATTGGCAGTTTCCTGGAGTCAATTTTATCCTTAAACATCTGATTTCCGTGATATTGCCTAAGAGACCTTCAAAGTATTCCTGAAAAGTGCAATTAAGAATAAACTATGTGGGAGTTTCGGATTTTTTTGTGGCAAATAAACTTATCTTTTAATTCCACTTTCCGTAAACTTTTTGAGGTATGCTTGTACATGGACTGTGCCAAAGCAAATATCCACCTCCTATTAATGGGTCCATCATCATAGAGTCTGGGTTATGATTTGGGGTTCTCACCTTTTTTAAAGTTGAATAGGAGTTAAAGATGAATTATTGAATTCTTCATTGTTAGTTCAAACAACCTAAATGAGAAACAATTGACAATGTGGAAAGAATGCAGAGGGGATTCCTCTGGCCCTCAGAGTGGTAGCCATGGATTGGACCTTGTGTTTGCCTTTTGAAAGTCAATCTTTCAGCTGCAATTGTCTGTGACAATAAATTTAAGGTTTATACCAACAAGGAGAATAGAGAGAGAAAAATGAAACCCTTTGCCAGATAAGCTGGACAGCTGTTATATTTTTGTTAGGAATGTGAGAGTTTATAAGAAAGTGCCCCTCAAAGAATGGAAGGCTTATATGTACATTCTTGGGAGATGAAACTCTTGAGGAAAAACCCGCAGATAGGATATACTACAAACACAGATGCACAGAAACAGATGCAGGCATAAATGACACACTCTTTAAAATTATCCTGTACATCATTTCAAGCAAGTGAAGTGCATTAAAAATGCAGTCTGAAAATTTTCTTTAAAAGGTCATTTATCTCCTTGCTTCTGTTTTCAAACAATGCCATGTCAGGCTTCAACCTTGACCCTCCTGAGAAGACCTGGGACTGCTGTCCTACACAGACTGCTGCTCTTCTTCTCACAAGAGCAGTGGAACAAAAGCTTAACCTCCGGGTACTTTCAAAGGATGTGGATTTCCAAGCCCCTGGCCAGGATTCTGATTTAGCTGGCCTGGGATGGACACAAGAATTTTCATGTTTAACAAACAAACCAGTGGATTTTACTATAGAGGGTTTAGGGAACCCTACCAAGTAAACACTGCCCTAGAGCTAATCTTGTTATTAATTAATTATTGTCAGCTAAAAACAGTTCTTCACTGGAGATGAGAAAAAAATCCAAACTTAGAGCTTTAAAAAAACTTTCAAATTGAAGATTTATCTTTATTTGAGAGAGAGAGAGAGAGAGAGAGAGAGAGAGAGAGAGAAATAGAGAAATAGAGATAGAGCTTCCATCTGCTATTCACTCCCAAATGCCTACAACAGCCAGGGCTGGGACAGCCAGGAGTCCAGAACTCCATTTGGGTTTCCCACATGAATGGCAGGCAGGGACCCAAATACTTAAGCCATCGTCTGCTGCCTCCTATGGTGCATATTAGCAGGAAGCTGGAATTGGAAGTGGAGCTGGGACTCCAACCCAGGCATTTCAGTACATGATGTGGGTACATCAAGTGTCATCTTAACTAAAGCATAAAATGCTCACCCAAAAGATTGTTTTTCTAAATGTTTCCCCTTAAATTTCAAGACCATTCTTCCATGTTGTATCATTTATACTATAAAAATCACCAACTTGTCAAATAACAAAATTCTCTATCAAAATTTTTAATTTTATATTTCACTCACAATCAGAAAGCAGCAGGTAAAGTCATCTTTACCTAAGAGACTATTTCTAAAGGCATTCTAGGCTCTCCTTGTACCTTTTAGCTTTATCTCCAGTACTCATATACAACTAGTATTCTGAATTATAACCCTGGAGTTCCACAATATTCTGGCATTATATCATCACGGGTGTTTCTAATTATTCCCTTAGGCTGAATTTCTAAAAGCAGAATTTCTGGGTCCAAAGGTAATGTTTACTTTAAAGGCTTAGTAACAGGAGCAAGCATTTGTCCTAGTGGTTAAGAAAGTTAAGATAAGACGTGTTGCATATTGGAGTAGCTGAGTTTGATACTTTACTCTGGCTCCTGGCCCTAGTTCCTCTGAGTGGCAGCAGGCGAGGGCTCCATTAATTCCTTTCTTGCCACCCATGTGGAAGACATGGGTTGAATTGTTAGCTCCTGACTTTGGCTTGCCCAACACTGGCCATTGCAAGCATTCAGGGTATGTATCAGCAGATTGGAGCTCTCTTTCTGTTTGTTTCCCTGTCTCTTTGCCTCTCAAATAAATAATATATATTAAAGAAAAAAATTCATAATACAATCCAGCATGTGAATGTCCACATTGTGCTAGGTCCTGTAACTCAATCTTCACAGCATTGCAAATTTAGTGTTATCATTAATATTCATTTTAAAGATGATAAAAATGAAGTTTCAAGGATTTAAGAAATCGGCCAATGTCACACAACCAGTAAGTAAGAAAACCAGAACAGAAATGCAGGCCTTCTTGAGTTAACTACTTACTACTAACCACTAGGACAAGGGGCCTTTGGTAAGGTTGTGCTAATTGACACTCATCAGAGAATTTCTGCTTCCCTGCATTGTATCCAACCTGAGATATTAGTTCCATTTTTAAATTACTAGTTCAGTGGGAGCAATTACTTGCTTAAGGAATGAAATATTTTTTCTTGGCAGTAGTTCTAGAACTCAAATTAGGCAGTTCACATTTATATCCATATACAGTGCAAAGATTAATTTCTTCCCCTCATATTTTTTACCTTGTTTTACACTGGGGCTAGATTATAGTCATTATTTTCTTGGTGGCAAATGATTCTCCAATAGTTCTACTGCCATGTTTAGTTGAACAAAGTGTCAGAATATACTGAGGGTCAAGAAGAAGTCCTGGACAATGACTAGACTCACCGGTGTGACTTGATAAGTATTTTAATTGGCCTCAATATTATCTATTATGTGACTTCCAAGCTCATTTATCTTCCAAAAGTGATGAATACAGCTTTGAATATCCAAATGCATAATTAACAAAATAAAAGAAAATAAGAAGTTAATTTAGTTAAATAGAAAGACAATATATCCATATTATTATATTATATATTTTATTATCATAATATCATGTAAGTCCCAAATTGAGGCCCAAGTTTTTTTCTTTTAAGATTTATTTATTTATGGGGGCTGGTGCTGTGGTGTACAGTTAAGTCACTGCCTGCAGTGCAGGCATCCCATATGGGCACTGGTTCAAGTCCCGGCTGCTCCACTTCCAATCCAGCTCTCTGTTGTGGCCTGGGAAAGCAGTGGAAGATGGCCCAAGTCCTTGGGCCCCTGTACCCATGTGGGAGACCCAGAAGAAGCTCCTGGTTCCTAGTTTCAAATCAGTGAAAGTCTTTTTATTTATTTGAAAGGAAGAGTTACAGAGAGGCAGAGGCAAAGAGAGAAAGAGAGGGAGAGAGATCTTCCATCTACTGGTTTACTCCCCAAATGCTGCAATAACTGGAGCTGGGCCGATCTAAAGCCAGGAGCCAGGAGCTTCTCCCATATGGGTGCAGGGGCCCAAGGATTTGGGCCATCTTCTGCTGCTTTCCTAGGAGCATTAGCAAGGAGCTGGATAGGAAGTGGATCATCTGGGACTTGAACCAGTGCCCATATGAGATGCTGGAACTGCAGGCAGTGGCTTTACCTGCTATGCCACAGCGCAGGCCCAGCTCTTAATTCTTGACAAACAAAACACAGAGTTCTGTTGTTTCTATTGTTCTTCCTAAACAGAACCATGTAACCTCCGGAGAGCAAACTACTGGTGATGTATCATAGCACTCTAAGGGAACACCAACTGAAATAATAGACAATGCCCTCAAACTCTAGAGTTGCAAACAGAAATAGTCTTTAACCAAGTATTTTTTATATTTGACATGGGGAGACTTTTTAGTAAAGTAGTATTTGTTAGAATTTTGAGAATATAAAAGTTTGAGAATATAAGGAAATAACTTACTCCAAGTGGGAGCAATTACTTACTCCAAATAATTGCTCAAATGACTCAATTTCTACCTGATTTAATAATATCAGTTTTCTGACCCCCTGAATACATGGTGTTCCCAATCTAAGTTGTCTGTAGTTGAGCAAGGTGTTGAAAATTATCTTAATATTGGTCATTTATGCTTTGAAACATTATTTATTGAAGACTTTAAGTATAATTGAATGGTGAAAATTCACAGAATTTTTTCTAGTCACAGTGAGTGCATAACTTCTAGATGAAATCCACCCTCCAAAAAATATTTTACTATGCAGAACTCTTCTTAGGATACAGTATAACTGAACTATATAAACTTAGCTTAGTTATATGATTTTTTACACTTCTGTAAAGACTAAATTTATTATTAACATGGTCAAAATTAGAGTGGTGGGAGTCATAATTTCATCTACTTTCCAAAGTGAATATTTTTTAAACTCTATTTTATGTACTATATCTTGAAATGCATTTACATAGATTTACATTTTACAGGTGATAATTGAGTTATTTTGAAGAACGATTTTTAAAAATATAGTGTTGGTGGCTGGCACTGTGGCTCATTTGGTTAATCCTCCGCCTGCAGCACCAGCATCCCATATGGGCGCTGGGTTCTAGTCCCAGTTGCTCCTCTTCCAGTCCAGCTCTCCGCTGTGGCCTGGGAAGGCAGTGGAGGATAGCCCCGAGTGATTGGGCCCCTGCACTCGCATGAGAAACCAGGAAGAAGCACCTGGCTCCTGGCTTCGGATTGGTGCAGTCCGGCTGTGGCGGCCATTTGGGGAGTGAACCAATGGAAGGAAGACCTCTCTGTCTCTCTCTCTCTCACTGTCTATAACTCTACCTGCCAAATAAAAAAAAATACAGTGTTAGTAGCTTTTGATCTAATATTTCAATTTCTGGATTTCCATCCCAAAATGTATTCAACATCTGAGCCCAACTTTTGACCACTGTAGCACTATTTGTCACAGAGAGAATCTATGAGCCCTGAATACCTTCTAATATGTATTTAATTATTGTATCCTGGGGTATTTAGCTATTGATTATGACTAGAGAACATTTAGAATATAAGCTCATTGAAAAGGTAATCTGATATGTTTTATTCCTTCCTGCATCCCAAGTACCAAGAAATGTTTTTCATGTGTATGCTCTCCATAAATTGTGTAATAAATACATGTTTATTATTAGCCCACTTTTATGAAGCTAAACTTAAAGGAGTTATTTTCCTAAGCACTTAAATGAGTTGACACTTTTACTACAGTATCACTTGGGGGTAGCTACAAGTATCTTTACATATAAGGACAGTGACACAAAGGAAGTTAAAGAATGTGTTCAAAGCAAAAAAGAATGTGTTCAATATCATTTATTTATTTATTTATTGACAGGCAGAGTTAGACAGTGAGATAGAGAGAGAGAGAGAGACAGAGAGAAAGGTCTTCCTTTTTCCGTTGGTTCACCCCCACGTGGCCGCTATGGCCAGTGTGTTGCGGCCGGCGCGCTGCGCCGATCCGAAGCCAGGAGCCAGGTGCCTCTCCTGGTCTCCCATGCAGGTGCAGGGCCCAAGGACCTGAGCCATCCTCAATTGTACTCCTTGGCCACAACAGAGAGCTGGACTGGAAGAGGAGCAACCGGGACAGAATCTGGTGCCCCAACCGGGACTAGAACCTGGGGTGCCAGTGCCACAGGCAGAGGATTAGCCTAGCGAGCCATGGTGCCGGCCAATATCATTTAGCTATAAGAGCTTCAAGTGGTATTTGAACCCACAAATTTATATCCATTGTCTCTGCTCTTGACAATTATTACCTGGTTTAAGAATATGTATTAAAATTGTAGTTTGAAAGAATGGAAAATTGTGTTCAATCATTGTAGACTGGTGGACTCCATCTCTATGTCCAAGCTGTGTTTTACTATGAAAGATGTGGGAATGGTTTTAAAAAGCTGAGCCTAATGGTTTAAATTGTCTGAAATAATATGCTAATATAACCCATATCTACTTTCACTAATGGCTGGAGGTAAAAACATTATAATTGCAGAACTGACAGTGTTTTTGCTGGCTCCCTAGAGTGCTATATGAAAATCCCAGCCTGCTCAATTCTTTTAGATTCACTTGGAAAATGCTCTATGGAGAAAACTCCATGAGGTTTTATTATTTATATACTTATTTTTCTCCTGGGTAGTTCCTTGTCTTTGTTGCGATTCATTCTGTCAAGGGGTTCTGCTCTTCTAGAGGGGTTCCCGGCTACCGTCCTCAGCCTCCTGCATCCATAATTCTGACACCTAACTTGAGCTACATTCTTGCAGAAATGATAGAGCAGTGCTGTCTAGTAGCGCTTTTGTTCTTAATGGGATTGTAATAAATGGCTCTTTTGGGTTTTATGCACTGTTTTATTGCAGCTCTTTTCTCTAGGACTTCAGCGCTGGTCCATGGACTTGTCCTAAACAGCATGAGTGACAGAAACTACCTTACACTCAGAATTACCTCTACAGCCCATTCTTTATACTAAAGCTGTCTACAATTCCTTAATATGAGCATATCTCAAGGAACCCTCCCCTCTGACCTTGGGGTAGAGGTATGCAAGGCTGATCTAATTCGTCTTCTATGAATGTGCATTCATGGTAAATCCTAGCTTAGTGTAACTTAGGTTCAAACTGTGGGTCATGCTACACCAACATCAAATATAAGAAAAGTAAAAGTAATTGTATTTTGCAGATATTCTTGTTTGATGGTTTTGGGGGTTTCCAGGGTGGTGTCCCCTTAAACTTGCATATGGGAAATAAGGTAATATTTTGTCTCGCTCATGGTTGGGATCATGGCTGAAGCCCCTATAACAAAATACACTATTCTAGGATTTCTGCCTATCACCTGGTCGTGGTCTGTGAGGCCAGTCTTTTGAGGTGAGACAAACTTTATTGTTATTACTCTCAAGTAAGGAAGCGGGAGATGTAGGTTTCAAATGTGCCTCCTTGGTTGTGGAGTCAGGGAGTTTAATGGATGTAGTAGGAGAAGGCTGGTAGCTAGAAATGCCTGCAGGGCAAGTATTGATTGAAGCAGTCTGAAAGCAGCAAGCATGGTCAGATGGACTTTAATTCCAAATTTCTGTGTTTGAGGGACCTCTCCCTTCTGAAACAGGCCCAGCGTTCTCAAGTTCCAGTGTTGTGGTGGTTCCTTTGGTTCCGCCAGGCAGAGCTGCCCTCCTCTGCCCAGGCCAGGCCGTGTGGTTTACAGCTCCTCTCTCAGGTTTCTAAGCATGCACGGCTGTGTCCTAAAAAGCAGGTGCTTAAAAACGATGACCTGGTCCATTGATGAAGCATAAAATGAACAAACCTTTAGGGAAAAAAATGAGAGACTCATAAGCTGATTTTTCTTTGTTGTTGCTTTGGGGTAATAAGAGGAAACCCAGTAAAAAGGGCAGTTGGATATCAAGATTAACAAAATAAAATAATACGTATTTATTTAGTGTGTGTTTTAGGTGTCATGGGAGCTTTTGGATATGAGGGCAAAAAGAAAGAGAAACTTGTATATTTTTATACCTAGACAGTAGTGTGATTGGACAAAGGGGGCATGATCAACTGTTAATCAACTGGGAGAGAACATAGCAAGGCCTGTTTGCTCAGGTTCTTCCCTGTGCCCCTGTGTCTTCTGAGTGTCCCGAGGGTATCTCCCTCATGAGGGTCTTAGCAATCTACCTTGGGGGAAGGTCAGAGAATTCTTTTGTGGTCTGCTTCACAGAAGGGTGGGAGGCCAGAGAGACCTTCCCTCATTTTGCTGTTTTCTCATGTGCTGACATGCCATGTTTTAGGGTAACAAGTCCTGAACCTCATAACTTGAATAGGGAGAAAAATACACCCTTTTATGATGTTAAACTATATAATCATTTCCTCAGTTGATGACTCCTATCACAGGGAGAGAGGAAAATGACCTTTGGATTTGTGAGAGTGTAAGTCCTTTGAAGATATTAACATACCCAAGGAAAGACTAGCAAGGATGCCAGCGAAAGAGAGCTTGGAAAACACTGGAAGACTAGAAAGAGGAAAATGACAGAATCAAATAGTGGCAGAGTCAGCCAGTCACACTTGGAAACAGAAGAGCCTTTGGTCAACAGGCTTCAATTATTCCTATTCTATTAGCAAGGACATCCTTAATGAGGACAGACTGCAGGATGTCTCCGTGCACAGACTGTTTGATCCTATTGGCAGGATCATAATATTTGTGAGAAAGGTGAATCGCAGTACTATGCCTCGTGCCATGAAACTTTTAATTCAGGTTCTTTTACTTGTTCAGATTCATGTTCTTTGCTAGAACAACTGTTGCTACTCCTGTACTACTATTGATCTTTTATTGAATGCCTACTATATAAGTCATTTATATACATTGTTTCATTTAATCCTTAGATCAATGCCAGGAGGTTAGGAACAGTCTCTGAATTATTTGGGAGAAGAAAATGAGATTCCAAATTGTGTGCCCAAAGTTACCTGATGAAATTTAATCTTCTGTTTATGATTTGGCTTCAACATGTTTCTGTCTGTTGGAAAACTAAGGGAGGACCAATGGTTCACTAATTTCTCTTATAAAACCACTAAATTCTCCTTTGAAGGCTAAGTGAATTACTAGCATTAAGCATCAAACACTACATGTTTATGTGAGTGAAACAGTTGCCTGCATTTCCAAAATAGCAAGATTTTATTTCTTCTTAATAAAATTGGATTTTTTAAGGCACAAGTTTTGCTTCTGTTCCTGGATATTATTTATTGTTGTAATAATACTGGGAAAGTCTATACAGTGTAAAAAATCAAAAGCTGATTTATTATGGAAATTGGACCAATATAGCTGGATTTATTGTTTTCACCACCTAAAGTCCACATTTTTTCTATTCCTTGGCATATGGTTCCCTTCTTTCTTCTCATACTTCATGATTATTTTGCTCCAAGTTCCTGTACAAGGTTTAAATTGATTTTTCAAAACTTCCAATATCAATTTATAAAAAATATAACTCCAGAGGTGGCATTTTTAACTGAAGTTCTTAGCTTGTGTCTGTTAATTTAATATCACAAACTCCTTTCTTTGGCACAATAATTTATTTCTTAACAGTGGATGTGTGAAGGACAAAAAGTCTGCTAAGTTAAATGGTACTATTTCTGCCAAAGTGTTCTTGAGACATTTACATTATATATGGTATGTAATAGCCACTATCATTTACTCCAAAGTGCTTCGATGTGAAGGCAGATCTCTCAGTAACACATATTTAACATTTATACCATGGTTGTTCTCTAAAATTCAAGAATTCCTTATTGCTAAGGTGGGCATTGTAACCCTGTGGGTTAAGCTACCACTGGGGATACTGGCATCCATACAGGAGTGACAGTTTGAGTCCTGGCTACCCTATGCTTTCTATCCACGCCCACCTTATGCTCTTGAGAAGGCAGCAGATGATGGCCTAAGGACTTGGGTCCCTGCCCATGTGGCAGATCTAGATGGAGTTCCAGGCTCCCGGCTTGAGCCTGGTCCAGCCCTGGATATTGTGGCCAATAGGGGAGTGAATCAGCAGACAGAAGAGAGAGCTCTCCGACTCTCTCTCCCTCTCTCTCTTCTCTTCTATCCTCTGTCACTCTGCTTTTCAAATAAGTAAATCTTTTAAAAATTACTTACTGAATTATATAAACCACAATTTGCTAACAATAGCACTTACAATTTGGTTTGTGTACATACAGACATATGACTAGGTGCGTGGCCTATAAACTTTTAGTATTCTTTTGGTTGGTATTATTCATCGTCCTCATTTTGATATCTTAAAAAGATATGTGCAGATTTTTCTATGTAACTACTCCCCTAACCCTGTGCATTGCTAAATACTAGTCTCATGAGACAGATATGGAGACAATTACAATATTTAGGAAAGCTTAGTACAAAAGGAATCTTGTCTGTATTCAAATGTTTTTCAATAATATGCGATCATGTTCTTTTTCTTTTGGCATGTTGTTTGCTAGACAGGGTAACTGTTATTGTTGATTTCATTACCTAACGTGTCTCGGGTACACTACAGTAATGACCAACGTAAAGACAGTTTTTGGATTCAAATCTCAAAGATACATTTCTGCAGTATTATTCAGGACTGTTCATAATCATGCTTTAAGTAAGTCACTCTGAGCTCTTGTACTTCACTGTGCACGTTTGACTTCCAGTCACTTGCAGGTCAGGACTCCTCTTGGTATTGACAATGCCCAGGACTTGGCTCCTGCCTCTTACTTGGTGTCTTAGGTACTGAATGCATGAAAACTGTATAGACCTGGGTTCAGCCGAGAACATGATTACTGATGCCCTGGAATCAAGTAGTATGAAAAGCCAGGGGTTTTCCTCTCCAATATACCTTAGGAAGGCCACTTAAAATGTCTTTCAAAAGACTCTTTTAAAGAAAGCACAGCATTATCTAGTTCCAAATATCTTAGGTCCTGTTTTATTATTTGCTAAGACAGTGAACACCATGTAAGAATAAATACTTGGAAGTTCCTTTAAAACTAAGCTAAGTGTGAGGATTTCATTGGAACCCAGTGAGTTGGTTGCTCCACTTTATCGTCTTGTACCAATGAGGAAACAAATAAACAAGAAAATTTAAAAGATAACATCTCCTACATATTTGGCATTTACTATGTGTCAGTCATTGTATTGTGAACAGTTCAGTTTACTCTCCTCACAGCCTTTTATTTTAGGTCCTATTGTTATCCCCACTCTACCTTCAATGAAAATAAGACACACAGAGATTAGGAAGCATTCCCAGAATGGCAGAGATGGGAGAGTGACAGGTCTTAAACTGAACCCCAGATTCAGTCCATTTTTGTTACCCATGGCAGTTACAGTATACAAAGTGCTTTGAGCACTAATTTAGTGAATACTGAACAATTGCTCCTGGGGGAAATATTATAGTCACACCAGAAGAAACTAACTCTGAATTTCAGGGAATAAGCTTGTTCATCAATCTGTTCTGAAGTGAGGAGGACAGTTAGGGTACTACAATGGATTTTAGATGACGTTTTTAACATGAAAAATTTACTTATCTGCTCTTTCCACTATTTTGCTTTTAGAACATTTTGTTTGTAAATATGATCATTGCTATAACGATTTTTTCTTTACAAAATATTCTTATCTGATAAAAACTTTAAAGACTGGAAGCCCTTCATTAATTCCAAAGTTTATATTTAAAATTGTATTGATTGATGAAGTTCAAAATCTGTCTACCACAACTATAGACATTATCTAAATGGTTTGTAAGTTGGTTGTAATATTTACTTTCAGAATTCCCTGAAAAAGAGCACCTTTGGCTACAGAGATTAGAAATATTTTCAAAGATTCGACAGATGATTTTTGACATTAAATAGGTGATAATTCACCACCCGTCAAGTTTCTTCCTGGCTGTTATTTTCTATCCAACATTTATGCTTGGTACACTGGTGATACATCAAAATCTTAGTACTTTTCCTTTACCCTGAAGACGGTCACCACTTGTGTAAAACTCAAGGAAAGAAAATTGTCAGGTATGTTTCCTCTTGTGGTTACCATCTTATGTCAAGGAGTGACTTGCAGATGATGTTATTTGAACCTGGGTGTGACTAAAGCCAAGACTCAAGAAGTTTTTAACACCTTCTCCCAATGTTTAAATACTCATCTGAATTGGAGTAAGAATTGGAGGATTATATCACAAAGTTTGGTTTTGAGTATGATTTATGAAGAATTTGAGATGTAATTTTCTCTAAAGTTTTCATCAGAAGATCACTTACAAATCTAACCATCTGCAGGAAGATAAAGGATTTTTCAATTCCAAGCATCTCAGGATGGCAATGTTACCTAGGTGTTGAGTGTAATGCACAATGAAACAGAGAAACTGTACAGTTTTACCAAATTCTAGTTATGGGACAGGACTTTCTGACATGAACAAAGTGGAGTCGTATTCTAGATAAATAATTTTTACCTGCAAATATAAAATGTAACACTTGATCTCAATCCTCACTTAGGTATTAAAAGTAAAAAAGATTGTTTCGTTTCTGTACCACTGTGCCATATATATGGATGGCACTAAACGTCTTTAATTGATTGGATGAATTCTGTTTACATTAGTTTTATTTACTGATTCAAACCTTGCATAAAGTTGTATCATACAAAATCATTTTTTAAAAATAAGACTTATTTATTTGAAAGGTAGAGTTACAGAGCGAGGGAGAGACGCAGAGAGAGCATAGATAAGATCTTCCATCTGCTGGTTCATTCCCAGATGGCTGCAATTTCTAGGGCTGGGCCAGGCCAAAGGCAAGAGCCAGGAGCTTCTTCTGGGTCTCCTACGCAGGTGCAGGGGCCAAGCACTTGGGCCATCTTTTACTGCTTTTCCAGGCCATTATCATGGAGCTGGATGGGAAGCAGAACAACTGGGACATGAACTGGCACCCTAATAGAATGCTGGCCCCACAGGTGGTGGCTTTACCCATTACAACACAATGTTGGCCCCAAAATCATACGTTACGTTGTGCCAATATGAGCCTATAATTTGCCAAATGCTTAGAATGCCATATGGAAATAAACCATTATGTATTGTCTACACTTTAAACAATTTTCAAGTCATTTACTGTCAGAGTTAAGGAATACATAGTTTGATATTCACCTTAATTTTCATCCATAAATAATTCTTTAAAAATAGCAATAGGGAATAGAAAATTTTGAAGCAAATTTATGATAATACTATACAGTCCTAGAGGCAGGCAAGCTTTTGTCTTTCAATATTGTTTTCCATTCACATTTCAGGGTGTCTAGAGTTACCACCAAATACCAATCTCTGGAATTGGTTTTGAAAATCTGGGGCAGAAGCTCATTTTGGAAAGAGTTGTAAAACTGGAAAAGAACTGAGCTCTAATCTTGTTTTTCTTTTTAAAAAGAGGCAGTCAGACTACTCCAGTTTTCCTTCAGCTTTTCACTCCTATGTTATAAGTAAGACATATTTGCCAGGGCCGATGCTGTGGCTCAGTGGGTTAAAGACGCAGCCTGTGGTGCCTGCATCCCATATGGGCACCTGTTCAAGACCCAGCAGCTCTACTTCAATCTAGCTCTCTGCTGTGGCCTGGGAAAGCAGTAGAAGATGGCCCAAGTCCTTGGGCCCCTACACCTTCGTGGGAGACCTAGAAGAAGTTCCTGGCTTTGGATCAGTGCAGCTCCAGGCGTTGAGGCCAATTGGGGAGTGAATCAGTGGATGGAAGACATTCTCTCTCTCTGCCTTTGCCTTTCTGTAACTCTGTCTTTAAATAAATAAATCTTTAAAAAAAAAAGACATATTTACCGCCCTGCATCTGGACAATATGGCGGGACGTGGCACCGCCCCTCAGTGCGCTCTTTGTTTGGAGCCGGGTGGGGGTGGTCCTCATGGGCCGGGTGGTGAGGGGCATTGCATAATCCCAGGGGGGCAGGGGTAGAGGGTCCCCTGGGCGGGTTCCGGGGGTGCAGGCCCTTGCTGGATTTGAAAGGCAATGTCCATTGGTGTCTTGTGTGGCTTGTGTGTACGTGGTAAGTTCATGGGAGAACAGTGATTTTATATTAGAAATGTAAGATTTAAAAATGGAATTGCCTTCAATAAGGTCTCTAGGACTTTTTAATTTTTGTCCCTATTCTTGATAATATTATTATGATCCGAGGCCTCTTTCCCCTTGCCCCCCACTTTTCCTCATAAAGAATGTTGGGTAGATAACATCTGTGGTGGTGGTGTAGTTTTTGCTTCAAGCGTGCTGTTTCTGTGGCTCCACTCCCTGTCGTGACCTCTGGGGATTGCAGAGCAGGGATGTATCACCTTAGAAGGTCCAGTCATCGTGTTTGCTGTGGGTGTGAAAACAGCCTTAACTAGAGTCCTTTTGAGGTTTCTTCCTACAAGATCATTTTAAGCTGAAATAGAACTGCAACCGTGGCTGGTCACTGTTCTGGAGGTACCCTGGTGGTTTCACAGCCAGGAGAAAGGCCAAATGTGAAACCAGTCTCATTTGGAGAGTATGAATCTTGCTGCAGTTTGAGCAAAACCTAAGGATGCAGGCTGTCAGTCGAACCTAGATATTTGAGTCAGAGTCTATGTGACCTCTCTTGGGACCATTCCCAATGATAAGAGGTTGTGTGATTTCAAGGCCTCATGGTTTCCTTATCTATCTATCTATCTATCTACCTACCTACCTACCTACCTAAAGGCAGAGTTACACAGAGAGAGAGAGAGGCAGAGAGTGAGAAAGAGAGGTCTTCCGTCCGATGGTTCACTCCCCAGATGGCTGCAATGGCCAGAGCTGTGCCAATCTGAAGCCAGGAGCCAGGAACGTCTTCCAGGTCTCCCACGTGGGTGCAGGGGCCCAAGGACTTGGGCCATCTTCTACTGCTATCCCAGACCCAGGCCATAGCAGAGAGCTGGATCGGAAGAGGACCATCGGGGCTCGAACCGGCGCCCATATGGGATGCTGGCACTGAAGGCGACAGCTTTACCTGCTAGGCCACAGCGCTGGCCCTGCATGGTTTCCTTTATGCCTGTTTTAGCCTTCCTGAAGGCTTCTGCCTCATGCTATTGGACAGGAACCTCTGATCCCCTTCCTGTAGTCACAGATCCACAGTCTCTGTCAGCACCTGAGCCCTGTACGCAGGGCTTCATCACAGGCTGCCAGGGCCAATCTTCTCAAAGCAGCATGATCCCCAAGTCACAGATGCCTCTTGTGTGTGAGCAGTGTCGTTCTGCAGCTCTGCTTTGTGTTTTCTGTGACTTTCAGGAGTCCCGTGTGTCAGGCTCCAAGCTGAGCCTGGCTCCTACAGCCCACATTGATATGTGTCACATCAGAGCCACGAGTGTGAACAGTATGGCATGCAGGCAGGGTGCAGACCAGGCCGTGGTGACTTTGGGCTGGAAAATAATTTTCATTTTGAAGTATCCTGAGGGTTGGGTCAGTTGAAACATTTCTGGCATTACCTGATGACTTGCACTGTGGTTTTTCTGCAAGTAACTTTAGTGACTTTAATAAACCCATGACTTCCCAGTCTCCAGAGGAATACAAAGGACAGTGAAAACATTGATGACGGCAATTATGATGTTTTAAATCGTGGTTCTGTTGATTGCCTTTAAGGCCAGGGGGAGAGGAAGGGTTTTTGTTATTTTTCCATTTCCACCCCATTTTTTTTTTTACTTATTTTGGTTGTTAATACCACACTTAATGACACTGTGACTAATTCTGCTCCCGAGCCCATGTATCTTGGGATCTGTATGCATTGCTTGCATTTTTCTGTTATCTCAATGTTGGTTCCTTGTTCTAGGAATTCAACATTCATTTCCAAAATTATCATGGGACTTGTGACAACACAAGACATGAGTCTATGTATAAAATTTATTGGCCTTTCTCCTTTACCTGCTCTAGTATTATTGTATTGTGTGTGTGTGTGTGTGTGTGTGTGTGTGTGTGTGATGTCAGGCTGCCATGTAAAACTTCAGAGAGAAATCTTGAAAGCAGGCCATCCTTTTTTGTATGCTCTATTCTAAGTAAAATGTCCATGCTAAAATTGCATGGTAATGATATTTAGTTTTTTTTATTTTTATTTTCTTTCAGTTTCCTGTATATTTGCTTACTGTGCTCTTGTAGTGGTTGTAGGATAAAAATGTACTGGTGAAGCAAGTGTAGTACCAATAGAGGTGACTGTCCAGCTGTGTATGTCATGCAGCATTTGAAGGGACTGTGCATCCTTGAAAATCACGGTTACACATACTAGGCCATAAAGCAAGTCTCAGCAAATTTAAAAGAATTAGAAACATACCATGTAGCTTCTTACCACAGTGGAATGAAGGTGGAAATTAGCAACTCAGGAATCCCTAGAGAGTATGCAAACACATGGAGACTGAACAACATGCTCCTGAATGAACACTGGGCCATAGAATCAAAAGAGAAATCAAAAACTTTCTGGAAGTAATGAGGATAACAACACAACATATCAAAACTTACGGGATACGGCAAAAGCAGTGTTAAGAGGAAAGTTTATAGCAATAGGTGCCTACATCAAGATATTGGAAAGGCACCAAATAAATGAGCTTTCAATGCATCTCAAGGATCTAGAAAAACTGCAATAAACCAGACCCAAATCTAGTAGGAGAAGAGAAATAATTAAAATCAGAGAAGAATCAACAGGATTGAATCCAAAAAAACATTACAAAAAATCAGCCAAGCGAAGAGCTAGTTTTTTTGAAAAAATAAACAAAATTGACACCCCATTGGCCCAACTAATGAAAAAAAGAAGAGAGGAGACCCAAATCAATAAAATCAGAGATGAAAAAGGAAATGTAACAACAGATACCACAGAAATAAAAAGAATCATCAGAAATTACTACAAGGACTTTTATGGCAGCAAACAGGGGAATCTATCAGAAATGGATAGATTCCTGGACACATGCAATCTACCTAAATTGAACCAGGAAGACATCAAAAACCTAAACAGACCCATAACTGAGACAGAAATTGAAACAGTAATAAAGGCCCTCCCAACAAAGAAAAGCCAAGGACCAGATGGATTCACTGCTGAATTCTACCAGACATTTAAAGAAGAACTAATTCCATTTCTTCTCAAACTATTCAGAACAATTGAAAAAGATGGAATCCTCCCAAATTCTTTCTATGAAGCCAGTATCACCTTAATCCCTAAGCCAGAGAAAGATGCAGCACTGAAAAAATTACAGACCAATATCCCTGATGAACATAGATGCAAAAATCCTCAATAAAATTCTCGCCAATAGAATATAACAACATATCAGAAAAATCATCCACCCAGACCAAATGGGATTTATCCCTGGAATGCAGGGATGGTTTAATGTGCGCAAATCAATCAGTGTGATACACCACATTAACAAACTGCAGAAGAAAAACCATATGATTATCTCAATAGATGCCGAGAAAGCATTCAATAAAATACAACACCCTTTCATGATGAAAACTCTAAGCAAACTGGGTATAGAAGGAACTTTCCTCAATACAATCAAAGCAATTTATGAAAAACCCATGGCCAGCATCCTATTGAATGGGGAAAAGTTGGAAGCATTTCCACTGAGATCTGGTACCAGACAGGGATGCCCACTCTCACCACTGCTATTTAACATAGTTCTGGAAGTTTTAGCCAGAGCCATCAGGCCAGAAAAAGAAATTACAGGGAGACAAATTGGGAAGGAAGAAGTCAAACTATCTCTCTTTGCAGAGGATATGATTCTTTATTTAGAGGATCCAAAGAACTCTACTAAGAGACTATTGGAACTCATAGAATAGTTTGTCAAAGTGGCAGGATATAAAATCAATGCACAAAAATCAACAGCTTTGGATACACAGGCAATGCCATGGCTGAGAAAGAACTGCTAAGATCAAGCCCATTCACAATAGCTACAAAAAACAATCAAATACCTAGGAATAAACTTAACCAAGGACATTAAAGATCTCTACGATGAGAATTACAAACTCTTAAAGAAAGAAATAGAAGGGGATACCAAAAAATGGAAAAATCTTACATGCTCATGGATTGGAAGAATCAACATCATCAAAATGTCCATTCTCCCAAAAGCAATTTATAGATTCAATGTGATACCAATCAAGATACCAAAGACATTCTTCTCAGATCTAGAAAAAATGATGCTGAAATTCATATGGAGAGGCAGGAGACCTCGAATAGCTAAAGCAATTTTGTACAACAAAAACAAAGCCGGAGGCATCACAATACCAGATTTCAGGACATACTACAGGGCATTTGTTATCAAAACAGCATGGTACTGGTACAGAAACAGATGGATAGACCAATGGAACAGAATAGAAGCACCAGAAATCAATCCAAACATCTACAGCCAATCTAAAACCAATTCCTGGAGCAAGTACAGTCTATTCAATAAATGCTGCTGGGAAAACTGGATTTCCACGTGCAGAAGCATGAAGCAACACCCCTACCTTACCCCTTACACAAAAATCCACTCAACTTGGATTAAAGACATAAATCTATGACCCAACACCATTAAATTATTAGAGAGCATTGGAGAAACCCTGCAAGATATTGGCACAGGCAAAGAGTTTCTGGAAAAGACCCGGGAGGCACAGGCAAGCAAAGCCAAAATTAACAATTGGGATTGCATCAAATTGAGAAGTTTCTGTACCGTAAAAGAAACAGTCAGGAGAGTGAAGAGGCAAATGACAGAATGGGAAAAATATTTGCAAACTATGCTACAGATAAAGGATTAATAACCAGAATCTACAAAGAGATGATGAAACTCCACAACAACAAACAAACAACCCACTTAAGAGATGGGCCAAGGACCTCAATAGACATTTTTCAAAAGAAGAAATTCAAATGGCCAACAGACACATGAAAAAATGTTCTAGATCACTAGCAATCAGGGAAATGCAAATCAAAACCACAATGAGGTTCCACCTCACCCCAATGAGAATGGCTCACATACAGAAATCAACTAACAACAGATGCTGGCGAGGTTGTGGGGAAAAAGGGACACTAACCCACTGTTGGTGGGAATGCAAACTGGTAAAACCACTATGGAAGTCTGTCTAGATATTCCTCAGAAACCTGAATATAAACCTATCATTCAACCCAGCCATCCCACTCCTTGGAATTTACCCAAAGGAAATTAAATTGGCAAACAAACAAGCTGTCTGCACATTAATGTTTATTGCAGCTCAATTCACAATAGCTAAGACCTGGAATCAACCTAAATGCCCATCAACAGTAGACTGGATAAAGAAATTATGGGATATGTATTCTTTAGAATACTATACTGCAGTAAAAAACAATGAAATCCAGTCATTTGCAACAAAATGGAGGAATCTGGAACACATCATGCTGAGTGAAATAAGCCAGTCCCAAAGGGACAAATATCATATGTTCTCCCTGATCGGTGACAACTAACCAAGCACCAAAAAGGTAACCTGTTAAAGCGAAATGAACACTATGAGAAATGGTGACTTGATCAGCATAGCCCTGATTGTTGATGAACAACTTAATATGTTATCCCTCTTAGTATTTTTTTTGTTTGTTCTACTTAATACTGTTGGTTGAATTCTGTAATTAATACACAGTTATTCTTAAGTGTTGAAACTTAACTGAAACGTGATCCCTGTTAAATATAAGAGTGGGAATAAGAGGGGGAAGAGATGTGCAATTCGGGACATGCTCAAGCTGACATACCCCAAACGGTAGAGTTAGAAACATACCAGGGGATTCCAATTCAATCCCATCAAGGTGGCATGTACCAATGCCATCTCACTAGTCAAAGTGATCAATTTCTGTTCACAATTGATCATAATGATAGAACTAAGAGTCAAAGGGAGCACATAAACAAGACTAGTGTCTGCAAACACTAGCTGATAGAATAAAAAAGGGAGAGAATGATCCAACATGGGAAGCGAGATACACAGCAGACCCATAGAATGGCAGATGTCCTAAACAGCACTCTGGCCTCAGAATCAGCCCTTGAGGCACATGGATCTGGCTGAAAAGCCCATGAGAGTATTTCAGGCATGGAAAGCCAAGACACTCTGGCAAAAAAAAAAAAAAAAAAAAAAAAAAAAAACCCAAAAAAAAACACCTAAATGAAAGATCTCTGCGAGTGAGATCCCAGTGGAAAGAACAGGTCGTCAAAGAAGGAGGTACCTGTCTCTGAAGGGAGGAGAGAACTTCCACTTTGACTATGACCTTGTCTAAATATGATCAGAGTCGGTGAACTCAGGGGGCTTCCATAGCCTCGGCAGCTCATGACAAGAGCCTAGGGTGATTATTGATGCCATAAACAAGAGTGTCAATTTGTTAAGTCAACAACAGGAGTCACTGTGCACTTACTCCTCATGTAGGATCTCTGTCCTTAATGTGCTGTACATTGTGATTTAATGCTATAACTAGTATTCAAACAGTATTTTTCACTTTATGTTTCTGTGTGGGAGCAAACTGTTGAAATCTTTACTTAATATATGCTAAACTGATCTTCTGTATATAAAGAGAATCGAAAATGAATCTTGATGTAAATGGAAGGGGAGAGGGAGCGGGAAATGGGAGGGTGCGGGTGGGAGGGATGTTATGGGGGGGGGGAGCCATTGTAATCCATAAGCTGTACTTTAGAAATTTATATTCATTAAATAAAATTAAAAAAAGAAAATCACTGTTACTTCTCAACCAAATTTCCTTTTTTTTCTTGTTTTATGTGAAAACCCCGAAGTGCATTGGAATTGAATCTCTGAACACTGTAGACCCATAAGAAGACCATTGTGATTACTCAAATTTTAGTGCCTGAAAATATTCTTAAGCTTATTGTCATAAAAAAGTCTCCAAATACAAAATAGAAACAATAATAACAAAATAATTATGGTCAAAATATCTGTGGTTCTTTGGAAATGCTGCGCTCTTTGTATTTTCCACCATTAGTGCAGTGGAATGAATATGCATAGGTCAGAGGTCTTCATGTTCATATTTTAAAATTAAGTAAATGACTTCATCTTTTGAGCTTGAATTCATTTTTTAATTTTGATTTTATTTTATATAATATGTAGACAGTCCCCTCTTCTTTGAATTTAGAACTATACACAATATAAATCTGTTAATTCTCTAAGTAATTTTTAAATTTATGGTATAACTCTATCCTATTCTTAAAGCATTTAAAAATAAACTCTTAATGTGCAAAAAAATTTTTTTGAAGGTTAGCTAAAATGATAGTAGAAAGTAGTAAAAGTAGGGCCTGCACTATGGCAGGACTGGTGAAGCCACTGCCCACAAGGCTGGCATTCTGCATGAGTACTGATTCAGGTCCCAGCTGCTCCACTACCGATCAAGCTCCCTGCTGATGCACCTGGAAAAGCAGCAGAAGATGGCCATGTACTTGGGCCCCTGTGACCTCTTGGGAGACCTGGATAAAGCTCCTGGCTCCTGGCTTTGGCCTGGCCCAGAACTGGCCATTGCATCCTTTTGGGGAGTAAACCAGTGGGGGTAAGATTTCTGTATCTATCCCTCTCTCTGTAACTCTGCCTTTAAAATGATAAAAGAAATCTTAAAAAAAAAGTTTTGGGGGCCTGCACTGTGATACAGCAGGTTAAAGCATAGGCCTACAGCACTGGCATCCCATATGAGCACCAGTTTGAGTCTGGGCTGCTCCACTAATAAATAAATAAATAAAAAATTAAAAATAAATCAAAACTAGTAAAGGTTTACCCCAAAATATGCATTTTATTCAACAGCTTTTGAACAATTCATGGGATCAAGTCTCCTATCTCACTTCTCCCATGAAATCTTCCCTTTTATTTCTCTAATTTGCAGGAAAATTCGCTTACATTTTTTCATGGGATATATAGGATTTTGTATTTTGTATTTTGAATTCAGAGATGTGAATAGGATGTGATGGTATGTGGATGACAGGAAAGATTTCCTAGACTAGAAGGTGTTATTTCTAAGTGAGATATTGAAGAATTTGCACATGTTCTTGAAGCATAGCCTGTGTGCTTGCATGGGAATCCCTGTGTGTGTGTGTGTGTATGTGTGTGTGTCTGTGAGAGAGAAAGAGAGCGAGGGAGGGAGGGAGAGAGAGAGAGAGAGCGAGAGAGAGAGATCTAGGCCCTCAGAGTGTGAGAAACAGCTGGCATGCTGGACGAGAGGACAGAAGCCCACTGGAGGGCTGGGCAGGGAGGTGGTGGGAGACGAGGCTGAGGAGCTGTTGGCACATCAATAGCTGTAAGTGATGAGGAGACAGTGACAGATTTTAAACAGGGAAATTACCAGTTACTCCAGTAGCACTGTGGGGTATGGTTTAGGGTTGAGAGGTTCCAGAGGTGGGAAGATGTCCTTTGGAAGCCATTACAAACGTCCAGGCCAGAGAGAACGAGGGCTGGGACTCCACGGGTGTCAGAGGTGATGGAGGGGAACAGGTGGCTACCCAGCTGCTCATGGCTCTGATGAGCACTTGTGTTAACTTGTATGGAATCTTTCCAGAAAAGCATTTAAAACTTAACCAATAAAAGTTATGGCCAAGAGGATTAATGGAGAAGTCCAAAAGTCATGCTCAAAAGAGGGAAATATAATTGGGGAAAAAAGGCATGAAAACCACATCCTTGTTAATTAGGTTTTAGAGTATGACGAAAAGGCTTCTTCTTAGTATTTACATGTGTCTAACTGTCATGATACAATTTTTCTGAAAGAGTTAAACATATCTTCCTCTTCAATTTGGTTGACTTTATTAGATACAAAACTGAATTATGAATATCAACACAATTTTGTTGGCGTGTGTGTGTATGTGGTTTACTACAGATTAATTTTGCCCTGTGGCTATATGAAGTAATGTTCATTAAAACCTTTATTCTGGGAGGCAGGGTGCATATACATAGTAGGTAGGTTTTAACAGGCAGCCTGACAGGGGAGTGGGGAGCAATGTTTAGAGATTTGAAAATAAAATGCAGTGGGGAAAGTGGAGCATAGAGCTATGCAAACAAAGGGTTTCCAACAAATTCATGAAAAAAGTGCGTTATCTTTTAGTTCCACTTTTTCCCACAGACTTTTTGAAGCAGTCTTGTATAAATGTTCTTTGTGGTTGTTCCATGAATCCATGGCAAAGAGATATTCCCCCTCCTGCGGAAGTAATGGAGAAGGAAGGCATAGAACTCAGTCCATTTAAGTTCAAGCAAATTTGGATTTCAAATCTCAGCCCTGCAATTAGTCTTGTTGGAATAAAACATAAGTGAGATTGTGAGAAGGATTTTGAGTTTTAAGGAAAAAAATATAAAAACATACTGGGAATAAATAGATAACCCCATGCTTTTAAAACTTTATGAGGGGCTGGTGCTGTGGCGCAGTGGGTTAAAGCCCAGGCCTGAAGCGCCGGCACCCCATATGGGTGCTGTTTGTAGTCCCGGCTGCTCCTCTTCTGATCCAGCTCTCTGCTATGGCCTAGGATAGCAGTAGAAGATGGCCCAAGTCCTTGGGCCTCTGCACCTGTGTGGGAGACCTAGAAGAAGCTCCTGGCTCCTGACTTCGGATCAGCGCAGCTCCGGCTGTTGTGGCCATCTGGGGAGTGAACCAGCGGATTATGGAAGACCTTTCTTTCTGTCTCTTCATCGCTCTGTATCTGTATGTTTCAAATAAATAAAATAAATCTTAAAAAAAACTTTATTAAACAAAATTGTTTAGGTTAATTTGTTTATTTATTCTTTTGATAGGCAGACAGACAGAGAGAGGGCAAGAGACAGGGAGATCTTCCATCCGCTGGTTCATTCCCCAAATAGCTGCAGTAACTAGGGCTGGGCCAGGTGGAAGGCAGGAGCTAGGAATTCTATCCTGGCCTCCCACACATGTGTCAGAGGCCAAAATAATTGGGGAACTATCTGCTGCCTTCCCAGGCACATCAGCAAGAAATTGTATTGGAAGCAGAGCATCAGGAAGTCAAACCGGCTCTGTGATATAGTATATTTGTCTCATAAGTGGTGGCTTAACCTGCTGTGCCACAATGCTGGCCCTACTTAGGTTGATTTTTAAAAAAATTCTATCATCCAGTAAGTAGCGAGTTATTTTCCTTCTTATAGTAGTACCAGAATTAATTCTGTAGCTAAACTAATTTTACCTATTACTTTTGTGACCAATAATTAGTAATTTATGAATTAAAAATAAAGGAGCACTTTTTTGTCTGGTGGTACCTATGTGTTGATCAGCTGCCTCAAAATGAAGATGAAGATCTTCCTAGCTACTGACTGGCAGAAACTCAATGAAGTGGACGATGAATGTAAATTTTGTACTTTTTATGAGCAGCTACAGAATCAGTGGTGGGAATGACAAACAAGGTTTTCCCATGAAGTAAGGTATCTTGATCCATGGCTGGGTTTGCCTCCTGCTGAGTAAGGGACATTCCTGTTATAGACCAAGGAGAGCTGGAGGAAGGGTGTGAATATCTTCTGGGCTGCATTGGCCATGACAGCTTGAGTGTTCTCAACTTGGTAGTTGTAAAAAAGGAGAGAAAGATATTCCTGGATTGACCGACACCATGGTGCCTCAGCACCTAGGCCCCAGAAGAGCCGGCAGAATCTGCAAACTTTTAGATATCTCTAAAGAAGATGTGCACCAATATGTTTAAAGAAAGCTCTTAAACAATGAAGGAAGGAAACCTAAGACCAAAGCACCCACGGCTCAGTGTCTTGTTACTCCATGTGCCCTCCACCGCCAATGCAGGGTGTATTGCTCTGAAGAAACTGTGCTACGAAGAATAAGGGAAAAGCTGCAGAATATGCTCTACTTTTGGCTAAGAGGATGAAGGAGGCCAAAGAAAAATGCCAGGAACAGGTTACCAAGAGACGTGGGCTGTCTTCTCTGAGGATGTCTACTTCTAAATCTGAGTCCAGTCAAAAATAAGATGTTTGAAGTAAGCCATTCCTTAAACTACCTCGTTTCTGCCTCAGCACTGGAGATGACAAGTGGATGCACACATCTCATCAAAGACACCGTGACTGAAGATACTTGAAGGGAACCCTGGAAACATTAGTGGTGTTAGATATAACGGATTATGTCGCCTTTTCTGAAGCTCCCTTTGCAAAATTCATATATGTTGAGATGAGAATGAATACTGACCCAGACATGTTAACGAGCAATAGTAACAGGATCAGGACAGTTACCCATCCTTTGTAGTTCACTACTTCTATCCCTCCCAGCAGGAGGCTGGACCAGAAGTGGAGTAGCTGGGACTTGAATCAGGCACTCTGGCATGGGATGCAGGTATGTGCCAAATGCCTGCTCCTATTTTTATTATGGAGATTTTAAGTGTATACAAAAGTACAAATAGCATAATAATCCCAAAGGTACCCATAATTCAGTATCAATATTTATTACCTCACAACAATTTTATTTTACTTTACCTTCCCTACACCTTCCCTTGTTTTTAAATTTTAACTTCTGAAATTGCTTTTTCTCCCTTTAATATTTTGAAGAAAATTGAGACATTATATCATCTCATCTTCAAAATTTCAGTTTGTGTCTCTAAAGATGAACATTCTTTTTTTCAAAGATTTATTTATTTATTTGAAAGTCAGTTATGCAGGGAGAAGACAAACATACACACACACACACACACACACACACACGGTGGGGGCGGGGAGAGATCTTCTATCCACTGGTTCACTTCCTAAATGGCTGCAATGGCTGGGGCTGGGACAGACAGAAGCCAAGAATCAGGAACTTCTTCCAAGTATCCCACCTGGGTGGCAGGGGCCCAAGTACTTGGGCCATCCTCTGATGCTTTCCAGGCACATTATCAGGGAGCTGGATTGGAAGTGGAGCAATTGGGTCTCAAACTGGTACACATGTGTGATGCTGGCATAGCAGGCATATACCACAATGCCAGGCTACACATTGCAGGCTACACCACAATGCCAGCCCCCAAAATTCTTTTTTTTAATCAGTATGCTACAAAAATCTTAACATCAACAATATCTTTGTAGCACTTTAAAAATAACAATTCTTTCATATTTACCCAAGGCTCAAATTTCTAATTGTCTTAATGTCATGAATATATTTTTAACTGTTTGTTTGGGTCTGGACCCAAATAAGACACATAGTAATTGCCTAACATGCTTGTCTATTAAGCTGTGCACTCCACTTCAGTTTTTTTCCTTGAAATTCATTTTCTTAGGAAACTGGGTCATTATTATTATTATTTTTTTTTTTTCGGACAGGCAGAGTTAGTGAGAGAGAGAGACAGAGAGAGAGTTATAAACAGTGAGAGAGAGAGACAGAGAAAAAGGTCTTCCTTCCGTTGGTTCGCTCCCCTAATGGCCGCTATGGCCAGCGCTGCACCAATCTGAAGCCATGAGCCGGGTGCTTCCTCTCGGTCTCCCATGTGGGTGCAGGGACCCAGGCACTTGGGTCATCCTCCGCTGCCCTCCTGGGCCACAGCAGAGTGCTGGACTGGAAGAGGAGCAACTGGGACTAGTACCTGGCACCCCAACCTGGACTAGAACCCGGGGTGCTGCTGCCGCAGGTGGAGGATTAGCCTAGTGAGCTATGGCGCCGGCCTTGTTTATTATCTTTTAAAATTTTCACCAATCTGGATTTGGGCAGTTGCAGTCCTACAGTGTGTTTTAAAGTGTTGCTTTGCCTTCTGTTATTTTCTATGAATTGATAATTAGATCAGATCCAGGTTAAAAAATGGTGGTAGCAGAAGGAGCAAAATTTCTTAGGTGAAAATACATTCCTTAGTTGGGAGACAGCTTGCAGTGTATTGTCTTATTATAAAGTTAACGGCTATTGCTGCGCCATTCCTAGTTCTAATTTTAAGGATTTTCTTGTAAAAATTATTCAAGTGGATATTCTGAGCAACTACAGTTTGTTGAGAAAGAACAGGTGAGTATCACCTGATATTAACAACAGCAAAAATCCCACTTTTTAAAAACCCATGAATGCAAATAATTACTAATGAACCCTTCAAAGGTTCATACTACTTTTTCAAATTATACCATGGATCAGCAAGCACCTTGGCAAGGAAACTTCTTTATGTATGATATAAATCACCAGTTGCTACATTGTTTAAAAGCTGTATGATGATAACAGCTCTTTGACTCCATAAATTTGAGTTTCTAATATTATGCAGAAGAACATAAAACCTGTTTATGCATTATAATGCAGCAATAATGTATCTTTTTGCAATCATTGGCATAACTAAATCTACTAACTTGCCTATAGCATGCATAATGACAAGTTGGCAAAATGCTCAGAATTTTAAATTCTGATTCACCTGCAACTAAAATCCCTGAAGCAATTAAAGAAAAAACTACACAAATCAAGCCAGAACATCCTTTTCAATGAGTTGGATGCAGTTTTCAGGGAGAATATTTTCATCTGTGCTTTGAGGCTATAGCAAAACTGGAGTCAGATACACACATGCATATATATATATGTATACTAAATACATGTATATTAAAATAAGTTCTGATTGAAATAATTTGCTTCTGCACCTTTAAAATAAAGGTGTAAAAATTTGACAACCAAAAATGTTAGTTTGAACTGATCAGTGAGTTTTTGGCTATTTCTATGGAGGCAAAATGAAGGGAAGAGTTGAGATCCATTTTTATGCATCAGAAATTTTACTTTCTGTAGAAAGTCTAGATGGTAAATATTTTAGGCTGCGTAAACATATGGCCTTTGTTGCAACTATTCAACTCTGCCATGATAGCTTGAAAACATTTATAATATGTAAAAGAAGAAGTAAGTCTATGTTGTAATAAAACTTTACAAAAACGGACAGAGGAACAGGTTTGGTTTGTGAGTCATAGTTTGCTGATCCCTGTACTGGATAATTCAAGCCAAATCTTACTGCCTATTGAAAAAAGTGTTTTTTTCCTTTTTCTCCATAATTGAGGTTGGCAGTCCATACTAATTGAGTTCAACAGAAGGTAGTTTAATTCTCTATTTTACTTGATATGTGTAGACACAGGTTTTGTTATATTTCTAAAGCAAGTCCTTTGGAAGGCCAGCCACCTGTCTGAGTTTGTTAGAATTAATGAGAGATAAGAAAGGATTACCCTATGTAAAACAAAAGAAATGTTCCAGAAGGAGGTTTAGTGCTTGAATGAGGCCTTGTGCAGTTTTACTTGGTTTTGTAAAGCTACCACTTCAAAGTTGAAGTTCAATACCAGAGAGAAGAGAGAGAGAAAAAGAGAGAGAGAGAGAAATAATTTATTTGTCAGGGTTAGAAATCAATCATTAACTGTAACATTACACATGAACTTTGTATTCTTGTTGCTTCAAACAACAACAACAAAAACTCTCAACTCATTTGAAGTTGACACTCACTTAAAAGAAGCTGTGTGAGTTGCTCCATTGTCTGAAATTAAAAATAAATATGTTCAAAGTATACTACATTTGTTTACAATTAATTTCTGTTATAAAACATTATTCAGTTGCATAAAATAATTGTTTCTCACAAAGATGATCCCACAATCCTAAGGATTTTAAAATACTATATTAAAATATATAATTTATAAACCCAGATTAATGTATTCTAAAGAGAAAAGATAATTTCAGCCTTACATTTCAAAAACCATGTATCTAATTTGTCTTAAGATTAGTTTTTGTCGTAAGATGAATCACACAGAGCCTAAGTCAAGGCAATTTTTAATTATACTTTAAAATTCATAGCGGAACATAATGTAAACTCAATCATGGACATACAAGGGACTACATTTTAAGTTGTGGCTAACTGAAACCAAGATATATCAATGGAATTCTACTTCTCAGGGTAAAACTCTTTGTTTTCTTTGCTGGGTAGGAAAAAATCCTTCTAGGCTTAGATTGTTTCCAAAGAACATTTTCTAGAAGGTTGTCCAAATTGTTTTTTTAGTGTTACAAAGATAACTTGCAAACATTCAACAAAATTACCTAACCCTTGCAGTTTGCATTTTCCCCAATTCTATGAAGTGTCAAGGATTGAAGATTGCTCTATAGTCCATAGGCATTTTGTTCTGGCTTGAGAAAATTAAACTTTGAGACATAAGGAAAGATTTTGCAATGTGTGTCTTTTCTTTCAAGTGAGGCTTGACTTCTGAGCTTGACATTTGAAAACTTTAAGATTGACGACATAGATAAATGATCCTTTTACATACAGAAGGAAGAAAAGGAATTGGTAAACAAGCTTATAACTGCTGTTTATAAAATCTGCTAATGATCCTGCTAATGGGAGCCAGATTAAGGAATGTATTTTGCCACAGACTTACCCTGTGGCAGCTACAAAGAAGAGTTATGATTTTGGCATTCAGTCCCTAAGCTACAGTTTTTGTAATTGGGGGGGAAAAAAGCAGCATCATAGATTACTCACTGATGGACAACTGTGTGTTTGTTAATTATATTTACATAGTCACAGAAATGTTCCTCAAACTATTTCAGCACAAAATTGAATCTGGAGGTAAGCAACTATTTTTATTTAATGATGAAGCTATAAATATGTAACACGTTCCTGGTACTTTCTCTTGCTTGTGTGTCCTGATCTCATCATAGCTGTGCTTGTTTTGAGAAAATTTCTGGCGTCCTCTGCTCATTTGTACAATCTTAGATCTGATGACCTTTAAATTTATGGCCTAGTAAATTATTTTCCTCAGCTTTGGAACAAAAAGAGATAGGTCAATAGAGTTTTAATTACAAAAAAATCTTGGCAATGACCCTGCTAATAGAATACAGATTCTACAGCACATGATGCAGTGTAGTCGCCCTTACATTTATTTAGTTTATTTTATTCTAAAATGTTACCAGCTTAGGAAATACGACTTTTAGAGCAGTGTAATGAAAAGTGGCTCATATGCATGTTAAGTCTGATAATAGTCTTGTGTGTGGTTTTTGTGGAAGCATGATTTTTAATATTTTTTAATTAAACATACAGTGTTCCTTTTTGATATGCATAAAGTATTTTCTGAAAAAACAAGTATGTGGTAATGTCTATGAGACAGCTATCATTGTTAATGTGTTTTATTTTGTAGTAAATATCTTTTTGGTAGAATATATGTGAGGAACTAAAAGAGAATGTATATTTTTCATGAACATTTTGAAGGACTCTCATAGATATAAAATACATAAGTATAAATAGATACAAAATATACTTGTATTTTTGATTACTGCAGTGGGCAATCATTTCAAGTTTAACTGTACTGTTACTTACAAGTGAGGAAGTGTGAGTTTTGAGCCTGTAAAGGGTTATGTATCCCCATAGAAGGAATTGCTGTCACCCTGTCAACAACTTCTTGCAGGTCCAGATCAAGCCAGCTACAACTGCAGTCACAGAATCCTTTCATGATGTTTTGAATGGATGATTTTCAGTTAGAGGCTATTAGTTGAGGATCACAGTGCCAGGCAAAATGACAAAGTTAAAATACTTGGGAGAAAAATTCATTTCTGTGTTGCCATTTACCTTCAAGATGCTCTGTGACAAATTTGGCCATGGGCTGGGATTTTCTTTAAGATCTTAAGAGTTTTAAAGGAGTATCCTTTTAAAAGGAATGAAAAATGCTCTGGTAGAAGAAAACGTTTTTAGGAGAGGAAGATTTTTATCATATAATAAAGAACTGCGAAGGAGGCAGGACATTGTGGCTTGAAGAAATGGTGGATTGGTACATTAAAACATCTAATGCTGCCTTTGAAAGGTTGTTGTTGATCAATTTTTTTTCATAGAATAATTAGGTTGATGTAAATTCTTTGAGAAATTACTTTGCACCATCATATATAGTCAGTTTGGGGATTTTTATAGCCTTTTACAGGTACTTTTTTGTTTTTAAAAATTTTGAATAGAAACTATCAACTCCCAACTTGACTCTCACTGGGATTAAACATGACAATAGGTCTGATCTGATTTCATCATCATTAAAAAAAATCATCTATTATTTTTCACTTTATGTTTCTGTGTGGGAGCAAACTGTTGAAATCCTTACTTAATGTATACTAAGCTGATCTTCTGTATATTAAGATAATCGAAAATGAATCTTGATGTGAATGGAAGGGGAGAGGGAGTGGGAAAGGGGAGGGTTGTGGGTGGGAGGGACGGTATGGGGGGGAAGCCATAGTAATCCATTATTCGTACTTTGGAAACGTATATTCATTAAATAAAAGTTAAAAAAAAATTTTTACTGAATTACACAAAAAAACACACATATTCTGAATATATACAGTTTGATGAATTTTCACAACTTTCTCCATAGTATGCAGCCCCACATAAAAAAATTGGCATTGCCAGTATCTAAGAATCTCTGCTTGTGTTTCTGTCCAGACATTTCTCCACACCATACAGTAACCACTGTCCTCATTTCTATTATATAGCTTAATTTTTATTTTTAAAATGATTTATTTATTCCTTTATTTGAAAGGCAGAGTTAGAGAGGCAGAGAGAGAGAGAAAGAACGTCTTCCATCTGCTGGTTCATTCCTCAGATGGCTGCAGCAGCCAGAGCTGAGCCGATCTGAAGCTAAGAGCCAGGAGCTTCTTCTGGGTCTCCCACACAGGTGCAGGAGCCCAAGCACTTGGACCACCTTCCACTGCTTTCCCAGGCCGTAGCAGAGAGCTGGTTCAGAAGTGGAGCAGCCAAGACTGAACCGGCATCCATATGGGATGCTGGCATTGCAGGCGGCAGCATTACCACTATGCCACAATGCCGGCCCCCTTAATTTTGACTTTTAAAAATTTACACCAAGTGACTCATAAAGAATATATTCTTTTGATTCTGACTTCTTTCGCTTGACATTGTATTTATTAAATCCGTCTATATTATTTTGAGTAATTTTAGATTTTCACTTTCTTTGCAGTATGCATTTTATTGTGTGAGTATATCACAAATCATTGATCCATTGTGTTTCTAGAATAATTTCCATATTAATGATTATGAATAGTATTATAGACATGAGCAGACTTTTTTTGGCCGCTATATCTATGCATTTCTTTTGTGGTTGTCTCTCTCTCTCCTTTTTTTTTTTTTTTTTTTTTTAGAAAGTCTCTTTTTTTTTTTTTTACAGTGATTATAAAAGCATTTGCCCGTTCTGATGTTGAAATCATCTGTGGGACTGCATCTATTATCTTATTTTTTCCTCTTAATAATTGGTCATATTTTCTTTGTTGTTAAATATTTATTAAGTTTTGATTATTATGTTGTACTTTGTGATTAAGAGAATCACAGAAGTTCCAGATAACTCTCTCTCCCACCAAAGAGGAGGCAGACAGACAGGGAAAGGGATCATTATTTCAGTTAACTCAGAGGTTGAACTGGGTGGCAGTATAAGTAGGATTCGATCGACATGTCACTAGCTCCTGTTCTTCGAATGTGGTCCTCCTGGTACTCCGGCTGAAAACCTGTCAGTTACTCGTCTTTTCAGTCCTAAGGGGCCGTAAGGGATCAAGATTGTACTTTGGAATTTCCCAATACAGTTCTCAGGTGACCCTTCCCAAGCACATTTAAGCCATGGTCAAAGTCTCAAGGGAGACACTAACCGTGTGCTTGAGGCAGTCTCTCCTGGGGTGTGTGTGTGTGTGTGTGTGTGTGTGTGTGTGTCCGTCCTAAGCACCTGTGTTACTGCAGGAAATGTCATCCTGTCTTTTTGGAAACTTTAGGCAGAGCTTCACAGCCTCCTGCGAACCCCCCGTGAGGTAAACCAGAGTGTTATTTGCAGCTCCTCAAATTTCCGGTTTGTCCGCTAACGCAATGCAACTGCTAAATGCTTTTCTGTTTTTTCCTTTCCTCTGATTGGGCCATAACCAGTCAGCAAACGCCCTGAAGGAGCAAACATGGCTGACGATCGCCAGATCCATTTAAGATGTTTTTGCTTTCCTAGAACGTTAGTTGGCTACCTTTGTGGTTCCCATAGATCTGTTAACATCTTTCTGAGCATATTCTTTTAAAATTTACAATTCTATTTTGTTTTTGCAGCAGAAGCATTGGCCTCTCACGAGCTGGTATGTCCTCAGAGAAGTGGAGGTCAGGTAACTTAAATCATGTTGCATTATATAATTCCTTATATTTTAGAAAGTAAATACAATATCTTAATTTGCATTCTCACAGCATTTCAATGAATGAAGTGAGATGTGCAACAAGCTTTCTATTTTATGGGTTAGGAAACTAGGACCCAATAAATTCAATCTCTTAAAAAAAGATCAGTGTGTCAAACGGCAGAGATAGACCTTGTGTCATTTAATTCTCTAAAACCCAATGTTAATCTGTTGGATAGCACATTGCATTCAAAAGAGTTTTTTAAATTTATAAATAAAATTATATATATTTATTGTGTGCCACAGTTACATTTAACAAATAAATACATGCATAGTCACAGACAAATATTCAGATAATTACATACCGAATATGGGCTTGAGATGAATAATTTTATATGTGTTTTTTTGGGTGCTATATTGTACATAAATAAAAACTAGGAAGTCACATACATATTGGGACTTTCAGGATACAAAAAAAACTATAACTCTGCCGTGCCATGTTCAGTACATTCTACTGGCATAGGATATACAGGGAATGTCATCTTTTTTGCTTTGTATCTTTGAATTAAGTGTTCTCCTGAGATACCATGTCAGAACTAGATATTCCCGGAAAAATGGATTCTGTTTTTACATTATGTGGTTCCTATAGGATGGGGGCAACAGGCTATAAGAAGTGATCTAGAATGTTGAAGTATACAAGAGCACAAGAATGAGTAATTAGACAAAATCTCAACATATATCAGGACACAAATCGTAGTGTAGGTAACCTGCAAACAGCAGGCTGCTCAGAGAAAACCAAAATGGCAAAGAGTTAGTTAACCGGAAACCTGTAGGTAGAAGAAACCTGATAAGGTGAAAAGCTGTCTAGTCCAGGGGAGAAAACTGGCAACCAGAGAGCCAGATCACGTGGTTGTTGTGTTTGGCTCTCAGTAGGGAAGATTTCTAAGTTGATTTTGAAGGTCTTTAGAAGGATACTGACTCTTTGGTTGTATGTAGTCCCCAATATTTCTTCTTTTCTTTTGTTAATTGATTTTCCTCTCTGCCTCTTAAAGCTATTTGATCTTAGAATCCTTGACTAGTTATCATTTTATTTTGTAGTTGAGCTCCTGAGTCCAGAGAGTAGCACGATGAGCTTAATGAAACATATCCTTCTTGTCATTATTCCCTGAAACCGCCCCTTCACATTAGCATACAGCCTATTAATAATTAGTTTACCCGCTGGGTATTTTACTGTGCAACACTCTTTTTTTATGCTTTTCTTTCCACCAGACTGACTCTTCCTTCCTTCACCCATAAAAGAACAGGCATTTTGGCTTCCAGTAATTGATCTAAAGCCAACGGCTAAAAAATGAGTTGATTGCAACCTAACTATAATGATTAACTTTCTATATAATTTAGTTGTTCCAAAAAGGAACAAGTAGTTTTTGGTTTTGAGGAAATGCAAGCTCTGAACTTGAAAGTACTCAATCCAAAGTGAGGGATACTGAAGAGGAAATTCCTACATTTGATGAAAGGTTGACTTAGAGATCTCCTTCCAATGTAAGGAATGTGTATAAATCCTGGTCTGTATCTGGATAGTTTATAAATTCAGCATCATAGTGGTAACTGTATTCAAATCTAAATCTGAACCCATCTATTTCCCAAACTGGCACTGTCCAACTTTACCTGTTTGTCTGTCTTTACCTCTGTATGTCATGAAACATATAAACTTTTTGTACACTTACATGTTTGTTTAATGTGGTATATTAGGTGCTGTTGAGGTTATAGCAGTAGATCAGGACATGATAACTGATATAGTCTTATCCAGGAAGATTGTCAGGATTAAAGGATAAAGTTTTTGAATGAACTGAAAGGGGAAAATAGTTAATAATATTGTTATCAGCTTTGATTTAATGTGTGAGATGATGAGATAGCCTGATGAAATAATTTCTAGGGTTCTGACTTCTTTCCAGATCGTTCTGAAGACTTGTATTCCAGGAGGCTGTGATAGTGTGAGTACAGTATTTCCGGAATGTGGACAGAGATTGTAGCCACAGAATCAAATGAGAAAGAAGATTTCTTTCAAGGGATTTTATATATACTTAAAGAAATGTAAAAGTGGAAATAAAGGATTTTGTTTGCATTCTATTTTCTTTTTTTTTGAAATAGAAACAAAACAATTTTGTTCTTTTGAAACTCCTCGGTTATTGAAACATTTTGGGATCCATAAGGCTACACAATATGGTCAGGTTAATTGCATTTTCAGAAAATATCATTTCTTAAAATAATGTGCCAACAATAAGAGGTGGTTTGCAAACTTTCTATAATTTGGAGGCAACTACTTACTTGGCTCAAAGTTTCTGTAGTTCATTTTCCTAAACTGATACAGCAGATTAGACAGGAAAAAGGACAAGTAGAAAGAGATGGTATCAGTCCTCTAGTATGAATTCTTCAGTAAATCAAAGATCATGAAATACAGTATAGAATTCCAAATTATTTACCAGTTTCTTACAGGAAAAATATATTATAAGAGCAGTAACATCGCTTCATGAGACAGCCATTCTTTTCTCTAAGCAGCTATAAATATTGTCAAATTTCATTTTAACACATTGCCACATGTAGGAGCTTGAATTTGTGATAAATGTTTCCATAAAGTAGGCTTAAGTTGATGCCATCTAAGATTCAGTTGCCAAACCTGGGATCACAAAGATTTATCCCTACTTTTTCTTTTTAAAGATTTGTTTATTTGAAAGGTAGGATGACAGAAAAAAGAGACGGGGAGAGTGACAGATCTTCCACGGGCAGGCTCACTCACCAAATAGCCCCAACAGTTGGAGCTGGGCCAGGCTGAAACCAGGAGTTAGGAACTCCATTTGTGTCTCCCATATGTGTGGGAAGAACTCAAGCATTTGAGCCATCATCCTCTGCTTCTCAGACCTCAGTAGTAGCAGGGAGCTGGACAGGAAGTAGAGTGGCTGGGGCTTGAACTGGAGCTCTAGTACCGATGCCAGCATCCCAAGTGGTGGCTTTCCTTGCTGCTCCACAATGTCCTTCCCCTGCCCTTACCCCTGTGTTTTCTAGTAAGAGTATTAGAGTTTTACATTGGCCCATTTGAGTTAATTTTTACATATTGCTTGCACATGGTTCCAACTTTATTCCTTCTTTAAATGGATATCCAGTTATGTTTTGCTGCTTCCAATCATACAGAGCAAGAAAACTAACCTTTTGCCTTGTAACAAAGACATTCCTTTTCTAAATTTCTATAATTATGAGCAAATTTCTTTTTAACATTTTGCTATATAGCATACTTAATGTCATGGTAAATATTTCCAAGAAGTAGGTTTGAAATTTAAACTTGTCTTCTTTTGCAGTTGAGAGGCTAGTACATTTTGGCATATGTAGCAAATTAATGTATTATTTAATAATTGTTTATTAAGGGGAGATTGTTGGTGGTGGAATGAGTATTGAGAGAATATTCTTGGGCTTTTGAAGTTCAAAATTATGTTGCTACCACACAGCTGCTTAACATTGAGGAAGTTGTCGAACTACTATGCACTTTGCTTTTTATCTGTCAGTTGAAGATGATAGTACCTGTCTTGTAGGATATGTTATGATGATTTAATGTGATATTATGTAAACTAGTTGACAGAAAAAAGGACTTAATAAGTATTAGTTTATCTTACAACTAATTTGGCTTTAGGCAAAATTCATTTTTATGATATAGGTCTTCACATATTCTATTTTAGATCTGCTTTATTGAGGTACAGTTGCTATTTTAAGTGCATATATTTAAAGTGTGCAGTTTGGTACGTTAAGACCTACAGACAGACTTATCAAAGCACCACCACAAGAGTGGTGAATGCATTCATTACCCTTGGAGGGTAATGGGGCCTTGGAGGCAGGGGCCCTGGCAGTTCTCACAGAGAAGTAGCCTCTTTGTCTTTCAGGTGTCATTTTCTTCTCTCTTCTTGTCCGCTGCCCTAGGCAATCCCTGGCCTGTGTTCTGTTACTACTGATTACCTTTTTGAGTTTTATATTATGAGATTTTGCAACATATACTATTTTTGTTTGGCTCTTCTTTTTTTTTTTTTTTAAGGTCTTCCTTCCGTTGGTTCAGCCCCCAAATGGCAGCTACGGCCAGAGCTATGCTGATCCGAAGCCAGGAGCCAGGTTCTTCCTCCCGGTCTCCCATGCGAGTGCAGGGGCCCAAGCACTTGGGCCATCCTCCACTGCCTTCCTGGGCCACAGCAGAGAGCTGGACTGGAAGAGGAGCAATCGGGACTAGAACCGGTGCCCAAATGGGATGCCGGCGCTGCAGGTGGAGGATTAACCAAATGAGCCACAGTGTCGGCCCCTGGCTCTTTCATTTAATATAATGATGTTGGGGTTTATACTTGTTGAGGGTATCAGTAGTTCCTTTACTTGTTTTTTTAATTTGAGACAGAGAGAGGGAGAGAGAGAATGAGAGAGAAAGAGCGAGTGTGCTCCCATCCAGTGGTTTCCCCTCTCAAATGCCTGAAACACTTCCCCCATCTAGATTGGGACCAAACCTGGGAGCTGGAAACTCAAGCTTGGTCTCCCACATGGGAGGCCAAGACCCAATCATTTGGACCATTAATATTACTTTTCAGGGTTTGCATTAGGAAGAAGTTGAATTCAATACTGAGAGCTGGGAACCAAACCTAGGCACTCTGATGTGGGATGCCAGTGTCTTGCCTAGTATCTCAACTGCTAGGCCAAACACCTGTTCCTGGTTCATTAATTTTTATTGTTATATTGTATTCCACTGTATGGAGAGTATGAACAAGCCACTGCTTGTTTATTCACTGAGGTTTTGGAGGTGTGAAAATAAAGGTGCTATGAGTATTCAAAAGTCCTTATATGAACATATGGTTTATATTTCTTTTGGGTAAATACTTAAGAGTAGAGTGGTTGGCTCATATAGTATGTATATGTTTAGCTTTTTAAGAAACTGTAAAAATGTTTTCCAAATTAATTATTTAATTTTACATTTCTATCAATCATGTATAGTAGTTCCAGTTCTTCCACATCCTACATCATTTGGAATAGTAAGACTTTTCAACTTTATCCACTTTAATTGGTGTATACTAGTTTCTCACCAGGTTTTAATGTACACTTTCCTAACAGCTAATGATGTTGTTTTTACTCATAGGCTTCTCTGTCCCTTGTACATCTTCTCTGGTGAGGTGTCTATTGAAACTTCTTGCACAGTTTTTATTCAGTTGTTTGTTTTCTTTGAGCTTTGAGAATTCTTTATGTATTCTGCATATAAATCCTTTATCAGGTACATGCTTTGTAAATATTTGCTCCTGGTATAGAGCTTGTTCTTTATTCTCTTACTGGTCTCTTTCAAAGGGCAGGAGTTTTAATTTTGATGTGGTCACTCTGGCCAATTTGGGAGGTTTTTTTAAAAAATTTTTGCCTAGTCTTTGTTCACAAAGATTGTCTCTCATGTTTTTCAAGACGCTTTCTAGCTTTAGGCTTTCTAGCTAGGTTTATTGTTCATTTTGAGTTAATTTTTTATGTGGTATAATAATTAAAGTTAATTTCTTGCATATGAGTATCCCAATTGTTCTAACACTGTTTATTGAAAAGACCATCCTTCCTCCACTGAACTGCCTTTGCACCTTTCTGAAAAATTGCATATCTTTTTAGGGGTCTATTTTTGCATTCTATTCTCTTCATTGATCTACTTATTAGCACATTGACAATGTAACTTCTAAGAAGTCTTGAAATTAAGCAGTGTAAATATTCCAATTTTGTCCTTCATTTTCAAAGCTGTTTTGATTATTCTAGGTCTTTTTAATTTTATGTAAATGTTTTCATTAGTTTTTAAAATTCTTCCAAAAAGTCTACTGGAATTTTTTCCCAGATTATTTTAAATCTATTGTTCTATGTGGATGAAATTCAAATGTTAGTAATATTGGGCCTTTTAACGCATAAAACAGTACATCTCTTATTTAGGTTTTCATTAATTTCTCTGAGTAGTGTTTCATAGTTGCAGTGAAAGATATTTAGTTCTAGTTATTATTTTTAAAGCTACTGTTCATGGGTGGTAATGTTTGTTATATTTCTGTTTCCAATCGATGATCTCCAGTGTATAGTTGATCTTGTATATTGAGCTTGCATCCTGCCACTTTGTAAAATTACTTATTAGTTCTAGTGCCCTCTTTTGTAGATTGTGTTGGATTTTCCATACAGACAATCTTGTCATCTCTGAGTCAACACAGGTTTGCGTCTTCCTTTAGTATCTGGATACATTTTTACTTCTGTTTCTTTCATTATTGCACTGGCTAGAATCTCTGGTATGATGGTGTTTGGAAATGCTGATAACAGATGACGTTAGCAGAGTTTTTTTTTTTTTTTTCATGTTTCTTGAATCCATGGCTTTATAGATTTTATCAAATTTGTAAATATCTTCAAGTTTTCTGTTTCCCTTTTCCCTTTCCTCTTCAAGTACTCATTATAGTATTAACGTTGCCTGCTGGTTCACTGATGCTCTTTCAGTTTTCCTTTGCAAGTCTTATTTTCAATGGTTTATGCTTCTTTGTCTTCAATTCACTAATTTTTTCTTTGGCAATGTCTAGTCCGTTGTTAATATCATTTTGTGTGTATTTCCCTTTCTCCCCCCAACTGAGGCAACATCCTTTTATCCAGTGCCTTGAATTTATGACGTTTTCCAGTATGGCTTGTAGAAACAGCAACTATTTTGGCATCTGTGTGATGTTTGGTACTGTTCTTTCTATTCTTCTTATGGTCTTTTTTCTCAATCTTGGACAGTTTGGCCACTGATCAGCACGGTGCTGAATACTCAAGGAGGCACTCTACAGTTTTCAATAGTTCTTTCTCTGCTGCAGTATTTGGCATCTGTGCAAAAGATGCACCTTGAAGGATGATACACAGTTTACAAACCATGGGTAGGTAAATAATTTTCTGTTGAGGGCCAGATGGTACATGTTTTAGGATGTGTAGGCCATATGGTCTCTCAGAGTTGAAACAATTCAACTCTGCCATCATAGCCTGAAACTATTATAATGTGTAAATGAGTGGGTGTGGCCATGTGTCAATGAAACTTTATACACCAAAGCAAGTGGTAGGCCATGGGCCTTAGATTATTGGTCACTGTGACTGTGTGTATATGTGGGTGTATTTGGAGGGATGTATGTCTAGTAGTTATTATTTCCTTAGTTTACTGGTGACTATGACATTGTGTGTGTGTGAGTGTGTGTGTATTTGGGGGATGTATGTTTGGTAGTTATTATCACTTGTGTGGGATTTGATATAGCATTATTCCAAATTCAAAGCTGAGAGAAGAGTCTGTAGTTATTAAAACTTTTCAGATTGGTGTACACTGACACTTGCTTTCATTATTTTTGCTTCTGTTTTTGAAATGCTAAGTAGTGAATCGTTTAATGCTGACATTTAAGCTAATTGCTCTTTAATGTACATTTGACATATGAGGCAACATATTGCAATCTAAAAATAATTAAGATAAATCATTTGCTTATGTTGCTTGGGAAAGACAAGCCATTTTTCATTTCTCTCCCTCCTTTCTAGTGTCTAAAGCAGGGTGCCTTGAAGTGGACAGGGAGAAACGGCACTTGCGCCAGCCTGGGCCTCAGTGTCTCTAGAGTAACTGGGGGCAGTGGACAGAGCAGCAGCGGCTCTCCAGGGTGCTATCTGTGTCATCAGCCAAGCTCCCCAGATGGGGCTACCTTCTGGGGTCTGTGCTTCTGAATTCCTCTGGAGCTCCTTGGCAGGCAGCCAGTGTGCTATGAAGGATTAGATTCTGCCTCTCTCCCTTTTACAAAAACCTCCGGAGGATTTCCCTCTTCAACTTTTAAAAGACTGGCTTCAACCAGCAGATCCAACAAGTGGGCCCATTTGTGAGCTGAATATCTTGGGAATTATGCTATCCAAATAGGTCATAGTTGAATAACCACTATGTGCAAATTGATTTTTCTCTTTTAGAGAAAAAAAGCAACCCTCGTAGTTTTCTCTAAGGGGATTATACCAGCATATAACAACTGTCACAAGGGCACAATACATTTCTGAGTAGAATGGGTCATTTGTTTCTTTGGGCACTTCATTTTTAGTTATAAAGTTAGCTGATCATATTTCAAAAGCCTGTTGTAATGTATGTGTTTTAAAAGGAAACTTTTTCTCCATTTGTGCTAAGCAAGTAAAGGTTTCCAGCTTTATTCTGTGTGATTGTGATTATATATTGTGAAATCAAAAGGCTATCAGTTATTCCTATACAAAGGAAATTTGTTAATTCTTTGTAAATATAGATTTTGGGCAAGGTTTGATACAATGCATGTGCCATTTCTCTCTATTGTAATTTTTAATGAAAAAGAAATTTTAAAAACAGATTTATCATGTTTAGTCACCTCAGTAAATATTTATTTAATACACAGTGTATTTAAGGTTTGCTTGCTATAAAGTAAGCCCTATCATATGTCAGACATATATTTTTCACTGTTGTGTCTTTTGTGGCTAGAGGTACTTAACATATACTTTACATCATTAAATATTTGTGAAGTAAATGATTGAATGAAAATAACTGACCTAGCTGGGTAGGGTGATTACATAATTGTTGAAATGAGCAAAGGATGATATGTTGGCAGAAAATAGTGATTTTGTTTTTACAGTGTTTAAAATTATGGGTTATCTTTGCTGAGTAGAGCTTAACTATACTATTTAATCTTTCAAGAAAGTCTATAGTGGTAAGACAGTTCAGGGAGAACATTAGAGAAAGTAGAAATACTTCTATGAATAAACTGGGGGGAATTAGAAGAAAGGGGAGGTTGATGGAAAAAGAAATATGTATGATTGGGTGAGACACAAGGATTTCCTTTGCTTAATGCTGCATGATTGTTCTTGCTCTTTTTGTCTTCTAAAAACAATGTCAAGCTCACACACTAATTTGCATTTCTTGGAAAAATATTCATACCTATTAAATACATGAGGGTACTTCCAAATTTCACACAGAAATATAATTCAAAGATGTTTTTTGGAGCAAAAATTTTTGAAATGCATGTAGATGAGGAATTCTAGAGCTCATAGAAAATACACATAACAAAGAAACTATGCATGTATTTGGAAAATATTTGCATGGACATAACTTTACCTTTTAATTCCATTTTCCACAACTATTTTGAAGTACGCTTATTTTGTTCCCACATAAAGAACATTAGAACTGGAGAAATCATAAGCAGACACGTGTTGTGCTTATGCCACACATTTCCTTCAGAACAAATTTACAGATTAATCAGTGTAATCAAATTTCAGATGTGGTATTTAGGAAAATTTGTTCTTATGGAGTGGGAGGGGCCATTCAGAAGAAATTTTATCAGTTGTCAATTTCCAAATGCTTGTGGTTTTCAATCCTTTTTGTTGTTACTACTTGCACTTGCTATCTTTATTGAATTGTGGTTAGAAAAATGTAGTTTGTGTTACGGTGGTTCCTGGCAATTTCTTTTATGGACAATTTTTGTAAATGTGCCTGAAATGAGTAAGTATTCTTCAGTTGTTAGGTGGAGGAATCTATGTAGGCCCATTAAGTATCTTCTGTGTCTTGACTGATACTAAGGATGGAGTATTAAAAATCTACTACGATAGTGAATTTGCCAATTGTAGTAGTTTAAAGCTACACTATTCGGTGCATAAGATTAGAATCAATATATGCCACTGATAAATTGTAGTTTCTGTTAATCGTGGTCTGGAGCCTGCTCACATGGGCTTATGAGAGCTGATTTCACATTTCTTCCTGTGTGTTGAATGACCTCACCTTGGTATCTGGAAATTGGCCAGTGTGGTGTAATTTATTCAATGGAAATTAGCAAATGACCCAAATCAAGACTGTTCATCACCATTCCACTAAGTGTGAATTTTTTTAAAAAGATTTATTTATTTATCTGAAAGTCAGAGTCACACAGAGAGAGAAGGAGAAGCAGAAAGATAGAGAGGTCTTCCATCCACTGGTTCATTCTCTAGTTGGCTGCAACGGTTGAAGCTGCACCAATCGGAAGCCAGAAGCTTCTTCTGGGTCTCCCACGTGGGTGCAGGGGCCCAAGGACTTGGGCCAACTTACACTGCTTTTCCAGGCCATAGCAGAGAGCTGGATCAGAAGTGGAGCATCCAGGACTCGAACTGGTGCCCATATGGGATACCAGCACTGCAGGCAGCACAGTGGCTTTACCCAGTACGCCATAGTGCTGGCCCCCACAAAGTGTGAATTTACTGCATACTGCTGCTCCTATCAGAATACAGAGATCTTCTTATTATCTGAGAATGCTTTGTTAACTTATAAAGCACTTTGCTTTCAATGAAGATAATTACATGGTATTTCTTCTGGTTGTTTGCTGTTCTTGAGAGCATGTTTCTTCAAAGTATGTTTGATTTATTTCCTCCAGCTATCTAGACACATTACCAAACAGGATTACAATTTAAATTTAAAATATCATCTAATTACCAGAGTGGCCAAAACAAAACAGATGGAAATATGGTGTAGGCAAGGATGTGGACCAACCAGATCTCTCGTACCTTGCCAGTGTGAGTCTAAGTTGGTATAAGCACTAACTAGTGAAGCTGCTTGTATATTTCCTATGACCCAGATTTTTCTTTCATAGATGGAGGATATATCCATACAAATGCTCAAAAAATATGGCAGCACTGTTCTTATAGTCCCAAAACATAAACTTATCAAAATCCAGCAGAAGTAGAATGGTCAAAGCATTATGATACATTTACTCAGTGGAAAACTACAAAGTGATGAGAATGAAAGACCATTTACCACACATAGCAATTGAGATCAATTAAGTAAATATAATTTAGAGAAAGAAGCTAGAATCAACGGAGTAAATCCTGAATGATTCCATTGGTCTCAAGCTTAAAACTAGCAGAACCGATCTCTGCTGTGAAGTGTGGAGGGGTGCAGAAGGCCTGCACAACTGGCTTCCAGAATGCTGCGGAGGCTGTTTCTTGATAAAATTCACCAACTTATTGTCTAGTGTTTGTGCCCTTTTCTCTCTGTGTGTATTGTTCAGTCAAAAATGAAATTAACTTGTGATCCCTATGTGGTCCACATGAATTCTCAGACTCATCTGAATCCTCTGGCCTTCACTTAGAATGAAAGCAGAAGATTATGAGTTGCCTGGTTGTCTGTCTCTGAAAAGTTGGCTTTCCCTCCATCCCCTGGATCCTGGTATTATGCAGGGATCTCAGACGTTGCACCTACCTGAAACCAAAATTCAAGATCACCTGAAATTCATAAATGTGTCCAGGCCAACTGATGGCTTAATTCCTTGTTTACTTTCCAGGACTCTTGTTTTTAGCTTCATTTCTTATCTTAAAGGATTTTCCTTAGTTTTGTTTCCCAAGCTCAGTGATTTAATTCTAAGAGTAATATTAATATTTTTCCTAACACTCTTAAATATTTCATATGAATTCTTCATAAGAAATAATGTTTTGGATCCCTTTAGCAATAGTTTGAGATATAGAAGTTTTCTCCCAAGGTCCTTTCTTCCTATCTTTAGGATAAGGATGGAAGAAAGGATAAAAAGTGCAAAAGTGAGTAATCGTAACCATGAAATTTTGGTCATTAATATCTATTTAGTTGGCACAAGCTTTAATGATGATAGACTTTGATAATGCAGGAGGCTACAAGATAAAGAATCAAGGTAGAAGACATGGTAAACTTTTGAACTGGAAAAATCCTCTTGATCTGTGTTCTTAGGGTCAGTTATATTATTTCATATGCAAAATCAAGAACAAGTATAGAATATTTTCTACTTTTTCTTCAGTGTTTAAAATCAGCAATTTTTTGTTTATATATTTCTGATGAATTGATCTTTTTTTCCTTCCAGAAACCTTCTATTTAAGTTACACAAATTTCTTGCATTTCATAAATACAACTTTAAGAACACAGTGTTAGTGATCCTTCCCACCATACCCCCCACTCCCACCCTTCTTTCTCCTCTCTTTCCTATTCCCATTCTTATTTTGTACTGAGATCTATTTTCAATTAACTTTATACAGAGAAAGTTAGCTCTATACTAAGTAAATATTTCAATAAATAGTATGAGAAAAATGTTTTTCAACAGTTTTTTGATTTCTTCTATGACCCATTGTTCATTCAGGAGCGTGTGGTTCAGTCCATGTGTTTTCATATGTTCCAGAGACTCTCAAGTTTTGATTTCCACCTTCATTCCATTGTGGTCTGAAAGATGCATGGTATGATTTTAATGCCTTTGAATTTACTGAGAATTGCTTTATGGCCTGGCCTGTGATCTATCCTAGAGAAAGTTACATGCACTTGTGAGAAGAATGTGTATTCTGCATCTGTAGGATGAAAAGTTCTGTAGATATCTGTTTGGTCTATAGTGTTGATTAACTGTTGTTTCCTTGTTGATTTTCTGTCTGGTTGATCCATCCATTGCTGAAAGTGGGATATTGAAGTCCCCCATTACTATTGTGTAGGAGTCTAAGTCTCCCTTTAGATCCATCAACATTTCTTTTACATAGCTGGGTGCCCTGTAATTAAGTGCATATACATTTATTAAAGTCACATCTTCCTGTTGAATTGATCCCTTAATCATTGCACAGTGCCCTTTTCTGTCTCTTTTAACAGTTTTTGTGTTAAAGTCTATTTTGTCTGATATTAGGATGGCTACACCAGCTCTTTTTTGGTTTCTGTTGGCATGGAACATCTTTTTCCATCCTTTCACTTTCAGTCTGCATGTGTCGTTGGTGGTGAGAGGTGTTTCTTGTAGTCAGGAAATATATAGGTCTAGTTTTTTTATTTGTTTGTTTGTTTTTGTTTTTTCCCATTCAGCCAGTCTTTATCTTTTAACTGAAGAGTTGAGACAATTTACATTCAAAGTGAGTATTGATAAGTAATGACTTGGCCTTGCCATTTTCCCATAAATATCTTTTTGTTACTTTGGATTTCCTTTGTGCCTTTACTGGGAGATTAACTGCCTCAGCTTCTTTCATAATGATGACCATGTTTCTGTGTTTCTGTGTTAACACATCTGTAAGCATCTTTTGTAAGGATGGATTTGTGGTGACAAATTCTTTGAATTTCTATTTCTTATGGAAGTTGTTTATTTCACCTTCATTCATAACTGAGAGCTTTGCAGGGAACAGTATTCTGGGTTGACAGCTTTTTCTCTCTTAAGACTTGGAATACATTATGCTATTCTCTCCTAGCCTGTAGGGTTTCTGATGAGACATCAGCTGTGGGTCTAATTGGAGATCTTCTGAAAGTAATCTGGGATTTCTCTTGTGCACATTTTAGAGCCTTCTCTTTATGTTTTACTGTGGTGAGTTTGATTACAATGTGTCATGGCAAGGATCTTTTCTGGTCATGTCTATTAGGAGTTCTATGTGCTTCCTATAGTTGAATGTCCCTTTCTTTCTCCAGATTAGGGAAGTTTTCTGTTATTATTTCACTAAAAGGGCCTTCTAAACCTTTCTCTCTTTCCATGACTTCAGGAACTCCTAGAACCCATATACTCAGTCATTTTATAGTATCCTGTAGAGTCCCAACAGTGTTTTTTAGTTTTCTAATTTCCTTTTCAGGTCTTTGGTTTGACTGTATAATTTCCTGTGCTTTGTCTTCTAAGTCAGATATTCTTTCTCCTGCTTCACCGATTCTGTTGTTAAGGCTTTCCACTGTATTTTTTATTTGTTCTATTGAATTCTTCATTTCATTTTTATTTCTCCTTAAGATCTCAATTTCATGGGAGAAATTTTCTTTCATGTCCTGTATGAATTTCAGTAGTTTGCTCATTTGCTTCTGATTACTTCTATGTAATTCTATGATAAATTTTTTGAATTCTGTTTCTGGCATTTCTTCATTCTCTTCATTTTCACATTCTAGTATTGAAGTGTTGTTGTGTTCCTTTGGGGGCATGATATTGTTTTCCTTATTCTTGTTTCTTGAATTGATGTTTATTTTTAGGAATTTCTGTAGATATTTGTTGTGTCCCCCCCCCCCCCCCCCGCTCCGTGATGGCTTTTATCTTTGGACTATGCCTCTGTGGATTAGTGGAGTGTCTACTTTTCCAGTGAATACCCTGATGCGTGTGCTGGGTGTGGCCTGGGTGCTCTGTTCAGTGCTCCAGGGTGAGGGGAGTGTTCAAGGTGACTCACAGATTGGGTGTGGTAAATCGGTCTCTGTCTTTTTTTTTTTTTTTTTTATTAGTTGGGAAGTTTGTTCAACTCTGTTGACATAGCCTCACACTTACCTCCTCTCCTCCAAGGAGAACAATGCCCTGTGGGTACAATATTCATCCTCACTGCACAAGAACCACACAAAAGATCTGTGTAGCTCTTGATGTGAGCATAGATCCTGCACCAGTGACCCTGACCAGGGAGTCAGGGAGCCCTGAGCATGTGGAGCCAAAGACCCAGACACACCCTGTACCCTCACAGGTAGCCACAGTGTTTTTGCATTTCCAGTACACAAGGCTCCCACAATCATGAGCATCCAGCTCCCTGCCAATTCTCCCAGCTAGACTCAAGCTTCTCCTCTAGGCTGGTTGCTGTGAGTGTGGACATGAGCTGGTGCAGCTGTAACAGGTCCAAAATGGCACCTGCCTGCTCTTGGCTAAGGTAGTTACAGGACATGGTGCTGGGTTGTCAGGGAGAGAGGAAAGTTCTTTCATGTTTTCCTCTAGAATGGCAGGTATACTGTCCCCCATTGGGCTCCAAGCCAGACTTATACCAGCTTTATTGCCAGTGGCTTGGCTGCTGCAGACTGTTGCACCTCACTCTCCAAAGCAGGTGCTGAGGCTCTCACCTGCTGGGATCCTGAATTGTGTGTGTCCACACCCTCCACGTAGATCCATAGTGTCCCTCTAAGTTGTGTGGAGTTTCCTCTGCCATTTTCTCCCTAACTCTTCTCTGAGATTACAGTCTCTGCACGTTTTTTTTTTAAACTATCTTCCCCTAGACTACAGCAGTAAGCTCCCTCCTTATTCTGCCGTATTGGTGCCTCTCTAAAATCAGCAAAAGTGATTTTTACAAATAATATTAGGATTAGGATTCCAGTAAATTTTATCTTCTTCATCCATTGTTAAACTAACAATTTAAATTGTTTATTTTAATTTATAAATGTTCCTTTTTCATCCATGGGAAATAATATAGCCTATTACTGTGATTTATCATTTTACTTAAAACCTTTTGCCTTGCAGGGTCTATAAAAAGTTACTGTTCTTGTCTTCCAGATATGGTGGTTATATAACTTGAGTTGAAATTTAATCATTATCACTATAGCCCAGGCTGTATTGGTACTATACTTTGTGTATGTTGTCATATTTATATTACTCATTTAAAACTTTTTATGCATTTTTCTAGTGTGTGTATACCTTTTTCCAAATTGATACATGAATAATAAACAAGGGTTATAGTAATACAATTATAAAACAATGGAATATCTTAGGAATTTATGTAAAAATCGTATTCTACTACTTTTTATTGTGGAAGGTGTATGTGGCAGGTACTAGTAGACAACAAAAAAAGAATTTAATAAATCCAATGTTTGGCATCTCAGTTCTTGTCTTTCCCATTCAATACAAGCATCCTTTTCACTGTACTGAAATTCCATTATTTAGTTGTCATTCCTATGAAAATATGAGTCATGATATTTCTGTTTCCATCATATTTAAAATTTTGTACTGTTTTGTACAACTTTCATGATTTTTTTTACCTCCTTTTTCCTTACTGTTTGCTTTTGTGAATGTGTAAAGCTTCTTAACTTATGATCATGTTTTCAAAATGAGGTAGGTCAAGGAGGCAGGTACCAATGCCAGCGCACTTGGTAAAGTGATAAGTATAAATACACAACCGATCAAAAAGATAGGGTATGTGTCGATGAGCTTTCACAAATAAGACCAGTGTAAGCAAATAATGAAGGATAGAATTAAAAGGGAGAGAATGATCCTGCAGGGGAAACAGGACACACAGCAGACTCATAGAATGGCAGCACTCCTGCCTCAGAATCAACCCTTGGACATTTGGATCTGGCTAAAAGGTCCATGAGAGTCTCACAGGCATGGAAAGCCATGACACGGTGGCAAAAAACAATCTAAATGAAAGATCCTGGTGAACAAGACCCCAGCAGAAGGCCATCAAGGAGAGAGGTGCCTTTTTCTGAAGGGAGGAAGGAACCTCCACTGTGATACGGCCTTGACTAAACAAGTTCAGAGTCGGTGAACTCAAGGGGCTTCCATAGCCTAGACAGCTCATAGCAAGAGTCTTGGGTGATTGCTGACGTCATAAATAAGAGTGCCAATTGTTAAATCAACAATGGGAGTCACTGGGTACATGCTCCCCACGTAGGATCTCTGTCCTTAATGTGTTCTACTATGAAACTTAAAAACAACACTACTAGTCGAACAATACCTTTGTGCAGTTGTGTGAGTGCAGCCTGTTGAAATCTGCTTAGTATATACTAAGTTGATCTTCAGTATATGAAGGTAATTGAAAATGAAACTCAATGAAGGGCGGGATGGGAGAGGGAGTGGGAGAGGGGAGGGCCACGGGAGGGAGGGAGGTTGGGGGGGGGAGCCACAACAATACAAAAGTTGTACTTTGTAAATTCACATTTATTAAATAAAAAAAAACTATATAACAAACAAAAAAAAAGAACTTAATATTTCACCCTTTTAGTATTTTTTATGTTCTACTTAAAACTATTGGTTGAACTCTGTAATTAATACACAATTACTCAAGCCGGCGCCGCAGCTCACTAGGCTAATCCTCCGCCTTGCGGTGCCGGCACACCGGGTTCTAGTCCCGGTCGGGGCTCCTGATTCTGTCCCAGTTGCCCCTCTTCCAGGCCAGCTCTCTGCTGTGGCCCGGGAGTGCAGTGGAGGATGGCCCAAGTGATTGGGCCCTGCACCCCATGGGAGACCAGGATAAGTGCCTGGCTCCTGCCATCGGATCAGCGCGGTGTGCTGGCCGCAGCGGCCATTGGAGGGTGAACCAACGGTAAAGGAAGACCTTTCTCTCTGTCTCTATCTCTCACTGTGCACTCTGCCTGTCAAAAAAAAAAAAAAAATACACAATTGCTCTTAGGTGTTTAATTAATGCTATAACTAGTACTCAAATAGTATTTTACACTTTGTGTTTCTGTTTGGGTGCAAACTGTTGAAATCTTTACTTAATATATGCTAAATTGATCTGTATATAAAGATAATTGAAAATTAATCTTGATGTGAATGGAAGGAGAGAGGGAGTGGGAGAGGGGAGTGTTGTGGGTGGGAGGGAAGTTATGGGGGTGGGAAGCTATTGTAATTCATAAGCTGTACTTTGGAAATTTATGTTCATTAAATAAAATAAAAAAAATGAGGTAGGTAACAAGTTACCAGAGATATTATTTTAAGTGCTTTATAGCAATTATATAATCATTATCTTTATTATAGCATAAATACCCCACATATACTAAGACCCAAGCATGGAGGTGTGAGAGGAAGTGCCCTCTACTGGGGTCCTACTATAATTCACTAAATTGAACCCTATGAAATTACAGGTCACAAATGGTTGACTGTTGTAAATTACATATAGTCCTATTTCATACTATCCGCTAATGCTGGGAAGGTTTCTTATTCTCATGAACTTCAGTTTTGTCCTCTGTAAAATAAAGATATTGCCTTGGCTGTCAGGCATCAAATAGGGATGTATTTTATTGCCTTGTAAATCATAAGGCATTATAATCATGTGTTATAATCACTATGCATTTGGTAGAGTATTGTGGATTCTAATTTGCATTTTCACTTTAACCCCTATGGTATTAATTTTATCTGGAAATTAAGTTGGTATACATAAGAGAAAAATATGACAATGTTGAGATATTAGAGGTTAAGATCACATGCACATACACACATCCTAAGGAAATGAAAAAATCACCTATTAGAAAAGAAACAATTCATAGTATCTATAAGATTTTATAACATATTTTACAAAAATTGGGCTGGTCTTTTAGACATTGGGCATCTTCATTATTATTACTGAATTCTCTTCCCCATCATCAATCACATATAAAAATGATAAAATGGGCTCCTACAGAAAAGGTGGACTTCCTGGACTGATAGAATAAAAGAAGATCCTAAAATGTTCTAGGCTTCACTTCTGGAGAATACAGATACCTTGCTTTTCTCTTGGTGCCAGAGGAATCTCAGCCCATCCACCTGGCAGTAGTCTATAATAAATTGTTTCCAGATGGGCTCTGAAATGCTTAGGAACGAATAGTAGGATGTTCTTAATATTATTATAAAAAACAAAGACACAAGTAGAAATTCATTAAATGCAGGTGGAGTGGTATTTGGAAAAAATACACAAACACACAGGATGAAGCAAGCTCTAATCTGTTTGGCAAATGTGTTGAACTCCATGTGTTTCCCATACATTAGCAAGTCTGAAACAATACCTCTGTGTTAAACCAAGAGATGTTTGTCAGGCAAGCAGGCAAGTATCTGCCCCTAAGAGGGTTGAGGGGAAAGACACATGCATACAGAAGCTGATGGGATTGTTTGAGATGTCTTGGACTGGCGGGCACCTCTGTAGAAGTAGAGAAGGGCCAGCAAGTGGAATGACAGCGGACCATGGAGAAGAGGCTGGCTGTCATGATGGAAGCCAGCTGGCACACTCAGCAGGAATGAGCTCAATCTGCTCATGCTCAGGCTGTTTGAAATTGTGATGTCACAGCTGGCTTGGGCATCACAAATTCCCAATTTCATGCCTTTTGAGAATAATGGGTCAGTGGTTAGTATTCAGCCAGAGGAATTCAGAATGAAAAAAAATGTTTTGGTGCCTGTGCTGTTTAAGATGACCACGGAAAGCATGCTTTCGTATATCCTTCAGCCAAGGCGTTGCTTACCATAATGTCTTGTATAAGTTATTGAGGAACAAAAACTCAAATGGCTTGTAGAATGGAGAGCCGAGCATTTGCCCATGCTGTATCAACATTTCTAATGTTTTCTGCTAAACAAAGGCTACACATAGTAAACGTACAAAATGTATTTGAATTAGAAATGATTGTTGATTATTTCAACTTGTTCATTAGACCACACACATTTTTAATTAGTCCTTTTGATATTTATAAGTAATATCTTGAAATTCCATTACCTGTCAAAAACTGTTTTTTTAAAAGATGAACTGAAGAGAAATAGTATAAATGTGAAATGGATTGTATGGCTTGGTATGTTTGAACTAAGTCTTGCATAGATGAGAGATGTAGCATTTGCAGTCATAAAGAACTGAATTTAAATTCTCATTTTACCATTTTATGATAATGAAAATAATATTGAGTGAATAAAGAAATAATTTAATATTGAGTTAATAATTATTTTTCCCTTTGTACAAGGTACTATGTAAGTGACATTAGCTATTGTCAAAATCTATTCTGTAGTCCTTGCACAAACCCATGTGGTAGATGATTAGAAAGTGGATCTTCCTTAATTGTTAAATTAACAACAGGAGTCACTGTGTACTAGCTTCCCATGCTGGACCTCTGTCCTCAAAGAGTTGTATTACAATTATGTCTAAGTGTTCCCAAAAGTTGTATCATTCTTGGGTGCTTCTTTAAAGTTAATTAAGTTTCTAAAAAAAAAAGTGAAATTAACTTCAAGATGCAATGACTTTGAACAGTCCTTCTCTGGACTGTTCAGGAGCAGTTTTTTTTTTTTTTTTTTTTTTTTTTTTTTTTTTTTTTTGGGTGCAAATTGTTGAACTCTTTACTTAGTATAGAGTTAATCTTCTGTGTATAAAGTTAATTGAAAATGGATCATAGTAGAGAATGGGATTGGGAATGGGAGAGGGATGAGGAGGATGGGTGGGAGGGCGGGTATGGTGGGAAGAATCACTTTAATCCTAAAGTTATACTTATGAAATGCAAGAAGTTTGTATTCCTTAAATAAAAGGTTTCTTTGGAGGGAAAATTAAAATAAAATAAAATAAAATAAAATGCATCTTCTTCCCTTAGCTCCAAATTAGCAACCCAAAATTTCCCACTTTGTGGCCAGCGCCGCGGCTCACTAGGCTAATCCTCTGCCTTGCGGCGCCCGCACACCAGGTTCTAGTCCCGGTTGGGGCACCGGATTCTGTCCTGGTTGCCCCTCTTTCAGGCCAGCTCTCTGCTGTGGCCAGGGAGTGCAGAGGAGGATGGCCCAAGTGATTGGGCCCTGCACCCCATGGGAGACCAGGATAAGTGCCTGGCTCCTTCCATCGGATCAGCGCGGTGCACTGGCTGCAGCGTGCCGGCCGCGGCGGCCATTGGAGGGTGAACCAACGGCAAAAAGGAAGACATTTCTCTCTGTCTCTCTCTCTCACTGTTCACTCTGCCTGTCAAAAAAAAATTCCTGCTTTGCATCTCTGGGCCCTATCCCTTTTCTGATCTCCAAACTTGCCTCCCTGCTTTGCTGACAAGTGCTCTACAACTCCATTAAACATAGTACATTAACTTTGGAATTTATTATTACCCAAAACTCCACAAAATTAGATCTGTTACATGTTTAACATCCTTTTTTTTTCCTTTGAAAGTGCCTTTTTTTTTTTTTTTTTAGATTTTACTTATTTATTTGGCAGGTAGAATTATAGACAGTGAGAGGGAGAGACAGAGAGAAAGGTCTTCCTTCCGTTGGTTCACTCCTCAGATGGCTGCCATGGCTGGAGCTGTGCCGATCCGAAGCCAGGAGCCAGGTGCTTCTTCCCGGTCTCCCATGTGGGTGCAGGGGCCAAAGGACTTGGATCATTTTCTACTGCTTCCCCAGGCCATAGCAGAGAGCTGGATTGGAAGAGGAGCAGCTGGGACTAGAACCGGCACCCATATGGGATGCTGGTTCCACAGGTGGAAGATTAACCTACTGCACCATAGCGCTGGTCCCAAAATGTGCTTTCTTTTTTTTTTTTTTTTTTTTTTTTTTTTTTGACAGGCAGAGTGGACAGTGAGAGAGAGAGAGACAGAGAGAAAGGTCTTCCTTTGCCGTTGGTTCACCCTCCAATGGCCGCCGCGGCCTGCGCGCTGCGGCCGGCGCACTGCGCTGATCCGATGGCAGGAGCCAGGAGCCAGGTGCTTTTCCTGGTCTCCCATGGGGTGCAGGGCCCAAGCACCTGGGCCATCCTCCACTGCACTCCCTGGCCACAGCAGAGAGCTGGCCTGGAAGAGGAGCAACCGGGACAGAATCCGGCGCCCCAACCGGGACTAGAACCCGGTGTGCCGGCGCCGCAAGGTGGAGGATTAGCCTATTGAGCCACGGCGCTGGCTCATGAATAAATAAATCTTAAAAAATGAAATATTACTCATTCCCTGGATAGGATTTCTTCCTTTTCCTTTCTCTACAAATTCATTGAATCACTAAAGCTTGCAGTATCTCTTCTCATTTCAATGCTTTTTTTTCTGTTGCCATCTATGAAGCAGAGAGTGAGCAGTCATCAGACATTAATTCTGTTGGTATCTTGGTCTTAGACTTCCCTGCCTCTAGAACTGTAAAAAATAAATTTCCATTATTTATAAGTCCAGTTACAGTATTTTGTTATGGCACTCAGAGTGGACTAAGACATGTCATCAGGAAATAGGAGTAATCACAAGGGGACTTCAGTAGACCCTACCCTATGTTGTTGCGTTTATTATCTGCATGGTATAGTTGCATGTGCTACTCTGTCTTCTATCTAAAACAGATATGAGAGTTGTTCCTGTGGTAGGCATAACGGCCTCCCATAAGATTTCCATGACCTAATCCCTAGAACCTGTGAATATGCTTTTTAATTTGGCAAAAAGTGGTTTATGATTATAATAATATTATAGGCATTAAAGCAAGAAGATTATCTTAGATGATATAAGTGCATTCAGTCTAATCATATGAAGCCTTAAAACAGAGAGCATCCTCTGCCTAAAAGAAGAGAGATGAGGCAGAATAAGTAAAATGATTTGATGCCCACAAAGTACTCAAAAGGCAATTGCTGATTGACATGAAGCAGGAAATATGATAAGGAATTTTTGTGACCTCAATGACTTGAGAAAGTCTCCTGTCTACCAGCAAAGAAATAGGTATCTCAGTCCTCCAACCACAAGAAACTGAATCCCACCAACAATCTGAATGAACTGGGAATCATATTGTCCTCAAAAAACGCCAGATAAGAGCTCAGACTTCCCGGTACCTTGATGTTAGCCTTGTGACACCACAGTCCGAGCAGAGGAAGCAGAGAGACATTCTCAAGCACCACAGACCTACAGAAATCCTGAGATAATCAGTCTGTGCTGTTTCAAGCTGCCAAGCGTGTGGTAATTTGCCTTGGTAGCCATAGAAAATGAAACCATATCCTATTTCTGTTTATTTACTCAGGGATATCAAATACCCATAATCTTCCTCTCTCTTCTGCTCGCTCATCACTTTTCTTTTCTGTTGGGTCATTCTCATCAGCATATGAAATATTTCTTCCATCCTAAAACAAACAAAGCTCTGTTGATTATATTCTGCTCTAGCTACTGCTTTATTCCCCCAACTTCCCTGAATATTGAAATCTTTCAAAGAGTTGTCAGTACTTGTGACTTTGCTTTCCCTTTTCTCAGTTTTCTCTTGCACTCTATTTAGGCCTTCCCTACCTCCCATCCAACAGTACACTGAAAAATCTTCTTGAGCAACTCATCAATAAATTCCACGTGGAATCCAAGGGTCCAACCAGATCTCATCTTGTTTGACCTCTATTCAACATTTGACAAGATGAATTCCGCCCTCTGCTTTGAAACACTATTTCATTCAGCTTTCAGATTGCCAGGATTTGATCTTCCTTTCGACTTACCCTGCTTCCTTTTCAGTTTGTTGTGTTTGTCCTCATTAAAATTGCATGATCATGGAACATAGTCCTTGAATCTCTTCTTTATCTACATTCACTCTTTTGATCTTCTCATTTAGTTTTTACATTCATCTAGATGGCCAACTCCCAAATTTATTTCTCCAGGTTGGTCCTCCACTCAATTTGTCTACATAAATGCCTACTCAGCATCCACACTTACATGTCCAAGAGTCATCTTAGGTGGTCTAAGTCTCAAACCCAATTGTTAATTTTCTTTCCAAAACCTGTATGTCACATGGTCTTTTCTACTTTGGTGAGTTATAATTTGATCGCTGACAGAGCACAATAACTTTGGAATCATCTGCCTAGGGACATCTCTTGTGCTTGGGTTTCCACCCTTTTGATCCATATTTTACTCTCACCATTATTGCTACCCCCAGCTTTACATAATTTTATGCATTTATTTCACCTCACTGCACTTGGTATATCTCACTTTCTTCTTTGGAGCTTTTCTGACACCACAGCCTGAGCTGTTTACACTTATGTATGTCTAACTAGGAAGCAGATGAGAGTTAATATCCCTATGTAATGTAATCCATGTGTCAGTACAGCACTGTCTGGTGGAGATGTTAGTTCATGTTAAAGGTCTCCTCCATCAGGTATAGTACAAATGGCTCCTCCAAAGTCCCCAGCTGTGAAAGCTCAACTGTCATCAGTTATAACAATCTGGATACTGTAATCCTATATGAACATTCTTCAAAAGGTTCATGGATAATGGAATTAAAAGCTAAGTTTATTTTGATGCAAAAACTTAATATCCAGGCATAAAGGGATTTTAAAAAATTATGAAAAATACATACTATCAAAAAACCATGAATGGATATCAAATTTTTTGCACTAAAATAAATTTAACAATGAATTCTATTTTCCAGATCCTTTTGAAGTTCCTTCATATTCAGCATTTTCTTTTTTTTTTCCAGTTTTACTTTCTCTGCTCCTCTTAGTGTGTTTCCTAGGATTAATTCCCCAAATAAAGCACCTGCATATATTTTTTCTGTTTGTTACAATAAGTGACCTTAGAATTCAGATCCTCATGATGAATATCAGGAAGTAGATCATATACAGGTCATATAGTGATAAGAACAGGGGAGCTCTAGCATGTGGGAGCAGCACAATTACTCTCCATGATGATGGATTAAGATAAGGTGTAGGCTGAAGATGAGGCATTGGTTTCTGTGTTAGCCGTAGCACTTGCAAAATGGAGAAGCAATGCTTAAGAAGTTTAATTGGCTTTTGTTCATTGCTTTAGAAGTCTTGGACAGGTTCCAAGATTGCAGAGTAGGGAGGAAGCTTACTGCTCTAGTCCAGGAGAAGATAGTTTAAAATAAGTGGAGAGAGTATAGTCTCAGGGAAGATTTATGGAGAGAATGTCAAAGAAACTCTACCAAAATTAGAGAGACATGGTGGACCTATGTGGAGGGTGTGGGCGCCCATGGATCGGGACTCCAACAGCTGAGAGCCTACACACAAGTGCTGGAAAGTGAGGTGAGACCAGACCACAGCAGCCCAAGCCACTGGCAATAAAGCTGCAGGAAGAGCCTAGAGGGAACCTGGCTTGGAGCCCTGTGGGGGATAGTGTACCTGCCAAATTAGAGGAGACAAAAAAAAAAAAAAAAAAAAAAAAAAAAAAAAGATGGACACATTTACACGTTTCTCTCTCCCTGATAATTTACAATGGCATCCTGTAACAAGCCAATTGAGCATGTGCTGTTTTGGACATACGTAACAGCTATGCCAGCTCCTGTCCATGCCAGGCAAGCAGCAGAGTGCTCCTGACTCTGATGGGGAGAACTCACAAGGAGCTAGGAACTTGTGACTGTTTGAGACTTTTGTACTAAGACTGTGAAAAAAACTGAGGGTGTGTGGGAGGACTAACAGTGTGGCTGTGACTCTGGGCAGTCACAGTGGGAGACTCCACGTGTTCAGGGCTTCCTGGTTACCTGGTGAGAGACATTTCTGGGGAATCTGAACCTACACTGAGGACTGCACAAATCCTTTGTGTGGTCCTTGGGACAGAGTGAATGAATATTATACCCACTGGGGCTAGCACTCAGGCAATGGTCTCATTTGAAGAGAGGAATTCAGTTGAGCAGAATAAATTTCCCTTCTGATTAAAAAAAAAAAAAAGAGAGAGAGAGAGAGAAGATTTACTGCGCCAAAACTTGGTGTGTCACCTTGGCATGCCCTTATCCCTGGAGAACTGAACAGAACTCCCTGGCCACACCTACTATAAGCCTCTAGATAGTCACTGAAATTGGATATTCCACTTATCTACAGAGCGACAGTACAAAGATAAAAGCCACAACAGAAAAAAAGAAGATGAATAAGAAGAAACCAATGAGTATCTCCACAAATGCCAAAAACAAATGTACCAATTCATGAAACAAGAATAAGGAAGACAACATGACACCCCCAAAAGAACACAACACTTAAATACTAAATTGTGAAGATGATGAGATGTAAGAAATGTAAGAAATGGAATTCAAAAATTGATCATAAGATTAAATAGAAGTAATCAGAAGTGAATGCACAAACTACTGAAATCCATACAGGATATGAAAGAAAATTTCTCCCATGAAATTGATCTTAAAGAGAAATCAAAATGAAATGAAGAATTCAATAGAACAAATAAAAATGCAATGGAGACCCTTAACAACAGAATTGGTGAGGTAGAAGAAAGAATATTCACCTTAGAAGACAAAGCATAGGAAATTATACAGTCAAACCAAAGACCTGAAAAGGAAATTAGAAAACTAAAAAACACTGTTGGGATTCTACAGGATACTATAAAATGACTGAGTATATGGGTTCTAGGAGTTCCTGAAGTCATGGAAAGAGAGAAAGGTTTCGAAAGCCTTTTTAGTGAAATAATAACAGAAAACTTCCCTGATCTGGAGAAAGAAAGGGACATTCAACTATAGGAAGCACATAGAACTCCTAATAGACATGACCAGAAAAGATCCTTGCCATGACTCATTGTAATCAAACTCACCACAGTAAAACATAAAGAGAAGGCTCTAACATGTGCACAAGAGAAATCCCAGATTACTTTCAGAGGATCTCCAAATAGACTCACAGCAGACTTCTCATCAGAGACCCTACAGGCTAGGAGAGAATGATGAGATATTGTCCAAGTCTTAAGAGAAAAAGCTGTCATCCCAGGATATTATACCCTACAAAGCTCTCATTTATGAATGAAATTGAAATAAAGACCTTCTATAACAAACAGAAATTGAAAGAATTTGTCACCACCCATTCAACCCTACAAAAGATGCTTAAGGATGTGCTGCACACAGAAACACAGAAACACAGAAACATGGTCATCACTAAGAAAGAAGGTAATGGAAGAAAATGTCTCAGTAAAAGTTCAAAGGAAATTCAAAAAAATAGGAATATTTTTGGAAAAATGGCATATTAAAGTCATTACTTATCAATAGTCACCTTGAAGGGAAATGGTCTCAACTCCCAAGTTAAAAGACACAGACTGGCTCAATGGATTAAAAAACAAAAACCCATCTATAGGCTCCCTAGAAGGAACACATCTCACCAACAAAGATGCATGCAGGCTGAAAGTGAAAGGATCGAAAAAGATATTCCATGCCAACAGAAATCAAAAAAGAGCTGGTGTGGCCATCCTGATATCAGATAAAATAGACTTTAACGCAAAAACTGTTAAAAGAGTCAAAGAAGGGCACTGTGTAATGATTAAGGGATCAATTCAACAGGAAGATGTAACTATTATAAACATATATGCACCTAATTACAGGGCACCTGGCTATTTAAAAGAAATGTTAAGAGACTTAAAGGGAGACTTACAATACAATAGTATTGGGGGATTTCAATACTCTACTTTCAGCAGTGGACAGATCAACCAGACAGAAAATTAGCAAGGAATCAGCTGATTTAATCAACACTATAGACCAAATGTACCTAGCACATAGCTACGGAACTTTTCATCATACAATTGCAGTATATATATTCTTCTCAGCAGGGCATGGGACTTTCTCTAGAATTGATCCCTCTTAATTTTTACAAAGATCTATTTTCGGTTTTCATAATGATCATACAGATAGTCCTACACTAAGTAAAAGAGCTCAACAAATACTATGAAGAGAAAAAAAAGAACTGTTCCTCAATGGAAGGGACAAAGGCTATAAATATATGATTCTCAAAATGTTTATTTCACTCCAATATATTACATTTCAAGTACTCTATTATTTACCTTGGATCCTTGAAAACTTATGATATCTGTCTTTTTGGGACTGGCTTATTTCACTAAGTATAATGGTTTCTAGTTGGTCCATCTTGTTGCAAAAGATGGGATTTGAATTTATTTTACAGCTGAATAGTACTCCACAGTGTATATATATTATAATTTCTTTATCCTGTCAACAATTGATGGTCATCTGGGTTGATTCCATATCTTAGCTATTGTGAATTGTGCTGCAGTGAACATGGTGGTATAGATAATTCATTTACCTACTGACTTTTGGTTTGGGTAGTGGGAGTGGTTTGGTTTGAGAGTGGGATAGCTGGATCATATGGTAGGTATTTATTCAGATTTCTGAAGTATCTCCATACTGTCTTTCACAGTGGCTGCACCAGTTTACATTCCCACCAAAAGTAGACCACGGAACCTTTTTCCCCACATCCTCACCAGCATTTGTCATTTGTTGATTTCTCTATAAGAGGCATTCTAACTGGAGTGAGGTGGTTGTTTTTTTGTTGTTGTTGTTGGTTTTTTTTTTTTTTTTTGTTTTTGCATTTTCCTGATGGCTAGTGAACCTGAGCATTTTCTCAAATGTCTGTTGGCCATTTGAATTTCTTCTCTTGAAAAATTCCTGCAGAAGTCCTTTGCCCATTTCTTCACTGGATTCTTTGTTTTATTGTTCTTGAATTTCTTGAGCTCTTTATAGATTCTGGATGCTAAGCCTTTATCAGTTGCATAGATTGCAAATATTTTCTCACATTCTGTTGATTGCCTCTTCACTTCACTGTTTGTTTCTTTTGTAGTGCAGAACCTTCTCTGCTTGAAGTAATCCCATTTTTCAATTTTGGCTTTGACTGTGCTCTCTGGGGTAGTTTCCAAGAAGTCTTTGCCTATCTTCTAGTAATTTTATGGTACTGGGTCATAGATTTAGGTCTTTGGTCCATTTCAAGTATATTTTTGTGTCAAGTGTAAGGTGGGGGTCTAGTTTCATACCTCAGCATGTGGAGATCAGTGTCCCCAGCACCATTTGTTAAAGAGACTGTCCTTGCTCCAGGTATTGGTTTTAGCTTTTTGGTCAAATATAAGTTGATTGTAGATGTAGAAATCAATCTTGTATTGATTTCTGCTGATTCTATTCTGTTCCATTGGTCTATCCATTTGTTTTTGTACCAGGACCAGGCTGTTTTGGTAACTGCCTTGTAATAAATCTTGAAATCTGGTATTCTGATGCCTCTGGCTTTGTTTTTGTTGTATAGGATTGCTTTAGATATTTGGGTTTTCTTGTGTTTCCATATGAATTTTAGCATCATTTTTTCCAGATCTGAGAAGAATGTTGTTGGTATTTTGATTGGGATTGCATTGCTTTTGGTATTATGGAGATTTTGATAATATTGATTCAGTCCATGAACATGGAAGATTTTTCAACTTTTTAATGTCTTCTATTTCTTTCTTTAATGTTTTATAATTTTCATCACAGAATTCTTTGACATTCTTGGTTAAATTTATTCCAAGGTACCTATTTTTTTTCTAGCTATGAATGGGATTGATTTTTTTTTTTTTTGACAGGCAGAATGGACAGTTAGAGAGAAACAGAGAGAAAGGTCTTCCTTTTGCCGTTGGTTTACCCTCCAATGGCCACTGCGGCTGGCACGCTGTGGCCAGCGCACTGCGCTGATCTGAAGGCAGGAGCCAGGCGCCTCTCCTGGTCTCCCATGCGGGTGCAGGGCCCAAGGACTTGGGCCATCCTCCACTGCACTCCCGGGCCACAGCAGAGAGCTGGCCTGGAAGAGGGGCAACCGGGACAGAATCTGGCGCCCCAACTGGGACTAGAACCCGGTGTGCTGGCGCCGCAAGGTGGAGGATTAGCCTAGTGAGCCACGGCGCCAGCCAAATGGAATTGATCTTAAAAGTTCTTTCTCAGCCATGGCATTGTCTATGTGTACAAACTATTGGTTTTTGTGTGTTGATTTTACATCCTGCTGCTTTACCAAACCCTTTTATGAGTGTCAATAGTCTCTTTATGGAGTATTTTGGATCCCCTATATAGAATCATGCCATCTGCAAATAGGGAGAGTTTGACTTCCTCCTTGTTGGTGAGGTATATTTCTTTTAGACAGCAAATAGATGGGTCTTGTTTTCTAATCCATTCAGGAAGTCTGCATCTTTTAACTGGAGAGTTGAGGCTATTTACATTCAAGTTGACTATTGATAAGTAACAACCATTAGCCCCCAGGGCTCCAGTCCAGACTCACCTCACACTCTTCCTCCAGTTGTGTCACCACTGGTTGCTGCAGTCCAGTCTTATTTCCTTCTCGAAGCTAGAGCACATTCTGGTTTTTGGCTGCTGCAATTGCACGTTGTGTTTGTGTTCATGTTCATGCATCCTCCTCACAGGTCCATGGTGTTCCTCTTCCTTTTGTAGGTTTTCCAGTGTGGCTGTTTTCTCTCCAATTCTCCTCTGAGAGTGTACTTCCTATACTTTTTTTTTTTTAACTGTTTATCTCTAGCCTAGTGCTGTATGTTGTTCCCTAATCTGCCATCTTGGAATCTTTCCAGTATGAACTCCATCGCTATAAGGATAAGTCAACTAGGAACTTTGATTTCTTAGGGATTAAGATTATGTAATCCCATAGATCATTAAGCTAGATCTGCTGAAGTGAGGACAAAGAATAAAGTGTATTTGGAATGAGAACTGGAGGAAGAATCAGTTGGAGTAGGGGCCACTTGTTCCACTGTCCCTCCTGCATTCTTACTGGGTTAGGTCTGAGGAATACCTATCTCTGTTTTATTTATTTTGTTTTTTTATTATTATTTTATTATTATTTTAAAAAGGTTATGTATTTATGAGAGAGAGAGAGAAAGTGAGAGCTCCTGTCTGCTGATTCACTCCCTAAATACCCACAACAGCTGGGGCTGGGGCTGGGGCTGGGGCTGGCCATGCTGTAGCTAAGATCGCAGGACTCAGTCTGGGTCTTCCATGTCGGGGGCAAGGACCCAAGTACTTGAGCCATCACTTGCTTCTTCTCAAGGTGTGCATCAGCAGAAAGCTGTGATCTAATTGGGAGCAGAGCCAGGATTCAAACCCAGGTACTTCAATATGGGATGCAGGTATCCTAAGGAGGATTTTAATAGCTTTACCAACCACTCACCCCCAGTTTATATCTTAAAAATAGTCTGTGATAGACTAGTTTTAATGGAATGTCAGAGTGGATCTGAGACAAGGAGTGGGTGGTATTTGACCCTTCCCATGCCCTATCTCACATCCTTTTGGCTCATGTTTTACTCTTGTTATTTGTGTAGCAACCATCTGTCTGTAGGAAGTCTCTGACAGCTTCTTGTCTCAGCCACACTCTGTCTTTGAGTAGTTTCTGATGACAAATAAATGGAGGGGTGTGTGTGTGTGTGTGTGTGTGTGTGTGTGTGATAGGCAGTAATAGTAGGGGTAGAGGGAAGAGATGAATCTTTACCAGCACTCTGGCCTCAGAATCAGCCCTTTAAGGCATTCGGATCTGGCTGAAGAGCCCATGAGATTATTTTAGGCATGGAAAGCCAAAACACCCTGGAAAAAAAATAAGACCTAAATGGAATATTTCTGTGAGTGAGATCCCAGTGGAAAGAACAGGGCCATCAAAGAAGGAGGTACCTTTCTCTGAAGAGAGGAGAGAACTTCCACTTTGACTATGACCCTGTGGGAATAAGATCGAAGTTGGCGAACTCAAAAGGCTTCCATAGCCTTGGCAACTCATGACTAGAGCCTAGGGAGATTACTGATGCCATAAACAAGAGTGTCAAATTGTTAAGTCAACAACAGGAGTCACTGTGTACTTACTTCTCATGTGGGATCTGTCCTTAGTGTGTTGTCCAATGTGAAGTAATGCTATAACTAGTACTGAAACAGTATTTTATACTTTGTGTTTCTGTGTGGGTGCAAACTGATGAAATCTTTACTTAATATATACTGAATTGATCTTCTGTATATAAAGATAATTGAAAAATGAATCTTGATGTGAATGGAATGGGAGAGGGAGCGGGAGATGGGAGGGATGTGAGTGGGAGGGAAATTGTGTGGGGGGGAAGCCATTGTAATCCATTAACTGTACTTTGAAAATTTATATTTACTAAATAAAAAATCAAAAAAGATTTATTTATGTTATTTGAAAGGAAGAATGAGAGAGAGAGAGAGAGAGAGAGAGATTGAAATTCTGTCTGCTGATTCATACCCCAAACACCCGCAACAGCCAGGGCTGGGCCAGGCTGAAGCCAAGAACTAGGAACTCCAACAGAGTCTCCCATGTAGTTGTCAGAGGACCAAGTACCTGGACCATCTTCCACTGCCTTCCCAGGAGTGTTACCAGGGAGCTGGATCAGAAGTAAAGCAGCCAGGACTGGAACCAGTGCTCTGGTGTGGGATGCAGAGGTCTCAAGCTGTGGATCAACCTGCTGTACTATAACGCCAACCCCATGAATATCCATCATCAAACATAAAGTTTCCTGATGTACATGCAACATTTAAAGTAATAAACCAAGTTATATGAGAAATTTTCATTTTGAGGTAGTAAAAATGAGAAAAGTATTTGTCAAAAATAGTTATTTTTCCAACTCCAGTATATTAGCTAGAGGAAATAGCCTGAAATGTCTTTCTAGAGAGACAATTCACTCATTTATTTTTTTATTAGGAGTTAAATTTATTTGACAAGATATTTATTTAGCTATATTTAGAACAATTTCTTTTGCCTTCCTGTCACTGCTTTGCAAACATTTGCTTCTCAAAACAACAAAAATCCCCTCAGTGTTTTCATTTGCCCTTCCCCCCTAAAGACTTCAAAATTAATTTATTGTCGGATGAATTATTCATAAAAGAACTAGCAACCCCAAAGTCAGTTGGGGACATCTTGCACCTTAAAAATCTAGATACACTGGTGTAATCACTACTTTTAGAGAAAATACAAATGGCAAGACAATTTCTATGATTTTTTTAAGAATTCCTCTGGGTTCATGTTCTCATATCCTCCTCTGATTCTATCTCTACCAAATGACTTCATTCAAGGCCATTTCATTATTTTGCCCTTTGGTTTGGGAGTTCTTGTTTACCCAAACATGGAGATCAGCATTTTTCTTTCATCTACACTATTATTTTACAATGCACTCCTGCATAGAAGACTTCATGGAAATTTGGAGATACTGTTCCAGCAATGAAAAACCTAAAAATCCAGTTATAGGCATTTCTTGAGAAGTCTCTTGTTTGTCTTTGTATCTCAAGTTAATTCTAAGTAGTTTGCTTTCCTTTGGTAATGTTTTCCTTCCTCTTTCCTCCTACTCACACCCTGACTCACATCTCTCCAATTTTCAATTTTCTATTTTATTGCAGAGCAAATTGGATCTCTAATGTGTAAAGCATTTAACATAGAACTAGCTGTTTTACCTAATTTATACAAAGTAATTAAAAATTAAATATGAAGACATGCAAAAGGAAGAAATTTGTGGAAAGAGAAATTGAGGGATGTTTATGATTGACGAAGACGAAAGCAATGGAGGACACACAGTGTCAGTATGAGTGTAGGTAAACGAAAACCAAAACAAATCCAGATTTTTTTTTTAAAAAAAGCTGTGTATAAGAATCAGAAAAATACTTCAAATAGTCAACTAACTTTAAAAAGCCAGAATTACTTCATCGAATTAGTTCAACCAGTTCTTCCTGGTATCATGCATACAAAATCCTATCACCCAATTCATTTCATCATTTCAACGATTAAATGTCAAAGATGACACCTGAGTTGATAATATAAAAATTCTCTTCAAATAGCCTAGTCAATTTAGGAGAAAGAAGCTTCCTCTTTAAGTGTCCAAATGATCATCTTTTCCATTTTCTTCCTGGGTACACCAAGCCTAAAGAATTTTTGACCTTTATATAGATTTTATAAAGTTATTCTTTAAGGAATTTATATATTGTGTTGTCAAGTGACAAAGTACAGTATCTGTTGTTGGACTAAGAAAGCAGTACTCTAAAATATGATGCTTTAGTATGATAACTTCAAACTGAAAGAGTTTAGAAAGCAGCAAATGCAGAAATGGGTTTTCTCTAAAGTTCCTCTATCTCCCCAGAGGCTGGGTCCTCCGGGAGATATTCGATTGTTGTCAGTGCCTTCCCCAGATAACTCATCAACCTGGGGAGATTGATTCGTATTGCAGGAAGGAAGACCAGTGTCAACACCACACTCAAAGCTCAGGCAGACTTTGTCACAAGTCATCACCTATCTTCTGTGCTCCTTTATCTTCCTGAAAAGTCATTTATTTTTTCCTCTGAATGGTCTACATCCACCCACTTCTGTCTCTTTATGGAGAGTGTTACACTTCTAAGTCTCGTTGGTCTGTTGGGAACTCACTTTCCTAGGATGCCCCCATGTGTGTACTACATTTGTATGGCTTTTCTCCTGTTAGTCTGTCTATTGTCAGTTGGTTTCAGCAAATTCGATGATGAAACCTTTAGTGGGCAAGAGGGAAGTTCCCTGCACCCCCACACTGTTACCTGTGAAAAGACTTGAAAGACAGAACTTGCTTCCAATCCCAGCTAATTGTTCAACTTGTAAGTGTGTTTCTTCTTCTGTCACATGAGCAGAATGAAAACAGCTACTTCATAGAATTGAGGAAATAAACACGCATGAAAAGTCCTTAGCAGAATGGTTGTGATGTGGTAAGTACTTATTTTAACTATTTTTAAAAAGTTGTTCTATTTATGCTTATCAGAACTGAACTTAAGAAAAATGGTTATCACAGAATTTGTAATATGAATGACCCCAGAAATATTTCAATAAAATATAAATATGTAAAATCAATCTTTGAAATTATGTCAACAGATTAAATTGAGCTATTTAGACCCTTTATTTTTAAAAGCATGAACACTCATAGTATTATCATAGTTATTTCTCCACTTATTTTCTTATATTCAGAATAACTAGCTAGTTTATATGATAATTTAAGGTAGTTTAGTAGATCAGGAAAAACAAAAATTTGCATAAGAAACAGATTTATGCAACTTTAAAAGCAGCTGCACAAAAAAAACTATCAGAAAAAAGTTTTTTTTTAATGCACTAAATGTCCTTTGGCTTCTTAGAAGTTACTAAAATTTTTATTCTAGAAAACACAATTAGCAGCATTATTCTAAGAAATGAAGCATATCTTTTGTTCCAATTTTTGTTTATATTTTTCATGTGTATAAGAAGAATTGATTTAAAAGCCTAGAGATACAATGTTTGAAGAAATGTTTGTTCATTAAACTTGCAACCAAAGACAAGTTTAGAGATTAACATATGTCAAAAATTTAGAGCAATTACATAGTGAAGTGAACAGAAAGATTAAACTTTTGAAATGAATGAATAAAAGCAGGCCAAGGATGAATGAAGCAAAAAGTAAAAGTAAAGCAATTAAAGTATTACCACCAAAGCCCTAGACAATATATGAATGAGTACATATTTAACCGTATAATT